>NC_140591.1:160978671-162199619 GCF_964204655.1 Triturus cristatus
TCAAACCCTCTTAAATGTTAAACGCACACAGTATGCTCACAGAGGGTGCTTTAATTATTAGATTGCACCTTGGCCATCACGGACATTTTACAGATTCATTTTCACTTCACTATCACATATTAATAATGAATATTTATTTTAGTGTTGTTCTGTTAGAAGCATCAATAATACTTGGATGGTATCCGATGCTCACATGCAAAGCAAGCACAATACTTGGATTCTTCTGTTTAGTCCTTTGAGACACGGAGGGGACTTTGGTGGCATTATTTGATGGATTGTATTTTCTCTTTTTTTTCAATACAATTATTTGTATTACTTCCAGCCCTGAGGAAGTCGTAGGGTGTATTACCCACATGCGATGAAACGCGTTGGTGTAAGGGAGTGGAAGGACTCTGAACGATTAAAGAATTGGAGAAGTTCAAGAATATGGAAATCTATTTGTGTTCATTTATATGATTATAATATTACATGTATTCTATTTGCGTGTGCTTCAGAAATTGTTAAACTCTTCTTCAAGACCTTGTAGCTCTTCCTCAAGCAGGGGACACCGCAAACAGCATTGTCCTTTTTCCGTTTCTTTGGCAGAAAGTAGCCACCGCAGGCCAACCCCAGACAGCAAACAGCACAGGGGCAGTATTCCTCCTCAGCTTCTCCAGCTCTTCTCCATGGCAAAGGTTCCTCTTGATTTCCTAGAAGTGATCTAAAAGTCTGGGCCCCTCTTTTATATAGTTAATCTCTTTGTTCTCTCCTGGCTCAGGGCTCTCAGCCCAGTTCTGGGAGCACTTTGCAAGTCCGCAACAACCTCCATTGTCAGTGTGAGCCCTGGCTCCAAACACATCACAAGGGGGCGGAGCCATCATTGTGGAAGGCAGACACAGCCCTATTCAAGTGCAGTTGCTACTCCTCCCACCACTCCAAATGCAGATCAGGCCTATTCAGCCTAGTTCTGACTCATCCAGACTCTGTCACTCCAGAACCAGTCAAAATACACATCCTAGCAGAGGCACACTAGATAGCTAAGCAAGAAAATACCTACTTTCTAAAAGTGATATTTTTAAACACAGAATGTAAAAATCACCCTCACTAAAAGATGCATTTTATCATTCTGAGTTCAGGCATACTAAACTTTATTTTCCCATCTGGTTCCCATGGGCAGTTATGCTTCTGAGATGTTATAAGCAAACTCCCCATGCAATCCTATTGGAACAGATAGCCTTACAGTAGTGAAACTAGAAATTGGCAGTATTTCACTATCAGGACATGCCACACACATCGGGGCATGTCCTACCTTTCACATACACTGCACCCTGCCCACAGGGGTACCTTGGGCCTACCTTAGGGGTGACTAACATGTAAGAAAAGGGAAGGTCACTGCGTGGCAAGTGGTTGCACTTGTCAGGTCGACATGGCAGTACTAGACTGCACACAGGTTCTGCAATGGCAGGCCTGAGCTACATTTACAGGCTGCTTATGTGGGTGGCACAATCAGTGCTGCAGGGCCACTAGCAGCATTTGATTTACAGGCCCTGGGCACACACAATGCAGTGTACTAGGGACTGACTAGTAAATCAAATATGCCTATCATGGCATCATCAATCCATAACAAAAATTTACAAGGGGAGCACTTGCACTTTGGCACTGAACAGCAGTGGCAAAGTGCCCAAAGCACCTAGACCAGCAAAAACGAAGTCCAGCACACCGTAAAAACGCAGGAGGCAATGGCAAAAATACGGTGGAAACCCACACTAATGATGCCAGTTCTAACACGTGTCCCCTTCAGCTGAAATGCGGGGAGAACTGCCCACCCTCTCGGGAGTTCTCTTCATTAAAGTGGAAGAATCTGGACAGACCATCAGCATTGGCGTGTTCTGTACCAGGGCGGTGTTCCAACGTGAGGTCCATCCCCTGTAGGGAAATGGACCATCTCAATAACTTTGGATTCTCACTCTCATCTGCATCAACCATCTGAGGGGCCTGCAAAATGAAGTCCAACACACAGCAAAAACAAAGGAGGCAAAGGTAAAAATACAAGGGAAACCCACACCAATGATGCCAGGTCTAACACCAGCGCTCTATCTGAGTGTTTAGTTTGATTAGCGCTGGACCATAATTCAGTCGTTTTATCTGTTCTGCCTCTTTGTGTATATGTGTTTCTAGATATTTAACTGATGTGTCACACCATGCCAAGGGCTACTCGCAATCCCCGCTTACCGCCTCCACCATTAGAGGTAATGCCTCAGAGTTGCTCCAGTTTATGTGGAGTGCAGATAATGTACCATACCAAATTACTTCTCTGATTACGGACGCTAGATTATTGTTGGGGTGCCGGATATAAAGGATAATATTATCCGCGTAGAGTGAGATCAAAAGCGGGCCAGTCGTGAACTGTAACCCTCTGTGAAGATAATGTTCCTGCAGGTGTCTTATTAGCGGGTCATGCGCGATGATGAACAGCAGGGGCGATAGCAGGCACCTCTGTCTCATGCCACGCGACAGGACAAAAGGAGGGGGTCAAGGTCCCATTTAATCGGATTCGTGCTGTAGGCTGGTATAAGCCTTGCTTGTGCAGTGTGGCTAATAGAAAAGGCCATTCCAAAGTGTAAAACGCCTGTTTGGCATCTAACAGTGCAGCCACTGCGGGGATTTCTTGCCAGATCCTATGCAGTACTGAAAAAAGTGTACGCAGATTCAGGGCTGTGGATCTGTGTGGTATGAAGCCCAATTGGGCTGATGAAATTATTTGATCAAGTAGGAGGGAAATTCGAGTCGCAATCATTTTAGCCAGGATTTAATTATCAAAATTCAATAATGAAAGGGGCCTGTGTGATCCACACATCTGGAGTTCTCTTTCAGGTTTGGGAAGCAGTACAATAACCGCTGCTCGCAGTGTAGGTGGCAGGACTTAGTTTTGAAGGGCTTCTCGATATACTTGAAGGAGATACGGTGTGAGTATGTGTTTGTATGCTTTATACAAATTGCCGGTGTAGCCGTCCCGACCGGGCGCCTTCCCGCCATCCATTTTTTCGATGGCTTGAATTATATCCTTCATTGTGAAGGGTTCCGCCAGGAATTGCTGATGTGCAGAGCTCAATCATACCATTGCAATTTCTTCCAGGTATTGCGTTCTCTCCACAACATCCTCTGTGACCCGGTTTGTGTATAAGTCCTTATAGTACGTAAGGATTTCAGTCTGAATGGCACCTAAGGGGTTGTAGTAGTTGCGCAAATGTGCGCCCCGGTCTCTCCCTTTGCCATATCTCCCGGCAATGGCGTATTTGCTTAAGAAGTGTGTTTCTGGCTCTGCTGCTTAGCGGAACTCGGCCAGGAGCCCACTAGTTGATGTAGATTAGCCCGTATACCGCCCATGGCCTGCCCTCAATACATCGTATCCAACTGCTAGTCGAGCTGGAAGTGCATGCGCCTCAAGTCTTTTAAAATTCTGGAGTGTTTGGAAATGCAGATCCCTCTCATGTAGGCATTGAAGGCCTCCCATAGCGTGGCCCAGGCTGTCACTGATCCTCTGTTTAGATCAAAGTATTCTATGATAGCCATGCGAAGTTCAGACCGAAATACCTAATCCCTGAGTGCTAACCACAGGAATCTCCATTGTCTCTCAATTCCCCCATCTCTGGGTATAAGCAGTTTAAGAAGGACCAGGGTGTGGTCGGATAGTGTTCCGGGGAGGTGGTGTATAGTGTCGTGCCATGAGGTCATGTTGGCTGAAAGTATCCAATAGTCAATGCGTGTCCATGTGTTGTGCTGTGCCGAATAATGTGTATAGGGAGCCTCGGAGGGTTGCCGGTTGCGCCAGATGTCTACCAGGCTATGTGTGTCACAAAGGTCTATCATCACTCGACGAGCCCGTGGTTTGGAGTCAGGGATGTTGGCAGTACTATCACATTTGTGTTTCAATAATAGATTAAAATCATCCGCCCCCATGCAAATATAGTCCATGTCAACCTGGTCTATCTGGCCCTGTAGGTTGAAACAAAATTCTGGGCTGTCCATGTTAGGCACATAAATGTTGATGAGGGCCATTTTGTATCCCATGAGCCGGCTACCCACCAGGAGATAGCGTCTCTCGGTGTCTACATGAATCATCGTGGGTTGGAAGGGGATTCATTTCTGTTTTAAAATGGCAGTCCCCCTGGCATACGTGCTGTAGCCAGCGAAGTATTGGTGCATCCCCATGTGGCCGCAAACGTGGGCACTGGCGTGGGGGGAAGGTGTGTTTCCTGCAAGAAAGCAATGTCAAGACATGCAAAACTTATAAGTGCATATCCTACATTTTGATTACACAGCACCCTGCCCTATGGGCTACCTAGGGCCTACCTTAGTGGTGCCTTATGTGTAGAAAATGAAAGGTTGAGGCTTAACAAGGTGTTTTAAATACCAAGTCATTATAGAAGTGTAAATTGTATTCACAGGCTCTTCTGTAGCAATCCTGAGCCATGCTTAAAGGGTTACTTAAGTGGGTGGCACAATCAGTGCTTCAGGCCCACTAATAGCATTTAATTTACAGGCCCAGGGAACACACTGTGCACTCTACTGGGGACTTATAGCTACATTAAAATGTCACTTGTGGATACATTAATTAAACCAGGTTTAGGGTTGTGAGTACAAGCACTTTAGTACTGGTTAGAAGTAGTAAAGTCCCCAGAGTCCTAAAGCCAACAAAAACAAATTCAGCAAAAACGAGAGGAGGAAGGAAAAACGTTGTGGGTGACCATGTAGAAAATGCAATGACCAACAGGGCTTTTGAATGGAGTGCCATTATAAAGCAAGAACATTTTTCAAAAAATGTGTATGATGTAAAAGGAGAAACCCCATATTCAGAAGTAGAGTTTGATGGATGTTGGTGCCAAGTGAAGTCAGCTCTCCTCTACTCCCCACTCCCCCCACATGTATAAGTGGCAATGTTTCCTGTTGATTCAAAGGGTTCCTGAAGATTTCCTTTTTAAAGTCCAAGCTAAAGACAGCTTCTGCTGTCTGTTGATCAGACCATGTAAGCAAGAAAGAGTTAACCCCTTCAGCGCGGCGCGGATTACCGTGCCGTGCTGAAGGTTCTATTGAGTGGGCGGAGCCGTGACGGAGCGGTTCCGTCATGCGCACAGCGCAACCGACACGCATGACGGAACAGCTCCGTCATGCGCATTGAAGGGGTTAAAGATAGTAATATTAATATGCGAAACAACATGGAGACATATTTGTCAAATAAACCTATATGTGCTCAGTGAGAGGTGTTAACACGTTGCTGGTGATAAGGAGAGAGGTCCAAAATATTGGTCAAGCAAAGACATGGCAAAAGACAAAATATATAATTGCAGAGTGTGTCAATGTCATCAGTGGCAGAAGTCCTGGTGTCAGGAACGTAAGCATTCTAGCAGAAGTGTATGAGGAAGGATTGATTAAAGTATTGGTGGAATTAGAGTTGGTGGTTTCTGTGATGTTTGATATTAGTGGTTGTTTTGTGTTGGTCTTGTCTTAGTGGTAATAGTGTGTATTGTTTGTTGTGGTATTGATGTTGTGATAAACCCAAAAGGAATTAGGACAACGTTTGGATCAGGCTGGCACAGGATTCATGACAAAAGTATTCACAAACAATCTTGCTTAGCAAAAAAAACAGGCTTGTGTATACAATGAATATATGAGATAAGTAATTCAATGTGACAAAAAGTGTAATGACTGAGCCTACATTGCAAATATTAAAATAGTCCCTCATCAATTGGAATGGAACCGCTCCATAGGAGGTGGAATGAAAAAACAAACAGCCAATAGCATAATGTTGAGGGAGAAATACTGCTCAGGGCTGATCTAAGATGTAGTTGACCATGCCCAAATTCAAAAGACACAAATGACTCGTATGACCCTAATTTAACATCTGAATCTTTAATGTAAAAGGTTATAATCACCCCAACTGGTCTAAGAGACAGAGTGATGGAAAACATTGTCTCGAAACATGAATAATCCATCACTGAGTGATCCTCTGCGAATTCAAAGATAGATGAATTTTAATGAGTTGGTTTTATGAAACTGCTCCCATATTAACACTAATGTGAAAAAAGTGTGTTAAACTTGTTGAAACATTGACAATTCCCTATTAGGAGTTAAGACATGAGAACCTGGTGAAAGTGTTTATAGGATGTGTTTTTAAATACCAGCTGAAATTAATATTGTTAAAGCAACTGGTGCAAGAAGCATATACGAGTGTTAGTGTCATACATTCAAAGGAATATTGATTCATGGCTAAGTAGGGGAACATATTTTATATTACACTGCCCATTCCTTCCAGTATTTCATAGGCAGATCCACTATATTCATTTCATGGTTAGAGTGGTCAGGGGCTCCCAAGGCGATAGTTGATGAACAGGTCTAATAAACAATACTTTGCAAGCACTTGTTTGCTAAATCACTTTTCTAAGGTTAACACAAGCTTAAAACCCTTTCACATCTGAGGCAACACCATACCACATTTTCTGGTAGGGACTGTGTCTGATCTTGGGAATCAAAGCAACACAGACAAGCAGATCAACAAGGTATTATTATCCAGAATACCAGTATTGAATACAGGTCTTTCAAACACTGGAAAAATACCGCACTTGGAGGTTTTGAAAAGAACTTTGGAAGTTCCCTCAATTCTGCCATTTTTGGGAGGGGCCAGATGAGAGAGAGATCGGCATGGGCAAAAAGTGGCAAGCTCATGTTAATTGATAAATTCAAACCTGGAACAGACCTTTCAAATAGTAGCTGATGATTTTCCAATCACTTGTCGCATGAGAAAAAACATTTACTAACCAAATGCTTGTCCTTTATACTGATAATGTGCAATTAAAAACTGAACTACCCAATTGTTTTGAAACATCGGATTAAGAATTTTTTTTATCGATGAAGAAATGGATGAAAAAAACTGCCAATACTCCTTTTAAAGCACCCTTTACCTATTGGTTTTCCCCAAGTACTCTCCAGCAGAAATAGTAGTGTTTGCATGCAACGTATTGATGGAAATTGACACAGTGGAAAGAAAGAAGATGTTTGCAATACACACTTTATCCAGAGCCAGATTTGAAGCAAAGAATAATTAGAAGATCATCAAATTTATGGGCAAATGGAAAACAATCTATATCACAATAAGTTGAACTTTAATTCAACAACAGAAATCCAGAGTAAAAGTAAAGCTATTTTACAAGAAGGCATACAACGTCGCTGGCTATCAAAAAGGAAATTTTAAAATATTTGGATAATAAGGAGGCATGTATTTCAGTACTATATGCTGTATCCAAAATTCACAAGAACCTGAGTCATCCTCCAGGAAGACCTACTGTCTCTTGGAATAAAGCAGTTTTCAAATTACTGGCCTAATATGTTGGCTTATTTATAAAAGTAGTCATCCAAAAAGTAACTTTTTAGGTTCACGATGATATGGACATCATTATGCAAATAGAAGGATGCAAATTTGGTTTTTTTTAAACTTGCTGGCTGCTATGAATGTGTAGGCACTATTCATAAATCTTCCTTAAGAAATAGCTCTTGAGATATGTGAATTCAGCTTGGACTATAGGAAAAACCCACACCATATCTAGATATTTCAATTTAAAATTAGCCAAAATGTTGCTTACTTGGAGACTTTTCAAAGCATTATTATAATGATGTTTTTAAATTCAAACAAAAGAAAAGCAATGCGATGTGCCTTTACTCCAGAAATGGTGATTCTCTTCATGGCAGAATATAAGGAGAAATGGATCTATACCAGCAATATTGTTTAACAGATAATATTCTGTACCAGGTTCATGAATGATATTATCTTAATTTGGGACTGAATGAAAGTGGAACTGAAAAAATGCCCAATAATGGCTGAATTGGTGTTCCCAAGATATACATATGTTGTTCAGTATTGATCAAGAAGAAATCAACTTCCTTTATTTAAGAACCAAAGGGATTAAATACTGTTTACGTGACTTGACAAAAATCGCAGACCTGAAAAACATTCTTCAGTACAAAAGCGTCCATCCCTGGAGAGTGAAGGATGATGTACCCTATCAGTAATTTGTGTAAAAATGCAGAACTCACACATGGTCAGAAGATTTCCACAAGCATGCTGAAAAATTTACCAAAAATACTCAAATTATCTGAAAGAGGCTATTCTAACAGGTTAATCAAAAAATGTGCAAAACAATGCATGGTACACACCCCTCGAGACACTAACACAAAGAGATAGAAGGTGACAATTCTGTGTAGGTATATATAATACCCACTATCAGCAGGGCAACAGCTGAGTTAAAAAAGATTCTTAATACACATTGGATGAATATTGAAGCCTTACCTGGCCTAAAAGCAAAACATTTTTCACAATTAAACGGAATTGGATTTTGAAAGAGGAAATTGTAGCATCCAGATTCAGGGATAACCAACATATATTAGGGGAGATTTAGGACTACCACCATTTATTGGCCTCCATAGATGTGGCACCTGTGTGGTCTGCCAACAAACAATTACAGGCGCAAAATTCACATATAACAATAAAGGTAACTAACAAAACATTCGAACATGCAACACAAAGAATATAGCGTATATAATACTTTGTCCATACAATTTGGCAGATATAGGAAATAATAACTAACAGATCATGAACAGGATTCAACAGCAAATATCCAAAATTAATTCTAGCTCCCTGGATTCAACACCTTCAAAAGAAAGAACATACTGAAAATTATTTTAGATGTCGCACACTGGACATCATTCAACATTGTAAAGGCTGTTCATTGGAGAGAGTTTTATTGAGAAGCAAGAAGGATCCAACGTCTCCATACAGGTGAAAATGGACGACATGAAATCTCAGAATTACAGAATGTAATATAAGTCACACTAAATTTGACACCGCTTCGCCAGCTACTCACTGGGAACAACACAGGCCTTGTCAAATAAAGGAACCTGGTGTAAAAGAGAAGGCAATGCACATGAAGGTGAGTGGTACCAAAGTCAACAAGAAGAACCGAGGTATGAGATCACGTAACAAAAGGGGTCCAAACGTATTAGAAATTAAAAGTTAAAACAAACAGAACAAAAAGCTTTCTCACTGTGCCCACCTAAGGACAAAAGCAATGGAAAGCCATATTGAGGGTAAAGAAGGATCACAAGTACACAGTGACTGGGCTAGTTATTCTCTTGTGATCACTGTTTCCACTAAATAATAAATGGTGATTTTTGCAGTATTTGTCACAGAGGTTCAAAATACCCTTTCCTTTAATTAACAAACAAGTAGCTCTATCTGGTATGTATTCTTCATAACATGGGGGTTGAGTAGATTTAGAGTGATGGTGTACAAACTAACTAATGTGCTTCACATTCCAATTCACAAGATTGATAAATAGAATCTTTTTTTCCTGATGAAGGCTTCAGAAATTAAGATGTTCCATCCGTGAGGGCTGTAGGAGAGTAGGATCTGCACTTATGTTGCCCCCACTTTTTTTCTGATGTATACACTGGTTTCTGGCTATAGTCTGGCTGGGTCCCTGCTAATCAGGGCCCCAGTCTAACTGATCTCTCTAAACAACTTGGTGTGCATATTAGATGCACTAGTGATTGGATACTGTGGTACCTTATGAGCCCCTAGTATATGGTGCCTTAGGTACCTAGGGCGTTGGTACTTCACAGGCCTACCAAGGGCTGCAGCATGTATTATGCCACCCCTGGGAAGCATTCACAATCTGACACCACAGGCCTGCTACTGCAGCCTGTGTGAGGTAGTGTTAGCACTCGTCACTGAGGTATAGGTTCCTATATCTCACCATACACACACATATAAACCTATCAGTCATTCCTCTTGCAGGCCCTATCAATCCTGTGGGCAGGGTGCTTGGTTTACTATGTGAGGGGGTGCTTCTGCATGAGCAGGTCCCCTCTGCAGCTGGCAGAGTCTATTCTCTGCTGCTGTTTGTGGATGCGGTTAAACCATATACTCTTAAGTGCATTATAACCTCGCGGTAAATGCTAACTTTGGAATGACTGCATCAAAACATGTCGTGTTTGGTGGCAAACAACTTGGAATCATACCCCCACACCAGTAACTGGTGTGGGAGTATGATCCCACCCTTCTAGAGGGGATGACATATACCCACTGTACTAAATGGTAGAAATCTCCTAGAGCCCTGGCATCACAAAATTGATGCCACCAGCACAGACACTGGGCTGCCCTCCTACTGCTGACCGAAACTCGCAGTGGAGGAAGCCCAACAAAAGGTATCCTTTCACAGGGAGGTGTCACCACCTCCCAGACAGGATTTAGTGTATTGGAGCTGGGTGGGTGCACTCTCAGAGTGCTTTGAAGACCTGCACTGGGGGAGCAGTAGGCTCCTCTGTGCATATGCCAGCTCAAACCGGTTCAGGGGCTACCTGCCCCTGCTCTGGCGCGAAACTGGACAAAGGTAAGTGGGTGTAACCACCCACTACCCTGACCCTCATAGAGGAGTGGTCATAGAGCTAGTCCCTCCCATATCTTCACTATAAGATAACAAGCATTGCCAATGCAATTCAGATTACCCCTGGACGACGCTCTACAAAGAAGAATCCTGGCCCTTCGACGTTCCACTATCTCTGGAAGACTGATGAATCTCCCTTGGATTCAAGGAGTGACTCCCCTGCTTGGCAGGCACCAAAACTCTTCATCGACAGTTGCAAACTTCACCGCTCCCGCCAGAGTCCGAAGTCCCTGCGTCCCCTGAAGCAGATTTCCTGACCTCTTGTTGGCCATTTTGAGTCCCCAGCGAAGCTGTGGCATCTGAACCCCACGAGTGACGAGGAACAGCAATACCAGGGAACCGTGCACTGATTTCGAGTGCTAACCCTAAACAACGTTCCACGAATTTGTGCTTTGGACCACTTGTGGCCCAAGTCCCTAGCAGGCTTTGTTCCAAAAATCAGCGGCCTACCCCATCCTGAGTGACCGTGGGCTCCTGTGAAACTTTCCCTGCAAAGGTGTCTTTGCGGTTACTTGTCCATTGGCTAGTGACTCACCCGAAGACTTTCCAACCAACTTCAAGAGCTTACCTGGTTGCTCTGGGCCTGCCCTCACTCACCCTCGCTGGGTGAGTCCATCAGACTTTGCTGGGCTGCACCATCGTCAATCTTTAGTACACACAAGACTTGCAGTTGCCAAGGCTTGTTGGCCCCAATCCGGTTGCCGACACCGCCATCATCTGCAGACATTGTGGGACACTCCGAATCCAGCTGCTGGTCATCTTTGATCCCTCCTGGACCTCGTGAGCAAAGAGACAAATCACCATCAGCGACCTGAAATGACGCAACATCAGTGGTCATCCATCCTGCTGGCCACCGGTCACTGGCAAGTGACTTTAAACACTGTCCCCTAAATTTTCAGGTCCTCTCCATCTTCAATCCACCTTCGGATTCCAGCGGACACCTCTTCAGTCGTCTCAAGCAGCAAGTCTTCAGTGATCTCCATTGAAAATAGCATCTCGACCCGACACCAAAAGACACCCGGCTTCCCTGGGTGAGGTAACTCGTGCACTCCGGTGCCAAAGTGTGTGTTGGCCCTCGAAATACTTACCCTGTAAGTGGCTTGCTTGTTGACTTCTTTGAAGTGCCCTAAAACTTTAAAATACAAACCGCGACTTGCTCCATAGAAACCAATCGGAAACACGCGGCTGTGTTTAGACACTGCACGTGTCTCCCGTGGGCTTGTTACTTACCTGCTAGCACTGCAGTAGTGAAGCCCCAGCGATTCCCAAGGCCCTAGGCTTTGTCATTTTGCAAGTCGACTTTGTTAAACCATTTTCTTAGTATATGGTCTGGTACGCCCCTAGGGCTACAGCCATATTTGTGCTTAATTTATTGAGAACTGTTGGCATTTTGAATGTTTACCTGGGTCTAATCTCATAAAGAGATTAGTAGAGTGTATCTAGAAATAAATCCATATATATTTGATACACATATCTGTGTGGTGTCCTTTTCATTTGGTAATTCAAGAGATTATAAGGTAAAACAAGCTGCTTTACATTAATCAGAGACTTAGCCTGAAGGCTGCTCTCCACAGCTACCACTAGGATAGCTTTCTTTAAAAGGTTGTCTTAAACCTATCTACCATAAGAGTCGAATTGGAGTGGTGCAAGGTGGCCACTATAACTAGTGACCAGCATATGCCAGGCCAACTTCTCACAAGGGCGAAATGCAGGCATCAAAATATTCTTGCAACGTGACCAACAGACTTATGAATGACTTGCATCACCCCTATTTAAAAGATCAATCTGTATTTTAACAGACCATAAGCACCCACAACAGGGACTAAGACTTTCATAGAGTAATGGGAAAAGTGAATAATCCATCACTAAGTGATCCTTTTCCAATACAAACATTAATTATTTTTAATATATTGTTTTTATTAAAGTGTTGGGCACAGTAACAATAAGCTGGCACATGGATGTTGGGCAAAAACTGTGTTAAACTTCTTTAAACATTGACAATAGCAGTTATGACCCAGAGAACCTGGTGAAATGTTGATGAATGCAACTGACTCTAATAGTGTGTCTGAGCATTTGTGTCATATAGAAATAGTCATTTATGGCTGAATGGCGAAACATTATTTTTCGATCCTTTATGTAATGCGTGCATGGGTTAAATTGGATGGGACAAAAAGTTTGCTAACTAAGTCAATGTTATTTATGTAAAATAGTCCCCTATCCTTTTGATGCACCTAGATAGATATGGTTCAGTGGTGTGAGATAAGACTTTGAGATTACCTACCCAACGGCAAGACCTCTGAGAGACACCATCTGGTATATTTTTATTTAAAATCAGTCTTTAAATAAGTTTGGTAAATAATGGGAAGAAAGAGAGTTTGGACACCTTTTTGTCGTAAGTAAAGGTTGACAATGCTGGTACATTGTTGCGGCTGAAGTGGTTGGGTAGGGTGTTGTGTAGAAAAGTGGCATATCTGTCGGCAGAGCTGAGCAGTAAATTGCAGTTCATGGTGCCAGATGTTTGGGTCTATTGAAGGGTAACTCTTGTCCACATTTGCTGGATTGATACAATTCTATTCGTTTTAATTGCACCAGCTTGTGCAAGACTCATACCTCTTTAATATTGTTTTTATGGAAGCAGAGCATTGCAAACAAGCCTAAGAAACTGTGAGGTGTTTATTTATTTATTTGAAGTTTTTATATAGTGCTTTGTCACCCGGTAGGCCTCCAGGAGGTTTACATAGAACCAGTTTACATGAGTATGTCAAGGAAGACCAAGAAACGAGTGGCGGGGACAGAAGCTGAGAACAAGGGAAAGGTAGAATTGAGATCCTCGCTAGTGTTGATAAGTTCTGCTAAATTTGCTTGATCCACGTCTTTCCTGTGGCCGTCTGAATATCTGTTGACATTTCTTAGTGGCGTTGTTGAGTACACCACATAAGCGCTTCCTATTTGTTGACGTAATCCTTGTATGCACAGCACATTCTGTGGATTCTGAACTCATTCAGACATGTTCATTGAGCTCTCAAGAAGAATTAAAAAGCTGTTGCGAGTTAATCAAAGTTAGTTTGTGGTTAATGCTTTCAGCCAATGAGAGAAACACATGAGCATGTTGGCCAAAAAAACGCTCTGTTAAAACATGACATGTCCAAGGCACCTCCATGAATTCCTATTAAACGTAGGTAAAAATTTGGAACATTTCATATAAACATCAGAAAGATGGTAAATTGAATATTGTTAAAGGTTTGATAAATGTTTTTTAAATGTATAGAGATCTACAGTGCCATAGATATTAACGATGCAAAAACAACAATTGATGGATAGAATGCAGAACAATGTCACACATTCACCCCAGTACAGAGATCTGGGCCTAAATCCATGTTTTTTTTGCTCACCATGCCTTTCCAGTTTGAACCCAGCCATATGCAAATCAGTCTTGACCCTGTGCCTCATGGGAACAGTCCAGCCCGAACTGCCAAGCCAGGTCCTCCCTGGACTGGAAACAAGCATCCTAGGACCGGTTTCGGGGTTTCACCCCTCTTCAGCCAGGATAGCTTGATTCCAGTGGCATGGAGAGCACTGGAGTCAAGCTATCCTGGCTGATGACGGCTGATAGCCAGAAACCGGTCCTAGGATGCTTGATTCCGGTCCAAGGAAGACATGGCTTGGCAGTTCAGGCTGGACTGTTCCCATGAGGCACAGGGTCAAGACTGATTTGCATATGGCCATGTCTAAACTGGGGTGGCGTAGTGGGCAAAAGAATGATGGATTTAACCCAGATCTCTTGACTGGGGGAGAATGTCTGCATTGTCAGCATTCCGTCCATCATTTGTTTGTTGTATAGATATTAATGAAGCATATCCATTCTTAAATGCTAGGGGCTTGGCACTCTGCTGGCCTTCACAGAGGAGGATCTCCTAGCTGATTGCTGCCTTGCCCTCCTCTGCTGCTGCATTGTAATTTTGCACCAAAGTGGCACCTTGCTGTGCGAGGGCCGAGGGATGCTTCAGCTTCCTTCCAAGGAAATGACTATTAACGCTTTATTCTTTTGATGGAAAGGAGCACTCCTTGACAGCCTGAGGGGACTCTCTCATTATCTCTGGGAAATCAAGAGAAATATGTGAGGTTCGGCTGTTCAACTATGCACCGAATTTAAACAATCCATCACACAGACCATTAAGGTCAGAGATGTCCAACATTGGTTTACAGAACATTATGATCAGAGGTGGCCCTCATTGGTCCACTAGGGCCAGGTCTATGTCAGATTTTCAGTATAACATGGGATTTATAATTTTTTCCTATTTATATTTATTTTATGCCAATGGATTCTATATGGCTTGAACATCTGGTATAGATCTGGCCATCAGGCGCCAATGATGATCACCTAGATTAGCTAATGTGTGTCAACAGTGATCAGGAAAAGAATCAGACTAGAAAGGCCGGTTATCCGTCCAGCATTTGACTTTCCATTCAAAAGAAATCACATGTATATCCTAATTGCTGTGACTATTTTCAAACATTTTAAATTATTGGATGGATCGGAAAGCAGTGGTTGGACTGCATGCCTCTAACCTGTCATTTGTTTTCGGTCTGGAGGGGCAGTGCTTTATTTTTTTTTTATTTAAATCTGTTTTATTGATTTTATACAGTTTCATGAAAGGTGACAATTGTATGTAATGCTCTATCCAACAATAAATGCATATTGATGGTGCATGCATACCTGCTGTCCACTACTGCCGTTCAGAGCTTAGTATCAGTTATTCCGTTCGTAGCATGTATATCTATTACATTAACAGTTTCCCATTGAGAGAGCTATTACATCATTTACCCTTCAGTCGTCATTGCACATTATGCAGAGGTACAGATAGACACATTTGCGTGCATATGAAACAGTTATGATGCTCTGCAGGAGGTCTTCCAGCTCCGTCATATTGGGCCTATGAACAGATGAAACAACTAATAAAACAAAAACAATAACAACAACAGTGACCTGCCCATTTTGCTACATTCTCCTGTCCCCGCACATGTTCACGTTGCACTGTCCTGTTGGTACATTACTCAATGTCTCCCGTTTGCGACGTCTACGCCTATACTCCCATTTATTCGGTGTGTATGCGTACATGGAATATCGCAGCGCACCCTCTGGTGGCGTATGTGGTGTATTCTATCAGTCGGGCGGTCGCTCAGGCCCTCCCTCCTCAGCCCGTTGCAACTCATGGAAGCAGGCGCCCCAATATGTTGCTATGGGGTCTTTACGCAGTCCAAGCGTTTCCTCACGCCTTATGTCGATGCTCTCTGTCTTGGCCCAGGCGAGTAACGAATGATGCCATGCCCGTGCATGTGGTGGAGCCGCTGCTTTCCATCATTTAGTTAGGAGCCATTTAGCAACCACTTTCCCCAAATCCAGGAACGTAGATGTTACCTTAGTGGCGGACATCCTCCTAAATTCTTGTAGTAGGTATACTGACCATTCAAAAGGCAGCTCGCGGCCAGTGCATGTGTGTAACACTCTAGCTACTGCGCTCCAGTATACACCTATCCAGGGACACCTTTATAGCATGTGTATCAGGTCAGCCCCTAGTTCAGCACATCTCGGGCACGTTGCGTCTGCACGGTTAAAATATCGATTGATTATGGCAGGTGTGAGGTAGGCCCTGTGAATGGTATATAATTGAATTTGTCGGGGGCGTGGCTTAGCAGCCGACGGGCATGGATGCGTGAGTGAAGAGCTCCGCATCCCGCCCGGCAAAAATCCTGCAAGAAGTGGTGCCCCCGGCGTTCCGGAGCTTCTGGAGGGCTCCCCCCACCTGCCCTGTGCTTTGGGAGCGGACCGCTGGCCGGGTTAGCGGCGCCAGAGGCGGGAGCCGCGACTGAGACGGAGGCGGGTGGCTGCCGGCCATCTTGGGCGGCCTGTGCGGCGACGGGCGGCCGCGGCCCACAGTACGTTGGTGGCCGGCCGGAAGTGCGGGAGCCCCGGCAGGCGCGGCAGGAAGTGCCGATCGCAGGCGAGTGGAAGACGGAGCGAAGCGGTGGACGCCCGCGGCGGGAGGCTCGCAGCTGCGGGTCGCACACGAGCACTGCAGCTGGGGGTTGCTCCTGCAGTGAAACGGCGGGCTAGAGAGAGGAGCCGGACCTGCGGTGCCGGTGAGGCGGCCTAGAGCGGGAGCAGAGGCAGAGACAGAGGACGGCGGACCCTGTGCAGCTGAAAGGCGGACGGGGCCACGGGAGTAGCGACTGGCCCTGAGAGCGACGTTGAGGCGCAGAGCTCTCTGACCCGGGGTTGTGGACCTCGGACCCGGCGGAGTACACGGCCGCTGGTGTGCGGTGGGGGCTTGAAGTATTGTGGTGCCCCGAGGAGGACGGCGGAGACGCCCCGGTGAGGGGCTTGACTGGCGGCGGAGCAGAGAGGGTCCCCGCGGCGGACGCTGGGCACGCGGGGCCTGGGAGCTTCCAGCTGTCTCGTGAACGGGGCCTCGTGCCGACCTGCAGGTACCGGGTGCGGGATCATGGGCAAGCCGCGCCCCAGGTTGGGAGGTGCCCCGGCGGACCCTGCGGGGGACACTGTTGCGGGCCGAGAGGTCGGACAGAATGCAGACGCGGCAGTGGGCCTCCAGCAGCGGCAGCTGGACCAAATCCTCCTGGCCATAGCGGACACGAAGTCGGCGTTGCAGGCGGACATTGCCCAGGTGTCCACGGATCTGGGGCTGCTACGGGCGGATCACCGGAAGGTCGTGGATAGGGTCAAAACTGCGGAGGACAAGCTGGACTCGCTGGCCCCGGCCCAGAAGGTGACGGAGACCCAGACGGCGGACCTCCTGCGGAGGGTAGTGGTCCTGGAAAAGAGGGCCGAGGACGCTGAAGGGCGTAACCGCCGAAACAACATCCGAGTGGTGGGTCTGCCAGAGAAAATTGAAGGGGGTGACATGTTGGCCTTCCTGGAGACCTGGCTGCAGGAGGTGGTTGTGCCGGAGGGGCTCACGCGGTTCTACACCTTGGAGAGGGCGCATAGGGTGCCTGCTCAGCCCCCGGACCCGGGCCGTCCGCCCCGGCCGGTGGTGGCACGCCTGCTGCACTACAGAGACCGAGACATCATTTTACAGAGGGCTCGGACGCAGGGCCCATTCCAGGTGCAGAATGTCCCGGTTTCCATTTACCCGGATTACCCCATGGAGGTCCAGCGCAGACGATCCTCCTTTCAGGCTGTGAAGAAGGCACTGCGGGACAAGGGGCTGCAGTACTCCTTGCTGTTCCCGGCACGGCTCCGAGTGATGCTGGATGGAGCGACGTCGTTCTTCACTGACCCTGCGGCGGCCTGGAGCTGGCTGGAGGCGACCAGAACCCGGGCGGCGGCGCACTCGGATGGAGGGAGGCCGATGGGGGTACTGGCCAAGCCCCGCCGTAGCAGACGCAACAAGGCACGACAAGCGGGGGTCCGGTCGCCTGGTGCCTCCCAGACGGTGCTGGAACGGCGGGCTGCTCTGCAGGCGGTCTCGGAGATCTCCGGGGCGGTGGTCTCCCAGCTCAGCGAAGCATCGGGCTCCCGGAGGGGCAAAGAGGACTCCCATTCTGATGGTGCTGAAGAGGAGGCGGAGGAGTTACCTGATGTCACCCCTGGGACTGCTGATGAGTTGCTGGACGCTTGAAGGTTTGGAGAGCTGCCGGACCTCGGCTGGGAGGGCACAGATGGTGGGGAGCTGCGGGACATTGAGAGAGAGGCCTGGCGGGGTCCTGCGGGGTTGAGGGGCAGACTGCTCTGGGAAGGTGCTTTATGGCTGGTCGTGAGGAGCGTGACGAGGGGGGGTGGGGGGGCCTGAACGGAGTGGAGCGCCGGGGAACGACTGGCTGTGACTGGGCAAGGATGCTTGGATAAGGACTGTCGTCAAGCCCGTCTGGCGGTGAGCCACCACCTCAACCTCACGGACGAAGTGAGACTCTGGTGGCTACCAGAGGGTTTGTTTGTTGTTGGGGGTAGTATTTGGATGGGTACCTACTGTTTAGAGCCTGTTCTGGGGAGGGGAGGGAGCTCGGGGAGTTGGGTAGTTACATGGTTTTTGGGGCTTGTCAGTGTGCCTCGGGGGTCCCGTCATGGGTGGTTGGTTCAACGATGGGATGGGGAACCCCCCTGAACTGCGATTTATGACTTGGAATGTGAGAGGGCTCACCTCAATGGTGAAGCGGCATAAAGTCCATGCGTACTTAGTGCGGAGAGGGGTACAGGTAGCATTCCTCCAGGAAACCCACTTGGACAAAGAAGAGGGGCAGGCGCTGCGTAGACGCTGGAGGGGCCAACTGTATTACACGACATTCTCGAAGTTTGCTCGGGGTGCCCTGATCTGGGTGAGGGCGGGAGTCCCTTTTCAGAATCTCAGGACGTTAGTGGATCCGGAGGGCAGGTTTGTGGCGGTGCAGGGGCGGCTGGATGGAAGGGATATAGCTTTGTGTAGTGTGTATGCCCCCAATGTTGACCAGGCCGCTTTCTTTTCCAGACTGTCGGGGCAACTGGCAGAGTATTTGACGGGGGCGGTAGTATTGGGGGGGGGGATTACAACTCAGTGTTGGATGTAGAGTTGGACAGGTCTCATCCGCCCCTTGCACAGTCGGCGGTTTGCCGGGTGGCCAAAAGCAGGCGGGTCTGGCAAGATACTTGGGGCTTGGTGGACACGTGGCGTACCCATCACCCGCATGACAGGGACTACTCCTTTTACTCGGCTCCACATGAGCTGCACGTCAGATTAGATAGCATATTGTGCTCGCCGGATGTTCAACCTTTGATGCGGCATAGTGAATATTTAGCCAGGACCATATCGGACCATAACCCATGCGTGGGGATGCTGCGATGGTCTAGGCAGCGGCAGGCGATCCCTACGTGGCGCCTTAACCCCTTGCTGCTTGAGGACCCGGTGTTCCAGGCGGAGATTAGCGATTGTATAACACAGTATTTCGGGCAGAATACAGGGACGGCGACGACCCGAGCGACGGAATGGGATGCGTTTAAGGCGGTCGTCCGGGGGGCTTGCATTTCCTCCACCACCGGGTGGAGGAAATGCGAGGTGGACGGAGCGGAGGCACGGCTGCGGGAAGCGGAGCGGGCGTTCCAAGACGGGGACGGCGAGGTGGCCGGGGTTGTGGAAGCGCGAGAACGCGTGGCGGTCTCTATGGAACAGCTTCGTTGTCACGATCATAGAGCTTATCTGGTCCGAGCACATGCGGAAAGGGATAAGGTGGGCTCCCTTTTGGCATGGTTGGTGAACCCGGCGGCGCGCGGCGACCCTATACTCCTACTGGTAGAGGAGAGGGGGGGTCCCGGTTTATTCCCAGGTGGGGATTAATATGCGGTTCGCCAGCTATTATGCTGGGTTATATGATAGTACAATGGCGCAGGAACCCGAGGGCCTTGTTGATTTTCTGTTGGCAGCCCGTCTGCCTCGGCTGGACTCGGACGCTGGGAAGGACCTTGGGGGCACGATTTCGCTGAGCGAAATCCGAGTGGCAATTAAGCACATGGCTCGTCGCAAGACCCCGGGGGCGGATGGCTTGCCTGTCGAGTTTTATGCGGCCTACCCGGAGCCGTTGGCGCAGCAGCTGCAGGCCCTGTATAGTGAGGCCTGGGAGTTGGGACAGTTGCCTGCCTCTGCTCGGGAGGCGATCGTGATACCCTTGCTGAAACCCGGTGGCGAGGCGGGTGCACGCACAGCATACCGCCCGCTTTCTATGCTGACGGTGGACTACAAGATCCTGAGTAGAATCTTGGCGTCACGCCTTTTGACCCACATGACCGCCTTGATCCACCCGGATCAGGCGGGCTTCATTCCTAGGCGCAGCACAGCCACCTCCATTCGACGGTTGCTGCGAGTGATGGAGCTGGACCGGGACGAATACCCGGAGGCCTGCACACTGTCGGTCGACCTAGAAAAGGCCTTCGATAGTGTGGAGTGGCCGTATTTGTACCGAGTGTTGCGGGAATTCGGCTTAGGGGAGGACTTTGTCCGTTGGACCGCCTTGTTGTATAGCGGGGCCACGGCCCGGGTGAAGACGGGGACTGATATCTCGGCTTCCTACCAAGTGCGGAGGGGGACGAGGCAGGGCTGTTCCTTCTCCCCCTTGTTGTTTGGGCTGGCTGTGGAACCGCTGGCCGCTCACGCCCGACAGGGGGGTGCTTATTCCGGAGTCTCCCTGAGGGGGGACGCCCACTACATCTCCCTCTATGCAGATGACCTGCTGTTGTTTTTGAGGGACGCGACTGATGTGTTACGGGGCGCGACCGCGATGTTGAAGGAGTTCGGCCGCATGTCCGGCCTGAAGGTCAATTGGGATAAGACGTGTCTGTTCCCATTGTCGCGGGGCGGCGGGCCACCGCGGACGGCGGGACATATCCGATGGGAGAGCAGCTGCTTGCGCTACCTGGGGGTTAACATTTATCATACCCAGGCAGATTTGTTGGAGGGGAATGTCGGCAGGGCGCTTCGCGGACTACGGGGTAGTATGGGATTTTGGAGTACACTCCCGCTATCATGTGCCGGGAGGGTGGCGTTGCTGAAAATGGTGGCGCTGCCACGTCTTCTTTATTTTTTCCGCACACTTCCTATATGGATCCCGGCGTCATATTTTGCGCGCTTACGGGCTCTTTCGACGGGGTTCATTTTGGGGGTCGGGACGACGACGGGTGGCGCTGGCCACGTTGCGGAGGCCACGAGCGGAGGGGGGCCTGGCAGCCCCCGACTTTGAATGGTACTATCTGGCGGCGCAGCTCCAGTGGCTCACACAGGCGGTGGCCCGGGAGTATCGAGGCCCTGAGGGCCCACGGGACAGGTTGATCCCACGGCATGTGCTGGCCTTCATTGTTCTCCAGCAGCGACTGGATCTGACTCAGCTGACCCTGGAGGAACGCACCCTCCGGCAGTGCTGGAATAGGTGCCAGAGGCGGGCAGCTATAGTCCGCCCGTACGCTCCGGAAATCCCCCTTGGGATGTGTACAGCGCTCCCGCATGGGGGAGATTGGTCGGGGCTAGCGATTTGAGAGGAGCTGGGGGTACAGATGGTAGGGGATCTTTACCGGGACGGTGCGTTATTGTCTTTCCAGGAATTGCTGGACGCTTATGGGCTCCCGCAGGGGGACTTTCTGCTCCATGCGGCTTTGGTGGCGAGCATTCAGAAGCATTGGAACATGGGGCTGTCGGAACCCCCGACAGTGGCGGGTTGCCAGTATGTCGTAATGGCAGCAGGGACGGCCAAAGCCATAACATGCTTATACCGCAGATTATCGACGGAGGGTTTGCAACCACTGGCCGCCCTGCGGGAAAAGTGGGAAAGGGACCTCGGGAAAACGATACCGGAAACCACATGGTCTACACTAGTGCGGAGGGCCTGGAAGGGGACTCGGAACGCACGATTCCAGCTCGTTCAGTTTTTCACATTACATAGGGCGTATATGACGCCGGCCAAGATCCTGCAATACTTTGGTGGAGCGCAGTCTCCATGCCCTCGATGTGGGGGCAGAGGGGGTAGATTTTCGCCACATGTTTTGGGCCTGTCCACAGTTAGGCGATTATTGGGCTGAGGTAGTGGATTGCCTGAACCAGGTGACAGACCGCTCTCTCACTCCAGAGATGGGGACATGCTTGTTGCTATGGTTTCCCCACACCCGCCGCACGAAGGTCACTCGTAGGTTCTATGATCTGGGGCTGATATTAGCTAAGAGAGAATTGACCCTGCACTGGAAATCCAGGGGGGGGCCTAGCTATGTGCGGTGGAGGGCAGCGCTAGTGAGATGGGCGGGGGCGGAGGGTACGCTCCGGGTGCAGATGGCTCTGAGGGGTGGCGATGAGAAAGCGTTAGCGACGGCAAGGGCATGGGAAGCATTGGTAGTGGAGCTCCAGGGGCTGATGTCTGAGGTGGAGGAAGAAGGGAGCGCTTCGGATCGGCATGAGGCGAGGGGACCTGGGGATTGAATTAGGTAGGGGATGAGGGCGGCCCCCAGACAAATGCCAGAGGCCTGGCCACGAGGGACGATTTGCTTACGTAGAGAGGAGGTGAGCAACTGCAATTGAACTCCAAGGTCGGGGGGGCACATCAAGGGTGAAATGGGGACAGGGGTGCACTGACATAGGGGTGGGAGGGGGGGACGAGTTGGGATTGGGAGGGGGGCTGCTCTTACGGCACGAGGGAACCCGTGACGTAATGAACAGTTGTTGATTTGGAAACTAATAAAAATGTTTCAACAAAAAAAAATATAATTGAATTTGTCAAAAACGCACATTTCTGGGTATGCGTATCGGGCTCTCCAATATCCACACCCATTTCTTGTCTACCAGCTGCCGTCCCAAGTCTCACTCCCACTTGTGGCGGAGCGAATCAAGGCTGAGCGCTGATGGGTCCTAAGGGAGGCGGCAAACCAACGTATAAGATGTCTACCACGTCCCATGACCTGCAAGTATTGTATGGTAAGGTGCGGGCGTGGATCAGTAGTCATGTCTCTCCATCTGGCTGTTGATGTGGTTATTCGTGAATGATGTGTTCGGAATTGTCCCGGTGGAAACCCCTCGTCAATCACCAGAGATGTATTCGGTATGAGTGTTCCATCGCGGTACAGGTTCCCTAGTGTCTGGATACCCCCCTCTAGCCACTCCGTGATCAATTGCGCTGTGAGCACTGTAAGCCCGCTAGGAGACCCCTGCAGTGGTATTGCCAGCGCATAGGGGGTGACGCCTCTGGTAATGTACATGCATCTGCAAAAGTATTTGTATGCCACCACGAGTAGTAACAGGGTTGGCGTCCTCGACTTAGTGGCAGGGTGGAAAAGTCTGACAATTATGCTCCAGCGAGTAAGGTGGGTGTGTAGTAGCCATGTTTGTGCGATACCTATCTGCCAGCCAGCGGGCTATCCATTGCAGTTGAGCAGCTAGATAGTAATGTTGAAAGCAGGGTGCCGCAAGGCCCCCTTGATCTGTAGGCAAGTACAGTTTCGCTAGTGCCATTCTGTGTCTTGCATTTCCCCACATGAAATCTCTGACGAGCGTAGTTAGCGTGGCAAAGAAGGACGCAGGGATATATAAAGGTAAATTAGCAAAGTAATACAAAAGTTGGGGGAGGATTACCATCTTGGCCAGTGCCACTCTGCCTGTCACTGCTAATGGAAGTGTGCCCAAAAATCTCATTTGTGATCGGTTTGCCGTCAGGGCTCTCCCCAGGTTCCCATCAAACAGGTCTCTCGGCTGCCGACAAATCCGCATACCCAGGTAGCGGAAGGTGTCTTCTCTCCATTGCACTTTTTTATCGTTAATGGTAAAGCCCGGGTCTCGGCCCTCCTCTCTGAATGCATAGATACAGGATTTTTCAACATTCACCCTCAGCCCTAAGATTGTGGCAAAATTCTTCATTAGGTGCGCCAGTTGGTCTGGAGCCCTCTCTATCTCTTTAACGTAGACTGGGAGATCATCCGCATACAGCGATACCTGATGTACTGTGTCTCCCAGAGGTATACCATCTCCCAGTGTGTTGCGCATCGCCTCTATTGCAAGCGCAAAGAGGAGGGGGGACAAAGGGCACCCCTGTCTGGTGCCTCTGCGCACCGGACTAGCGTCTGATAAGTATGGTCCCATTCGCACACGAACCATAGGGCCTGTGTACAGTAGGTTAACCAGCTGAAGGAACCCTAGGCCTAGATCATATTTTGATAGTGTCGCAGCCAGGTAGTCCCATTCTAAAGAATCAAAGGGTTTCTCCAAGTCTAGAATTAAACATCCCGCTCTAGGCCACTCCTGCACAGCCTCTGTTGCCACTCTAAAAAAGCATCTCATGTTAAGGGAGGTGCTCCGTGCGGGCACAAAGTATGTCTGGTCAGCATAGACCAGCGTAGGGACTACCGGCGCTAGTCTATCACCTAACACCTTGGCAAGTATTTTATAGTCTTTATTAAGTAGGGCCAAGGACCTGTAGGAACCAAGTACCGTGGGATCCTTATCTGGCTTCAGCAGGGATACTAGAGATGCCTCACGCATTGAGGGAGATAGCTCTCGTTTCTCTAAGGCAACAGTATACAAGGTGTGGAGTCTTTGCATGAGAGACTCGCGGTATGCTTTGCAGTATTCCGCTGGTAGGCCATCCGGCCCAGGTGTTTTACCCGGAGGCCATGGACCCAATGGCATCCCCAATCTCTTCTAGCGTATGCTGACCATTAAGTATGTCTTGATGTTCCCTTCAGGCTGTAGGCAATTGAATGGAGTCCAGAAACCCCTCCATTTCATGATCAGGACAGCGCCCTCTAGACTGATATAACTGGGTGTAATGTTCCGTCATAGCCTTGTGTATTTCATGTTGCGTATATAATAGAGTCCCTGCCGGCGTACGTATGGCCCCTATTGGAGCACCGGTATGTTCCTGTCGTATCAGCCAGGCAAGTAGTCGGCCCGCTCGGTCAGCTGATGCATGAGTGCGGGCTGCATGCGCCGTGTAATTGTGGCATCTTAAATGTTCCAGAAATTCTGCATGGTCTACGCGCAGTTGTTCCAGGCGCCGCGGTTCTTTATACTTCCCTTCCCCCTCCCATTCATGCCACAGGTGCTGGGTCTCTATTTTCATGAGTGAGGCAGTCAGCTGCTTGTGTATACTCCATGTGGCCCCCAAACAATGCCCTCTGATCGTCGATTTAAAAGCGTCCCATTCTATGAGTTCATTGCTCGCCGTTCCCTCATTTAGTTCAAAATATGTGAGTATGGCCATCTCTAGTGACGAGCGGAACTCTGGGTCTTCCAGTGCATTCATCTGGAGACACCAAGTTGGTATGGGAGGACAGTTTGTCTCGCAGCCAATCTGCATCCATAGGGGGTTATGATCTGAGTCTGTCCGACCGAGGTATTCTATCTTCTTAATTAAGGGGAGTAGCGACTGGGAGCCCACCAGCCTATCGAGGCGTACATGTAGGTCATGTACCGCTGAGTAGTAGGACTAGATACGCTCTGTAGGATTGAGAGTGCGCCATATATCTATAATCGTCCAATGTGCGAGCCAGTCCGCAAGTGCTTGTGCATTGGATACAGGTGAGGTTTTACTAAGGGGGGGAAATGACCTATCCAAGTCGGTATTGAGCACTGAGTTGAAGTCCCCACCCATCACCCAAGGAATTCCAGCCCAGGGGGTCAATTTCTGCGACAGTCACACAAGAAAGGAGGGTTGATCTACTTTTGGGGCCTATATAGATCCTAGCAATACTGTTTGACCATTTAATCGCCCTCGTACGAAGGTGTACCTACCCTCGCCATCAACTACAGATTCCTCATGTATGAATGGAATCCCTGCCCTCACCCAAATAAGTGTGCCTCTTGCATGTGCTGAGTATGTGGTATTGAATACCTGCCCTCTCCACTGCCTGTGCAGCCTTTCTAATTCTGTCTGAGACATGTGCGTTTCTTGCAGCAAGGCAATGCCGGTCGAATGTCACTGTAGGTAGGCGAATATTGAGTATCGTCTTGTGAGTGTATGCATTCCATGTATATTCCATGTTAGTATGATAACCCGTGTCATAATAATTGTGTGCAAACGCTATTGGGATCATGAGCGAACAGTGTGCTATCAAGCATGTGCTACCTATGTGGGACTTCGGGCTGGTCAGCCATAACCAAAATATCGAAACAACCTTTAACATCATAACGACTGGGGGCGAACTCTGCGAAGATGTCCGTCCAAACATTTTGTCTAACAATGACAATAAAGAAACTATTCCAGTACGGTGCCTGGTGGGGTATGTAAAGCGTGCGCTTGACTACAACGGCTCCATTCCCTTCTTTATCAAAACGTGTTACCATCCATTAGCCAACCAGGCCGTTGCGCAGTTATAAATAATCTGAGGGATTACGCCCCATGTGCCGCAGACTCGTATATGTGGTGTACCCATAATCAGTTTGTATACCAGTGCGCGGCGATCTAACAACGTGGCGCATGTACCTATACGAATGCCACGACCGCACCTCCGGTACCATTAGTTGTCATTGTTGCGCTGCCTAAAGCCTAGTGTGGGGTGTTCCAGCTCGGCGTGTCAGCTAACTAACTGCATTGTGGCTGCCCTCCGCTGTAGTATTGCAGGTATCACGCGTTTCTCATGTGGATAGTCATTTTCGGCAGTGGTTATGACATGACACGCTGCATAATAACAGGGCGTCACTGCCCTCACGCTTGGTCAGTGTGATAGCATATGTGTTATGTCTAGTGAGGGCACATCTCACGCGTGATGTACACATCATGGCTGTGGACACATTAGTGTTACATAAACCAGCAGCATGCATTTATGCCCACAAATAAACGTTGTAATTAAGTCTCTACACGCTAACGCATACACATACTGTTCTATTTACATTTTGTGGCATAGGCGTACCCGCCGTCGCCACTACATTTCCCACAGTCCTTTGGGGCAACTTGCTGGTGTGACGAGCGGTGTGCGACCTACTTTTCCTCAATTTAAACGGCTTCCTTAAGCTAACGGGCTGACGAGCCTTGAGTCTGCACCTGCGCGCCAGGAGAGGTACTTAACCTGCTTTTAATTACATTTGGCAGTCCACGCGGCACCCCTTTACATTGACCTGCTCCCTGCTGACGAGAGGCAACTACCTCGAAACACGTGTCCAGGGATGGCTAACGCATACACATACTGTTCTATTTACATTTTGTGGCATAGGCGTACCCGCCGTCGCCACTACATTTCCCACAGTCCTTTGGGGCAACTTGCTGGTGTGACGAGCGGTGTGCGACCTACTTTTCCTCAATTTAAACGGCTTCCTTAAGCTAACGGGCTGACGAGCCTTGAGTCTGCACCTGCGCGCCAGGAGAGGTACTTAACCTGCTTTTAATTACATTTGGCAGTCCACGCGGCACCCCTTTACATTGACCTGCTCCCTGCTGACGAGAGGCAACTACCTCGAAACACGTGTCCAGGGATGGCTAACGCATACACATACTGTTCTATTTACATTTTGTGGCATAGGCGTACCCGCCGTCACCACTACATTTCCCACAGTCCTTTGGGGCAACTTGCTGGTGTGACGAGCGGTGTGCGACCTACTTTTCCTCAATTTAAACGGCTTCCTTAAGCTAACGGGCTGACGAGCCTTGAGTCTGCACCTGCGCGCCAGGAGAGGTACTTAACCTGCTTTTAATTACATTTGGCAGTCCACGCGGCACCCCTTTACATTGACCTGCTCCCTGCTGACGAGAGGCAACTACCTCGAAACACGTGTCCACGGATGGCTAACGCATACACATACTGTTCTATTTACATTTTGTGGCATAGGCGTACCCGCCGTCGCCACTACATTTCCCACAGTCCTTTGGGGCAACTTGCTGGTGTGACGAGCGGTGTGCGACCTACTTTTCCTCAATTTAAACGGCTTCCTTAAGCTAACGGGCTGACGAGCCTTGAGTCTGCACCTGCGCGCCAGGAGAGGTACTTAACCTGCTTTTAATTACATTTGGCAGTCCACGCGGCACCCCTTTACATTGACCTGCTCCCTGCTGACGAGAGGCAACTACCTCGAAACACGTGTCCAGGGATGGCTAACGCATACTGTTCTATTTACATTTTGTGGCATAGGCGTACCCGCCATCGCCACTACATTTCCCACAGTCCTTTGGGGCAACTTGCTGGTGTGACGAGCGGTGTGCGACCTACTTTTCCTCAATTTAAACGGCTTCCTTAAGCTAACGGGCTGACGAGCCTTGAGTCTGCACCTGCGCGCCAGGAGAGGTACTTAACCTGCTTTTAATTACATTTGGCAGTCCACGCGGCACCCCTTTACATTGACCTGCTCCCTGCTGACGAGAGGCAACTACCTCGAAACACGTGTCCAGTGATGGCTAACGCATACACATACTGTTCTATTTACATTTTGTGGCATAGGCGTACCCGCCGTCGCCACTACATTTCCCACAGTCCTTTGGGGCAACTTGCTGGTGTGACGAGCGGTGTGCGACCTACTTTTCCTCAATTTAAACGGCTTCCTTAAGCTAACGGGCTGACGAGCCTTGAGTCTGCACCTGCGCGCCAGGAGAGGTACTTAACCTGCTTTTAATTACATTTGGCAGTCCACGCGGCACCCCTTTACATTGACCTGCTCCCTGCTGACGAGAGGCAACTACCTCGAAACACGTGTCCAGGGATGGCTAACGCATACACATACTGTTCTATTTACATTTTGTGGCATAGGCGTACCCGCCGTCGCCACTACATTTCCCACAGTCCTTTGGGGCAACTTGCTGGTGTGACGAGCGGTGTGCGACCTACTTTTCCTCAATTTAAACGGCTTCCTTAAGCTAACGGGCTGACGAGCCTTGAGTCTGCACCTGCGCGCCAGGAGAGGTACTTAACCTGCTTTAAATTACATTTGGCAGTCCACGCGGCACCCCTTTACATTGACCTGCTCCCTGCTGACGAGAGGCAACTACCTCGAAACACGTGTCCAGGGATGGCTAACGCATACACATACTGTTCTATTTACATTTTGTGGCATAGGCGTACCCGCCGTCGCCACTACATTTCCCACAGTCCTTTGGGGCAACTTGCTGGTGTGACGAGCGGTGTGCGACCTACTTTTCCTCAATTTAAACGGCTTCCTTAAGCTAACGGGCTGACGAGCCTTGAGTCTGCACCTGCGCGCCAGGAGAGGTACTTAACCTGCTTTTAATTACATTTGGCAGTCCACGCGGCACCCCTTTACATTGACCTGCTCCCTGCTGACGAGAGGCAACTACCTCGAAACACGTGTCCAGGGATGGCTAACGCATACACATACTGTTCTATTTACATTTTGTGGCATAGGCGTACCCGCCGTCGCCACTACATTTCCCACAGTCCTTTGGGGCAACTTGCTGGTGTGACGAGCGGTGTGCGACCTACTTTTCCTCAATTTAAACGGCTTCCTTAAGCTAACGGGCTGACGAGCCTTGAGTCTGCACCTGCGCGCCAGGAGAGGTACTTAACCTGCTTTTAATTACATTTGGCAGTCCACGCAGCACCCCTTTACATTGACCTGCTCCCTGCTGACGAGAGGCAACTACCTCGAAACACGTGTCCAGGGATGGCTAACGCATACACATACTGTTCTATTTACATTTTGTGGCATAGGCGTACCCGCCGTCGCCACTACATTTCCCACAGTCCTTTGGGGCAACTTGCTGGTGTGACGAGCGGTGTGCGACCTACTTTTCCTCAATTTAAACGGCTTCCTTAAGCTAACGGGCTGACGAGCCTTGAGTCTGCACCTGCGCGCCAGGAGAGGTACTTAACCTGCTTTTAATTACATTTGGCAGTCCACGCGGCACCCTTTTACATTGACCTGCTCCCTGCTGACGAGAGGCAACTACCTCGAAACACGTGTCCAGGGATGGCTAACGCATACACATACTGTTCTATTTACATTTTGTGGCATAGGCGTACCCGCCGTCGCCACTACATTTCCCACAGTCCTTTGGGGCAACTTGCTGGTGTGACGAGCGGTGTGCGACCTACTTTTCCTCAATTTAAACGGCTTCCTTAAGCTAACGGGCTGACGAGCCTTGAGTCTGCACCTGCGCGCCAGGAGAGGTACTTAACCTGCTTTTAATCACATTTGGCAGTCCACGCGGCACCCCTTTACATTGACCTGCTCCCTGCTGACGAGAGGCAACTACCTCGAAACACGTGTCCAGGGATGGCTAACGCATACACATACTGTTCTATTTACATTTTGTGGCATAGGCGTACCCGCCGTCGCCACTACATTTCCCACAGTCCTTTGGGGCAACTTGCTGGTGTGACGAGCGGTGTGCGACCTACTTTTCCTCAAGTCTCTACATGCGTGAACCATCTCTGGCATAGTTCATTTCAGCAGCATTTTTTTGTTTTCATTTGATGTCATCGGCAGTCTGTGGGGTCACCTCGGGGAGCCTCACTCCATCTGGATCTTCTGGCCCCGGGGATGATGAGCCACTGGCCGCTGCTGAGTCAGAGGAGCACACATCTTGGTGCTCCCGGTACTGTGTGGCTCCAAGTGCTGCAACAATTTCTATGGCATCTCGACGTTCCATTCTGCTCCGCTCCGGGCTCGGTGCCGCAGTCGCCTTACGTCTCTGCTTCTCGCGTCTCTCCCTTCGACGGGTTCTTCTGCCAGGAGCCCTCCCGTGATCAGTGTCTACAGGGCGAGTTCCCGACCACAGGCCTGACTCTTCTAACCAGTCCCATGCCTCTGTAGCCAAGTTGAAGAAGCGTACTCCGCCTTTTGTCATCACCCTCAGTCTGGCGGGGAACAGCAAGGAGTAGGGCAGTACCAATTCACAGAGTTGGCGTTTCACTGCTGTGTAGGTGCTTCTGCGCCTCTGTACCAGTGCCGTGTAGACTGGGAACACCATAACCTGGTTTCCTCCCACCTTGAGGTCTTCGAGTTTCTGAGTTTCGCGCAATACCGCGTCCCTATCCCTGTAGTTAAGGAGTTTAAAGGGGAACGGGCGAGGCCTAGCTCCTAGAGGTGGTCGCTGTGTTGGTACTCTGTGCGCTCTCTCAACTACAAAATGCGGCGAAAGCGTCACCGGGGTAGTATGTCCTGGAGCCAACACTCAACATAGAGTTCCGGATTGCGTCCCTCTTCTCCCTCTGGGAGGCCAACCACACGAACATTGTTGCGGCGGGAGCTCCCTTCCGCATCTTCAATCCTGTCTTCCAGCATGTGCATGCTGTCAAGAATATCTTGCAGAGCAGCGGTATGGCTTTGGGCGATTGGCTTCATCTCCATAAGTGACTGGCTGTGTTGACTGACTTTCTCGGCCAATTTACGATGATCAGCATGTAGGAGAGTGAAGTCTGAGGTGACCTTGTCAATCCTAGATTCTAGGGAAGTTCTGGTTTGATCGAGCGCATTGCCAATCCTTTCCACTGCCGCTAGCACTGAGTCTAGTTTGGCTGCCAATGCTGTGTTCGACAGACCTTCGGAAATTTCTCCTCCTGCATGAGGCGACTCCAAGTGGCCCGTGCGTATTGCACCCTGTTGTGTGCTACTGCGTAGCCAGCCCATCACTAGTTGTTGCACGGTAGGCATTCACGCCCAAATGATACCTGCGTCACCTCTGCTTCGCTTAGCAACGTAGCACGGCGAGGAGCGCTGTTCATCTTGGCGCGCTCCTGGCAATTGATTCAGTTATCTGGGCCTGCCTGCGAGTCTTTAGCGGGCTCTTGACAGGGGTCCGCAGTCGTGGTTAAAGAGTGGCTGGCAGCAAGCCTGCGGTCGGGATTAATCAGTGGCCCCCACTACAGTGCAGCATTCGAGGCGCACACTTGCTTTGGTGCGCTCAGTGGCCACTTGTGCTTTGGTTGCGGGCGCGTCCTGCCACGCACAACCCCGTCTTGTGTCACTCTGAATCTCGTGCTGGGGGTAGGATCGTGGCCAGGGGTGCCCCACAGTTCAAGGTCCCTTACAGCAGCTTCTGCGCCAATCCTGGTAGTGGTGCAAGGGCCCCCTCACTCAGTGGGGTGGATGCGTAGTGGCCAGGGAGGGCGTTACAACCACCGCTATATGCTTGGCCCCGAACGTCGCAGCATATCCGACTGGTACCTCTCCCACTGGATCTCGGCTCAGCTCAGTGGCGGGCGGCTGTCTCACTGCATTCCGTCTCCCTGTGAGTCCAGGATAATGCGTGTGATGGCCTTGAGCTGTGTCTTTGAGAGGGCCTCTCGTGACGTCCCCGGCGGCGCTATAGCGGCTCCTTATTGGGCGGGATGGTTGTATAGTGCCTCCACCTTCACCCCTGGGCGCCCAGCTCCCAATTTCACCTCGCAGCCAATTTACAACTCCCCCCTAGGGCCGCGTGACTTCCCGTCAGCGTGCAGGTGTCCCTGCTGAGCCCAGCTCCTCACTGGCCCAGGATGCCTCCTGCATGATTGGGATTGGGGGAATTCTTTCAGCCGCCCGCTGCAGCAGCTGTACGACCCTTGAGTCTTTACTGGCCGCGGCGTATGGGTTCAGTTGTTGCAGGGCTGGGCCCTAGTGGTCCTCCTCCCAGTGAGTTCCCCTGTAGCGTCCTACCTTTACGTGACGCGTTTTCTCCTGTAAGCAGTCACGTATCACCGCAGTCTCTCCCTGCGAGGACGGTAGTCGGTGACTCGTGCGTAGGCCTCGGTCTCCTCACTGGCTGTGACTGGATTTGCTTGATTCGCTGCTCAGGCGGCAACGCAAGACAGTGCCACCGTGTGCGAGCCGGCCTGTACTTCTCCACAGGTAGCCCACATTGAATGCGGCTATTACCCACCTCTTCACCGCCCTCCACCACTATCGTTGATGGAACCCACCAGATCCGGTCAGGCCCGCCCCTCACCAGCCTCCCAGGGTCCTCTGTAGTCTCCGGATGTTCGCCAGGTCGCCACTTCTGTCCTCCAGGGCCCCGCAATTTACAGGTGGCAGGGCATTGTCATTAGCACTCTCCGCCTCATGCAGGTCTCTTCCCGGCAGCCGGCGCCGATGCGGGCCCAAGCGGCCGCCGTCCCCCTCAGCCGCGTTCCTCCTCCTCACGGCAGCCGGACTTGCAGACCGTGAGTTTCTTCTGGCTATATCACAGGCTGTGCTGAGATTCCAGCCCGCTGCGATGCCTTCTCCGCAACCGCAGCTCAGTGCACGCCTAATCCTGTGCTTACCAGGCGTGGATGGCATAGATGAAGGATAATGGGCAGGATTATGAAGGGTACACAAACGGAGCGTTAACAGCTCACGTATGCCATGCTGGCTCGCTAGCCACGCCCCCCCCCGTGGGGCAGTGCTTTAATGGTGGTAAAATAAATTAGATAAACTATATTGGGGAAATGAGTAACACCAATAGCAGAAAGTTTCCCCGACTTTCTAACCCCCAACAGTACTGAAATTCTCTTCCTGTGTATTTTCTCAATAGTTGGAAATAGATTCTTAAAGGTCTTCTAGAGTGCCACTCATTATGAACACACTCAATCCTCTTTTGTATTAATTTCTGTGTTTTTCTGAAGCACTACATATCACCGGAGAATAGCCCAAAGCACTTAGGCGTGAGTTACAAATAGAACAAGATTAGAATATGATTACTTACCTAGTCATTCCAATAGCCAAAGATTGAATCTTTGACAAGAACTTGTTTCCTTGTGTGTTGATAAACAAGTACTATACCTTGAGTATTTGGACCATACATTCTTGGCAGCTGGTCTGGAATGGTAAGCTACAACTAGTCTGACTAGCACAGCAACAGGAACAGTACATAGATAGGGAAGTGGCAAATCAGAATATATAAAAAGTATGCCCATGAGAGCCATTACCTGATCCTGTGTTACATCCAGTGACAAAAAGATGCAATGGTGAGAAGATGTATGTCCAACGTGGGCAACAGCCTACCGTCCCAGGTAGGTCATAACGTCTCCGAGCTCCAATGTGGCCAATTAGGTTAAACCTAACTCACCTGAGGGTGCCGCAGGTGAGTTGGATTTAATTGGGCAAATTGGTAGAGTGTTTAAAAAGCTCCCTGCCCTGTGGAGGTGTTCTTTATTTCCTCACTGTTGTGAAACAGCAAGGGTTGCCTGGATGCTGGCTTAGGGGAAGCTTTTTAAGTTTTAGCAACAGCATTCATCACATGGATTGGCTGAAACAACAATCTCCCTCTTACCTAAACCCAGTGAAGATCCTGCTCTGTGCTCATCATATAGAGAATTGTGGTTGCTGCTTGAGTAGGGTTTCCTCCCCCTCAATCAGTAACCCAATTTCCTACACTGACTGATTCATGCATTGCCGTGGCTCTGGAGAATACTGTATCTTAAAATGTCAATTCTATCCAAACTGCTCTATATATTCCAGTGCTTGCGGTTGGATTGGCAGGACATAGAACTGTATATTATGTGGACAGCTCACTGGGTTCCAGCTGTTGTTGTTTGCAGTTCATAAGTTACAATGGTAATACAGCACAATGATCTATGAACCATCATCAAAGAGCTGCACTTAAACTGCAAAAAATAAAATTGGAATCTTGTGTTCAGAAAGAGATTTTCGTTCTACTAATGTTGCAAAAAAGGGTTGTTTGGGTAGAAATACATTCTTAACCAATGTAATCAGTTTTAAATTCAGAGTTTGTTCTTCTCCAGACCAAACACTCTTAAAATATACTACCTGCTAGTATGGATAACGTGATTCCTACACCTTGTAACCCTCAATGTCTTATGTAACATTTACTATAGACTAATTTATACGCTCATGATTCACTGTCTCCATATAATGTGTGTGTGATGTAAAGCGTTCTGACACCCTACACTAGTATAAGTAGCGCTATAAAACAAATGAAATCCATGAGCAAGAGGGGCTATGGAGAGATGAAGGGCACTGTTGGAGGGTGGTAGTGTGGGAATCCGTGGGAAAGGGGCACATTGGGGATGCGCCAAAAAAGTTTGTCACACTGAGTGCCAACAGCAGTAAATCCGGCCCTTACTACGTACAGATGGCACTGCACTCCGAGAACGTATTCATGCCGTAGATAAGACAAAGTCAAAGACCTGCTGGAAACAGAGTGGAGAGTAGAGCACAATCGAGCATATGCTGTGGTCATGCCCAAAGCTCAAAGTCTTCCGGGTTGCAAAGCTTTGGACTATATCGCAGATTGAAGGAGAGTCGGCGACTAGTGACCCGGCATCTATACTCCTAGTGATGCTAGTAATGGTAACATGCATACTGGTGTAACAAAGGAAGCCACATCGTCAGGTCAGGTAGATATGATTGTAAATGTATTCCTTAAGTTATGTCTTCATTTGTAGGTTTTAAGTAAGGTGGTAGACTCCTATATAATGCCCCACCAGGAGCAGCATCCTTGCTGCTCAGCCTATTCACATCAACTGACCCTCATCCGGACACCAACGCTCTAAACATTCGAATGACCTCACACTCTGGCTGAGCGGCAGGGAAGAGAACCTCAATGAGGACGATGCATTATACCAAACAGTAGGATACAACACATACCCATTACACTTTGTCAAAAGAAGGCGCATATCTCCTCAAATGCTGGCAGTTAAGCAAACAAACATACTGGGCTTATTAGATCACATGTTGGCACCACCTCAGAAATATAGAACCACCTTTGGCATTTACTTAAGCAAGAAAAGGTAGCATATGAGCTAATGGGGTAGTTACTCAAATGTAACAAAATATGGGATCCCCTCCTGAAATAATGAGAGATGAGAGAGGCCTGTGCTGCCTGATCAGACTATGTGCCCTGGGCCTATTGGATAATGCTAAATATATGCTAACAAGGTTGTAGGCATGCACGCAGCAGAAATGAGGGGGGCGGGCATCATTCAACCGGACATCATTTTAAACTGGTGGTCAAAGTAGAAGGGAGAATTTAGGATGAAAGTGGAGTTGAAGTTTACAGGTTCCAGACGAGAATGTCTGTCTGTAGGTTTGTACCTTCGAAAAACGCAATAAAAAATGATTGAGACCTAAACACAGTGCAGATGAGTGGCTACATCTGCCAGGAATCTCCTCCATGATCCTCTTTACAACTCTACTTACCCCAAACAAGTATGCAGTAACTGCAGCATTACATGGTCCCCAGCAGCAAGGTAAACTCAAGACCTCACACTGATGGTCTACATGATGCAATCAGTCTGTTAATCCTTAAAATGCAGAATTTTGTTCCATCACTGCCTATTGTTATAACAATATTTTACTGTATTTCTCCCATTTATTTATTGGTTCTATTTAGGGTTCACAGGACAGACCATACTATGACAATCGTGGCTATCAACCAGAGCACATCAGCCCGTACACATATCCAGTGGACCGAAACCTGTATGTGGCGTACCCACCTCCAACGGCGTACCCTTCCTCGTTGCCTCACTACATACCAAGGGTTTCTGCGAATGACTGCGTTCCAGTAGCGGAGGACCCAAAGCCAGGCAAATGCTGTTCACCAAGTATGTCCCTTACGTTGCTGTTTTTCGGCATCATTCTGGGATACATGGGTGTTTATGCATGACCAGTGTCAAACACCCACCAAAAGTGGCTTGAGCTATCAGACTCGGCTCTTGTCTTTAGGATGCAACTGACATTGTAGAATTGATGATTTTCTTAGTCATTAAAAGCTATTTTACGAATGCACACTTCAGGGAAGAAGCGAAGACAGATATGGATATGTGCCAATAGGACTTCGGTTGCGCCTCCTAAGAGAGAAAAGACGAAAGATTTTGGTGTTTGTCATGAGATAGTCAAAAAAAAAAACAATAGCTGTCGGAAAAAAGGACCTGAACTTTGCCCAGTCCTTATTGTCTTGTTTAATCTTTAAAGTTTTTTCTGAATCAGCAATTAAAGTATGCAAAAGCTCAATTGCTTTTTTTTCTAAATTCAATTCATAAATGTTATGGTCTTGTTAAGCTCAAAAAGCCTATATACCTATCTGTCTAATTGATATGTTGGCTTCTTCTAAGATTTTAATCTTTGGCCAACACGGCACTGAGCGTATCACAAACCTAGATATATAAATAATAATACACACAATTTCCTTTACACACAAATTGTGACATGTCTCTAATGAAAATATATTTAACAAACAACTGTGAGCATCAACATAGAACATTGTTAGGGTTGATGTGCCTGTTCTCTTTTGGCAATAAGAGAAATTGAAATCTGTCAAGGAGCAGTGTGTTGTGGTGGATAAAACAGCAATGTTAGAGTGAACCTGCAGGTTGATGACCTACTATAAGTGGTTTATTATCAGAAGGACCAAATGGTTGGTTGTCTCAAGACTCCACTCACCTATAAATGGGGCAGAGTTCTTTACCCTATGTACTGCCTCCACCTTCACTTTGTACGTTCTCATAACATTTTTAGTGTTGCCTCTTCTGTCAACTCAACTCTTGCATCCCTCTCCCTCCCCATCCTGCTTGTTTTTTTAAAATATCCCCTATACCGTGCTCCTCCGTTGCACCTCCTTGATTCCCCAAACGTCTCCCCAGTCCCTGTTCTAGCTTTGTGAATATTCATGTTGTAGCTCAGTGTTTGGGTACTTGGCACATCACAAGTACAGATATTGGTGCTTATGATATCTGAGATGATGATTGCCTGAAGGGCTAAGTCCTCAAACCGCCTGGACATTACTTTCCTTTGTATTCCCTTTATTTGACCAAGGAGGTAAGCCCAGTTCATGTTTGAAATTTGGACTCTCTATCATGGCTTGTCTCTTTTTGTCAATTGTATTTTTGTGCTTGAATTGTACCTCAACCTTACATTTCTTCAGGCCTGCTTCCTAGAGCAATTACATTCTTAGCTCCAAAATCATCACTGGCGGCTCCAGGTCCTATTGCTACAGTTTACCATTATTGTTTCAGTCCACATCTTGCTTTAAGGTGGGAATCAATAAAAATACCAACCTGAATATTGTAGCTGTGCAAGCTCCAGCTCGGCAACAAAGTTGGAGTTTTACCAACCTTAGGACTCTCGAGGTACTGTCCTGTAACTCGTGTTGCTAAGAGGACAGAGAGATTTAGTCTCTGCCCAAGGGTTTACTGTGCCCCTGACCTCAAGGATCACCTCCAAGGGTTGTTTTCAATTACTCAGCAATATAGATAACTTACAGGATGCATATTCTGCTCTTCAGACAATTCTAGCAGGTTTTGCGATCCAAACCTCAGTTTTGAGCCTCTAATGGTAAAGATATGGATGCATTCCTGGTTCAAATTCGTATTTTGTTTTGTGCAGTTTTGTACTGACCAGGGCAACACAGCTGTCAGAAATGGGTGTATTGGTTGAGGGAGTTTGAAACCCAAGTCAAGAAACAGCCACAGTCCTTGTTTGAGTGAACCATACAAGTGAAAAAGTGAAAAATGTAACCTGTGCTTAACACTTTGGTAGGTTCACACAAAAGTAAGTCAGGCTTAACTTAGAGGCTAAGTGTAAAGTATTTATGCAGCACACAAATGAGATGAAAACACAGCACAAGAAAAATTCTACATCAGTTTTGAATAATAGAGAAATTATAATAAACAAAATGACACTAAACAAATTAAATCCAATCATTAGAACAGGAGTTATGAGTTTTAAACATTTTCGTGTAAAATAGTGCCTAAAAAATCAAAACTCCAACCGCGGGGACCTGGTTGTGCGCGACCAGGTCAAAGTCAAAAGTTAAGGCTGACCACCATGGAGCATGGGCTGGATACACGAGATGGATTGGGCTATCTCGGCTTACCTTCAGATGTGAAGTAAAGCGCCTAGGAAGGTCAAATTCCACAGGGCAAGGCAGCCTTAGGTGTCTGAGGAGGCGATGGCATAGTCAGGAAGAATTCTACCTTTGTGCTTTGCCCCTTTTTTGGAAGTTGAAAATTTCCAGTGGGATGAAGCTGCAGGTGGTAGCAGACATGGGCTCCACAAGGCCAAATACCTATGCTGAGAGGTCCAGCTGAACAGGATTTGCTGCTGTGGAGAAGACTTTACGGGAAGCCACTGTGTAGTCGGGCCTACCTGCGATGCACCTTAGGCAGATTCACTGAAAAGAAAGTCCCAGTCGTCTGTCAGTTCTCAGCCCACTTTTTGGAACGTTTTCTATGTTCCAAGAATTAGTGTTAGGCAGGAGCAGTACCACCAACACAACATAAGGTCCAGTCCCACTTTGGGGATAAGGGCTCACTCTAGCAGAGGCTAAGTGCAGTGCTCCTGTAGCTCTCACAGGAGGCCAGTCAACTATACCTTGGAGTCGCTTTTGGTAGTCCTCAGTTCAAGGAGATGATCTAGTTGTCCTTCAGAAAGGTAGGCCTATAGAAGCCGAGAATCCTCTGGTAGCAGCAGGGCAGTATTCTGGGGGCCAAGGCTGTCCTTCTGAAGTCTTCCACAGGTCGAGGAGTGTACTGAGGAGGTGTACTGAGTGTCCAATATTTATACCTGGTGCCAGACCTACGCTACCTCCGCATCTGGTATGAAAAGTTATTCCTTTCCCCTGCCAAGGCTACAAGAATTCTGGGGTGACAAAATTATAGTTTCAGGTTCTTTTGTACGTACATGTGCTGGAGTCAACCCCTTGAAGTGTAAAGTGGGGAAGGGAAGAGCTCTGCCCCCAGCCATCCTGGCAGGATGGCCCACACTATCAACCCCTGATCCCCTTTGTCTCACTGTCTGGGAGGAATACACAAAGCCCAACAGCAGACCCATTCACAGTCAGGTGACCCAGGACAGAGGCAGCAGGCATTAGGTGTTTAGAGCAGGAAAATGCCAACTACCTAAAATTTGTAAAAACAGTTGATGGAGAAAATGCTGAACAATCTCAAACATTCACCCCAGTAGCCAGTTTCGGGGTATTACCCCTCATCAGCCAGGCTAGCTGGAAACCAGTGGCATGGAGAGCACAGGAGCCACTTCTGGGCATACCTGTCCCACTCGGGTGACAAACCAAAAAAGAACAATTGATGGACAGAATGCTGAAAAATGTCAAACATTCACCCCAGTAAAGAGATCAGGGCCTAAATTCATTGTTTGTTTTTGCCCACCCTGCCATTCCAGTTTAATCCCAGCCATATGCAAATCAGTCTTTACCCGCTCAGTCCAGCCTGAGCTGCCAGGCCAGGTCCTCCCTGGACAAAAACAAGCATCCCGGGATGGATTTAACCCAGATCTTTTGACTGGCAGTGAATGTTTGATTCACTCAGCATTCCATTCATCATTTTTTGCCGCAGCACTTTCAAGCCTAAGTGGGATGAGTATGCTCAGACATGGGCACCTTGCTCGCTGTGCCACTTGATTCAAACTAGCATGGCTGATGAGGGGTGTTACCCTGAAACCAGTCCCAGGATGCTTGTTTCCGGTCCAGGGAAGACTTGGCTTGGCAATTCAGGCTTGACTGTTCCCACTAGGCGCAGGGTCAAGCCTCCTTTGTATATGGCTGGGTCCAAACTGGGGTGGCGGCGTGAGCAAAAGAGCAATGGACTTATCCCTGATCTTTAGACTGGGAGTGAATGTTTGATTCATTCAGCATTCCATCCAACATTTTTTGCCGCAGCACTTTTCACCCTAAGTGGGATGAGTATGCTCAGACATGGGTCTCTTGCTTGCTGTGCCACTTGATTCAAACTAGCCTGGCTGATGAGGGGTGTTACCCCAAAATTGGTCCCAGGATGATCGTCTCAAATCCATGGAGGACTGTGCTTGGCAGTTTGGGCTGGACTGTTCCTATGAGAGGCCAGGTCAAGACTGATTTGCATATGACTAGGTCCAAACGGGGGTGGCGTAGTGAGCAAAAGAACAATGGATCTAACCAAGATTTTTTGGGGTGAATGTTTTCTCTGTCCAAGTTCTAGGGTTAGTCAGGAGTGGTACCACCAACACCACAACCAAAGGCCAAGGCTGTGGAGGCACCACTTTGGGGGTATGGGCTCACTCCAGAAGAGACCAACTGCAGGGCTCAAGGTGTTTGGAGCTTGTTATGTTCCTGTATTCATTCAGTATTCCGTCCATCATTTGTTGTCGCTGAACTTTCTAAAACTGGCATTTTCAGAATTGTGACTAAAAATCCAACTTTACCACTAAAGAGGATTTTAAATTAATTTTAGTCCAAACATTACATTTCTCCCTGCTCCCAACCAAACCTTATCACTTATTACATGTAATCAGGTAACCCAATGTTATTCAATAGGACCGATAGGCCTTACAATTGTGAAAAATAAATAGGAGTTGTCACTACCAGGACATGTAAAATTTAAACCTGCATGCCTTACTTTGAAAATACACTGCATCCTGCCCTATAGTATGTATGTAATAAGGTACCCAATGTTTTCCTATGGGACAGGCAGGCCTTGAGCGAATGAAAAATGAATTCAAGAGTTTTTACTACCAGAACATATAAACCTTAAAAGTATGTGCCCAAGTTTTTAAATGCACTGCTCACTGCCCTCTTGACTATTTAGGGCCTATCCCATTAAAAAGGTAGGTTTGGGCCTGGCAAAAGTGTTGTAAATAGAATGTCCAGGAGCCAGGTATACAAAACAGGATATATTTATTCAGGCTTAGTTCCAGGGTAAGTTTGGTAGAAGATAAGTAGATAGTAGAATTGCCACAAGAGGAGCAGCCTTCCTGCTGCTCAGCCTGCATCCACCAACTGACACTTCCACACATAACCAAGCACCCAAGAATTCCATGACATCATCCCACATTCCAGCACTCATCCTGGCTGAGAAGTAGGGAAGACATAGCTAGGGAAGAGGCACGGCAACAAGTAAGTTATAACAAAAAGTTACATTTTGCCAGGTCAGAATGCCAGTTTAAAACTGCACACACAGGCTGCAATGGCATGTCTGAGACCTGTTAAAATACGCTACGTAAGTGGGAAGCACAATCAGTGTTTCAGGCCGACTAGAATTTTATTTACTAGCTCTGGGTATGTGTAGTACCACTTTACTAGGGACTCGCAAGTAAGTAAATGTGCCAATTGGGTGTAATACAATTTTGCAATGGTTGAAGGAAAGAGCACAAGCACCTTTTGTGCTGGTTAGCAGTGGTAAAGAGTGCAGAGTCCTAAAATCCAGCAAAAACAGGTTCAGAGATTGGGAGGATGTAGGCAGGAAATTTGGAATGACCCTACAGAAAGGGCCACCTGCAGCACACATACTTAGGCAGCAAACTGAAATTCTTGATTTCAGCTAGCCCATTTTATATTCTTCCTCCAAATAGTCCCCACCCCCGTAAGATGCTCAGGATTTCAAAAGAACACATGGGGCGGGGGACATGTTATGGGCATGTAGAGTCGCTTGAATGATTTGGGAAAATCTTGTCCGCCAACTTTAAAGTGCAGTTGGCAACTTGGCGTCTTTGGATAGCCAACAATGTACCATGCCATGAGTTATGGGTTGCCTTGAGTCTTATCCTTGTAGGGTTTAGGAAAGCGATCAACTGGATGAAGGAAAAGGGACCTGAATATGGTTCATTGTGTTTGACTTCTCCACTGTAGAAGAAAGACGTCTAGAATCTAGACCCAACAAAGATCTAAGATTTTGGAGAGACGTGTGAAACTCTGAATACACCGGTTGAATTTGATATATCCTAGTGACACCGCTGCAGATAACCAATTACCTTGTCTAAAGAGAGTAATATTTGTAGCTGTGATTCAGTGGCTACCTGCACACCTTGCTTGCATGGACATCGTAGCCCTTCTACTGTCATTGTGGGGCGAAACGTGAAGAAGTCATCTAGCTTGAAGGTCGCAAAGCCACTCTCCAGCGTGCTTTCTATGGCACTTTCTATGTGTGAGTGATGGGGGTGAGAACTGGACGATTCAATAATTTAGAAGAGGGATTGAATCCATGATGGGATAAATGATATTTTTTTTCAAATGGAATGAGAGTGACGCCAAATTAGAAAGGACGGAGGGCCCTGGGAGTTTGAATGCCCTTTGGTAGGTGACAAGGCTGAAAAGACATGTAACAAATGCTAATATTTATGATTGAAGACAGAGGAAGTCCACTTGACTAGTAATGGAGGTTGGAGGAGTGCAAAGTGCAGAGGTTAACGTAAAGGTCCCTCAAATGCAAGAAAGAAGGTGCATGCAGTGAAACCCAAAATGACGTGAATGACAGTAACAAGTAGAACATTTAAGGAAATAATGTATTAAAATTTGAATAGCAAATAATTATTGAAGATGGGGAAAAATGAGAGCTCAGGAGATGTACTTTTCTACTAGCTGAGCAGCCTGAAAGAAGGAAGGGGCTTTAAGAGGAACCACTTCATTCATATTAATATATTTATAATGCCGTCATTTGGGATTTTTGCTTAAAGGACGTGACTGGCTGAGTAGATTACACATAACATTCATACTTTGTGGTTCTGTGCCTTGAAATAAATGTGTGTTTTGCCATCTGATTTGGCATCTTTTCTAGTGAAGGAAGAGGCAGTTTGAGAGCTGAAAGTGTGAAGCTAGCTGCTCCTGTGGCTTTAATGACCTGTCAATGCTAAGCCATCGTCCGTTCCATCCAGTGGTATAACAATAGCCCCCGCAGTGCGGGGTGGTCCAAAGATCCAGGGGGCTTGCTCCATCACTGTGCATGCGCATCGGGTTCTTGCCGGACTGGGTTCGCAGCTTGGGATGCCCCGTCCATCTACTTTGCAGCGGGTTGAGGGTCCTCAAGTTTCATTATGCCACTGGTTCCGTTGATGATTCATTGAACAGATGCAACGCAGTTCACATTTATCGTAAATTCAGACGTGTTAGAGAGTTGGAAGCTGGTCTTGTTGTTCAATTTGAAGATATCTGTTGTTGGAGTGAAGTGGAGAAAACCTTTTCAAATTTAAAAACACCCTATGGTTCTGCTCCTATTCACCTGCATCGTAGCCCTTTCAAACCATTCATGCAGCGACTGAGGCGGAGGGAGCTATTGATGCGGTGTTGATGCAAGGGCAGGCTGATGATAATGAAGTGGACAGCACTTGTATTGCTCAGATTTTTTCTGATTGTGAGAACTATTTAGTAAATAAGAAAAAACGTCTTGCGCGGAAGGCTGTTGTGGCCAGATGTTCTAAAATCTAGCAGTTAGCGGCCAGAATGTTTGACACTAGTGTAGAATTTCGAGAACTGAACTATGTTACCAATGGGTTGTTTCTCAAAATTCCAAATCTAAGTTGGGTGCAGTTTGGCTTATCTCATTAATACATGCACGAAATAGGTCGCAAATTATGACTCACTCTGATTAACCACAATCACAGGGATGATGGTCTGCAAGGGCTAGCAGAACACCATGTATGTGATTGTGTTTCAATTTTAAAAAGCCAAACAAAACAGCCTATTTTCCTTAAACGAAACAGGGCTGTGAATAAATATATATATTTTTTTTAAAGCATCTGTGAGAGTAGGAAGTGGCCCACCGTACTAGTGTCTACTCTCCTTGACACATTTTTCTTCATTTACAAATGGGAAGGAGTCCAGAGGGTACCCCTCCCTCTTTGCGAATGGGTTGCCACACCAACTTGGGGATCTGTAGTTTCTCAATGGATTGCAACTGGAATTATGGTTGCAAATCTTTGATACTTTGAATACCGATTAGGTATTTAGAATTGATGCCAACAAAATTCCTCTTTCAAATAGCGAATCAGTATCCATTCACAATCCCATTTTAGGAGTCAGTCAAATTGGGATGTGTCACATTGCAAACAAATATTATTGTATTTGCAAACTACTATTTGGAGTGTTTACCACCCAAAACATTGTTTGTACATCTAGCTCCTAGTTTGGAATCAGCAGCAGTATTGTTAAGAACTTAGATTAAATTTGGAAGTTAGGCTTATCACTGATATGTACAGATAAATAGTTGTTAATTTCATTGGGTCACAATCGTTTCTCGCAATATAAATGTCCAGTAGCCAATTTATACAGGTTCCTTTTAAAGGCGTAGCAGATACTTTATATCTGAAACAGCCAGAAAAATCACATTCAGTAACTGAACAAATTTTGTTTACTACTATCCCGGTACTAGGATTGGTATATTCCTTCTTGAAACAATTTAAAGAGTCAATATCTTCTTGTCTTTGTTGCCATTTGACCTTTTAAGAAAGTGGCATTTACTTTTTAAGATCTAAAGCCCACCTAGACTTTAGGAAGTAGTTTTGTCATGGTGCTAGGATCCTTCAATCGTTGACCACATAAAATATTCATTATATTAAGACGTCCACTATGTGTGTAAGCTATAGTTTCTCATCAGAGCCCAGTGGGCTTTGCACAGCCCTTTCACTTAGCTCTTAAACCCTAAGTTACAATTTCCACTGGCATTATTTTCAACGTACCATTGTCTAAGGAATATACAGTAGTCATGGTGACTATTTACAATTTTTCTTAGATTTCACCCGTTTCATTTTGTAATTCTGCACATTGTAAATCTGACAGCTGTACCCACAAAATGCAGAAATTATGATTGCCTTATAGCCAGTCGATATCTACCCCAAATGAAACAGGCAAATGCAAGCTAAAGACTTCAGCACCCGGGTACACTAAAGACCCTGCTGTCAATAAATGATCCATTCACAGACAAGAAAGAAAATAGAAAATAAACAGAGCTCCAGAGGACTGCATGACCTTAAAATTCCTCCATGCAACATACAGACAGCTCATCACATCATCTAAAGCAAAATACTATGCTAACACGAACAATGAAGCCATCAACAGAGGTTTTTAAGTAATTAAAACATTTCTGAAACTAGTGCCATTTGGTCTTTGTAGGACTGTTTGGATGATAAATATATTTGTTTTTTGTCTTAAATAGGTGATACTATTAGTAGGATCTTTAATGAAGATGTTGAATAGAAAAATAATTTGCCTATCAACTGTTTGTCTTAAAATGGGGGCAATGTGAGGCAGAGTTGATATACTTAATCTTAAAGAGTGAAGAATTGACCGCTTAAGCAAAGTGCTTTTTGAGTTTGGAATTCCAAATCATCATTGGCATAGTACAGCCCACATGATAATATTTCTGAATCTGAAGCTCCTTTGAACACTTCCATTTCTTGTGGATGCCCTAGAGACACCGTATGCAGCACTGGAGATTTCATAACTGTGAACACATAGCTTTATGAGAATTTATATGGTCATCCATATCAAGGCACACCAACTTCTTCTAATCCAGTCTCTTGAACTTCTCGTTTTAAGTTTGTGGTACAGAAAGTAACTCACCTGGGACTCCAGCAGATCCAAGCTACAGTTAGTACTGTCACTTTCGTGGGCTTGTTGGGTTCCTCAATGGAAGTTCATAGACTAGGTTTGTACTATGGGCTGTCATTTAGGTCATTGGTGTATTAGTGTGAAGAACACATCCAATGCTGTATCTAATACGGAGAAGACCCTGTACAAGAAAACACTGAAGGCCATCAATAATGAGGCGGGAGAAAGGCAACCAAATGTGACTCCTCCCATGGATTTAACCATCCTCTATTTTATCTCCCACCTTCATTATAGTATGTGTATACAATCTGGCTTCCAGCACGGAAAGCAGTATTAAATCGTAATATAGCAGTATTAGGACATTGGAATGTTGGGAGCACCACTGAAAATAATGGAGTGCTCCGGGCTTATAATGGCTGGTATAAACCCAGAGCTCCAACATTCCAATGTTTGTTCACAGCTGTTCCTGTGAACAAAATCCTCACGGAGACCGCCTTTGTTTTACAAATTAGAACATTCTGCCTCCGGGTGGTGAAATGTTCTAATAGCCTTAGAACCCTCGGTAGCGGTCTCTACTGGCCATTAAAGGTCTTCTCAGTCTTTTAATGGCTGGTAGAGCCGGCTACATCAGGGCACTGAGGCTATACTGACCCCTCAAGAAAATAACTCTGACTTTGTTGCATGTAGTATGGAGACCATTAGGTGGACATAACATGATGGATATTTCGAGCCTCCTATGTTATTTTCTTTTCACTATGCAGTCCCAATTCCACACCTCAAATGGTGTGGGGGGGGAAGGGAGGAGATCTAGTCAGATAAATGGCCTTGCATTTGAAACATATGTCATTGTGTCCCTGGATGCTTGATAATTAAACAATGGATCAAAGACTTCTCTGCACAAGATTGTCTGCAAAGGAATAAAGAGGGGTGGGGGGTTCTGATGCTTTTTCACATTCTTCAGAAAAGATCCATGAGAATTTATCAAAGTATCACTTGAAGGATTATTGTATGGGCTTGAGAACATGCTGTTTATTTATTTTCCTCATTTGTGCAATTATCCAACTAGAAGCAAGCAAGGTCTTGCTCTTCCCTCCAATCGGTGAGATGACAAAACGCAAGCCCTCAATCTTCCTGTCCCATAGGGTCCAAACGGAAAAGGGCCTGGGAGTACCAGTCCTAATCCCTTCTACCCGGGACTTATTGAAAATTGCTTAATATTCGGACATTTGCATCAGTATTACAACTTAAAAGCTTAACACACCCATGAAGATAAATTAAACAAAACATTCTGATCCCAAAAATCAAGCTTCTAATACCCTCCCTATTCCGATCCAGCGTTCGCACCCTTCGTATTGAATCCAACCACTCCCTCCTCAAAAGGGGGTGCTGAGCTATCCACTTAATGCAGATCTCGTGTCTGGCTAACACTATCAACACAAACATCAGAGTCCTCCTCTTACTACCCAGCGTTACCCTGAACTCCTCCTCATTCACAAACCCGAACCAAATTAAGCTTATGCTTACCTCCAGGTTCATACCCAGTACTGTTGCGAGAACCACACTTACATCATGCCAATACACCTGGAGGCTGGGGCAGCGGAAAAACATATGCAGATCATCGGCTTCTTCCTCCCCACACTTAATTGTTCATCCTTGTCAGCTTTTTCGGTGATCAATATGCCCTATGTGTCGTGAATAAATGGCTTTTCCTCAGTGAGGCAGCACTGACAACATAATATATAGTAAACATAGATACTTGCCAGAGACTTGGTACGTCCCCTGACGGCAAATCATTCCTCCAGATCTCTGTAGGAAGAGTAAACTCCTCTTCTCCGGCAAGCACGAACAGCCAGTACCAGTCCGATACCTCTTTTTTTCCTGTGAAGGGCTTTTAAAAAAAAATTCTTCCAGTTCGCTATTTCCCAACACTTCCTTCTCCAATGATCTTGCCCAGCAGGCCAGTTGGTAGTACTTGAATCTGGAAATGCCCCCATTCAGTATTGATGACAATTACTCCCAGTCTACTAAGATCTTTCCACCGAGTAATTGGCTCTATCTCATTATCCCTGCTTCTGATAAAGAGCCTGAGAGCTTATCCTTCAAACATTCTGGAGTCCCCGGAGAAGCCCATATTGGGGCGTGGCTGCTGTAGTACGGAATTCCTACTACTCCCCCAATGTGAGCCTAGAGTTTACAGGCTGCTGAAAGTATCTTCAATTTCACTTTAAAAAAAGAATTTCGGATTCCTGAATTTATACAAAAACCAGTCCCCCTCTAACTGGGTCATAACTTGCATATACGGAGGGTACTTTTGATGTTTCTTGCAATAAGATTCTCATTGCTTTGAACTGAAACGCTTTACAATAATGGAACATATCTGGGCTGGCAATTCCCACCCTGTTGTTTCCCCCTGCTGGGTTTCCTCCAGGCAATTCTGGTAGCTTTCTTAAATTCTAAGGGTATTAAGCAAACAAAAAAATTAATTTAGGTAGTATTGCTATCTTTAGAATATTTGACCTACCCAAAAAAGAGAGTGGAAGCCCTGCCCAAGATCTTAGTAATTTCTTAGTCTCACTTGCTACTTTCTCAACATTCATCCGTGCCACATCCTCTAAATTCTTGGAAATTATAATACCTAGATATCTTATTGAGTCTTTTACCAGGGAATTATCACCCTGGGCGTGTCTTGTTGTGGAGAACATGGCGGCCGGCTTCCAGGTCCGGTCGGGAGCTCTCTGCCTGCTTTGACCGTATAGCGGTGTGCAAGATGCCAGGATGCTACTTTTAGTAATTTCACCACTTCAGGGGAGGGCGCGACAGTTGAGGAGGTGTCGAGCTGGGCAAAAGAAAAAAAGGAAGCGAAAAAGGGAAAACACTTACCCGTTTTTCAAAAAACAAAGAGGAAGGTGCACCAGATAGAGAGAGTCCAAGTCAAACAAAAGTCCTTAATGTTTCCTTTTATTTTCTTCTAATGTGAAGAGATTAAAACTCAGCCAACGCGTTTCGTTCCACACTGGAACTTCTTCAAGGCTGTAGACAAGTAACATAACAAATAAATGACATATACAACATATAAAGCAACACACGTTACAACAAGTATATTACATAAGACAACTATCAGTACAGGGATCTAAGAACGTACAAAGCTTCATGAACAAGTAGCACATATATAAAACATTAAAAACAAACATGTATCTTTATTTGTCTGGAAGTGTAACAAACGCCAATACTGTAAATATTTTCTAGAAAAACCTATCTTCGTTAGTTTAAAAAAATAGAGACATATTTTAAAGCCAACCCGCTGTATTTCTTTTGGATTGTATCTTGAACAGATTTTAATTATTAAATAAATGAATGAAAAAGACCCGAAAAAGCAGGAAAAACAGAAAGAAAAACAGAAAGAAAAGAAAAGAAGAAAGGTGGGGATAAATCTATAATAATACTTTTTACAAAAATCCTTTTTACGTGTCCCACACGACAAAGGCAGCAAAGTAGAAAATGAAGAAAGAGAGACAGAGGAAGTGGCAGAGAATGTGAATTTGGAGGAAAAGAAATAAAAATACAAGGTTACTCAGAAGATCAGAAAAAAAGAAAGAAGAAGAATTACTCAAAGGATCATTGCCACGGGGATATAGTTGAGAATATCTGAGCACTCACCACAGAATGCGTGTTTTGTTTAGTTCAAAAGCAAAAAGCAGTTTTGCACCATCTCGTATTCATGGGAGGTTCTTGAGATCAAAAATCTAATGTAAAAGTAATAAGTAATTGTTTGTAAATTGGAAACCAAACATGAGAGTTTAAAGGACAAGAAATAAGTGATCCTAGATATAGGAAGCACCTGAGGGGCTAACAACGCCTATTTCGAAAATACCAAACTGGGGTATGGTAACCACATCCAGGAAAAAACTCCAAATTCTGAGGGCTTATTAGTACATATAAAATCTTAATAAAAACTGAAAAACGACCAACAATTTCTAAGTCTAATCAATTCATGGTGTAATAATTAAAAAGACAACGAGATCCAATCGTAAGCTAACAGGATTGTAGGTGTAGGTTTAACCACAAATAATGCTGCAAATCCTTAGAATAATGATCTGAAATGAACTTACCCAATCTAATAGAATTAGGTTTGGACAGCGATAAATATGGCACAAGATTTCGGAAAAGACGAGTTTGTCTATTTACTAAAATTCGTTTTTGCGCTCCATGATACGAGCAAAAATAGAAGGGTTCCACAGTTCTGTAGGAAATAATAAAATAATTTACTTAATAATCCACTGGTGCCGTCTCCAATTTACCAAAGATACACGCACTGTGTTACACATATATATAATATAATGTTTTTGAAACCAACTATTTTATGGTCCAGTATGGTGGAAAAGTGCCCATGTTGCAACCCCCATCTTCTAATTACTGCCCCAATAACGAAAAACGGGTGAAAAAATGGACTGACGGACGCCGTAAGGTACAAATGCACGACACAGGGAAAGAAACCTAAAAATTAAGCCTGCTACATTGAAGTAGCGGGTGTAGTATGACCCGATCAGCAGTTTCACAAGTTAGCAGATATATTACACGAAAGAGAAGCATTCTTACCTGGGAAGTCCCGTACAATCGGACCGCTTGAAAATTAGTACATTCCCGTGGCAAGAGAAGGCAATATCGCGCCATAAAGAGATTTAAAAACGTAAACACAGAAAGTGTCAGTCAGGTGATCGTCCGGCGCATTACGTGCCTTGCGATCGTTAGAGGAACGAGGAAAAATTAAAGGAAAAAGAGGGGACGGGGGACGCCATGATGAAACGATAAAGAATCCATTGGGCAGGTATTATAGATCGAGTTGTACTTCAACCAGCATAGCACACAGGCAAGGTAATAACTAATATGATGAAAGATATTCAGTATTAAATAGTGGCATGGATAAATATCAAATCCCAAAGCTACGAAAGTAAATAATATTATAAAATATAAAACGAGAGCACGCCATATTGGAACTATAAGGGCCCGATTCACAGAACTAACTTAAGACAAAATCCTAAACTTACTACCATTTTGGTATTCACAGAAGGCACTTACTCATTTTGGTATTCACAGAAGGCACTTACTCATTTCGGTATTCACAGAAGTTAGGAGTCCTAACTTTAGGACTCCTAAATGCCTTCTGTGAATACCGAAAGACTTAAAATTAGGATTTTTCTCAGTTTAGTAGTAGTATAGTTAGGACTCCTAACTTTAGGACTCCTAAATGCCTTCTGTGAATACCGAAAGACTTAAAATTAGGATTTTTCTCAATTTATTAGTCGTAAGTTTAGATTTAGGACTACTAAATTGAGAAAAATCCTCATTTTAAGACTTTCGGTATTCACAGAAGGCATTTAGGAGTCCTAAAGTTAGGAGTCCTAACTATACTACTACTAAACTGAGAAAAATCCTAATTTTAAGGCTTTCGGTAGTCACGGAAGGCATTTAGGAGTCCTAAAGTTAGGAGTCCTAAATTTAGGACTACTAAATTGAGAAAAATCCTAATTTTAAGAATTTCGGTATTCACAGAAGGCATTTAGGAGTCCTAAAGTTAGGAGTCCTAACTATACTACTACTAAACTGAGAAAAATCCTAATTTTAAGACTTTCGGTATTCACAGAAGGCATTTAGGAGTCCTAAAGTTAGGAATCCTAACTTCTGTGAATACCGAAATGAGTAAGTGCCTTCTGTGAATACCAAAATGAGTAAGTGCCTTCTGTGAATACCAAAATGGTAGTAAGTTTAGGATTTTGTCTTAAGTTAGTTCTGTGAATCGGGCCCTAAGAGTCCTATTTACAAGAAATAAGGCGGCATATAGGCGTCAGGAGAAATAATTGCCATTCCACAAGCTATTTAGAAGTAACCAATTTGTTATATATTCTTATATTCTCCCCAGCATTAGAAAGTATGTCATTCTTAACAAGAATGAGAAGGGGATTTCAAAACTTACATAATAATAAGAAAAAGAAAAAGACCAAAAAAAGAGAACCAAAGTCTAAAAGGCTGCCGCCTGACACGGGAACCAACCGAAAGACTATAAGTCCTAAGAATAGGGACATAGCTATAGTGCGGTCGGTTATAACGTTGCCTCTAAGTATAATGTCATATCGAAATCAGGCACCCAAATCGGGGAAAGCTTTTTCTAAGGAGAAAAAGAAAAATATATGATATCCAAAAAATCAAATGTTTCATAACACAAAGAGATAATTGAATCTAATTGTTTTTAAGTGGATGTCTCATCATGAATCAAGAAGAAAATAGTACTAACAGGATACGGCTAAGGGAAAGCATGAGATTCAGGGTCAGAATATGGACTCTGCTTAGTGGCCCGCAAGCGACAAATCCACTACAAATCCAATTGCCTGAGTGCCTATTGGGGAGATGTCCCATCATGAAAAAGCAAATAGTGCTAGCAAGGTACAGCTTAAAGAAAGAAATGCATTTCGGAGTCGGAATTATGACCCTGTGCAATTGCCCGCAAGCGACAAATCCACTTCGACTCCAATTGCCTGAGCACCAATTCACGGTTCGACCCCCTCTTACTTGGAGGTACGTGGTCGATGCCATGAAACCAGAAGGTATTACTACCATTATGTTTATTATTATAGTGTTCAGTAATGGGGTATCTGGTGTCCCTTTTGATTAGTGCTCTCCTGTGTTCCTGGATTCAGATTTTTAAACAACGTGTAGTACTCCCCACATATATGATGTTACATTCACATCCCACGATATATACCACGTGAGTGGTAATACAGTTGATAAAATGGGTAATATTATAGATTCGTGGACTGTTAAAGGAAAAAGACGTTGTTTTATTTTTTCCACTGCTGCAAATGTTGCAGAGACTGCAAGTGAAAAAAACGTTAGGTTTCTTAGGTATCCAATTGCCATTTCCGGGGGGAGTCACAACATAGCTTGGGCAGAGTTGTTTTCTCAAAGAGGTCCCTCTTCGGCATGTAATGCTCGGCCTCTCCGTGATACACTCCTTTAATCCGGTTCTTTAATCCGGAGACCGAGGAAAGTAGATGCCAATTTTTGTGTAAGGCATTAAAGATCTTATTACTGTAAGTCGTATACTGAGTAATAAACCTCATTTTGTTGTCATTTTTTGGGGAATCCCGTACAGTGTGTCTGTCAAGCAAAGTGGAATCCCTGTTTGTACCAAGGATTCTCTGTTCAGCTTTATCTAGTAGTTTGTTACTGTAACCCCTTTTTTCAAATCTTCCCCTAGTCGCCTTGATGTTAGAAAGAAACGTTTTTTCCGTGCTGCAGTTTCTCCTAATGCGGGTCATTTCCCCAAAGGGAATATTATTGATGACCGAACTAGCGTGGGCACTGGATGCATGTAACATCGCATTACACGCTGTCTCTTTTCTGTATAGCTGACTTTGTATCATCCCATCCTCAATAAAGAAGTTTATGTCTAATAAATTGATGATGTCCTTGTGATAGGACATCGTAAATTTAACATTAAAAATATTGTCATTTAGGTACTCAAAATATTGTTGTAACATTTCAACCGACTCAGACCAAAGGCAAATAATATTGTCTATGTACCTCCCCCAAAACACAATAAAATCCGTCCAGGGGAAGGCACTTCGGGCCCAGGCATGCTCCTTCTCGTACCACCCCATAAAGAGGCAGGCGTACGAGGGAGCAAACCCGGAACCCATCACAACGCCCTTGCTCTGTTGGTACCAGCTAGAGTCGTGTAGAAAGAAATTATTCATTAAGATAATGTCAACCATCTCAACAATCATTTCATTGTATTCATAAAGTTCCGCCCCATCTCTATCCAGGAAAGAGCGCATAGCCATAATCCCATATTGCTTATCAATGCAGGTATATAGGCTTACGACATCAAGAGTCACAAACAAGAGTTCGTCCAACCATTGGAAGTTTCTAAACTTGACCAATATATCTTTGCTGTCTTTTACATATAATGGAAGATCAAGTACAAATTTGTGCAGTTTAACATCAACAAATTTGGATAAATTCTCAGTGGATGATCCCACCCCTGAAATAATTGGTCTTCTGGGGGGGAAGGGACCTCCTTTATGTATTTTAGGTAAAACGTAAATACAAGGGTATGATGGACAATCAACCTTGAGGTATCTATATTCATCCTCCGAGATCAAACAAACGTCTTTCCATTCAATAAGTCTGCCATTTATAGTGGTGATGAGATTAGGGATAGGGTTATGTGTAATGCGTCTATAACACGAGGTATCCCACAATTGTCGATTAATTTCATTGAGGTAGTCAAGGCGATTCATGATGACCACATTACCCCCTTTGTCTGCCTCTCGTATCACAATGGTGGTATCCTCCCTTAGGCGTTGAAGGGCCAATCTTTCACTAAGGAAGATGTTCTGTATTAGTTTAGGCTTGTATTTTTTTTGGTGCTTCTAATGCAGATAATTCCTCTGACATCTTCTTATGGAAAACGTCGATGTTCAAGTCATAACCAAAAGTTGGTATGAATTTGGATTTGGGACGTAAACCACTAGCCGCGTCTCCGTCCTGTCTAATTTCAAAATCATGTAATAATGTGGACATATCATTAGTGTCATCATCACAAATAAACAGGAGACATTGTATTTTTCTGACATCAGCGATTGTGTGAGAGTCTGCTTCTCGTGGGGGTATACCCTTGATAGATTCTTGTGGTCTATTAGCAAAGAAGTCACGAAGTTTTAACATCCTGACAAACTTAAATAGATCTACATGAGCATTGACCAGATCCCCACCTTGTGTTGGACAAAAGTTTAAATCCTTACTAAGGACATTCATCTCATCTTTATCCAGCATTTTATTAGAAAGATTAACAATCTTCAAATGACAATCATCATCAACATCTGTGGTAACAGCTTCATTGCTTGTGATTAATTGATATTGCCCTTCTTGGTTCTGGTTTGAGTATCCATTCTTCCGATTGTATTTTTGGGGTTTGCTTTTTGCCCTCCTCCCTCCCCGTCTGATTTTTGTTGTTCTTTCTTTTGTTCGAGTCGGCTCGAGATACGCAATTTTGCTAGTTCTTTCTGAAAAGACGAGGCCCCTTCCCCTAAAGGGACATTATTTACCATGGAGGTTGAGGCAGTACTTCCCTGTGACGAGACAGATGTATTGCTAATGGAACCAGTATCTTCACCCTCATCCTTATCCTCTCTATTTCTCTTCTTATCCTCCAACCCTTGTACATTATCAAATTTTTTATGGAAGGTATAAATTCTTCCATCACGATAGTCTCTGTCGTCCCTTTTAATTTTTCTAAGCTTCTTGTCTTTAAGGTATATCTGGTGATTATCTATGATCTGTTTTAAGATAGCATAATTTTTTTCAATCAGATCCTTTTCTTCCATTTCACTAATTAGTTTTTTCAATTATGATAATCTCTTCCTGGAGTTGTTCCCCTTTTTCCATTGCATGTTTTACCAAAATTCTCATCATAGTTTGTGATGCTCCCTCTAAATTGCATTCCCATTCTTTCAGTAGGGTATCACTAAGGTCCTCAAAGGTCGGGAAGATTAAAATGCGTAAACCCCTTGGAACCATGCCATTCTCCATGTATTGTTTTAGGGTAATACCGTCCCACCATCTACTGAGTTCCTGTTTTTTCAAACGTTCTAGTCTCAAGAATAATGTTTTTAAACTGTTTTTTGTTGTGTTAATTCTGAGGTCGTTTTTTCTTTGGAAGCCCCTGTACCGAAGAGATTGTGTGCCATCTCTTCTCGACCATCATCAAATTTAGACATCTTATCATTTATATTATATCACACACGGGATAAGTGCATAAACAGTCAAAATAGAAAATATTATCACAAACAACTACGACTGACTACCGGTTTAGCACTTGAAATCCCAAAGTCTGCAAACTGTTATTACATTCCTGTGCACAAATCTTCCAGAGTACGCCGTAGAACCACTCCACTGCGGTTCAGTTGAAGAATCAAAAAACAAAGAGGAAGGTGCACCAGATAGAAGTTTTTTCCTGGATGTGGTTACCATACCCCAGTTTGTTATTTTCAAAATAGGCGTTGTTAGCCCCTCAGGTACTTCCTATATCTAGGATCACTTATTTCTTGTCCTTTAAACTCTCATGTTTGGTTTCCAATTTACAAACAATTACTTATTACTTTTACATTAGATTTTTGATCTCAAGAACCTCCCATGAATACGAGATGATGCAAAACTGCTTTTTGCTTTTGAACAAAAGGGAGGGTTCTCCTGGGGGGGTTGGTGGGGCATGGGGGTTTCACAACTTTATAGATTCACACATTTTCACATGGGTGATGGGAGCATATTGAGAAAAAATGAAAAACAGTTTCAATGTTGGTTAGCATACTATTTTGGAATGTAAATGGATTGAGAGTAAGGAGTAGGAGGCAAAAGATGTAGGAATATCTGTGAATGGCAGAGAGCGAGATCATTATCCTGCAAGATACCCATTTGTTAAGGTCGGAATGGGAGGAGGCAATAAGGAAGTTAAAATGGGTGGATGTCTCAATTTGCACAAACCAGAGTTGTTTTGTTAAGGGGGTCGCCATTATATTTAAGAAAGCAGCTAAAGCAGCAATAATGGAGGCCCATTTGGATCCCAAGGAGGGATGGGTGGCAGTTAAAGTTAAGATTCAGGGCAAACCTTATGTCATCGCTGGTTATTACAGTCCAAATACGGATGACTTGGTTGTTGGATGTATGGAGAGAGAAAAGGTGGGAGATCAAAAAATTACATTTAGGAACAGGAGACATGCTCACGCTTCAAGGACTGATTATTTCCTAGTTGAAGAGGGGGAAAGTAGGATGGTAAAAAAGGTGGAACATCTGCCAGCTCACCTGTCAGATCATTCAGCAGTTTGTTTGAAACTGAAAGTTGGGGAAACTGCCCCCCTCCCACAAGGTGGACGTTGGATAGAATTTTATTGTTAGACAAACAAGTAAGGATAAAGTTGAAGGAGATAAGCAGGGCGTACTTTTATATTATGGCACGAGCACTTCAGCCTAAGTAACCTGGGATGCATATAAGACAGTTATAAGGGGGAGTGTGATTGGTATTGCCGCTTTTAATAACAAGGCGGTCAAGGGTAAGATAAGCTCCATAGATGATAGATTGGAACAACTGGAAGAATTGGTTCGGAAGGGAGACCAAGGACAAGGGACTCAGGGTGTAAGCTTGTCTGAGGAGGAAATAAGAGAAAGGAAGGAAGAGTTGTCTTGTATTCTGGAGGGAATAGTTAGGAGGAAATGGGAGGCGAGCAAGTTTGAGCACTATGAATGTGGGGAGGGGTGCGGCAAACTCCTAGCTTGGAAATTAAAAACAGAGCAAAAACAACAGCTATTAGGGTAGAAGGGCAGGGACAGGGAGATAGAGGGGGCCTCCGCAGAGTTTTTTCAAACCCTATATACAGATGATGTTGGAGTTACAGAGGAGCAAGTTGAGAAGTACTTTGAGGACTTGCCAACTCTGACACTATCAGAGGAGCAAAAGGGGCTGTTAAATTAAAAAATAACAACTGAAGAGGTAGTGGATGCAATAGAAAGATTGAATAGGCGGAAGGCGGCTGATCTGGCTTCCCTCCCAAATGAGATCTATTTGTCCCTTAAAGATGAGGTTGCCCCTTTCCTGACATGATTATTTAATTTGATCTTTCTTTGGGGGTCTGTTATACCGAAATCCTGTGAGGAAGCAACCATCTGCCTTCTGCTAAAAGCAGGGAACGACCCAAAGTTGTGTGATTATAAGATTTTCACACAGATTCTGGCCGGTAGACTAGGAGGGGTTGCAGACAAACTAATACACCCGGATCAGAAAGGTTTCATTAAGGGCAGGCAGATTCATGAGTTAACTCATGAGTTGCTGGGGGCAATAGATATAGCACCTTTGGTGAAAATCACCTTTGATGCAGCAAAGGCTTTTGATAGGATGAGCTGGTCCTTTCTGCATAAAGTCACAGAGAACTATGAATTGGGGGAGGCATTTCGTAGGGTTCTAACAATGATCTATAAGAATCCATCTGCCAGGATACTGGCAAATGGGAACCTTAGCCAGAAGATAGCCATATCAGGAGGTACAAGGCAGGGCTGTCCTCTCTCCCCCCTTCTTTTTGACCTTTACATCGAGCCTCTTGCTAGCAAACTCAGAGCTAGTCGTCAGATCTTGCCGTTTGTATTCCAGGGTTGGGAGAAGAGGGTGGCCTTGTATGCTGATGATTTGATGGCATTCACAACAAATCTGTCACTCTCACTTCCAACAATATCAGACATCTTGGATAACTTTGGGGAGATTTCAGGTTATCGGATAAATTGGCAAAAAAACGAAGTTATGGAGTGGAACTCCCAGAGTGATAATCCCTTGGTAATAGAGAACATGTTGTTTCATGATTCTAACTCAGGGAGATCACATTGAGTATTTTACTGTTTACTTTGTTATTTTAAATATTGGGATGTCCTCCTTGCACATGGTGTTGGAGGATAGTAATGAAATCCCCAAAACAAGAAGGATAAAGAAAGCCATAATATGTTGATAAGCTGGCAGAGGAACAAATACATCGTTCATAAGTTAGAAGAATCTAGTAAAGGTGTGAATATTTATGAAACGACTCAACACACAAAACAATTCACTGCACAATACCTTTGCACTGTCTCTTTGAATCAGGGAAAATTCCTAAAGTGGCCTGTGCTGACAATCGGACTAAGCCTGTCTACAGAAAATTATATTAGTAGACTGCTAAATTACTTTGTCAGTCAGGGGAATTGTTCAAAGTAGCAAAGTGCTTCAAAACCCATAAAGAAATATGGGCAATTCCAGCTCTAACTGGAAATACTGCATTTTTCAGTTATCAGTGCTGGATGAAAATAAACTATCCTTAACAATGTACTAACTAAACTAATAGGAATATAAGGTATCTACTATCACTATTCACACTTAAAACATATATTTGTATTTGAATTACAGAAACTCGAAAAGTTCTCTGCATCACTGCAGCCACTGGACTTCTCGTCGCTGCAGCTGTTGTGGTAGCTGTGCTTATTTGGTACTTTGGTAAGGATATGCTATTAAACCTGGTCTTTTCCCCATTTCTGTGACTTTGTTCTCCATCTTATCACACTAAGAACCCTGTATACTTCCCCATCAGAATTTCCTGCACTTTATGCTGCTTCCATGATTCAATTCTAGTAGAGTATTTCCAAGTAAAGTGTAGCTTAAATGATCCAGAATAGTTTCTTCCTCACCTCCACTACAGAAGTGGTAAACATGATCTTCTGCAGATGAGAAGAGAGGCCATATTATTGTGCCCTCTTCCAGGGGCTAGACTGGCGTCGGTGTCTGAGCGATCATGATCTGACCTCTCTATGCCGTGGCCTGTCAATGGCCTTTTGTTTTTATTTCCAACTCCAGTATTTTAATTTATTGTAATGTTTTAAGGCCACATCCAACTACATGCACTCACACCAGTTCTGTTTTTAAAAATATATGTTACTTCATATATTTGTAAAGATATGTTTTAATGTACTAACACTGTTCATGTGCTTCTTTCCTTCTACTTCCCAAGTGACAAAGTACTGCCTATTCAATGGCATTTCCTGCGGCTTATCAGGCTCATGTGTTAGTAAGACTCAATGGTGTGATGGAACGCCGCAGTGTCCCAATGGGGAAGACGAAAAGCAATGTGGTAAGTGTTGTCCATCAGTTATCAGTCGTAACACTTGAGCTTTGCGTGTCTATCTACAAGGGGATATCAACCATTACTCGAGGCACAGACTCATGGAGTGGAAAGAGTTTGATATTCCTCTGATGTACACAAAGGCGTTATCAAAACTATCCATGTGCTAAAATAATATGGCCAACTAATAGGATCTATTGTTTCTAGATAAATACACAAATCTAATTGCTACATTTATGAGGAATAATTTTTCTATTTTACATTTTCCTGAAAACCTCAGAAATGTTGCTCTCCAGTCAAAACTATGAGCATCTTTGAAGAACAGCATTAACTGCAAAGACACCTAAATAGATTAGTGAATATACCCTCAACAAGAAAAAACTTCCCTGGAAAGAAGACTATATTACTTCTGCTAGCATGTTGTATGTTCTTGCTGGAATTCAATCAATGACCGTACCACTCCCTGACATTTTTCTCTTTTATGAGGTATTTGGTACCTGAATGATGGCTCCTCACCTTTGGCACAGGATGCAGGGGAATTACTATTTTATAGAGGTTTCCATGTGGTACTTCTGAATTCAGCAAATTATAATTTTTATATCAATATTTTCGATGAGGTGGTTGGAATAATTATCCTGCTTTGTGTTTAGCATCTCACCAATTGTTTAAGTGGCTGTCAGAGGTGTTAACATCAAACATAAATTACAACATGAATTGATGTGTCAAAAAACTTTATTTTAAAGTTACCCTCTGATAGCTTTGCACAGAGCAAGCAGGCTTAATTTAAGAGGCAATGTGTAAAGTATTTGTGCTGCACTTCAAACAGTAAAACTGTGTAAATGCCACACAAAAAGATACCACACTTAGTTAGACAAATAGAGCTTCATTTAATGAGCAAAAAACGACTAGAATGACAAAAATCCAATAAGTCGAACTGGAGGTATGAATTTTTAGAAAAGAAACTGAAATCTAGTGCTTAAAAGCATAAAGGGCCAACTAGGGTGATCTGGTCGCGTCAGAACAGGTCAAATCTGAAAGTTCAGATAGACCAGGATTGAGTGTGAGTCAGATACAGTGACCAGCCTTGGCCCACTGTAAAGTGCCTTCTTTGCATAGAGGATGAGATGCAAAGAGCAGAGGAGGGTATGCGTCTTTGACGATCTACAGATTCAGGCGATGCATCATCGTTGATCCAACGAAAGAAGGGGATGCATCTGCTCCGAGCTGTGCAAATTCAAAGATGTGTCGGAAATGGTGCCGCAGTTACGCTCAGTTGGTGATGCATCAGAACCAATCCTTGCAACAGATGCAATGCATCTGTAGTTGTAGAGATGTGCCGGTTCTGAGCTGCTGCATCGATGGCGATGCATGGATTCTGCTAAAGCAGCACTTTAACCCACTTCTCAGGGGCCCTGGACTGGATTGGCACTACCTGGCAGGGCAGACCCACAGATGGCAGAGTCCCAGTGCTGAGGCAGGTGAATTGGAAGTGTTTGATGTCCCTGAGACTTCAGAACAGGAGGCAAGCCAGCTAGCCCCTTGAGTCACTCTGGTTCTGTGTCCAAGTGATGTGGGTCCAGTCCTTCTCACACAGGCTAGGAGGGAAGCAGGTAGCAGGTCAGCACAGCAAGAAAGTGGCAGTTCTTCAGCAGCATACCAGTCCTTCTTCCTGGCAGAGTATGTGCAGGTCCAAAAGTGTACTGAAGTGGTGGGGCCAGAAGTCCGTTTCTTATACCCTGTGGGGCCTTTCAAGAGGGAGAGACTTCAAAGAGGGGCTTTGAAGTACACAGAGGTCCACCCTTCCTGCCCTGGCTCCAGACTCACTACAGGGGCGACAGGACATAGCCTAATCAGGTGTAAATATGAGACTGTGCCCAGCTCCTCCCTCCCATCCTGCCCAGGATAGTCCATCAGGGTGTGCATGGTCCATCATGTCACACCTAAGCTCCATTTGTGTGTAGATGTCTAGAGGGAATGCAGAAGGCCCAGCATGTCACCTACCTTAGACGTGTATCAGAGACAAGCTGCAGACACACAGGGCTAAGAACAGAAAAATGCCATCTTTCTAAAAGTGGCATTTTTAAAATGGCAATGATAAATTCGACTTTACCATTAAAGAGGATTTGTCATTACAATTCCATAAGAACTATATATGACAGTTTTACTTCCTTCCAATTTGGGAATTACACCTGTTAGATGTAACAAGGAATCTCCAAAGTTAACCTACGGGAGGGGTAGGCTTCACGGTAGTGAAAAACAAATTTGGGAGTTTTTCACTACCAGGACATGTAGAACTTAAAAGTACATGTCCTACCTATCAATCACAAAGCACTCTGCCCTTTGGGCTACATAGAGCCTACCTTAGGGGTGACTTATGTGCAATACAAGGGTAGTGGCAGGCCTGAGACATGTTTAAAGGGCTACGTAAGTGGGTGGCACAATCCATGCAGCAAGCCCACTAGTAGTATTTAATTTATAGGCCCTGGGCACCTGTAGTGCACTGTACTAGGGACCTATAAGTGAATTAAATATTCCAATTGTGGATAAGTCAATCATCCCCTGTTTTAGGGAGAGAGCACAAGCACTTTAGCACTTGTTTGCAGTGGTAAAGTGCACAGAGTTGTAAGGCCAACTAAACAAATTCAGCAAAAGTAGGAAGAGAAAGGCAAAGCATTTGGGGGTGATCAAGCATAAAGGGCCATTTTTCAACAAAACATTTAGCTCAAAATAGTACTTAAAAGCACAAAGCGCCAACTGTGATTATCTGGAGGCACCGGAGCAGGACGAAGTCACTCGTTCAGTCCAACCGCGATAAAGTGTGGGCCGTATGCAAGGACCAATTATGCCCACTGAACAAAAGACCCTAAATACTGGTATCTCTGCATGGCGAATTCACGCTTCAAAGCTGCATCGCACAGCGGCGGTTCTAATGAGCTGCAGGGCTGTGATGTGAGGTCCAGCATCGAGGATGTATCACACAGCAGTGGTTCCGAGGAGTTGTTGGGCTGCAATGCCAAGTCCTGCATTGAGGTTGCAGTAGTGGTTCCAAAGTGGAGCTGTAAGGTAATTTGTTGCACTGTGTCAGTTCTGCTAGGACCACAGCTGAGCTAACAGAGCACCTTCAGTACAGTTCTAAGGGTCCAGGGCTGGGATGGCACCACTTTGGGCCAGGTCTCACAGCAGGCAGAGTCCAGTTGCAGGGTTCAAGGTGGTTGGAGCCTTTTCTGTCCCTCAGGCTTTGATCAGGAGGTCAGCCAACTAGCTCTTGGAATCACTCTGGTGGTCCAGATTTTAGGACATCAAGGCAGCAGAGTAGCAGGGCATCTGAGTATCAGTCCATCTGCCACTAGCAGAGCAGCACAGCAGTCCATCTGAGTCTTTCACAGGTCCGTAGGTGTACTGAAGGGTTCGCTCTGAAAGCTCAATATTTATACCTGGTGCCAGCTTTGTAATAGGAGAGGATTCTGGAGGTTCCACCCTCCCAAAGGTGTTTTAAATTTCCTGCCTCCCTGCCTCCCTGCCCTCATCCTAGCTTATCTGGGGGCACAAAAAGCTAGTGTGAAGCCCTTTGTGAGTGTGCTGAGGCAGAGGCTTTGTGATGTGCCAGTGTGGTGGGTGACAGCTCCGCCCCACTGTCAAGTAAGAGATGGCCCATCCTGCCAACACCTATTCCCCCTCTGGCTCAATGTCTGAGAGTAATACATAAAGACCAACTGCCAGCTACACCTAGTCATGTGACCCAGGATACAGGCGGCAGGCACCAAATGAATAGGATGAGAAAATGCCAACTTTCTAAAAGTGGCATTTTCAGAATTGTGACTTAAAATGTGACTTTGCCATTAAAGAAGGTTTTAAATTAAAATTTTCAAGACACCAAACTCAACATTCCTACCTGCTCTCAAATGAAAGTTATCACTTATTAAATGTAATAAGGTAACCCAATGTTTTTCTATGAGAGGGGTAGGCCATGCAGTAGTGAAAAACGAATTTAAGAGTTTTTCACTACCCAGACATATAAAAGTTAAAAGTACATGTCCAACTTTTTAAATACACTGCACCCTGCCCTATGAGCTGTTTAGGGCCTACCCTTGGGCTAACGTATATGTATTAAAAAGGAAGGTTTAGCCCTGGCAAGAGGTTTATTTGGCCTGGTTGAAATAGCAGTTTGAAAACTGCACACACTGGCTGCAATGGCATGCCTAAGACTTGTTTAAGTGGTTAGCGCAATGAGTCCTGCTGGTCACTAATAGCAATTGACTTACAGGCCCAGGTACATGTAGTGTCACTGTCAGGATTTACAAATAACTTAAATGTGCCAGTTGGATGTAAGCCAATTTCACCATACTCTAAGGTTATCGAAGAGAGCACAAGCACTTTAGCACTGGTTAACAATGGTTATGTTATGTTATGTTATGTTATGTTATGTTATGCAGGTTTTTGTATAGCGTACAGCTACTCCAAAGAGTGTCCCGACGCTTTAGAATGCACACTAATCATAGAACACAACAACGAAAATAAACAGAAAGATACAGAAGAGGAAACCTAATAGAACCTGAAACTAAGAAGTGAAAAGCCAGGTTTTAAGCCCCTTCCTAAAAGCCAACAAGTTTGGAGTGCTACGCAGGGCCACAGGCAATTTATTCCACAGCTGAGGCGCTAAGCATTTGAAGGAGCGGCCGCCGATGCGAGCTCTCTTCGCGCGGGGCACTACAGCAAAAAACAAGGCTTCCGACCTGAGCGATCTGGCCGGACGGTAAAAAGACAACCTATCCTGGAGATATTTTGCTCCCGATCTGTACAAGGCTTTGTGTGCCAGGGTGAGAGATTTAAAGACTATCCGCTTCCGGACAGGAAGCCAATGGAGAGATTCCAAGAGGCCCGAAGCTCTGGCGCAACGAGGTAGTCCAAAAATAGCACGTGCTGCCGAATTCTGAACGACCTGTAGTCGTTGAAGCAGGTATTCAGGCAGGCCGAGATAGAGAACGTTGGAATAATCTATTCTCGAGCCTATCATCGCCTGCACCGTGATCTTCCTATGTTCATCCGATAGCAAAGGAAGGAACTTGCGAAGCATCCGGAGTACGCCGAAGCAGGTCCCTGTGAGACCGATTACCTGCGAACGTAGTGTGAGGCCATTGTCGATCTTAATCCCAAGGTTTTTTGCTACCTGGGAGGAACTAGCTGGTGGAAACATGTTCTCAGGCCACCACACTTTCCAGTCCGGGTCCGAGCTGCACCCAAAGAAGAGGACCTCAGATTTATCCGAGTTGCACTTGAGGCTGTTATGATGGAACCACTGAAACACAGCCTCAAGGCAACCCTGGATCCTACCTCCATCGAAGTCCGCACCCCTCTCACAGGTGAAGAGGAGCTGGGTGTCATCAGCGTAAGAGACGATCTGGGCCCCGAAGGACTCCGCCAGGGCCGCCAGAGGGGTCATAAAGATATTAAAAAGAGTCGGGCTCAGGACAGAGCCCTGAGGAACTCCGACACCCAATGGCGACATATCGGCGGAGCAAGCAGAAGCCCAGACCGATTGTCGACGACCTGCCAGAAAAGATTGAAACCACCGGAGCACCGTCCCACAAAGACCAATCTCTGAGAGTCTAGCAAGCAGACCCTCATGGGGGACGGTGTCAAAGGCCGCCGACAAATCTAACAACACCAGCATCGCTCTCCCACCCGAATCCAACACCTCCTTTACCGCCTCCGAGACTTCCAAGAGGGCTGTTTCGGTGCTAAGATTGGCGCGAAAACCCGACTGGGTAGGGTGCAGTAGATCGTGGGCCTCCAAGTAATCGGCAAGCACCCTATGCACGTGCTTTTCAATGACCTTCGCCAGAGCCGGCAGGAGCGAAATAGGTCTATAATTCGCTAACACCTCTACATCCAGACCAGGCTTTTTAAGCAGGGGGATAATCATAGCCTGCTTCCAGGACTGGGGAACCACACCCTGTGCAAGAGAACAGTTCAACAGGGGGTTCACAAGTGGATTAATGACAGCTGCCATTTTAGCCAGGAATTTTGCGGGGCAGGCATCCCGAGGGGAACCTGACTTTAGTCCTCCCATCAGGTCAAGAGAAGCTGACAGCGAAAGAGGCGGAAAAGCTGCCAAAGCCACACCGGCACTCAGTCGGGTAGCAGCGGCATTCTCCACCCGACCTGGTACCTCAGGATCCAACACACGGAAGGAATCCTGAATCCGCTGGATCTTAGAGGTGAAAAAGTCCGCAATCGCCCTGACCCAAGGCGCAGGAGGGGGGGTCTGGGCAGGCGCTGTGCGAGAGGCTGTAAACTCCCGCACAATGGCGAAAAGCTCCTTACAGGAGTTGGAAGCGGCTTCAATTCTTCTAGCAAAATAAGCCTTCTTCTCCGCGAGGATGTTCCGATGGTACGCTTTCGCCAGAGACCTGTAGGTGAGTTTCGCCGTCGCGTCGTATTTCACGCGCCAGGCTCTTTCCGCTACCTTGCATTGTCGACGCGAGGTTGCCAATGCTTCCGTGAACCAAGGGGCAGAAGCACCTTTTCCGGGTTTGCGGGGGGGTCTCAGAGGAGCAAGCTCATTGAGCCTCTCTGAGAGCCAGACCTGCAAACGCTCCACATCCTCCTCTAAGTTCCCAGTTAAGGCACAGGGGTGATCGGCACAAGACTGTGCCAACAGTTCAGGAGTAATCCGGTGGAGTGGCCTGAATCCCACTAAAGACTGCCGGGGGACACCGGCAGGCTTCCCAGCCTCTGAGAGATAAAATCTCACCAGCCTGTGGTCAGACCAAAGCACCTGGGTGGGAGCCAACATCTCTATAGGTATCGTAGAGAATGTCAAATCCAGGGTATGTCCCTTCTCATGGGTCGGCCCAACATAATAAGGAACAAGGCCCATAGGGGCTGTGACCTCCAACATTTTCATAGCATCGGGATCCGTTTCCACGTCCATATGGACGTTGAAGTCCCCGGCGACGATGCAATGTTCTGATGTAAAGAGCAAAGAAGAGGTCACCGACTGGAACTCTTCAAAAAAAGAGCCCAAGGGCCCCGGCGGCCGATAGACTAGGAGACCCTTAATCGATTGGTGAGGTGAAAGGACAAGGGCAAAGGCAAGGGATTCGCAATCCTTGATCACCTCCGATGGAATAATGGTGCAAGTGACCATTTTGTTGACTATTAAAGCCACGCCACCTCCCCGCCCCTTCGGCCTATCCTGCCTGAAGATGTTATACTCGGGCGGGATAGCAGTGGCAATATCAGGGTTAGACGCCGCGCCGAGCCACGTCTCGGTGAGCATTAGAAACAGGGGTTTTTCTGACTCTAGCAGATCAAAAACATCCAAAGCGTGCCGGCCCAACGATCGAGTGTTGAGCAGTAGGCCCAGATGTTTAGTACAAAACGCCGCCTTCAGTGGCGCATCGCCCAAAAATTTCTGCGGGCGCCAGCCACACTCAGGGCAGCAATGCTTACCCTTGTGGCGAGCAGGGAACACCGACCGGCAGAAACCATTTGTGTACCGCCAGGACCAAAGTTCCGACCCCGAGTAGTGTAGCATGGTGTTGCATGGGCCAGCTAACTCGAGCCGGAAAGCCGCGACTCGTCCGTCGCCTCAGGCGCCTCCGGGACGCGGACGGGCGCAGACGGGCTAACTCTGGCGTAAACTCCGGCGGAAATCCGGCGCCCCGCAGCGCGTACCCGCTGCGCGCAGCGTGGCTGTTATTTTATAGTGGTCCAGGCCCTTGTGACCCTGAGCCACACCTACCCCACAACGAGCACTAAGCGTAGTTCCCCGTTCCAAAATGGCCGCCAAACACGAGTCGGGGCAGAGGACCCGCAAAACGCGGTGGTCGAACAGATTATGGTGCAGGTAAGCTGGGATGAGTGCGGGTGTGCGAGCAGCCCTAAAACCAGGGGAAATATAAAAAGAAAAAGCAAATAAAATAGTAAACACGGAGTTTTAAAAATATTATCTCGGACAATCCGAGCGCCTTAAAAATCACATGGGCAGTTAGTCATAGAAGCGTTCTCTTAGAGCAAGGGAGAATACACAATTTGCCTGCTTTTTTATAGTGGTCTAGGCCCTTGTGACCCTGAGCCACACCTACCCCACAACGAGCACTAAGCGTAGTTCCCCGTTCCAAAATGGCCGCCAAACACGAGTCGGGGCAGAGGACCCGCAAAACGCGGTGGTCGAACAGATTATGGTGCAGGTAAGCTGGGATGAGTGCGGGTGTGCGAGCAGCCCTAAAACCAGGGGAAATATAAAAAGAAAAAGCAAATAAAATAGTAAACACGGAGTTTTAAAAATATTATCTCGGACAATCCGAGCGCCTTAAAAATCACATGGGCAGTTAGTCATAGAAGCGTTCTCTTAGAGCAAGCGGTAAAGTGAGCAGAGTCATAAAAGCAATCAAAAACCTATACAGTTTGGACTTAACATGTGTAGGAACAGCACTGTGAGGAGAAGGGTGCTTAGAACTGCTGAGTTCACACTTTCCATTATCCCTCCACACATAAGTATATTTGGATTAATATTATTTTTCTATTTATTAGTTACATTTGTTAGGCGCGCGTATCATCCCTACCGGGATCTCTGGGCGCAGTTGCAATGTGGGAGTAGAGAGATTCGAATACTAAGAGAAAAGTCAGGTTTTCAAGATATTTGTTAATGTAGTAAAATCCATACATGCTCGAATAGATAAAGGTAGCCTATTCCACTGGTAGGGAGCCCGGAATGAGAAGTCGCTGCCTCCGTGCCTCGTTGTTCTGATGCGTTTTGGGCATAGAAGCAGTCGGTCAAGCGCTTAACCATCAATTTCCTCTAAACAGATTCCTAATTACCCATATTGATTCCACCAACATATACAATCCAGCTCAATGAAATAAAACAATTATTAAACAGCCTTAAGAAACTGTGAATTTCAGTAAATATGAGAAAATATCTTTCTTGACAACAAGTAAGACAAAGCCTGAATGACTCAGTTAAAAGGGGCGAACACCATACTTTAGAAACCGATTTACAACATCTCCCTTATTGCAAGATATGTAATATTAAATTTGACTAATTTACGCAGAGATAATACTTTTATTTACAACTTTGGGGCATATTATCAAGAAACGGCGTTAAAATTATCGCCACTGTGGCGCCAGAAAACTGCCGCTAAAGCGGCAATAATGGGCTTGATAATATGCCCTTAAGAATTCCCATAGAAGCCCATGTTCTGGTGTCAACATGGGCTTCTATGGGAATTCTCGGCGGCATATTATCAAGCCCATTATCGCCACTTTAGCGGCGGTTTTCTGCCGCTAAAGCGGCGATAATTTTAATGCCGTGCTTGATAATATGCCCCTTGGATTTTAATCTTGTTGCCAAATGATGTATGATATATGCACAGGAAACTGTTACAGCATCATCCCCTCGTTCTAGCCTATGGTGTAACTTTGAATTTTATATAACATTTAATGAACTGATGTAAGAAAACCTAACTTAATGACGTAAAGTAGAAAGTAAATGCAGATATGCTGTTAAGGAAAGATACAGAAGATGATTTATAGGTTTAAATGTATAATCACATAACCTGGGCACAGTAAAACATTTCAAGGTGTGATACAGCAAGTAATACCGCATACAATTGTGGTAAGGAAGAGCTGAACCTGGGGTGTCCAGCATATGTCCAAGAGAGCCCGATGCATGCTAGATGCTCCTGCTAATCACTCACACTCTGTTAAGGAGTCCTATATGGATTCATTTAATATAAATGTTTAATATGTGATTAGCCTGAAAATGTGGAGTGGATTAGGAGTATGTGTGCCATTTTACTCACAGGAGGACGCAATAGTTAGAAATATTAGATGGAATAGGCTGAGATGGGTGTGCTGAAACCTCTTCACTGCATGAAACAATAAATACCATGAGATACAAATTGTCAAGAGCGAGGCAGATTAGAAGAGCATAAATCACTTTTACTTCAAAAGTATTTATGAGGTTAACTGCACGTACTGGAGTGTTCTGGTTTTTCTTTTGTGCTATTTTTGCAATTAAATGTGTTAATGTGTGACCAGTATCCAGGAGGAACATTCAGTTCATTTAGAATCCTCTGCAGCAAGTTTTGTGAACTAGGGAAGGCTCTCAAACTGCTGATAATCTGTTACAGGCACTAGGCGTAGCACATAATGTGTGCACTGGAAGTGTTAATTTTACACAGTCTCTACCACTGTTTTGGGTTGACTCTTGTTTTACATAGTTGAAGAATTGGAGCAGCGGTATTTTACCACCGTAGACAGTGGTAAATGGTTGCTTGCCATAGGAACTTTAAAAACACACTGTATATTTTATTGGAAATGTAGGAGTATTTTTTGTTGATAATAAATAAATAATAGAACAAAACACTGTAACATACATGAAGCAACATGTCAACACAATTAAAACATGACCAGCACAACAAAACAGTCAGAACATGAATGCAACACAAAAAGAAGCACAACTTTGCATTGAAATAATGCAGCAAAAAGTGTAAAAAACATATTACACAAAACATTCTCGCCACAATAAAGTGCACAAGCCTTTGTGTTACACCATGCCCTGTCCTGAGTCATGCTTTCATCATATAATGCTAATAGGTGATCGCACCAAACACTGGCTTAATTTATCACCAAGGACATGCATTAACGCCATTGGTGTGTGATCTGGCCTCGGTGTCCTTCCTCCCTGTGATGAGCGTAATGGAAATGTAAGAAAAGGTTTAGAGTCAGTGAGCCCTGGATGGCAGTCCACTGGTGTTGAGTGCTTCACACAGTGTCTTTAAGACTCCTCAATCCATTCTGTTCTTCCATGACATTGTGGATGGAGTCTTAGAAGTTGGCAAGGAAATAAAGTATTTCTTGTCTGTGAGTTAATGTATGTTATATGTTCTTCTCCTTACTTCCCAACCAGACTCAATCTGAGCTTGTCAATCTTCCACGGCAAAATGGAAATCAGGGATCCACATTGGATTAGAAGCTTATTCTACAGAAGTCTTTTTATGCCGGCATCAGCATTACCTGCATGTAGTGCTTGACCATTACTTTGATTTTGCCACTGTCAAACACAAGTAAGGCGGAACGACAGAGGGCAGTGACGGATTTCTTGCACACTTGTATCATTCCCAGGATTGCTTTCTCAGAAATTGATGGAAGCGCTCATCGAAGCTTCGAACAGGGGCACACTGCCAGAAACTGTGAGAGAGGTTGTGATCATTATGGGTCAGACACCAGATAGGGATGAGAAGGAGACCGCATCGTACAGACCCCTATGCACGATTTATACTGACACGAAGGTGCTGAGCAGAGCCTGGGCTCTTAAACTAGTAATAATACTGGTGTCATTAGTGCATCAAGACCAATGGGACTTCATACCAAGACACAGTACTACTCAACAGGAATTTGGACGTATGCACATTATACATGAAAATAAATTAAATGCATTTGTAAAGTGCACGCATACTCCACAGGGGGTCTCGGTGCTGAGTTGAAGGATTGCCTGCTGAATGGCGCTGACCATCCTATCAGTTACGTTGAAAGAGCCAGGTTTTTAATTTTTACTTGAAGACAGATAGCTCAGAAATGGAACAAAGTTACGAGGGTTGATTGTTCCAGGCTATGGAGCCAAGGTAAGAGAAGGATCTGTCTCTCGTTCTGGCCCGGCGTATTCTGGGAATTCTGGCTGGAAAGCCATGAGTTGTCTGTAAATTAAGGCCAACATGCTGCCTATGGTGTTCGCTACTCAAAGAAGCCTCTCCCCATTCTGAGAGGGAGAGGGGGATGGAGAGGAACATCATCTCCTCTTATCTGCTGTGCCTTTTAATTACCTTCCTCCAAGAACACTGCATCTCCTAAAAGTCACAGTCCTATGAGAACAATGGCATTTAGAAAAGAAGAATTTATAAACATGTTTTCGTAATATTCGTTTTCACGCATATGTAAATGAAAAGCTGATGGGGGAGTTGCAGATAGGAGGAGAGGTGAAACAGACCTATCCTCTCTCTCTCTCTGCATGCTTTGAAACTGTTTTTTTGCTTTGTTGGACTGGTCAGAAGTTATGAATTTACTCATCTTTCTACATACTCTTACCCATTGGTGAAGAACATGAACAAAGTTATAGAGGATCTGAAGAATGCAATAATATTTAAAATTGTAGGAAGCCCGGCACACCAGAAAAAAAAGTTACTAGCTCCTTTGATATTTACAAAGTAAAGGCACGATCTACCACTGTACTTAAAGGATATTAAATCCCAAAATTGTAGAAGATGGATGCTAAAGCAAAGACTAGGCCAAGTTCCCGCTTTTATAAACTGGAGGAAGGATAATAATAACTTAGGAATGGAAGGGTTCTGAGACGGCTATTTGTCCTTTTTGCAGGCGTAGCATGCTGACACTTTCTCACTTGAATGTATTTTGCACATATTTTAGACAAAAAAAACAAAAATGTTACTCCCTGTTTATAGAGACTACAGATCCGCCGATTACAAGAATTAATTATATTTATGATGAAATGTGAAAACAAGAATTTATATCCTAGCCTGGGTAAATTTATGTACATTGCTATAAAACGAACGGAACTGCTTAGGTAGGCAGTACAGTAGTTATAATCGATAGATGGTGTAGATAGCTGAGGTTGATTGAATCTTGTTCTCCCCTCTTTACTAAGCACTTTTAGTATTTCTTTTGGCTATAAGTATTTTTTTGTGCAGCATAATATTCGCATAGTGGTGCGTATCATGTGCGAAGTTTAAGTGAGACTATATAAGATTGTTATTTATCGTTTTAATGGATTTTTTAAGGGAAAACCAGTTTTAATCGGATGATGATTAAGGGATTTAGGAGAGGATATGATAGGGAGTGTGATGATTTATCTGTTTTCAACTGGTTTGATATGATGTTGAATGTTTAGGTGTTTATTCTCTTCTACACTAGGAACGTTAAAATAATTCAAACTGTAAGGTAAAGACTTTTATGGTTTCTTAAGGAGTTATTTGCTCTACTAGGGATCCTTTGGTTCAGGAACAATGGTGAAGAATAGGTCTTATTTTGGTATTGTGTCATATAAATTAATTGTATAGTGATAATGTTAATATTTGTAATGTCCTTTTGAATGTTTGTGCTGCCTTATTAGCACAAGATCAAACATACCAATAAATAATTATAATAGTGCTAGCTCCGCTATGATAACCAACTTAGCAGTCACACAGGACAACTTGTGCATCTCTTTCTAAATTTTGTTCAACTCAGTCTACCAAATACCTTTCTCTTGATTCCAGAAGGGACATCAGCCTATAATTTGTCAGATCTCTCTTCATACCTTTCTTATGAAAGGGAATATTAATGGTAGCGGACCAATATAATGAACTTTATCCCACAAAGTTATTAATTGGTATAATGAGTACATTGACCCATATCTCAGGATTTTACAGGAAATAACCAACCTTCATTAGCTCTAGGCTCTTTGCTATTTTGTAAGCTTGGGGTATTTTTAAATTCCACTAAAGCAAAAGAGACAAACTCATGCATGTCCCTATATTACTCGCTCCTTTCTTTAGTTGATTAAAATTATTATAACAAGCATTTGTATGTACCACAAAATACACTGAGGCAAATTTATACATACTAGCAATCTGTGGTCATGATATTGAGCCAAAATCTTGGGACATTTTTTCCATGACACTGTTTGCTTTGCTGCATTGCCAATTGCATAGGACACCTTTGGGTTATTATTTGTACTAGGAACTCACTATTTATGATGGCATTATGTATTCTGGCAGAACATTACTAAAGATATTTTACACTATAAAGGAATGCTCGATGGTATTATATCTTCTGCTATTGTATTTGTGATAAGCATTATTGCGGATGTGGCCCTATGAATTAGAACTACTAAGATTGGCTGTTACACAAATTTAGGGCCAGATGTAGGTAAATCTGAAATACCTTTTTCTTAATAGAAAATTTTATCGATTCGCTATTAAGAAATCAGTATTTCCTATGTAGGTAAAGATTCTGTAAAAAATACTGAATCCTTAATATTCCTTATTACCGAATCGGTAATTGAGATTCGGTAATAAGGAATACCTACCCATTCATTTCTATGGGCTTGGAGGCCCATTGGATTGAATGTGAAGACATCCACTATTAGCGATTCGGTATTACCGAATCGCTAATAGCGGGAGCACTTTCAAGGGTGTCAGGGTGTCAAAAGGACACCCTGTTGCACCCCTGAAATGTGCATGTGTGCACATGTGGCGCACATATATGCCCTAAGGGCATGAATGTGTGCCACATGGCATTTAACAAAAAACAGAATAGTGATTTTTTTTAAAGGAAATCGGTAATTACCACCAACTTGAAGTTGGTGGTAATTACCGATTTCTTAAGGCTCAAAAGCACTTTTGAATGTGCTTCCTTCATTGCATTTAAGGAATCGGTATTACCGATTCCTTAAATGCAAGAGCAATAAGGAATCGGCATTTACCGATTCCTTATGTTACCGATTCCTTACCTACATTAGGAATGGCTAAATACCGGTCTGTAACGCTGAAATTTACCGAATCTTGGTGTTACCGACCGGTATTTAGCCACCTACATCTGGCCCTAAGTTCTTAGTGCATTCTTGAATCTAACAGGATGAACACCTAGTTCATGGACGGAGAAAACTCTTTTTAGCTACAGAAGGCACTCTATCCCACTCTGCTTTATTTTGTATCATTGTACAAAAATCATTATTTCGCCTTCCTTTATAATTATAACCCATCTCTCTCTGGCATTCTTCCATTGCCTCTCAGTGTCCTTCTCCCATAAATTTATAATCCCCACTGTCATTCCACATTTCTCTCATTCTCTCTCTCCCTCTCACTGGTTTTCCCTATTTCACCTTCATTCTCTCTCGTTCTTTCTGTCAGTCCTCCTGTTCCTCTTTGATTCCAGCGATACTCTTTCTTCTTTCTTTCACCCTTCCTGTACTTGCATACCCCTCAAACCTGTCATTTTTCACTCAACCACACTATTGTCTTCCTCTTGTCTGTCTCTCTCTCTCTCTACATTTCTCTCTCTCATTTCACTATGGGAGATTCTGAAATGAGGAGCAGCTTCCAGTCCCCTGGGCAGCAGCCTAAGCTTGCCGATTGGCTCCCTAGCTCCCAAGAAACCCCGAGCCCTCCTCTCACACCTTTCCAGGCCCCTTTCGGGTTTGTTGGGTGAACCCGAAAACATTCACCTCATTTTGGAAGCTGCAGTTTCCCTGTGCCCAAGATTGCAGTAAACCAAGGACCAGGAGGTGGTAAGAAGGCAGACTTGTGCTGTCTTTTTTCTGAAATTTAAAAAGCGAGTTTCCTTTTCCTGTGATTGCATCATTATCACCCTTTTTGCTTGTGGTTGTCAAAGTTTAAAAATATAAGTTTTTACCTGCCCGTGATTGCATCATTTTTCACCTGTTTTGTTTAGAAATGTGAGGTGTTTACTTGCCTGTGACTGTTTCATTTTACCTGTTGAATTGTGGATTTTGCAGTCCAAAATCAGTTTTTTCACATTTCACACTCCCTTGATCTGTGCTTAGATCTGTGTGTTAAGCAATCCACCCTGGCTCCCATTTTGTTTTAGCATGTGAGTGAAACCAGATTACCCCCCACATCCCTTCTTAGCAACAGAGATATTATACACCAGAGACTGGACAGAGGGTGCGCTGAGACAGCAGTAATCTGCTGTTAGTTGTTTAAGCAGTATTGTTTTAGGGATTGTACACTCGTTTTTTGGCTAGGAGAATGAGTAACGTTTTGTACAAACAGTATTGTTTAGGGCAACGTTTGTTGGGCCCTTACCTACAGAACTCCAAACTGTGGATTGAGCCTGTCTGTCTCCTAGAAGATTCTGAATTGAGGAGCAGCTTTCAGCCCCCCAGGCAGCAAACATTGCCTGAGGTAGCAAGGACCTTGTATAGGCTGCTATTGAATGCTACATGTATGCACTAATTGGTGGTTGCATCTGTTGTTTCTATTGGATTAGGGTTAGTGTTCTCAGTGGGTGGTTATTTTAGGGTATTGATTGGTTCCTGGGAAAGTGATTTTATTTGATGTAGGGCTAAGGGCTATTGACATGATTTGGTGGTTAGGTTTAGGGTTTTGGATTGGTTCCTGGGGCTGGGCTTTCTCTTGGACGTAGGGTTTAGGAATTCCTGTATAATTGGTTGCTGGGACTAGGGTTGGGACTAGGGCTGAGGTTAGGCTTTCTATTGGATGTAAAGCTTAGGGTTTCATGCCTGATTGGCTGCTGGGACAAGGGCTGTGATTGGCTGTAAGAGGCATGTCTCCTATTGGTCCCAGGGCTTAGGGTTAGTGTTGATTGGTTAGGGCTAGGGTTCCATTGGCTGAAGGGGTCACCTGATTACTAGGGCTATTTAGGCTTAGGGTTTAGGGCGTCTCACCTGGGCATTTAGGTTAACTCTACTTCATCCCCTCTTACACACAACATACACTCTACTCACAAACACATCTTCCCCTTTACCTTACAACTTCCACTCACGAAAATATGATACAAACAAATCCATCTCTAAAAACAAATACATCAGCACCTTGTTTCACTACTCCTCAAAATCAAAACATAACACGCACACCAGCACAACAAAATCTCTCAAGCGCAACATAATACTTTGTCACAAACTACAAACATACACCCTCCTGTCAGACTACACAAATGAACAAACTCTAGTGCTAAGCTTTCTCTTTTCCACCCCACCTAACACACATATAGAGCAACACAGCAGCTCTCTTTTAACCGCCTCTCATCCATTGGACAATTTAGAACCTTACTATATGACCCATATGCTGCACCACCACCCCTAACTCAAACACCTTCTCCCCTAAACAGATGCAAACAAAATGAGCAACGTGCCACACCTCACAACTTCACTTGTCCATTTTTGCTGTACAACAAGGTTATACTACAAAAACAACACATCACACCAACTCACTCTCAATCACCGTCTCCAACACCTAAAAATGCAGACCCATCAAAATGCCTTCTTAGCCTCCTGGACTTGCCTTCCTCATACAGCTTATGCCAACACTAAGGACACAGCTGCTGCAAGCCCACAAAATATTGCTCACTCTTCTACAAAACAAAATCACACAATCGCCAAAGCACATTCTTTAAACTGTCTACTAATAAATGCTTGATCGCTCTCTAAAAGCAAACATCTACGACCTTCTGACTGATCTAAAACCTGACATACTATTCATAACTGAATCATGGTTGGGAGATAATATGGCTCCAGTCCTGCATGAAGCCCTACCTCTAGGCTATCAAACTCTCACCCAAAATCAAATAGGCTAAAAAGGAGGTGGCCTAGCTGCTGTGTTCATACAAACATTACACAGCACTGAAGCTGACGACTTCTCCATAAAAGATTGTGAGGCCCTTTTCACCAGATGTAATCCTACACTGTCTTCCTCCTGTAACTTCCTGCTCCTTTACAGACCTCCACCTAGCAATGGAACATTCCCAGGCACACTTCTAGACATGGTTTCAAACCTAATAACAATACACTCCAACCTATGTGTTCTGGGTGACCTCAACATTTGTTTTGACAAACCCAGTTTACCCCATCCAAAAACAATCATTGCTGGCCTAGATGCACCGAAGCTGCTTCAGATCGTCCACAAACGCACACACATCGCTGGACACATCCAAGATGTCATTTTGCAAATACAGAATTAGCTAGCTTTCAAATAGTGACTCTGGTCACATGGTCAGACCACCTTTAGTACATCCACCTATCGACCGTGGAACAAACTCCGTTTGGAACACTTAGAAACACAACTAACATCCAGCACACATCCAGATGCAATAAATACTATTTGAGTGGCTACATGAAACTTTTGATATCCCGATACCACTAAAAACCACACAACAGAACAAAAGAAAACAAGCCCCTTGGAGAGATAAAAGATATAACACATCAAATTAGAAAGCTGCAACACCCCTGCCTCAAAACAAACACCACTCAAGACAAAGTTCACACAAACATATTATACAAGTCCGCTTTAAAAAAAGCTAAGAAAAGATACTAGTCAGACAGAATTCAAAATGCTAAATGTGCAAATAAAGAATTCTATAAAATGCTCAATGCATTTCGTAAACCAAATTGCCTAGAAGGAGCTCATCCCATTACTCAAGATTTCACAGGCAAATTGGCAAATCGTACACAGCTAAAGCAGACACATTGGACTCGTACATAAAACAAAGACAAAATTATTATTTATTACAAAGATAAAGCACCAGCACTGACCCTTTTCCAAAACAACAGTCATAGAATACTCTAACCCAGCCTCTCCGTTCCTTCCAACACATTTCACACAATGAATTTATAGACCTGATCAACGCAAGCAGACCTGCCAGCAGCCCTTCTGACCCATGTCTACCGCAAACCTTCAAGACAATTTTTCTAACAACCTCTGCTGCCACTGCAGGAAGAAAGATCCTCAACAATTCCTTAACTACCGGAATATTTCCAGAAGAACTCAAAAAGTCATACATATGCCCATTACTGAAGAAACCAAAGTTGGCCCCGCTGAACCCTGAAAACTACAGACCGATTGCAAATGGACCTTTCTTGGGCACACTGGTAGAAAGAGCAGCATTTGCCCAGATGTCACAATTCATTGAAGACAATGCCATACTTTCAGACTTGCAAACGGGATTCCACCCAGGAAGAGGCGCAGAATCTGCCCTCCTTGCCATTTGGGATGACCTGGAGAACACAGTTGACCGCAACAGGGTTGCTGCGCTACTTCTTCTGGACCTCTCGGCTGTCTTTGACGCAGTTGACCATGACACTCTGATACAAAGACTCTACGAAGCTGGCATAGAGGGGACAGCTCTAGACTCAATCACATCCTACCTTAGCAACAGAACTAATGTCATCCATACCCCCCCTTTCTCATCCAAACCTTGCTTCATTAAAGCAGGGGTACCTTAAGGATCCATCATCTTGCCCATGCTTTTCAACATCTACATGAAGTTATTACCGGCACTGATCAATCATTTTCACCTCATGTGCTATAACTATGCAGAAAACACGCAAATACTCCTTCAAATGGAATGCGCCAAAGACGTTGAAAACTCGCCAATTTTGAGTTGTCTCAGAGCCGTGGATCAATGGATGACGTGGAGCCATCTCAAACTGAATGCTTCCAAAACAGAAATACTCACATCGGCCGATGGGAAACATTATGCCCCGCTCGCTGCGTGGCCTGATGATCTGGGAAAACCACCCAAAGTATCGAAGGAAGTAAGAAACTTCGCCAAGGCCATGGACTCCAAGCTATCAATGAATGTGTAGTAATCACGCTGGCCAGGGTTGTGATTAACAGGTTTATTAAGGCTACACATAGAAGAGAGAAGGTGCCAACCAACTTCCACAGCAACTCTAGCTCAACTGAATAAACATCACAGATGCTAGGAGCTATAGAACATTCCTAGACTAGAATAGAACACTGAAGCATGGCTAAAGCAAAGTTAACAAACACACCAAATACAACATATCTTCCTTTTTTCCAAAGCAAAAACAAAAACAACAAAACAAACATAAAGAAAACAAAATCAAGATCTATATCTAGCAGGTTTAACAATGTGTCTGGAACTTCGTCTGACGATTGTTTGGTCCGAGCAAGAAGGTTCAGAAGTTTAACAAAAGGAGGCTGAGACCTTGGTACGAACCTTTACAACCCTATTGAGGTTTCACCAATGTCCTCCTGAGACTTTAACAGCATTCCCAACAATCTTAATAACTTCAATCGGCTCACTGAATTTACAATCATCTTTCCTAGTATGCACAGGGGATTTGATTTTGACCATATCCCCCACCACAAGGGAACAACTTTAGCAGCTTTCTTGATATCAAACCATTCCTTTTGTTTGACCTCTGAATCAGACACGTTTTCTACAACAGTAGACATCAATCTGGAAACATCTGATTCCGACTTCTCCCACTTAGCCATCCAACCAGGCCTGAAATTGGTATTGGCCTTTCTTCCTCTGACCAACTCAAAAGGACACACTTTGGTGGAGGAATGGGGTGTTGTCCTATAGAACCAAATTAAACTATCTAAAGCTTTCTGAGCATCATGTTTACCTGCTCTCGCCCACCTGATGCACTCCCCAATCACTCTATTCATTCTTTATACAAGCCCGTTTGACTGGGGGTGATATAAAGAAGTCTTGCAATGCTTAACTCCTGATTCTGACAGAAAACTTTGAAACTCGTGACTCACAAATTGTGTGCCATTGTCAGAGACAACGATCTCAGAACAACCTTCCCTCAACCAAATCTCTTTCAAAAATAGGATAATGGCCTTGGTGTTGTCTTCTTTGACCATTTTGACCTCAGGCCATTTGGATGCGTGGTCCATGAGAACCAATACGAAGCGAGAACCCCCTTGAAGACAGTCATAAAGTCCCATGATGTCTATTCCAACCTTCAACCATGGTCCTCGTGGGCACTCAATCTGCATCAATGGTGGGACTGATACCTTGAAACTTTTATCAGCCACACCACAAACACCACAATTTAGAACAACATCTTCAATTTCAGTGTCCATGCTTGGCCACCAGTAAGTATCTCTTATCCGACGCTTAGTAAGAGTGCAGCCAAGATGACCTTCATGATCCCTATGTATTATCTCTTTGCGAAATGCATGGGGTGGTATTAACTTATCACCTCTAAGGAGTAATCCATCCTCCAAAGAAAGTTCATCATGTACTTTCCAGAAAGGCTGAACACAGGGGTTGACTGTTTTCTCCCTAGGCCAACCACCAACCACTTGAGAACATACTTCCTGAAGAACACAATCACTCTCAACAGCTCGCATCCATTCACTCTCCAAACAAAGATTCATACACTTGTATTTCCAATGCTGCCACTAAACAGTCATCACAGTCCTCATTAGAGAAATCATGTAAATCAACATTGTCAAGATCTTCAGACTTGACCGGAAATCTAGACAAAAAATCAGCTCATCCATTCTTTCCCCCAGAGATATGTTGGACATCAAACTGGTACTGAAGAAGTTTAGAAACCATGCGTAGAATCCTAGGAGTGGAACATTTGCTCATACCCCTCCAAGGATATTGACTAGTGGTTTGTGATCAGTCTGCAGCAAAAAGCGCTTGCCCCAATTATAAGAACGAAACTTCTCAATGGCCCATGTACAGGTCAACAACTTCCTCTCTATGACAAGTACTGAAGTTCAGCAGGTCTCAGGACCCTAGAAGCAAAGCATATAGTGTTCTCAACACCTCTGTCAGTCTGAGTCAACATGGCACCCAAACCTACTTAGCTGGCATCCACAGTGACACAGCATAACAGGTTGGGGTCAAACGGTTTGAGTGTAGAATCACTTTTCAAAGAAGATTTGATGGTATTAAAAGCAACCTCACAATCATTACACCATTCAAACGTCACTCCTTTCTTAAATAAACTGCTGATGGGTCTCACAATCGAAGCAAAGTTTGGGACAAATCTCGAGTAATACTCGCACAGACCCAACAGAGATTTGCCTCCTGTCTTGTCTACCAGAGCGGGAGCATCTAAGATAGCTGTTAACAACCCAGATTTAGGGCTGACACCCTCATTAGGAATGACATGGCCTAAGTATTCCACTTTGGAATGCAAAAACTCACACTTTTCTTCCTTAAATACCACGCCATTCTCCTTGAAAAGAGTCAGAACATTGTCAAGTATTGAGTTATGAGAAGCCAAATCCCTCCCGAATATAAGCACATCATCTTGAAAGATGAAGACCCCCTCAACCCCTTTTAGAATGTTGACCATGATTCTTTGAAAAACTGAGGCTGCAGACGCAAGCCCAAAAGGCATGCGACAATATCGGAAGGTGCCCAAAGGGGAGACACATGCAGTCACATTACGAGATCCAGGGTCTAATTCTACCTGGTGGTATGCACTAGCCAAGTCTAACTTTGTAAAGTAAAGAGCACCCTTAGTGGAAGCAAGGAGATCACTAATTCTTGGTAAAGGATGGAAGTCTACCCAGATTTCCTTATTTAAAGATCTTAAATCCACACATATGCGGAGATCTCCCCCCTTTTCCTGGCCACAACCAAAGGCGACAACCACAACGAAGACTCTGTGAGCTCAATGATCCCTCTGGAGCAAAGACTTTTAAGCTGTTTCTCTTAATCGTCTCTGACACTAAACATAACCCCTCTCAGCTTGTGTTTAACTGGTATGGCTCCATCTTTTACAACAATTTTATGTTTGAACCCCTTTATTTTCCCTAAAGTTTTTCCAAAAACTTCAGGAAACTTATCTTTCCACGTTTTACTCTCTTTTCCGACCACTAAAACTTGTTCTAAGGCACCTGGCTTAAGTATCATGCCACAAAGTCCCTGGTGAAACCACCCTAAAATGTTGAGACCCTTGACAGCAACATATATCTTTCCTTTGATTTGTTTGCCTTTAAACATCAACTCATCTTCAAAAAAAAACTAGAATATCAAATTTTCATCCTTCATAGGACACAGGTGACCTGTCAGGAGGAGAAAGAGTTAGTGATCCTTTCCATACTTCATCAAACAGCTTTTGTGTTATCATGGTTATCTTAGCTCCTGAGTTAACGAACAGTTTAATAGTGTGAGGACCCACGCTAATGTCAACAACAGGATCAACACACGAGGATTGATCACCCTCAACCACATCTTGAGAATAACCAACAGTATCGCCTTCCTCACACGTGACTACAGATACAATCTCAGAGTCAGAATTACTGTCGGATTCAACTGAACAAACAGCTGGTTTCTTGACATTCCTTTTCTTGAGACATACTTTCGCAAAGTGCCCCATCTTTTTACAATAGTTACACATTATGTCTATAGTAGGAAATGTAGCCCCCCTTTGATGGAACGAATTCCCACACCTCAAACACATATTACTTTTTCATTTAACAAAATTAGAACTTTGAGGTTTAGGCTTGGAGGAAGTGTTGGCTGAACTAGCCGAAATGTTGGATGAATTAGTATTGGATTTAACACGTTGTTTGGAGGAACTGTTAACACCGACAACATTAACAACATCATTAAGCTTCTCATCAAGCCCTTTGAGAGAAACCATGGAAATTTCAATACTTTTGGCAATTTTTATAGTTTCTTCCAAAGAGGGACCTGCCATACTTAAAGGTTTTTGCCTGCTATTCTTGTCTTCACAATGGCAGACAAACTGATCTCTAATCAATTGCTCAGTGAAATTGTCGAACTTACAATCTGCAGCAAGCTTGCATAGAGTTGAGATGTAAGAATCCACATCTTCAAATTCCGTTTTTTGGGGGGGGAAGAATTTGTGTCTCAAAACCATGAGACTCGGTTGTTTGTCGAATCTGTGTTTGAGTTTCAACACTGTTTGCTGATATTCATCTAAATCTTGGGATTCTTCTTGTGTTAAGGGTGGTAGGTGTTTAAAGATTGACCTTCCTTCAAACCCTAATGAATGCAGTAGTAAACATTTCTTCCTCTCTGCAACAAAACGAGAAGCATCTATTGCACCTAGGTATGTTTCGAAGGCGTTGTGCCAAATTTCCCAACTAATTGAGGGATCTGCAGGAGGTTCTAGAAATGCAGAAGGAGGATTGACAGATTGTAAGGTGCACATTTCTGATGAAGAAAGGATAGATGAAAAGTATGTGGAAGGAACGTGAAGAGACAAAAGTAAGAAAAATATGAGAAATAAATGTTAGCAGACACAAGCAAAAAAAGAAGGTCAGAAAGTATGTGTACTAACACCTAGAAGCAAACAGGAATACTACTATGGTATAAGATGTGTGTATCACTTAAATTATTGGTAATAAAGAGGCAAAACACACACTGTAAAAAAAAAATGGTGCGTTTATCCGTAGTATCTTAGATCATATTGAATACAAGTCAAGTCAAACTGAAAATCAGGGAGTTGCTCAGACACAGCAAGTAGTTAGAAATTGTTGTAGGTCTGCGCAGTTAGAAAATTGTAAACAGTTAAGTGCTGAAGCGCAGCTCAAGTTAACTAACAATCCACAGTTGCGCAAGCAAAGCAGGTAGTTAAACGTTGCAGAGAAAATCGAAACAGTCCAATTAGAGAAGGTTCGTTCTACCGTTGTCTTGATGAGAGAGAATCCAAACACAAAACTGGAGAGAGATCAGTGTGTGATGAACGGTAGAAACAGGTCCTTCAAGAATTGTGACTTGCTTGTGGCTAGATAGAAGTAGAGATGTCTGTGGTAGATTATTCAGGAGACACGCGAAGGTAGCGCTGTGCAGCCTTAGATCGTTGCCAAATATTTTGTATAATCACGCTGGCCAGGGTTGTGATTAACAGGGTCATTAAGGCTACACATCGAAGAGAGAAGGTGCCAACCAACTCCCACAGAAACTCCAGCTCAACTGAATAAACATCACAGTTGCAAGGAGCTATAGAACATTCCTAGACTAGAATAGAACTCTGGCAGCATTGGCTAAAGCAAAGTGAACAAACATACCAAATACAACAGAATGCCCAAGTGGGCAAACTAGCAAGATCAAGCGTTGTTACTATAAAAACTCTGCAACTAATTTTCCCCCATTTGGGATTTCCACACAAGGTCCAAGCTACCATCTCCTTGTTCTGTCCAAACTCGATTACGCCAATAGCCTCTACCACATATCACCTTTAATGACCATCAAAAGACAACAACAGATTCAGATCTCAGCTGCCAGACTACTCTTACATATAAAACCGCAAGTCTACATGTCCCCTGCCTTAAAAGTCTTGCATTGGTTACCCTTTGCCAGAAGATCCACGTTAAAGCTGCTTTATATCACCCACAAAGCAATACATGGACGGGACCTCTCTTCGCCAGGAATAAAATCACGAAACACATTCAACAAAGGAACCTCCGCTCTAGAGTGGCACCTCGCCTCAAAATCCCAACGTACAAGAAAAAAAGCATAGGTGGCACATCCTTCTCTGTTAAAGCAGCCAAACTATGGAACTCTTTACCCCCAACATAAGATCCACGGATAACCACTTTATCTTCAGAAAACTACTCAAAAATTGGCTCTTCTCCACATAACCACCATACACAAACAGAAATATAGAGCATATCCCTCTGTATATCAGCATTTATTTGTACTACAGATGTGTACCTATATATGTGTATTGCTTTGTATAAATGTGTAGAATAATTGTTTTGAAAAAATATAGAATTTAGTTCTGCTGAACAAATGTACATATCACTGATAGTTACATTATTCTGTTTTTAACATGTATGTAAGTGACTGCATAATTAAGTACATCTTTTATTGTACCTATGCATCTACAATTGCTTCACTATTGAAGTACAAAAATGTATTTAATGCATCTTTAATCTACATATACTACATTCCTTTATGCATCTATATACCTTCCATGTACTTATGGATCTATATATTTATTACGTTTCTTCTAACTCAGCATATCCAATGCACTACCCTATTTCTCACCCTATACCTCTATCAATATATCCTCTACCTCCACTCTCTCATTCATCACAAACCCCATACCGCTACTATGATCCCCAAAATAACCCTTTTTATACTGTTCCCTACTCTACCCCTTCTTGCATCATCTAATACCTCTTTTACTATTCTGATCCCCCAAAACAAGCCTTTCTAAACCCTTGCCTCTGACTCTTCCCCCTTCACCTTCCTTTTACTCATCCTAAGTCTCCTCCTACTTCTATGAGCTCCAAAACAAAACAAAATTCTAAATCCTTCCCTCTTCCATCCCTCCACTATCCTTCTCAATCCAAATAACTGACTAACAATATACTCCACTCAAATTACTTTCATATTTCACTATACTAATTCACCACTAATCCTTTATGGTTCCGGAGTAGCGTGCTACTCACCAAAAAAGCGCTTCAACGCTTCGTCAGTGGTAATAAGCGCTAAATAAATGCAAATGCAATTACAATTTACAATTACTCATTTATGTAGACAGTTTGGAAGATTGAAAATTATATTTCATCTCTTCTCGGTATTTTTCTATTCTCTTAGTTGGTCAGAAGAGTCTTTGATTAGGAGTCAATTGCACACTACTTTCCGAATATACTTTACCTTAATCATTCCGTCTATTATTGAGTGTTCAGCATCTGTGGAAAGTGTGTTAGCACAAGGTGCCTAGGAAAAGCGGCTTACATCTGCGATATACCAGAGCCAGAAGAACCTCCCAGATAATCAGGATCTTTTGTTCCATTCAACAACTAGCAGCTCATTAAAACCTTTATTATTCCATCATTGTTACATCGCAGGATCACTTGTCAAAGAGGTCAATCACAGCTTTAGCTCTACGTCAACATAAACAAATTTTAAATCACAGCACCATCTTGTGGACATATAGTAAAATACAATTGTAAGAGTCTCCACTATCGTGTGCAATACGCAGATACAACTCCGTCAGCCCCCTTACCTTGTCACTTGTCAGTCCATCCCGCAATGCTTTGAGACAGGATCTATCCCATCTGCATCAGCCTAAAGCAGCATTTCTCTCTCATTGTCATGCTACCAGTCATTAGTTGTCTCTATCCCATGTAAAAAATCCGAGAGTTGTAAGGATATGAGCGTGAACGTCAATTCATCAAAGTGTCAGGGTGCGCGGAAGTGACATCATATGCCATTTACCTTTACTTTCACTGACTCACACATGCTTACACATACACACAGATTGACACACATGCTCGCTCTGACATAAGCACACACTCACGCAAGCACGCACGCAACATCCATTTAAAATCATTTTTTACTTACCTTATCTGCCAGGGAGGACCATTCTCCAGCTAATTGCAATCCACTCAATATTACACTAATAGTGAATAATCTAGTATTATGTACAATTAGTGTAGTGAAATTGACAGAAAACAAGGACATGCGGAGGTCAGGGGTTCCAAGGGCAGTGCCAGGGTCGCAAGGGGAAAGCCAGGTGTCACATCTGCCAACCAGGGCGACCCCTACATGACGACAATGGTTAAAGGAATGCCAGGAACCACATAAAAAAGTTCTGTTTTTGAGGAGTTCAGTTGGAGGTGATTCTCTAACATCCATAGTTCAACAATGATCAGGCATTCGCCAAGTCCCAATGTCTTGACTTTGCAAGGCTGCTCCATCTTTAAGGTGACCTGAGTATAGTTTGTTCCTGTGGGTCAGAAGGATTTCACGACGGTTGTGCATGCTGCATCGGTGATCATTGAGTACAGTGCAATCTTTTCACCTTCCTGATTGGGGTGCTGTTGATTTTGTACGTCCTTTATAGCTGCTTTTTACCATTCGTATTTTCCTTCATATTCTTTTGCCGGATCTGGCGTATGTCTTTCAAAGTTTTAGCATTTATTGGACCATCCAGCCTTCCTTTAGTGAGACCATAGTTGTGTTGTTTTCAGAAGAAAAGTTTTATTGCATTCCCCAAATTAGCCATTGCTGATTTGTATGCATGTATGTGGCATTGGTATAGCAAACACCAGCCAAAAGTCAGCTGAGCGCTGTACAGAGTGAAAGGCAAGCATACCATCAATGTGTGGTAGATTTGTTTAATTGTTTTATTTGCATAGTTAATAAAAACCATTGCATACAGCTGCACAAAGAAAACAATTTCCTAAAGGCTTGTACATTCATTTATGATAGAAGAGGAAGACATTAAAACATTGTCATATCAATAAAATCAACAGTTACAAATTCCCACAATTTGGCCTTCTTGTGTGTTGAAGTATCAATGCCCTCAGTTCCTAATTACTCCTTTGGCACCATCCATGTGGTTAATGGAGGCCAGTCTTGTTTTTGTGAAGACCACTTATTTCTGGTTGTAAAGTGCGATTATCTAGTGAAGATGTGATCCCCTTATAACAGATGTTATAGAAAAGGTAGTTAGGTTCTGTGAGCAAAGGGATACTGTTACTGCATTGCAATGTAGTGTTGTTTAAAGGGGTGCATCTTTGCTCCTTTCTAAATTCGAGCAGCATTGGGGCGGTCAGGACGGATACAGGACTGTTGTTCCAGACATTAGGTGCATAACATGCAAAAGGTCTGCCTTGTTTTTTTCTTTTTTACACTTCTTAGGGGCCGATTACAAACTTTTTCAGAAGGGCTCCGAACCGGAATCGCTCAAAGCAAATCTGATTCGGAGCCTCTGTTTCCGACTGAATCATCCCCCTATCCAAACGACCAAGTACAATGCAAAAATCTCGTCCGCGTCGACCGAATCGTTTCCAAACCCGATCCTGTCAGTTGACTCGTTCACAGCAGAATCATGGCGTGCAATGGAGCCGGCTTCCGAATGAGTGAGTAAGATGCACGATTCGAACAGCTGTATCAACTCAATCTCAGCAAGACTAAACGGCTGTGGGAATCGGACTTTGGGGGCCATAGCAGGCCCCCCTTCACCCAGGACCCTCTGAACCGGTCCGGGGAGTACCAATGGGTCCCCCCTTTCCATGCATGTAAAGTGTTCCGGGCACCATGGGGTGCCTGCCACAGGGTGTACGCTTTTCCCCACCCACCCCTTTTTGCTATGGGAGCCTGTGTACTCGTTCGGTATACAGACTTCCATAGAGTCTGATGGGAGTCCGAGCGAACCGAGTACGTCACCAAAAGGGTGCATAGGAATCGGTGACTTGGACTCGCGAAACGCAATTCGCTTGGAAAGCCCTCCGGATCTGAGTCGTACAGAGGGCTTTCCTAGCGAGATCGTAATCAGCCCCTTAGTCTGAAGTCTGATGGTGCCCTAGCTGAAGGTGTGCAGAGAATCATCACAGAAGGTGAGCTCGTCTGCAAGATTAGGAGGTGCTGGTCATGATGACTTTGTAAGTTTTCCAACTTTTTTTGCTTGTAAGGCTCATGTACGCATACACTGTAATAAACAGTGACTGCCAGCTCTGAGTTTGGCATCAAAAGCGAACAGACTCGTTGTGACAGTCATATAACACAGAAGTATGCATTGAGATGACAGATGGCATCACTCCAGTGTATGGACAAATTATGAGATTCAACAGAGACGCAATTAGAAAGGCAGCTTGTCCTGATGAGAACCCCGGATTCACTGACAATCTTAAGGTTGTAATTGATACATTTTTTACAAGTAAGATGCACAAACGTGAATTGAACTTTGTAGATAGGCAACTGATGTGAAATCTCTCTATGTTAATCACTCATATAGCCATGTCTGAACTGGGGTGGCAGAGTGGGCTAAAGAATGGTGGTGGATTAAAACCCAGATCAGTTGACTGGGGGTGAGTGCTTGCAATGTTCAACACTCCGTCCATCATTTCCTTTGGTTTTTGCTTTGTTCGCCATAAGTTCAAATGCACACGGGGCCACTCTTTGTAAATGATGTGATATATTATTATATTAGCAAAAACCAAAGGAAATGATGGATGGAGTCAACTGATCTGGGTTTAATCCACCACCGTTCTTTAGCCCACTCTGCCACCCCAGTTCAGACATGGCTATATGCAAATCAGTCTGACCCTGTGCCTCATGGGAACAGTCCAGCCCGAACTGCCAAGCCATGTCTTCCCTGGACCGGAAACAAGCTTCCTAGGACCGGTTTCTGGCATTTCAGCCGTCTTCAGCCAGGCTTGCTTGAATCCAGTGGCAAATTGAGCAAGGGACCCACGTCTGGGCATACCCTGCCAACTTAGGGCGAACAAAGCAAACACAAGAAGATAATGGACGGAGTGCTGAAACTTTTCAAACACTTACCCCCAGTCACAGATCTGGGTTGTATCCATCATCATTCTTTAGCTCACTTTGGCACCCCAGTTCAGACAGCTATATGCAAATCAGTCTTGACCCTGTGCCTCATGGGAACAGTCCAGCCCGAACTGCCAAGCCATGTGTTCCCTGGACCGGAAACAAGCATCCTGGGACCGATTTCGGGCTCACAGCCCTCTTCAGCCAGGCGAGCTTGAATACAGTGGCTAAGTGAGCAAGGGACCCTCCTTGAGTTTGCTATAATCTTAATTAGGCCTTAGGTTATGGACCGTATTTCCCTAAATTTAAGACAGATAATCCAATTTCTTTCTTTTAGACAGGGCTTTAAGACATTTTATTTCTGTTAATCACTCTGCTTTCTGCCTTTGAATAATGGTTCTTCTCAGCACCAAGACGCCTTCGTGGTTTTAGCTGTGTTTAAAATAAGCAGATCACATTCAAATCAAATCAAATGTGTCCTCTATGAAGTCCATGAAAGCATGTGCCAAAGCAGTTATGTGGTATATGATCATATATGAGGAAGACAGAGTCTTACAAAGTTGTGTGTAGAGATGAGCAACTATGCACAACTTTGCAATCCAAAATTGTGAAGCCTTTAATGTGAGTTGTGGGCAGCGTACTTTTATTGACTACCACAAGCCTCTCACCAGTTTTTTGTTTGTTTAATTCTTATAAAAAGGCTAGTTTCCTGGCAGGCATTGCCTTATGTGAAGTGGGTGGCACATCTTCACCTAGCCTGGTTTCCATAATGAAAAAGAGGTCTGGTTTAAGGTTGTAGATGTGGTTCCTATTTTTTGCTGGGGAATCTAGCATTGATATTTTGACCCTTTCGAATTGCTAGGTCTTTTTGGTTATGTTCTGCTAGTGACTGGCCATGCTGATCTTGCTGTTGGGATAGACAGCAGCTATTGCTATTTGCTGATATTTGGTGAGAGAATGTGGTTGTGGGTAAGATTTCTGCTACCTTTGTCACTTTGGCCTAGTTGTTAGAAAGGTATTAATGCAACCGTATTATTAAAATGTTGTGGTAATGAACTTCTGCAAGGGTTTGATTGCTTCCCTTTTATGTATTCTTCTGGTTGCTAGTGCTGCACTCCTGGGTGTAGGCTAGCCATTTTTTAATTTAGGGGAGATATTGATTTGCCTTCCGGATCATTTGTTGGTCGTGAAGTTTTTTGGTTTTTTTTAAGAGTGCTTTACATGAGCACCAGTTACAGTACAGACATACACATACATTTTTGGTAGGCACAGAAAGATTAAGTGATTTGCCCAGAATCACAGAATGTTGAGCGTCTCTGCTAAGCATTGAACCTGGTCCCCAGTTCAAAGTTAACCACTCTAGCCATTAGGCCACCACATCCTCTAGTTCTAAATCTAGCACAAGGTCCAGGGATTGCTCAGTTTTCTCCCTCAGGCCACTGTGGTAGCAGAGGTGGTGAATCATATGCACTATATTTTATGTTACTTAGAAACAGTTGCCTATTGTGGTATTTCGTTAACTATTTCATTTTTTCTGACTGCAAAACATCTGTGTTTTCTTCACATTACATTCTTTGTTTTTGGTCAATTGTTTATATTAAGTGACTGTTGTGAGGTGTGGCTTTGTTACTAGCACTGTTAACAAGCATTGATAAAAACAATAGATATAGCATTAATATGCTAACACATGCAAACAAAGGCAAGGGCAGCTTTCCTGTTTGACAGCATCCAAACTAATAATCCAAGTAAACATTTGTCTTTAAGTAGTGTGCTTAAATATGCAGGAAATAAGGTGGTATCTGTTTGACATTTGACTTGTGAATTCCTGATGAAGGAATGCTTGTCAACTTGAATTGTGTCATCTTGATAGGGAGTCTGGTAGTTTTCAAAGTAATTGGGACTTAGGGGTCGATTAGGATGGCGGGCGGATGACCGCCGCCGGGTAGGTGGTGGCAACCGCCAGTCCGGCAGCGGCCATCTGCCCGCCATCGAAGGCCAGGAAACCACCAGTTCGATTAGCATTGCGGTCGTGACCGCGGCGGTGTGATTTTCCGCCTGCCACATTTCTGCCTGTTGCAGTCCGCCTGCTTGCCTTGCGGGCGGATCTGGACGACTATAATTGTTGTGGATCAGGGCCAAGCACCACCGGCGCGATTAGGATGCCGGCGGTAGCCAGCCTTTCCGCTGCGGTGGGACCACCATTAAAAGACTGGCGGAAACTGGTTCCGGGGGCCCAGTGCGGGACCCCAATGTGTTTGGGGGGGTGTGGATGCACTGGGGGGCTACCCATGGTACCCCCCTACATTTCCCTGTACCAGATGGCAGGCACTTTCTAGTGCCTGCCATGCTGTGCACAGGATTGCAGGGCATGCTCCTCTTCATATCGCGGCAGTGCTGCTGGCAGCAGCAACCGCCGCAGTGTTAACTGCCGGAATCCGACCGCCGCGATCAGATTTCGACTGCGGAGCATCCTAATTGGACCGGCGGTTATGCCGTGGTCTTAGCGGGTGGTCTTTTCCCGCTACCATGGCGGTCAGAGTGATTTTCCGACTGCCATCCTAATGGGCCCCTAAGTAACAGCAACAAACTTTCATAAAGATACATTTTGACATGAAATAAAGAAAATACATTTGTTTTGCAAGAAGACATCAGTCATTTTTATGTCTGGCTTGACAGTGCAGCTGTCACTAGCCAGTTATGTGAAAATCACCAGGAAAGAGGCTTTGGCTCCACCCACATGTTGGGCGACAGGAGTACATGTTTTGGTTGGGCAGAAGTTGTGTTCTTCCACAAAACAGAGCTTGCCCTCCACCAGCTTGGATCAGTTTGTTTATTTATCCAGATGCCTGAGCTTTAACTTTCAGGGGAAGGCACCTGACATTGCAATGCTATTAAAATGTCTGAGATTGCTAGATCATTTATGGTGTTTTTCTGTGGCAACAGCACAGATAGAAGGAGGGCAGTTTTTAACCTACATGGATTTTTAGGTCTGGTTTGACAGTGTGACAATCACTGACCTTTTAACCTACTCCAGTATTGATCTACAGTTCTTTGCATCCACACAAATACATGTCCATTCACATGAAATCTACTTGTAATGCTTCAACTTCCCATACAACATTCCTTTAAAGCCAGACCTACTGGCATTGCTAATGCATGTTTTTGTTTCAGTTGTAAAAGATAGATGCTGGTGATTTAACTGACAAGTCGTAGCATTATACCAATATTCGTGGCTACCAGGTAGCCGAATATCAAAGGAGAAGCCATCACCAGTCTTTTTAGCAAAGAGCTCTTTGCATGCTGTGGTAGATGAGCCCCTGCGAACAATGCTGGGCTACAAGTCCCAGAGCACAGCTTGGTGTTGCGTAAAAGGTGAGAAACGGCTGAAAGTACCACTTGACAATGGGCTACTTGGCAGCCATCAATATACATACTGTTAGACCTGTCAGCCCTTTGGCAGTTCCCTCCTCATCTTTATTATTTTTTGTCCCTTTCCCACTTCTCATTTTTTCTGGCTACCAAACTTTTTAGGTGCTAATGTAGAGGTTCTGGGCGCTTCACCCTCACTACCTGAGGGGGAGGCGCAAGGTGCTCCACTGAGGAAAACTAGGGAAGGGAGGTGAGATTCTAAAATGGTGGCACCAACTGTCACCTCAGCACCTGGACCATGACTGCCATGGGGGGTTCCGGAACCTTCTGGGCCCTTCTGGCAGGTCAGGCCCAAGGTGATAAATAGAGGTGACAGGAGGGTGGCCATTTTAGAGGAGAGCTGAGTGGCCGGTTAGCCAGGAGTAAGGTACCTGAGTGGGGAGGTGGTTGCACTGGGCAGGGATTGACAGGTCTCAGGGTCTGCACAGTTACCCTTGCCAGCGACATCACCCCCAACCTCTTGACCGGTCCCTGTGTGCCGCCAGTGACTTGAAACACTCGTTCCAGGGAGGCCTCTAGGGAGAGTGAACCCCTGACCTCTTGATTCGCGGAGTGGGCCATTGCTGTAGGCTGTCGTTTTACAGCCCTGTTATTGACCGGGATTCCTGCCCTGGCCTGGGGGTAGCCACTCCATCTGACAAGCGAGGAGAGGTGGATGAGCTTGAGTCCCTAAAGTCTAGCTGACCTCCGCCACCGTTCCTGTGAGAGAACCGGCACCCGTCAATTCCCCCCCCCACCCCTGCACGAGCCCCGTCTTGAAATACGGGCCAACACTCCTCCCCCGAGTTCGAGAGATTACCTGGGGGTCTTCAGTCAGGAGTCGCTGCCACCGGAGGGCCGGGAGTGAGGGATTGGCCCGGGTGTGTGGAGCGAGTGAGCGGCGCGTCTGGCGGCTTAAGGAGACCAACCTTCAGGAAGTTCGGGAGGGAAGGCTGTGAGGCCGCGGTCCTCATCACGTGCGAGGGGCCTAGCGCCGCCCCGCAGTTGCCAGACGGGAGCAGAGGCCGCGCCCCCGCAAGACGCACTGATCCTGTCATCGTTGGAGCGCCTCCTAGCAGTAGCGGAGAAGTGAGGCTGTCGCCGTGAGGGGAGAGAGCAACTTAGGGATCCCTTGTGGGAGGAGGCTGGAGGGTGTGTGCAGACCCCCATTCCCCCCTTTTTGAGAGGGGATTCCTTCTTCTTGTTTAGCCTGCCAGCTTCGTGCCACAAAGGGAGGGAGCGTACCTCCCAACAGCGGTGAACCATCCACAAGGAGGACCACAAGAGTGACAGTAAGCGGGGCCCATACCGAAGGGAAAAGGGGCGAAGTCTCGTTACTGAAAAGTGGGTTCGGAGACTGGAGGGGGCCCATTTGAACGGATTGGTGTCTCGTAGGAAAGCCCGGGGCTCGTTGTAACTATCAGCACTTCGTCCCAACCAAGTGAGGGTATAGGATAACAGGGCGAGCCTTGTGCCAGCGAGAGAGCCTAGGGGTACTGCCCCACGGGGATGGTTAAGCGTGGTACTAGGGTACCTTAAGAGGAGCTGGCCTGACGGTAACGAAGTTGGCTGCTAGCAGTTTAGTGAGTCCAGCTGTGAGGAGAACCTCGTTAGAGACCAGGGGATAATCTGAATTGCGAGTGCTCTTCTGAGCACCGCCTGTGAGGAGGTTGACAACCCCCCCCCCCCCAGAGTCCAGGCGCCCCGGGTGGGGTTACCTAGAGGGTCTACAGATCTGCTGTGCTAGAACTAACCCGCAGGGACAGTTACTGTGAAATGTAATGACATGGTTTATCTTGAAATATGATGTGATGAAATGTTTCATTCTGAAAGTGTAAATTGAAAATCCAAGTCGCAAAGAAAAGTGAAAGAATTCTAGTAAACTCCAAAATGTAATCAGTGTAGTGTCCTTTTTGAGTGGTGCTGCGCTGGATTGCGGACTGAGGAGGGTGCAAGCACAAGACGCCATGTTGAGAGGAATGCCTGATAACTTGAGCCAAGCTACCCCTAGGACATAGGTCCAACAGATTGGTGCTCAGCAGTGGGATCCTTATTCAGTGCTTGCATCCGCTTCGTAGCAGCTTAGCGTGCATCACCACTTACACTGGATTGTTTTGACTGGAGTTTTCTCCAGATTGTTTTCCTAATTGGAGGTTTTTAAAATTGTCCTGTGTGTATTTCCTTTTTTTTTGGGGAAGTCTTCCAGAGTAAAGTTCTTGTTGACTGTGTTGGGGTCCCATCTGGTAGGATGGAATTCGAATTGGGTAGGCTGGAGGAGTATACAGTGGCCCAATTGAAGGAATTCTGCCAGGGACGGGAGGTATTCTTTAAGCAGGGGGCGAAGAAAACAGAGCTCCAAGCAAGCTTAATAGCCTGGGTTATGGCCCACCCTAGCGGGAAACGGGAGGAAGAACCAGGACTAGACCTCCTAGAAGAACCGGAAGTCCTTCTTCCCCCTGGGAGCGGTAATATGGACGTTGGGTCCAGGGCCCCATCAAGGGTGGGAAGTAGCGCCTCAGGGGGGAGCTTGTCCTCTGCTGATCTAGTTGACCGAAGGGAAGAGAGGCAGCTTAGAATGGATCTGGCCCGGTTGGAAAAGGAGAGGGAGGAGAGGAGGTTCCTCCATGAGCTCCACTTAAAGGAGTTAGAGCTCAAAGCCCTTCAACTTGGAACCCCCAGCAGTCCTAATGGTGGCAGCATACCAAGGGAAATCCCGAGAGAGTCCAGGCCCTACCTGCCCAAAGATGTAGTTGCTAGCTATGGTATAGGAGATGACATTGTAAAATGGCTGGCTGTCTATGAGGTTTCTCTAAGAGCCCATGGGGTCCCCGAAGCTCAGTGGGGGGGTGGCCTGTATAGGTATATGCCTCCGGTGGGGAGGGATGCCTTGTTAGCGCTAGAACAGCCAGACCAGACCAGGTACCCCGTCATGAAGGTAGCCCTAGTGAGGAAATTAGGGCTGACCCCTGAAAAATTCAGGCAGAGGTTTCGGGGCAGTCAGAAGTTGTCCACCCAGAATTGGGTGGACTTCTTGGACTATGCTAGGAAGGCCTTAGAGGGCTGGGTGCAGGGCAGTGATGTCAAGGACTATGAGGGACTGTACAATTTAATTTTAAAGGAGCACCTCCTCGAGAAAAGTTTTCCAGAGCTGCGTCAGCACCTGGTAGACAGCAAGCTAACTAATCCCAGGAAGCTTGCAGAGGAGGTGGATATCTGGGCGAGTACCCGGGTATCCTCAAAAGGGACTGGAGGGAATTTCCAAGGGGCTGGACAGGGCGCCCCCCCAGAAGAAAGAGGGGGGAGATAAAAAGAGGGAGTTCTCTAAAGGCCCCCAAAAGAGTTCACAAGGGAGGGGAGTAGGATTCCCCCTAAGGTTGGCCCCCACAAACCCCCTTATCCTGACCGTGGTCAGCAGCCTAGGGTTGTCCGATGTTATGAGTGTGGTGAGGTTGGGCACTATAAGGGGGATGCCAAGTGTCCCAAGAGACCACACCCTCCCATTGGAGGAAAGACCTCTGGGGTGGCGAGTGTAGTGCTTGGGGAGGAGTTGCCCCTAGATAAGGGAGGTGAGTGGGCAGGGCTAACCCTAGTGTCCTTAGGGGATTGTGAGATGGTTCCTAAGACCCAGATGCCCTCGAATACTACTAAGTACAGGCAATGGGTCACCATCAATGCCCAGAGGGTGGAGGCTCTGAGGGACACAGGAGCCAGCATGACTATGGTAAGGAGTCAGCTGGTGTCCCCAGAGCAGGTGGTTCCCAATGTAGTCCACCCGGTTGTGATGGCTGACAACCGAGAGGGTCACTATCCGGTGGCCCAGGTTCCCTTTGAGTGGGGAGGGGTTGCGGGTCCTCTACGAGTTGCGATCAGCCCTGCCATGCCGGTCGACTGCCTGTTGGGAAACGACCTTGAACACTCGGCGTGAAAGGAGGTTGAGTTCAGGGCTCACACGGAAATGTTGGGGACCCCTGAATGGACGTGTACCAACACCCGGGACGGCCCGAAGAGGGAGTACACCGAGGTTGGAGTCTGGGACAAAGGCCCAACCGGCTGCTGGAAAGGGTAAACGGGGACGGGGGAAGCCTGCCCCGGCATCTGACCCTCCAAAAGTGGATGGGGCAACTGAGGTGATCCCGGAGTCTACGGAGGGGGATGTAACCTCCCTGGAGGGCTTACCGACTCCTGCCGATTGGCAGGTGGAGGGAGGACCTACTAGGGAAGAGTTTTGTCGGGCCCAGAAGGAGTGCCCTACCCTTGAGGGTTTACGGCGGCAAGCCGAAGCCCAGGCAGCGGGTAACGATTCGGGGAACTTCCACATATACTGGGAAGATGGACTCCTTTATAGCGAACCCAAGGCTCCGGTGCATGGTTCATCCCGGGCCTTGGTAGTTCCCCAGCGTTACCGAGCCTTCCTATTGGGACTGGCTCACGAAATACCCTTGGCAGGACACTTTGGACAAGACAAGACCTTTGCTCGACTTGTCCCTCATTTTTACTGGCCTCAGATGAGGATTGCGTCTGATACTTTTTGTAGGACGTGTGTAACCTGCCAAGCTAGTGGGAAGACAGGGGTGAAGCTGAAGGCTCCCCTGGAACCACTGCCTGTCGTTGGTACCCCCTTTGAAAGGGTGGGCATCGACATTGTCGGGCCATTGGATCCACCAACGTCGGCCGGTCACAGGTTTATCCTGGTTCTGGTGGATCATGCCACACGGTACCCAGAGGCTATCCCTCTGGGGACCATTACTGCACCTGCGGTGGCACGGGCCCTTATGGGAATTTTTACCCGGATGGGATTCCCCAAGGAAGTGGTGTCGGACAGAGGTACCAACTTCATGTCGGCCTACATGCGGGCCATGTGGAAAGAGTGTGGAGTTACTTACCGGTTCTCCACTCCTTATCACCCCCAGACTAATGGTCTGGTGGAAAGGTTTAACAAAACCTTAAAGGGCATGATCCGGAGTCTGCCCGAGAGCCTGCGGAGGAAATGGGACGTCCTCCTACCTTGTTTGCTGTTTTCGTACAGGGAGGTACCACAGAAGGGAGTGGGCTTCAGCCCCTTCGAGCTGTTGTACGGGCACCCCGTGCGTGGACCCCTCAGCCTGGTGAAGGATGGATGGGAAAAGACTCCCAGAAAACTTCCCCCGGATGTGGTGAGCTACATGCTGGCCTTTCGTAGCCAAAAGGCTAGGTTGTGGAAGCAAGCTTCTGAAAACCTGGAAGCCAGCCAGACGGTCATGAAGGAATGGTATGACCAAAATGCTCACCCGGTGGAGCTGGAGCCTGGCCAGAAGGTGTGGGTGATGGAACCTGGAGAGCTTAGTGCCCTCCAGGATCGCTGGTCAGGTCCCTTTGAGGTGGTTGAGAAAAAGGGCAAGGTTACCTACGTGGTAGATCTAAAGACCCCCAGGCAGCCCCATCGGGTGCTCCATGTCAACCGCCTCAAGCCTCACCAAGAGAGACCCGAGGTCACGTTAATGATGGTGACTGATGGGTCAGAGGAAGAGTAAAGTGAACCTCTTCCCGATCTGTTTGCGTCCCAAGAGAAGGATGGATCGGTGGAGGGAGTGATCCTTTCACCGTCATTAACTCCTGAACAACGGAAGGACTGTCGCCAGGTACTGGAGCAGTTTGCTTACTTGTTCTCCCTAATCCCGGGAAGGACTCATCTGTGTACCCATGACATGGACACAGGGGACAGCCCACCTGTGAAGTCCAAGTCCTACCGACTGTCGGATAAGGTGAAGGCTAGCATCCATGGGGAAGTGACCAAGATGCTAGAGCTAGGAGTGATTGAGCCTTCAAGTAGTCCCTGGTCCAGTCCGGTGGTACTGGTACCCAAGGCTGCCCCACCGGGCACTACCCCAGAACTCCGGTTCTGTGTGGATTACAGGGGACTGAATTCGGTAACTAAAACAGATGCTCATCCTATCCCGAGGGCGGATGAGCTCATTGACCGGTTGGGAGCTGCCCAATATCTCAGTACCTTTGACCTTACCTCCGGGTACTGGCAGATTTCCCTGACGGATGGAGCCAAGGAAAGGTCAGCCTTCTCCACACCTGAGGGTCACTACCAGTTTTGTGTGATGCCCTTTGGGCTCAAGAACGCCCCTGCTACGTTCCAGCGATTGGTGAACCAGGTCCTCTCTGGTATGGAAGCCTTTTCAGTTGCGTACCTGGATGACATTGCTGTCTTCAGCCGTAGCTGGGAGGACCATTTGTGTCACCTACAGGCTGTTCTTCAGGCTTTGCAGTAGGCAGGTCTGACGATCAAAGCCAGTAAGTGCCAGATCGGGCAGGGGTCGGTAGTGTACCTCGGTCACTTGGTGGGTCGGGGCAAGGTTCAACCCCTCCAGGCCAAGATCGAAACCATCATGGCCTGGGAACCCCCCAAGACACAGACAGAGGTCCGGGCCTTCTTGGGCCTCACTGGTTACTATCGACGCTTTGTCAAGGGATACGGCACCATCGTGGCCCCTTTGACTGAGCTCACTTCCAAGAAGCACCCTCGTCGGGTAATCTGGACCGAGGGATGTCAACACGCTTTTGACACCTTGAAAAAGGCCATGTGTGCGGCACCTGTTCTCAGGGCCCCTGACTTTGCCAAGGAGTTCATTGTCCAGACAGACGCGCCGGAGCACGGTATTGGGGCAGTGCTGTCGCAACTCAATGACGAGGGTCTAGACCAACCGGTGGTTTTCCTGTCTAGGAGACTACTCCCCCGGGAACAGAGGTGGAGTGCAATTGAGAGGGAGGCTTTTGCGGTGGTGTGGGCTCTGAAGAAGCTGCGGCCATACCTGTTTGGCTCGCACTTCCTGGTTCAGACCGACCACCGGCCCCTCAGGTGGCTGATGCAGATGAGGGGCGAGAATCCCAAGCTGCTGAGGTGGTCCATTTCCCTACAGGGGATGGACTTTAGGGTGGAACATCGCCCAGGAGTGGACCACGCCAATGCTGACGGTCTCTCCAGGTATTTCCGCCTTAGTGAAGAGGACTCCCAAGGGGTTGGGTAGCTCTCCCCACTTTCAGCTGGGGGGGACGCGTGTTAGACCTGTCAGCCCTTTGGCAGTTCCCTCCTCATCTTTATTATTTTCTGTCCCTTTCCCCCTTCTCATTTTTTCTGTCTACCAAACTTTTTAGGTGCTAATGTAGAGGTTCTGGGGGCTTCACCCTCACTACCTGAGGGGGAGGCGCAAGGTGCTCCACTGAGGAAAACTAGGGAAGGGAGGTGAGATTCTAAAATGGTGGCACCAACTGTCACCTCAGCACCTGGACCATGACTGCCATGGGGGGTTCCGGAACCTTCTGGGCCCTTCTGGCAGGTCAGGCCCAAGGTGATAAATAGAGGTGACAGGAGGGCGGCCATTTTAGAGGAGAGCTGAGTGGCCGGTTAGCCAGGAGTAAGGCACCTGAGTGGGGAGGTGGTTGCACTGGGCAGGGATTGACAGGTCTCAGGGTCTGCACAGTTATTCTTGCCAGCGACATCACCCCCAACCTCTTGACCGGTCCCTGTGTGCCGCCAGTGACTTGAAACACTCGTTCCAGGGAGGCCTCTAGGGAGAGTGAACCCCTGACCTCTTGATTCGCGGAGTGGGCCATTGCTGTAGGCTGTCGTTTTACAGCCCTGTTATTGACCGGGATTCCTGCCCTGGCCTGGGGGTAGCCACTCCATCTGACAAGCGAGGAGAGGTGGATGAGCTTGAGTCCCTAAAGTCTAGCTGACCTCCGCCACCGTTCCTGTGAGAGAACCGGCACCCGTCAATTCCCCCCCCCCCCCTGCACGAGCCCCGTCTTGAAATACGGGCCAACACTCCTCCCCCGAGTTCGAGAGATTACCTGGGGGTCTTCCGTCAGGAGTCGCTGCCACCGGAGGGCCGGGAGTGAGGGATTGGCCCGGGTGTGTGGAGCGAGTGAGCGGCGCGTCTGGCGGCTTAAGGAGACCAACCTTCAGGAAGGCTGTGAGGCCGCGGTCCTCATCACGTGCGAGGGGCCTAGCGCCGCCCTGCAGTTGCCAGACGGGAGCAGAGGCCGCGCCCCCGCAAGACGCACTGATCCTGTCATCGTTGGAGCGCCTCCTAGCAGTAGCGGAGAAGTGAGGCTGTCGCCGTGAGGGGAGAGAGCAACTTAGGGATCCCTTGTGGGAGGAGGCTGGAGGGTGTGTGCAGACCCCATTCCCCCCTTTTTGAGAGGGGATTCCTTCTTCTTGTTTAGCCTGCCAGCTTCGTGCCACAAAGGGAGGGAGCGTACCTCCCAACAGCGGTGAACCATCCACGAGGAGGACCACAAGAGTAACAGTAAGCGGGGCCCATACCGAAGGGAAAAGGGGCGAAGTCTCGTTACTGAAAAGTGGGTTCGGAGACTGGAGGGGGCCCATTTGAATGGGTTGGTGTCTCGTAGGAAAGCCCGGGGCCCGTTGTAACTATCAGCACTTCGTCCCAACCAAGTGAGGGTATAGGATAACAGGGCGAGCCTTGTGCCAGCGAGAGAGCCTAGGGGTACTGCCCCACGGGGATGGTTAAGCGTGGTACTAGGGTACCCTAAGAGGAGCTGGCCTGACGGTAACGAAGTTGGCTGCTAGCAGTTTAGTGAGTCCAGCTGTGAGGAGAACCTCGTTTAAGACCAGGGGATAATCTGAATTGCGAGTGCTCTTCTGAGCACCGCCTGTGAGGAGGTTGACAACCCCACCCCCCCCCCCCCCAGAGTCCAGGCGCCCCGGGTGGGGTTACCTAGAGGGTCTACAGATCTGCTGTGCTAACCCGCAGGGACAGTTACTGTGAAATGTAATGACATGGTTTATCTTGAAATATGATGTGATGAAATGTTTCATTCTGAAAGTGTAAATTGAAAATCCAAGTCGCAAAGAAAGGTGAAAGAATTCTAGTAAACTCCAAAATGTAATCAGTGTAGTGTCCTTTTTGAGTGGTGCTGCGCTGGATTGCGGACTGAGGAGGATGCAAGCACAAGACGCCATGTTGAGAGGAATGCCTGATAACTTGAGCCAAGCTACCCCTAGGACATAGGTCCAACACATACAATAAGAGAACAAAAAAATCATCTGAAGCATCCTGAAAGAATCAGTTGTCAAATGCTTCGGAATACACATAATTTGAGGGAAAACTGTTAGTTTAGATGCTCCATAAAATACTTTGTTGGTGCACCATTGCTATAATGTTGCAATAATTAGAATGGGTTAGATGAGTTATCTCCAACTGTGCTGAGGTGTTGGTTTCCTAAATAATATTACAAATTAGAAAGGTATTTAACCAGTAAAAGATATAATGCAAACAGAACCCTGATAAAGTCCATAGTCTGAGAATGGGATAGTGAGAGAGAGAGAGAGAGGCAATGGGCATGGGAACAGAGAAAAACTTGACTGAGACAGACCTTTCAAAAGACCTTTAAAGTTTAACGGACAGTCTGCCAGAGGTCCATGGCACACACGGTCAGTAAGAGGAACAATGCATACGCTGCATTATTACTCCTTTATGTGAAATATGCATGTTGCACATGCACTCCAGGGAAGCTAATAATTTGTAAACATTGAGAAAAACCTTTTAATGTTTATTATTTGCAGGGAGGGTTTTACAAAGACTGGTTTCCCTAAAACACTGAAAATACGAAATCCTACTCTTATTGTAAGCTGCACAAGATGGTGAATCCCTGTAAAGCGTACAGCCAGCCAGCTTATCAGCTTGAAGAAGCTTATGGGGCTGCAGCTCAGAAATCTAGATGCAAAATGCGTTCAGCTAGTGACTTGGGTAAGCATGAAAGACTGGGGTAGGCCACCTTGACAGCCTCTGGAGGGAGCTCTACTTCCGGATTTGGCTGGAGATAGCATAGATGCGTCCAGACTCTCTGCCTTGTATTAGGACCTGTCCACCAGCACAGAGGGACCTCTGATTAGGAGTGTGACTCCTGACTTGAAGCAAGCCCATGGCTCTGGGCTATGCCTTGCTCTAGAAGAAGACAAAGCCATAGCTGTTCCTCCAGGGAATGGAGTGATACTGTCCACAGACCAAGAGGACACGGGGCATGGCTGAACTCACTGGAGCCTGCGTGGAGGTCATCTTAAGAAGGTAAATCACCCAAGGTCAAGTCAAGTCAAATAGCTTTATTTCAATAACAAGTATCATAAAAGCATCAGACAATCATTTATAAAAAAATACAATCTATACAGATAAAAACTTTCATAATAAAACATGACAGATTCATGTGATCAGATTGGTCGAGACATGGTAGCAGTTATTTCATCGTAGTTAGAATTGTTTTTCGTGTTTTGGATAAAAACAACGGTTTAAAATTATAATTAAAAGAAATAGTACTCAATATACCTTGTATAAGTGGCAGTGCATAGAGGTTAATTCGGGTGATATTTGATCATTTATCTTAGGCTCTATTGTGTTCATCATGGGGCTTGTGATGTAAAATTAAGTCACCCTTCATAAGGCTCTATGCCTGTTTATCCATGCACAACTTAAAAACATAGCAACTCCGCAAACAAAAAGGGTTCTTGCATCAGATTTTAAAATACATAAAACGACGCGATGATCAAGAGTACCTAGTTGTCTGCAGATCGACTTGAGACATCTAGACCTCACCTTTTCATACACTGGACATGCAAACATGAGGTGGCCGACACTATCTTTCGGTGCCCTACAGCAAGGACAGTCTTCTGTGGTCTGTTTTAGGGGGCGCCATTTAGCAGTAAATACATAAACCGGGAGCGATCCAAATCTAAATTGGCTGTAGAGTGCCCTATCTCTTGGTTTCTGGACTGTATCCAAATATGGTTCATGGCTTCTTGATTGTTTGTGCTGGAAAAATTCTTCTGCTAGCCTTCCCATAGTTGGATTACTGAGCTCCCGGGCGTCAATCCAGTCCCAATAATTAAGTTTGAGCTCTGCCTTGTTCGGGGGATTTTGGTTATCCCAGGAATTCTTAAGGCCGAGAGTGGTCTTTAATTTCTTAACGCTAGTAATCCATTTAACCTCATGGTTGACATCTTAGCTCCTTACTTCTGTAAGCGCTTTAGCATAATTCTTGTGATCAGGAGTCCGCCTAAGGCGAGACCAAAACAGCAGCGGGCGGAGTTTAGCAATATCGCCAAAAGACTGCCTGCCCACGTCATACATCAAGGGAATTAGCGGGACATTCCAGGGTAGCATAACCAGATCCCTCAAAAACTTGTGTTCAGACCTGCAGATCTCGTCAACGTTCTCAAATCCCCATAGCTCGGCTCCATATAGTGCCGAGCTAACTGCCTTTGCGTCATAAACCGTGAGTGCCGGGGCAACTGGCCTGCTCTGCGATGAGCGATGTTCTTTGCTCAGTACCCTGACCGCTCGTTTATGATTCAAAAGCATTTTGTCAAGGTGGGACCCCCATTGCATTTTTTCCGAGAGTCGAATACCAAGATAGTCAAAAGTACTGACTCTCTCCAAATGTGTCCCATCTAGGGCAAAATTATTTGTGAACGATTTGTGGGAGTTGAATGTCATGAATTTGGTCTTATATGTGTTTATGACCAGCCCCCATGAGTTACAAAAGGATTGGAATATGTTCGGTAATTTTTGTAGCCCAACAGGGGTCTTTGAGATCAGAAGTGTGTCAGCAGTGTGTCATCCACAAACAGGAGAGTAGGTAGCTTGTTGCCCGCCAGGGCCGGAGCATCAGCTGGAATTTCTTGCAAAAAACTAACCGCCCCGTTCACGTATAAAGAGAACAGGCTGGGTGCCATCACACAGTCCTGGCGTTCCTGTCAGCTGGCCTTCGGACCCCCATCTCATCTGCGCATAATTATCCTCACGGAGTCGGATCAATCACCCAAGGACCACCAAGACCTTTTAGTCCAAAGTGTGAAGGCCATACTTATTTATACTGAATGGCACCTCTGCATCTTACGTGGACATGCGAAAATGTAAGCACACGCTAGAAGCCCTATTTTGAAAACTGAGGTCCTATCCATGATGTGAGACATGCTCACACACTCTGAGTGCACGCCAGTGACACACATGCAAGGCTAGGATCAGCTTGCACTGGTTTCTTGTAATTATTTTATGTTTATGTTGTGTTATGAGAACAGACCTATAACTGCCTTTCCTCTGAAAAAACTGCCCTTGGGGTGCAGAACATGGGGCCACTGGCCCAGTCCTCTGCTCCCGCCCTCCCAAGCAGTCATTCATTCATCTCACCTCAAACAGGCCTCTGTTCTTGCCAAGAAAGGCAAGCCAGCCTTCCTACCACCATAAATGGGCCTGTTCCACCGTGTCATACACGCCCCAGTCCCTGCTACTTTGTCACATCTGATCTTTGAACATGTATAAGACCTATGCATTATCTTCTCCTACGTATTAATTGCAGGATTATTTTTTTTACTCCTGTTTCTGCTTCTGCGGTGGTATTCCTCCCAGGATGCCATTGAACAATGTTTGCTTTTCTTTGTTGACATGGTTGGTACAAAACAAACGAGTGCCGGCTACTTTTAGCTGTGTGTGTCCAGAGACATTTTAAGGCATGGGCAAAGTGGGCCCTGGCCCAGGGCCCCAGCCTTTCAGGGGCCCCATGATAGAGCCACCTCTGTTCTGCAGGGGAGGCTTGTCCTAATAACCTTGAATGATTCTTAAACAGATTGTCTTAAATACAGTTTTCCTTTAATTTATTTTTAATGTGGATGTTGTGTGGCAATGAATTACAGAAATTTTGCAGAGAAATGTTGTGTTTATGTTTCATGACACATCCCTAAAAAACGTTTTTTTAGATCAGAACCAGACCTGACATATAAGAAATGGGAGGGTGTCTCGAGGTGCAGTAATATTAGTGAGCTGCTGCTGTGTTATAATATTGAAAACACACATCACTATCCCTGAATATTAGATGTAAACACATTTAGACTCTGGATTAGTGTGCCTCTGCACTGTGAGTGACCTAGCCGACAAGGGCATGAAAGAGTGGAAATTGGATCATAAATTCAAAGATTCTCCGAACAGGGGCCCCCAAATACCTTTGGCCCAGGGCCCCCAAAATCCTTAAGGTGTCACTGTGTGTGTCCCTTTGAAGCTTTGCCTTTTGTGAATGTTTCATGTGGCATTCAAATGCCAAACCGGAAGGAAGTCATTTCCTCTGTAACGCGAGAAGTAGAATCGACAGCTTTGCACTTGTTTGAGCTGCCAACCTTATGCATTAGAAATGGAGTTTCGCCAAAGCATTGTATCCTCCAAAAAGCCGTGTGCGGTCTGTGTGCATGTGCACGTATTTATAGTATGCATCTGTGTGCATGCACTTAAATAGGCCCAATATATTAACTTGGCAAATGTCTTCCCTACATACGTCATAGGGTTCACTGTTTCCCATCATAGACCGAATATCAAATCCGAAAAGTATGAAAAAAAATCTAGGCCCATCCCCAGGGTGCCCTCAGCACAAACAGGAAGACAGAAAAATCAGGAAAAACTAGAATATCTGTGGGCTCCAAAATGTCCCTACCTCAACCAGTACCCCAGCAGTAAGACTGCAAAAATGTAAGAAATTAAAGAAAGTTATGAATGAGCACACACATGCACACACATGTCTGCCTGCTCCAGCAAACGCCTGAAGAGAACAAACGCATGCTATGAAAGAGGGGCCTGAGGCAGCAGTCACATGAAGGATTGCTCCAGGCAGATAACCTCGGTGCCCGTCCTGAAGCAGCGCACGCACTGTCACATTCACAAGAAACACAAAATATTGAACAAAATGCAATGCATCGAGGAAAAACACCATATTTAGTACAATTAAAGCTTAGTATTCCCCTACTTATTTCGGTGAAAAAGTCTTAGTAAAGGACAAAGCCCGTTCCGGCTGTTCTGCAGTGCGAAAGAAGGGCTGTTGTCGTGTTCAGTAAAGAAAATGTATACATCAAAGGAAGAATACATGTTTAAAAAAAGATCTCCCTAGGTGACATTGTATATCATTGTATATTGGCTTCCATTGGCAGGTGGATGAAATTGAGGTGTGCTACCATCTTATGTGTGATTGTTTACATCAATGCTAGTGTGCACACTCTGTAGCCCAAATATAATAAGCAGATTTACTCACAGGATAGTGATGTGTGGCTATGAAGTTTCTACCGCCGCACCTGTCATGGGTTGGCCTGGCCTGTATCCCTAGAAAAACATTAGTTAGTCGAAAATTGCTTCAAGTGGATTCCTCAACCACACACTGCATGAAATGCCAATAAAGCATATTCATATAGGCAAACATTTGTTTTGCTGTCCACCTCCACAGCGTTCCCACTTCCACCTCTTCCAAGCCCCCCTGCCACCCATCGCTCTGGCTCTCCCTGGCTGTTCCAGCCATCCCTGTAAGCCTCGCACCAGCATCCTTTTCTCCTCTTACCCCCCAGCCTTTGATGCCAGACCCTACTCCTTTCTATGCCTTCTTCTGCACTATCTAAAGAAAATCACAATTGTGTAAGGGGCCCTGGTGATAGGAATGCACTTTATACGTCACCTCCATCTATGCAGGTCGTCATTATCTCAAAGTTTACTTAGACCTATTTGCTGTTCCAGTCAATTATCAGAACAAACCATGTGAGAATAATACGTGCAATTAACTATACATTTTTTTCTAGGAATCCCCGATGAATCAGCCTAATTATCTGGGAAAAACCCACATTTTAAATCTTCGTTTTCACTTCTTCATGGTTGCGTGAACATTACTGGTGCATTTCTACCTGGGTGTCAATTTCTTATCTCCGCCTGTGATAATGTTAGACATTCACCATCTGACTCACATTTCATCCCCCATGCATCCGCTCCAGCTTCTCTCTGTGCCTGACTCGAAGGTGACCCTTGCAAGCGGTGTATATTTAGGCCAACCCCGCTGGTTCATTTATGTCGTAAGAGGATATATACCAATTGGCGGTCCCTATTTGGTTATTTAATGCATGTGTTTGGTAACAATAATGTAAATGTAGGTTTTGTTGACGTAATCATATTTTATACTTATAAGCACTCATATTACCACAGTGGCCAAAAATATGCTACATAAAACTACAAAAATGTGCTATATAAAACTACATAAATGAATATAATGTATGAAATAAATTAGTAGGGTTCTGTTCGATAGCTACGTCACAGAAAATCCAGTTGTCACGTCAGTTTCAGAAATGGAATGTACAGTGCTGCATACACACGCCCCATGATTCTGTGGAAAGCTTCTAGGTTGACTTCTGTATTTCTGCATTTGATGCCATCCACCCCAAGCAGCATGAGATGCAGCCCACCCATGCTGTGCTTATGGACATATAATGAATGCCGCTGCTTCTCCCAGACAGCACGAGCTTTCTTTGCCACCTGTAGGGTGTTCTCGTGCATTTTAAACAAAGTCGTAAATCTAAACATCTCCAGGTGCCACATATTATTTGCAAAGTTTCTAGACTTTCTGGAAACTCACATAAATTCCTCAACTTTGAAAAGAAATCTAGGCACATTTCTAGTTGCCCCTCTCCCTCAGTCCTCTGGAGTAAGGGCATTAACACACTGTTTGTTCTACAGTGTGTGATTTTTATTCATTTGATGACATCTCTATCCCCAGTCTGAACCTGTGAAAAACTGAGCTGATTTGGAATCTTTGTAGCTTACTTATGCATCTTTCCAACTCTGTGTCCTGGGTGAAAACTATCGGTTAGGTGTGTAAATCCCCCCCAAAGTCCCAGGCTGTGGCCTTTCCATGTCTTCCTAATGTCCATCCGCCCTGTGTGCTGTACTGTGGAAACAAGACCTTCGTGGAAACATTTCCAATTTCATTCTGTGTATCAGAATTTCGCAGAATGTAACCTTATGAAGCAGGATCTGGGATTTACACTAGGAAATGGATGTTTATTTACACCTAGGTGTATCTTATTTGTGCAGAAAAAAACCTATATATTCACACCCATATCTCTTTCTTAACCCTCGGTTTATAAAAGATCACGTGTTCCTCGCATTCGACTACCACTGGGTACTTGCTCTTTCTGACGTCATGATTTCTGCTACTACATCACTGGCCGGTTAACAGTAAAAATAAAGAGAGAACAACTTTCCGCCTAACAAAAAAAAAAAAAAATCTGCATTACATTGATGGGTTTTCTGTTAGATTGTTTTTTCCACAACTTAAAGAAGTGAAGTGAGCTCTGTCTTGAAAAACACAAGGCAGCGTTTTAAATGCTGACCGCATAAAACAGAGGCGAGGGATGGGTCGTGTAGGAAAAACGAAATCCGAGGGAAGAAAACAACTGCATATGGGCATGAGATACAAGGAAATAAGTTGAGAATTATTAAAAATGAGATTGTTTCGCAATATCTATGTTTGTTGTCGATGGAAATACCTCTTGGCGGGTCTTAATGCCTGCGCCGCCAATTTGTAAACAAGTCTTCACCCTTGCAATTTTGGTGTTGATGTTGGCAACTTAGTGCACAAACTTGACAATCCCAACATAAACTTCATAAAACAGTAAGTGCGTTGTCTTGTCATTTCTGCCTCCCAAACTGTACAATCTCAGGAGAGGTCGAGAATGTGCTCCTTTCCTTCTCTGTTTCCTTTCAAACGTCATTCGGTCTCTGACACCCAGAAGGTGTGATGCATGTGTCTGAGTGTGTGTGTGTGTGTGTTCTCTATTTTACTTGCAAATTTCAAATATAATGTGAGCTAAAATATGACTGCCCTAGACTTGAATTATGTCATGAATGCAAGATTTCTGTTTTTCTTGTTCATAAAACAGATTTAGCAAAGACACTTCCCAGTAGGCTGGCCAGATTCTGAGAAGGGAAAACTGGAACAAGAAAAGTAAGTCCTACTTTCTTTTAAGTCTGGCATTCCCGGTTTTCCCTTCTCAAAATGTGGTCACGCTACCCTTTGGGTGGGGCAGTCGAAGCCCAATAAATGTGTGTGGATGTGGCTCGACTGCCCGGGATGCCAACTATGGCTATTAGCCTTAGTTTTATGTCTGGCCTGTCCCAATTTTGCATAACCTTATAAATGTGTGTCTACACACACACATTATATATATATATACTTTTTTTTTTGGGAGTTTTATATAGGTCAAAGTAGACCAGAGAAATCGGGTATCAGAGCACTGTACATGAGCACCAGTTTTGTTACAGATGGACACATTCATTTTTTGTTGGACACGGGGAGATTAAGTGATTTGCCCAGAATAACAGGATGCCCAGCGTCGATGCCGAGACTCAAAACCGGTTCCCCCAGCTTCAAAGTAGACTGCTCTAGCCGTAAGGCTACATCCTCTCCCTAATATATATACATACACACACACATCGATATATATTTTGATATGTATGTACATACACACATATATACACACATACATATACATATATGTATATACATATAGAAACAAAATATATATATACATACACACACATCCATGCATATTCACACACACACATAACATTAGCTATGCCACAACCTATACCCTGAGCCCCCCTGCCCTCCATCCCCACTCTGTCCCCCATCTGCTGCAGCAGACCTGCTGCACTGCCTCAAAGAAACAAACAATGTACTTAAGGAGAGTACACCTTTCAGGATGACGACCTTTGTCCCAAAAACCAGACATAAGCCTAAAATTAAGGAAAGCGTCGGGTCACCGGGACAGTCTTTAGAAAACCGGGACTGTCCATGGAAATCCGGGACGTCTGGTCACCCTACTCCTCAACCCTTCTGTGACATCTGATCCATCTGTCATTGACTGTATAGTGACTATTGGCTTTTACCCAGCAGCAGAGTGTATCCTTGCTAAGGCTGGGCCCATGCGCAGCACGCGTCTCTTGATGGTCTATGGTGCATCCCAAGTGCTGACTAAGAGACTACTCGCTGAGCAATAAGCATGGGCTTTGGTGTGCCAGATACTCACTGCAATTATGAAAAATAATGGGATGACCCTGTGTCCCTCAGAACCTGGGTATTTGTATTATATGGCTACAATGGTTCTGTCGGGGAAATACAATTGCTTTGGGATGTTCACAATATAAATACATTACATGTAACATGTATCCATGATTTAGGAAGAGAAAAGAACAACACCCAAGCGAAAGTTTCAATCAATATTTTAAGAAGTAACAAATAAATTGGGCTACAATGGTACAATTGAAAGAATTGTGAAAGAGGGGTGACATGTAGAAGTAAATACAGACAATACACTTAGTACACTTAGTATAACAAATAAAGGAATAGTTGGGAAAGTGCGATTTTTGGTAAAGTCCATATGATTGCGCGTGTATTATGCTTCTTTTTTCCAAAAACGGGGTCGATTTATGTTTGACCTCACAAGAGACACGAGTCAAAGAGGTTTGGCAAAAGTCCAAGTAGTTAATTCTTTCAGTCAGTCGGGTGATTTACACGATCTGCTGAAAATGACATCTCTCCAGCTCTCAGTGTCAAAGATAAATCGACCCCGTTTTTGGGAAAAAGAAGCATAATACACGCGCAGTGATTAATGACTGTTGCGCAGGGCTCCGTCCCGAAGAAGACCCGCCGTAACGCTTAAAAAATGTTGCGCCTTACATAGGGTCGAAACGTCGACGCATACTAAGAGTCTACGCAACGTCTCAGTTCAAAAGCCTATTCACATATGAACAGGAGGCGTATGCGATCAATCATATGGACTTTACCAAAAACCGCACTTTCCCAACTATTCCTTTATTTGTTATACTAAGTGTACTAAGTGTATTGTCTGTATTTACTTCTACATGTCACCCCTCTTTCACAATTCTTTCAATTGTACCATTGTAGCCCAATTTATTTGTTACTTCTTAAAATATTGATTGAAACTTTCGCTTGGGTGTTGTTCTTTTCTCTTTCAGGTACTCACTGCACACAATAACAGAGATGTACACATAGATTGTGTTAAACTAACAGTACGTGCAGTTGCTATGAACCAAAGGCAAGCCTAAAGCTATTTTAATTTATTTATTTTACAAACACATGCAATAGATATTAAGAGTGTAAAAGTAGGAATAAGTAAAAATACCACAGAAATGTGGCATGCATGTATGAAAAAACAATAAGTCGAAAAATTTATAATTTTAAGAAGAACTTAAAAAAATACGAAATGAAAGCAGAGTTTGACCTATCAGCCCAGGCACTGACCTGGAGTACTTTTTAGATGGTTAAGTGCAAAATGCAGTCACTGGCAAAACAGCCGCGTGGTATATGTATAACATTTATTAGTATGCGAAGGCAGTGAAAAAAAAATTTGGCCCAAAAATGAAATATGTTGTGTTATGGTATGGTATGCTATGGTATTATATGGTATGCTATGGTATAAGGATTTGTACTGTGCATGGACGCCCTAGAACAGGGCTTCCCAGCATGCCAGACAGAAGATAGCAAAAACAAATGTGGGCTTTAAGCACTAAAACAGCTAGGTCTTAAGCTGTTTCAAGAAGGGGTTGTAATTTGTCTTGTTCTGAATGCTAAGTAGCACTTTATTCCACAAACTAGGCCCTAGAAAATTGAAGGATCTACCTCCCTGCCTGACTAGCTTAAACCACAATATAGTTGCCAAGTTATGGCCCAGATTATCTCAAGCCATGCAATGCCACCGTTCGCGGTCCTGAGTGGCTTGATAAATCTAAAGTAACGGTGCACAAATCACTCCCTGTGTTACTCTGACCCAGGGAGGCGTTCCATGGGTGAAGCATGGATGTTTCAACGCATCCAGCCATAGATTTTGGTGCATTCCTAGATTTACCATTACTGGTAGACCTGGGAATGCGTCATAATACTACACCTCCCCAGGTGAGGTGTAACAAGGAGAAATATCTTTATTTCTCCTCATGTTTTCCTCTCTCTCATGTGAGCTGCAGTCCGAAGCACACATAGAAAGAGGAAAATGCCTCAGAGGATTGTTTTTTGTGTAGGAAGGTGCTCTTTCCTGCTCAAAAACAATCCTGCTTACAACGCAGGCCCCCTTGCACCATGGTGAAAGTGTGCCCGCATTGGCGCTAAGCAACACATTGTGCACCAGCACAAGAAAAAGACAACAATGTGCCATATAATGTTAAATATGGCGCGATCCTGCACTTTCCCTTTCATGCAGTGCAACGAGATTTCTTGCTGCGCTGCATGAAATAATGATAAATCTGCCCTTTAATGCGTTTCTCCCCAGGAGGCCCATCCAAAGTGCAAAGCTGATTGGAAACACTGATTGGATAGGCACATGGAAAAGCAGGCTCACTGCAGCATTTTGGATGATTTGAAACCTATTCCTAGCATACTTGGCAATACCAAGGTATAGGATGTTACAGTAATCTAAACACAAGATTATCAGAGCCTGAAGTATCGTCCTCTGAATCAAAAAAGGAAACTCCCAAAGGATTTATTTTTAGACTTCTGATCAATCCGAAGCAGCAAGAAATCATTGTCTTGCCATGGCCTGTGCAGGTAAGAGCGGCAGGCCGGTTGGGGTTGGTGGGGGCATTTCAACAGATGATGACAAATTAATTATTTATTTTTCCCTCGCCATCGTCTGTCGAAACCCCCCTCCCACTCGGCCCACCGCTCTTACCTGCATGGGCTGCGGCTGCTGTCTTGATTTGTGGTTCAAATGACAGTCAATTATCGATCCAGATTTACACCGGGTTTAAGACTGGGCGGCTGACCTAGTATCTGGGGGCCCAAATTTGGTTTACCATTTGTTAGGACCTTAGTTTAATTCCCATTTAATTGTAGACAGTTCCAGGTCATCCATTGCTCCATTGAGGCTACAATCCCTGAAGGGTCCACCCCTCTTCATTGGAATACTGTGATAAGATCAGCTGTGTGTCATCTGCATATGACACCGGTGACAGGCTAAAAGTTTCTACTATGTCTGCAAGAGGGCATAGGGTGTGGCTAAGGGCAGGGCACTGAGGGACTGCGAATTCAAGTTGATGTTTCCCTGAGGAAAGTTGTGGAGATACCAATTGGAAACAGTGTTCCTCCCCCCCAAAAAGTTAACCAACAAAGGGCCGTGCCACAAACCCCACAATCACTCAATCTATTTACCAAAACCTTTTGCGATACAGTGTCAAAAGCAGAGTTTAGATCCAACTTCCTGCATGGTGAGCCACAAAAAGTCACCATATAAACCTGTGCTTAACCCTGGGTAGCTTGGCACAAAGAGCAGTCAGGCTTAACTTAGAAGCAACGCGTAAAGTATTTATGCATCACACAAAAAGTAATTAAGTGAAAACACAAGACAAGGAATATCCCCAAATGAATTTAGAAAAATAGAGTACATTTTAATAAATTATTTGTCACCAAAATGACAAAAATCCAATTAGTAGAATCAGAGTTATGAATTCTAAAAGTTTTTAGTAAAAATGAACGCTTAAAAGTTCATAGCGCCAAACGCGGACATCTAGTCATGCAAGAGCATGTCAAAGTCGGAAGTTAAAGCTGACTACAATAGTGTACGGTTCGGATACAAGTAGTAGATTGGGCCAGTCAGCGATTATCTTCGGATTTAGCAACATTCTTGAAGAAAAGTGTTCTGAGAGAGTAAAGTTCAGCAGGGCAAGGCTATAGGAGGTGTCCAAAGAGGGAGCGGCAGCGCCAGATGGCCTTAGGTAGAAGCCACCATGAAGATATCCACGTTCGGAATTAAGTCTTCGAAATGGAAGTTAAAGCTCCAGTGGGACAAAGCAGACGGCAGTAGCAGAGAGAATTCCACAAGATCAGATACCTCTTTGGCGAAAGACAACTGAAATGGATTTGCTGCTGCGGAGAAGAACGTAGCGAGAGAAGCCACAAAGTCAAACGGACCGGAGATGCACCTCAGGCAGAAAGATGAGCAGGTTGCTCCCGGTTCCTCCTGGTTCTCAGAGCACTTTTTGACCAAATATTTTCTAAGTCCTCAGTTTTGGAAATTGGCCATCTGGGCAACTTTAGCATCGCAACCAAAGGTCTAGGACTGGTGGGACCTCCTGGAGGTTCAGGACTTGCTCAGGCTGGGTCCAGGTGCGGGTTCAAGATGGTGGGAGTCTTTTATGTCCCTGTGGCTCTGAACCGGAGACCAGCAAACTAGCCCTTGGAGTCACTTCATGCAACCCTGGGTGCAGGTGAAGATGCAGGGCTCAACAGCAGGACTGGCCTCTGAGGGTTCAAGACAGGCTCCAGGCAGTAAAGTAAAGCAGTCAGCAGTCTGGAAGAGTGCACAGCAGGTCACAGCAGAAGTCCTCTTCAGAGTCTTTCCACAGGTCCAGTAGTGAACTGAAGTGTGGATCTGAAGGTCTTATTTTATACCCTGGTGCCCTACTTCTGGAAGGTGAGAGAAGATTCTAGAAATTACTTTAAAGTGTGTGGAATTTCCTGACTTCCCTTCCCTGGCTCCAGGCTGGCTGCAGTGAAAATACAGGGCTGTTCGGCCCTTTGTGTGGCTATTCAGGTGTAAGTGGGGTTGTGCTCTACTTCGTCCCCAATACTGTGAGCTGATGGCCCATTGAGGCACAACTAATCCCTCTATTGTGTGACTGGGAGGAATTTGCAAAGTATAACTGACAACTACACTGCGTCATGTGACCCAAGACAGGCTGCAAGCACAAAGGGAAATGGGCAGTAAAATACCAACTCTCTAAAAGTGGCATTTTCAAAATTGTAAAAATCTGACTTTACCATTAAAGAGGATTTATCATTACAATTTCATAGATACCAAACATGATATATCTATGAGGAATTACAGTTTATTAAATGCAATAAGGAATCCCCAATGTTATCCTATGGGAGGGGTGCGCCTAACAGTAGTGAAAAACAAATGTAGGAGTTTTTCACTATCAGGACTTGTAAAACACCGAAAGAGCATATCCTATATTTTAAATACACTGCACCCACCCAGCTGGGCTACCTTGGGCCTACCTTAGGGGTGACGTATTTGTGATAAAAAGGGAGTTTACGGCTTGGCAAGGAGGTTTAAATGCCAAGTCAACATGGCAGTTTAAAACTGCATTCAGGCTGCAGTGGCAGGTCTGGGACATATTTTAGGGTGCTACTCCAGTGGGTGGCACGATAGGTGCTGCAGGCCCACTGGTAGCATTTCATTTACAGGCCCTGGGTTTATGGCATACCACTTTGCAAGAGACCTATAAGTATATTAAGTATGTCAATTAGGTATATGCCAAATATACCATGTTTACGGGAGGGAGCACAAGCACTTAAGCACTGGTTAGGAGTGGTAAAGTGCACAGAGTCCTAAGGCCAACAGAATGATTTTCAGCAAAAATTCGAGGTGCATAGGTAAAAGGTTTGGGGGAAGACCACCATAAAGGTGACAGGTCTAACAACCGTGGATTAGAGAGAAGAGCCAAAAAGTGACAGCACTCGAGTCTTATCCCAATAAAAACAGGCAAAGCATCTTACTGTCCCATCTCAGGTATGCGTCTTCCATGCTTCAGTCCTCTTTTTAAGGGATGTGGGGCTTGATAATGAGGTCATGTGATGGCCACTTAGACTGCGAACGAATCCAAAATATCCCTCAGAAAAGACACAGCCAGAATGGCTGCTCTACATGGAACTCCCTCTGGAACAAATTGTGGACTGGGGAGAAAAGCAACAAAGGGACTGCACACAGCAACAAGCATTAGTAACTACAATAGGTTTCGCCTATGCGAAATAATAATATTGTTGTTGTAAGTTTAATCTTGGTGAGCAGTTGTGCCATTTAAGTTACTGAAACTCTGTAAAAGTGTTATGACTTGTTTATTGAGAAAGACAATATATTGTGCAGTAACTGGTGGTAATGTCAAGCGGGTAGATTAGGTAAAAGGCAAAGGACAAAGAAAAAAAGTAGCAGGCACGAGCATGCTTAAAATGCGTGCTGACACAAGGAGATTAAATTAAATTCATTGGACAAAAAAAATGCAGCTGAAAAGCACGCAAATTATATGCGGTCCTAATGAAATATCTACCCCATCTGTGAAGGTGTTAACTAATATAGAGTGAAGGCGTTCAAACAGCGGATGAATAGAAGAATTATATATAGCCACAAATAAACTTTTACGAAGGCCATGACTTTAATGTACAATATACAGTAAATATATGCATTCAGTAACACGAGGAGATAAGGTGAAGGGCGGAGGATTTGCCTAAAATAAAATACAGCCCACAATGTTCTGCCAATAAAAATGTGAGCAACATGTATTAGTACGGTTGTGATTTAGGGGGTGGAAAGGGGTGTTGGAGAAGCTCCGAGAGGGTGAGCTAAAAGGTATCATAGCACTTTCAACACCTTAGTCTGTGAATCTAGAAAAGAGAATCGCTAGCAGAAGTTTACCGGCATCAAAAGTCACCATTTTTAAACAGTGAAGACAATGTACAGACTTTAGGATCTGAGAATAAACCATACTTATCGAAATGGCTAAGTGAAATTAAAATAAATGTTTCTCAGGAATAGTCTGTGGAATTTCTGAAAACAAATTTAAAGACCATAGATTATTCCACAGGATAGTTTTGGTGTGTAATTTGAAAGATTCTCACATTTCCACAAACTGCACAATTCCCATGCATTTAAAGAATTATCATCTGCTGAGTCCATCCAAAGAACTGGAAAAAAAGAAATCTGCAGAATAAAATCCATTCTTCTCGAACATGGGTTGATTTTCACACATGGATTCCCAGAAGCAGTATATTGAGGAACACTTGATTCTTTTTTCCAGGTCATAATTATTCCCCCAAAACGTACCCATATTGATTTACCAACATGGTCTACATTGTGGAGTAAGAAACATTGCTAAATTAATGATAATTCAATCCTCAACCTTCAGCGCAGTATGATGGTCGATTTTAGCAAGTTCTAAATGCTTCAAACTCCTTCCTAAAAAGGTCTCAAACACAAAATGTATGATGACTGCAGATTTAATGCTTTTGAACTCTGCCCATTTGCCAATGTAAAAAATATTGTTGCAGTTTCCATAAGGATAAAATTGTGCAGGACTCTTGTGAGACTTTCAAGCGAGTAAACCATGAACGGCGGGCAGTGGTGCAGCAAGAGATGCCACCGGCCCTTAAGTAAGAAATTAAAATGACCCGACTGTACCAAGGAACAGTAGTATAAAGAGCCATCATTGGATAACTGTGAGCTGCTCATGCATCTGGGCCCAGCTACCACTTGCTATGTCAAACATTGCTCCAGACCAGCTGCCTAGAATGCAAAAAGACATGTGCACACTGAGTCCCATCTTTAAACAGACTGGCTTCACATTGTACGAAAAACTTATATCAGAGTCAGCTATTTCAGGGTCAGAACGTCTGTGGCCTTAGTCAATTCGATAGCACAGTGGCTCATGCACCTGCTTAGGAGATCTGCCTGAAATGTAAAGGCTACAGGTTTAACTTCCTGCCGCCACTCAGCCATGCAGTCTTCAGTATATTGGTAACAGCGCTGAGCTAGATCATATTATTGAGCCTTGCCACACACTGGTAACTACAGTGAGTCGTGATGAGGATGCAATGTACAGCTTTGTGTTTTACATACAGTTAGGATATAGGATGCTGTAGAGAAACTGACGAACACAAATATCTGTTGCTTGTCTTGAACAAGTGATACAGGGATAGGGTCCTGGATATTACATTTTATGTCAAGCTGCTGTAACATATCTATACGTCTGAGGGCTAACACTGCAGGCATCCACTCCTCTTGGGACATGTCCAGCATCTTTAATTCACTGCCGTTTGAGTGCATTTTGCCCAGTGTGCTCGGGATGACACTTGAGAGCTGTGCTCGGAGCACACCAAGGGCCTGTTGAGCCAGGTGACCTGCTGCCGCAGATTAGACACACACTGCTGCAGTGTGCTCTGTTGGAAGAACCCCTTTTGAAATCCATTCAAGAAATAAATTCCCCATTATCTCTCACGGCCTCGTTGATTCTAAATGCCTGATCTTGGCTCCCAGTGTGTGTGAGAAGCAAACGGATTCACAGAGGCGACAGTGCTCGAGTCCTGACAGCGTGTATATTGAGACGCATCAGAGGAGGTGCATGGACATTTTCCTTCACTGTGGGCAGCTGAATAGGAGAGCATACAGGAACATGGGGCAACAAATCAACGTACCAGCAAGCAGCATCTTTTAATTTTCAAGGCAGGTGCACTCTCAGAACTGTGCTAAGGAAGCTGACTGTGCTTATAAGATGACATGCACATTGGTGTGACGCGTCACATTAAAGCTATGTATTTTGTTTCGTGTTGCTACAGCAAAAGTGGAAGACCCATTGTAGAGCGCCATTTTAGTTTGGGCAAAACATTGTTCCCAGTGAATACACAAAGGCGGCATAGGGGCATATATGCAGCAGCGCAACCAGTATGGATCTTGTTCAAAGGCATAACCTTCAAGCACAGACTCTACAAAGCTGCGTTTTAATTAAAAGGGAGAAACGGAGTCTGTTGTTTAGAGTAGCGCTGTACCAAACAACTGACGGCACTCACATGATTCCGAGGTGGATGCAAAGTGAAACAAGCAGCAGTGCGAACAAACAGGGGTGCTGACCGCTTGCTCATAAGAAAGACGTTAGATCAAAGTGGATGAACACGAGTACTTGGGCCATGAGACACTGATAACAGAAACACACATAGGAACAATAGGAAATAGTATGCTACAGCCAATAGAAACAGAAGAAAAGTAAGTGGCAAGCACAGGAACCAATAAAAAGTAGGATGTAAGCCCCTTTGAAGATTTATATTAAATGCAATAAATTTCACCGCTGTGAGGGCAAAACCTAAAAAGACACACAAGAATCAATTTAATTTAAAAAGCAAATGAAATCTCAAGTAAAATCTTATCCCATTGAAAAGAGGCTAAGCGTTTTACTGTCTCAACGCGTTATTTCATGCAACTGTCCCAATAAATGTACATTCACACCTTTATTACTAATGTGCAAAGATCAGATTTGAGTATATTAGTACAATGCAACAAACCTGACTGAGAAAAACACTCTTTACTGCCTCACAGACTTCATGAAATAATTATTTTAGACAGGGAAACAATTTGCAGCTAATATTCAGAGGTCTCTTCGACCCGGTTTTTCCTTACTGCAAAGTAACCCCATGCAGCATGGTTTTGGTTGAATATCTTTTGTTAAAATAAATAAACATGAGAAAATGCCATGACATGAACCATATATGAAGATATGCAAAATGTTGAATGCTAGTTATTACCATTGCTGAGTGAGGCCTATCTCCACACTCAATAATGGTAATATGTATCATAATATACTTTGTACATATGTTTGTGTGTGTATTTTGTTTATGACATTTTTGGGAAAAAATAAGGCTGGTGGGATAGCTAAGACTTTCTGTTGGTCTGACCTAAAAGTAATGGCATGTCTCTAACTAATCTATCCTATGATTGATAAAACAAAACAAAGAAATGCTTCATTCTAAAAGCTACTGTGGGGAAAAGGCCTGCTGGTACATTTACATGCCTTCAAAGGAACACAAGTGCTATCCCATGATGTTATCCCCTTTATATATTTACCTTTTGACTACAGTTTCCACCCTAATGTTTGAGTTTATTCTTTCATTTTATCAGAAGTACCATTCAACTTTAACCATAGTTTGGGGGAAACATATGGGTAGGGCAACACTCACTGATTAATTGTTTCGTTTGCATTGCAGTTAGATTGCATGGACCCTTCTTTTTACTTCAAGCCTACTCATCCAAGTCTGCAGGATGGAGGTCCGTGTGTGTGGATGACTGGAATGACAACTATGGGAAAACTGCATGCGGGGATATTGGATATAGCATGTAAGTATAATGATGTTAAGCACAAGACATTTAACAACTGTGATAAGAGATTAAATTTATGCATATTGTAAGAACAATAGTTTGACAGAGAAGAGGTGGTCTTTCCCTAATCTAAGTAAAATGTAAACCTGAAATTTAAACAATGACACGTCTGAAGAATCGATCTATATGTTTATTCTCATACATTGGGGGGCAAACACAAAGAAGGGAGACTTTAGAGTGTTCTGAACAGATACAGAGAAAGAAGAATATGGATCTCAACAATATAGGGTTTCAGGTGTGAAGCCGCATTGGAAATTTTGGTTCAACAAAACCTGGAGGACTCTCGGCTAAGTATAGCCTGCTCCTGATCAGCGTAAGGCTGACGACAACCTGAAGTTTCTGTCGCTGTATTTGCCAATATGGGATCAACAAGGACGTTAAAGGTGATACAGGTCATCTTTAACAGAATTCTGTATTGACCAGGAATCCAGTGTAATGTAAACAAAGGGGCAGGGGATAGTATGTAATCAAGGTTTCTTGCAGTAACCACCAAATGAGCTATATTTAATGTACCTTCATTTAATAGTTTCATATCTTACACCAATGCCACCAGTGGCAGTGCAACCTAATTTATGTTAATTGGACACATAGCCATTCACTCACTGGATTCCAAACAGCCATTTTATAATTCCAAACGTGCTGGGATCTTATGTCTTCTACTTAACACCCAATGTGTCTAAAACAATGATGTTTTCAAAGAAATTAAATATGCTCATACATTCTTTATTCTCACATAATGGTCATTGACCACCTTCTTGGGGTAACACCTTGAACATCATCCATCAATTTAAAGGACATGCACCAATGAACAGCCAATACATAGTTTTCCGTATGTGTGATCCATTTACACATACAACATTTAAAATAATTCTGCAGGGGCCCTGCATGTTCTTGATGAAAACCTTCACTGAACATTTTTACTTATCTGAGGACTGTGGTGTATTGATGAATCAATACCAATTTAATGGCATCCATATCTCATACAACCCACAAACCATGCCCTTCCACCCATCGTGTTTTACAAATGCATTGCAAATTGTCTCACCGTCGAGGGATACATGTATAAGTAGCAATTTGTGAAAAAATATTTGTAATAAGATATATTCATCATTAGAAGATAGTTATTATCTCATAGATCTTTCTTTTATTGCTTATGAAAATGGTCGCTTCGGTATTTAATTTTCTTTATAAAGGTCATGTGTAATGCCTATAATATTTTATCTCTCTGCAGAGATTTATCCCTGTGCAGGTTGAACTAATTCATGGGTATTCAGCAGCATTCTATGTAGCATCAAATGCAGTGAGATTTGTATCCTAAAATAAAGCACATACTGAGGTCTATTTGAGTCTTGATAAGAGCAGGACCTTTGAAAACACAGTGCACACCACCTTTGATCCCACAGCAACTGCAGAAACAAACCTCCATTTTCCCACCACCTCTATAGAGGTACTGCCAACCCCCTTCATATTGGAAAATGATGCTTCTGGCAGACACAATGGCCAGATAACATATGCCCACATCTGAACCAGGCACAATTGTTTGCTACTTTTGCCTCCTCATCAACCTTGACATTACTGCCACCTCATTTCAGACACAATCCGATCTGATCACCTGGACCAGAAAGCCACAGTCTGCTCAGGTGTAAATGTATTTTGTATTATATTTTAGGTATTTTTCAAATTTGATCCTGATCTTAGTGGTCAGATGAATGCTGTAAATAGCAAGAGGGAGGGGTAGTTACTAGAGGTCCCTGGAGTCAGACACAATATATTTTCTGTAGCAGACTGCTATACCATAAGTGTTTACTGTATGTCACTGCTGTTAGAAACGTAATTTTGCTTAAGCAGGTTGCAGTACCATGGGCTGTTACTAGAGGTCCCTGGAGTCAGATATCTGTCCTTGCTGTAATCAAACTGCAAAAGACACACAATTGATGGACGGAATGCAGAATAAATCCAAACATTCTCCCCCAGTCAAGAGATCTGGGTTATATCCATCATTCTTTTGCTCACCATGCCACCCCAGTTTAGACCTGGCCATATGCAAATCAGTCATGACCCTGTGCCTCATGGGAACAGTCCAGCCTGAACTGCCAAGGCAGGTCCTCCCTGGACCGGAAACAAGCATCCTAGGACCGGCTTCGGGGTTTCACCCCTCTTCAGCCAGGATAGCTTGATTCCAGTGGCACAGTGAGCCCGGGACCTACGTCTATGCATACCCGGCGCACTTAGGGAGAGAAAGCAAAAGACACACAATTGATGGACGGAATGAAGAACAAATCAAAACATTCTCCTCCAGTCAAGAGATCTGGATAAAATCCATCATTAATTTGCTCACCATGCCACCCCAGTTTAGACCTGGCCATAAGCAAATCAGTCTTGACCCTGTGCCTCATGGGAATAGTCCAGCCTAAACTGCCAAGCCAGGTCCTTCCTGGACCGGAAACAAGCATCCTAGGACCGGTTTCGGGGTTTCACCCCTCTTCAGCCAGGATAGCTTGATTCCAGTGGCATGGGGAGCACGGGACCAACGTCTCATCATACCCGTCCCACTCGGGTTGATAAATGCAAAGGGAGGGGAATTGCACCTCATAAGCAGCTTCTAGGAAGGAGAAGCTCTTATAATAGTGTATGGCTGAAAAGTCATCTGAAGAACAGGAATAGGGCCTAATATCCCACAGAGAGTCCAAACACAGAGTTATTTAGAGTTTCAATCATTGAATGCAAGCATCACCAGACACATGTAGTAAGGCTGTTCAGTCTGTTTCTTTGCTACAACTTTAGCTAGTTGTCTAAACCACTATTCTGGATTGCATTATCAGATCACTGAATACTAGCCCAAAGTCATAAATATATGATTTTAGACTTCTTCAGACCTTGCTCATGAGATCCATTATAATTTTAAAATTGTTTATTCCGTTATGTACACAAGCACAACATCATGCCTGGATTTTGTTATTGAACTTAAACCCGATAGTGGATAGAGGAGTTGGCAAGAACTTGGAAACAGGCACAGATCCTAATTGAGCAGATATGTGTGGAATGAGCTTTTACCATGAGTATGTAGCAGTCAGAGATTGACCCCTCTCAATGTGTTACAATAGGTAGATTTAGGAGTGTCTAATAATTATGGAATAGCAAAAGACTAGGGCCTCAACAGACTCCAAAAAAGAATAACAAAAAAATACTATATTGACATCCACCACAATTACTTTTTTTGTTTTTGTGTTACAGAAGTACCTATTATACTAGTGGGCAACTTGCTTCTGGAGGTTCCTCTGAGTTCATGAGGTTGAACAAGAGCAGCGGCAATACAGAGTTGTACAGAAATTTGTACAACAGGTACAGTATTTCACTCTTTCCTTTTTTATTTGCCCATTTAAAGGTTTGTTTTTGCAATTTTCAGGGGTACAATTCAATCAATTATTTAAAACAAATGCCACACAACTAATAGAGGTACTTCTAAAAAGAGAACAGAAGGACATGAGAAAGATGGAAGAAAGAGGAAAACCCTACAAACCACAGTCACTGTAAGATCCATTTGCCTGCTTCTAGGACATCAATAGGTAGAACTGCTAAATTAGACAGAAATTGCTGGGCCTTCTAATGTGTCAATTAAAATAACATCTTTATTATTATCATCCATAACAGGCCATAAGGATTACCAATACAATTAAAAACGCAATTGTGGAAAATGGCCTTCTCCGAAGGGTCACCAAATTTTTTGGCTTCCTCCTCCTCCTCTTTTGAAGAATTCTTTCAGTTTGCCTTAGGACTCTGAGCACTTTACCACTGCTAACCAGTGGTAAATGTTGCATGTGCTCTCTCCCCTAAAGCATGGTAACATTGGTGTATATATGATTGGCATATTTAGTTCACTTATACGTCCCTTGTAAAGTGGTATACCATATACCCAGGGCCTGTAATCTAAATGCTACTAGTAGTTTTTCACTACTGTGAGGCCTACTTATTTAATAGGCTAGCATTGGGAATTCCTTAAAACCCTTCTAAGCTGTAATTCATGATAAGAAAGGAGTAGATGCATCATATTTCATAGGAATGGTAATGATAAATTCTGTTTAGTGGTAAATTCGATTTAACATTACTATTTTAGAAATGGCACTTTTAGAAAGTAGACATTTCTCTGCTCTTAACGTTGATCTATGTGCCTGCAGCCTGTCTCCAATACACATCTGGGCTGTGTACCACAGACACAGGAAGGGGGGTGTGACAGAGGACTCATCTGCATTAATCTACATTCTGATAGCCTTCTTGGGGAGGAAGGGGAGAGGGAGTTCACACTAACATCTGAATAGGCTGTATCCTGTCCCCACATAAAGGACGGATTACCCCCACATATAGCATGGCAGACAGTGCTGGGATGAATGGGGACCTGTGCACTTCAAGGAGCTGCTTTGAAGTAACACCCCCACCCCCACTTCAGAGGCACATATGGGTATAAGTATTGGGGCTCTGACCCTACCAAATCAGTAAACTACTGGACCTGAAGAACTCTGCCAGGAGTAAGGACTGCTATGCTACAAGGATTGCCACTCTGCTTGACTGACAGTTATAGGGAACTACTTCACTGCTGTGCTAACCTGCCTTGGCTGATCTCTGTCCTTCTGAGGACAAGGACTGCACCCATTTCACTTGAACCCAGAGTGACTCCAAGGACTTGCTGACTGTTTTCTGAAGCCTCAGTGTCATTAAAGACTTGCTACAATTCTGCTGGTGTTTCTGGAATCTGCCATCTGTGAGTCATACCTTTGCCTCAGGTGCCCCCTCCAGTCCTTTCCCTCAGGAGTGGGTTCTTGCACCATTTCCTACATAGACATTGACACAGCGGTGACTTGGTGTCGATCAAAATCGACGCATCACCTTTATCGCCGAAGAAGCAGGCACTCAACAATATCGATTCTACAGCCGGTGTGGCTCGATACAGACAGCATGACTTGACATCGATGCAGTGCATGCATTGCAAAGGGGAGCGACACCGAAGCTTCCATCCATGGCGTTGATCAGCACCGATGCTTGCCTGCATTCATGGATCAATGACGAGGCCGCACGTCCATGACTCATCGAGTCTTTAGCGTCAACGCTCTTCTCCATCCAAGGTACTTTGTTAGCAGGACTTGAGGACTTGTCTGGGTCCTGTAGCTAGCCTTCCCTCCAGCGCGGTCAGTCTGAACTTTGGATCTACCCCGGTCTAGCATGACCTCAGGTAACCTTTTAGCGCTATTCACTTCTAAGCTCTACTTTTCATTTATTCTTTAAAAATTCATAACTCCTGTTCTACCTATTGGACTTTTGGCATTTTGGTCTTGTTGCACTCAGATAAATATTCTCTATATTTTCTAAAATTGTGTGGAGTCTCTTTGTGGGGTTGTCATTGTGTTACTGTGTGTGTGTTTTACACAAATACTTTACACATTGCCTCTTTAGATAAGCCTGCCTACTCTGTGCCAAGCTACCAGAGGGTGAGCACAGGTTATCTTTTAGTGTGTATCTAGCTTACCCTGACTAAACAAGTGGTTCCTGCTGAGACAGGGTGCATACCTCTGCCAACCAGAAACGCCATTTGTACCAACAATAATTCTAAATTAAATATACAAATAGCTCTTAAGATCACATAAAATAAAAATACAAACATTCTATTGAGTTCAATAATTTTAGAAGTAATGATTGTGAATGACCATATGACGAGATTGTGATTTCATAAATGTTCCTATCAAGAATCTTCAACTGAACATAAGCAAACCTATATACTGGCCTTTGGTGCACTAAGTGCGTAGTACGGGTGAAGAATGGTTTTTATAAGCTGTTGAATTTGCTGATGGGTTATTACGATATCAGTGTAGAAGAAAATGTGCTTAGTTCGAAGCTATTTAGTACTTGAGAGCAGTTTCAGAAGCCATAATGATAGAGTGGATATTGCACATATGCATTCACCCTGCCCTCAAGAATTAGGCCCCCTAGTGACTGCCACACAAATGCTCCACCTATCTTAGCATTTAAAGACAACAGGAGAATGTGCATTCACAGAGATGGCACCTTTAAAAGTCACAGTAAAAGTGCAAATGTGTTTGTGCTTACCCAATGTTTCCCCAGTGTCTGTTGCGTTTTGTCAGTATATTAGAAAATGCTGGTTTCGGACTATTAGATATCTTAGGAATCATTCAGATAGCAAGTACATCAGTGCCTTTATGTACACATGTTATCTTTCAGTGAACGCTGTTTTCATGGGCCCAGAATCTTGATTTCCAGGCTGTGTAGATATACGATGAAGCAGTCAAAAATACATTTTTATCGTCCAATCTCTGCTTCGTTTCACTTACTAATGTAGTTGATAAAGAGTGGATGTAGGTAATGTTTTTGCATATTTAGTGTATGGTAGCACATCAGGAGACCTCCCAAGTAATACAGGCACAGGTCTGTTCCCTCGTCAGGGTATTTTTACCATTTCTTAGTTACAAATGCCACTAGCAATGTGGCCAGCCAGAATCGTAGATACAGAGATCTCTTTTCTGCTGGGAAGATTTTATCTAGGAAAGTTTGGAAGCCGCAGTCTTGTGTGAATGACATGTAGTGTTTTAGCAGGGGACCTGCTCGATGTATCTTCACTAGATTAATATGTTCCCAGTATGCCTACTTACCTAGATCAAGGCTGGCGTTTGTAATGTGATGTTATGTTATTGGCATGGCTGCCCCAGCAATGGGGCGTCCCAGCGCTAATCCCAAGGCAGACAGGGAAACAGGGGACTGCAGAACGAGGTGAGGAAGTTAATTCGGAAAGGTTTTTATAGCCTTCCGGAAGGACACATGATCTTGGATATTGCTGATGTTGGCAGGGAGGGCGTTCCAGAATCTGGGAGCAAGGGCACGAAAGGAGCGCTCTACAGCCTGGGCTTTCCTGACACGAGGAACGCACGCCAAGTGTTGGCCAGAGCAGCGCAACTGGCGGTTGGGTATGTAGGGCATCAGGAGATTGGCTAGGATATCGGGGCCTTGGGCACAGAACAGAACCTGATAGAGCTAGAGGTCTTTTAAGCCAATATCAAGAAGGACATTTGATATATGGGCAAACCATAGTATTGTGTGATAGTTTTGGATCTGTAAGAAGCAAGCTCCCCATTGAACCAAATGTGTATCCAATACTTTATTGTAGCCTAAGCTCTGCTCTCAGAATGTCTATCCGCGTTTCATGGCCCAAGTGCAATTGCTGTCTTAGAAAGTTGCTGTCAGAGCTTTAAGTAGATGGCATTTTTCTATACCCCCAGATCTCAGAGCCATAAGTGCTTCCCGCCATCGCTTTCATTTGTACACCAGTATAGCTGATTCCACTGAATGTTTTCCACATGATTTGGTGAATCTCTGCACCGCTCAAGCTTGATGGGCCAGAGTGATGTTACTCTTGGATAACTGCAGGCCCCACAAGAAATTGCCATCCAGGCGGATTCCCACAAAGTCAAAGGTGCATACATGATCCAAAGGCTTGTTATAGACTCTGAAGCTCGCTCGCAAATGTTTTTTTGGTTTGGAGTCATGTTCTTAGTTTTCCCAGTATTGATAGTTATGCTTCTTGCAGCACAGAATGACTCGAAACCTGCCAGTAAGCGGTGCACTGATAGCCCTATTCTGGCCATTAGCACTGCGTCATCTGTTAAGAGTAGTATTGGAATAGATTCCTTGCTCATTTTGGGCATATCAAGGCTGATTTCATAATGCCGTTTATGTAGCAGTTGAAGAGAGTTGGCGCTAGTACGCAGCCTTGCTTGATGCCTCGCTGTATTGAAATTTCTGCTATATACTCACCTTTGGTGCTATAATTCACCTGAGTAGTGTTACCAGAATGTAGTGAGATTAATAGCTTTAATAGCTTTTCCAGGATTCCCAGCTCCTCTAAGATTTACCATAGTGTGGACGATCAATGATATTGAAGGCGGTTTGGAAATCGATGAATATCAAATATAGTGGTGACTTTTTGAGGGATATGTATTTAGAGCAGATAAGGTTCAATCTGATAACTTGATCCACTGTACTCTGGCTTCTCCTGAAGCCTGCTTGAAATGGAGAGATTAAGTCTTTTTCTTCCAGACAATGGTCCAAGTGAGATAGTAACAGATTCCCAAAAGTTTTCCCCATCCCATTGAGCTGTGAAACGGGTCGATAATTTCCCACAAAATCCCTGTGGCCTTTTTTAATATTGGCAAGATTATTTCCTTCCCCATGAAGATGGGATCTCCTCAAGAAATATAATGAAAAATATATTTATATAGCGCAACTAATACCCAAGGGTGTCCAGGCACTGATTCAAGGAGAGAACCGCAGAAGCTAACCCAAGAGATCAGAGATTAAAAAGCCAAGTTTGTAATACTTTTCTAAAAGCCAGCAATTGGGTTTCCTTTTTTAGTTCTAGCTGGAGAAAGTTTCAGAGTCTGGTGGTTCCCATCAGAAAACCTCTGCCACCTCATCCAGCTTTTTTAAATTTGGGGACAAGGTTGTGAGCTGAGGTAGACCTCCGCGTCCGAGTAGGAAAGTACTATTGAAAATTACGTTTAAAAATGATCGGACCTGCACTGTGTACAGCCTTGAAAGCATTGCAAAGAGCCTTAAAGTCAATGAGTTTCTTCACTGGAAGCCAGTGAAGTTGTCTGAGAGCAAAAGGGGCAGACTGTGCTTGGGCATACCCAACAAGAAGCGAGCTGCAGCATTTTGCATGATCTAAAATTTAGTGAGACATTTTTTCCTGATATTAACAAAAAGACCAGCACAATAGTCAGCCATGGACACCACCAGGGCTGTGGGGACCAGTTTTTGAAGATTGTGAGGGATGAATGGAAGAACTTTTCTGAGAAGTTTTAAAGTGTAAAACGAGGGTGAGGTAATAGTGTTGCATGAACCCTGAAAGTGAGCTTGGATTCGAAGGTTACTCCCAAATTCTTAACCTTACTTACTGAGTAGGGAGAGAACCGAACTCCTGGGGCCAGTAGGAAGGCGACTAGAAAGACAGAGTGTTCCCAAAAAGAATGACCTCAGTTTTATTGGAATTAAGCTTTAAACAATTAGAAGCCATCCAATGCCCGACTTGAAGTAGACAGTTGTGGAACCGTGTAGCCGTATTGGAAGGGTTCCTTGCCACAGATAGTATAATTTGTGTATCAATTAGACTAGTAGCTGGTAGCTAAATTAGAGCTATGTTAGTATATTCCCTCTGCTGAAGACATGTGAGCGTAACCAAAGGGATCACAGGTTTGTATCCCTAATGGATTACTTATGTTCCTTATGGTTCCAAAGTTCCCTGAATATGAGTAAACTGGCCCAACTGTTTTAACCCATATTACAAGATCTATGAAATAAAAGATATAGGGCTTGGGTGGTTTGATGGACAGACGGACAGACAGATAATGAGCCACCTGACCCTTGGGGGAAATATCTATCAGAATAATAACTAAAGAAAATACATTTTTAGATATATTAATTTAAATATTCTTTTTGAGACTTATTGAACTTTAATTTCTTTAAAATTTGTTTTACAGTAACTCGTGCCCCTCCAATAATGTGGTTTCCCTGCGCTGCATAAGTAAGTATTTTATTGACAGACGCAGTGAATGAATGAACAATGCTGGTCATTTTAAAAAGGGAAACCTGTCCATTAAGCACCAATTTCACTGTTACTTAATGTATTGGCCGCTGATTGCGACAAAAGACATAAAATATGAAACAAAGTAAAGAAGTCATGTTTTCTATATAGGTACTGATATTTAGATAGTTGAAGCCTATTATGTTTCTGGTTTTCACGTTTTATAGCACTGTGAGATTAATTGATTTGCCCAGATTCACACTATTTGTGGACCCGTTCTGTAACGAAGATTGGAACTTAAGTACTGACACTTTTGTTTTTTAAGTTTGTAGATATTCAAGAGGCATGTTCTGTCATTTGCATTGCAGATGAACACTCTTTGTACATAAAGAAACTTTGCATCATAGGACCCTAATACTGGAAAAGTGGTAGAACCAGTCAAAACTAGGGAAAAGTCAGGAAGAAAAGCCTGACAGGCAGCATGTAACGTCAACTATGAAAATGATGCTCTGTCACTTTGAGGAGCCGGCGGCCTCGAAGATCCCAGCCTGCCCTGTACCGGAAGTTCCCACAGAAGCTCAAGTATATTTTATGGCTTGTGGAGAAAGATCTCAGAACATAATCTGGGCTGGGTTGTTACCATTTTCTGAGTGGAATTTTCCAAATATTTCAATTATATTTGACATTGTTTAATGTTTTGTCTTTGGCCACTAATTCCTCTATTTTTTTCCAAGCTTAAAGAAATGTTTCAGTAATGTTTCCAAAATACCTCCACTATTTGTGAAGTGTCCCTCCTGTGGGAGGAAAACAATTCCCACAACTTGTTAGTGGGCTGTCTCTCCCCCTCACATTCCTCAAAGGATTGTGAATTTTGCAGCACGTTGATCAAAAGAGCCCTCAAGTACAAGGAAGTATTTAGTTTGAGTGGCAAGTAAGAAGATCTCAAAGCAGCAGAGAAGGGCTGCCAGAAAAGGTACCTCTTTCACTACTCCTAAAACGCTCTCAATAGTGAATCATTACCTTTGACCTTAAATCAAAAAGGGTACGGATAAGCATGTTATTTAAAGAGGTCCTACTTCTATGCTCGTCCAGATACTAGTTTAAAGTATATCACAGGAAGTGTTCCTCTATCAAGCCGATGCACTGGTGAGTGTTACCTGGCTGGATACTAACTCGCAGGGAGATCTGAATTTCAGATCGTGATGCCCTCACACACCTGTGACCATACACCAATTTCTACTTATGTCTCTCAACCATCTTGTTCATTCTAAATTCCCCACCTATTTTTTGGGGCACACGTTTATCCCTTCAGTCTAGTCTTCCGTCTTCTAATTGTCGCAAAACTGCTTTTCCCTCAGTAATAAACCATGGTACAAAAAAACAGAAATGCAACTCTTCTAACTTTGCTAATCCTTCTTGCTTTGTTTTTCTACTGTAGTTTGTCACTGTTCTCATTGGATTTAGTGGCTTTAATCTTGCCTGGTTCACTTGCTACCTTTCTTTGCAGTGCAGTTGTTTTTCTGAGTCAGATAATATTCTCCATCACCCTTTTTGCACTTCACTTTGGTGTATCTACAATTAGCCCCTTGTCCCCTTTTGTGTTAAGTTTATTTCACCATCTTTACTTCTACCTTTTTCTATTTATCTAGTTAGGTTAAGAAATAATATATTTTTAAAAATAAATTGTGCTAGGACCTTTTCATACCAAGGAGCGACTCTAATTGTTATAGTAGCACAGGCCATATGGATGACGTTTTATTCTGAAGCACAGGGGTTCTGTGTTGCAACACTGTGGCCCACCCCTCAGAGTCCTGTCCAACCTCTGGTACCATACTTGACACCAAATGTAGAATACAATGTGCCACTCTTAAAAATAAGACCCAGACAGAATTAAAAATGTCACACTAAAAACAGAACGCACTCCTGTATAGGACTAATATTGCTGCTATTTATTGATGTGTAAATAAGTAATTTTTATTTGCATAGGTAATTAAAACTGTTGCAATACCCAAAAACATCAAATTTAAACAGTTTTCCATAAAAAGGTCTCATAGTAGACATTTGAAAAAAAAATCTAATTCATATCAGAGGAACAGATTCTCCAAATCAAGTTATAATCAGTTTTCTAGGTTGAAGGTACTTAATTCCAGTCCATTTACTCCCGTCACTACTGCTTCAATAAAAGTGCATAAACTACTTTAGACTGTAGTAAAGTGCATTACTGTCAACATTCTCCTGTATAGGGAAACAATCCCTTGAAGCTGCTGCAGGAGGAGTTTAAAGACAATAATTAACTGACTTATGGCCTCTAATATCACAATTAACTTTCTTGTGACATGAAATGTATTGCATTCAAAGGTGACTTTATTCATCAAACTAGCACACCACCTTCTGCCTTCAAAAATATGTAAGTGACACATACAAGGTTACCATCCAATAAATATACAACTCTATTATATATAACCACCACCTATTTATACGTGGCAAAGCCTCATATCTAAAATAGAAACATTTCAAAGACCAAATACTCATTGATAAGCAACCAAACTAAAATGTTTCCCTCCAACAAACTGATGTAGCGTTTAAAAGTTTGAGAATTGTAGGGGTGCGTCATATTCACTGTTAGTCGGCACCCGTATATAACCAAATGTGTACTCAGGGATTTCGTGTGCAATGTATTACAACTGTATAACCTATATCGATTTTAAGTAGAAGTGCTAGCTATGTACAAGCACATGGTAAACGTATTAGAGAAATGTATAGTGTTTAGCTACGGGAAATGCAATGTGGTGTTAGAAATGTGTACCCCAGACTTCGTGTCTGTAGTTTGTTTAGCTTGACCACACATGAAAGAAAGACGTAAATGTCAATACTGTGATTGAAACCTGCTTGTGTAACCGAAGTAGTGGCCAGAATTCGCATATATCGTTGAGGCGAAAGGCCTGGTATTTTCTTATGTTAGCCAAGGGCAATAGGCCAAAAGGGATTTATTCCAGTAGAGGTTTTAGGCTGTAGTAAATTGCAACTTAAAAGATGTGAAGAATGTCTGCTTTGCATGATCTCACCCCAGGTGCAAGGACAGTTGCTCGTTAGTAGAGAAGCTCTTTGTTCGTAATTTGAATTATGTAGAGAAAGCCAGACATGGGAGTGTATTGGAATGTGCCAATCGTAACTCCTAGTGCGGATGGCGTCTGGGACTCAAGGCCAAGCGATGGACGATGGAACTGGACAGCGCTCTGTGGAAAAGTACTGAAAGACGACCCCGGAAGGAGAGGAGGCGCAAAGGGCGTGTTCGGAGACTTGGGGTACTGTATTAGGGACAGCGCCCCGAGGGTGGAGGCAGAGCAGAGCGGGGCAGCCCAAAGCAGAGGACGGCTAGGCGAAGGGTAGAGGGGGCAACTTAGACCAAGCTCTCGAAGTGAAGACTTCTTAGGAAGTTTCACTCTGACACCTTTTATTCAATGAGGGTCTCAAGGGATTGCTAAGTAGGGATGTCATCTAGTGCAGAGTAGGGACAGAGATGGTATGGTTCAGTGTCCCTAGTATCGACATTTGCTTGGTGGTGTTCTACCTCATGCTTTTAGAGATTGTACTCTTAGTTATTTTTAGCCGTATGCGGATTCTTCGTAGAGTAGCATTTGTGTTAGTGCCTATGTACTTGTTGTGCCTCGTATTGAGGACTTTGTATCTGCAAATCTTCATGCTGATAATAAAAACCCGAGAGCCAAGAGATTAAGTCTCGAGTCCTTGATTATGGCAAATTGCGGACAGTAATTGTGATAACAGTGATTTTCCCTCCATGCTATTAGGCAAGTAAAAAGTTCCATCTGACCAGAGTGGGTTCCAGTAGATAATTGCGAGATACTAAAATAGGCCGGAGCAGTTGGTAGCAAACGAGGATGGTTCCTTACTGATAGCGAGGGAAGATTAGATAAGGATAAGTGACCCTTGAGGCCCAAGAGACGATAAGTGATGCTGAATCATCAGATGGCGAGCAGCAGACGGCGGCAGATGAGCATCGACGGCGAGTAGCAGCGCGACAGAAAGCAGCAGTTCCAGGAGTGAGTATGAACATAATGAGTGGTTGTAGATTGCGGTGTTGATTTGTTGTATGATGTCTTGCGGAGTTGTTGTGTATGTCGTGTGATTGTGAGATCAGGCTGTGAGCGCGCGCAGCCCGGGAATTGTGGTGTAGAAGACACCTGAGATAGATTTTGTTGACCACCCAAAGGAGATCGTGAGGTACCATCGATCACCTGGACCGAGATAGGGGGAGCGAATGCGTGTGTGTATGGCAACTTAACGCTGGTCGTGGGTTGTGGTGAGCAGATCGGAGTGTTAGTAACCTATCAGAGGCGTTTTTGTCTGGCCGGACGGGGGCAGACGGGCGCCAATCGAGGTCAACAAGGTCGAGAGACTGTGGACGGACAGTCAGAGGCTGTGGACGGACAGCCAGAGAGATAACTTAATTGGTTATTTCAGTGTACGAATGGGACGTGAGTAAGCGTGAAACGAGTTTGGGGAAGGGAACTGCTGCGAACGAAGGAAGGTGACGTCAGAGAGTGTCGCGCTGTGATAGGCCGGTTGGTGTGAGTCGCGCTGTTATTGGAGGATTCGAGAACAAGAAGTAAATAGAGCGCGAGATCGAATTTGCTCATCATGAAGTGTCTTAGGGCTTTGCGAGAGTTGTGTAGAGGTGATAGGCATGTGGTTGTCCGCGGGGGAGAAGAAGCTCCTCCCGAGGATACACCGGCACATTACATGGCACAGAATGTGGGGTTACATACTATCGTTTGGATCGAGAATTGGCACAAGGTTACACAAGGTGAAGGGGAATTAGCTTTCCCGAGGTACGGCTCATTTAGATTAGCGGTGCTGTACCAACTGAAGACGGTGATGGGGTCCTTAAAACCCTTGCCAAGACCAGCACAGTTTGAAGCATTACATGCGTGGATCCGAGCAGCGCATGATAAGGAAAAGGGAAGAAGTCAGGAGAGGATGAGGAAGTCGATTAGGGCGTTTCAGGATGCCAGATGGGACGCAGCGGAGAAAAGATGGAGAGTGCAGACAATTGAGGAAGCGAAACTGTATCCCGCGATAATGGAGGAGACAGGGATAAGGAATGGGAAAGCACAGAAAGAGGATAGTGATTCTGATGATGATATATTGCAAAGATTGCTAGACGAGAGACCACCCCCTTATAACCCGGATGAGGCAGATGATAGGTGGAGCGAGAGAGAGGAAACTAGAAGGGTAACGATCCAGCCCGAGACCCGAGTGGAAGGGTTGGTCTCGTTTGAAACGGCGAGTTCACAGGGTCAGTCGGGGACCAGCCGAAGGATTGAAGGAGAGATGAGGTTACCGGATGCATTGAGGGTACCGGTCACCATTGGACCGATTGTGTCTATATACAGCCCGGAATCAGAGGCGAGAGAGAGGTCTGAACGAGAGGCAGAGAGAACTAGGCGAGAAAGTGGGGAAAGTGAGTTGGAAGGGGCAACGGCCCGACCTCCAAGCCCTGTGCAGTGGAGTACACCATTAGCAGCGGTGTCGGACACATCTAGGGGCGAAGAGGACGAGAGACCGGTGAGGCCGAGGACTCTGATGGAGTCGAGACCAGATTTAGGATCATGGGTACCGCCAAAGAAGCAAATGAGCTGGAATATGGGCCGAGCGGGGACAACCCCAGTTGCCTTTACGAGCCACTCTGCTCCCATAGAACTACCAGAGGAAAGGAGAGAGCAGGAATCGGAATGCGAGTATGATGAGGGACGTGGAGCAAGTTGTCAGGTGTTGAAAGGAGCCTTGAAGGCAGGAATGATAGATGTAGTAAGACTTAAAGCAGAGGCGGATGAAATAATATATGGGAATCTACCTCTGGAGAGAGTATTGACCTATACTCCCGATGAATTGCTTTTTGTGGCAAAGGATGTGACTCGTAAAGCACGAGTGGCACATGAGAAACTGGCGGGTTTGGCTAGAGAATATGGGGTGGATCTATCCAAGACTAGAGCATTGCAAGGGAGCCATAGGATGCATTGTACCGAGCGGGAATTGGAAGAGAAAAGGGTTGTTGGTCTAAGGTCACATACCAAGGAATTGATTGTAGCTATGAGAATATGGCTGATGCTCGACAAATGGCAAGAGAAATGGGCTAGGAAAAGGAATTCTAGGGGAGCGAAAGGAGGGAGCTCTGAAGGAGATTTGCAGGAGGTAAAGATCCTTCCTTTGAGAGAGGTGGCGAATGGAGGATATGTGCATGTACCATGGAGTAGGGGGGATTTGGCATCATTTACGAATGATTTTCCCAGGCTCAGGGAGAAGCCTGCAGAGTGGTACAAGCAAGTTGAGCGTTTCGTTAAGATTTCGAAGGTGTTGTGGATAGATCTGAACACCTTATTCGATATCGTAGTTCCGGGAGATCTGTGGAACGCATGTAAAATTGCTGTTGATTGGCCGGACTATGAGCCTGATAGGAACATAGTTACTAATGGTCCGTCGCCCGTGGTAATGAGGCTGTACGATAAGGTAATTACCTGGTTGAAGTCGAAGGTTTCACCCCAAGATATCGATTGGGTGAAGATAGACAGGACAGTGCAGGAGCCCAAGGAGACAGTACATGAATTTTATGAGAGACTTTTGAAAGCTTTTAAGCAGTACAGTGGGTTAGATGAGCTGGAAACAAAGGACATGGGACAGTTTGTGTCTAAGTTCGTGCTGGGTTTGAAGCCCGAGGTCAGTCTTATGATACAGCAGCATTTGATCTGTTGGCAGAATAAGCCCGTAGACGAGATCTTGCGGTACGCCAGGTACTGCACGGATGAGATTGAGTCAAAGCACAAGAAGATGAAGGATAACTTATTGCTCATTCAGATGCAAGCGGCTCAGGGACCGCCGAATGGGGGTCCAGTGGGGCGAAGACAGGGAAATTATCAGACAGGGAATCAGAATATGCAGGGTCAGGGAAGGCCGAGACCCGTAGACCCTAGGACAGGAATAGATGTAGCGATCTTGAAGAAGACGACTGCTTGTCACCAGTGTCACCAGGTGGGACACTGGAGGCGCGAGTGTCCCTTGAACCCCTATAATCAGCCGCAGATGGAGGGAGGAATGGGTCAGGTCCCTGGGGCGGAACAGGTACAGACGGTGACTGTACCGAGAACGATGCAAGGGGGGACAGGCGTCTCGCAGGTGCAGGTTCCCCAGCCACCCAGGATGCAGAACATACAGCAGGGAGCTCGGACTTATTTGCAGATGCCCATGTTCGAAGTGGAAGAGGAGAGGGATGCAGATTTGCTGGCGCAGTTAAGTTTGGGTCAGGACGATGATTGCCTGCTCAGGGCCATACTAGAGGTAGATCAGAAGGGACCCTTTGTGGAAGCCGAACTCGATGGACGCCCTATTACCTTCTTGGTAGATACGGGGGCTACCAGGTCAACCATAAGATCAGCAGTAGTTCCGGGGGTAGCCCTCTCGGGAGAAAGTATACAAGTGGTTGGAGTGGCGAACAAGAGACTAGTTAGCCCCTTGACGGAACCGATTCCCGTCAGGATAGGAAACTTTAGGGATCGACATCAGTTCGTGGTGTGCGATTCTAGTCCTGTTTGTCTGTTGGGAAGAGATTTATTGTGTAAGCTCAATTGCACAATTTACTGTACCCCGAGGGGAGTAGAGGTACAGACCAGAGATGACGACGCGACCTTTAAGGTTGCAAATCAGCAGGGGTGCGTGGAAGTGTACCCGGCTCTGACAGTGGAGGAGCTTCCACAGGACTTGAGGGAGTCAGTTGCGACCGATGTGTGGGATCTAAGCGGAGAGGAGATCGGCTTAGTCAGGGGAGTGGAACCAGTGAAGATACAGGTTAAGCCAAACGCGGAATTCCCGAGAACCCCTCAGTATAAACTGTCGCCTGAGACGATTGCTGGGATCAAACCTGTGATTGAGTCTATGATTAGGCAGGGAATACTGGTGGAGATCATGGGTAGTCCATGTAATTCACCCATTATGGGACTGCAGAAACCGAGTGGGAAGTTCAGGATAGTGCAAGACCTGCGGAAAATAAACGACATAGTTGTTCCATGTTGTCCAGTGGTACCGAATCCATCTGTGATACTGTTCCAGATCCCATGCGAAGCTGGATGGTTCACAGTGATTGACTTGTGTCAGGCATTCTTTTCGATTCCCCTACATGAAGAGAGTAGATTTCTTTTTGCATTTAGGCTAGAGAATCGTATATTAACGTGGTGTCGTATCCCACAGGGGTATACGGAGAGCCCGTCAATTTTTAATCAGCTCTTAAAGAAGAATCTTGAAGGTCTTGTGTTGCCGAAAAACTCTGTTTTGGTGCAATACATTGACGACCTGCTTGTTGCGTCAGAGACAGAAGACGCTTGCAGGGTCGATACCATTGCGTTGTTGAATTTCCTGGGAGAGAACGGTCACAAGGTGTCTCCAAACAAGCTGCAATACTGTTTACCTGAGGTACAGTATTTGGGGCACAGAATTGAGAAGGGTAAAAGGAAGGTGTCTCCAGATCGCATTGATGCGATTCTGAGAATGCCAGTTCCCTCGACGCAGAGGGAAGTTAGAATGTTTTTGGGAATGGTGGGCTATTGCCGCCAGTGGATCCCAAACTTTTCCTTTGAAGCGAAGCCTTTACAGCGGCTGACGCGAAAGGATGTGAGTGATCCGGTACCATGGGACGACGACTGCTTGAAATCATTTCTGAGGCTGAGAGAAGCCTTATGTAGCGCTCCTGCGTTGGGAATGCCGGATTATAACAAGGCATTTGCATTGTTCTGCTGCGAAAGAGAAGGTTGCGCATTAGCAGTGTTAACCCAGAATCATGGAGGTGTCCGTAGACCAGTTGCTTATTTCTCAGCTACTCTAGATCCAGTAGCTTCTGCGTTGCCCGGATGTCTCAGATCCGTTGCGGCAACAGGTGTCAGCATCGAGAGATGTGAGAGCATTGTGATGGGTCATCCACTTACTGTACATGTGCCACATTCTGTTGAATTGTTGATGACTAGGACTAAAACGCAGCACCTCACGAATAATAGGCTGACTCGTTATGAGCAAGTTATTCTTGCAGCCGATAATGTGACATTGAAGAGGTGTGCTGTTTTAAATCCTGCTACACTGTTACCTGTTCTAAAAATAGATGATAATGAAGATTGTGAGGACCATGATTGTCTCGATGTGACTGAACTATGCACCAAACCGAGACCTGACATTGTCGATGAACCGCTCCCAGAGTCAGATGAGATTTTCTTTGTGGACGGTTCATGTTTAAGAGACAGTGTCGGTCGATTGAGAGCAGCGTTTGCTGTATGCACCATCACGGGTGTGGTTGAGGCCGCTTGTTTAGAAGGAGTACACTCCGCGCAGGTGGCTGAGCTCATTGCTCTGACTCGTGCCTGTTTGGCAGCCGACAAGATCCGCGTAACTATTTACACGGACAGCCAGTACGGGTTTGGTGTGGTTCATGACTTCGGACAGCTATGGTCCCAGAGAGGGTTTATGACGTCTTCAGGTTCTCCTATAAGAAATGGTGATTATGTGCGGAAATTGTTAAAAGCATTGCAAGGTCCTGATGAAATTGCTGTTGTTAAATGTGCAGCCCACACGAAGGGAAGCGACTTTGTCTCGTTGGGAAATAACTATGCAGACGAAGTAGCTCGATTTTGTGCAGAGCAGGGATGCAACTTTACTGAGATCCACATTGAGGAAACTGGGGAAGAGGTGGTGTATGGTCAGATGTTAGCAGTGGCTGACACATGGGAGGAACTGAAGCAGCTTCAGGAAGGGGTCTCAGATCAGGAACGGGACAGCTGGATACGAGCTGGATGTGAGAAGGGAGATGTGGATATATGGGTTTCGAATGATGGACGAGCAGTGTTGCCGGAAAGTTTGTTGAATCCCATGGCGAGGTTGATACATGGTGCTGTACATCTGGGTAGGGATGCCATGATGAGAGTGTTTCGTCAGACTTGGTACAATCCGAAGTTTCGTGCAGTGGCTGAAACTGTGTGTCAGAGGTGTGTCACTTGTCAACAGATGAATGTGGGGAAAAGAACCGCTGTGACGTTGAGCCACATAGGGAGGTCAGGGGGACCTTTCAATAGGATGCAGTTGGATTTTGTTGAAATGCCGAAGTGTAATGGGTTGAGGTACATATTAGTGATAGTATGTGTCTTTTCCAGGTGGGTGGAGGCATACCCTACACGTAGATGTGACACGCTCACGGTAGCAAAACTACTATTGAGAGAACTCATTCCAAGGTACGGGTTCCCGACGTCCTTTGAATCGGACAGAGGAACTCATTTCCACAGCGAAGTTATGAAGTTGCTGTGTGCTGCTTTGAATATAGATCAGAAGTTACATTGTAGCTATAGACCAGAGGCTTCAGGGATAGTGGAGCAGGTGAATGGAACTCTGAAGGCTCGGATGGCGAAAGTGTGTTCGTCTACGTCTCTGAAATGGCCTGACGCATTGCCTTTGGTCCTTATGAGCCTTCGAAGTGTGCCTGATAGAAGAACTGGGTTGTCACCCCATGAAATCCTCATGGGAAGAGCGATGCGTTTGCCTGCAATACCTGCTACTGCTCTGATAAATATCACTGATGATATGATCCTGGACTATTGTAAAGGCCTTGCTGACGTGGTCCGTTCTGTGTCTCAGCAGGTGCAGACAGCAACGGTTCCAGCTGCGAGTGACAGGTGCCACGACTTGGACCCAGGCGATTGGGTCCTGGTCCGAAAGCACGTGAGGAAGAGTTGTTTGGATGCTAGGTGGCGTGGCCCTTTCCAAGTAATCCTTGTTACGAACACTGCTGTCAAGTGCGGAGGGTTACCGAACTGGGTGCATGCTTCTCATACCCGCAGAGTTCCAGCACCCTTGGAAGATACAGCCCCTCTCGAGAACCAAGATCTCAGTGAGCCGACAGAATCGCCAGAGAGGGCCAGTCAAGCTGTAAGGGTTGCTGAAGCGGCTGATGCTGCACTGAATCGAGTTGAGGAAGAACGTGAAAGAAGTACTGACCCAGAAACCGGCGAAAGAGCAAGAGGTGCAGTGGGTAGTACAGAATCGAGTTCGGGCGAAGAAGAGGAAGTCAGTGCACAGGGTATCGGGGAGAAGACCAGAGGTGCCACCGAAGCAGAAAGGGTTTGGCCCGCAAGACAGAACCGGGTAAACCTGAGGTCGGCTCCGGACACAGACCTTGCACCAGTTTCGGAAGAACCAGAAGAAGAATCAGGGGATGAGGAGAATCCTCAAGGTGTGAGAAGATCAAAGAGAACAAGAGTGCCAAGTCGGAAGTACGCTTCACCCGAGTGGGCATATCAAGTGACTGATGCCAGGGTTACCGAGCACGGGAAGGTTGAGGTCGATGACATTGGTCAACAGTGTCCCGCTCCAGAGGGTGGAAGTGTTGCTGAAGGTTCCGGGATTGGAGATCGAAGGAATTTTGACGATTCATATTCCGAGTCCGCCATTCCTAAGTGTCATTCGAGGTATGATCTTGGACAATTTGGAGTTCCCGACGTTCACGACTGTGCCAGACCCACAAGAACTGATCATTCTTAAGCTCGAAATATTGCAGGGAGTCTTGGAGCTGTTGGGACCAGCGCTTATGTTAGATTGATTTGAGAAGGTTGCAAGCAGAGAAGAAGATAACCTAGATCCGAGCGGAAGAAGAACAAATTTAGGGATTTTTCCGTTATAGAACGAAGAAAGGTTAGGGAGGTTTGCCTAAGTTCACGAAAGAGACATTAATGAGAAAGAGACTTATCCTTTCAGAGACTGCATTGGACATTGAGCATATTCCGAAGATGGCAGATCCTGTAAACCCACATCGTAGGGCTAAACTGATAATAGGCACATTGATCGGAGTTGTAGTAGTCACCATATTTGCGGTAGTGATCAGTTCCTACATGGTGGCTCACAGGCAAGAGGGGAAGGTTCAGGGAGCACCCACACCTATTACCCCAGGGCAGAGTGGTGTTAGTATTAGCGAACAGGAATCATCGGAGTTGAGAGATGTTCGCAGACTTCACATGGATTTGTCAAAGGGTGATTTTAAGCTTAACGCGTATGCAAGGTTGCTGTATGAGTATGTTGATGCGATGGATGTGAAGGATTGTTATGTGTGCATGCAGTTGCCTGCTTCAGTGGATGAGGGTATCAAGTATCATCATCTCCCATTGACTTATGGGATTTCTTGTAGCATATGGCTCAGTTTATTTTATGACAGGAGACAGTTCGAGTATTTCTTCTCAAATTTTGACACGGTACTTCCCGAGGTGCCAGCAATCAAGCATTTGAATAGATATGACCTGGAGAAGAAAGAGGACAGACTCCTGAAATAATAGGCCGGAGCAAAACCAAGGGAGTTTATTCTTGAAGGGAGCCACTGTTACTCCCCAGCCCCTTATATGATAAATGCCCAATGTTTAGTCCCATTGATTTTCCTGATTCTAATTTGAATTGCCACACTTGTTTGCTTTTTGTTAATCCTGTGCAATATTATGGATTCACTTACTTCTCAGGATGCTGCTGCCTGACTTTCCCTATACAAAGCTGTTAATTGACTTTTTTATGCTTGATACCATATACTAAGGCTTGATGTTCTTGTTTTGAGTGCAGATTGTGGCGCGTCTGCGATGCCGATCAGCAGTCGGATTGTTGGTGGGTCCGTTGCCTCACCTGGGGACTGGCCATGGCAGGTCAGTCTTCAGGCTCAAGGGTCACATCTATGTGGAGGCTCCATTATCACCCCATACTGGATAGTGACAGCAGCTCACTGTGTGGAAGGGTAAGCACCATATTTTCCCCTAGTGTTTTTTACTAGTAACCACTACTGTGTTTCAGCTACTGGCCAACCAATTTTCATAAATGATCATCAATCTTTCATGGATTTTGATACTATCAACCACGTTTGCAGAGTTCAAATATACTATAATTAACTTTTATCCTAGGCATTCAGTTTTGCTTACCTGCTAATAAAAACTCAGTGGGTTAATTTGGTAAAATGATGGGATTAACAGCATCCGCAAGGAGCCCTAAACTGGAATGATGTGGAAGGAACTGGAGTCAGGAGGGGAAAACTGGGATAGAATCTAAAGAACGCAAATTAAAAAAACACAACATAGAAGTGCCAGATTTTAAAGTCACATTGACCAAGCTCTGGTAAAGTCAATAAGTGTGGCTTTAATGTGATATCCAATTAAGTCAGCAGTCCAAGGTTCAGTGCTGCAGGTGGGCTACTCGATACCCTTTTTGACTATTAACTTATTTGCTTAAACTGCATAAAGCTGAAAAGACAATATATTTTGCTAATTAAATGTATTATTTGCGGTTTATGTAGTTCTTAATAAACTAAAAGAAACGTGTTTGTAAGCTTTTAAATCTAGATAGTACTCAGATATGGACTCTGTACAGGCAAGGCTTGGCAAAACATGCAGAGGCCCAGAACCCTCTACACAATACCGACATACCTAGAATCCTTTGCATATATGTTTCATTCAGAAAGGACAGATGCATTCCTTAATATCATTAAAAACTGACAGACTTTTACATTTTTGCTGTCTTAATGTGTTTGTGAAAGAGAAAGGTACATAGACACTCTAATGCTGGGGAAGTCTTACGTTACTTGCTAATATGATTAGGCATGTTTCATAAAAGTAAAAAATAGTCCTGTTTCAGAATCCTCAGTTCTTGAAGGGGAGAAAAAGGAAACAGCCATGAAAGCTATTAATGAAAGATAGGAAGAGAGCAGGTCCCTTGACTAGGGGAGGCGATGCATCTGTAAGGGGTAACCCTGTATGCAAGGCCTTGGCATAACATCTGCATTCCCACTATACTCTGCATACCCCAAATACATAGCAGAATGTCAAGCACCTTTTTTTTCATTTTCATGAGAAAAATACATTCCTTGCAGAATTAGGCACTGGGCCAGAGTTTTTATAGAAAACCGCAATGCATAAACACGCTCTAAACTTGATGGGTCTTACTTTGGCTTGTTAGTGTCTAGTGCATGTCCTCATGATACGCACTAATACTGGATGAGTCTTACTTTTGCTTGTTAGTGTCAACTGCATGTCCCCATAATACTCACTAATACTGGCTGAGTCTTACTTTTGCTTGTTAGTGTCCACTGCATGTCCCCGTAATACTCACTAATACTGGATGGGTCTTACTTTTGCTTGTTCCTGTCCACTGCATGTCCTCATGATACGCACTTATACTTATTGGGTCTTACTTTTGCTTGTTCGTGTCCACTGCACGTCTTCGTGATTCATCATGGAAGAAAAGAGTGCTGAAGTATAGGAAAAGCACTCCAGCTGGACACACAATCCCAGCATTGGAGAAGGGCTACCAGAGCACACATAGAAGAATCACAATATTGACACATACAAGAGGCAGAAGAAAAATGAGTCAAAAATTAAAAAGAAACCAGCTAATCTGACCTCAGCAATAATGCAGGAGTTGGAGAAAAATAATGAAACAAATCAGCAATAAAAGTATGCAAACACTGGATAATATTTGACCAATCTAATTTTTAAAGATTTTTTTTTAATCTAGATTTTTCTTTCACACCATAAAAGTAACATGATACATACATATAGACTATTTTTTAGCTATCGTTTTCTTATAATAAAGAACACTTTGTTTTTAGATGGCAAATCCTTCATTCCAAGATGGCTTCTAAATTTAACAATCAATCCCAATCAATGGCAAGGTTGTACGACATTACCACGCGTTCCTTTACCACACATGTTTTTAAGATTTTAAAATGCATACCAAGACCATGCATTTATAGTCATTCACATGTGAAATACCGTTACCACGCATACCACTACCATGCATACATTTACCATGCTGAATGTTACAGAAACATCCAGTCACAGTCTAACATTGCTACCTACTGGTCAAAAAAGATACAATAAATCTTAATATGCTATTGTAAACTAAATATATATATTTCAGTAAAATTAAATTGATGTTGATTACCGGTTTACTTTTTGGTGGCTTGGAGGCTTTTCGCATCAGTTGCAGTGCATACCAGGCCTAGTGGCCCTACCTTTCCTTGTAACTAATACCCCACCTGGGAATTCTTGATGCTGGCTTGACTTGTTGACCAAATAGCGGAAACTGGGGTTACAAGGAAATGTAGTTTATGATTCATACGGATTGTGGATCTTGATGAAGGAAATCATCTTGGCCTATTTATTACTACATTTTGACTCATTTATTCGGTTGAGTTATCATTTAGTATCATTATTGCCCTGAAGAAGTCCATGGTTATGGACGAAACAGATTGGATGTCTTTGTTGTATATGCGTGATGCTTTTTAAGAAAAGAAAAGAAAGACAAGAACTGCATAAAGTTTTCTTGTTCGATTGGGGCGTTTATTCCCCTTATCTCTTTTGGGTTACTGATGTGGTGCACCTCAATGGTTTATATCATAAACACGAAAGTATAGTGACTCACACATCTTCTCCTACTTTACATATGAGCTTGGTACAAGTGGCACATGCATTTCAGATGTTACTTCCATACTTACTACAATCCATAAGAATAAAGGCAAAGTGCAAATGTAGTTGTTAAAGATAAGAAATGTAGGCCTTACCTTGCCAAAGAAATGTGTGACCCATATGGACTCTGTTCCAACTCTTGTCATGCCTGGGGTTTTCTTCCTGTAAACAATGTTACTGCTAGCCATCCCAGCAGCCAAGCTCCTCCCTTACTCTATAAGCACAACTCAGCACTTACCATATCTCACAATCAGAGGAAACTCCAATACAGCATCTCAATTGTCTCTTCACCCTGGCTCGGCCCATGACACTCCTTCTTTTCAGCACCAGGTTACCCTCATGGGTGAGTCGCGCTCTGTACAAGATAACACATAACATAACATAACCTCCTACTGAACAACCTGGGCTCTCTCACTCCATACAAATTGTTTACCATTCTACCTGTCCATACATCCAGAACATAAATCACACAAACCAGCCATTCCTGCACAACTAGACTAAACAATCCTTACAAAACTATTGCCACATGCACACTACTCATGTAACACACACATCTCTATTGCGGTCATAAATGTCAATTAAAATATTCTAAAGCATACATCAGGCTCTTCTCACCAGCTCATTTGCACTGATTAGTCTCGATGCTGCTACAGGTGTGGCCCCTCCAAATTATGGTTGAAATATCTCACTGGGAGTGATGTCAATGGAAGTGTGCCTGCTCAGGGTTCATCCACTTAGCACCTCCCCCCCCCAGCATTCTGTGACTGGTGATTTCAACTGTGGAACCAGAGTACCAGGATGCCACAGCTTTCTTTTCATTTCTATTAAATGGTGGATGCAGCTCTTTGCCTGCCTCAGTTCTCGGGGCTTGACATGTACTAGGTTATTCTTATGAGAGAGGTGTGGTGCAGCGGCCAGGGCAGCTGACTTCGGAGCACAGGGCTCATGGTTCGATCCCCGGCTCTGGTGGCAGATTAGACCAGCACCATGTGACTCTGGGCAATAGCTCACTTAATTTCCACAACGGCCCCCAGTGCCTTGAGACCCGTAAGGGTGAATAGTTTGCGTTTTACAAAGACCGGATTTTCGATTTTTTATGATTTTTATGAAGGTAAGCATGTCTGCTTATAGCATGACTGCTATTTGCATGTCTGACTCTGGACGCCATCTTTGTGAGAGTAAATCTTTGTTTTGCAGAACGCAAGCTATGTGGATAGTTGAGCGGTGATGCATACTACTGTCAATGACAAGCACTATGTGCGTCAGTCTGGACATGAAAAGAGAAGTTTAATCATTCTGAAAAAGGCTTAACTTATTTAATGTTCAGAAATAACTTAGTGAACTGTGTATATTTTAATTGCTTTATTGACCAATCACAATTTACTAAATGTGATGAATAACTAATAGAAGCAATAAGGATTGTGGTTTTTGTTCATAGAGGTCACTACTTATGGATTTTGTACTCTACTGATTTTTTTAATGTACACTGGAGGGGTAAAATTTTTGGAAGCCCCAGGTACACCAACAAGATGATCTACAATAACATATTCTGATCTTTGGATCTGTCTAATTATATGACACTTTATTTTAATGTAAAACAAATCTGTGTTCAAGATCCTATTCACATGTAAATTAGTGACGGATATTAATGAGCTAAGGATTCTACAGACAAAATTAACATGCGCCCTCTGATTTCATTTATAGAAGTTTATCCAGTCCATCCCAGTGGACAGTTTATGCCGGGTACGTGTCTCAGAATCAAATGCCCTCTGGATATTTTGTCGAAAAAATAATTTCTCGCCCTGACTACGTATCCAAAACCAAAAACAACGATCTTGCTTTGATGAAGCTTAAGACACCTCTCACATTATCAGGTAAGTATAGAAAGCATGCGTAGATAGCTCTGTGTTTAAGTATGTAAGAACAAATTAGGCAGTCCTTATTTTATCTCTCCACCTGATTTAGCTTCTCCAAAAATGACACAATTTAAAGGTGGTGTTGGTCTAGAAGAGCTAGTTTGAGATAGGTCCATCTCTGCTGCGGGACTCTATGCAGACTCAAGGTTCACAGAGGACTGACGAAGAAGTTGGCAGGGTTAGTCCATCCTGGCAGAGATATAGGGTTTCTGTCTGCTTCAGGGCTACCTCTCTAATTTAAATATGAACAATTAAAAGCCTGAGTAATCTTGTGTCATGTGAGAAAACCAGAAGGGTGATGAACAGCCCATGCAATACAGATTATGGAGTGTGGCGCATTTAGAAGTACCACTCTGGTAAGTAGTAAGGTAGTGCTTATAAATACTTCATAGTGTATGTACAAAGAAAGGAGTGACGAGCAAAAGGTCAACATAAAGTGTTTTGTGATGAAAAGATGTGTAGCTTGTTCTTCTGATGTTTAGTTCTAACCCCAGATTCATCACCTTGTGAAATGTCCAAGTGTGCTTACAGGTGACCCCATCAACTAGTGTGGAAAATAATTAACACAAGTCAGCTGTCACCTGCAAACAGAGTTACTCTTGAATACACATATTTATAACATGTTCAAAACCTCTACACAGCTATGGTACATTAGGAGCACATGCGTTTTGTAAACACTTATGCCCGTTAGTTGGACCCACACTGTGCAAAATTAGGTTGAAAATATTATGGTAGTTACCTGCAACTATGTAAACTATAAAACAAACGAACACATACATTGGATGATGTCATCAGTGATGTGATTTGAGATGTCATCAGTGATGTCATAGAACATGTCATGAGTCATGTTGTATGTGAGGTCATAAGCAGTGAATGGCAGGGGCGCAAGATATAGTTAATGTTACTAACTTTAACTGCTGAATTTCTGTTATTTAGTTCAAAATATTAAAGTTGTCACTAAGAAATTCACCTAACTACAACATTGCTTAAACCTTTGGTTTTTTCAGTGGATTTCTAAGTAAATTAATTATTATTTGGTAATGTATGGTAGAATGACTGAAGAATATATCCTCTGCTTTGAGACAGCCTTCTCAGATGAAGAGTGTGCATAGTACAGTGTGTGGATGGAGTGCCCTCTCCTTTGAGGCCTCTCTCTCACATGACAGAAGTGCAAAGTAGTGAGTAGGGAGTGACTGACACGCCTCAAACACGACTACTACTCAAAAACCCATAGAAATTCTGTCAAAAACCCAAAGTTTACAGGGACAATATAGTTAGGAATTAACATTTAAAAACCTTAAAAATTCACTGAAAAAAACAAAGGCTACAGGAACATTATAGTTAGGCTCAGGTTTCACTCGTACCAAACCAGTGAAATTCAGCCGTTATAGTTAGTGAACCAACTATAACTCACACCCCCGCAATGCACTGCTTATGACCTCACTCATCGGTAACCTTCGTTTTTTTCAAAGAATATATATATACCTGAACAAATTTTGTCTCAAATTAAAGCTTAAAAAATACTATGAGGACAAACCACAAAATCTAACCCAAACTTCCTTGTCCAAAACTCATATCTCATTATTTAATCAAAGAGACATACCAACATTGAGAACTTTAAGAACTTTAGGAGAAAATCCTTATAAAGTAAATCAGGCAATAAATCTACAGGCAGAAGATGACATGCAATTCTGCCAGAATATGGGCATCTCAACGTAGAAAGGTGGAGATAGTGGACTAAAGGTTCAATCAACCTTCTGTCCACAGCTTCCACCGGGGAATAAAATAAACCTATTCCATGAAATTATGGTTGAAGATATTAACAAATTATTGACTATAAAATCAAAGTCAAAGAAGAACAAAAGGAAATCATGGAATCTGACACCAGGGGAACACAAGGCCCTAAAAGAACTAAGAGATGACCCCCAAATCATTGTTAAAGCTTCAGATAAAGGCGGAAATATTGTCACACAAGATCTTGAGAAATATATAAATCAAGCTAACAGACAAATACAAAATGAAGATCACTATAAAAAACTGAACGATAATCCGATGGTGGTGTCGACTCGGGAATACCATCTAAAGCTACAGACATGGAAAGATAGAGGATTGATTGACTTTGAGAAGTATATGTACTTGAAGGTTGAACATCCCATCATAGCAACCATATACATTCTACCAAAAGTACATAAGTCAATCATCAATCCACCAGGAAGACCTGTTGTGAGTTTGATTGGATCCCTCCTCGAAAAAACATCATGCTTCATTGACATCTTCCTAATGGACTACGTAACATCTTTACCCTGATACTTAAGGGATACGACCGATTTCCACAGTGAAATCCGGGATATCCAATGGAACGATGGATGCGTCAAGGCAACAATAGATGTGACCGCTCTGTACACATCAATTCTCCACTTAGATGGAGTAAGGGCCGTCAAACATTTCATAAAAAAAGATCATTGAGCTACTTAGAACACTCAGAGATGCTCCTAAAAATGTTGCTGTATTGCCTAACTCATAACATCTTTCTCTTCAATGGGCGACTCTTTCTTGAAAATCAGGGAACAGCAATGGGTACATCATTTGCCCATTTACTCATGGCAGTATGGGAAGCTGATATATTAAACACCGAACACAAGTCCAACATCAAAATCTGGACAAGATTTATTGATGATCTTTTTGTGGTCTGGTAAGGAGAACAACCAGATCTTGAAAACTTTGTCCAGTCATTAAATATTAATAACTATAATTTATCATTCACATCTACAATCAGCAAACATAGTGTGATATTTTTGGATGTGGAAGTGTTCATCAAGAACCAGAAGATCTGTACAAAAATACATCGAAAACCGACTGCCTGCAATAGTATACTCCACACCAACAGTGGGCATCCAAAACATCTAAAGTGGAGCATACCATACGGAGAAATGCTCCATGCTAAGAGAAATTGCTCAGAAATAAGTGACATTGAACAACAACTTGATGAGATGAGCACTCGCTTCTTGGAGACAGGTTACCCATTGGAAGTCATAAAAACAGCTAGAACAAAAGTTAAACTTAATTCAAGAATAGATTTGCTAACATCACATAGAGAAAGTCTAGAAGGACAAAAAGAAGAAGATGAGACAATACAGCTAATTGTAGACTTCAATAATGAAAAAAGAGAATTGAAAAACATCATAAAGAAATACTGGGACATCTTAATGCTAGATGAGACATTGAAAGGAAAATTACCATCTAATCCAAGCATTACATAAAGAAGAACAGCTTCCTTAGGATATTTTCTAACACACAGCCATCTTGAGATCAAGGAACCTAAGAAGCCCACTTGGCTAAATACTCCTGGATTTTGGAAATGTTCAAAATGCAAGGCCTGTGAACAAGGTCAAAATACTCTATCATTTGAACTTCAAAATGGGAAAAAGGAATATATCCTTGACCATATCATCTGAGAATCCAAATAAGTAGTGTATGTATTGGAATGTCCCTGTAAGAAGCAATACATGGGGAGTACGATCACCAAATCGAAACTGAGAATACTCCAACACTTGGGAGACATTAAAAATAAAGATTTTTCTTATCCAATTGCAAAACACTTTTCTGAACACCACTCTAGTGATAGCCACCAATTAAAATATTTTGGCCTAAAAATCGTGAGACAGAAAGAACGAGGAGGTGACAGAATTATGGATTTAAGGAAAACGGAATCTCGATACATCCTAGCCATTGGGACTGAAAATCCATTTGGCCATAATCTGGATGCAAAACTGCATATACAATTACAATAATATAAGAACTTTTTGAAAATTATATTAGCTGCACCTAGATTTGCTTCGAACACTTTCCGTATTAATGGCCACAAAACCTGTTATACAGGGACAGACCGAGAAATGACACCTAATTGGAAAAAGATTCACTATAAATGAATTGTTTAAAAATTGTCAAAAGGGGAAAAAGGGAATGTAGAGAAAAGAATAAAAATACTCACATTTTGAACAATTGTAAACTATATGCCGCATAAAATGTAAATGGGACTTATTTTAAAATCTGATGAACTCTTTTACTTAAATCTTTTTACGGGGTAATGAGTTTCCTAATTTGCTGAATTAAGATGTCTAAGTTATCAGTGAGATTGTCTTTTATGAAAAATATACTTTGTAAATTTTCATATAACAGAATAAGAGAAAAGCACAATGCACTTTCTGTGACATATAGATCACACCGTTCTCTCTCACTCTTAATCAGAAGTATCTTTAGATAAAAGGGAAAAAAAATGTAATGGTTGGATTTGACTAACCCTCATGAATTTGTCCATTAGCATTTTGCTCCCATGTCATTTTTTAGAAATAATTGAATATTCTTCTGTGAAAAACTTGATGCTAATTTTAAGCGAGCAACTAGTTTTATCAATTCATTTAGTACTTTACTACAATCTACTTTTTGCATCCAAATTGAGTATAATATTCATTTATTTATTAATGGCATATATTGATATCTTTTTAATTGAGTATCTTTTGTCTTTTATAAATTGTATAATTTATAAATTGTTCCTCCATACAAAAATGAAATTATGCATTTGAACTTCTCTGCCATAGAATGATTACTAAATGTACTTCACAGATAGTAATGTGTGAAAAATGGCTGAAGAATGTCACCATCACTTAAATATGAGAGTCAGTAGTCTAGCATTTGTATGATAATAGAAACTGACAAGGGATCTAAATGCACTTTTTCACTTTAAATGGACGATCTAGACAATGGGACTCTATGGTCTAGTTGAAGGCGCAAACTGAAACGCGTAGAATGTCCATACTCTGCACTATGGTGTGTCAAATAAACACTTTTTAAAAGGGAGCTTACTTGTACAATCCACTCTTTATGGTGCCGTGAATATCGTCGCCGCGTGGAGGTGTGGAGATTGTTGGAATATATATGTGCACACACACAATATTAAACATCTAGAACTGAAGAAAATAGTTTAAAAATCCTGGAAAATGTTACAATTGGATGAAAATCTGAAGGAGATCCTCATGGAACATCCAAGTGGGACATTTTAATGCAAAGTCATATGCCTTCTGTGAAATTATCAAACCGAAATTGGTTCAGTCAACCTAGATTTTGGAAATGTGTGAAATGCAGGGCATGTGAATATGGGATGTATAAAACGACATATGAACTACACAATAAACAACAGAAGATCAGGGAACATATTAGAAGTGAAACGGATTATGTGATTAATGTATTACAATGCACCTGCAATAAGAGCTATGGGGGGAGCGCAACAAAAAAGGTAAAACTCAGGATTCTTGAAATACAATATGTAACTGTAATGATAGCACGTTATAAGCACATATGCATAGGAATGAAACGTACTATACAGTCAATAAGACAATGTACTAGCACCATAACATGAGTATCATATATGGTGCTAGTTGTTAGATATTGGATTTTGTGCAATATATATTTGAGTTATACTTTTTATAAGGTACCTCATGCGAAGGCATATATATATATATATATATATATATTACCTACTGGCGGTTGCCAGTAGTTAGTTATAGTTAGGACCCCTTTTCCATAGGAAAACCTCAACATTCTATTTTGAATAACTTTGGCGCCGGTCGATGAATCCTCGCGAATTTCTCAAAATAGGTGGGGCGCTACGCTCCGCTCCTACCCTGAAAGTCTCGGGGGGATTCGTCAAGCGGGGGCTGAGATAAAAGGGGGGTCCCAAAACGCGTTTTTCCCATGCATTTTTCCATAGGACCTTTAGAACGAGCTACAGCCCGAACGGCTGAACAGAATTACTAGAAATTTGGCAGAGAGGTAGTCCCTAGGTCAAGGAAGTGCCTTTTGTAGGTTTGGTGTAAATCTGTTCAGTAGATTCTGAGAAAATAGCCTTTAAATCAATATATATATCTGAGCCCGCTTACGGTACGCTTACCGTACGCTTACCATAAGCGTACGGTGGCGTGCGCGAGCGCGATTCTGATTGGCTCTTAGATCTTAGTAAACATTCGAATCGGCCGAAACCAGGAAGCGGCGGCTGCCATTTTGTCTCTCGCACTGAGTGTTGTTTATCAAACAAGATGGCCAAAAACATGTTAAGGGGCTGTTTTGACAACTCCCTCCCACATAGTCATGTTGAGGGAGTCCCCAAACATCCCCCAAGAGCAAAAACGGTTTTATTTTTTTTTCGGCAATTTCGCCGAGTACGCTTACCGTACGCTTACCGTAAGCGTACGGTAAAAAAAAAAAAAAAAAAAAACACTATCCACACTTACCCCACCCCCTGTGCTTTTGGTGGCCGTAGGCCACCAAAAGTACAGGGCTTATTAAAGTTGATAAAAACCGTGCACGGAACGAACTGCGTTAAGTGGGCGCGCACACCTCGAATGGCGTAAAGTAACTTAGCATTTAAAAAACCGTACAAATTCACTGAAAAAACCATAGCTTTCACACACGTTATAGTTAGGAATTAGCATTTAAAAAACCTTGCAAATTCACTGAAAAAACCATAGGTTTCACACATGTTATAGTTAGCGGAAATTTTACTGATAAAAAACCAGTGAAATTGCCCCGTTATAGTTAGTGCTGGCAACTATAACTCACGCGACCGCAATCTTCTGCTGATGACATATGTGTCTTTATGAAAAAAAAATATTTGTAATATATGTATAGCTAAAAATGTATGGAAGAAGACATGGGCAAATAAGTGTCTAAATACAGTATTAGCATCAGCAGAGGATTGCGGTCGCGTGAGTTATAGTTGCCAGCACTAACTATAACGGGGCAATTTCACTGGTTTTTTATCAGTAAAACTTCCGCTAACTATAACATGTGTGAAACCTATGGTTTTTTCAGTGAATATATATATATATTCACTGAAAAAACCATAGGTTTCACACACGTTATAGTTAGGAATTATCATTTACAAAACCTTGCAAATTCACTTAAAAAACCATAGGTTTCACACATGTTATAGTTAGCTGTACATTTCACTCGTAAAAAACCAATGAAATTCCACGTTATAGTTAGATCAGGTAACTATAACTTGCGCGCCCACAATAAACTGCTGATGACGTCACATAGTACATCACTCATGACATGGTCAGTGACATCACTCATGACATCAATGATGACATCTGAAATTACACATTGTGGATTGCGGTCGCGCAAGTTATAGTTACCTGATCTAACTATAACGTGGAATTTCATTGGTTTTTTACGAGTGAAATGTACAGCTAACTATAACATGTGTGAAACCTATGGTTTTTTAAGTGAATTTGCAAGGTTTTGTAAATGATAATTCCTAACTATAACGTGTGTGAAACCTATGGTTTTTTCAGTGAATTTGTACGTTTTTTTAAATGCTAAGTTATGGATTTATTTTTTATTTATTTTTTCTGGTTTTTCACTATGCGCACACCCTGCGCGCACAGTGCGTTTCGCGCACCGTGCGCGTGCTGTGGGCTCACGGTGCGCTTCGCGCACCGAGCACCCACGTTGCGCAGTCCATGCCGTGCGCGCCTCGCCTTTTTTTACGCAGTAACATTTGTTTTTTTCTCCCTTGTGGGTCCTTTCATTTATTTAATAAATGTGATTGTTACTTCTTTATTTATTTTTTTTATTTTTTTGCCGTGCGCGTACGGTAAGCTTACCGTACGCGTACCCCGCGATTTTTTTTTAGAATTATTAAATTTATTTTTCGTACTTTTGGGTCCTTCTTGGACCCCCTGACAAACACTAGGGGGTCTGCAACTCTCTTCGTTGCCCCCGTTTCACGTTCCCCACCTTTGTTTCTCAGTGCGAGAGACAGAAAATGGCGGCCGACACTTCCTGATTTCGACCGATTCGAATGTTTACAGTCATGTAACCACCAATCAGAATTGAGCTCGCGCACGGCACCGTACGCGTACGGTAAGCTTACGGTAAGCGCACGGAGCGCGCTTACAGAAATATATATTGATTTAAATGCTATTTTCTCAGGACCTACTGAACAGATTTACACCAGACCTACAAAAGGCACATCCTTGACCTGAGGACTACCTCTCTGCCAAATTTCAAGTAATTCTGTTCAGCCGTTCGGGCTGTAGCTCGGACTAAAGGTCCTATGGGAAAATGCATGGGGAAAACGCGTTTTGGGACCCCCCTTTTTTCTCAGCCCCCGCTTGACGAATCCCCCCCTAGACTTTCAGGGTAGGAGCGGAGCGTAGCGCCCCATTAGTTTTGAAAATTTCGCGAGGATTCGTCGACCGGCGCCAAAGTTATTCCAAATAGAATGTTGCGGATTTCCTATGGAAACACGGTCCTAACTATAACTATCTACTGGCGATCGCCAGTAGATAATATATATATATGTGATCAAGGCTCCACGGAGTCGAAACGCGTCATGGCTGGCTTACCTCGAATGAAATAAACAATCATCACGAGCATCAAACTGTGGTCCGTGCTCCTTTCTGTGAACCTGCGGGCGCTTTCCAAAGCGGTGGCGTAGGAGTGCTCTGGATATATATATATATATATATATATATATTCACTTAAAAAAACCATAGGTTTCACACACGTTATAGTTAGGAATCAGCATTTTAAAAACCTTGCAAATTCACTTAAAAAACCATAGGTTTCACACAGGTTATATAGGTGGACATTTCACTCGTAAAAAACCAATGAAATTCCCCCGTTATAGTTAGGTCAGATAACTATAACTCGCGCGCCCGCAATCCAGTGCTCATGACATGGTCAGTGGCATCACTCAAGACATCACTGATGACATCATCCTTGTGAAAGAGTGGCGGTCGCGCGAGTTATAGTTATCTGACCTAACTATAACGGGGGAATTTAATTCCGAGTGAAATGTCCACCTAACTATAACCTGTGTGAAACCTATGGTTTTTTAAGTGAATTTGCAAGGTTTTTTAAATGCTAATTCCTAACTATAACATGTGTGAAACCTATGGTTTTTTAAGTGAATTTGTACGGTTTTTTAAATGCTAAGTTATGTATATATATATATATATATTTTTTAAGGATTTTCACCGTGCGCGCACGGTGCGGTGCGCGCACCCCGCGATTTTTAAAAAGAAAACTAAAATGTTTTTTCACCCTTCGGGGTCCTTTAGGCACCCCCTGACAAAGGCTAGGGGGTCAGGAACTCTCTACCCAGCCCCCTTTTCACGTTCGCCACCTCTCTTTTTTACTCTCGCACCCACAACAAACAAAATGGCGGCCGACACTTCCTGATTTCGACCAATTCGAACGTTGACTGACATGTAACCACCAATCAGAATTACGCTTGCGCACGTTAGGGTGCGCGCACGGTGCGCGCACGGTGCGCGGCTATAGATATTTATGTGGTTTAACTGCAATTTTCTCAGGAAATACTGAACAGATTTACTCCATACATGCAAAAGGCACATGCCTGACCTGAGGACTACCTCTCTGCCAAATTTCAAGTAATTCTGTTCAGCCGTTCGGGCTGTACCTTCGACTAAAGGTCCTATGGAAAAATGCATGGGGAAAACGCGTTTTGGGACCCCCCTTTTTTCTCGGCCCCCGCTTGACGAATCACGCCGAGACTTTCAGGGTAGGAGCTGAGCGGAGCGCCCCATTAGTTTTGAAATATTCGCGAGGATTCGTCAACCGGCGCCAAAGTTATTCAAAATAGAATTTTCAGATTTCCTATGGAAACACGGTCCTAACTATAACTATCTACTGGCGACCGCCAGTAGATAATATATATATATATATATATATATATATATATATATATATATATATATATATATATACACACAAATACCGTCAGATCCTTCCGGGATGAAAACCCTTGTCAGGTGGTGCGTTGTCCGGCGAACCCACGGCCGGATAATCCAACAAAGTTCAAAGAACAAGAAATACGCACACTCGGAGGTTTTGCTCGTATTTTACTAAGCTATCGTTACGCGTTTCGACACAGCAGTGTCTTGGTCACACGATATCAACAATGTTTTCAAACAACCATATATGCACCCAAACATAGAAGAAGTACTACCATTTCCTGCAACTACAATATTGCAACTGGTCGCCATTTTGGAATGGGTTACAAACTAGATCTCCTACTAAGATTTATGCGTGTTCTCTAGTTGATAAAGCAGAAATCTTTTTACAAAACAAAATGTATCATAGTATTTGTACAGTTCATACATGTTGGCATACTTCATAAACATTGGTTTACCCCATGGTCCAAGTTTCTCGAATTACGAGATAATTGAATTTGCAAATCTTTATCGATTGTAACACTCACAATAACAAACCAGGGCTACAACAGCCATATGCCACGGTACAAATCAAATCTACATGCCAGTCGGACTAGTGCCGTGAACCAGATCTGCATACTGGTAAGTGCAAGTAGGTGTCTTATGAGCATGCTACGAGCCTCTGGAATTATCCAGGCTCCGTGCCTAATGATGGTTAATGAGGACTAGTGCCTCTATTTTAAAATATGCTCAAACAGACTCACGAAATGACTCTATACCAGGATATAACAACAGCCTGATAGCAAAGTCGTAGTTGGAGACAGTAGTACTACTAACTGAGAGCCATTCGGTGCTGCGGGTGAGGGAAATGGCAATGCAGGCAGTCCATAAAGCTTAAAATAGATGTGTAAAGATTTGTGCAATCTAAAGATAAAGAACAGTGAATAACATAAGTGCGGTCCTTATCTTATTGGGCGTGTTGTGGCATCCTCATGAAGAAAAGGGTAGGGAACCGGTGCCGTATCCGTGAGACGTGAGTGGTCCCTTCCTTTCCTCCTGGATAATGGAAAAAACATGATCAAATTACAAATAGCCCAAAATTACATATATACATTTTTTCAAAATTTACATTACACTCTAAACAATCTGAAAAATGGTATGGTCGCCATGTAATAACATGAAGAGTCACAGTAAATGGCAACAAAGAAAAGGCAAAAGAGGGCATGAAAAGATAGGTACACGAATTCAGTCAACATGTAAATGCGTTGCCAGTTCCTCATCAAGATTATGCCCTCCCGGAAACTTGGTTTCCAATTCCATAATCCATTTCGATTCTCTCTTCCTGAGGGCTAGCTCCCTGTTTCCCCCTCTTTTTGATGTATTGACCTGTTCTATGGCAAAATACTTCAGAAGAGACTGGTTGGATTGGTGTCTGTCTTGGAAATGTCGTGCAATCGGATAGTTATGATCCAAGTTAGAAATGGCTCTTAGATGTTCTAGTATCCGCTTCTTAACCATGCATGTTGTACTCCCGACATACCGGAGTTTGCACGGACATTCCAGAATATATACAACAAAGTTGGTGCTACAAGTGAGGAACTGTGTTATGGTTTTCTTTTGACCTGATCGTGTAGTCTCAAATTCTTTCATCATGTGGCTGAATTTGCATGCCTTGCAATGGCCACATGGATAGAAACCCTTGAGATTGAATGGGTTTCTATTGGGGTTTTCCGTAATGTCTCCTCTGACCAACGTATCCTTCAAGCTTCTCCCTCTCCTGTAGGTAATAAGGGGTCTGTCACTGATGTTACTGCCAATTATGGAATCTGATTTCAAGATTCTCCAATTGTTAGTCAGGATGTTTTGGACATATTTGGATTCCTGATTAAATGTGGTTATAATCCTAACAGGTGTTTCTTCTTGGTCATCTATGGCATACCAACATGCTTGTCGACATGATGAAGCTATGCCTTGTAAATAACATCTTTCTGTTCAATGGTGAATTGTACAAACAGGTGCGAGGCACGGCTATGGGAACGTGCTTCGCACCTAGTTTTGCGAACCTCTTCCTGGGCAAATGGGAGGAGGAGCTCCGCAAGGATAGCAATATGGACTCTGATTTCAGGAAGGTGGCAGTATGGTTGAGGTATATTGACGACCTCTTCGTCATTTGGAAAGGCAGTGAAGAAGAAGCTAGGGAATTCATAGATAGGTTGAATAACAATAACTATAATATACAGCTTACTTCAAGTATAAGCGATAACAGAATTGAATTCCTAGATACTCTCATCACAATCCAGAATGGCAGTATGGTATCAAGCCTACACCGGAAGGAAACTTCCGGCAATAGCCTACTACATGCCCACAGTGCTCATCCGGAGTCACTAAAATGGAGTATTCCATTTGGTGAGCTACTCAGAGCACGGAGAAATTGTAGCACTGATGATGATTTTCAGCAAGAACAAAACATCATGCTATGTAGATTCAGAGAACGGGGATACCCTGAATGGGTGCTTACCAAGGCCAAGGACAAGATCAGGCACATCAGTAGATCTCAAGCCCTTGAGTACTCTGCCATAGATGACCAAGAAGAAACACCTGTTAGGATTATAACCACATTTAATCAGGAATCCAAATATGTCCAAAAAATCCTGACTAACAATTGGAGAATCTTGAAATCAGATTCCATAATTGGCAGTAACATCAGTGACAGACCCCTTATTACCTACAGGAGAGGGAGAAACTTGAAGGATACGTTGGTCAGAGGAGACATTACGGAAAACCCCAATAGAAACCCATTCAATCTCAAGGGTTTCTATCCATGTGGCCATTGCAAGGCATGCAAATTCAGCCACATGATGAAAGAATTTGAGACTACACGATCAGGTCAAAAGAAAACCATAACACAGTTCCTCACTTGTAGCACCAACTTTGTTGTATATATTCTGGAATGTCCGTGCAAACTCCGGTATGTCGGGAGTACAACATGCATGGTTAAGAAGCGGATACTAGAACATCTAAGAGCCATTTCTAACTTGGATCATAACTATCCGATTGCACGACATTTCCAAGACAGACACCAATCCAACCAGTCTCTTCTGAAGTATTTTGCCATAGAACAGGTCAATACATCAAAAAGAGGGGGAAACAGCGAGCTAGCCCTCAGGAAGAGAGAATCGAAATGGATTATGGAATTGGAAACCAAGTTTCCGGGAGGGCATAATCTTGATGAGGAACTGGCAACGCATTTACATGTTGACTGAATTTGTGTACCTATCTTTTCATGCCCTCTTTTGCCTTTTCTTTGTTGCCATTTACTGTGACTCTTCATGTTATTACATGGCGACCATACCATTTTTCAGATTGTTTAGAGTGTAATGTAAATTTTGAAAAAATGTATATATGTAATTTTGGGCTATTTGTAATTTGATCATGTTTTTTCCATTATCCAGGAGGAAAGGAAGGGACCACTCACGTCTCACGGATACGGCACCGGTTCCCTACCCTTTTCTTCATGAGGATGCCACAACACGCCCAATAAGATAAGGACCGCACTTATGTTATTCACTGTTCTTTATCTTTAGATTGCACAAATCTTTACACATCTATTTTAAGCTTTATGGACTGCCTGCATTGCCATTTCCCTCACCCGCAGCACCGAATGGCTCTCAGTTAGTAGTAGTACTGTCTCCAACTACGACTTTGCTATCAGGCTGTTGTCATATCCTGGTATAGAGTCATTTCGTGAGTCTGTTTGAGCATATTTTAAAATAGAGGCACTAGTCCTCATTAACCATCATTAGGCACGGAGCCTGGATAATTCCAGAGGCTCGTAGCATGCTCATAAGACACCTACTTGCACTTACCAGTATGCAGATCTGGTTCACGGCACTAGTCCGACTGGCATGTAGATTTGTTTTGTACCGTGGCATATGGCTGTTGTAGCCCTGGTTTGTTATTGTGAGTGTTACAATCGATAAAGATTTGCAAATTCAATTATCTCGTAATTCGAGAAACTTGGACCATGGGGTAAACCAATGTTTATGAAGTATGCCAACATGTATGAACTGTACAAATACTATGATTCATTTTGTTTTGTAAAAAGATTTCTGCTTTATCAACTAGAGAACACGCATGAATCTTAGTAGGAGATCTAGTTTGTAACCCATTCCAAAATGGCGACCAGTTGCAATATTGTAGTTGCAGGAAATGGTAGTACTTCTTCTATGTTTGGGTGCATATATGGTTGTTTGATAACATTGTTGATATCGTGTGACCAAGACACTGCTGTGTCGAAACGCGTAACGATAGCTTAGTAAAATACGAGCAAAACCTCCGAGTGTGCGTTCTTCTTGTTCTTTGAACTTTATATATATATATATATATATATATATATATATGCCAAACACACTTTATGAACAAAAGCATTAGCACTTTAAAATATATCGCTCTATTGCTCTGTAAATTTTGTGTATCAATACAGATGGTGATAAAACTCTAAGAATCGTACATGAGTAATGAAATAAAATAACAACCGTGGCCAACTGTGACCTTTAAGAAAAGGTGCTTTACAGGCACTTACGCGTAATAGCAACAAGGTGTTTGGCCCTAGGCGTCTGGACAGGGCCGTAGTAAACTAAGAAAAATGGGGGGGGGGCGGAGTTCCTAGCCGTCACATTCAAATGCTGCTAAACCAATTTAACAGACTAAAGGCCATCAATTCAATTCATATGGACAATAAGCATTTATTTGCTACTTCGTTCTGTGCACTTTACTCTATGGTCCTATGACCTCTATACAGTGTTCCACAAGTACAAGGTGGTCATGAGAACTCAACGATATTTTCATCCCAAGATAGTTTCTGAACTTCTATATTTCTATTTCAAGCTCTTTGCAGCAGGTGTCTTAACTCTGAAAGAGTTTTTAAGTGCAGCTTCTCTGTGACCCATTAAGTAAGCTAAAACAGATTTACTGTCACTTTTGCCATTGTTGCCAATTTCTTTGCATCAGATTTGAAAAAAATAAATGTGTAAGTTAACTGTAAGGCTGTTTTTCATGACTGCGCCCTTCGTGACGCCACCCCCTTTCCTGTGCCCCACGATGACCCCCAATTTATGGGCTCTCAGATGTATCATAACTAAAAAATAGCATTTTTTTTTTACTAGAGGGTAGACTTGACTCCTTTACCTTAAAGTTTACATTAAGCAAATCCTCTGATATTTTGAATCAAATGTAAATTGGAATACTAAATCATAGTATTTCATTCAGTGGGCATAACACATCTGTTTCCAAAATAGGTCCAGGTAGAGAGAACAGATGCCAGACTTTCAGTATATGCACATAAGATACTTTAACATACAGTGGCTAGAAGTGCAACTCATTTATATACTTGATGGTTATACTGGAAACATGACAGGGAATCAGCCTCCCTCTTTATTAATTATCATTTACATGGCAAAACATATGAAAATAAAGCATGCATATTTGAAATACTGTGCTTGATATTGACCTGCTTAGTAGTATGACTGTGTTCCATAGTTTTGTGTCTGATTTCAACCCACAGATCTTGTAAAGCCAGTTTGTCTACCGAACTATGGGATGATGTGGGAGGCTCCAAGACCATGCTGGATATCAGGCTGGGGGGCGACAAAGGAAGGAGGTAAATTCACTGTTACTGTTGTACCTCTGTTGTGCAGCTTGATTTCATTTGTTTTTCCCTCAATTGAAGTCTTAAGTGAGTGAGTATGCCCAATCCTAGGTCCCATGCTCACAATTTCTTTTTTCGTTTGCACTATGCCACCGGTAACAAGGTGCAACCGACTAAAGAGGCACAAATAGGCCAAAACCAGTAATGGGTTGCTTGTGTTCAGAGAGAACCTAGCTTGGCAATTCGGTCTGGACTGCTCCTATTGGAGCAATATCACAGCTGATTTGTGTATGTTTTGGGCTAGTGCTTAATTTGAACCTGTGGTTGCAGGTGGAGCACACTGACACTCATTTATGGAGACTTACACCTATGTTTCCTCAACAGACCTTGATTGAATGCAAGACAGAGAAAAACCCAGTAGGTTGAAAGAAGGAAGAAGAGAAGGTCGAAAAAAAGGGACAAAGGGAGTAAGCAGGGATGAAAAAGAATCTGCAAAAGAAAGGTAATCAGGCAGGGAGTATGTGGAGGTGGATTAGTGAGTCATGAGGTGGAATCAAGACTATGCAGCCATGATATTCAGCATCCCAACACTTTATAACACTAGCCGGGGCTTTTTCAACAAAACTTTGAGCCCCAGTACTTGCACTTTTACAAAATATGCACTGGCTGGGTCTAATCTGAGGTTGAATGGTGGACAAAAAAAAGATGGACTAATATGCAGCCCCAAGCAATCACCAATTTTGAGATTAATGAAAGCCTTCCATCTATCACTGTGTTCATTTTATCCAAGACATAGCAGTATAAAATTGCTGCTTTTGGTATTATTGTGGTCATGGATTAGGCCACTCCTTATCATTTTGTGGCCAGCCTAGACATTATAAGCCCAGTCTCTTTCATATTTTGGGTGATGAAGAAGGCATGAAGAAGGCATTGGCACTCTGTGGAATATTGTGTTCATCTTTTGCAATCTTTTGGCTATGGTGGAAGGTGCTCTCTGTTTCAAATGTTGAACATCATGCATTATGAAAAACTGATATAAGTTGGATCTTCTTGGGATATAGTATGCACTATAAGGTGGCCCTTCTTGATATACTATAGGCATTCGATGTACTATTGTGGCCCTGACATAACAAGGCCACTCTTGGAATCTTGTGCACACCTTAAGCAATATGGTGTCCCTCTGTAGCCAATTGTGACGTCAATCCAGGGTGACCCTGAGTTTAAGAGACATCTTTTTGAAGATCAGTGAATGCATTTTCTATCCATCAGGACTGAGTACCACTGCACAGTTCAATGTAATGGCTAGATCTCCTTTTTGCTCTTTGACTCTCAGCAGGTAGGAAGGTTGAGCTGTCACAGCGTAGTCAACTAATGGTGATGTAGGTTTAGAAACTTACATACAGTTAACACTGGCATTCAATAGGTGGAATGAAGGGCCCATGCTATATTATTTAAGAAGAGATCCAGACTTTATTTACACCAAAGATGTATAGTACAAAATCAAAAAGAAAGTAACCCCCACTCTATCCTTTCCCGGAGCATGGTCTAAAATCACAGAGCCATCTCTTTCCCAAAAGCTACAAGCTATGATGCCCCTTCTAACCGGGAGTCTGGATACGGATGTGGCCAAGTTTAATAAATGGATTACCAATGCGCTGGACTCTGTAGTACCTTTAAAACCTCAAAAAATATAGAGGACCAAACCTTCATCCTACTGGTTGACACCAGAACTGAGGGAGAAAAAAAGCCACTGTGAAAAGCTAGAAAGAATTGAAAAACTTCTGCAAAGCTATCTGTGAAGTACAGAGAGAATATTTCGCCTCACAAATTTTGATGGTGAACAGTTCTTGGGAAGCATAAAAAATTGTTCATTCCTTTCTCTTCCCGGAGGCTGTCAACTGCAATTTTAGCTCTTCTAGGGAACTGTGTGATGAGCTATCATTATTTTTTTACAACAAAATTCAAAAGATCTATGTTATATTTCCAGCAAGCTATGGAACAGAGCATTTGATAGATGTTGTGACAACTCACAAATATAAACTAGCAAACGTCCTGGAAATCCCTGAGGAAATTTCTTTGAAAGAAATCAAAAAGTGTGATTAAGGTTCACCACCTGACCCGTGCCCACTGAGAATCTTAAAAATGATTGACCCTACTATTAATCCATTATTCAACAGAATTCTGAATCAATTGCTAGAGGTAGGTCTCTTTCCATCAAAACGGAAACCAGCTTTTCTGCGTCCTCTGTTCAAGAAACACACAGCCCATCCAGCCATGCTGAACAATTTTAGACCCCTCTCTTTTCTGCCGGTAGCAGCAAAGAAATTGGAAAAATTAATCAACAGTTTTCCGTCTACTTAGAATCAAACAACTTGTTGTATGATATGTAATCAGGCTTCCGGCAAGGGGTGAGCACCGAGACCGCCTTAATGGAAGTCACGAAATTCATCAAAGAACATTTTGATTGTGGACGCACAGCGATGTTGTTCATTTTGCTCCCATCTGCCGCATTTGACACAGTCTCTCATGCCACCCACTTAGAGAGACTCAAAGGGGCAGGTATTCAAGGGAAAGCCTTCTGGTGATTGAGGTCATATCTACAGGATAGATCACAGAGAGTCCACCTAGAGCCATTCTCGTCCTCCCGTAAGCCCATACTAAATGGAGTTCCGCAGGGCTCTGCCCTAAGCCCTATACTCTTTAATCTCTAAATAGCCCACTTGGCTCAAATGATTCAAGCTTGGGGTGTACAAGTGATTTCATATGCAGACGGCACTCAACTTCTTCTATCCTTCCAGGAAAACTCATGCTCAGCCTTGAATAAGTTTAAAGAATACCTCAAGGGAGTTGCAGGATGGATGAACGACCTTTCTCTAAAACTGAACTCGGATAAAACCGAAGTTCTCTTCTTTGGTACATGCTCACCTTCACCTCCTAGCCTATGTTGGCCAGGGGAACTTGGCTGCACATCGGCCCCTGCAGACCACGTGAGAAATCTGGGAGTCCTGTTTGACTCAATTCTCTCTTTCTCTAAACAATCAAGCAGGTGTTTTCTTCTTGCTTTGCCAAACTCAGATCATTAAGGAAGATTTTGCACCTGATATCAGAAAAGGCTAGTAAGACTGTGGTTCATACCTTGGTCACTTAGTGGTTGGACTATGCAAACAGTCTGTCTATAGGACTCCCTGCTTTCCTGTTTTGCAGACTTCAGATAGTGCAGAATGCGGCAGCAAGGCTGATCCGAAGAGTCCCGTATAGGCAGGCCATATCCCCTCATTTGACGCAACTGCATTGGCTACCTGTGAAAAATTGGATAAAGTTTAAAGCTCTAACGCTAGCTTTTAGATTTGTTTATGGACAGGACCCTGCATAACTGCAAAAAAGACTGCTCTCATTCCAGCAATTTAAAGCGCTCATATCAAACCACCTTTTACTGCTTTTTGTCCCAAAATTCGTTAAGATAAGTCAAGGAGGAAGATCTTTCACAGTCTTGACAGCCAAGCTGTGGAACACTCTCATAATAAATCTGTGTAAAGCTGCTTTTATCTCAATTTATAAGAATGAACTGAAAACTTTCTCTTTAACAAAAGTTAAATCTTTCCTTTTTGGCACTGGATGTACTGGTTGTCAATTGTCCCCTTGAGCACGAGAACGCCTCCTAGGAAGCAGCTGTGCACTATGCAAATGGTGATTGATTGATTGGTAGTATACCGTGATCAAAAAAGTAAGTTATCTCTTTCAAGTTAAGAACCTCCTATGTGTATCAAAACCTATTTCTGCCCATATACAATCACCTACAGCAATAGAAACCAACAATCTTGTACCTTCTCTGTAGCTGTTTAAATTATGTTAAGTTAGTGAGTTCATCGCAAGAATGTAATTGTGAGAGGTTTGGTAAAATATGCTTGGTTGTTAGGTATACCATGTCCTTAAAGCCTCACACAGACTTTAGGTATCTGCATGCAATTAGGCTAAAAAGGGTTAGACACCAGTTGATATGACCATAAGCCACTGTGCCAGTGTATATTCAGGCTAGGAGTTCAAGTCTTCTGTGGTTACAACTGGCACACACAGATTAGCCATGCCCACTTCCAAACAAACCACCCAAATAGCAAAACCCAGTGATAGTTTTTCATTTTAGGGTTTCTTTTCAGCAGTTGTGAGAAGAGAGTCGATCACTAGAGGCTGTGCCTTTATGATCAGGTTCCTTGAGTTGGTCTAGGTGCCAAGAAACCAGATGGCCTTCCTGGGATGAGAAATGCTATGGAAAGCCAAACAGCATCCTTGAGAAGGGAACAGCGACATCTCTTCAGTAATATCTTGCTTTCTTTTCTCTCTTATAAGTTTCTATAAGCCATTTTTAGGAGCTGCTCTGTGTTCCTTAAGGCTGGCATTTAAATAGATATTAATGAATTGACTGTTTGAGACGTGTAGTGCATGCTAGCTACACTTGGGATGTGACTGAGATCCATATAAAGCAGTGCTCCTGTTTCTCCGTGTGCATTTACCCAACATGCCTCACTTGTCAGCTCCCAAACAATTGCTTACCAGCCATATAACATCTTTGCAGTGTCTAACTCTCAGGATACAGCGAAGTGTCATTAGAATAGAGAATGGACGCAGGCCTCAATGTGGCATTGGTACTGTTGGACCTGTCAGCAGCATTTTATACAGTGGATCATAACATCCTGCTGCACAGGATAAGACACCTTGGTATAACAGGTTCAGCACTGAACGGGTTGGGCTCCTTCCTTGAAGATAGCGAACAGGTAGTCTGGATGAAGCCATACGCCTCGGGAAGTAAAGAACTGAAGTGGAGTGTGCCTCAGGGCTCGTCGCTTAGTCCTACACTCTTCAATATGTCTCCACTGGCACATGTGGTGGAATCCCACAATATCAGGTGGCCAGAAACCTGGGGGTACTGATCGACTCCCAGCTCTCATTCAGAGCGCAGGTGTCAGTAGTGGTGAAGTCTTGTTTCTGGATTTTTCGCATGCTAAGGAAGTTTCTTCATCTACTTCCTCACACGGCAAAAATCACAGTGGTTCGAGCATTGATCTTCTCCAGATTGGACTACGTGAATGTTCTGTACCTGGGCCTCCCGGAATATTTGATTCAGAGGTTGCAGGTCATGCAGAACATGGCAGTCTGCTCAATATATAAAATCCCGTAATTTACCTCGGTATCAAGTTTCCGAATTAAGCACCATTGGTTGCAAGTCCATCAACAGATTATGCATAAAGCACTGACCCAAACGGGAATCTAAAACTCTCAATGACCGTGTCAAAGCATACTGCCCTGGGAGACTGCTGCATTCTAGCTCAGCAGGTCTCATTGTAACCCCCCGTTTCCAGCAACAACTGAGAGGTGGCTCTTCCTTCTCCTTCTGCAGGCATAACAGGGGAACTGCTGCAGAGGTTACTAAATTAGATCACTCAGACATGTCCAGGATTACTAGCACTAACCCTGGAACTGCAGACCTTGGAGTAGGGATTCCAAAATCACATGGCTGGGCAGGTGGCAACACAGAATCAATGTGGTAAGACTTCCATAGAGCCATGGTCATGTGATTCTGAAGCTTTTTAAGTTCATGCCGTCTGAAAGACGAACCCCAGTATGGGGATACCATTTCAGGTTTCTGGAGACTAGTTGATTTAGATGATGGATGATTTGAAATCCTGTTTTCCATATACACTTTCTCCATAGGTGATAAAGAGCTTGAAACCTATGGATTCTTCTGCCCATAAAGTTCTAAATTGTCTAGGGCCTGCACAATGGTTTGCTAGATAGATCATCTGGTTTCACTGAAAGTCTTGGACCCATTTTGGAATGAATAAAGAAATGAATCCTAAATGCTGAACTATTCTTTTGAAATATGGCATGGAGTATTGTGTCAATACTGATAGTGCTTGAATCTCACAGACTGGAAGAGGAAAAGGGATAGCTACTGCCAATGTTGTCTTCAAGAAAACCAATATTTTTACCCTGCCTACTTGAAAAGGCTGTTTTTAGCAAAACACAATATAGATTAGTGAGGGTAATGGAGCTTTGGTACCTTGCCGGCACTTTATTGGCTGCTCACATGACTCCAGGCACCATTAGGCCGGATCAAGAAGACACAGGGTAGAGCATGAAGAATTAAATCTAATTGATGAACGACGGCCCACACCACTGTGTGATGAGGCTTACTCATCACAAATGCAGAATGGCATCCTCAGTCAGGGCAACTGATCAGAGAACCACACTTGTCTGCCTATTATTTTGACAATCAGGTTCATTTGATGTTTTTGCAAGATCCTCTCTATATCAACTATCTGATGTCACTTGAATGTCTAGTAGTGGAAGGGAAGCTACTGTGGCTAGTTCAATGCAATGTGCACACGTGGGGATCTTTAACATGATGCAGACTATGATCAGTGCAAAAAGAACAATTGATGGACAGAATGCTGAACAATGTCAAACGTTCTCCATGGGAACAGTCCAGCCCGAACTGCAAGGCCAGGTCCTTCCTGGACTGGAGACAAACACCCTAGAACTGTTATCGGGCTATCACCCCTCATCAGCCATGCTAGCTTGAATCCAGTGGCCCAGTGGACCCACATCTCGGCAAACCTGTCCCACTCTGGGTGACAAATGCAAAAAAAAAGTGATGCACAGAATACTGAACAATGTCAAACATTCTGACCAGTACAGAGATCTGGGCCTAAATCCATTGTTTTTGCTCCCCATGCCATTCCAGTTTAAACCCAGCCATATGCAAATCAATCTTGACCCTGCACTCAGAGACAGATATGGTGGGAGAGGGAATAGGCATGGATACGAACCTGTTTCATTTAATTTGAACATTACCTGTGGAAACAGGGAGAAGGTCCAACTTAATGCTAGGGGCATGCTAAGCTAACACCAATTAGCCATACAACAAATTGTCTAGAACACGGCTGTATATTAGTGCTTACTCTTTTTAATCTCTATAGAGCTGAGGTGACTTTGCACCTTTTAAATGCCAACCCCTATCGGATAAGCTAGGAAGAATTCCTATTTCTATCATGGCCTATGCAGGTAGTATGGTATTGATCGCCCAAAAAAACAGTGCTCTTACACATTTTGTTTAATTTCCTGGTAGATATAAATTAAACTCAAACCCTTCTCGCATTATTCCGCAAACAATTGAAAACCCACCTGACTAAGGGATAAGATGCCTACTGACCCTTTCTACTGGCTATGGCCTAGCGCCGGGATGCTATTGTGCATCTGTGTGCTGTACAAATCCTTTCATTCATTCATTACAAAAATCCCTGGAGTTTACCGTCAAGTGAAAAATGTGGGATGCAGTCTAGTTGTTGTCCTTGTATTATGCCACAGCATTGCAGCCTCTGGTGTTATGTTGAAGGGAAGACACAATATAGCCACATACTCAAAAGTGCCCATGGTTCTCAGCATGGAGGAATGGGCCCCATAGCAGCAGCCTGTCATGCCTGAGAAAGTACATCAAGAGGCCCCTCACCCATTGTCACAACAGCACACTACCCGGTAGGGCCAAGCACAGGGATTCTTCTTTGTTCTAAGACCCCCGCAGCTCCATACTCAAAGACAAGTTGCCGCCCTAGAAGCTTGCCAACCTAGACGGGATCTGCATGGTGCCACGCAGTGAGACATCAAGCACACCCACTCCATCACCATCCATATCAAGTTCTCCAGACAGGAGAGCTAGGTAAGAGGTAACTCTAGCAAAAAGGAGTGGCCATGAGCACAATGTCAACTATGCCCTGACCACTCCAACACTCCAACTCCCAGCAGGGGTAAAAGCCAGTGCCAAAAGGTAGTGGGCAGTGGGAACTGAGATAGTAACGGACAACTTAAGATAAGGTAAATGCCAAGGAGCTCCGTGGCACTACTCCTACTCTTCCGCCATCTTGTTTGATATACACAGGTAAAGGAAGGTTCATGGGGCCACCTATTGAAGGTTTGAAAGGCAAAAATCGCAATTATGCTGCAATATTGACCCCCCTAATTTTGTGTTGATAAGTGTGCAACTGATAGATCGTATAAAATATAATCTATTAACAAAAATATTTAATGTTAATCAGTGAATCTCCAATCCACAACGTACCTGGAACTTGGGATTCCAGCCATACCATAAAGAGTCGAAGCAGCTATCCTTTAGTATTTCAGCAGCTTACATAGGTCTGGATAAAAATCATTGGCTTGGCTTGAAATGGTGCAAAGGGCTTTCAAAACCATCCTGGGTATGAGTTTTTATTCACAGAAATATCAACTCCACAAGATCTAGGCTAAAACAGACTCAAACAAGATGAGCATTATTATAAGAGTTCCATTCAGGATGAGTAAGAAATAGAGAAAATTAAAATATAAAGGTGTTGGGAACATCAAAACAGTATGCTTCAATTGTGATCAGAATAGACAGAGATTCATCTGTGGGTCAATCAAAGTAGATGTACATAGACATTAGACAATGTGGGAATTACCGATGAGACCAGAGAAGCAGCACTGTTTGGAGGACTTAGAATGAGGAATTACCACTGGGAACAGAGACACAGCTACAGCACTGCCTAAAGGACTTAGAATGAGGAATTACCACTGGGACCAGAGAAACCGCTGCAGCACTATCTAGAGGACTAAGAATGAGGAATTACCACTGGGACCAGAGAAGCAGCTAGCAGCACATTAAACAAGCATTGGCATAGCCAATAGGTCTCGCCTTTTGGTCTTTGTAAGTGTTTAGTTATCCAGCACAATATCCTTGGTGCAACAACATCAAGTGTTGCATGGCTAAACACTTATAAGGTCCCAAAGGCGAGACCTATTGGCTATGCCTGTTTGCCATAAAACAGAAAGATTTTCCTGGGAGATAAAGCCCTAAGTGTGTATCTCTAAAAAGGTCCTTATAAGGAAAAGGCTCTGTCAAGAAAAAAATATGAAACAAAATGAACAGTTCCCGGACTGATAACAAAACTTCGTGTCATAAACACCGCATGTTGGGAAAGGGACGGAGAGCTGTTCATGCCAGGCATACCTCCCCCCCTCCCCCGGCCCCCCGAGCTCAGAACCCGCTTGTCGACAAATGCTTTCCTGACAGCAGACACCCTAAAAACACAGGAGGAAAGAAATTACACCCGATGGATAAATTAATCGTTTAAATGGTAAGAGAGGGCGACAGTTTAGGAGTGTGAGCACCTCATACTAACACCCCCTGCCATGCCAACACATTATTTCATCCTTCCAGGGTCTACCAGAGAAAGACTCTTAACTCGGGGTAGTGACGCGATACGAGAACAGTGGACACCGCACGGGTTCACCCAGGGACACTGTCTGTTAGAGATCCTTGGGTAGGAATGAGGAATAACACAGGGCATCAGATTCCCCGGTTGTTCCTCATTGCTAATCTGCCACTGTTACCGACCAGGGAGGCATCGTTCCGGTGGGCCACGGGTGAAATGACGCCCATGGCTGAGCATGCAGGTTTATAACGCTGCGCCTGCCCTGCCTCGGCTTATGCGAGGGGCTGTCTGTTGACACGCTTAGTGCAGGCCATGAAGGATTTGGGGGTGGGAGTGCAGTTTAGCCCCCCAGGGGGACGAGGGGGCTTTTCCAGCTCACTTGGTAAATGTTGATTCTGTGAATGGGTGTTTCCTGTTGGGGTCTTTCATTCGTCTCAGCCCAGGGTTCAAAGGACATGTCGGCTGGACAGCAAGTGGTGGGCTTCTCCTCTTTTAATTAGCGGACACTTGGGGCATTCACGGGTGGCGGGTGTGGGGGGGGGGGGCTGGCCCTAGACTGCTCAACCATGACTCGTCTCCTGTCTTCACTGACGGCTCTGCCGAAGCACCTCGACCTTCTTCCAATGCAGGTCAGCACAGCATGTCACTCTGAATGCCCCGCCCCTAAGCATGTCACTCTGAATGCCCCGCCCCTAAGCATGTCACTCTGAATGCCGCGCCCCTAAGGATGTCACTCTGAATGCCCCGCCCCCTAAGCATGTACCTGTGTGCACAACACATCAATGTCTGTGTGAGCCTCTTGTGAGACACAATTATGTAATGACGTTCCCGGTCTGCAAAAACGAATACAAATAAAGTCGTGGCTTCACATGTGTGTCAGGACGTGGTATTCCGACATGGCCTAAATAGTGTGTCCTAAATATCTTGTAGAAAAATATGACCCACTGGACGATCGATTCTCTGTTCTTAACTACTATGGGGCAATGTTTTTACAAATTATACTTAGGACACGGTATTTGTCAGGCGATAATCTGTAGTCTTACATCTGTTCTCTTTATAATTAGAGCTCCCGGTTCTATGGTATTTATTTTTTTGACATTTCCGTCTGTATTCAGCTGTATTTATTTTTTGATCATTTTAGCTGTATTTAGCAATATTTATTTTCGATTTTGTGAACAAATGAAGCTCAAATGAGTATACATCTACCTTTATTTAACCAATAAATATGCACTCATGCCTGGCCTTGCACGTTTCAGTGATAAACACACTCAGATGATAAAATATGCACTTGTAGGAAGACATGCAAATTTTAGTATGAAGCTTGTGCACATGCGCTGTTGTCAAAGACTCTTTGCTAAAGTTGCTTTTTTCCTAATCACCTTACATTTCAATCCGCGCTGCTATTGGCCTGGTAGTTGTGATTGACGGCATTTAGAATCACACAGAAACAACCCAATTTCCCTTTTACATTTATAATTAAATACAGACAGAAAAATAAATGTTTTTCTGTCTGTATTTATCTGTAAAAATCAATAAAAACGTAAATTAGGGAGCCTTATTTATAATGCAATAGGCGGGCCAGTATTTTACCTGACAGGCCCAGTGTTTGGACACATATTCCGGTGTCTCGATAGCTTTCTCCAAAGTAAACACATGTCCCGGTTTTGCACTTGAAAAGCAAATAAATCAGACCTTCTTTTGTGATTGGTCTTATAGCGCCTTCGAAAGATGAGCATCGCTTTTCCCCGAAACAAGCGCACCCTTCTGCCAACTTCATTCTGAGAGAAGGGTTTGCTGCCACATGTATGTCACATGCCACACAGCATGCCTGAGTTTTACGTCATGTGCCATTTGAAAAGCGGTTTGTAGTGACCTGCAAATCTGGTGTGACTAAAAAAATAAAAGAACAAGAACCTTTACAGGGCTAAACTTGTCATGACGTAGTCAAGACCATGTCTTTATGCCGTAAATGGGCATTTACCATAGGTCACAACATTTGCATTTAGTGACCTCTGTGAGTACCTGTGTAATGTGTATCACTATTAGTAGAATCGTCATAGGTATGTTCAATCGTCTCTGCTTCTGTGTTATTGTAGAAAACGGCCTGAATATACAAGTTGCATACATAGTACTGGGATAAGGATTACATCACATGTGGTTTTACTGTTACCAAGCGGCCATTTTGCACCATATCGTCAATGACGAGTATCCTGGAGCGAGGAGTGAAGGTGAAGGCCTGTGCGGGCCTTTGAGGGAGAAGTTGAGGGGAGTCTTGAAGAAAGGAAGCTTTTTTTCTAGCAGCAAAAAAGTGTAGTGAAGCTTTGCTGCTGCCACCAAAGTGTTGTGCATCATTTACTGACCAAAAACCTCATATTTAGCTCTCCCACACCGAGTAAAAGTGGCTGGGAAAAACCAAACAATGTATAATATGGTGGAGCCAAATAAAAGCGTGAGGTGATGTCACTCCGCCTAATTCATGCGCAGGGCCTATGCCGAAGAGGGCTATAAGAATCTACGTCTGTCTCGATGGAATGTCTCGGTTTTTGGTTTCGAAAATCTGTTCACCCTATAACGCGACCTCTCAAGGCAGCGGAGTGCACCGAGTAACAGGGGCCATGCACAGAACAAGGCTGCCAGGGGGTACAGGAGGCCCGGAGCAGCAGAGTCAGGGCGGCGGGCGCAGGATTTCTGTTCACCCTATAACGCGACCTCTCAAGGCAACTGAGTGCACCGAGTAACAGGGGCCCTGCACAGAACAAGGCTGCCAGGGGGTACAGGAGGCCCGGAGCAGCAGAGCCAGGGCGGCAGGCGCGGGATTACTGTGCAAAGGGCGCCAGCTGGCCACAGGCTGCATTGGTATATTTATGTATCCGGTCTAATATTTTTTCGGTTATTATCTCTCGCTATTTATTGAAAAGGGGATATTTGTTGGAGTGATTAACAATTAGATCTTTTGAGAGTTCGATAGTAGTTTAAACGAAACCGTGGTAAGACAAAGCGCTGTCTAGCATGCATAGCTAGCATGCATAGATGCAGAAAATTATGCAGCAAGGAAACAAAAAATCACGCGGTAAACCAGCCAAAATATGTGATGTGTTATGCACATAAAAACAGCTTATAGGCACATTGTAGCATAAATAATATCTAGCGATTTTGGTATTTTAACACACATCGGTAGTACGGTACAAAATGGTTTCCCTTCGTCCACACAGAATAATTTTGTCGTTAATCGAAGTACAGAAACACCGTTTTATTAGCACTGGGCTGGAGACGCAATATGTGGTGGGGGGAGAAGCGGGAGTTGTGTGTGCGCGTGCGTCATCGTGATCGCTCTGAAAGCTAAAGTGATCGAGATCGCGATGACGCACGAGTTTTCAAAGTGCTGCTGGCGGCCGTCTGCGCGCGTGCACGATCGCGTGAACGCAAGCGTTAGGCCAGCCAGCAGCACTTTGAAAAGCCCACATACAAAATGTCTCTTCGAGCCTTTGGCTCAGCGAGACCTAAAAAGTAAGGGAGCTATAATGCTGTGCACAATGGGGGAGGGGCAAGTAAGCGTAACCATACCAGGACAATTATGTTTTTACAGAAAGTAGGGTAACTGTTACCCTTAAATTTAAAAAAAGTGTGGCCACCTTGAGCCTTCCTATCCCGCCTCCTGTAGGTAACAAGACGCTATACACAAGTTTTTTAGGTGCTGGTATCGGGCAGTAAACAATCTAGCAAAGAGCTTGCTTACCAAAGCTGCAAACCTAATTGACTGAACACACCCTCCTCGAACACAACAATTAGCAACCCAGCCAATGTCATCTGGTAAGTTGTTTGGGAGGGAGGAGTTTGCAGGACGTCTTCAGATCCTACACCATGGAAAACATGCACAAGTCCACACACCACGCCATTTAACAGCACCAAGTGAGAATGCAACCGTCATAGATGTGCTATACCAAAACAGCATTACATAAGACAACATTTCAGTAACCAAGCATGCTTGGCCGCTTTCAGTAAACGGACGAGAGTGCTCGAGATGGCACTTCGGCTCATCAGACACTGCTCACTGCCAAACCCAGCAAGTTGAAAACTAGTAAATATGATACAATACCCAAGTGAGATGTGAAAAAAGTCACATAGTTATCCTAATGAATGGTCGGCTGAGAGGAAGCCAGTGATTGCATGTTAATTTTGGTTTCAGTTGTGGCTGTAGTCTGTCAACACGATCACATGTTCTGGCAGCATTGTCTGTCATCGTCCTTGTATGTGATTAAATTATGCATCCTCTCCCAGGTAGTAAAATCAAATGGCCTGAAATTTCAATGTTTTTCCACTCGGATTAAATATATTTAGAAGTATACCAAAATGCAGCAGAAAATAAGCAGTATGTGAAATTAATGAGTTTAGCCGGGCAAGGGGAAGGTGGGACGCTGTGAGGCAGGAGTGGCAAGTGTTACTTACGAGTGAGCCTGCCTGTGTGCATTAGTGTGCCTGCCTGTTTGCATTAGTGTGCCTGCAGATGAGAAAGCATGAAAAGACAAGCGCAGGCACCATGGGGCAACAGGAGGTAGGCAGCAGCAGCATGGGCACTGGATTTCAATAAAAAAAACAACAACAACAAAAATAGCAGTCCTAACGATTGGCGGGACCGGTCACCCGTTTAAACAAGAAAGCACACCGCCATTAATTAAGACGGTAAAACATTAATTAAGACAGTAAATAAAAGAGAAACCCGTGGTGGGCGGAAAAAAAATTTAAACTATCTCAAGGGGAGAGGATGTAGCCTTATGGCTAGAGCTGCCGACTTTGGAACTGGGGAACCGGGTTAGAGCCTCGGCATCAGCTCAGCATCCTGTGATTCTGGGCAAATCACACAATCTCCCCACTTCTACCAAATAGTGAATGTGTCCTTGTGTAACGTAACTGTTGCTCATGTAAAGCGCTCCAATACCTTCGGGTCCAGTTCACGCTATATAAATCTGCAACAAAAAAAAAGGGGAACCTACATTAAAGCATACGGCAAAACAACTGGAAAAGCGCGGCCGCCATTAATTAAGATGATAAAACATTAATTAAGACGATAAATAAAAGAGAAACCCGAGGTGGGCCCAAAAAAAAAATGTATAACGACATCAAAACAAACCTACATTAAAGTGTGGGGAAAAACAAATGGGATGAAGGCATCAATAAAAAAGAAGTTCTCACAAACAGGGAGATAAAGTTATGTGTAAGTAGATTGTACTTTACTGGTGCTCCTGAGCCTTGAAAGGAAGTGAGATATCGGCTGCAGGATGAGACAGGAGGCTGCAATGAAGAGCGACACTGGAGCGATCCAATGGTAAGCAGGGGGTGGGAATAGAGTGGTTTTACTGATTACAGCCAGGGGCGTAACAAACACCCCCGCAGCCCCCGCAGTGCGGGGGGGCCCCCAGGTGAAGGGGGCCCCCTCAGCTCTTCGGTAAAGAGCTGGGAGAGAAAGGCTTGCTGTAGAAAGCAGGTGCAGTCTGCAGCCGGCTCTGAGCTCCTCGCGCTGACCCAGGGCAGGACTGAACTGAAGAGAAACAAAGTAACAAGTTACATTGTTTCTCTTCAGCCAGAGCAATGAGCCAGCCCGGAAAAGGGATGGGGGCCCCAGAGAGAGCATTCCCCACAAGGCACAGCCTCTGAGAAGGGAGGAGGCAGCACAGAGCTGACAGGGCCAGGAGAAGGACTGCAGCTCCAGGAACAGGACTCTGCTGGGAGCATTGGTAGGTAAGCAAGCACTGGAAATGCAATTGGCTTCGCAGTCTCCCTGGATGGCACGGAGTGTTTCCTCGGTGGCCTGCAGTGTCCCCGATGCGGATAGTGAACATGGAAACGTTCCCAGATTTCCACAGAAGAGATTAAAAAAAACAATGGCTCAAGAATGTTTGAAAATGGATGTACGTGTACAAAATGACAGAGAGTACTTTTTTTAATAGTTCAATATAGCGCAAGCTCGTCCCCAAGGTATTGGAGCGCTTTACACGAGCACCAGTTACATTACACAAGGCCACACTTATTTTTAAGCACGGGGATTTTAAGTGATTTGCCCAGAATCACAGGATGTTGAACCAACGCTGAGACTCGAGCATGATCCCCCAGTTACAAAGCCAGCATCTCTGGCTGTTATGCCACATTCCATTTGTGTCAGTGGTCTTCCCAGTTGCAAAGGAAGGGAGAACATGTCTGTGGTTGTTGCACATTTTTGAGCGACATTTGAGACCAAGTGCAAAACTATCTGGAGCCTTCAGCAAAATTCTATTTTTTCTGTTTTTTGCTCCCTCCTTGGAATTATTTGGTAATATTTGATGCTTTTGGTGTCAATTTGGCACTGTCTGGTGCTGGCACCCTCGGCACCTGCCTAGTATTATTGACTCGCTTTATCATCAGCCCTTTTATGTACTTTTAGACTCTGGCCATGGGCGTACGTACCAATGGTGCCGCATGTGCAGTGGCATCGGGCCTAGGAATGGGAGGGGCACACTGACTACAGCTGTCTTTCAGTACCCAGCCAGGGGGCACTTTCACCTCCTTAAAGGAGGGCGCGTGAGGCTCGTGCTACGCAACTGACTCCAGCTTAACTGAAAAACTCACATTTTAGGGGCCTCTGGAGTACTATAGAGTTGGGGAAAGTCATTCCCAGGTTCCACAGCACAGAACCTTCATTTTCTTTTTTTAAATACATTTTAGGTATTCAGTTTCCGCCCATGCTGTGCACTTTTTATTGTATGTTTGTTTTCCTATGATTTCTATTTCTTGCTATTCACATTGGTAATATTTTTTTATTGAACAATCCAATAAAGAGCAGGTTATAAATTGATACTTAAAGTCTAATGAAACATAGAACGAGCCCAGAACAGCAACGAAATGCTAAAACTAATAGAGATATATTCAGGTAAATAAATGGGACTGGAGTGTAGCAAACAATTGCCAGTCATATGGGAGAGAGTAGGACACACATAAGAAGGGAAGGACATTATGGGTGGAAGGGGAGAATCCATGTAAAATGTCATATCTAATAAGTATTGGCAAAGCTAATAGGTCTGACGTTGGTTGCAGGACTATTGGCTGTACCAATGTATGTTTCTTTTGATGTAGTTTATTATGACTTTATTGTTCCAAGATGGCTAATGGATGCTGAGAGAAGAAAGACATGAAGAAATCATTGAAATACGAAAGGGTGTAAATACTGTAAGTGGACAGTGGTGAATAAGAGACAATGAAATACAGGGTGTAAATTCAGTGGGTGGACAGCGGTGTATGAGAGACAATGAAATACAGGGTGTAAATACAGTGGGTGGACAGTGGTGTATGAGAGACAATGAAATATTACAGGGTGTAAATAAAATGGGTGGACAGCGGTGTATGAGAGACAATGAAATACAGGGTGTAAATACAGTGGGTGGACAGTGGTGAATGAGAACAAATTAAATACTAAAGGGTGTAAATACAGTGGGTGGACAGCAGTGTATGAATGACAATGAAATACAGGGTGTAAATACAGTGGGTGCGACAGCGGTGTATGAGAGACAATGAATTACAGGGTGTAAATACAGTAGGTGAACAGTGGTGAATGAGAGACAATGAAATACTACAGGGTGTAAATACAGCGGGTGGACAGTTGTGTATGAGAGACAATGAAATACTACAGGGTGTAAATACAGCGGGTGGACAGTTGTGTATGAGAGACAATGAAATACTACAGGGTGTAAATACAGTAGGTGGACAGTGGTGAATGAGAGACAATGAAATACTACAGGCTGTAAATACAGTAGGTGGACAGTGGTGAATAAGACAATGAAATACTACAGGGTGTAAATACAGTAGGTGGACAGTGGTGAATGAGAGACCATTAAATACTAAAGGGTGTAAGTACAGTAGGTGGACAGTGGTGAATGAGAGACAATGAAATACTACAGGGTGTAAATACAGTAGCTGGACAGCGGTGAATAAGAGACAATGAAATTCTGGGTGTAAATACAGAAGGTGGACAGTGGTGAATAGGACAATGAAATACTACAGGGCGTAAATACAGTAGGTGGACAGTGGTGAATGAGAGACAATGAAATACTACAGGGTGTAAATTCAGCGGGTGGACAGTTGTGTATGAGAGACAATGAAATACTACAGGGTGTAAATACAGTAGGTGGACAGTGGTGAATGAGAGACAATGAAATACTACAGGGTGTAAATACAGTAGGTGGACAGTGGTGAATAAGACAATGAAATACTACAGGGTGTAAATAAGGTTGCACGACATAGACCATGAATGAAGACAGAGCAGGGAGTAAACACAGTGGGCTCTGAAGTTGTGACCCGCAGCTGTCCTGCAGAGAACTGTACGCCAGTTCCCCATAGCCAATTACAGACCCCGCATCACCCATAAAGGTCAAGCTATTTTTAGTCTCTAAAATTTCTCCCCATACTTTCCTAAATAAGTAACCATTCCAGGATGGTTGATATGCATTTGACCTGTGGAAGGGTACACGGGACAGATGGGTGTCCTTGTGTACTGTGGGAAAGGCTGTGACGAGAGTGGGTGGACTGTTAAAGAGACAAACAAGGAAGCCGTTAATATCTTGTTCTCTCTTTTCCATAGTTGCCTTTGTGTAGAAAAAACAATCACTAGGTAAAGAGGGGAGCTTGTCACGGCCACTAGTGAGATTCTACAGAGCTACCCCATTTCAACACCAGCAATGTTCCATGATTGTGTACTTAATAAATAAAATAACCTGACATAATGTTGGCCCTGCTATAATGGTGGCACATATCGGCCCAATGTGCTCACCCATGGTATAATGGAGCCCAAACTGCTTAAAATGCGGGCACTGGCATAATAGTGGTAATTACTGTCTGATTGCGTGGTGCACAGCCCTCATGCTTGCTTCGGCATAATGGCGGTAATTCTTGGCATAAGATTGGCGCATATGACATGCAACTATGACACATAGATATTCAAGGCGGAATCTATCATGTGTTTTAGTGGTTCATACAATAATTGAACGTTTTCACAAAAAAGATAACTTCTTTATTTAGGGAATTTTAATTATTTTTCAAGAAGGCAAAGCTGGTATTTAATAGCAAAACGTGTCTGCTTTCATAAACTGACAAGCTGATATTTTGGAGACAAATGACTGAATTTATTTAAAGCTGAAATTTGAGTGGTTAAAGGGCCCACTTGGGAAGGCCAACCCCGAACACACCTCTTTCACTTTGGTGTGCTTGCTGTACTCACTTGCTCCTTCAACTTGGTTCTCAGCTTTTCGTTACACCACTTTTAGGATCCACCAGCCGCCACTGGTGCATGGGCGGCTGGCCCCTGACCTGAGAGCTCCTGACTGAATCCGTGAGCGTGGGGGGCCCCCTCCATATTCTTTGCAGGGGGCCCCCTCAAGTTTCGTTACGCCACTGATTACAGCAGGTCTTGCTGCAGCGCATGAGCTGCTAGGCTCGACCTAAAAAACAATCTAGGATCTCTTCCTAAGCACAGAGACTGTTATAGGGTGTCTGTTTACTATCTTCTCTTGCAAACTCTGTAGGAAGGTGTGAGCTCTCTTCCTCCACTTGAGCAGAAGAACAAATGAAGCTGCGGCACATGAAATGCGGAAGGAGCAGAATGCTACAGCACATTTCAACCCAAACCAATGATAAACGTTCTGAAAAAAATTCAACATTATAGCTGTTGCTGGCAGCTTCCTTAAAAAATGCTTCGTTTTTTTAGTTTTAGAGCGGTAAATGAAAAAATGCTTAGTAAATCCGTTCAATTACTTTATTTTGAGGTATTAATCAGCATTATTCTCTCTGCAATACCATTTATTTCCTTGGAAACTACTGTTGCAAATACCCCAGTATCATATATATGGCACCTTTAGCCTTTACTCACCTTTAATTTACAACATGTTGCATTATGGGACTTGCAGATAGTGTCTTCAAATCCCAGCATGCAAAATGACCTTGACTCTAAAGCTAGGACTTATGGAAATATCAGACACAGGACTGCTTGGCAGCTATGGAAGATGCGTTAGTGGCCACTTGACCATTTGTTTACTCTATGTCTTGCCTTAAAATCTCTTCTTAGCCATTATCCAGGTTTAGAGTTCATGAAAAGATGCAGGTCTGCTTTTCCTGAATGGTTCATCTTTATTGTAGAGTAATTTCATTTTTTAAGGGGATCTGAGAGCTGCAGATAGGTGCCCATAGTCATAATACTGTTTGTTTTATTTCTGTTTGTTGCGCGAGTTTTACTCTATTCTTTATTTATTGAATGTCTTAAAAGTATGCACATAAAACATTGATCAAGTAACTTTCTGGATAGTTATGGGATTTGTATAATTCAATTTCCTATTGTATTCCTTGTTTTGAAGTTATATTTCACGCACTCTACTTCAAATAAATGGTTAAATGCTGTGACTGGTTGGAAAAAAGCCTTAAATTAAATCTTTATCCTTCTAATATACCTTTCCAATTTCATCAGAACTTTAGAATTGAAGGTGCTCTGCATATGCCCTTGGAAGGTATGATGGGAAGCACCATATAGTCTGCTATCAATAAAAGGAACAAGTATTACTCGGTTTTCCTTCTAACTCCCTATCCTATTTTATGTGATATCCCTTAGAAAAGTGCTTTGGTTTGTTTCAGTCTTTGACGTCTCTGAGCATCCAGTTTATTGGCGATTGTGCTCTTTTCCCCCAGGTCAGGCAACCAGCAGTTTGCGAGCTGCCACAGTAAACTTGATTGACTCCTATACGTGCAATCAGGGAAGCGTATACAATGGCGCAATCACACCTTCCATGATTTGTGCTGGGTACCTGGCTGGCCAAATTGATTCATGCCAGGTAATTAGTTTTACTTGTCAGTCAAAACGAATTCACTTTGTGTGTGGTATGACTATTGTAATTACTGTTGAAGTGCATTGTGAATGTTCCTATTTCAATTTAAGCAATCTATATCAGCGTTTCCCAAACTGTGGTCCGCGGACCCCCAGGGGTCCGTGACACATTCCCAGGGGGTCCGCGAACTGGAGTGCCTTCGAGTCAGCTATTTTTAAATATTACGAAGCATTTAAGCATACAAGCACTGTGAATGACAGCGCAGGGGCGGCGGGACCAAAAAAAATCGGGCCAATCACCATTTCAGCTTAGGCCGGGGAAGCTGAAGGGTGATTGGCTTATTTTTTCATAGACGCGCACGCTCCCACGGCAGTGCGTCTTCCCTCGCGTCTGCAGCCAGCCCAGGAGCATTTTGCCGCCCAATGCCCTGTCTCCGCTTCGCCTCGCTAAATACCTGCATTCCGGCACCTCGGACCACTACTAGAGCACGTGAGTGTTTATTTCTTTATCATTAATTTTAAAAATGTTACATTTACACCTGTTGGGCAAGGCCAGGGGAATTAGGTCGTCGTGTGTAGGCCGGGTGTACCAGTCGCGCAACACCCATTGTACTCCCGTTGTGTGTGTCGGCTCTCAGCCCGGAATGAGACTTCACCCGAGCACTTCAGAGGTATTTAAAAGCCCATTTGCACGTTATTGTGGCCTTACTGTTTCACCCCTTCTAAGTGCCCAGCAGCTGCGCAGGGCTCTTAGAAGGGGTGAAACAGTAAGGCATCAATAACGTGCAAATGGGCTTTTAAATACCTCTGAAGTGCTCGGGTGAAGTCTCATTCCGGGCTGAGGGCCGACACACACAACGGGAGTACAATGGGTGTTGCGCGACATTTATGTGAGGCCTGGTAATTGCCGGCGGAAAGAAACGCTGCAGCAGGTGCTTCTAATCTAAAAAGCATAAAAAAACTTTCAAATACGGACCCAGGAAGCCAGCGGCCGGTGGGCTTTAGGGCGGTGCGACCGGTGCCACCGCACCGGCCGCTGGCTTCCTGGGTCCGTGTTTGAAAGTTTATTATGCTTTTTAGATTAGAAGCACCTGCTGCAGCGTTTCTTTCCGCCGGCAATTACCAGGCCTCACATAAATGTCAAGATAGCTCCTGTGATTAATTATCTTCCTGGAGAGAGATCAGCATTTTGTGTAGTTGAGGTTTTGACTTCTGTGAAGTTAGTGCAGAGGGTTAATATGCCTGCTGCAAAGAACGTGTGCCAAGTGATTACAGAGTGCGTATGTACAGATCAGCAGGTTACTGCTTTCAAAAGAAACCTCCTTTTATTACTTGCAATTTATAACTTTAAGAAGCATGGAGCGCCAGGGCCGGCTTTAGGGCGGTGCCACCGGTGCCACCTTTCTGGGGGCGCCGTGCTTGAACGTTTATTACGCTTTTGAAGCACCTGCTGCAGCGTTTCTTTCCCCCGGCAATTACCAGGCTCACATAAATGTCACAATAACTCCTGTGATTAATTATCGTCCGAGACAGATCAGCATTTTGCATAGTTGAGGTTTTGACTTATGTGAAGTTAGTGCAGAGGGTTAATATGCCTTCTGCAAAGAACGTGTACCAAGTGATTACGTATGTACAGATCAGCAGGTTACTGCTTTCAAAAGAAACCTCCTTTTGTTACTTGCAATTTATAACTTAAATTCCTAATATAGAATAGTGAGCTATTGACTTTCATCCCAGAACTGCATACACACTGCAAAGAATACATTATTAGAAAATTGATTAATGTTGCAAAAAGGATTAATTTGGCAGAAATCGATTCTTATTATTAAAGAGAACTCCCAACTATGCAGTTTATTTTTCGACTCTGAGTTTGGGCTTCTCCACACCAAGTACTCTTAAACTATACTGCCTACCAGTATGGATGACATGTGACTCCTACACTTTTAGTCTTTTGGCTTATGTAACATTTCCTATACACTGATTTACACACGTATGATTGATTGTCTCTGTGTAATGTGTGTGTGATGCAAAGTGCTCGAACACCCTGCACTGGTATGAGTGGCGCTATATAACTAATTCAATGCATCTGAGAGAGTGTGGTTATGGAGACTTCGTCACTGTTAAAGGGTGCTAGTGAGAGACTCCCTGGTGGAGGTGGTCATTGGGGGGGCGCCAACAAACATTGTCGCACAGGGCGCCACCAGCACTAAAGCCGGCCTGTTTTAATTTTTTGACATTTAAATTGTAAAAATTGCTTGGGGGTCCCCGGACTCCAGTAGTGATTCAGTGGGGGTCCTCAGGAGTCAAGAGTTTGGGAACCACTGATCTATATGTTTTTATTTATAATTTTTTTTTAAACGGTTTACTTCACATGTAGAAACAAAAAGAGGAAATAGGTTTTTATATTGTTTCTATTTAGTTTAGTCGTTATTAGACAACTTCTTTAAGACAATTTTGTCCAAGGTCTCAAAATATATGTATTAATTTCCCTTTTATCGCATGTACAATGTCAACCATTTTTTACTCAATAATAAATGCAGAAAAAACAATAGGTTACATTACATAATTATACGACTAAAATAATCATGTAATTGGCACTGTTGTATATTTATATATTTATTTATGTACTTGACGTAGCATGACATAACGCAGTTTAGTATAATACAATATAACGTGTATTAGTAAACTGTACGTTCACTCAAGGAGGATATCTTGTCGCTGAATAAGAGATTTCTATTGTTACCCAAATAGCTGAGCATTGTAAACAGCAACATATTTCTCCAGGGTTTGATCTTTCATAGATTCCCATAATTAAATCAGCACCCAAACTTTACCAAAGATGTGAATGTACTCTTACTCCTAGTGGCCACAATAACTCTGAAATTTCGTCCACACATCTAGGGCCACATGTATCGTGCATTTTACTGGTCGCAAATGGTCCGATTCACAGAATCGGGCATTTGCGACTGGTAAATCGCATTTTAGTATTTATAAATTTCAATTTGCGATTCGGTAACATGTTACTGAATCGCAATTTGGAATTACGAATACATACCGATTCGGTATTAGGAAGGGACATATTTAGGGCGTCCCTTCCTAATACCAAATTGCAGCAGTCTGTCTGAATGTTTTGCGACTGAAATGCGGTCACAAAGCATTCACATTTTACCACCTACTTCAAGTAGGTGGTAACCCATTCACAAATGAGTTAGGGGTCCTCCAGGGACCCTTTCTCCTTTGGGAATGCTGATGAAAATGTTTTTTAAGAGCAGGCAGTGGTCCCACAGGTTTTGCCCTTACACTGCTCAGTTTAAGTTTCAAAAGACAGATTGAGTTCATAAATGTTATTACTCAAAAAATAGCTTTTCGATATTGGGTCTTTTATTTTTATTGAATTGTAATGCCATTCTTAAAATTAAGTAGAGTTTTTGACAAATTTGGATTGTCACAGTTCTTAAAAATTGCTAGGATGTCTTGAATTAAAAAATGTCAATGCTTGATTTTTTGAAAATGTAACCAAAAATCTAGTTAACGGGACAGCTGGTTCTGGTACCGCCTATGGTACTGCTCATAACAGGAATTGTGGATTGTTTATATTTTTCCATCCCATTGTCTGTGAACATGCTACTAAGCTTCATTCAATGCTCTACAATTAAAGTGCCAGACAACCTAATTACCTATTTGTAGACTCAGAAAAAAGGAGGATTTTGAAGCATTTATATTAGACAGAGAACAGTCCCAGACTGTGTGCAGTCCCTGACTGCACAGGGTCCGCGTCAACTAGTGAGATTTCTCCCACTTAAAGGATGTCACAACCCCTCATCTATCAGAACCACATGCAATGACTAAGATTTTCCTTGGTCAGGCAGCATTACCAGTTAAAAGCCTTTCTATTTGGCGTGAAGTCAGCCCCGATAGTCTACACCAAATGGCATATGGCTTTTCTGTTTTTTTTGTTGTGAGTGTCTTAACAGACCCACACCTTTCCTGGATCAGTTTGAGGAAATAGGTTACCACATGACCAAGTACAGTGACCATAATGCTTTGGGTCTGAGTATATGGGCCACTAAGCAAAGAAGAGGGTGTGACTATGAAATAGATGGTTAACTGCTAAGTAAATAAGCACATTTTAAGCAGAGCTATTAAAGCCACAAATTACACCTGTACATTATTACGGTGGGTTTGATGGGGTGCGGCCACCGTTTATGTGATGATCTTCTAACATTAATAGGCAGTCCAATATCACTTTCACATATATTTATAAGTGGTGTACTTTCGTGTTGCTCTCCTTTTCCCCTTCCCACCCTTCACAATAAACAAAAGAGCTGTCAGACAGGGAAACAATGAATTTTATTCTTCTCTCCCCTTTTCCCATGAGAGAAAAAGGTACTTTGGCATTTTGTCTGTTAGCCTCCCTCCAAATAATAGATAAAAAATATACAGGCGTAAACAAATTCTCACCATATAGAAACTACGAGAGTCTACATTATAAAATATTAAAGGCTTATGTGCATCAGGTGGATACCAAGACATTCGCTCTCCATGCACGGTAAGTACCCTCTTTGTTTGCCCTGCCATGATGTGTGAGAGGGGCGCTCTAGACACATTAATAGTTCAGAAGGATACACATTTGTGCTGTGAGTGCTTGCTTCTGATTGCTGTTGAACCCAACTAGCAATCCAAGAAGGTCTTAATTAGGGTATAAAGCACACCCACATACCATCTAAAGCTAAACCCTTGCACACCTTTCCAGGACAGTCTGACATAGTTCTTTACAAATACTGCAAAGGTCTGCTTCTCTGAGTACGTCGAAAAGCTAGATAGCTTTGGGGTCAGCAGACTTATAATGCTTTATTGTGTTTTCCTTGGAATAACTGATTAGCAGGAGGACTCAGGCAACTGTGTGAAGGCCCTGCTGATTAATTGTGTAGAATTCTTTAAAAGAACATGGTGAAATCTAGCCTGAAATCCCATGCATCAGACCTGTGCTCCCCAACCCAGGCTGGGAACATCATACACCCACACCAGCCTCTTTCCTGCTCCTTTAACCTGTTATGTTGTTATGCAGATCTGTAGAGCACACTATCACCCACAGTATCCTAGCGCTGAGCAAGTGAGAGTCTAGCCAAACCTGGGACTTAATGGGACTACTATAAAAGCCAGTTCTTCAGCTTCTTGCAGAATTCAAGCATTGAGGAGGAGGCTTTATGTCTAGGGGCACGTTGTTCCACACTTTAGGAGCAATGTAGGAGAAGGCCTGACTGCCGGATCTCATTTTCCATATGTGTGGAATACGTGCAATTGGGGTTCCGAACAAGCAGAGATAGACCCCCCTCAAGAAAAACAACAACACCCACACCAAGAAAGCCAGATGGTTTACCACTGAATTTCAGAGTCCAGACACACTTGCCGCCACCTCAAAAAGGCCTGGAGGAACACCAAATACACAGAAGCACACAACAACTTCAGAGCCGCGACCAACACCCACCACCAACTCATCAGAAAAACAAAGAAAAAAGCGATTGAAGACAGAATCTCCACACACGCACACAGCAGCAAAGAACTTTTCAACATCATCAAGGAGTTCGCCCAACCCACCAGCGAGTCGACTGACATGCCTCCCTCACAAGACCTCTACGACAAACTCAGCACCTTCTTTCACCACAAAATCAAGAGCATCTACAACAACTTCGCCGAAGACAACCAACACACTGAAACCCCACAACCACCAGCCAGCGTTTGACAACTGGACAGCCCTCACCACCGAAGACACACTGACGACGATAAAGTCAATCCACTCCAGGGCCCCCACGGGCCCCTGCCCCACCACATCTTCAACAGAGCCGCCAACACCATCGCATTCATGCTCTGCCACACCATCAACCGCTCCCTGGGGACCGCCTCGTTCCCCGACGACTGGAAACACGCCAAGGTCAACCCCCTCCTGAAGAAACCCTCGGTGGACTCCACCGACCTCAAAAACTACAGGCCCATCTCCCTGCTCCCGTTCCCAGCGAAAGACATTGAGAAAGCCATCAACAGCCAACTCGCCACATTCATCGAAGAGCACAACATCCTCGACTCCTCGCAATCCGGCTTCAGAAAAAAACACAGTACGGAAACCGCCCTCCTCGCTGCAACAAACGACATCCGCACCCTACTGGACAAAGGAGAAACAGTAGCCCTAATCATCCTCGACCTCTCAGCGGTGTTCAACACAGTCTCTCACCGCACCCTAATACGCAGACTCCACGATGCAGAGATCCAGGACAAGGCCCTCGACTGGATCCGCTCCTTCCTCTCTGGCAGAACGCAGCGGTCAGACTCCCCCCTTTCCTCTCGGACCATACACCAACCACCTGCGGAGTCCCCCAGGGGTCCTCCCTCAGCCCTAAGCTCTTCAACGTCTACATGGCTCCGCTCGCCCTCATCATCAGAACCTACGGACTCAACATTGTGTCATACGCAGACGACACCCAACTCATCCTCTCCCTATCCAACGAACACAACACTGCCAGACACAACTTTCGAGAAGGCATGGAAGCCGTCAACAAATGGATAAAAAACAGCTGCCTACAACTAAACAACAAAACAGAAGTACTCATCATGGGCCCAAACCCCAATGCCTGGAACGACACCTGGTGGCCCCCCGCCCTCGGAAGCCTGCCCACCCCCACGGACCACGCACGCAACATGAGGTGGGTGATGGTGCAGCGGCAGTGTTGGCAGGAGAACTAGCCTTTGGTGGTGTTCGGCGTCCACTGCTGGCAGTTGTCGTTTCTTCCGGAGTTGAGTGCGTGGAGGGTGGTGAGTCGTAGCGGTGGGTGCTTGGAGGACCAGGGTCTCTGGTGCTGGTTGCTGTCGGGTCGCAGACGGTGCAGACGGGCTTGCCTTTGGCTGGGCTGCCATTAATTAGGGGTTGGGGGAGGGAGAGCAGCTGAGAGGCCGGGGTGGGAACACGCGGGATGGGGAGGGGCCGTGGGAGCAGCAGCAGAGGGAAAAGGAAACGGCAGAAAGGGGAGCAAGGAAAGCTAAGGGAAAAGGCAAAAGGCAAAAATAAGGCAAATAAGGCAATATTGACAAAAGGGCAAGAAAGGCAAGAAATAAGGCAACTAAGGCAAGAGTGGCACGGGCAAGAATGCAGGAGCCAGACAGAAGGAAAAGCAGAGCCTGAAACACGAAGCAGAGCAGGACCGCACAGCAAGAAGAGCATCTCCAGGAGGGCATTGAACACCAACCTGAAGCAGCGCAGGGGGCACTGACTCCACAACAGAGCTGTATGAGGAGAGAGCAGTTTCCCGACCAAGTGGTCAGGGGTCTTGCTCACCCTGTCATGCAGCGGCCGCCATTAAGTAGGGGTCGGGAGAGGGAGAGCAGCTAGGAGGCGAGAGCGGGAACTTGCGGTAGAGGAGAGGTTGTGGGAGCAGCAGCGGCGGGTGGCAGAAAGTAGGGAAAAGGAAACTGCAGAAAGGGAGCAAGAAAAGCAAAGGAAAAAGGCAAAAATAGGGCAAATAAGGCAAGAGTGACAAAAGGGCAAGAAAGGCAAGAAATAAGGCAAGAGTGGCAAGGGCAAGGATGCAGGAGCCAGGCAGGAGGAAAAGCAGAGCCTGAAACACGAACCAGAGAAGGACTGCAAAGCAAGAAGAGCAGCTCAGGAGGGCCTCGAACACCAACCTGAAGCAGCGCAGGGGGCAGAGACTCTACGCCGGAGCTGCACGAGGGGAGAGCAGTTTCCTGACCAGGCGGTCAGGGGTCTTGCTCTTATCTCTTCTCATCAGCACTGCCCGTACACTGAGTTAAAGAGATGAAATGCCCTGCACTTCTTTAGTTTGTGGGCAGTCCATCTGCTTCTTTGTTTGAAGATGCCAGGAGCAGGCTAGTCAAACAGGCGAAACACTGTTCACAAAGGTAAAGCACTGTCAAACAGTGGCAACATCACACGCTTCAGAGTTCAAACTGAATACACAGCAAGTTCATCAGGTCTATACGTAGGCACATTGTAGACCGCAAAATGAAACTCCAAATAAATCTGAATCCACCATAGATCTTTGACACACCAGGCACGGTTGACAAGTCCAGTCAGTAGAATAACGTAGGTTTCAACCCAAACAGATCTGACACTAACATGTCATCGGTTCAGAGCTCAGTAAGATTTAAAATGAAAAAGCAGTACCTTCAATCCACTGTATACCTGTTCAACTTCCCTGGCCTTTAGGCTGTCTGGTGAGAAAGACATCGGTGGGGCTGCTAGGCGCATTTATTTGACAAGTTAAATAAGATTTTATTAGTAAACCTCTTGATTTCTTCTTAGAATCTTGGATATAGTTACACTCCATGTTCAATCATCTCTCCTTCCCTGTTTCAGCAATGGCCTTTTCTCCTCATTAGGTCCATTTTCCGCTCGTCACCAGTGTAGCATGGTAAGAAGAGGGTACCCAGCGTAGATGATGAAACAAGATGAAACTTTATTTTTCAGTTTCAAGTAGGAGTAATGGGTTACAGGTATTGTAAATAGTAAGGTACCAGCCCCACCGGGGGCAGCACTCCAGCTGCTCAGCCCACACGCTCCAACTGACATGCACTCCACAAAGCACACATGAACATTCAATGACATCACATATACTATGGCTGACCACGGAAAGCACAGAATACAGAGGAAAAAATATATAGCAATAGGAGCAGGATACCACAAGAGTCTTTTTTTCATCAGCTTTGAAATCTTTTTAGGTGCTAAAAACACTCTGTGAAGGGAGAAAAGATGGTTTCTTCTTAAATATGCAGGTTTTCCCATGCTGTAAAGTGTATACATTGATACTTGCCATGGTTCTTTGATCTGAAGGTTCGGCAAGTTCCTTCCCTATAAATCCTCAGACAGTTCAAAGTCCCAATCCATGAAATCCAGTATCAGCCGATCCCGCAGCGAGACCTCTTTCTTCCTTTAGTTCACTTTTAGCAATTGCTCTTCTAGCTTGTTAGTAGTTCCATCCTTAACAGTCAAGAATCGTTACCAGCTTTTTAGTTGGAGAAACTTTAAGCTGGATAAGTTACCCTGGCCACCCACTGTAAGACACTCTAGGGGAGAAGCTTGCAGTCCTGTAACAACTGGCTACAACATTATATGCCTGTTGCCTTGATTGGAGTTGCTAACTTATCCCCCAAACACTCTGCAGTACCCAGAGATTCCAAGACCGGCGCAAATCTTCTGTAATACGGGACCTTTGCGGCCTGTTTTATCTGAGACCAGAAGAAGGCCATCGCCTGCAAGACTTTTAATCTCACTTCTTTTACGTCATCAAACTCATTCAAGAAGTGCGTTTCACCCCCTCTTACATCTTTCAACATTGCCCTAAACAGGCAGCCAATTCCTGGACCATCTGGGTTTTTGAGTAAGCTCCTACAGTTTGTTTAGCTGGATAGCCCATGGATAAAGCTGAAAGTCCGACATTGAGATCCCTCTCTTATTCCATCTCCTACGGAGCTTCTTCCAGGAGATCCCTTCGACAGCCAAATTAAAGTATTGACTTTCCCTTGCAGTTTTTTTAACCACTCTTTCTTATAATGCAGTAGTATTGTGTTGAACAGGAAAGTACATTTTGGAAAGATGTCTATGTGGGGATATTTATAGAGCGCACTGTTACTCCAAAGAGTGTCCTGGCGCTAAGCTGAACGGAAGCAGAATGGAAGAAGGAAACTTAGGGGAAGGAGAAAAGCCATGTTTTAAGTTTTTTTTCCAAAACAAGGGAGTGGATTCGATGCTTCTCAGATGAAGAGGCATTTTGTTCCAGTGGAAGGGCCCCAGGAAAGAGAGAGACTTACCACCTAGCCTGGACTTTTTAAAACGGGGGACAATGGTCAACAACAGATCGGCAAGATGGTCATCTTTATCAAATTGGCAATACCAAAGATTGTTAGTGGTAGGTGTGACCAACTGATTAACAATGTATTTGTCTCTGCAAACACCTTTTTAAAATTGGATTCTGTCATCCTATCTAGATCTTGTGTGCCTTTAATTCCTAGAGTACTTCATGTCTATTTTTATTTGCAGATTTTTCCCTCTAAATTCTGAAATATTATTTCAGTTTTTTAAGGATTTGCTACATACATCCAAACACCAAAATCTGCTATCATCTGCTCAATTGCTGGGAGGGCTTTTTGTAAATCTGTAGTATAGATCATCAAGTCGTCAGCATATACAGACTTTTTTCCCCAAATGTCATATCTAAAACGACTTACTGCACTCCCCTTTTTAGATTACGTGCCTATGGTTCAATATATAATTTACATGAAAGTAGGGATTGTGGGCAACCTTGCCTCATTCCCCTTGTTATTTTAAACTCTGATGTTAACTACCCTGAAGAATGTGTGTTTTAAGACTGTATTCAAATGGAACCAGTTAACCCAGTTGAATGCTTTAGAAGGATCAAAAGTCAGGACAGCAAGTTGAACCTTCAAAGTAGTGGCAAGATATATTGAACCAATTAACCCATGAGTCAACTCATGTAAATATCTTCCCCTCATGTAACCTTTTGATCCTCATGTATTAGAACCCTCGCCACCTTACTCAGCCTCTTAGCTAAAATGTTAGCATAGATTTTGTAGTCAATATTCAACAGTGATATAGGTCTATGTGACTCGCAGGAGCTGGGAGTTTTATCTGGTTTCAAGATTATGGTGACTATAGCTTCTTCCTCCAAGAATGTGGCCAAGGGGCCCCTTTCCCTGAAATTTCCCCAAACAGCCTTGATGAACAATATAATTGATCCTTCTAACACCTTATACAGTTCATTTAGAAGGCCACACACAGTGCTAAATGTGTAAAATAATAAGTGCCAGGGCCTGACCAGGAGGCCACTGCAGCTTGCACCACCCTTCGCCGCTGTCATCACTGCTAAAACAACTACTAACCATCTCTCTTGCCTGCAAGTGTGCCAGTTCAGATTATTCCATGTCCCCAAACCTAAAGAAGTGACTGGGGAGGCAGGTATTAGTATTTTTAAATGTATATTGTATATATAAACAATCGTTGTTCTGCTCAATCTCTAATTTAGATGAGCAGCGCCACCAAGTGGCAGACTGTCCTAAGGGCAGTGTTGACAATTAAATGCAGGTGCCGAGCACCAGAAAGCAATTAAGTGCCGGTGCTGAGCACCGGAAACCACCAGCTCAAATTAAGCACTGGACAGGCCTACTGCTTTCCCTCTCTTACTAAATTTGACTGCCTGCCAAACTTCACCATGCACAATATCCTGATCCAAACATGTATTTTTAACATTTTCAAGCTTATCTAGTAAATCATCTCCTAGCCATGTGTTGACCTTATCCTCAATGGTTACCAAATTCTGTGTATACGGGTCTCCAAAGAATTTAGGAAAAGCTTTTTCAATATCCTAGCTATTTGTAAACTTGGTCTGTTTGAATTTTCCAGGCCAGCAGTTTCACAGCATTCGCCCCATATTCGAAGTGGTCCATCTAACTCGCCTCACACCTTGCTCCTCCATTAACAAAATAAGCTGCTTCCTCTGCTCTTATAATTCTCTTTCAGATGTTACTTTCTTATTGGGTAACAGGCATTCCATTTCAGACTATGGTCACTCAATCTCCCTTCTATATGTCCTGCGCTTCTGGGATGATAAACTAATTATCTTCCATCTCTGAAAGGTCTTAAAAGCGTCCTAGACGATATTTAAAGAGCTGGCGCTATATTTAATTTAATAAATTCCTCTGTCTCTAACCTCAAACTATCAACAAGCTCCTGATCTGACAGAAGAGTACAGCCCAGGGTCCACCTCTTGATTCAAACATAGCAATAAGTTTCATTTCTATAATTACAGCCGCATGGGGTGAACTGTTGCATGCTTAATCTCATTGATATCGTCAATTATAGACTAGTCAACTAAAAGTCAGTCGATCCTTGATGAATGCCCATACTTTTTACTATTGATTGTGTAACCCCAATCCTTCCTGGCCCTTATCCCCCATATGTCACACAATCCCAGCTGTCTTATCCTGCTGTTAATATATGATTGCATTTTTGGGGACGTACCAGGCCTACTATTAATGGATCTATCCAGGTTGTTATCCATAATAGTAGTATTAAAATCACCAGTCATAATAATTGGAGAGAAGAAATCAAATACATTTACAAAGATCTTCTTTAGGGGGTTCAATGTCCTCCACATTAGGGCCATTATTCCCCTCTTAGGTATACCTTCTGTCAGGTGGCAATTACCCACTTACCTGACTTATCTGTCACACACACTTTCATAGTAGCCTCCACCTGTCTTTTCATTAGGATAGCCACTCCCTTGGTGTAATATTATTCTTGCTCGTCGCATTTTTGTAGGAAGCTCATTAACATTCCAGGAGTAATTTGCACTGGCACTACCTTGCCCCTAACTCTAGAACCCATGTGCATCCTATTATGCTATTAGACAAAACAGTGGTCTGGTAAACTATTGGTGTTGCCCGAGGCTCCCAAGGATTTTTTTCTCCAATTTTTTCCCATGAGCTCCCCACTTATTCCTCTCCCCGCCTTTCCCTCCCGTCCTTTTGGAGAACCCTCCCTTTGAGTGCTCATTGGGATGCAACCAAACTAATAAAACTAAACATTTGCATACAGTTGGACTCTTTATCTGGCTAAATCGCTTATATAGGCACAGAGGCCAACATTTCTCATACTTTCACGCAGCAAGCCATCTTGCTGTGCTGCGTGAAAGGGCAGGAATGCACCGCATTTAACATTATATGACGCATTCCGGTCCTTAACTTGCGCTGTCGCTTGTGCTGCCTTGTGCCAAGGCAGGCACCCTTGCATCGAGTTCCAAGGGTGCCTACGTGGTAGGCAGGATTGTTTTTGTGCAGGAAGAGACACCTTACTCCACAAAGGCAATCCTTAGAGGCATTTTCCTCTTTCTATGTGTGCTGTAGAATGCAGCACACATAGAAAGAGCAAACAACAAGGAGAAATAAAGATATTTATCCTGGTACGCCTTCCCTGGAGAGGTGTAGCATTTTGACACATTCCCAGGTGTGATATTCATGGTAAATCTGGGAATGTGCCAAAATGCATGAATGGATGGGTGGGAACACCAGCGCTCCATCCATGGAACCCCTCCCTGGGGCAGGGGTTCCAGGGGTAACGCAAGGTAGCGATCTGTGCTGTCTTGCTTTACTACAGATTTATCAAGCCATGCAGGGCCACTCTAGATCGCCTTGTGTGGCTTGATAAATCTGACTTTGGTGGTGCATCGCTCTTGCACCCCCTTGTATGGCACAAGGGCAACACAACACTAGGATAACTATGGGCCAGAGTATATAAGTGAAAGAAATGTGTGAGAAAACATTTACCTTGACAGCAGGTTACCCTTCCTAATGTCCTCGATCAATTTATCTGCCTCCTTGTGGTTCCGTAAGTTGTGCATTGTATTATTGTACATTACCCTAAGGATGCATTGGAGCATTGTGTACTGATAATAAGTGCTCGTCAATAGATTTAATGAATAGTACATTTAAAATCCATTTATCCATGTGGTTTGGTGTTCCCTACATGATGATAGAGATGTATCTTGTTTATTTCATCCAAAATGTTCACTATATTACTGTTCTGTGTTTTTTGGTGCACAGGGTGACAGTGGAGGTCCTTTGGTCACATACATGAACTCACTGTGGTGGTTGGTTGGTGACACAAGCTGGGGAACTGGCTGTGCTGCTCGCAATAAGCCTGGTGTGTATGGGAACATAACCCTGTTTGTGGACTGGATTTACTTACAGATGCAGGTAAAGTTTTACTTCACTTTTAAGTGTTTATTGAATGGTAATACTCATGCTGCCTTACCTGTGGTATGTGAAATACAAAGTAGGGTAAGGATGGCGTATTACCGTACCCACGTTACCCATTCAATTTTCCAAGCACTGGGCCAATGTGTGCATAGTATCCCAGCCCAAGTGTAACAATGAGAATGCTTATGGTTGAAAAGGATGCCCAGCCCTCCGGAAGCAGGCAAATAAATGTTCATCAGTTAATGTCCCAGTGAGCTTTTATACCTAAGTGACTGTGAAGTTGAATTTTCCGTTACATTCGTAGTAGTATAAATTGGAATATCATTGAAGTAAAAACTAAAGTTTGATCTTTTTTTGAAACTCGTCGAGCAGGGAATGGATTTTTAACCAGCTATTCAATTCTTTGAGTCCACCTCTTCTGCCCTGAACAATGCACCTGAAGCTTCTGCTCCAAGAAAGTTCCTTCTAGCAGGGGCTGTGTATTAAAGGAGGAGGTTGCATTGGTTTTAATGGACTGGAGGCTTTGCAGTCTTTGTGGACACTGGCAGAGCTCCACCTCTGGGGTGAACCGGGGTCAATGACTTGAGTTGGTGCTGTGGGGGTGCCTCCGGGTAAGGCCATCCAGTCGACAGTCCTGGAGCGGTTTCTTGGCCCTCCATCTCCTCCGCGCCCTAAATATTGTAAGTGTTTTGACCTTCTGCCACATGATAAATGCAGGATCAACAGTTGGGTGGAACTGCTGGAGTGTGGATCAACATTTATAAAAATTGGGTTTATTCATAATTTTGCCTGCTCAGTAAAAACAACATCTTTTTGTAATTTTACACTGTGGGTGTATTCCTTTCCACACTTTTTAGTATGTTCAATTAATATACATTAAGTACCAGACCTGTGGGCTCACACAACACATTTAGGGTCAAGTAGGATCTTCCTGGTGAACAGACACCCACTCTGAACCACCTTTTTAAATTGTTTGCGCTTTGACACCACCCCTTCTGTAGAGATCAAGCACTTGTGACCCAGTGGACGGGACTGCTGTTCACTCCTTTCAGTAATTAGGTTGGTCCCATCTGAGTGAAGAGTGGCTTACCCAGATTCTCTCAGAACCCCCAGCTCATGAGATATTCTACTTTTAAGAGACCAATAACAACTAAGACAAATCTGGGAGATTTATGTATCTCATTGAAAACTCCACTTTCAAAAAGGATATTTTGAATGCTAATGTGTTTTTCATCACTTCAGTCAGTTTTTGTTCCTCTCAATCAGTAGGATCACAGATGCAAAGGTTCATTTCTTAAGGGATACAGGCTAAAAGAATAAGGACATACATTACAGAAAGATGCTAACCTAGACTGTATCAAAAGGGCAGATTCTCTGTCTGCACCAATGGCAGAGTAACTACACTAAGCAATGCACCCCATGTGATGGACAAGCCTTTGGAAGAAGACTCCTCCAGCCTCATCATCAATGGACTTCTATAAGTTTCACCTGTATCTCTGCTACATTATAGGGAGATTGGTCTACCATCATTTCTTCCAGCATTAACTTCTTCAAAGATTGCCATGGAAATTATGGGACATCTTCATGAAAAGGTAGGCTTGGTGTGCATAACATGAGGGGTAAAAAAGCAGCCCACTGAAAATTCATCCAAACGTTTATGGTGCATGGGGGAAGGAGCTAGCTCGCGACCAAGATGGCCGCTTGAGCCGAGAGCTCCGATAAACCGTCTTCCTATCCGTCATTTATCCTGCAACTGTGAACTCTATACAGCGCTATACTTGGTTCCTCTGACTCCCGGAGCCGCGCGGTGAAGGCGGCGGGGTTCGCTGACTTTCGAGCTGCCCCCTGTGCGGAGAGCGGACCTCCATCGGCGCTGGGCGGTGCTGGGCCTGGGTGCCGGGGCCGCACTGAGGCGAGCACTGGGAGATCCCGCGGTGATGCGGCAGCTACTGCGGAGGCGGCGCCTGGATCCCTCGACTTCGTGAGGCTAGCTGACGGGGGATCTGCTCGACCGGACCTGAGGCCCGGCTCTTGGGGATTCCGTCGGCTGGGTCCCGGCGCTGCTGTAGCCCTTGGCCTGCGCGGCCTCCTGGAGGCAGAGGCTCCTGGACTCGTGGACCCTGGCCTCCCACGGCGTGCGGGGAGCTGACGCGCCTTGTGCACTTGGTGCGGTGGATCCGTCTCAGCGCCCGGTGAGTGTGGGGACGCCTGGAGCATGGAGGCCCGGAGTGCTTGGTGCTTCCCCCCTGGTTGCGCGGACACACGCGCGCTGCCCTGGAGGTGCTGGGATTCAGATGCATGGACACTCGCCTACCCTGCGCCTTATTTCCGTCTGGCGCTTGCCTGCCCTGCTAGTGGTTGAGGGCTGCCCGACGGTCTGATTGAGAGGAGGCCGCTGTTTGCACGGAAGAGGGACTGCTGCCTGCTCCCCATTCCCCCTTGTCGTTGGGGGCTGACTGATCTGGCCTGCGCTCTGCCCCCTTCTGGGTTTTGTCTACTTGCTGAGCTTTCGTGGGGCTGTGGAGCTCAATACAATCGCCTGCTGGTGCTGTGGAGCGCCCGGGGGGACCCTGATGACTTGACTCTGGACCTGGCCGCATGAACGTGCCTCTGTTGCTTGTGGTGCCCTGGCGACCTCAGCTGATCGGCGTTCTGGCAGTTCGGCCGGCACCTGCGACTGGCCTGTTCTCGTACGCTCGGGGATCATCTTGCCTGGGCCCCCTGCTGTGGACGAGCGGCTGGCTCCTGGGGGAGAGGCCTGTTCTTGCCATCTGGTCGCTGCACTGGAGTGCGTAGTTCTCCCCCGCGGTGCCCCAGGGGCTCTTGACGATGGCTGACTGCGAGATGCTGACTGGGCTGCGACATTCCTTTGCGCCCGGACCTCTGCTGCGTGGAGCGGTTCTGCTGTAGGCTGCCCTTCGCCCCCCTGTTTGGCTCTGACAGCTGGCTCTACTGGTGGAGGTGGTTGGCGCCGGCTCTCGTGTGACACGCATGCTGCGGACCCGGTGCGATGCTGGTATCCTGGGGCAATGACTGGATTGCAGCTGTGGCGTGCCCTTGCCTAGGTAGATACTGAGGGCCAGCGGGGGGCGGTGAGGGGCTTGGCGGTTGTGTCCAGATCGCTGCTCCTGACGCCTTGCTTTGGTTGGTACTCCTCCGGGCGCTGGACCCTGCACGACAATACGATGGGTCGCATGGACAAATCGCAATCCAAACTGTCGTTTGACCCTCGGCGACCCAAGCCTGGCGGATCCGCGGCGGAGGGAGATGTCGCTGATCGAGTCCAGCATTCAGACGACCAGCACCAGGATATTCGCGACCTCTTGCTATCCATGGAAAAGAATCTCCAGGGTGGGATAACCTCTTTAGGCGCCAAAATGGACGCGCTCACTTACAGAATGGACCGCATGGCTGAACGATAGGACAAACATGCGGAGCGATTGGACAGCTCGGAACGCAGACTGATGGAGACTGAGGAGGCGCAGACCGCCCTGGATGCGGGGCACAAACAACTGGGCAGGGTGATGCAGCTCCTCCAGGACAAGACGGAGGATTTGGAGGCCCGCTCTCGGCGCTGCAATCTCCGCATCACGGGCCTGCCGGAGTCGGCACCCACTGGGAATATGGAACTCTTCATAGAAAAGCTTCTGAAAACACTATTGGGTGATTCCTCCTTTTCTAACATGTTCGTGGTTGAGAGGGCGCATCGCTCTCTTGGCCCCAGACCTGTGCAGGGGCGCCCCTCCCAGGCCAATCATAGCTAAACTCCTGAACTATAGGGACCGTGATGTCACTCTTAAGCTTGCCCGCGAGAAACAACCGCTTCAATTCGAGGGGTCAACGATTTCACTCTTTCCCGACTTTACCGCTAAAGTTCAGGAAGCGAGGCGCCTGTTTGCTCCCATGAAGAGACAGCTCCGGGAGCTAGGTGCTGACTATGTCATGTTATATCCTGCTAAGCTGAGAGTGAATCGACAGGGCCACTCTCATATATTTACTGATCCGAAGGTTCTGCAAAAAGCTCTGAGGGATTGGGCGAGGGAGGGGCGGGCGCCGCCGGATCGCCAGCTCTTGGATGAAGCGACTGGGGGTCCCCTGGATGAGCAGGGCTGACCTGCTCCTGGCGCCTGGAACTGTTGCCATCTGTTGATTGGTGTTGCCCGCCCCCCTCCCCCATGTTGGTGGGCCTGTGCTGGGGCTCGCCTGGGCCGGTGTGTCTGCCGGTTTGCATACTGCTGGGACATTACACACTTGTGGCTGTGGGGGGGGCGGCCCTTGCCTCCGCGGCTTGGGGAGGTAGGGCTGCTGCTTTCCTTCATTACTTTGTTTTAGTCCGCTGCTCCTTCCTTTTTGTTGGGGGCCATGACTTTTCTCCTTTGTATTCATTGCTATGTGTTTGTTGCTAGGATGGTAGTGGATGTGCGTTTTGCTTATCTTGCTCCTCTTTGGACCCTGGGGGAAATGCGCCCTTTCGCACTTAATCACGGCTGCAAGTTTCCTTTATGGCGGGGTACGGAGCGGTGGTCCAATTGATCACACACCCTTTTTTCCCTTTGAGCGGGCTACATCCCCCCCCGCGTGTAGTACACCTGGGATGTTATTGGATGGTTGGCTTTGGGTGCCCCATACTACGTACCAGAGGATTGATGGGTAACATCCATGCTGCGGGTTTCACATCACACGCCAGGGGGGGTCATGACGTGGGTGAATCAGAGGGCTGCAATCTCATTGACGCCCCTGGACACGGACAGTGAGGGTAGGTTTGTTTTGTCTAAATGCTGTGGTAAGGGGCTCGAATTTTTCATTTTCAACGTCTCCGGCCCTAACTATGATAATCCCGACTTTTACGCTAACTTAACGGCAATGTCCTCACCATATGCTCTAGACAATCTCCTGTGGGGCGGGGATTTTAATTTTGTCATACACCCTGCTCTGGATAGGTCCGATGGCCCGGATAGATGCCCGTCGGCATCTGCCAGACTAGTAGAGACGTCCCTGACACAGCTGGACATGCACGATGTATGGCGCCATAGACACGCCCAACAGGGTGGCTACACGCATTATTCTGCACCCCACAACATACATACTAGAATAGAATACTGGTTTGCCTCGAAACAATTGTCCTATCAGATCCGGGCGTGCACGATCCTACCTCGATCATTCTCCATTTCTCCTCACGATGGCGTCCCCAAAGAAACGTATCCCACTATTTGCGTGGCGGTTTCCCCTATTCTCCCTTCTTGATCCTGTTTTTAAGGAGGAGATCGCAACGTCCATCGAAGCCTTTTTCGCGACGAACATAGGTTCGGTGGACTCCTTCCTGACTGTTTGGGAATCCTTCAAGGCGTATATTAGGGGGGTGACCATATCCAAACAAACGGGGGTTCTTAAGGCGATACGCACTAGGCTGACTGCCTTAGAGCGAAAATTGAAGGACCTTGAATCCTCTCGAGGACAGCTTCATAGTGAGGACCTTGACCGGGGCCTGGCGCAAACTCTACGGGACTATCATAAGGAAGCTGATGCTGAGATTAAACATCTCGGGAAATATGCCACTGACCGTAGCTATGGCGAAGGGGAGAGGCCCGGTAGGGTTCTGGCAAGGATTCTGCAGCAGCGGAGGGCCAGAACCACTATTCCCGATATTAGGCTACAGCAAGGTGATCCCCCGCTTGCGGAGGAACAGGTGGCGGAGCAATTTCGGGAATACTATCCTGGTCTATACTCTTCACGCGGTCACTGCTCGGATGAGCTCATAGAGGACTATCTGTCGCATATCAAACTCCCCTGGTTGTCTGACTGGCACCGTGAGTTTCTGATGAGGCCAATTGAACGTGAAGAGGTGACGCTGGCCCTCTAGGAGATGAGGGCTGGTAGTGCCCCGGGAAGTGACGGTCTTACGGTGGCCTTCTATAAGGCGTTCCAGGATCTCCTACTTCCTTACTTGCTCACACTGTTTGGGGATATATGTACTTCAGGCAGTATGCCACCAACTATGCAAGAGGCAATTCTGGTGGCCATACTTAAACCTGGGAAGCGACCTGAGGAGTGTGCTTCGTACCGTCCGTTGTCCCTCATGAATGTTGACGCGAAGATCTTCGCAAAGATACTGGCCAACCGCCTTAGCCCGCTGGTCACCACCCTGGTGGCGCCTGAGCAGGCTGGCTTTGTTCCCAGCCGTAATCTAACCTATAACCTGCGTACTGTCTTCGCTGCTCTGCAACATACCCGCTCGGAGGTCCCGGCGGTAGCGGTATTCTTGGACATGGAGAAGGCCTTCGACTCTGTTGAGTGGCCTTTCATGCGGCATGTCCTGAGTCGTATGGGGGTGGGGCCGGTTTTTCTGCAACTACTTGCAGCACTCTACTACTCGCCTACGGCACGCGTTCGGATCGGATCCTTAGTCACTGATCCCATACAGATTTATAGAGGCACGCGGCAGGGATGCCCTCTTTCACCCATACTGTATGCCCTGACAGCGGAACCCCTGGCTTGTGCGCTCCGGGAGTATCATGGCCACAGAGGCATTCGCTTGCCAAACTATCATCTAATTGTATCGACGTATGCGGACGACACGCTACTCTACGTACGGGAGCCTGAGACCCACCTTTCTCCGGTATTAAGGGAGGTGGTCCTCTTCGGATCCCTTTCGGGAATAGGGGTTAATTGGAACAAGTCCACAATGTTTCCTCTAACGCCAGCCACGGCTCGCTTTGAGCCGGAATACCCCCTTTTATGGTCCACGGAGGCAGTACGATACCTGGGTATCCGGCTCCATACTGACTCGGAGGTTGTTCTGCGGGAAAATTATGGCGTTGCCAAATCCAAGCTGGAGGATGATGTGGACAGATGGATTGCCCTCCCGCTCTCTTTGATGGGCAGAGTGGCACTTATGAAAATTATAGTTCTACCGCGTTTCCTTTTCCTATTCTTGAACATTCCCATGGTCCTGTCCATGGCATTCTTCAGCCGCCTTCGCTCTCTTTTGGTGCGTCTGGCATGGAGGGGCGGGCAGCCACGCGTTGCCTGGAGGATACTGACGCTACCATATGCGATGGGAGGCCTTAGTGCCCCCGAATTGGAACTGTACTACAGAGCTGCCCAATCCTCACACGCACATTATTGGATACATGGTCCCTCGGATATACCTCACTTGTTAATTGAGACTATCGTTGCCGATCCCAGGCCTCTGCCGGCCTTGCTGTTCTCGGCTTGCGACAGGCGCACGGGCATAATGGACTCCCTTAACTCGGTTGTACACGCCTGGCACTCTATACTGGCCGCCCACGCCGGTAACATTCTGTATGCCCCATTAGCCCGCTTGGACTGGTGCAGCTGGCTGGCGCCCTGTAGGGACAGAGGTGTCCTCCTCGCACTGCAGTCCCTTCATCTATATACCATGGGGGACCTATTTGAGAACGGTACTGCCCGTTCCCTGAAGGATGTCACTGAGGGGGATACAGTCGGCACTCCCCTCACACTTTTTCAATTTCATAGAGTTAGACACGCTCTTCAGGACCTATTGGGAGACGATATGGCGGAACCCCCAGAGATCCCGATATTGACCACCATTATTAAAGCTCAGTCACCGGCTAAGCTGGTCTCAAGAATTTACCACTCCACGCTAAATGCCAGAGACAGCGCATACGTTAAGCCACGGCTGGCATGGCAACGAGACCTGCAGATAGATTTGACCGATGATAAGTGGAGTTACTGTTGCCTGAGTACTAAACAAATCTCACTCAATGGGCGCCATAGACTGGTTCACTTTAAATTCCTCAACCGGGTCTACCACACACCGGAGAGGCTACACCGTTTTGGCCTACGTGACAGCCCCCAATGTGACAGATGCGGAGAGCCTACAGCTGATTTTTTCCATGTGGCTTGGACCTGCCCGGGGATCGCCCACTTCTGGTGTGATGTATTCTTGAAGATTAACCGCATTACAGACTTGTCCCTGTCCCCTGACCCGCTCCTCGCTCTACTAGGCTATTCACTACCACTGCCCAAGACACATAGGCGCCTTGTTGATATGGCGCTGCTGCTTGCGAGGAGATGTGTAGCGGTCTGTTGGCTTCGCGGCCCAACGCCGACTCTGACTCAGTGGACTAGAGACATGCTTTACTGTTGTACACAAACCGAAATTTACAGCGAATTATTGCCGCCCCGCAACAGGCCTAAAAATTTTTGAGCCCTATATTTAGCCCAGAAATCGCCTCATGCGCTGGCAGGGAGAGGCCACGTCCCCGTAGGGGGCCACCCCCACTTCTTGGGATCTAGTGGAACTGTACTATCTCTGCTAGGTATGGTTTTCCCTTGTCCCCCTACCCCCCCTCTTCCTCTTCCTATTTCACACAACGATGCGCAGGATAGGGTGCTATGGCATGTTTAGTTGATGATTGCTTTTCTGTTTTCCTTCTACATCCTCTTTCTGAATATTGCTTGATTTATCCTACGGCATATGCTTGGTATGTTTATATAGGATTTGCTGCAGAAGGCGGTGTATGGTTGGATTGTGTCTATGCTCTGTTTTTATTGGTTGTAAATTTTCTTTTGAAAAATAAAATGATAAAAAAAAAAAAAAAAAAAAAAACGTTTATGGTGCATTTCCATTACCCACATCTGGTGGTGAGCATTCCACCAGCAGTGACGGGAATTTGTGGGTTTTCTGCCATCGCTTCCTCCCCAGACTGGGTCCTTTCATCTACTCTGGCCTAACACTACATATGGTAGATTTTCTTATATCCAAATAGTGTGATCTTCCTGATAGTTCCTACACCTACATTGAGAGTTAAAAACGTAATCACATTGTTTTGTTTCTTATTCCAATGGATCATTATTGTTATGTTTACTTCAATGCATAATGCTATAGCCTCGCATTATCATCAACATTATTTTACAGCATACAGGATGATAATCACGTTACGCAGTTTCCACTGAAGAGTTGCATGCTGTATTGAATGAGTTTGCTCACACTTAATCACAAAGTGGTGATGTTGCATAGTTGACCAGAGTGGTTCAACAAATGGCAATTTGCCACGACAATATACACGTTTTTTGCCATTGGTTACATATCTATGCCGTTTTGTCTCTTACTCCCACAGGTATACAAATACCAGACCACGTGAGTTCCCTTATGTGTGGGACACTCAGTGGGGTGATTGTACCCATGTTTTTATCATTAGATTGATGACAACTCAGGTTGAGATTACTCTAATTTTAGTCCTGAAGAAATGTCACTTGACTTGGACAGGCAGATAGGCATGCAATATGTGGACCAGCTACATTTCAATTGGTCCCTTCGTTTTTAATCATGGCATAGTCACCTCATTTTCTACAGGTAATATTACCTCTTAGCACACCCACTATCACGTCCACCTCACTTACTCTCAAAAAGGGAATGAAAAAGATGTCCAACAAAGTGCTCATGCATGAGGTGTGTGCTGGACATTGCACCTCCTGCCGAGCGTGCAGTAGGCCCCAATGATGACGCCTTCTACCAGGATGGGTGAGGGCCACTGCATCCTAAATAAGATATTCCCAGTACCATTGGAATAAGATACAAAACTGCATGATTAAGTTCTCAACTTTTAATGTAGGTGTGGAAACTATCCGGAAGTTCACTCTATTTGTTACAGTATTAAAGTTTTGGATGGACATGTGAAGGATGACATCAACCTCCCCCTTCTCTTAGTTTAACAAGGTAGTTTTTCCACCAGTAACTTGGTGGTTATTTGCTCATGCTGTTAGATGGAAAGACTGCAACCAAAACCCTGAAACCTTCATTACTATAATCAATATCCTAGTGAACTTTTGACACCAAGATCTCCTTTTCATAAATTATCCTGCAATAATAACCCTTATAATGTTGTGTTTTGTTTTGTCGCAGGCGAACAAATGAACATGGAACCATTGTATTCAAGCTTTTACTTGGAGGATGTTTTCCAGAAACCCCTGAAAGATTATCAAGATGTGAAATTGGTCTACTCTCCTTTTTACTTTATCATCAATTGCTGACCGATTATTGTTTGAAGATGGTCCATTTTGAAGTATAGAATGAGATGCCGATCTGGCTTGTGCTCGGACATGTTTAGAAGCACTTTAGTTTTATTCAATGGTCCAAAGTCCATTTGCACTGATCTGAGACTTGCAATTGTTTGAATGACTTTACTGGACCTACCTCTGATTAGACTTTGAGAAGTAGAACATGATAGCCAAACCTTATGGTACTTTACGGTGTAATTAGACCCTGTTGTGTTTCACATAAAAAATCCCTTTCAGTAAAGAGGTCGAACCCCGATAAATGTTCTCACTGAAACCTAAAAATGTCATCACATCTGCTGCACTTAGTTCCTATAGAGGTGTAAGTCAATGTCACTTATTTCTGAAAATTGAAGCATAATCCTCTAAGAAGCTTAACTGAATATACAGTGGGCATTATAATATTTGTTTTAAAGCCATAGCTTTAAACTGAAGCATCTGTGCTGCTGGTTGGCCAGAAGGGTACGTGTTCACAAACATTTTTAACTCTATCTTCAGTATGATAAAGGCAGATAGAATAGTGACACACAAAATAAACACCTATTTTAAGGGTATGACTTTATATGGCTGTGTTCTAAGTGTGCACCCAGAAGGATTGGCGTATCTCTCATATGCAAGGTAAGGCACAGTCTTTGAATTACCCATTGTCGTCTTCACATTTCCAACCTGTGGGATGGGTTGGTGTTAAGAGGCAAGCCTTGTAATTTAGAAACAAATGTTCAAATTTTGAGTCCCTATCCTCTTTAAACCAGTACCTTATTGGCCTTACCACATTAGCCTTTTGTCTCCTACGTGTAGGTCTGTATTTATGTATGTATGTATATATACACATAGTATGAACATAGCTACTAAGTAGCAGAGCACTGTGCAAAAATTGTGGGATACAGGGCAACATGATGGAGTTCAGGTTACAGGCGGAAGGTGCTTGCTGGGACTAACTGACAACCCCATTTTTTTTAGGTTTTGTGGCTACCTCTCAGTTTCAGGGAAAGTCCTGCGGTATGTGGTCCTTGTTTCATACATGTGTGTGCTTTATTTGAGTGGAAAATGTTATAATTGTGCAAGTTGAAGGAATACTTATGAAATTCACTTCTGAACTTTAGTCAAAATTCTACTCTGGTTATTGAACTGAATGCTGCAATCAATAAAACCCCATTGAGCGTGGAATAAGATTTGGAAACATTTAGTTTTTTATTGAATTAATTGTGTTTTTAAAAGTAAGAAGTGTCCGACCAGTATCTGACAGCCAATGCGTTTCACCACGGCCGGCAGAAATGCCCGATCGTCGTCCCTGTATGAAAGCTTAAGACTGAGAGGATCTGATGTATATCCGGTGGTGTAGGTGTTATTGCAGAGACCGTGCTGGATGTTTTGGAGCCGCAACAGGAGGCAGCGGCTCGTCGACAGGTGATTGGCAGAGTGAGTTAGAGGGCTACAATAAAACTCAGGACACCATGATTGCTTGTACTCGGGCCTCGGCTTAGGTGTCGTCACTGACCCCCACCTGGTCATGCACAGCTTTATTAGCCAGTACCCACGTGATCGCGGGACCACTCCACTAGACCTGAAATGGTGGGTAATACATAAACTCCAGCCCCTTCACCCATCTCCATCAGCCATGAGGTGCTAAGTTTTGACCAGTTACGCACACTCGCTTTCATGAAAGGTTGGTGATGTGTGCATGGGCCTCTTGGGACTGCACTTCATGGGGCTCCAGATTGGGATGGAGGGGCACAGCACATAACAACTGACCACTTGAATGGTGTGAAAAAGTCAGCTTTATTGAAACAGGTGCACATCACAAAAGTTCCTGGCAAACTGCCTTACAAAACTAAAACATTGCTACACATGAAGTGAACTAAATAATGTCCCCACCCCTTTGGTTCCCCCCACATACCCACCCTGCAGCTAACTCCTTTAAATATGTTCCATTTCAACATTAACAACTTTCTTTTGACCCTACATCCCAAGACTGCCTGTATAAACCTGTAAGTAAACAAATGTCCTAAACTGAATCTTGAACTCCCTGCCTACCCTACCCATGGCTCACCAACTGGCAATGCCAACCAAATGTCTGCTAACTCCAGGCAAACGTTTCATGCCCCTGCCACCTAGAAGAGGGGGAAGGACCACTGCCTTTTTCTGCACCCCCACTCCCTTAATGTCCTTGGTAGTTCAATTCCTAACACATGATATATAAAGTTCTGGCCAACACTTCTCTCAGTCTAACAGATAGAGGTCTATCCTAATCCTGGACGAATGTACCATGTCTCCGCGAAAAAACTCTCTGGCCTCAAACTTAATATCCGAGTGGCAAATCTGTCCAAAACCAGGATCCCTACAAAAATGGGACATCTCTCTATTCAGTTTCTGCCTTTCTCTATAAATAGCAGCAGGCCTAGCTGCTCCTTTCCAACTTCTCCACGGCACAAACTCAATCCACAATACAAAGCATCCCGCCTAATTTTCCTTAATGATCGACAAATCTCTTTTCATGTTCCTCATCAACACTTCCCCCTTTCTCCCTAACCAGGTCATTCTTCCCAAGATGTAGGATCAACACATTTGGACACTTATCTCCCACCATCATACCATTGAAGGCCTGCAACAGTTCTCTCCAACACATGCCTCCCTTTCCTTATCATATAAAAGGAAAAAGATGGTTGTTAAATCCCAAATTGGACCCAAATCCCTTTGACCCACCTGAATGGCTGCCCACTTGATGAAAAGTGGCCCACCACACAGATGGCCACCTCCTCTGCCGCTGAATCTGCTACCGAACCTGGAAATAAACAAGCAGTCTGGTTTTCACATGGCAGGACCCACCATGTGCCCCTCACCTCCCAAACCCCACACATATTACCTGAAACCCCAGATGACCAGCAGCCCAGCTGCATAATATACTGGCGCACCTAGCCTCTATTTTCTGCTTCCAACGCAGCACCAATGCAAAAGGAGTGTGTGCCATACTCTGCTGCGTGCACTTGCAATTGAACCAAAGCCTTGCACAACAATACCAGCAGCTGATATGCCATTGCTTTCTCCCCAGGCCTGTCATGAAAAACGAACCCCGTAGCCATCCCACAGCACATTGCCCAGTGTTTAGCTATTGAAACCAGGCATGGGCCTGCCAAGCCTATCGCATGCAATGTGAAACTCTTCCATGTGCTCTTTGATCAGTTTTGGAGAGGGTAAGCCATATCTCCAATCTACCTTCCGTTCTGGATACATCCTCCCACTGGATTCCCCCTGACCCCTCCTTCCCAGCAATTCAGACACTTGAAAGGCCCCAAAAAACATCCAGGTCATATGGGTGGAGAACCAGCAAGTCTCCTACGTGTTTCTGCACACCCTCTGTAACTGAAGCAGCATCCTGCAGAGTAAACTCCATGATATCTGTTTCTTAACCCGCCCCACTGCCCCTGCACCCAACGCTCCAATATCATGTGGCCCACTTCGCCAGATGATGGCAAATAGCCCCATAACAATTTACCCATAGAAGCGATTCCTGACCATTTTCCTGTAATGGTGACCCGGGACAGACCATGTTCTATTAAGTCCAGAATGTACTGAATCATGTGTTGGGCCCTGAACCATGCTTCTTCCCGGTGGTGGGCCCCTGAACCTAGAAACTCCTTCCATGCTAACCGTGTTAATGCAGCGAGAGACCCTACCACCAGTTGCACTATCTGGTATTGCCTGCGGACCACAACTTTGTTGGCATGGGTGTCGGGTCTCTGTCTGCATACTTGGCCAACCCACAGAATCTCTGCCACTGTGAACGAGACAAAGCGTCTGCAATATCATTGTCCACACCTGGAACATAATGCGCCTTGAAAGAGATATTATATTGCAGGCATTGCAACACAAAAACCTGCATTAGCTTCAGTACCTGAGCGTCCCTGGCAGATTGTCGATTCACTTCCTTCACCACTGACATATTGTCAACTCGAAAAAGCATCCTCCTGTGTGCTGCTTCCTCAGCTCTGCGCACCATCTACCCTACCAGTATAGACCAAAACCTGTCTGAACATCCCAGTCCAAGGCATCCTGCCGAGCCAGAGGAATGCAGTTGAATAACCGCTAGAAGAAACACCACATTCTAAGGTCATCATTGATCCCGGATGAAAGCCTAACATGGTAATGAGGCAAATTATCTATCCATCTCCAAACCCAAGGAACCTCGCACCTCAAACAAAACCCCCAACAAACCCCTTCCATAACATTGATGCCTCTTCTGGATGCCCGTAAAAGCCCAGCCAATACTCCAACCTGTCCAGGTTAACCAGAGTACAATCCTTTTGTCCCAGACCCAGGAGCTCCCCTCCAGCCCCGGGCACCCGAGAATTGCCGTTGTGCTGCTTGCCCTACCCCATGCTGTTGCCACTGCCCTGCTGGTAGTCACTACCCATTCCAAAGCAACTCCCGAGGGGTGGCGGCCCATGCATTGTGAGCACTCACGGCAGAATTTACAATAGTCCAGAGTGCACAATCCCTTACTGACATCCCCACAGGTGCCCTCTGATCCTGGCTGAGTTTCTGCTCCCATCCCCACCCCTTCCCAGGTGGAACAGCCCTAAAAGGGGCGATATATAATTGGCAGACTGCTGGCTGTAAATGTTGTCTTGCCCAGTTTCGCAGCCCCCATCTTGTGCTGCCAGAGATCAGAATCCAGTTCCCCCCCACTTTGCCTCGGGATCCCAGGCCAAGAGCACCCTGAATTCTCCATCATATTGGGCCCATGCATATTGGCCCCTGTGATTTTCACCTTTCGAATTACACCTAAGTACCTAAACATGGCTAGGTAGAACTCTGGATATTTTTCGCAATATACGCTTGTAAAAGTTCAAAATGCTGCGGTTCAATTCTCTATTGTGAGAGGTACCTTGGGCTGCTTTGCCATCTCATATTCTTCTTCCCTCGAACCTCCCTTGGAGCGCACCTCTCTATGTAGGAGTTTAAGAATCTCCACATATCCCTTCTTATAAATACGCTCTTTCGTAGCTAGCATGAGATGAGCCCCCAATGGCTTAGTGACACCCATGTGTGGCAACCTCTTTACCTTTATCTCCTTACTTTCTGAACCATCCTTCTTCTCCCCTACCCATTACCCGTCCCTGTGCCCCCTCTTCCTGTTTTGTTTTTTCTGCTTTGCTTACCCTGGGTACCATCTTTTTCATCCGTGCCCACACCCATATCTAGCACGGCCTTTGTGCAAATGTTCCCTCCCCCATCCTGCTATGACTCCAGCATCCACACCTGTGGATACCATCTTTGGCACTCCTGTTAGTTCCTTGGCCCCAAGGTCGTGCCCATGCAGTACGCCTTGCTAGTGGCCTCTCTGTTTCTGACACCCTAATCAGCCACTCCCGTGCGATCCTCTAAAACAATGGACATCTGATTTGTTTACCCCCCCTCAGACTCCTAGGCTCTTCGTCCCTCACTTTGCCTTCCTCTTCATAATCCAAAGCTGTGACCCATAGCGGGTCCTCCAACTCGCCCCAACTGGGGCCTGCACACACATCACAACTTAGGAACTGCCTTATAAATAGCAGCCGTAGTGGGACATGCGGCATCCAGAGGTGCTGAGCCAACCAGTCCCTGCCGCTCCGCAGATGCTACTCTCCTGCCGTCTGCCATGCACGCACCAGAGGATGGCCTAGACCTACCAGCAGCTGGGGCCAACCCAGTTGTGCTGGACCTACTTATGTCAGCCACGTGGGGATCCCCCACCAGTTTCAGGTGAACCATGCAGTGCCCAGCCCTCTCTTCCCCTCTATGTTGTTGTGCCGCCCCCAGCTCTGCCAAATCCAGATACCTGCGTAGGTCTTATACCTGTAAAAAAGATGACAGGCCTGTGTGCTGGCACCTTGTGCCTGCCCTAACAGGTCTCCTGAATCCCTTATGGCCCCCACCCAGCCCGCTTGACTTATCTCCCATGCCAGGCTGTCCATGGTACCCTCAATCCCCCCGTGACTGCTGCCTGTCCGTATCTAAAAGGACGTCCCCTTCCAGGAGCTCACAGTCTCAGACATCCTCTTTCCCGATCCATTCTAACATGGCCTCTACAATTGCAGATACGGGCCCGTCCCTGCCCCTAAGGTATCTCCCCCACTGCTCTGGGAACCAGCTCCCCCTCTCCCAAGGTCCCCTGCAGCACCTCTGGCTTGGGCCCTTGATCATTTCACTGCAGGGACCCACCCTTTCCCAAATAAGCCTCCAGCTGAGCAATCCTGTCCCTCCCCCTTACCCTCACCTTCCAGTGGCTAAAGATGTTGAGGCTCCCCCGTCTGCTACATCCCTGTCTGTGACAGGGCTAATAATACCTTCCTCCTGTCACTCTCATTTTGTACATGCTGTGACTCAGCAGGCAGACCTCACCGCCTGCTGTTTAATTACTGGCCTTTCCTCGCCAGCACAAAGCCATCATGGCTTAGCCCCCTCCCTCCTCCCACAGTCTCATGCTTGCAGCCTTCATTTCCAACACGAGCTGCTCAGCTGAGGCCGCTCGCCTTGGCGTGTGCCACCCCCTCCATCAGAGGAAGCGGGCAGCTCATCTGACACCACCCGCTTCATAAAAGCCTTGCTCCCAGCGGCCTCATACACGTGCAGAGTGCATGGGAAGGCTGCTGTTTCTTGCTCCATAGCCATAAGCGTCCCAATGGCCTAATGCCATGACTTCCAGTATTGCTGTGGCCACAGTATGCAGTATTCCTTACTAAAGTGTATGCTGCACTTAAAGCACTAATAAACAAAAGTAACCAGGCACTCATTGCTGTGGCCACAGTATGCAGTATTCCTTACTAAAGTGTATGCTGCACTTAAAGCACTAATAAACAAAAGTAACCAGGCACTTCCAGCCACCAGTCACCTGACCCTAAAATAGTGGCAGGGAGCCCCTATTTTCCCCTTAAATAATATTGGGGTACATATGTAGCCCAAAACAAAATGGCAGTGGATGGATGGATTTTCTACCTTAATATTCTGGTTAAACTCAGTAGACTGTGTTTCTTGATGATAAGAGTGAAGTTTATAATCAGGTCTGTTTTGATTTTGATTTATATACAATGTTTGATCTGAGCTGTTCATATATTTGTTTTCAGACCCCTGAAGAAGGGTCGTACATGACCCGAAATGCATTGGGTGGAAATGGAATTGCAATTGAATGTTTTTGCATCTGAGAATATAAGATGCTAAAAAAGAAAAGCTCTTTATTTAAGAAGGAAATTGAAGTATAAAATAAATGATGAAGATTAACAAAATGTATGAGGTCTCACATTGAAGTTATTTGATTATCAACAAGAGGAGAAACATTTTGTTTCAATTTAAACGTGCACACATCTAAGGGAAAGGCGTTCCTGCCCCACATACAATTGGATGTTCAAGGGCACTGCCAGACACAGTGCGACAGATGTTGTAGCACAACACAAATTATCTTAAAGTAGAATATTCAGGAATACTCGAGTGCACTGAGAAACTTTGTTATAATTATACAGAATTGTCTACTATTTTCAAAGTGCACCAACCGGAAAACATGTTTTGAAGAAATCGCACAAATTACCACTAAAAAAGCTGAAACATTGGCCAGATCATACAGTCCACAAGTAAACACAGTAGCTCAACTTTTCAAACAATTCGAATATGTCAGTAAACATGAAATAAATCAACGGTTGCATGCGACTACTCTCATTCATTATCATAAAACACTACGCATCCCAAAAGGTTTAAGGATTGCATTAAAACCTATACTATGCAGGAATAACAAAACATTTTTGGCAAATGGTACCAAATATTAAATAAGTGCTCATTGGACCTCATTTTATTAATAGTAGAAGAGCTAGCAAACATCTTGAAAACCTTAGAAGAAGAATTATCAGTGATAAAAAGAGAACTACAGCAACATGAAGATTTAAAAGATATTCTTGATGACATTAATACAAAACTTGAGAAATATGCTAAAGAAACACATGAGAAAAATATCAGAAAGTATCGCTGAAATACTATAGACTACAAACTGGAAGAAGTAAGGGGAATATTATCAAGAAACGGCGTTAAAATTATCGCAGCTTTAGCGGCAGAAAACTGGATGTCTGGTGGCTATGTACAGTAGACGTGACCGCCCTGTACACATCAATTCCCAACAATGAAGGATTAGAAGCTTTGGAATGGAGTTTATTAAGAAATGACTGTGAAGGTTCCAATAAAGTTTTTCTATTAGAATTGATGAACTACGCTCTATATCACAGCTACTTTCAATTGAAAAACACCTTTTATGCTCAATGTAACGGTACTTCTATGGGTTTTGCGGGGACGCCGTCCTACGCAAATACCTATATGGCGAAATTTGAATATGATAACATCCTACAGAATCTGAGTTGGAGTGAAAGACTCATAGGGGCTCATTTATGAGCCCCTGCGTCACTTTTGCGCCACTGGTGCGTCACTTTTTGTGACGCACCAGTGGCGTAAAACATGCGCCATGTCGCGCCATATTTACGAAGTGACGCATCTAGGTGGATGCGTCACTTCGTAAATCCCTGTGCTACATCATACCTGCGCCAGGTATAATGTATGCAGGGTGGGCGCATCCCCGCAAGAAAGGGTCGTATGAGTGGCGCAGCGAAATCTATGAGATTTCGCTGCGCCACTACTAGGACGCCAATGCGTCACAACCTTGCGCCTGCCTCATGGCAGGCGTAAGAGTGACGCAGGCCCTTTCACATGGGGCTTGCCCCATGTGAAAGGAACATTGCTGGAGTTGCGTCAGGCTTCCGACATAACTCCAGCAATGCGCCACTTTTTGCACAGATACATCAGTTATACTGACGTATCTGTCCTTCCTTGCGACATGATGCGTCATATTGTAAATATGACGCATCATTGATGTCGCAAGGAGGGCACACTGAGAAGTGACGCATCGCTGCTTTCACGCAGGGATGCGTCACTTCTCATAAATGAGGCCCATAAAATTTAAGAGTGACATTGATGACATATTCATCATTTGGAAAGGAGAATACCATTTACCAGAAGCAAACATAACGCAATTAAATTCCTGCAATGAGCACATCAAATTTACTCAAAACATAGCTAAAAAACAGATAGCATTTTTGGATGTTTTAATCACAATTGAAAACAACACCATAAAAACAAACGTGTTCACTAAAACCACGGACAGAAACAATTGTCTCCACTATCGGAGTTTTCATCAAAAATCCCTGAAAAATCACTTACCACTTTCACAATTTATCAGATTAAAACACATCATATCCAATCCAGAAGATGCAACAGAAACCAAAAAAATATTTGGTGAAAAATATACCCAAAGAGGTTACCCTAAAGACATCATAGAAGAATCAATGAAGTCAGCAAACTCTATGAATAGAGAAACCTTACTCATCGGATCGAGCAATAATAAAAAGAAAACAACAATTTGCACATTAAAATATTCGACACAAAAAAATAAGGTAAAAAGCATCATGAATAAACATTGGATTCTAATACGAAATGACCCTGAACTACAAAACTTGTATGATGAGAGAATCACATTTGCTTTTAAACACACAAGTGAGGCACCATTTTTACCGGGAGACCTGGGGGAACGCTGGGTGGTGGTAAATTTGTGTGAGCCCGGTGATGCCACAACTTTCCCACACCAAAATGTGTGAAAAAAGTGATTTTTTCAGCTAAAATTGAGGTTTGCATGGGAATTCTGGGTAAGGAAACGTTGGGGGATCCACGCAAGCCATACCTCCCTGGAAGCCGCCGGGTGTCTAGTTTTCAGAAATGTGTGGGTTTGGTAGGTTTCCCTATGTGCCGGCAGATCTAGGGTTCAAAAACTACAGCTAGTCACTTTGCCAAAAAAGGGTCATTTTTCACTGCAAAATTGAGGTGTGACCACGTTGCGTTTTGCGCTGTTTCCTGTCGCGGGCACTAGGCCGACCCGCACAAGTGAGGTACCATTTTTCTCGTAGGACTTTGGGGAACGCGGGGTGGGTGGAAATTTGTGGATCCACGCACATTCCGGAACTTTCCATCACAGAAATGTGGGGAAAATGTGTTTTTTTGTCAATTGTTTACGTTTGCAAGGGATTCTGGGTAACAGACCATGGTGGGAGGCACTCAAGTCACCCCTTCCTGGATTCCCCTGGGTGTCTAGTTTTCAAAAACGTATAGGTTTGCTAGGTTTCCCTAGGTGCAGGCAGGGCGAGGGTTCAAAAACTACAGCTAGTCACTTTGCCAAAAAAGGGTAATTTTTCACTGCAAAATTGAGGTGTGACCACGTTGCGTTTTGCGCCGTTTCCTGTCGCGGGCACTAGGCCGACCCGCACAAGTGAGGTACCATTTTTCTCGTAGGACTTTGGGGAACGCGGGGTGGGTGGAAATTTGTGGATCCATGCAGATTCCAGAACTTTCCATCACAGAAATGTGGGGAAAATGTGTTTTTTTTGTCAATTTTTTACGTTTGCAAGGGATTCTGGGTAACAGACCATGGAGGGAGGCACTCAAGTCACCCCATCCTGCATTCCCCTGGGTGTCTAGTTTTCAAAAATGTATAGGTTTGCTAGGTTTCCCTAGGTGCCGGCAGGGCTAGGGTTAAAAAACTACAGCTAGTCACTTTGCCAAAAAAGGGTCATTTTTCACTGCAAAATTGAGGTGTGACCACGTTGCGTTTTGCGCCGTTTCCTGTCGCGGGCACTAGGCCGACCCGCAAAAGTGAGGTACCATTTTTCTCGTAGGACTTTGGGGAACGCGGGGTGGGTGGAAATTTGTGGATCCACGCAGATTCCAGAACCTTCCATCACAGAAATGTGGGGAAAATGTGTTTTTTTTTGTCAATTTTTTACGTTTGCAAGGGATTCTGGGTAACAGACCATGGTGGGAGGCACTCAAGTCACCCCATCCTGGATTCCCCTGGGTGTCTAGTTTTCAAAAATGTATAGGTTTGCTAGGTTACCCTAGGTGCCGGCAGAGCTAGGGTTCAAAAACTACAGCTAGACTCTTCGCAAAAAATGTGTACATTTTCAGTGCGAAAATGTGGTGTGTTCACCTTAGGTTTTGAGCCACTTTCTGTCGTGGGCACTATGCCTACCCACACAAGTGAGGTACCATTTTTATCGGGAGACTTAGGGTAGTTCAGATTTGTAAAGCAACTGTTATTACCTATTGATTTTTGATGCATTTCTCCCTTCCAAATGAAAGACATTGTGTAAAAAAAAAGTCATTTTGAAAAATGACCAATAATTGTCATGCAAGTATGAGTATTCCCAATTTCGAAAATGTGCAAATATGCACTGTTTCTAAACTCTAATTTGTTCCCATTTCAGAAATACATAGGTGTCTTTCATACCAATTTTTCCATGTATACATTTTCACACTATAATTGCTATATACCCGGAACTAAAAAAAAAAAAAATTACAAAATGCTGCTCAGTTTTTTACTCTGGGTTCGTTGGGCTCTTGGTGAACCTACAAGTCCTATATATCCCCACAACCAGGAAGGTCCAGCGGATGTAACGGTACATTGCTTTCTAAGAGAGGTCATAATTAGAAAAGTTACAGGTGAAAACGTTGACACAAAAGGCTGCTTTTTTCAACTAATTTTTTAATTTTTCCTATATTTAACTGTTAGTTTCTATAAAGAAACCTTGATGGATCTACACAAATGACCCCTTGCTGAATTCAGAATGTTGTCTACTTTTCAAAAATGTATAGCTTTCCAAGATCCATTATTGCTTTTTTACCCATTTCTACCATTATCTGGAAGTTGAAAGCACAAAAAATTGCAAAAATAGGGGATGTCCCAGAAAAATGTCAAAACTGTGTAAAAAAAGTTGGATTTCTGACAAAAATCTGTCATTTCCTAAAAGCTGGAGAAATGGTGATTTCTGCCCCATAAACCCTTTTTTGATATCATTTGCAGAGAAGAACCCAGACGCTTTCATTTGCAGCCACTTTTCCCCATTTTTCACAAAAAAAACAAAATTTTGCTGTATTTTGACTAATTTCTGTGAACCCTCTAGGAGAATCCACAAACCCTGGGTACCTTTAGAATCCGCATGATGTTGGAAGAAAAGGACGCAAATTTGGCGTGGATACCTAATGTGGTCAAAAAGTTACAGGGGCCTAAGCGCGCACTACCCCAAATAGCCCAAAAAAGGCTTAGCACAGGAGGGGAAAAGGCCTAGCAGCGAAGGGGTTAATCGTGTATACACAGATCACTAAGCACGAAAAGCGGTCAGTTGAATGTTTTAAGTAATATAGCGCGTGAAATGAGGGAATTGTTATGTTAAGTACGCCAATGATTCAAGCTGTACAGATAAAATAGAGCGCACTCACTTTAGCACTAGAATAGAGACTTATGGTTAACGGAGTCCTTAAGATCAGCACCTCCACGAGGTATTGTATTGATATATTAGATGCCAATGATTCAAGCTGTACAGGTAAGATAGAGTGCATTAACTTTAGTATAAGAACAGAGATTTATGGGTAACAGAGTCTTTAGGATCGGCACCTCTACGAGGCATCATATAAATATATATGTGACGCGCGATAAATAACCGCCTGGGTGCAGAGGTTTTTTTCTACTGCAAACTCTTAATGATGCAGAGAGTTGCTATGACATACTATCACTGGATTAAAACAGAGGCTTATGGTTAAGAGAGTATTATTAGTTATCGTGGGTGTGGACACTTTAAATATCGTCACACTTGAGAGAGGGAATCCACGTAACACGTCAGGACATCGCGAGAGCAGCCGCGATCGGAAGACTTTCTCGCGCTCCCCCGCAAAAGTAGCAGCATTCCTTAAAGTAAGTGGATTAGCGAAACGGTGAAACAATGTAACCGAGATGTTTTACATTCCTGTTTTTTAAAATCGTGAAAGCATTAAGCTATTTCCCACAGCTTTCCTAAACATCGCATGCTAAATTAAATACAACCGTACGGCCTTTCGCGCTTGTTTAGTTTATTGCACAGACTAGTAAACCACAATAAACCACGAATCATTTTTGAAACGCAGCAAGATTCTTATTCGCTCACCTGTCCAAGCTAATGAGAACTGTTTCCTACCTTAATATTCTGGTTAAACTCAGTAGACTGTATTTCTTGATGATAAGAGTGAAGTTTATAATCAGGTCTGTTTTGATTTTGATTTATATACAATGTTTGATCTGTGCTATTCATGTATTTGTTTTCAGACCCCTGAAGATGGGTCGTACATGACCCGAAATGCATTGGGTGGAAATGGAATTGCAATTGAATGTTTTTGCATCTGAGAATATAAGATGCTGAAAAAGAAAAGTTCTTTATTTAAGAAGGAAATTGAAGTATAAAATAAATGGTGAAGATTAACAAAATGTATGAGGACTCGCATTGAAGTTATTTGCTTATCAACAAGAGGTTTCAATTTGAACGTGCACACATCTAAGGGAAAGGCGTTCCTGCCTCACATACAAGTGGATGGATTTCACCACCCTCCCAATCTGCCCAGGGGACAGACCTCTATCCGAACAAGCTGTAGTCAGGCAGGATATGTGTTGTAAATAAAAGTCTCCAAGCAAAGTGAGGTGGAGAACAAGTTTATTACAGGTGAATCCTCCAGCCTTCGCTAGCCACTGACCCAACATTCTAATCTGAGCTTCACGCCAACATTCCATGCATGGGCGAACCCAAAAGGGGGAAAAGGGCGGGGGGGGGAAAATGGGAGAGGAACAGGGACAGGTTATAACACATCTCCCTGCGGAACACAGCAATGAACAGACACATCTATTGCAGGTTACATAGACCAATACAATTTGAAAACTGTGCAAGGAAAATGACTAAGGTTACTCTTGAACTAAAAGAAACCTAAGTCCAGTCACGGTCCCATTTTGTAGTCTGCTTGCCAACTTGGGGGTCTACGTGCTCTGGTAATTTTGTGTTCCTCTCTGCCCAGCCTACCCGTGTTATGATTACTCTCACATGTAGGTTGGGTACCAACTGTGCTGGGGCACCCCGCAATGTTGTCCATGCTCCATGTGCCCCCATCTTCTAGTACTACAGCATTGTTGTAGACCTTCGTTATCCTCAGTGGTTTAGAAAATGAAGAAACCTTGGATTTGGATAGGGAGGGCTTCTTAACCACCACCCATTGGCCTTCTTTCCACTTTTTTGTAGACGCACCCCATCGGTTATCGTACCATAGTTTGTACTCTTCTTGATGTTTCCGCGTCTTCTCAGCCACATGATCTCTGTCCACCCATACGGGGGTTCCTCCATTTAGCCAGTTGGGCGTGAGTTTAGAGCCTGGGTTCCTCCCTTTAAGTGAAACAAACGGTGACACACCTGAGACCGCATTGGGAGTTGTATGGTATGACCACAGCATCTTCCTGATGGCCTCCTCCACTGATACTCGAGAACCCAGTGCAAGCTGAATGGTGTTCTTAATCATCCTGTTTGTTCTTTCTACTAGCCCATTGGCCTTGGGACAGTAGAGTGGTGCCTTGATGTGTGTGATAGCCAGTGTGGTCAAAAACAGCTTCATTTCCTCCGAAACGAATTGAACTCCGTTGTCCGTTATTAAGACTTCTGGTATGCCCTCTTTGGCGAAGGTATCTCTAAGGAAACTCAACAACACTGCCGTTGTGATAGAGGAGACCAGTCTTGTCTCAATCCAATGAGAGTGATAGTCAATTAAAACGAACATGAACTTCTGAGATTGGTTAAGTAGGTTGAGAGGACCGATTATGTCCAACCCCAATTTAGCCCATGGTGTAGTGGGGACTTCAACTGGAACAAGGGGAAACTTGCGAATCACTTTGGTTTTGTCGCTGGTACCACATGCCATGCAATTCTTCACCTTCTCCTCCACACTGGAATCCATCCCTGGGAACCAGTAGTGTTGTCTGATTTTACTTTTGGTCATACTTCTACCAGGGTGACCTTCATGTGCAATCTGGATTATCCTTTCGTACATGTTCTTAGGAGGAACAATTTTACTTCCTCTGCAGACGTGTTCACTCACAATGGATAGTTCATCACGTACCGGCCAGAATTGATGGATAGTCTCCGGTACCTCGGACTTGTTATCCGGCCATCCTGTGCGAATCATGTTCTTCAGTATGATCATCATGCTATCCTCCTTTAAGGATTCTTCCCACTCTTTGCGGTTGATGGCAGGAATCTCCACCCATAAGACCGTCTCTTCCGGTGGGTTTTGCATGGGATCACCCCCGTTCACAGGAAGCCGTGAAAGACAGTCTGCTATCCTGTTATCACTTCCAGGGACGTATACCATGGAATAGTTGAACCCTTGAAGACACAGCACCCACTTTGCTATTCTAGGAGTAGTACCTTCCAACCTTTTGGTGGAGAATAACGGTAATAACGGTTTATGATCCGTCCTTAACACAAATGGGATACCCCACAGAAAATACTTAAAGTGGATGATGGCCCAGTAACAGGCTAAAGCCTCTTTTTCCACCGTTGAGTAGTTGAATTCAGCGTCTCTCAACGTTCTGGATGCGAACGCTACCACAACTTCCTGTCCGTTTTTTTTTTGAGTTAGTGCTGCTCCTAGCCCCTTTGTGCTAGCGTCCGTGGTGAGTGTGGTCTTGGCATTGGGATCAAACGCCCCTAGAATAGGAGCATCCGCAATAGCCTTCTTGATGAGACTGAAAGCTGATTGATGCTGTTGATTCCATTCAAATTTGGAACACTTCTTAAGCAACTCTCTGAGAGGCTGCACCTGGTCTGCAAAGTTTTTCACGAACTTGGCCATATACTCTGCAAGACCCAGAAATGACTTGAGCTCTTCTTTGTTGGTGGGCTCTGGAGCTTGTTTGACGGCATCAACCAAACTTGATTTGGGTTTGATTCCTTCGCTAGATATGTTGTGACCCAAATAGACCACCGAATCCACTCCTATTTTGCACTTGTCCCTTTGGGTGGTAAAACCTGCTTGGCTGAGTCGGGTCAGTACTGCTTCCAAATTTTTATTATGCTCTTCAACGGATGAACCATGGATCAAGATATCATCTTGGAAGCAAAGAACTTTTTCCAAGCCTTGCAGGATATGTTGCATGATACGTTGGAATACAGCTGCCGCCGACGCCAATCCAAAGGGTAACCTGGCGAATTGATACGCTCCCAGTGGGGTTATGAATGAGGTGAGAGGTTTGGACTCCGGATGGAGGGCGACCTGGTGGTATGCTGAAGATAGGTCTAACACCGAAAAAACTTTTGCCTCGTGGATTGCAGATAACATTTCATTTATGTTGGGAAGAGGGTGTCTGTCCACCCAAATATTAGAGTTTAGATCCCTAAGGTCCACACATAGACGAATCCCTTTGTTTCCCCCTTTAGCTGCTACTACGATGGGCGCCAACCATTCCGAACTTTCAATTCTCTCTATAATCTTGCACTTTTCCAATCTATCCAGTTCTTTCTTTAGTGGCTCTCTTGTTAGAAGTGGGATGGATCTTGGTTTGTGAACTATAGGTTTCGCATTAGGCTTTAGTTTTATTTTGTGAAGGAAACCCTTTAGAAGTCCTACTCCGTCCGTAAACACCTCAGGAAACTTGTTGCATATTTCTCTCCCCACCTTAGATCTGTCGATCAAATACACAGGTTCAGGTGCATTGGGGTCTAACTTGATCCCCAAATCTTTTTGGTGTTTCCATCCTAGTAGGTTTGAACCGGTTTTTGTAATGTAGACTTTTCCCACAGTGGATCTGTCCTTGAAATCAATGTTCATAAGTAGCATCCCCACCAATGGTATAGGATCTTGATTGTACCCCCCGGGTTTGATGTCAGGGGGTAGGAGTTTGTATGCACGTGTACCTGAATTAGCTTGGAAAGTAGCTTCATTTACAAGAGTGTACGGGGAACAAGAATCAGCGTAAACTTCGTACTTTATACTGTCTAACAAAATTACACATTTAGGGTATTCAGTGCTATTACCTTCTGAGGAGTTGGCTATTTGAAAAATTATCTCTTCACTAAATTGTTGTGGTTCTAACGGTGGTTCTAAATCACTACCAATCATATGGGTGACACTAGTTTTTTCACTGTGGCAGACTTTGGAAAAGTGACCCCTCTTCTTGCACTTGCTACATACAACACCCCTTGCAGGACAATTCATGCTGTTGGCCATATGATTGGGATTCCCACACCTGTAACATTTGGGTTTATTTCCCGTTGCAGCATGTACTTCTGGACTAGGAGGTGGGAGTTTATGCTTGACATCTTTGCTAACTATTCTATGAACACTTCCCTCTGTACTTTGTTTAGCATCAACAGCTTCCTTCATTTCATTCATGCAATACGCAGTATGTTCAATGCTTTTAGCGATATCAATGGCACGTTTCAAATCTGGGGCTTCTGCTAGAAGTCTTTCCTGAATTTTCTTATTACTAGTGCATCTCACTAACTGATCTCTGACTAAAGACTCAGTTAACAATCCAAAATCACATGTAGAGGCTAACCCTCTCAATGCAGCTACGTAATTTATTACTTTTTCACTTTTCCCTTGAATGCGCAAGAAAAATTTGTGACGTTCTAAAACAATATTGATTTTGTCCCCAAATTGTGCCTCCAATTTCAATAACGTCAGCTGATACACATCATGCTGTACATCACCCTCACCCCCAATGTCTACATTTACATTTTCAACAATGTCATCAGGTAAGTCTTCAAAAGTATCTCTCCCTTGTTTGCCCAAATTATGTAGTAAGACATGTTGTTTGCGTACTGCTGAAAACCTGTCCCCACCAATAGCAATAAGGTTTGATTCGAATAATTTTACCCATTTCTTCCATGGAACCGGTGGATCATCCCCTTCCTCAAGAAATGGTGGAGGTTGCGACATTGCGAATGCCGACATAATTAAAAGCAAAGGAAGAAGGAAGGTGAAAACCAGAAAAGAGTGAAGGAGAGAAACCAGAGGGGAGAACGAAGAGAAAAATAGTGTGAGAGTTAGTAAATTAAAGTAGTGGACAAGAAAAGGCAAAGGTGGAAATATGAGTGAAATGTAAGCCAAAAGACAATGTGCCGCATTAACCAGAAGCACAGCCCAAAATACTACAAATTATTCACAATAGATAATGGAGCTGGAGAAAAAAGGCACTGAAGAAAAATAACTGCCAAATCACGAATGGCCAGCAGGTGGAACTGATGAGGTAAAAGTTGGTGAGGAAAGGAGTCACGTGAGCGTCTTCTGTGAGGAAAGTTAGTCACCGTCTGACGAACTGGATTGCAGGCAGAGTAATCATACGAAGCGCTCACACGGAACAGCAGGCAGACACTCGAAGCGCGCTAGAAGCAGGGTTAAAACGCAGACAAGCTCACCCCAGCGGTCCAGCTCAACAGGAACACTGAAGGTGAAGAGCGTCGACGGTGACAGAAAGAACGCTCCTTGAAGTGCGCGGACCACCAGGCTGACTGGAACTCCGGAGCTGCACCCTGGAACAGCTGCGAGGACAGGAACACAAGTCCCTTAATTCGCTGGTGCGTCGACGGTGTCAGAAGGAACGCTCCTTGAAGAGCGCGGACCGCAAGGCTTACTGGAACTCCTGAGCTGCACCATGGAACATTTACAAGGACAGGAACAATCGTCGCTTAAGTCGCTGACATGACGCTGTGGCATAAGTGAAACGATGTACTTCAGGAGAAAAGATCGGTGGTCAGGTTTCACTGAAGGCAGAACAGAACTGGGGGAAGGATCCAGACTGTCCCCAGCACAGTGAGTAGATCGTCGCCAAATTTCTGTTGTAAATAAAAGTCTCCAAGCAAAGTGAGGTGGAGAACAAGTTTATTACAGGTGAATCCTCCGGCCTTCGCTAGCCACTGACCCAACATTCTAATCTGAGCTTCACGCCAACATTCCATGCATGGGCGAACCCAAAAGGGGGAAAAGGGCGGGGGGGGGGAAAAATGGGAGAGGAACAGGGACAGGTTATAACAATATGCTTTCTTAAATTCTGAAGAATATCTCAACAGACTCCAGTATGAAGGCCTCGTTTGAGGTTGTCTGATGCATAGGGCCTGCACGCAGAAATAATATTTCAGAATATAATCTTGTTGGGTCCCTACTACATCTTTGATTTTTGGGGAGTACACCTGTTCAGCTTTGATAGTCGTAGGCACCGAAGATTACTTCTGGAAAAACATTTGCAGTGTTCATTTATCCATGCAAAAATATTTTGCATGAATGCACTGGCACGCTTACCTTCTCTTTCCTCTGCTATGAAAATATTGAAATGCTTGGCGATATCCATTATCTTAAATCCCCACCATCTTCTGGGGTGTTTCTTTCATTCTCACTTTCGAAACAGATTTACTGCAGCGGTTGAGAGTTGAAAATATCCAAATGTTTGAAGAAAAGGAGCAGTCTGTTGAAATGTTAGTGAATGCACCCAATGAAGTACATTCTTTTCCTGGGTATTCTTGCGCTAGAACCAGAGCACAGGTCCTAATAAAAAAAAAAGTGGGGGAGGGGGGGTGGGACTAACCACGTTAGACAGAATGCAAGTCACATCGAGCGAAAGACACTGCGGCGTGTGACATCACACGTGGTATCATATGAAGTGGCATTACGACTCAGAGTTCAAATAAAGATATTTCCCTTTGTTATGCCTGCCTGAGGTAGGTACACCATTGTGGAACGAACCAATGTTTTCAAGTCTTTATAAGTATGCGTTTGCTTCAAAATACATGGATGTATGCGGGGGAATGCCCATGCACCATTCATGCAATGCCTACCTGCCACATGGACATGCAAGACAGCGCTATTTGCTGCGTTGCGTTACATTTTTCACAAAGCCATGAAAATCCCAATATGCGTTGTTTTGCAAATCCCTATACAGGTTTGCTTAGGGCAGCAACAAAAAAATGGCAAAACGCAAAATGAAAGAAAATCTGCGCCTCAACGTATACATTTATGTTTTCACAACTAGTACTCAGAAACTGGCAACAAGGAGAAATGTGACCGTAAATCTGTTAAAGCTTAATTGGTTGCATTTTAAAATATAATATGGGGTTGAGGCACCTGCCCCAGAGAGCTGTGGGTGCCAGTAAATCTCAGGGAATAACAATAATGGAAGATAGCTCTTGTGGCTACTGCGTTTGCTGGAGAGATCTTTGTTTTGCCTAGTCATAGTTTTGCACACAGGGCTAATGTGTCTGCTGCAAAGTACCTTGTGTAACATGCAGATGCCAGATTTTTATTTAATGTAGATTGGTAAATGGATTGCTACTGTTATCACATAGATCATTTTGTTCCTTGGAGTTCATAAATTGCAATCCTTCTAATATAAAGCAGCGAGCTATGCGGGACAATATGTGATGTCTACACCTTGTAACCCTCATTTTCTTATGTAACAATCCTACACGTTGATTTAAACACCTGTATGATTTATTGTTCATGTATATTGTGTGCAAGTGTTGTAAAGCGTGCTGACACTCTACCTTGGGTAAGTAGCTCTATAAAAGAAATGAAAAAAGGTGTGGTATTTATGTAAATACTTGTATGGACAATATAATCTGACATTCTTACAGTGCATGCATATCTGTTATTTACAGGGATTGAACAAAGTTTAATACCTGCCTCCAAATTGTACTTTTTCTTAAGTACTGGTAAAGTGATAAGTTGTATGCCTTTGTTCCACCCAATTGCTTTGGTATCTAGGTGTGAGTCTTCAAATAGCTCCCAGACAAGATTGCACTGGAAATAAATGAGTGCTGATGGCCCTTTAAGCTAGGCATTGTCTTTGGCTCAGCTGAAGATTAGGCTAATAAAGCTCGCACGCCTGTTGCTGTCAGAACAGAAAGCAGGTAACGTGCAGGCACTGCTGAATGTGTGTCAGGGTCGGAAAATTAAGGGGCATATTATCAAGCACGGCGTTAAAACTATTGTTGCTTTAACGGCAGGAAACTGCCGCTAAATCGGCGATAATGGGCTTGATAATATGCCTTTGGGAATTCCAATAGAAGCCCATGTTCTGGTGTCAACATGGGCTTCTATTGGAATTCTCTGCGGCATATTATCAAGCCCATAATCGCCGCATTAGCGGCAGTTTTCTGCCGCTAAAGCGGCGATAATTTTAACGCCGTGCTTGATAATATGCCCCATGTTTCTTAACACAGTGGAATATGTACACGCCCCGATCGCCACCACAACGTCACTTTTTCCATCAGTCTGGAGTGGGCAGGAGGGAATAATGAAAAGATGTTTGCTCAAGATATTTAGTGGGCTCAGTTTCAGAGCCTGATGCAGGTTCACACATGGATGGGCCCCATATCATGAGGCTCTGGGCACTGAGATCACCAAAGGATTTAGGGGCCTATTATCAAGAACGGCGTTAAAATGATCGCCGCTTTAGTGGCATAAAACTGCTGCTATAGCGGCGATAATGGGCTTGATAATATGCCGCAGAGAATTCCAATAGAAGCCCAGGTTGAAACCAGAACATGGGCTTCTATGGGAATTCACAAGGGCATATTACCAAGCCCATTATCGCCGCTTTAGCGGCAGTGTCCTGCCGTTAAAGCAGCGATAGTTTTAACGCAGTTCTTGATTATATGCCCCTAAATGTTTCACTGGAAAGAGACGATGGGGTCCACTCTGTGAAAATAAAGGGTGGACTTCGTCTACCCACATGAACCCTCGACTTGGGCCCTGGCTTGATCACCTATGCCCTAACCTGAGAATTTACTCGCAACAAACGGAGTAATGACCAGATGTACGAAGCTTTCGAATAGTGATTTCGAAATTGCAATTTTATCCGAATCTCAATTATAACATTGCTTTTTTGAGATTCGCTAGTGGTGATTCGGTAAATAGAGAATCGCTATCTGGAAATAGCAAATTGTGAACGTTGCATTTGGGAACAGCTTGATGACTCGCAATGAGGAAGTGGTTCCACAATCCTCTATAAAGAACAGAGATTGCGAGGAGGGCAGGCAGTGTAAGGTGACTCTGTGTGTTTGGAGCTAACTGGATAGTTTTGTGGTGAATAGAAGATAATGAGAAGGATTCAGGAGGATGCAAAAGAAAACAAGTTCCATGAGAAGGAGCTGGAGGTGCTCACTGAAGAATGTGTGACACATCACCATGAACTATTTGGTAAAAACTCTTTTTAAGTACCAGATAGCCAAAAATGGAAAGTCTGGGCAAAATAAGTGCTGTGGAAGAGGCACAGCAGACCATCGAAGAAATGAAAAAAAGCGCTGGCACGATTTACCATTTCAGCCAGAGAAACGATGAGTCTACGTCACAGGCAAAGTGCAGCCACAGAAGTCTCCAAACTCACAATGTTGAGTACGCAGAAAAGGCAAGTGCAGTGAAAGGTAGAAAGAAGTAGTCGCAACATGTGACAGCAATTACTGATTGAATTATTTAAAACAATTTCTAATGTTGAGATTGACATACTTGATTTTGTACATTTTGGTGCCCATGGAGAACCCGACCGCCAGATTATGAGTTTATTCCAGGGCAGGTGGTGCGGCAGCAGTCTCAGAGTGGCGGGTATGTTAGGCTCATAGGAGAGCCAAAACAGCAAACCGCCGCCATGAGAGCGCCTGCAGCACGTTTGCACGGTGTGGCATGCACCATGCTGTGCATGCCACACCGTGCACGAACGAAGGAGCAATTACAGGGGGGGCACGACATGTGCCCCCGCACACACACCCATGGCCAGAAGCACCCAGGGGCCCTGTTAGGGCCCCCTTACCTGCATTTACCCCACCATTTTCATGGTTGGCTCCTGCCATAAAAAGGGCGGTGGAAAAGCAGGTCATACTATGCTCAGCGGTGCCAGCATTGGCACTGCCAACATTTACTGCCCTTTTCCACAACGTCACCGCCGTGCGATCCTGGATTCCGGCAGAGGCGGCGATCTTGAGGCGGTCCCACTGCCACCATTGTAATACGGAGGGCGGACCTGCTGTGGCGGTGGTGGTCGGATCGCAACTGCGAGTACTGCAGTCCCAGGATTGCTGCACTCCAAAGTGTATTTGATTTTGTTTGAATTAAAACTTTTTTTAAATGCAGAAACAAAGGTAACAAAATAGTATTGTTAAGTAAGTATTGATGTGTGTGGTGCCTGCTTAACTTTTAATGTGATGCTTACATTAAAAATAATTTCTTGTGATATCAACACGATCTATGCCTTCTCCTGCCCTTGAGCCAATCTGAGAGTGATGCTGTAGCATTGGCAGTTCATCGTCATCGGAGTCTGGATCGGTGTTTCCCTTCATGTGGTGATGTGCACTAGAGCACATGTTGCTATACGGTTTCTTGTATATTTTTGTTTGGTCTGTATTGGAGAGCCCCACAGCTCTTAAGAAGACATCAAAACTGACACCTCTGTTAGACTTATGGGAATTATAAAGGCACTAATTTATTGAAGTTGGGTTGCGATATGGGCTTAACATCCAGGAGCACAAAGCAAAAGCACTGTCTCCTACAAAGCATTATTAACAAAATATTCTAGGAAGGAACAGAGTAAATGCACATCTTCAGTATATAATTATGCAAATATGTCAATATTTACCAAGTAAATTTCCTTCACCAATTTCTCCACCAAGAAGGCATTCATAAATCCGACAATGCTGAAAAATAAAAGGATTGTGTACCTCTGGGAATCTGTAATCATTTTCGTAGCATTGCAACTAGAATGTTTAATGAATGAGTATTTTTACAATTTCTAAAAATGAACTCATTCCCAGATGGAGGGCATATTTGAACATGAGGCCCATCAATGCAGCAAATGATTAGAGGAAATTGAGCTATCTGCTTAAAATTTAATTTGGTTAAATGCAATTCCTGTGCTGTGCTAGGAAATGTAATGCAATCATTTATTTTAGAGTTGCATACAGAAATTCTCAGAAAAATGTGAGTGCACTTTGCGAAACCTCACCTGCTGCAGCGGTCACAAGCTATGAGGTGCAGTGAGCATAATACCTGAACAGGGTGGAGACTAAATTGCTCCTGTGAGCGTTTTGCTCAAGCGGCTATGTAATTTCATCTATTCAATCTAATATAAGTGCAGCACACTACTCAGCCTGTACTTGTCAAATATCTCATCCTCTGTCTGGTCAAAAGAGTTACTCTAATTATGCGCTCCTGTCACCTTCTTCACTGCAAACCAGCCAGTATCCTCCTCACCATCATGTTCAGGGCTGCGATTGTGGAAAACACAGATGCATTCTGGGGCTGTTTATATAGGTTGCCCTTGGTTACCACCTGTTTTGAGTTGGTGGTAAATTGCACATGCAAAATGAGCATTTTATAACTTGTCACAATTTGTGAATGCGATTCCCAATTTGAAGTCATAATTTTACAGATTTGGTAAATGTTTGATATGCAACAACTGTGAAGCAAATGCCTTTAGTATATAGCAAAATGCCTTTTTGAATTTGCAAAAGACCCAATTTAGCGAATCGGACTGTCTGTGAACTCCTACATCTGGCCCAAAGTCTTCTTAAAAGTCTAAAACTACTTTTTGAAAACCACAAATGTAAATTTACACTGGTAAAAAAGACCTTTCAAATGTATAAGTGAACTTCTTTGTAGAAGTAGTTTTGTGAATTGGTGCCCAATGTGTGTGTGAGGTCCACGGTAGACAATATTGATCAGGAAATCCTCTTTTAAATGATGCACAAACCTGACTGAAAAAAATGGATAGGGCCAAATAAAACCTGCAGTAGCAGTGTGGTGAGTGCTTGACAGAAACTGTATTATTGCATTTCACAGTGATGTAGAATTGAAAACCAAGACACAGAAGATACCAAGGGGGTTATTTTGATGTTGGGTGGAATTTCTTCCGCCCCACACCAACACGGTCATGGGACCGACTGACACCCGGTCTGCGGTCTCGTCCGCCCTATTATACTGTGACCGGACACAGTTCGGTCGCTTTCAACTTTTCTCAATGGGAACTTGGCATAAACCGGCCGTAACACAAGGTCCCATTGAGAACAAGCATTTACAATGCAATGGTCTCGGCAATATTATAGGTAGAGCTATTGGTATTGCTCATTATTTTTTTTATCATTTTTGTATCCCTAAATAAATGGCATTGTCATTTCTATTAGCATTAGCTTTTTTTTTTTGCATATGTGATACCTATTGCATTAGCAGAGAGAGAGTGAGGTAGTGAGATAGAGAGTGAGGTAGATAGAGAGTGAGGTAGTGAGATAGAGAGAGTGAGGGAGTGAAAGAGTGAGGTAGTGGGGGAGAGGGATGTTGTGAGGTAGTGATATATAAGCATAGAGTGTTGTTGTGATGTAGTGAGATAGAGAGAGGTAGTGAAAGAGAGAGTGAAAGTGAGTTAGTGAGATAGAAAGTGAGGTAGTGAGATAGAGAGTGATTGAGGTAGTGAGTGAGAGAGAGTGAAGTTGTGAGATTGTGAGCTAGAGAGTGAGGTAGTGATGTTTTGAGAGAGAGAAGTTGTGAGATAGTGAGGTAGTGAGATAGAGTGGAGTAGTGAGGTAGAGAGAGTTATGTAGTGAGAGAGAGTGAGGTAGTGAAACAGTGATGTAGTGAGGGAGAGGGATGTTGTGTGGTAGTGAGATGTAAGCAGAGTGGTGTTGTGATGTAGTGAGCTAGAGAGAGGCAGTGAAAGACAGTGAAAGTGAGTTAGTGAGATAGAAAGAGTGAGGTAGAGAGATAGAGAGTGAGTGATGTAGTGAGTTAGAGAGAGAGTGAAGTGGGGTTATATAGAGAGTGAGGTAGTGAGAGAGTGAGGTAGTGATCTTTTTAGAGAGAGAAGTAGTGAGATAGTGAGGTAGTGATATCGAGGGGAGTAGTGATGTATAGAGAGTTATGTAGTGAGAGAGTGAGGTAGTGAAACAGTGATGTAGTCAGGGAGAGGGATGTTGTGAGGTAGTGAGATGTAAGCAGAGTGGTGTTGTGATGTAGTGAGATAGAGAGAGGTAGTGAAAGAGACAGTGAAAGTGAGTTAGTGAGATAGAAAGAGTGAGGTAGAGAGATAGAGAGTGAGTGATGTAGTGAGTTAGAGAGAGTGAAGTTGTGATATAGAGAGTGAGGTAGTGAGAGAGAGGTAGTGATCTTTTTAGAGAGAGAAGTAGTGAGATAGTGAGGTAGTGATATAGAGGGGAGTAGTGATGTATAGAGTTATGTAGTGAGAGAGAGTGAGGTAGTGAAAGAGTGAGTTAGTGAGTGAGAGGTATTTTCTGACGTAGTGAGATAGAAACAGTTAGTGATGTTGTGAGGTAGTGAGATAGAGAAAGATTGAGGTAGTGAAAGAGAGAGTGAGGTAGTGAGGGATGTTGTGAGGTATTAAGATAGAAACAGAGAGTGATGTAGTGAAGTAGTGAGATAGAGTGAGGTAGTGAAAGAGTGAGTGTAAGTGACAGTGTATTTGAGAGAGAGAGTGAGGTAGTGAGATAGAGAGAGTGAATTAGTGAGTTAGAAAGAGAGTGAAGTTGTGAGGTAGTGAGAGAGTGATGTAGTGTGCAGTGATGATGTTGCTTATGAGAGCACCTTGGGATGTGCAGCCTATGAAAACCTCTTGTGCTTGATTTATTACACTATAGTGATGCTGCATGATAATAAGAATCTGGGACTCACGTAGAGTGCAAATGACAAGTGATTTGCCTCATAGTGAACCAGTGGCATTGTCGTCAGGGTGGGGAACATGAATATGTCTAAGTACATGTTTCAAAACTACAACTTTTAATAAATGCCCATCAATTTATTAATATAATCTGATGTACTATAGTTTATGACATTTTTATACGAAGTTTGTTGCATCATTTACATGCAGGACAGCAGTGACAAAGAGAGAAGGCAGGTGTAAAGAAGAACCTGCAGAAGTTAAGAAGAAGGGGGTGAAGGGTGGTGGGAGAAAGAGGCATGCAGTGTAATCAAAACCAGGTGGTATTCAGTTAACCAGCCTTTCGAGGGTTCTGGCATCGACTCCTATTGAAAACATCATGCACGCAAGCCAGGGATGGGCTGGAACAGAAAATTGACAGTAGAAACCGGCCCTGCAGACCATAAAACCAGCCCCACAAACAGCCAAGAACCGACCCACACACTGACCTGTCAGCCCAACCATGTCGAGCGCTGCCTGATTGCCCTGCAGGCCAGTCCGAACCACGCTCATATTTTTTGGGGGTAAATTAATTATTCCATCGGCCTGTCTAATAAGCTCACGCTTCCAGTATAGCTCTCTATTTTCTTATAGCCTTGTCCAGGCAGCTAGTGATGGTGAAGGGCCCTTCAATATATAGAGTTAAATCCCCCACGTGTACTTAAAGCTCCTGAAACAAGGAAAATAATATCCAGGCTATTCAGTTGCAGTGTGTCATGTGCACACGCAAAGAATCTAGCTGATAAGGGTATCCTTATGGACTGTTGGCACAATACCTTTAAAGTGTCCTATTAAGCCAATAAAAATATTTTCATAAGTTTTAACACGCATGTTTTTTTCCCTTTCATTTCCTGCCCGTATCCCAGACACGAACAGTCGCAGCGCGCGCTCAAAGAAGGCCCTTCCGTCCCCGTCTGCGTGTTTACGTTTCAGAGAGAGAAGGTCCGGGCGACTGGCGTATGACGAACCGCATCCTGACACGGAGGCCTGCCTTCATGCCCGCCTTGTGGTGCGCAGACCGGTCAGACAGGCTGGACCTGGCCCCAGGAGGTAACAGGGATGTTGAGCTTGATGTGTGCGTAGAAGAGGCGGGACGGGTAGGGGTGGTGGTTGCTTTGTATATATTAAATACGCACCTTATCCCACTACCCACGAGGGCATCCGGGAACATGCGCCGACTGGCAGGGGCATACCAACCGTCCTTCACGAACCTCAGCGAAGAGTTGCCGACACATAAAGCGCCAGGGAAGGGAAGGACTGCCGGTCACTGCAGCATTCAATAGTGGAAACAGAGTAGGGTTTCTGCAGGTGTTTGTAGAGCTCGCTAGGCTGATCAGCCTCAGACGACTGCACGTGGCTGTACCGGAGAAAGACGAGCGCATAGAGACTTGGATATGTGATGTTGGCCAGACGATAGCTAAAAAATGGCGGATGGAAGCTGCCTGCAAAACTTTTTCGACTTCGAGGGCGTGTTCCTGCTGTTCTAAAAAGGGCGTGGCTAAAAAGTGGACAGAACAGCACGGAACACGCCCCCGAATCTGAAAAAGACGGAACCTATTTGGAGGGACGGCTCTCTCCTCCAATGGCTGGCCTCCGTTTAGGAAGCCAGCCAATGGAGGAGAGGCAAAAAGAGAGGCGGGCTAAAGAGCCACTCTCAGAAACATAAGATCTCCGGACTTCCGGTTCTGCCTTCGGCAGACCGGACGGTCCTCAACCTAAAAAGGAGGTGCTGTTTATCCCTGCAGCCCGGGCCGTATCTTAATCGCCCCCAAATGTGCAAATGCAGTACTAATTAGGGCTGCACCGATGTTATGTTATGTTATGGTGTCTTATGAAGCGCGACGGCTGCCCCAGCGAAGGGGCGTCCCGGCGCTATTGCAGGAAAGACTGACAGAGCAAAAGAAGCAGGTAAGGACTAAGATGCAGAGAAAAGATAAGTCTCAATGGCCTTTCTGAATGCTAAATAATTATCAAGGCCACAGATCTGCCCAGGGAGTGAGTTCCAGAGAGTGGCGGCTCTGTAACGAAAAGAGCGGCCACCGGCCCTAACTCTACGTGTCCGGGGAACCACCACCAGGTGCTGACCCTGTGAGCGGAGAAGCCGTGTAGGGGCGTATGGCAGCAGAAGATCGTCCAGGATGGGAGGAGTGGCCAGTTTCAAAATCTTGAAAGAGATGCATAGAGTTTTGAATTCAATGCGTCTGGCCACAGGTAGCCAGTGAAGACGGCGGATGGCGTTTGACACAGAGCAAGATTTGCGCAGACCAAAGAGTGTTGTTGCTGCTACATTCTATGCCCTTTGCAACCTCGAGATCTCCGCTTTGTTGGACCCTAGATAGAGGGAACAGGCATATTTGAGTCTCGACGTAACCGTCGCATGAATGATGACCTGACGCGTAGATGCTTCAAACAAAACCCAGAAAGGGTCTAAGCCCCCGTAAGAGGCCAAAACAGGTCCCTGCCATTTTTTGGGGGGGACTCGATAGTTTAAAGAAGAGTCCAACCAAACCCCTAAGTTTTTTACTGCCTGTTTGGGGAAGGGGGTGTACCTAGGCTGGCTGGCCACCAGAGCTCACTCCACCGACCATGGTCCTTACCTACTAACAGTACCTCTGACTTGTTGGAATTCAGTTGGAGTCAGTTGTTGTTCATCCACTCGGCCACTGCCGCAAGGTCGCCCTGAAACTTAAGGGCGTCCCGCTCTGTGTTATTAGAGAGTGCCACCACCAACTGAGTATCGTCAACGTAGGAGACCATGGTCAGACCCCTGCTGCTGGCTACTGCCGCTAAAGGTTGAACATAGATATTAAATAACAGGGGACTGAGGGAGGAGCCCTGTGGCACCCCTTGTTTCACTGGATATTCGCCAGACACAAACGGGGGGGGCAGTTACCGTAAATGACCTCTCATGGAGAAATCAAGCAAGCCACTCCAGAGCCAGGCCCATAATTCCCATCTCCGCGAGGTGCCTCAGCAGTATATCATGAGACACAGTATCAAACACTGCGCTTAGATCTAACAAGATTAGCGCCGACGTTTGACCCTCATCCATTGCTGACCAGAGATGTTCTGTAACAGCTAGGAGAGCTGACTCCATGCTGTGTCCCGGCCTGAAGCCATTCTGGGAGGGGTCCAGTATGTTATTCGCGGCCAGGAAATCCAACAGAAGGGAGTTCACAGAAGCCTTTGTGATCTTTGCCGCCCAGGGAAGCAAAGAAATAGGGCAATAGTTTTCTGGTTTGGCTGGGTCGAGCGCAGGTTTCTTAAGTAATGGAATTACTTTAGCCTGTTTCCAGGCCCTGGGCACAGTAGCAGTACTGAGGGACACATTTATCACCTGATTCAAGGAAGGTAAAATTGTCGACAGCACTTTCTTGAATTGGTCAGGTTTAAGTGGGTCAACGGGGGATCCCGACTTGATCCTGCTGCAAAGAGCTATCAGTTGATCAACCGGGATCGGCAGAAAGGTATGAAGACCATTAGCCTGTGGACAGCAGCGTGCCACTGGCACGTTACTCTGTGCGATCAGGAAGGACCTGTAGATGTCATCCACCTTTTTCACAAAAAAGATGGCCAGGTCCTCGCACTGTTTATTAGACTTAATGGTCGGCCCGGCCATGATTTGCTGAGATTGCAAACTGGCAAGTATAGAAAATGTGCTCTTAGAGGGATTAGTGCTCTTGCGGATTTGGTTGGAAATAAAAACTGCACATGCCTGATATAAGGCCTTATGATACCTTTTAATAGCTGCCCGATAGATAACTTTAGCAGTCAGACTGAAGTCTCTTCTCCATGTCCGCTCTAGTTCATTCTTAAACCATGGACGTGTTTTGGTTTTACGATTGACTGACCGTTTCATAGGGATTAAGCTGTCCAGTGGATGCTCTATCCACTCAGAGAATACCCTGTGTGCCTCGTCAGAGTCCTTTGGCAAATTAGGGCGAGTAGCCAAGAGGCAAGCATCCAGGTGATACCAGTTCAATTTATACCACGGCTGTTTCAGAGAGGTCGACTGACCCTTAGTCAAAGCAGAAATGACACAGTGTAGGGACATTGAGACCCAAAAATGATCCGTCCATCCCATACTAGTCGTTGCATGCATTGTGATTTGAGGTATGTTAGTAAAAACTGCCCTGCAATATGGGTGGGGCCTGAGACCAGCTGCACCAGTTGGCAGGATGCAAGGTCGGCCATGAAATTTGCCATATCAGTGTCCTCCAAATTGCCTAAATGGAGGTTCAAATCCCCCAGAATTGTGAAGTTGGTGGTATTAACTGCTAATATACTGACCACGTCTACAAGGGCTTCCCTGAAACCTAGGGAAGGCCCTGGGGGCCGATATACTAGGAGCACAGACATAGTGTAATTCGGGCTCAAAGTGACCTTAAAGTGGGCGCTCTCACAACCGGTAACCGTCTGTTTAGCAAAAGAGCATAGGTAGCATGATTTAAAAATAATTACTATACCCCCACCTCTAGTTGCTCTATTGAGCGAAAGAATGCTATAGCCCGCCAGGAGTGCAAGGCAAGGTTCAGCAGTCATGGTATCAGAAAGCTACGTCTCAGTAAGAAAGAGAACATCTGGGGAAGCCTTCTCTAGCAGGTCAAAGACATCAGCATGATGTTTAGCTGAAGATCGACAGTTGAGGCTCAATATGCTAGTGAGCTTACTGGATCTGAGAAGGTGGTGGCAGGAGGGAGGAGTAAGTGTAGCTTGAAAACCACATTGTCGACAACTAAAAGGGCCCTCAATAGCGAGCCCCCCAACCTGCTCACAATCACTCCCCAAATTCCCACATTTCCACAGATCCTCCCATGTATAGGTTACCTTGTCCCTCTCAAAACCGGCAGCATGTCTGGCGTCGGACTGGCGCGGACGGGCGCAGACGACTTGCCTTTGGCGCGCATTCGGTGCGCTGCCGGCGCGGCGGTGCCTTGGGTCTATTTTTATGCTGTGAGAGAGCACTGCCCAGAGAAAGACTAGTCCACCCCTTCCAAAATGGCCCCCACTGTTTGTGCCACCGGAAGCGAGGGAAACGGGGAAAGGAATCACCACAAACTCCCGCCACACAATCAACACAAGTTGCGGTGGACCGGGGAGGAGAACGACTTAAAGTGAGTAAATTTAAAAAATGCCCATAACACTGCACATTTAGTTAAAAGCATAAAAAAAGCACAAGAGAATAAGAGCAAAGATACCACATGTAGCGTCACATGCAATGCTACTGACACTGACCAAGTCAATATCAAGTGTCAGCTTTCCTGTAAATCAAAAGCACAGTTGACTGGGCCTGTATAATGTTTTTTTAATACATTTTATTTATTTGCATTTAAGTATAATCTGTACAAAAATATAAACAACATATAGTTTCAAGTATCACATTATCAGTGATAGCAGTATACATATTCATTAATACCAAAAAAGAAAAACAAAAAGAAAGAGGAAAAAAAGAAGAAGAAAATAGCAACAACATAGGGGAGAACAATGCAGCAAGTTAAAATCACATAGAATATCGAGCATCAAGCACTAATACAGATATGACATAAGCAACTACATAAACAAAGAGGGAAAAGGATCTGTCACATAGTTGAGGATTTGACGCATATGACCCTCCTATAGCATTTGACTGCCCCACTGGGCTACAAATATGTCATCAAGATTATCTTGTATTATAAATATTTACCAAAGAGGCACAGGTGGTCACGAATTTGCCGGTTCTTGTGTAAGGACCTCAGATGTCACGTGGCCTAGAAGCTTTCGGCATCAGCTTACAGAAGGTATGAAGCTGCTCTTGGCAATAGGGCCTGTATAATTTTACACTATTTTTCTTTGTGAGCGATGGATAATCCTGTTTTGTGCAAGGGCCTGGCACTCGTGCAACCTGAACCCAATTTCATGCTTTATTCATAAAATGGTTTTCATACTTTATTAGACACAATGCTCCATTCTATGTCAGTTGTGTAAATTCCTGCAAGATTTGTAAACTTGTAAGGGTAAATCTACATAGATTTCACTCTTTGCAGTTCACTGAATAGCGCTACATCTACTAAGCTACGGTGCTGTTTTTCTTTCTCCCAGTTCTGCTTCTGAAATTTAGACAGCCTTGTGCCACCAAACAAACCCCCTGAGGCATGGTGTAAGGGTGTGTGGGTGATGTCAAGCATACATTTTGTACTGTAAGGGGATGATACTATCAAACAAAATACTGTGCTTAGAATTGGTTACAAAAATTGCTACCCGTGTATGTGTGCTGTAGAATACAGCACACATGCAAACTTACTTTTTTTTTTTTAGAAAAACCTTTCTGGCACTTTGCTTCGAGAAGGCACAATTTTTGATCCCTATTCTGGTCTACATTTTTTTTTAGTACATAGAGATTTGAGTTAAAAACCTTGGATGTTTGCATGGGAATAGCCTGTACCACTCTTGGTACACCATCTGGATGCAAAATACCTCAAAGCATCACTTGGGAATACTTTGGGACTACTGTCTTGTGCAAAACATGTTTTGCATTTAAAAGTAAATCCAAAAATCAACACTTTGCGTTAGGTTTGTGTCACAAAAGTGAATTTGGTCCATAGTTGATTCCTTACGCTTATATGGGGCCTGCATTCTGATTTCTAGTACCCAAACATCATTTAACAAAGTCACTTCTGCCAAATGTTTTTGTTTTTTTAAATAGAAAAAAGACATCACTTAAATTAATCTAGAAATTCATCTCATAATAATCCGAAACTCTTACTTGCACCTCTTTTAGCCACATACATCTTTTCTCCATTGTAAGCCTTTATAATTTTGCTAAAGCATTCTGAACACTGAGGCATGCACTTTGAATTCCAATTAAATGTAATTAAAGATCTTGCCATTGTCACAGAAACAAAGACTAACTGCTTGAAGCTGTGGGAATACTTTCCATGAGATATGAGTAGAAGAAAAGTGTTAACTTCTATCACAATGGCTAGAAACCTGCAATTTAGATTGTATGTATCCAAAGTTTCTTCCCAAACTTTTAACATAGTTACACAAATACAAACAGCCGGTTTAGAAAATCTGAAACAATCTGACAATTCTTTTGTCGATATTGGGCATAAATAAGGCGTTCTGTAAATAAGCTATTTGGTGTAAAATTGAATGTCAAAAATTCACCCATAAATATCGACAACATTCTATTGGCTGATCCTGCTCCATGATTCAGGGGGTAAAGTGATTTTTACTTCTTTTGCCCATCTTAGAGCGATTTTAAGAAATGTGTTTAGAAGCGTATTTCCTGATAAGAGTTTGTACTATTTTCCCACGCTCAGCTCTTAAGCAGTTTCTATTAAGTAGTATAGCAGCTCTCCTGCTGCACGGATGGACTTATGTTCAATAAGTGGGAGATATGATATTATTTTAGTAAATGACCACCAAAGCCTTCTTATCATATTTAGGAACGTCTCCTCCATCGCAGAGCAATGCTTCCATACCGTGTCCATGGCAAAATCGGTTATCTTAAACAATGCCATGGTTCTGCCAATTTGTCAGTTGTCTATCAGAAAACTCTGAGCTGTTAAGGAAATCAAATCCTGATGTCTAGATTCAGCATTAAGAGATGGGACAGAGAAATGTATCAAGAATTGCTCTTTCCTGTAGAAACAATAAAATAAAACACAGCAGTGTCTACATAAAACCTTTTTTGGGGACATGTAGACATTTGCAACATATTTTCCCCTGGCACATCTGATATCATAAGAAACAGCAACATTAAAAAAATATATATTACATTAAAAGAATATAATTGTATTAAACATATCAAAAAAATTATAATTTGAAACAAATATATACTCATAATATTGTTTATTTTTATTGCAATTATTTTTAACATCAAAATTAATTTTTCAACAAAAGTGAGAGAATAATACTGAAACAGTTATAATTATAAACACTTAGGGCCTCATTACGATGTTGGTCAGAAAGGATCCGAATGGCAGTCGGATTAGTTGAAACCGTATAGGAACCCATGTTTCCGACTCGGTCGGAATCATTTCCGACCAATTACGATGTTCTCGCTCCGAAAGCAAACCGTTCCGAAGGTCCAAATTGGTTCCTACCGGCATTCGGAAACTCTGTTGGTCAAAGCTGAATTGTACACCTCTACGAACTGCATTTTTGACCGACATATTGCGATGTCGGATTTGGACAGCCTTTCCAAATCGGTCTGTTTAACATGGAAAGGCTGTCAGAAAATGACTTTGGGGGCCCGTAGTAGGCCCCCCTTCCTCCGGTTGGGGGCCGTAGGGGTACCCAACGGACCCCTCTTTACAACCATACAGAGTGTGGCAGGCACCATTGGGTGCCCGCCACAGGTTGCAGGGTGTTCCTCAACCACCCCTTTTTGCAATGGGAGCCTGTGTTATTGATCGGAACACAGGATCCCTTTGCAGTCAATGGGAGACCTTCCGAACAGCGTTCGGAAGCATCGTAATCGGTCGGACTCGCCGAACACGAGTCGGTCGGAACCGATTCCAACAAGGAGTCGGTCAGTTTGCTTTCCCACATTGTAAAGAGGTCCTAAGTATCAAAATGTATACAATTACAATAATAATATAAAAAAATGAATTACTAAAAATACAGTTACTATAAAATGTAATGAAAAATAATTAACATTCAACTAACCTTTAAAACTAAATCAAAAATATATACTAAAACAGTTTAAAAAAAATCTGAATACAAATATTAGACTTTGAGAGGTCAAGCTCATTACTCTCCCTGACCAACAATAGGGAAAGTGTTTGACTTTGGTGTGGTCGTATTGTGGAAATATGGATTTTTCTGATCAGTTATGTCCCCTATCTTGGACCCCAACGGTTTCATGTATGAATCACAAGTACATGTATGCTCCCTCCAGTTCCAGTTATGAAGACGCAAACCCATGTGCGTCCACCGTCAACCTGTCCTCTTTCAGATCCGCCATGAATAGGCCGGATATTCCATTCCTAAGTATGAAAGGCCACCGGCTTTATATGGTTCACTTATGCCATTTTACAGTCCAGGCAAGTAGGCCCTGATTCTGTCATCGAACTCTTCTTGCCTTCTGCCTCTGAAAGCTCCAGTCTGAGCCTGCATCTGTGACCATGAACTTTGTTTCATTCTCTGCGCGGCTCACGAAGCCTGACATCAGCCTGCTGTCTGCCAAAAACTGTATTTCACCTTCGAAATTATCTGCTCCGTTCCCTGCCCGATGCATTCCTGTCTAGTAGTTTAAGTAAACATTCTTACAGTTACCGAGCAAAGGCCCGGCTTCTCTGTCTTTATACAAGTAATTCATAGCCCTATTACTATGGAAGATTTCTACCCACGCATCTAGTGTAGACACTTAGACGCTTGTACACGCACTAACAGTCAGTATAGTCAGTATAGAATAAGATTCTACTCTAAGAGACCTCTCTTTTGGATAACATAGTTCTTTAAACATAGGATGTTAGATATGATTTGGGATTAGGTTGACTTGACCCTCCAGACTTCTGTCGCCACATGTAGAGCTAAATGTCAAGTCCCCTTCACCCCCTAGTCGCACGACAATCACACGTCATACTGCTGCGCGCGCATATCTGCCAAGTATTTCTGCTGACATTGCGAAATTCTTTCATGTAACCACCCTCTTATGACATCACATCTGATGACGTTCTTTAAATCACTCCCAGTTACGCCTATTTTTGCTACGTACGAATATATTATCACCACTATCAATTGTTACGCCTCTTGTATTTGCTTCACTGTAATGCCTATTGTATAAAAGTAATTGATTGTCAATAATGTATGTACTTCACTTCCTGAACCTTCGTGGTGATGGAACCTGGAGCAACCGATTATAATCGACCATTGGAATAAAGCCCATTCCGAACCTCTAATACCACGGATTCTGCCTCTTATTTACTGAGCTATTTTATTATGTTTCTGTATCAAATTAAGTCCCGGTAATTAAATTATTTACCACATGAATGGCGCCCGAACAGGGACACTTTCTCATCTCACGCGCCGGCGGTGCGTTGCAGGCCCGGTCTCCTGCCACAGCTGGACGGACAACAACGCGTACCAGCAGGATTTCCTGTATCTCCCTCCGGTCAAGCGGGGGCGACTGAGGCTGCGATCAACACCCAGACGAGGCGGTGAGAAGTGCGAAGTATCCCGACCAGAGCCTAGCAGAGAGAGCAAGATCCGAGGTATACAGAGGCCCACCAGTTTCCGAAGTCCTGAGTCGAGTCCAGTTTCCGAAGTGTTCGAGTCGAGTCCAGTCCGGTTCAAGTTCAGTTCAGTTTCCGAGGCCTTCCGTTCCGAGCTACCCGGTGAGTACCATTACTGGGGAGGCGTTCTGGCGTGCACATAAGTTGTGCCGGTCCAGACGGGTTTGGGTACACAAATCCGGTCTGCACTGTTTCAGCAGTGTATCTGTACTGTTTAGCAGTATATCTAGTATATCAAGTATATAAATTCAGAATAATTCAGTTCAAGTCGAGTATTATGTTTAGTGATTAAGTTTTCCTTAGATCGTCATCATCATTGTTGCTCAGTTAAATGTTAAATGTTAAATGTTTTTAGTACGTTCTGCATATTGTGGTATGAATGACTGTTCATTATTGTGATTACTGTATTAAGTTTGTTCAAGATCAAGTATCAGATCAGTTCTCAATATGCCGCTCTTTTCGAAATTAAGACAGATCACAACTAGAAAAGGGGTACTCGAAGAAGCTGTTCCTATTCCTCCTAGGGACACTCCAGGGTACTTCATGTATCATAAACACGGCTTAGACGCTATATTATTTCTTGATTTATGGGTAGACTACACTAAGGAATTACCAGAAAGTCAGAGGTGGCCCGCGGCTGGGACCTGGGATGCAGAGTGCATCGTGAAAGTAGAGGAAGAATTATGGAAAAAGAAAGCTAGACAATCACAGAAAGACGCCATTGAATTATGGCGTAAAGAATCGTATAGACGTACAGAAAAAGCACGTAGACAGGAAGAGAAGAGTAAAGAGAATTCAAATGAAGTCCGAGAAAATCTATTAATTGAAGAAGGTGCACGAGTGAAATCAGAACAAGTAGACAGACAAAGACATGCCCTTATGAAGGGTATGTATCCCCTTCTGGCCGAAGGATTACCTAAGGCTACTCCAGGGATACCAAAAGACTTGCCACCCCCATTATTTCCAATAAAGATACATCCCAAGGGACATCCTAGAACCGCAGAAGATGTTTTTCTTTCCTCATATTTAGATGACGCAGCTCCCGAGTATGCTAACCCCGCCCCACATAGACCGTTGGCCGGGGAGGTTCAACGCCAAGATCCTGTATCTGTATCTCTACAGCACCAAATCCTGACACAAGTTCCGGCAAGCACATCTGTTTCCACATCTGTTCCTACAGCTACTTCCATAGCTGTGTCCACACCTATAGTTGCTGTATCGCGTTCAACGAATCCTTTCACGCCCGATACCCCAGATGGGGCTACGGGAGGTGCTACCAACATTTTTTCTACGCCACCCAGAATAAATAAACGTACTTTTCAAGAATCTGCACATTCACGTACCCCCAAACTCATAAATGCCCGTACGCTTAAGGAACTTCTTATAGATTGTAGATATGACCCTGTGCCCGGAAAAGAGGACGAAATGACCCTGGCATCATTACGTATCAGACGAGCCGCGGTGTATTTAGGGAAGTTACCAGGAATGACTATGCATCTAGATAATATATACCATTTTGTCCAAACAGGGCGAGATTCTGAATGTATTAACAGAGCTATGGAATACCAGAAAGTGGAAATACAGGGGGAACTGTTACGTTTCCTCATAAATTGTGTGATCAGAAATCAAGACCGACCGGGGGTAGACCCGGAAGCAATGCAAATTCTTACCAGATGGAGCCAGAATATATCAGAAGGGAGACATGATAAGCAAAACTGTATAATAGCCATGTGCCGAAAGATCCGTAAAGAAATAGAACGCCTACACGAAGAAAGATTAGCGGTAGACCAGTTTGAACAAAATGAGGAGGAGGAAGGATCAGGACTGCCCACAGGACAGTCAGAAACTATAGCCTATGTAGGTAGAGGAAGATCTTGTAATAGTACTAGATGTCTTACTGATCCGATACGTCCGATATGTCTAGAAAATAACAGGAATTTTCAAACACCTATAATAAATATAAGGTCCCCCGAGCATTCGTTCCAAGCCGCTGACAAATTACTGCGAGAACGAAGGGGTTATCATTTTCTCGATTCTATGGATGAACAAGAATTAGCCAGGTCAGCCGTTCGTTGGGTTGACAGTCCCGGAAAGTATGATGATGATACAGTAGCACACACATTTTTGAATCTCACCCCAGATGAACAGCGTTTAGCTGGGATTTATATGATTCAACAACTTCTTATACTATATAAAAGCCAACATTCAGATCCTGGTCCCTTACCTGATATATTGACTGAATTACTCACGAATAGATGGAGAGGTTCAGGTACTAAGTTAATTAAAGAAATACTAGAATCAAGAAAGCAGTACATTCTTTTTGTATGCCCAGAACATGTCTCGCTGCCCATCAAGGAAAGAACCACGTATTACATGGACAGACAGAATCCCTTACGAGAAGTACACCCAATAAAAGGCGAGGACAATGAGTTTAAACGTGTATTTGTATATACGCCCATATCGAAAATAGAATTGTTAGAAATGAAGAAAGTAGTACCCAGTCATGACAAAGACCCAGCGGGTTTCCACCGAGAAATTAAAGACATGTTACTCATGGGAGAGTATACCTATCCCGACATTATGACCATATTAAAGGTATTGATGCCTGCTGGCATTTATGAAAAACGCAAGGAAAAAGAGTGGGAGGTGGGAGACCAAAAGATAGACTGGACAGCATTAGAAAATGAAGAAAAGGCCCGAGGTCCAGGTTCGGGGCTTGGGGACAAAACTAAAGCACTACCAGGTTTACTAGTACAGGTACTGCCACGTTTATTAACCACGAAAAAGGAAGACTGGGGTGCAATTTCAGCCTGTAAACAAAAGCAAGATGAAGACACTAGTGATTTCTATGCACGATTTGAAAAATGTTTTGGTATAAATAGTGGCATAAAAGCAAGTAGCGAATCATACCCACATCTGTTTGTGACAAAATTAGTTGAAAATTCCTTGCCCCAAGTGAAGAATAGAGTATTAAAATTCGAGAGTACCTGGCAAGGTAACACCCCATCACAAATGTTACAAATGTTACAGTATCATCACAATAGAATTAGAGAGGAACAAGATCATGAACAAAGACACATGAAAGACACGAAAATGAAAATGCTAGTCTCCCAGACAGTTCCAGCTGAAGGACATAAAAAGGGTACGACACATTCCGGTGATTCAGCAGGACCTGTAAAAGGGACATGCAACTATTGTAAACAACCAGGTCATTATGTACACGATTGTCCAGTCCTGAAGCGTAATATCGCCACAGGTATTACAAAAGAAAGACCACGGCCACTTAGACAGGATCAGAATGAACAAGGAGCCTTGCAGCATGCACAGTCCATGCCAGCTCCACAACAGTCTATACAGTTTGTGCCAGCTGCACCTGCGCTGCCTGTTGCTGCCACGCAAACCACGACACGACAGCTGTACCAGACCGCACAGTATGACTATCCTGATTACCAACGATATGCATGAAACAGCCTAGAGAAGGAAGTTGACTTACCCCTTATCGAGGTCCCTGTAGACCAAGAAGGACCTTATGTACATAGTGAATTATTAGGTCAAGATAGAAAATTTTTACTTGATACAGGGGCAAGTCGAACAACCATAAAACGTAGTGAAGTTCCAGGGGCACCCCTCTCAGGCTCACAGAATATTTCCCTTGGTTTTTCAGGAAAACCTATTGTTAATGAAGTATCACAGCCTCTTCCACTTACGATAGGACCTTTGACCCGAACTACAGATTTATTGCTCACTAAATCCTGTCCAGAAAACTTGTTAGGTATAAAAACACTGAAAGCTCTAGGAGCTATAATATGTTGTTCTCCGGAAGGAGTAAGATTGTTTTTACGTGATTTCAAAGGTCACTATGTGTCTAGAGACATGGATCCCCGACTGCAGACTTTACCTACACATCTATGGGCACAAGGCCCTACTGATGTTGGTTGCATGAATATTACACCATATCGAGTTACACTAAAGGCAGGAGTGGTACTACCACGAATGCGACAATACAAGTTACCACCAGATGCTGTAGTGGCTTTACTACAAATCATTGACGAGCTCATTGCCCAAGGAGTGGTTGTAGAAACAGACTCCAATGTATGTAATTCACCGATAATTCCGATTCTTAAACGAACAGATCCGAAGGCCTCGCCAGTATATCGATTGGTTATTGATTTGCGCGAATTGAACAAATGCATTGTGCCACAATTCCCTGTGGTCCCAGATATCTCGTCATTACTGACAGCTATTGATTCCGAAGCAACATTCTTTACTGTAATTGATCTCAAAAATGCCTTTTTCAGCGTCCCAATAGATCCGGAAAGCCAATATTTGTTCGGATTTAGTTTAAATGGACGTAGCTTCAAATTCTCACGCGCACCTCAAGGATTTACAGAAAGCCCCAGCATCTATAGCCAAGCACTGAAACGAGAACTCGACAGTATCCACATGCCAGTTAACACTGCCTTGCTTCAGTATGTCGATGATCTGCTGATCACCGCTAGAAGCGAACCCGAATGTGAGAAAGCATCACTGACAGTTTTACGATTTCTAGCCGAAAAGGGGCACAAGGTGTCCCCTTCTAAGCTGCAATTCTGTGTCCAGCGAGTTGTTTATCTTGGACACTCGCTGTCCAAGGAGGGAAGGCAGCTTACACCCGACCGCATTCAGTTAATAGCTAACATGCCAATACCCAAGACACAAAAGGAGGTGCGGGCTTTTATAGGCCTCACTTCATATTGTAGGCAGTGGATCCCTCAGTATGCATTTCTAGCAAAACCACTCATTCAGTTGACAACACAGGAGGCAGCCACATCGACTGTTCTCCCTTGGACTCAGGAACATACACAAGCTTTTGAAAGCTTAAAGAAAGCTCTATGCCAAGCACCTGTTTTAGCAACACCATGTTACAGAAAACATTTTACACTCTTTGTTACAGAACGAGAAGGCACTGCTTTGTCAGTACTCACACAGGAACAAGCAGGATCACACAAACCGTGTGCTTATTTTTCTAGTACATTAGATCCCGTAGCTCAGGCTCTGCCTGCGTGCCTGAAATCAGTGGCAGCGACAGCTTTAGCAATCAGACAAAGCGATGCCATAGTGTTAGGACATCCATTGACAGTACAAGTACCACATGCAGTGGAGGTTCTTGTGAATCGAACGCAAACACAACATTTGACTATAGCAAGACTTACAGGGTACGAACTAACACTGTTTCAGCCACATATAGAAATCAGACGTTGTAACACATTGAATCCTGCCACACTTTTACCTGTAAATGGAACAGACCCACTAGCTCATGACTGTATTGATGTTATTACAATCACGACGAAACCCAGACAAGACTTGACAGATGTCCCATTGTCAGACCCAGACCTGACGTTGTATGTAGATGGTTCATGTATGAGAAAAGGTACAGGAGAACTAGTGGCCGCTTACGCAGTCACAACAGACACTGAAGTCATTGAAACAAATTGCATAAATACCTTGTCCGCTCAAGCAGCAGAGCTCGTCGCTCTGACACAAGCCTGTATTCAAGCCACAAATAAAAAAGTCAACATATACACTGATTCACGTTATGCATTCGGAGTTGTACATGACTTCGGCGTGCTGTGGCGAGAGAGAGGTTATTTAACTTCTCACGGTGCCCACATTCAGCACGGACCCCTCATTCATGCTTTATTAGATGCAATACATCTACCCACTGCAATATCAATTATGAAATGTAAAGCTCATACGAAAGTTACTGATATCATTTCTCAAGGCAATGATTTAGCTGACAGAACAGCTAAACAGACTGCTCAAACTCAAACATCCGACATGACAAAGACAATAGTCCCGACGCCAACACATTGTATGACGGTTAAAGATCCTACTCTTGACGTAATTGATATACAGACACATGCTACACCAGAAGAAATAAAGAAATGGACTGAATTAGGAGGGATCCAAACGGATCAAGGATGGTTGATGAAGGAAAAGTCTGTGTGGTTCCTTCCTGATTCAATGGTCCAGGTTATAATTAACACTGTACATAGTCCAGCACATCTAGGAGAAAAAGCTATGCTAGACAGCATTCAACACATTTGGTTCAATAAACATTTACGAGCTGCAGCCAAACAAAAAGTTCGTACCTGTATGATCTGTTGTCAGTTCAACCCAGGAAAAAGCGTTCCCGTAGAACAGGGTGGATTTCATCCTCCTGATCATCCTTTTGAAGTCCTCCAGATGGATTATATCCAGATGGAACGATGTAGAGGATTCAAATATGTTCTCGTAGTTGTTTGCGCTCTTTCCCGTTGGACGGAGGCATACCCGGTTTCAGATTACACTGCCCCGACTACTGCCAAACAGTTGGTTCGAGAATTCTTCCCACGATACGGTTTACCACGTGTTGTTCACTCAGATAACGGCCAGCCGTTCTCGTCCGAATTAATGAAACACGTTTCGCTCTTGTTAGGCTATCAGTGGAAATTCCACTGTGTCCGACACCCCGAGGCAGCAGGTCTCGTAGAAAGACATAATCAGATCCTGAAAATAAGATTGTCCAAAATATGCAGAGAGAAAGGTGTCGACTGGGTAGTAGCATTACCAGTTGCACTCTTTTACATGAGAATGGTAGCACACTCTCGAACAGGGCTATCCCCGTATGAAGTGATCTTCGGTAGACCACCAAATATGTGGGGGACGCCCATACCACGCAAAATAACTGATATTGACTGTAATATGCTGACAGATTACTTGGCTTCCTTGATGTCTGCACTACAATCTTGTCGTTCACAGGTAGCTGCAGTTTTTCCTGACAACACTGAGGTGAAACCCCATGACGTAGTTCCGGGAGACTTGGTCCTCGTGAGGAACTTTGATCGAAAGACTCAGCTGGAACCTAGGTGGAAGTTGCCTCAGCTGGTGTTGCTCACCACAAGGACAGCCGTGAAGATCGAGGGCAGAAAAGGCTGGATTCATTCAAGTCATATCAAGAAATTTCATGGACTACCAGCAGATGTGAATACCACACCTCGTGTGTCTTCACCCATTGACTCAAAACTCCCTCTTGTTGAAAGGAGTAATTCTGAACATTATAAACTGAAACTCAGGTCCAATCAGTCGAGCAATTTGATTGTTTAAGTCCTCTCCAAGGTGAAGCGGTTGAATTGTCTCTGACATGTATCCCTTGGACCTGAATAGAAAAAACACCCGAAAAATTTTGAAACGACAGGCGTACTGTAAATCACTGCGTAGTCATTGCATAGTGACATTAATAATTTTGTTTTTCTTAAGTCTTTTAATAATTACTGCAAGTATATTGTTGCACATATATTATCCTATTTCTAGACATGTTTACAATGTTACTGCCGAACATTCTTTTAGTGAATTACCTCCGCTTGAGTTGTCTTATAGATTTGCGCTGCGCAATAACACGTTTATTAATATGTTACATCATTCCCATCAGGTTAGCAATGCTACAAATTGTTGGATATGTGGCCGACTCCCTCCCTATCAGAATTATAAAGGAATTCTACCTCTCTTTCCATACCCGTTCACACACAACGGCTCCTGTGGAGCATGGTTTAGCTTAATCAATTCCCTAGATTCGAATTCTGCAGTTTATCAAGATAACTGGGTATGGGGAAATTTGAATTTAGTTTTACTTAAGGTCTGCTATCCTAACAAGGAGGGATTTCCCCAGAGAACAGGAACTGATCTCGAAAATGAAGTGTATGGATTAGGTAATTTTACGCTTAATCTTATGATCCTAAATGTCGAATCCGAAGCTACTCCAATTTTGCCCGCTATGGCAATATTTCCAGTAAAAGGTGAATTATGTGTAAGAAAGAATGGTTCCATACATATGGGCCATAGTAGATGCACCACTGTAGTAGAATTTAGTGATCAAGGCAAGTCTACATTTAGAGCTTCCCGCCATTCCTATTTCATATGTGGTCAGACGGCATATGTACGTTTGCCTCTAGATTGGGATGGTACCTGCTACATTGGATTTCTTTTGCCGCCTGTTTTTCTAGCTCCTCCTGATTATCACAGAAATACTCATTTAGTATATACTAGAGTAAGGAAAGATCTCCCGATAGTCGATTACACTGAAACAGCATGGGAAAAATACACAGATTTCAATAAAGGTCTCTTTCCCTATATAAGTACAGTTACTAATAGTAAGCTGATACGTAGATTAACCAGAACCCTTGAAGCAGTAGTGAACGAAACTATTTCCGCCTTAGGCAATTTAACAGAAGAACAGTCTGCTATGCGGATTGTTGTGCTTCAAAATCGTCTTGTCCTTGACGTCATCCTGGCCGATAGGGGCGGAGCTTGTAGGGTCATCGGATCAAGTTGTTGCATTTTCATACCAGAAAATTCGCCATCTGTATATAAAGCCATAACTCGCCTTCATAAGATTGTAAGCCAGATACACCAGAACCCAGGCACCTGGACTTGGTCCGGTTGGTTTTGGAGTGTATTATCTACCTTTGGATGGAAGGTCCTATCTTTCCTAGGTATTGGCCTTCTCATACTATTCAGTTGCTGTCTATGTCTACAATGTGGACCAGCGATTTGTGGTCTGTGTGCCACATCGTGTGTCCCATCACCAAGATTTCATTCGTCCCAGAAGAAAAAAGAAGAACAAATGATGCTATATGAACAGATCAACGGATTGATGAAGATTGATATCTCTTGACGGGCAAGTAGGGGACAAGGAGGGAATGTGGAAATATGGATTTTTCTGATCAGTTATGTCCCCTATCTTGGACCCCAACGGTTTCATGTATGAATCACAAGTACATGTATGCTCCCTCCAGTTCCAGTTATGAAGACGCAAACCCATGTGCGTCCACCGTCAACCTGTCCTCTTTCAGATCCGCCATGAATAGGCCGGATATTCCATTCCTAAGTATGAAAGGCCACCGGCTTTATATGGTTCACTTATGCCATTTTACAGTCCAGGCAAGTAGGCCCTGATTCTGTCATCGAACTCTTCTTGCCTTCTGCCTCTGAAAGCTCCAGTCTGAGCCTGCATCTGTGACCATGAACTTTGTTTCATTCTCTGCGCGGCTCACGAAGCCTGACATCAGCCTGCTGTCTGCCAAAAACTGTATTTCACCTTCGAAATTATCTGCTCCGTTCCCTGCCCGATGCATTCCTGTCTAGTAGTTTAAGTAAACATTCTTACAGTTACCGAGCAAAGGCCCGGCTTCTCTGTCTTTATACAAGTAATTCATAGCCCTATTACTATGGAAGATTTCTACCCACGCATCTAGTGTAGACACTTAGACGCTTGTACACGCACTAACAGTCAGTATAGTCAGTATAGAATAAGATTCTACTCTAAGAGACCTCTCTTTTGGATAACATAGTTCTTTAAACATAGGATGTTAGATATGATTTGGGATTAGGTTGACTTGACCCTCCAGACTTCTGTCGCCACATGTAGAGCTAAATGTCAAGTCCCCTTCACCCCCTAGTCGCACGACAATCACACGTCATACTGCTGCGCGCGCATATCTGCCAAGTATTTCTGCTGACATTGCGAAATTCTTTCATGTAACCACCCTCTTATGACATCACATCTGATGACGTTCTTTAAATCACTCCCAGTTACGCCTATTTTTGCTACGTACGAATATATTATCACCACTATCAATTGTTACGCCTCTTGTATTTGCTTCACTGTAATGCCTATTGTATAAAAGTAATTGATTGTCAATAATGTATGTACTTCACTTCCTGAACCTTCGTGGTGATGGAACCTGGAGCAACCGATTATAATCGACCATTGGAATAAAGCCCATTCCGAACCTCTAATACCACGGATTCTGCCTCTTATTTACTGAGCTATTTTATTATGTTTCTGTATCAAATTAAGTCCCGGTAATTAAATTATTTACCACAGTATTTACTATTCTCACTACAACATAAGCAATAGCAGGGAACATGTTGGACTCAGGAGGGGTTAGATTTAAAATTTCCACTCCAACATAAGTAACAGTGGGAAAGAGTTGGACTTTGGAAAGCTCAGATTTACTTTTGTCAATCCTAAAATAATACAAAGTGAAAAACGGATACATAAAATTAAGAAACAAGTGTCAGACTTGCTTTTCCACTCCAATGTATTGTATTATATTGTAATTGCATTTATACAGCGCTTACTACCCCTGACGAGGCATCTAAGCGCTTTTTTGGCAAGTGGCACGCTTCTCAAGAACTCATAAAGGATCAGTGATGAATTAGTGTATGAAAGTAATCTGAGTGGTGGATAGGTTAGTCAGTTATTTGGATTGAGAAGGATAGTGGAGGGATAGAAGAGGAAAAATGTTTGTATTTAAATAGCGCTTGCTACCCTTGATGGGTTGTTGAAGCATTTTGTCGGTGAGTAGCACGCTACTTCGGAACCCATAATGGATTAGTGGTGAATTAGTATAGTGAAATATGAAATTAATTTCTGTGGGGGATATCATAGTCTGTTATTTGGATTGAAAAGGATAGTGGATGGATAGAAGGGAAGGATTTAGATTTTGTTTTTGTTTGCTTGTTTTGGAGCTCAATGCAGTAGGAGGCTTAGGATGCGTAAAAGGGAGGTGGAGGGGGATGAGTAAAAGGGAGATGGAAGGGGGAAGAGTCAGAGCGATGGTTTAGAAAGGCTTGTTTTGGGGGAACGGAATAGTAAAAAGAGGTATGAGATGATGCAAGTAAGGGTGGAGGAGGAAAGAGCCTCGAAAAGGTTATTTTGGGGATCATAGTAGCAGTATGGGGTTTGGGATGAATGAGATATTGGAGGTAATGGATATATTATATTAATACAGGTATAGGGTGAGAAATAGTGGAGTGCATTGGAAAGAGTAGTAGAAAGAGGTTTGAAATGAATCGGAGAGTTTAGGTAGAGGATATATTAATAGCGGTATAGGGTGAAAAATAGGGTAGTGCATTGGATATGCTGAATTAGAAGAAAAGTAATAAATAAGTAGCAGTAATAAATATATAGATCCAAAAGTAATAAAGATATAGATCCATGCGTACATGGAAGGTATATAGATGCGTAAAGGAAAGTAGTATATGTAGATTAAAGATGCATTAAATAGCGCAAAGTTTTGGTTTTCATTGTTGTTATATATGCAAACTGTACCCAATGATGTTTCTATGCTTGGTTCTTTGTCATTAACATGCCTCAAAATGGTTTATGTCGGGCAAATGCCCAAGTGGTACTATACAAACTGAATAAAATATGTTTTCAAAAAGATGCATTAAATAAACTTTGGCTTTTAAGTGTTGTTGTACGTTAAATTACTTTCATTTATTTATATATGTATATATATATATATATTTGTAGCTCAATAGTGAAGCAATTGTAGATAGTAATGATAAAAGGATTTTTTATTTATGCAGTCAATTATATACATCTAAAAACACAGAATAATGTAACTATCCGTAATATGCACATGTCTTAAGCAGAGCTAATAAATATCTATATATATAATATATGTTTTTAAACATAATTATTCTACATGTTTATACAAAGCAATACACATATATAGGAAATATATATATGGCACAAATAAATGCTTATATATAGAGAGATATGCTATATATTTCTATCTGTTTGCGTATAGTAGTAATGTCGGTAAGAGACAATTCTTGAAGATAAGGTAGTTATCTGTGAATCTTATGTTGGGGGGTAAAGAGTTCCATAGTTTGGCTGCTTGAACAAAGAACGATGTGCCACCCATTGTTTTTGTCTTGTATCTTCTGATTTTGAGGTGAGGAGCCACTATAGAGTGGAGGTTCCTTTGATGAATGTATTTGACGATTTTATTCCTGGTGAAGAGCGGTCCCGTTCCATGTATCGCTTTGTGGGTGATACAAAGCAGCTTAAGGGTACATCTTCTGGCAACCAGTAACCAATGCAGGGCTTTCAAGGCAGGAGAGATGTGGTCTTGCGGTTTTATAAGTAAGAGTAGTCAGGTAGCCGAGTTCTGAATCTGTTGAAGTCTTTTCATGGTCGTTAAAGGTGATTTGTGGTAGAGTATATTGGCGTAATCAAGTTTGGACAAAAAAAGTGAGATGATAGTCTGGACCTTGTGTGGAACTCCCAAATGGGGGATAGATTTGTCGCAGTTTTTATAGTAGCAAAGCTTGATCTTGCTAGTTTGTCCACTTGTGCATTCATCGATAGCTTGGAGTCCATGGTCATTCCGAGGTTTTTTACTTCCTTAGATATTTTAGGCAGTGTTCCCAGGTCATCAGGCCACGCGGTGAGAGGGTCACAATGTTTCCAATCACCACACGTGAGTATTTCTGTTTTGGAAGCATTCAATTTGAGATTGATCCACGGGTCTGATACAACTGAAAATTGGCGAGTTTACAATGTCTTTGGGGCATTGCAGTTGAAGGTGCATTTACGTGTCATCTGCATAGGTATAGCACGTGAGGTGAAATTGATACATCAGTGCAGGTAATGACTTCATGTAGATGTTGAAAAGCATTGGCGAGATAATAGAGCCTTGAAGGACCCCTGCTTTTGTGAAGTATGGTTTAGACGAGAAAGGTGGGATATGGATGGCATTAGTTCTGTTGCGAAGGTAGGCCGCGACCCAATCTATAGCAGTCCCCTCTATGCCGGTTTTGTAGAGACTTTGTATCAGAGTGTCATGGTCAACCTAGTAAAGGCAGCCGAGAGGTCCAAGAAAAGTAGTACAGCAACCCCGTTGCAGTCACCGGTGTTCTTCAGGTCATCCCAGGTGGCAAGGAGGGCAGATTATGTGCCTCTTCCTGGACGGAATCCCGTTTGGAAGTCTGAAAGTATGGCATTCTCTTCAATGAATTGTGACATCTGGGCGAAAGCTGCTCTTTCTATCAGTTTGCCCAGAAAAGGTCCATTTGAAATCAGTCTCTAGTTGTCAGGGTGCAGCGGGTCCAAATTTGTTTTCTTGACTAATGGGGGTATGTATGACTTTTTAAGTTCTTCTGGAAATGTTCCGGTAGTTAAGGAGTTGTTGATGATTTTCCTTACTGGAGTGGCATCAGAGTTTGTCAGAAGAATTGTCTTGAAGGTTTGCGGTGGACACAGGTCAGAAGGGCTACCGCAGGCCTGCTTGCTTTGACCAGATTCATAAATTCATCGTGTGAAATGTGTTGGAAGGAACGGAGAGGCTGGGTTAGAGTATTCTTGTATTGTAGCTTTGTAAAAGGGTTAGTGCTGATGCTTTGTCTCCGTTTTAAGTATGAGTCCAAAGTGTCTGCTTTGTCCGTGTAATGATTTGCCAGTTTGTCTGTGAAAACTTGAGTAACAGGATGAGCTGCTTCTAAGCAATTTGGTTTACGGAATTCATTGAGAATTGTATAGAATTCTTTATTTGCACATTTAGCATTTTGAATTCTGTCTCAATAGTATTTTTTCTTTGCTTTTTTGATAGCTGACTTGTATAATCTGTTAATTTTCTGTAGGCGATGTTTGTCTTGGTTGCCGTTTGTTTTAAGCCAGGCACATTGCAGCTTTTTAATTTCTTGTTAAATTCTTATATCTCTGTATTTCTCCAAGGAGCTTTTTTCTTTTGTTCTCTTGTGGGTTTTTTAGTGGTATTAGGATATCAAAAGCTTCCTGTAGCCACTCATTTAGTTTTTTAACAGAATTTTTTGTTTCTGGATCTCTGCTGGATGTTAGTTGTGTTTCTTTCTAAGTGTTGCAAATTGAGTTTGTTCCATGGTCGATGGGTGGATGCACCTAAGGTGGTTTTAGGTACGTCGCTGAGTGCTGTATTATATTGGAAGGTAAGCAAATGGTTGTCTGACCATGTGACCGGATTCATCGTTTGAAAGGTAACGAGTTCTGTATTAGCAAAGATTAAATCTAGGATGTGCCCAGCGATGTGTGTGGGTCCGTGGACGATCTGATGCATGTTCAGTGCTTCTAAGCCAGTGATGATCGTTTTTGGATGGGGCATATTTGGTTTGTCAAATCAAATGTTGAGGTCCCCCAGAATGCATAGGTTGGAGTGTAGTATTATCAGGTTTGAAACCTAGAAGTGCGTCTGAGAATGTTGCCTTGCCAGGTTGAGGTCTGTAACTGAGCAGGAAGTTACAGGAGGAAGATGTTGTAGGATTGCATCTGGTGTAAAGGGCCTCACAATTCTTTATAGAGACATCATCAACTTTAGTAATATGTAATGTTTGTCTGAACACAACAGCTAGGCCCCTCCTTTTTTGCCTATATGAGTGTGGGTGATTGTTTGATAGCCTAGAGGAACGGCTTCATGCAGGACTGGGGCCATATTATCTCCAACCATGATTCAGTTCTAATTAGTATGTCTGGTTCAGCGTCAGTGAGAAGGTTGTGGGTGTGATATTTGTTTTTAGATAGCGATCGAGCATTTATTAGTAGACAGTTTAAAGAATGTGCTTTGGAGATAGTGTGACTTTGTTTTGTAGAGGAGTGAGCAGTTTTTTGGGGCTTGCAGCTGGTGTGTCCTTAGTGTTGGTATTAGGTATATGAGGATAGCAATTGTGTAGCTTTTCTGTATCTTGTTCTTCGTTCAGCAGGCTAAGAAGGCATTTTGATGGGTCTGCGTAAGTAGGTGGTGGAGACGGTGTTTGAGAGTGAGTTGGTGTGCTGTGTTGTATTTGTAGTGTAACCTTGTTGTGCAGTAGACATGGAGAAGCGAAGTTGTGAGGTGTGGCACATTGCTTATTTTGTTTGCGTCTGTTTAGGGCGGAAGGTGTACGAGTTAGGGGTGACGGTGCGGCATGTGGGTTATGTAGCAAGGTTCTAAATTGTCCAATGGATAAGAGGCGATTAAAAGAGAGTTGCTGTGATGCTATATATGTGTTGGGTGTGGTGTGGTTAAAGAGAGAAAGCTTGGTATTGGAGTTTGTTCATTTGTGTAATTTGAAAGGTGGGTGTCTGTAGCTTGAGATGGTGAGATTTTGTTGTGCTGGTGTGTGTGATATGTTTTGCTTTTGATGAGTACCACTTTGGTGGGGTTAGATTTACTTTTCGCACTGTAGGGAAAGTATTGGACTTATAAGGGGTCAGCTTTGCTAGTCCCACTTAACCTGAACAATAGTAGGGAAAGTGTTGGACTTTGGAGAAGTCAGATTGACTATTCTTTGGGAACACGGTAAACTTTAAAAAACTAAGATTCATTTCTCCCAATCCTAAATTAATGGAAAAGGAAATGCTTATACATAAAATTAGGAAACCTAGAATATATATTTCCACAAATGTATACTAAATATTGGTTTTAACATTGTATAATTAATATAGGTAATTAAAAATGAAACAAATTAAATTAGCATAAAAGTAAACAAAACATTATATTAAAAAATTATATGAATTAAAAAAGTATACAAATAAATGTAGCACCCCACTGTATTACCCTAAAATTAAATTAGTAACGGAAATAAAAAATAAAAATACACAATTTAAAAAAATAATACTGTACAATTATTTGATTAAATAATTGCCAAAATCAATTATCTAATCAACCAATTACAATAAATAACACCCATATTTTCTAAATAATTAGATTATTAAAAACACATACTTTACATAATCAAACTAAGAAATTAAAACTTTTAAATAAAAAAATATATATTTAAAAACAAAACTCCCCATTTCCTATAAACCAAAGACCCCAGTAAAAAAGTTCAACTAAAATTAAAAAACCTTAAACTATATTACCAAATCAAAAACATACCCTAAAACAAATTTTGTCCTGAAATATTTTTTGACATCTCATAATTTTTGACAAAATAGTTGACTTTGTGTTAGCCTAACCTTTTAAAGAAGATGAAGCCTCAATCCTACTTTCCTTTCAAGATGCTAGATAATTTTGATTTTTGATAAAGTTGCAGCCAGTATTGCAGCCTCCATTGTCTTATTAAAATCATCTTCTGGATTGTAGGATTTCTGCTGACAAATGTAGAGGCATTAACAGAGTTAACTGGTGTAGCATACAATAAATATTATTGCTGGTAGCAAACTATATTCTATCAAGATTCAGCAGGTGTGAGATTCAGACAAGAAGCCATAACATGACTTGGTGAAGAGCAGCCCACTCACCTCATTCTCATTTGGATAGTCACCCTCTCTGGACTCATTCTCACCTTCAGATAAGTGAGATGTCTCACATGGACATCAATGGGATTGACCATCTTTAAACCTTCCTCACCCTTCAAACTCTTCTATATCTCCTTCGGCTTACATTTGATAGCTACTGTATAGTACGCTCCAAGGATACTCAAATACTTAAAAGGTGAGGTGTGCTCTGTATACAGTCTTTGCTTCTCCTTTATGTGACGTGCCTACAAAGATCTGCATTGTCACTACATTGAAACTGCACAACCTACACCTTTAAGGCACCACTACAGATTATATAGTGCTTGGAGTGGAATTAAATGGTATGATAGTGATATGTATATAGTACTTATATTCCTGGAAGAGGCGGTGAAGCACTTTGTAAAATTAATAAATGATTAGCATGCTCCTCTGTAGGAGCCCACATTAGTGGCTTTTGGGCCAGATTATGAGTTTGGCAGACAGGGTTACTCCGTTACAGACGAGACAGATGCTCCAAATTACTATTCCATTATAGCCACTGGAACTCGTAATATGGCGGACGGGATATCGGTCACATTTGTGACGGAGTATCCCATCTGCCAAACTCATAATCAGGCCCTTTGTCGTGCTTAAGGTCACCATGACATTATTTCATGCAGTTTTCGGCACTTTTGGATGTTGCAATTTGTCATGTTGTCTGAGTTATATGTGATGCATAACAACATGAGTGATATAATCAAGGATAAAGAAAGCCAGAGTTGTCACATAATTTTCATGTTCTTTGTCAAACAAATTATCAGTCCATTAGTTGTTCAATTTGTTATGTGCAGACATTGCAAATTTTCACTTAGATAAATGTATTGTTGTTACAAGCAGTTGCGTAGTTTTAGTGCTCTTTAACAAGCTGATATTACTGAAGAGGTTAGAAGTACAACCCTTTGAAGCTATTCAATTTGTAGTTGATGCATCGAGAATGGCATTGCTTTTAATAGCATTTTATTCCTGATGAGATCTTGGGCCCATCAGCAGTTAGGAATCATGCTATTTAATGGGAGAGTGCTTGATTGGAAGATTGCTTAATTGCAGAATGGTCTTTGCGGGAAGTGTCATGCGTGAGTGACAACAGTGGTTCTCATGTCTTGTCTTAGGATGCTGCAATAGCAGGAAGAAAAACTGAATGCATGTCCTTTAACTCCATTTTCTATTCCCTCTGTTTTAGGGGTCTCTGTGGGACCCATCCAGGTGCTGTAAAGGAGCAGCCCATGGCATGTCCTGGATAAGGCAGGCAGTTGTGCGGATTCTCTATCTAGTCGCCTTAGAGCACCACTCAAGCAACCCCTAAGCATACACTGTATACACCCAGCAATGGTAGGTGTTCTTAGTATTAGAGATCATGCTGAGGCGGTGATGAGTAACTCGCAGGGCTCCACCGGAGAGAGACGTAGCCATAGAAATGCTCTTTAATCACTACACAGGTGAAAGCAAAGTGACCTGAAGGAGTGCACTAGTTACAGGGGGCAGAAGAAAAACTCTAGAGTACACCTAGGAAGGAGTGAAGAGAAAAGTGTGGGTAAGCACTGGTAAGAAGAAGCCCTGATAAATCCCATATTGGGTCCATCCTGGAGAGACAGATGACCAACCCATGACTTGCACTGGATGCAGAGTGCCAAAGTTTACCAACAGACATAGACAGGTGAAATGCTGCTATGGTAAATCTTTAGAATCTACTCAAAAGTGATGGAGAGAAATGCAGAGGCATGCACTAACCACAGGCAGCTATTATAATAATGCTCCCAAACATGTGAGCGGCATTACCAAAGAAAGAAACAAAACCAGACAAACCAGTGTGGGAAGTCTGAAATTCTGCCAAAGGTCTAATATCCACCTTGTAACTCACAGTGGCCCCTTTGTCAACTGGAGGTGTTTATCTGCAGGGTCCACACAGGAGCATGGTTGCAGGCAGCCAGAATAAATTAAATTGGGGTTCTCCTTGGAGCACAGTGGCTGCTGCTGGGGCATTAGAATTGTGAGGCAGCACAGGGCAGGCGGCACGGGGTAAAGAATTTTAAAAAATGTTAATCTGCAGTGTCGGTGCTCGTCTGGCCTCCGTGCCTCGACTCCCGGCATGCCATAGGCTCCTCTATGCCAATCTAGACACTAGTCTCATGCTAGTATTACCAAGCATGAAAGCTATACTGTGGTTGATGGGAGCACCCTAGTTTGGCGCTCACTAAAGGACTTCAACCCCGTGCTTGCTCTCACAGCTCGGATGGAGAGATCAAAGTGTGCATGACGGTTTGGCCGGCCTTAGCCACCAGTCCTCCTCTTTCCTCCAACGGTGTCATGTCAGAATGGACGGCCTAGCCCATCCTGCACTCGGCTGCGGGAAGTGAGTGAGGAAAAATAAACTGATAATAACCTTTGTTATTATAATTGTATTTTTTATTTTTCACTGCTGAAAAGCAGTGGGGCTACGTTCCTCCGCCTTAGCGGAGGAGCTGCCGCTAAGTAGCAACCGAAGTCACATGTGGCATAAACCAGTTACTGTAACCAGGGTTAAATGCCCAATATATTCTTCCGAAGCAACAGAGGAGCCCCTTACGGTGTACACTTGTTGCAGTCAATGTGGATGAATTCATATCGGGCGTGACCTGGAGTAACACATAGGGCACACAAGTTACAAGCAGCTTAGAATGTCTGAACATAGGATCCATTCAGGACTGAAAGAAGAGCAGCACTTAGCATGCACTGGTTAGGGGCACGACGACAAATGCTCTATGATGTCCACGCAAAAGAAGGGGCCCACAGCACACACATTACATCCCCAGGAGGCAGTGGTACATGTAGGCTATGCACCTGCCAGGTGGTGAAAGGTACCCCCTGCATACTCCTGGCTGTGAGAAAGCTGATGTCTAGTATGCTAGAACTCCCTGGCACAGACACAGTAGTATATGTCTGCATACCCATTGCTGGGAAAGTATTTGCACCAGGTGCAACACACTGGTTTCTCTGGGTAAAATATTAGCTTTGCCTGTGCCAGTCTGTGATAAAGGGTGCATCAGATCCCGTGCCAGAAATAACCTCCTAAAACAGACACAGTAAGCTACTTGTGTGTGACGTACAAGTTACTTACCTTCGGTAACGATGTATCTGGTAGAAACGATTCTAGCCGCAGATCCCTTAACGTAGAATTATCCCCAGGTGTCAGACTGGACCTGGAAAACTTTCTTGCCCAGCATCTCTGCGCGCTGGGGGGTGGTACCACGCGACTCCGCCCCAATGTCTTCCGCAGGCGTGACGTCAGCGAGGTCACATAAGCCCCACCCCGGTGCGCTGACGTCAGTTTGCTTCGGAGAACTTTTCCGCGCCACAACGCGGAGCCATCACAACAAAACTGAGGAGAACATGGAAACAGTGTGCGAAAAAACCAGAGAAACAAAATAGAGAGAAACAAAGGGTGGGGAACAGCACCGGTTGGCACCAAGGCACCAGAAGGCTACAACAGCAAGGCCAGAGGAGGAAAAGAGCAGAGCACCACTCTTAGGAACAACTGTGCAAGCCAAGGCGATAGCACCAGGTGGCACTAAAGCACCATAAGGCCAGAGCAGAGAAGCCATAGCAAGAAAAGCGCAAAGCACCACACCGTGGAACCACCGTGCAAGCCAAGGCGAGAGCCATCCCGGAGGCACAAGCATGTGAAAGCGCTGTGACAGAAAGAGAGAGGGTCTGCAACTACAACCACAGAGTGAAAGGCCACAAGCCCGGAACAGAGGAGCAACAGCAATCCATCCCCAGACTACACTTCCAAGGATGGCCATAACCCCTGAAAGGAGTGGGAGGTCAAAGGAAAGTAGGCCGTTACACTGGAGAGAAACTAGCTGGAGGGATGCCTGACTGTAAAAAAAACGAAGAGGACGCCCACAAAAGACAAGCCACCTAGAGGGAGGCGACTGCAGAAACCCAAGCAGAGGGTCCTCGCAGAACGGGGAGGAAGGGCGGGTCGTGAAGGAATCTGCGGCTAGAATCGTCTCTACCAGATATATCGTTACCAAAGGTAAGTAACTTGTACATCTTATAGAGACTACTAGCCGCAGATTCCTTAACGTAGAATAGATACCCTAGCCGTACCCAGAAGGGAGGAGGGCCTGTGAGAGAGCCACCCGAAAAGCCCCAAGGAACACAAGGACCACCTCAAACCTCAGGGAGAAGAGGTAGAACCGGAGGCAGGGCCAATAGTAAGAAACACATACACAGTGACAGAAAATAGCTGAACACACCGCAGCCGCAAGCAGCGGACAAAGCAGGAACGGCTCCACCGCCAAAAGCGCAGACGGAAGAAGAAAGGCACAGTTGCGCAAAGCCACAAAGGTGGATCAGAACAAGCAGGCCTGCACGGGCATACGCAGCCAGCAGCAGGCAACACCACGGAACGGCGCACCCAGGACAAGCCAGACGCCAGCCGAAGGCAGAGGCCAGGAAGGGCCAGGACACACCCCAAAGGAGGGGCCGGTCCAGAAACACACACACACTGACCCACGAAAGAAGGGGAACCAGGCAGAAAAGAAAGAGAGAGAGACAGAGACCGGACCAAGCCGTCCACCAGAACACAGCAGCCAAGGAAAGCCAGACGCCCGGAACACCAGACAGAAGACCAAGCCGAAACACCGGACAGAAGTGCGAAACCGCCACAACACGATGCCGCAGACATCAGGCCAGACTGGTCTAGCGATGTAGCGAACAAGGAGAAGGACGGACCCGGGCGCAACACAAGCTGGTACAAGACAATCGGCAAGAAGATCACACCTGCGACATACCGTGATGCCACGGAGAGCAAGGAGCCCGAAAGGGGCGACCACACCTCCCCAGCACATGACAGAGCTATGTAATAGCTACAATTACCCCACATAGGGTATGTTACGTCCCAAGAAACATGGGAACACCTCTTAGGAAAATATTTCAGCCAATAAAGAAGACACAGAAGGCCTAATCTCAGGACCTACACGGGCTTACCAACAGCCAAAACCACAAATCAAAAAAGGGCCGGACCAGCAGCCAACAGCACCAAAGGGCCTACGGAAGGACCCTGAAGGCACACCAACCACACAGAACACACAACCAGGGCTACTCTTTACAAGGCCCCAGAAAACAACAGGAGAACACCTCCCAGAACACAGACCGACATCCAGGTCACTGAGGAGAAGGGGGAGAAGGAGGAGGAGGAGGTGGAGGAGGGGTAGGAGGAGGAGAAGAAGGAGGAGGAGGAGGAGGAGGACGAAGCCCCGCAAGGAACCTCTGAATGGCAGAATCCGCAGGGGTGTGGCTCAAAAGAGTGCCATTGAAGGGAAGGTCAACCAGCTGCTCCCTAACGTTCTCAGGGAAAACACTATCCCTCAGCCAAGCATGGCGACAAAGGGCCACTGAAGAAGCCATGGTGCGACCAAGCACCTCAAACGTCCAGAGCCGAGCGAAGAATAAACGCCGCCAGCTCCCGACCATCCAACACATGGTGCCGCAGATCAGCGCAGGCACACTCCTGAGAAGCGGAAGACAGATGGGACTCCGCCGAATCCCACAAGCAAGAAGTGGCTCTGGCCAACACACAAAGCATATTAAGCGCCCGCAAGGCAGCACTGGAGGAGGCGAAGATGTTGCGCCCCCAGGAATCTAACCACCGGGCCTCCCGTGATGGGAGAGACAACACCGATGGCAAGGAGGGAAAGGCAGTCTGTAAAAGAGGGTCCTTGGTAGAAGGGTGGAAGGAAAGGCAGACAGGATCATGCGGAGCAGGAAAGTGGCAGAGCAGAAGCGGATGGGGCACCGGGTCCCCCGTGGCAGGATGCCCCCAGGTCCCCAAGAGAGAATTATGGAGCGAAGCCTCGAAGGGGAGAAGCAGCTCCCGTCCACCAGAGCCCTGATGGGGAACCTCCAGCAAATGATCCGCGGGGAAATGGGCAGCCGGGTTGCCAATGCGCAAAATCCCCGCAGCCGTGGAGACAGCCTGGGCGAAGGCAGCACTCGCCTCCGTAGGGCAACGCGGTGGGGAGAGCAATTCCTTCGTGGGCGATGGCTGTAAGCTAAGCCGGCCGTCCTCCAGCCCAACCGGAGGAAGGAAAGGCCAAGCTCGGAATGGGGGAAGGTTGACCGATGAGTGGGAAACCTGAGGCGCCTCTGGGGAAGACTGCAGGCGCGGGGACAGCGAAGAGCCGTCCTTGGAAGACGCCGGGGGAAAGGCCACGACGCGGCATCCTGTCTCCGGAGAAGAAGAAACAGACAGTTGCCGAACCTCCAGAGAAGTTGGGGCGTCCGAAGACGAATCAACGACCCGGCACCGGCACGGCGCTGTGGAGTCTGCCACTGGCGTCAGCTCAACGTCGCCCTGCGCCGAAGGGGACGCCGAGACGACCTCTGCCACGACTCTCTCAGCAGGAGAACGGGGCGGGGGCAGAGCCGGGGCGGACGAGGCAGCCGCCTGCGGGGAGATATGAGGGGGTCTGCGGGACACGCCCCGGCCCCAGCCAGCCCCTGCGGCACCGCCAGGACCAGCAGCCGCCAGCGCCTGAGCGGCGTCAGGTCGGACAAAGCCACCGCCTGCCCAGAGGACCAAGGGGGACTCGAGGACGAGCCCCGAGGCCTGGCAACTGCCCGTGACACCACAGGGACCCCCACGGGGGTTTGCGGCGAGGCAGAGGCGCCGTGGTCCGAAGGAGGGAACCCTGTAGGGCCACACCCCGACGACACCACATTCCCAGAACCTGAAGCTGAACCTGTCGACTCAGGGGCCGGAGCTGCCGGCGACGCCGCAGAAGGCCATGTACATGGCAAGGGATCCGCAGACGTCCCAGGAAGATAAGGAGGAGGAAGAGCCAAAGAGCCCTGCAAGGCCACCGCATTGGCCTCAATTTGGGCTCTGGTCGCCCCCGTGCCGCGGAACGGCAGGTAGGGTGGTGACACGCTGGGCCGCACAACCCGTGGAGAACCCGCGCACCCCACAGGGCGGGGACCGGGCCTCGGGGACAAACTGCGACACTTACCAACAGGTGAGCGATGCCCTTGCGGCCTCGGAGAGGGACGATGTCGGGGACGGAAGTGGCGGTTCTTGAACACTTCCGCGGGGACGGATGCGGCGACAATGCCGACCTGGACAAGCGAGCCGAGAGGAGTTTCATCCAGCGCTCCCTCCGGGACTTCAGCTTCATCTGCTGACAAGCCTCGCAGTCCATGGAGTTGTGGTGCTCCCCCAAACACCACATACAAATGGGGTTAGGGTCCGTCACCGACATCTGGCGTGCGCAAGACGAGCACGTCTTGAAGCCCGAAGGCATTCGCACACTATTCTCAAGAAAATGCAAAGTGTAAAAAGAAGGCCTGAAAACAGGCCAGGAACACGATCCGGATCCGCGTTGCACGCGGAAAAGAAGAAAACGGACGTCAGCGTGCCCCGGTGGGGCACTTATGTGACCTAGTTGACATCACTCCCGCGGAAGACGCCGGGGCGGAGTCGCATGGTACCGCCCCCCGGCGCGCAGAGATGCTGGGCTAGAACGTTTTGCTTTATGTGTGACAATTTGAGTGACACTTTATTGCAAGTACCAATGAGCTACATATCAAATGATCTAGAAAGTCCCTTGAAAAAGCTGCATCATTGATAAAGTGCCTATTCAAGGTCACCAACCTATCCCTTTCTGAACATAATATGGGGCCTCTAGTGTTTATGGCACCTCAATGTTCTTCGTCCTGGGACCCTGTATTTGTAGATGATTTCGTACCAGGACCTTAAGTGTCAGTCATGTCTTGTTCAAACAAACAAGCACACCACACACAATTGCAAATGTGGACCATGCCACAGACTTTCAAATGAGTGTTCTTGCAGTGTTGTAAGTACACAGAGAGCCACATGCCTCCAAAGCAGAGCCAGGGAAGATCGGGGATGCTTGTTTTGACTCGGTAGACCTATGGCCAAAATAACAGACAGGTTGTAGATTTGGAGATCCGATGAAAGACCCAAAAAGAGATCTCATCCTGTTGAATTGGGCATTTTTACCCCATCCGCATTCATAGTCTGTGGATTAATAGCTGAAATGGGTGGTGTCCGAGGATTGGCAGCTTGGGTACCTATAACTACAGTCTGTTAGCCGTATTGCCTATAGATATCAATCCATTCCTGCATTTTTTACGGGAATATCCTACATCCAGTCTTGGTGAACGGTGAACCCCTCCAGAACCAGCAGGGTTTGTCCCTGGAAGATCAACCAACCTATTTGACCAGGACCCAATACGTGTAAAACAACTGCATATGGTACCTTCAACTATTGACAGGGAGCATATAAAGCAGGACTATTATTTGACATGCATTCTTTAGAATGTTCTGTGTTCCCTTCTGCAGCATCAAAAGTTGCTCATGAACATAAGAAAATAAATTTCGATAGAATATAATTGACTCGCAGATACTACAAATGTGACCTCTCACCCATCTTAGGTTCATATCACTAGGGGGCTTTATGTTACTTTCAAATGATTTTCCAGCACTAAACAAGTTTAGAGCTGGAAAGTAAATAGGTAAAAAAGGTTTTGCATCAATTTGTGTCACAAACATGGCATAAAATCTGAGTAAATAGACCCCACCATTCCTATCGAAAGGAGTCAATTTTACAAGCAGGTAAAAGACATCTTTATTTTAGTATCATATGTTAATAATGTAAGTGTTGAGGCCCTATGCTCATACTGGAGCAAAACATTGGGCGCCATTGACGTATGCCTGGACTTTGGTAGCACCCGGTAGATCTCACTTGGCTCCCAAGGCAATAACCTTATGGGCCCTGCAGAGATGAGAGAACAGACAGGGGTCTCACGAGGTATCCCACAAGCTTAGCAGAGACAGTCAGTACTGAGATGCACAATCATCCCTGTGAGAGACCCGGCAGGGAAACTGTAGGCGAGCTCTCCATCATCCTCAATGTCAGTACAGACACAATCTTGAATGTATAGATACTCTTATGCACTACTCTGATGCAAAACATATGCAGCATGATTATACAGATTAAAGCTTCAGCAAAGACAGACTTTAGAAAAGTAACCTAAGTGAACACACCAAACATAGTTCGTTCAGATATGACCTAACATGGAACCGGTTTAAGAAAAGTGTAATATCAGGCCCGCCTGCTCTTATGAGGCTGAATGCAGCCCAGGGACGTCCATGAATCACCTGCTTCTCTGAAGCAAATCGCCTTCTGATCAATTCCTGGCTGAAGCTCCTCCTCTCTGCTGTGAGCAGGATAACATGACATTTTGTATTAGTTCACACAAGCAAAAGCATTTGACATTTCTTGTTCCCTTGACCTATAGGAGAATACTTCCATGCAAAAAATGAAGGAGGAGCAGGATTCGTTCAATACGATATGTAGTATGTACCAAGTATGCATCAATCAATCAATTAATCAGGGATTTGTGAAGCGCACTATTCACCCGTGCGGGTCTCAAGGTGCTGGGAAGGGGGTGGGGGGTTTGGTGCAGCTTTGTCTCATCCGAAGAGCCAGGTCTTGAGGCTCTTCCTGAAAGCTTGCAGTGTGGTGGATCGTCTAAAGCTGAGAGGGAGTACGTTCCACGTCTTGGCTGTGGTGTAGGAGAAGGCTCATCCCCTGGCTCTCCGAATGCAAGGGATTTTGGCCAGGGCCAGATCGGCAGATCGGAGGCTTCTCTTGGGTGCATATAAGGAGATTCTTTCGTTGAGGTATTGGTGTCTGATGTTGTAGAGGGATTTTTAGGCATGGGTTAGGAGATTGAAGGTCACTCTCTTTTTGACAGGGAGCCAGTGGAGTTCTCATAGGTGTTGGGTGATGTGATGTTGTCCTGGGATGCCGAGGACAAGTGTAGATGAGGCGTTCTGGATAGTCTGGAGTTTGAGGAGTAGAGATTTGTTTATTCCGGCATAGAGGGCGTTCCTGTAGTCCAGTCTACTGGAGTGCGTGGGTCATGGTTTTTCTGGATTCAGGGGGGATCCATTTGAAGGTCTTGCGGAGGATACGGAGGGTATTGAAGTACATTGAAGATACGGCATTGATCTGTTGGTTCATGGTGAGGGAGGAGTCAAGAACGAAGCTGAGGTTGCAGTTTTGGTCTTTTGGTGTGTGGGGGGGTTGTCGAGGGCAGTGGGCCACCAAGTGTAGTCCCATGCGGCAGGGGTGGATCCGAGGATGAGGACTTCCATTTTCATGCATCAGTAAATATATGCAAACATCATAAATAAACACCACCATTGTAATGCAAGTGCCCTTACATACATTATATTTTCTCAGTTTGTTAAAGGCCAGAGGTTGTGGGTCATATAGGAAGTACTTTGTATATGATCCATTGACTATTGGTCACAGAACATAAATGACAGGTTATTGTGGAAAACGTGTAATATTTTACTTAGCATAAGCAACAGCCATTTTGGCTACGGTGTCCATTTAACTTTCCTTCGTAATTATTTCGTCTTTTCACTCTGCTTGCATTTTCTATTTTTGTTGACTTCCTGACTCAGCTAAAGCAATGTGCGTGCTGAGGGTTTATGGTTGTCAGTGCATCTGGTCTCAGATGTTAACTGTTGACCATTTATTGCTGCCATAAGCATTCCTGCTCCCCCTCCCACTTTTCTGACCACATGGCTATTATTATTCATCTGCCCTTGTTTGCGGATAGCTATTCCTAAAACGTGTTCTTCCCATTTCTGTTCACATGCTTACATTGCAGAAAACCTGTATAAAAGACCTGTGTTCTGTGACTTCAGTGTACTACCTCCTGCAACACTTGAAAGTGTTGTATGGGCGTGATCCCGCTCATGAGTGATTAATAAACTTGTTATTTATTCCAACTCCAGTGCTGATCTCTATTTTGTTGGTCTCTGGACCTGTGGACGAGAGGGTGACCCTGCACCAGTGTGCCCACTTTTAGGCACATTTACACATTATGTCATCAAAGAAATGGGCAAGCAGCACCCACGTGTGTATCCACAGCCCCCTAAGATCTGTCATGAGTCGGAGCACCTCATGATTTCACGGCCCAGATTCAGGTCTCTGGCTGTTAGCATGCAGCTGCAGTGAGTGGTTTGATCCTTTCTCTTAGCCCAGGGGACTCTAGCACCATGCAGGGGTCCCTTTGTTTGTGACCAAGCATGCCTGTGAACCTGGCTGGGGAGTTACCCTGTGGGACATAGCATCGGAGACCTAGTGACCTAGGATGAGGGTTGGATGTAATTGAAGTAGAGGCAACTGTCTGAAGTGATCGGGGCTCTGCGGCTGTCCTCGCCCGGGCTGCAGGGCTAGCATGTACTGGTGCAGCTGGACAGTACAAAATCAAAGAACCAACCCAATTGCCTGAAAACGATTTGTTTAGTATGGAGGAAAATCCGGGTGAGTATCATCAATTAATTATATATATCTATCATACAAAAACAGATGTGTGTGTGTATATATATATATATATATATATATATATATATATATATCAGAGCATATCAGCACATCAACTAATCATAAATATACTAAACAAATATTCTGTATATTTCAAGACGTTGTAGTTAGTTGCCTACTGAATTCTGTAATTACACAATCACCACTCTAGCTGAATTGTGAGCCCTTCTGAAAGCAGTGCAAGCCAGAGGCAGTAGTCATTAACACCTCACAGCCACGTGCCCTTGGATTCGGATGCACGGAGTTGGTTGCACCTGGTCGTAGGGGGTACACAGAAATTATCACAGACTAACTTCTGACATCCTCAATCATATAATCAAGACCCCGTTTCACTGTTCGGACCTTCTGTACCGCAGTGTCGTCCTCCGACTACAGTCAACCAAGCCCAATATTCATGTGCAGCAGTTAACTACGGAAGCACAGACACTGATGCACCTCAACGGAAACAGTTCTGTGAAAAGCAAACAGCAGTTAATATCGGACACCGTCCATTGTGGGATCAAGACACCGTTCCACTGTTGGGACCTAGAGTTGGTAGCACCTGGTCAAAGGGAGTACCTTTATCTCCACTCTCAGATGCAGTTCTATCATCGTCCATTGTGGGATCAAGACACCGTTCCACTGTTGGGACCTAGAGTTGGTTGCATTTGGTTGAAGGGAGTACCTTCATCTGCACTCTCAGATGCAGTTCTAACATCGTACATTGTGGGATCAAGACACCATTCCACTGTTGGGACCTAGAGTTGGTAGCACCTGGTCAAAGGGAGTACCTTTATCTCCACTCTCAGATGCAGTTCTATCATTGTCCATTGTGGGATCAAGACACCGTTCCACTGTTGGGACCTAGAGTTTGTTGCATTTGGTTGAAGGGAGTACCTTCATCTCCACTCTCAGATGCAGTTCTAACATCGTCCATTGTGGGATCATTCCACTTTTAGACACCATTCCACTTTTAGGACCTAGAGTTGATTGCACCTGTTCGAAGGGAGTACCTTCATCTCCGCTCTCAGATGCAGTTCTAACATCGTCCACTGTGGGATCAAGACACCGTTCCACTGTTGGGACCAAGAGTTGGTTGCACCTGATGGGAGGGAGTACCTTCATCTCCACTCTAAGATGCAGTTCTAACATAGTCCATTGTGGGATCAAGACACCGTTCCACTGTTGGGACCTGGAGTTGGTAGCACCTGGTCGACGGGAGTACCTTTATCTCCACTCTCAGATGCGGTTCTTACATCCTCCATTGTTGGATCAGGACCCTGTTTCACTGTTCGGACCTGCTGTTCCGCGGTGTACTCCAGCCACTACAGTCAGCCAAGCCAAATAATCATGTGCAGCAGAAAGCTACGGAAGCACAGAGTCTGATGCACCTCAACGGAGGGAGTTCTCTGAAAACCCAGCAGCAGGTAATATCGGGCATCGTCCATTCTGGGATCAAAACACCTTTCCACTGTGTGACCTAGAGTTGGTTACACCTGGTCGAAGGGAGTACCTTCATCTGCACTCTCGGATGCAGTTCTAACATCGTCCATTCTGGGATCAAGACCCCGTTCCACTGTTCGGACCTTTCCATAGCGCGGTGTACTCCAGCCACTGCAGTCAGCCCAGCTCAATAATCATGTGCAGCAATTACCTACGGAAGCACAGAGTCTGATGCACGTGAACAGAAGGAGTAATGTGAAAACCCACTTGCAAGTAATAACGGACATCATCCATTCTGGAATCAATACACTGTTCCACTATTGTGACCTAGAGTTGGTTGGACCTGCTCCAAGGGAGTACCTTCATCTTCACTCTCAGATGCAGTTTTAACACCCTCCATTGTGGGATGAAGACACCGTTCCACTGTTGGTACCTGTTCGACTACTGTGTTAGTAGTATACAGAGCACTCCACGCTGCTGGGCCTCAAACTGAACGCTGTGTGCCTGTGTCGCGGTAGCCAGCGTTGATCTGAGGAACCTTCCTACCTAGCAGACCTCGCCCCAGGAGCTTCCACCGGCACGTGGTGGGCCCTCTTGCACATAATGCGGTAGCGAAAGGTGAACTGTGGGGCATATGTGTGTCGCAGCGGCCACTACGGTTTCTGAGTACCAGCAGGCTGAGAGCATCATTCACGCAGCCACCTTCACTTACGAGGTCAACCTCGTGGCAGTGTAAGCTGCGCAGACCTGGCAGACACGTTCGGCATTCCAGAAGAGAACCACACCCAGAGAAATGTGCGTTTTATTCATACCCCTACGCTAGCCTTGCGTACGCCGAGCCAGCCCACTACGCTAAAGATTTGGGGGGGGGGGGGGGAAGGAACGCGTTACTTACCTGTAACTGCGGTTATCCAGTATTGGTATCTTTCATAGATTCACATGCCTGAATCATTCCCCGTCGTCGGGAATGGGAGTCGCCAGTAAATAACAAAGTAATGTCCAGAAGACATAAGACAGCCATAGGCCTCAGAGGCCTTAGCTTAGTAAGCTATCCACGTCCTTATGTAAAAAGGACCAAATTTTGGCCAGAGCCAATCAGCTAACACCACCCTCTAGAACCTTCCTGGTAGGAGCTCTAGTCCCTCAGATTTTCGTGAGCACAGTGCTAAGCAGCTGTATACTGAGAGATCCGAGAGAGCCCTTCCAGGGGAGGCGGGAGGGTTGCATGTGAATCTATGAAAGATACCAATACTGGATAACCGCAGTTACAGGTAAGTAACGCGTTCCTTATCCAGTATTAGGGTATCTTTCATAGATTCACATGCCTGAATCAGAGTAGCAAGCAGTGAAAAAAGCACATTTCGAAAGATATGGATAACATACAGGTATTAGATAACCACATCTATCTGAGATAAACAACAGTGCTACTGTAAAGCAATGAATAAGTAATGCATACATTATAGTGCGAAATGTGCATAAACTCAGGATGGTGGGATGAAAGAAAGGGCTCACCTCTATTTAAAAAGATGACGTAGTACCGCTTGGCCCACTGACGCATCCTTCATGATCTCCGCATCCAGGCAGTAATGCTTGGTGAAGGTATGCGGCGTCTTCCATGTGGCCGCTCTACAAATGTCCACAATGGGCACCCCAGCAAAAAGAGCCATGGAAGTAGACATGGCCCTTGTGGAGTGGGCACGGACCGTTGTTCTCAACGGACGTCCTGCCTGTTGGTGACAGAAAGAAATGGCCGAAGAAATCCAGCGGGAAATGCTCTGTTTTGTGAGCGGAAGCCCTCTTCGAGGTCTGCTGTAGGCTATGAATAGCTGATTTGATTTACGAAAAGATTTCGTTCTCTCAATGTAAAATTTCAAGCAACGCTGAATGTCTAGTGAATGTAGAGTTCGTTCCGCCACTGTTTGTGGATTTGGGAAGAATGATTGTAAAACAATAGGTTCGTTGAGGTGGAAGTGAGATGGAACCTTGGGAATGAAAGCTGGATTTGTGCGGAGAAGGACTCTATCCTTTTTGAATTGCAGGAATGGGTCCTGGATAGAGAATGCTTGGAGCTCTCCCACTCGCCTTGCCGAGGTGAGAGCTAGTAGAAGTGCCACCTTCCAGGAAACAAATTTAAGGTCAGCTCTGTGGATGGGCTCAAACGGGTGCTTCATTAATTGAGCTAGAACTATGTTAAGGTGCCAGGCCGGTGGAACAGGCTTTACTGGAGGGAATGTGCGAAACAGTCCTTTCATGAATTGCTTTATGAGTCTATGAGACCATAAAGAGGGGCCGGAAGAAGATCTTCTGAAACGTGAGATTGCAGCTAGGTGAACTTTAATGGAGGCATGAGCAAGACCAGATTCTGCCAGATGTAAAAGGTAGGGTAAGACTTGTCCTGGGGTGGAAGAGAAAGGATGCAACTTATTCGTCTTACACCAGATACAGAATCTTTTCCACTTGAGTGAGTAGGTCTTGTTGGTACTATCTGCTCGAGCCCGAGCTAGAATTCGTCTGCAGTCTGGAGGAATGTCTAGGCCCCGAAACTCTCTGAACTCAGGAGCCAAGCTGATAACCTGAGAGAGGCTAGATCCGGATGTTGAATCTGCTGATCGCTGAGCGTCAGAAGAGATGGAAACGTTTTCAGCCTGATCGGAGGTTCCTGGGAGAGGAGGTGAAGTTCCGAGAACCAGTGTTGGCGTGGCCAAGCTGGGGCTATCAATATCAAAGTGCAAGGTTCCGCCTTCATCTTCCGTAGTACCCTGGGGATCAGGGGAAATGGCGGAAAGGCGTATGCAAAGACGTTGCACCATGCTATCGAAAAGGCATTCCCCAGGGATCCTGGTTGGGGATGCCAGCTTGCAAAGTATTGGCATTTGGCGTTGCGTTGGGTGGCGAATAGGTCCAGCTGAGGTGTGCCCCATTGGGCGAAGATATTGTTGAGGACCTGCTGATCCAGTTCCCACTCGTGGCACGCTGCCTGCCTCCTGCTTAGATAATCTGCCAACACATTGTGGGTGCCTGGAACATAATCTGCTCGGAGAGAGATGTTGTGGCGGAGCAGCCAGTTCCAGATTTTCTGCGATTCGCGCGAAAGTGTCAGTGAACGAGTCCCTCCCTGCTTGTTCAGGTAGTGCATTGTCGTGGTGTTGTCTGTCCGGACAAGCACTACTGAGTTCTTTATCCTCGGGAGGAAAGCCACTAGAGCTAGGTAGACTGCTCGGAGCTCTAAAAGGTTGATATGAAGCATTTTCTCCGAAAGGGACCACTTTCCGCTTATCTGTAGCTCCTGAAGGAAAGCTCCCCAGCCTTCCAAGGAGGCGTCCGTGGTGATTATATGAGGAGTAGCAGGAAGCAAGAAAGGAAAGCCTTGCGAAAGGTTCTTGGGGCGAACCCACCATTGCAGAGCCTGTTTGATCGCCGGGGTTACTTGGATGACGTCGTCGAAAGACCCTGTACACTGGATCCACTGGTTCGACAGAGCCTCTTGTAGGGGTCGCATCCGTAAGCGGCAATGTGGGATTAATAGAATGCAGGAGGACATCATCCCGAGGAGGGATTTGAAGAGGCGCACCGAGAGTGTCTTTCTTGTCATTACCTGGAGTGCCAGAGATTGAAGTTTGTCCTGGCGTTCCTGTGACGGGAATGCTTTCCTGTGGATGGTGTCTAGTGTGGCTCCCAAAAATTGCATGCATTGGGATGGTTGCAGGACAGATTTGTCGTGGTTGAGAGTGAGCCCCAGTGACTCGAAGAGTGTCAGACAAGCGTTGGAAGATCTTATCACGCCTTCTTGTGATGGGGACTTGATAAGCCAGTCGTCTAAATACGGGAAGACTTGGTGGTGGGAACGGCGTAGGTACGCCGCCACTGGTGCTAGGCATTTGGTGAAAATGCGTGGCGCCGATTTGAGCCCAAAAGGCAGAACCCGAAACTGGTAATGCCTGCCCGCCACCATGAAACGCAGGAACTTCTTGTGGTTGCGGTGTATTGGGACATGAAAATAGGCGTCCTGAAGGTCCACCGACACCATGTAGTCGTTTGCGTTGAGTAAATGCAAAACCTCCTGTATGGTAATCATTCGAAACGACTGTTTTTTCAGAAATTTGTTGAGATTTCTGAGGTCCAATATGGGTCTCCATTTTTTCTCTTTCTTTCGGATGAGAAAGAAATGGGAGTAGAACCCTCTCCCTCGTTGGCTTAGGGGAACTTTCTCTATAGCTCCCTTTAGAAGCATAATCTTTATTTCTTGGAGTAATGGGCGCAGGTTTTTGTGAGCCCTTTGGCGGGGAGGAGTTTGAGGAGGAATTTGTATGAATTCCAGGGAATGGCCGAATTGTATTAATTGGAGGACCCATCGGTCCGTAGTTATCGTTTGCCAATTTTTGAGAAAATGGGAGATTTTTCCGCCAATTTTGTAGGATGGAGACAAGTTTGTGACCGGCTGCATCTGGAAGTCATTGCCGCCGCGCGGCACCCTTTTGTCTTCCTCCTCTGTTACGAAAGGAAGTTTTGTGGTAAGACGACTGTTGTCGCTGCTGAGATTGTGGACGGTACTGCTGGGAAGAGGAGAAAGAGGAACGATGTTGAAAGTCTCCTCTGGAGGAAGTCTGACCTCTTCCTCTGGACCCACGAAAGGAAGGGTTCCGAGATTGCAGAGACCCCAGGGCTCTGGCAGTATCTGTATCTTTTTTGATACCTTGCAATGCCTCGTCAATAAGAGGACCGAATAGAAGCTGGCCATCATAAGGCATGTCCAGGACTTTTGTCTGGACCTCCGGCCTGAAAGAAGTTGCCTTGAGCCAACCCTGGCGCCGGAGAACAGCCGCACCAGCCAGCTGTCTAAAACCTGTGGAAGCAATATCCATTGCACAGTCTATCAGTTCCGTGGCAGATCGTTCACCCTCCAACAGAATCTTCCTTGCCTCTTCTTTTAAGTCAGAAGGCAAATCCGCTAGATATGGGGCAATGTCCGCCCACATTTGTCGGTTGTACCGTCCCAATAGTGCAGTAGCGTTGGAGGCACGCACTGTCAAGGCTGACATAGAGGAGAAACGTTTCCCTATGTTATCCATACGTCGCCCTTCTTTATCCGGCGGAGCTGTCAACAGCGCAGCTGGGTTGTTTGCCCTCCTCTGCGCAGCCTGAGTGATAACCGAGTCCGGCTTTGGATGGCCTGTAAGACAAACCGGAGCCGTGTCCGGAGCTTTATATTTCTTGTCCAGGCGTGGTAGAACCGGTGGCACTGATGAAGGGTTCTGCATTATCTTTATGCCCTGGTCCCAAATATAATCAATTATCGGAATTGCCCGGACGGACTTCTTGAAGGGTTCCTTAAAGTCATATAAGAAACAGTCTTGTTGATGCGAAGGCATCGGGATCTGGAAGCGCTGGGCCGCTCTTTCAATGATGTTGTGGAAACCGCCGATGTCGTCGGGCGGTGAGTCGGCTGTGGTAGGGACAGGCGAAACAGGAGCCGGAAGGATGTAATCGTCCCATTCATCTTGTTGGGATTGGACGTCCTGGAGTTCTCCTTCCTCAGGTTCCTCCTCCTCCTCCTCGTCGTCCGTGGTGGGCCGAGGCGGAGGTGCCGTCCTCTCCAAAAGCAGTGGAGGCGGTCGTGGCCGTGGAGTGGAAGGCCCCGCAGGCATCGGTGGAGGTGCCGGAGTCGGAAAACGCTGCTTATAGTCCGTTATTAAGAGCTGAAGGTCTGTGACCAAGGCTGCCGGTAGACACACCATGGAAGGTGGAGGCGGCATGTATTCTTGATGAGGAACCTCCTCATAGTCCTGGGGATTGTCTTCGTAATCCGAGACATCCTGGTACTTTACATGGAGCTGTGATGGACTAGTCGCCGCAGGAAAGAGACTAGCGTCATCCGAATCCTCCTCTTCAAAGAGGCGAGTGGGAGGCAAGGTTGAGACCTTACTGGGCGAAGTGAGGGCCGGAGTTAATGCACGCTTGGTTATTTGTACATGCACAAATGTACCCTGGTCGTCCGTGTCCATACCCCTCAAGGGGCTCGATGGTATAGCTGTAACCGACGTTACAGGTATCAATGCAGTCGACGAGATCGTCGTCGGGGTCGTCGTCAATGACGAGGATGATGAAGACGGTCTCCTCGTCGACGATGACGCCGACGATGACGTCGACGGTGATATTCTCGTCGACGGTACCCTCGTCGTCGACGGTGTCTTCGTCGTCGGTGTCTTCATCGACGATGTTGTCGTCGACGATGATGATGTTGATGAAGCTCTCGTCGACGGTGTCGTCGTCGACCCTCCCGTCGACAGCTTACTCGACGACGACTTTTTTATGGCTAACGTCGACGGAATTGTCTTGCCTGCCGTCGACGATGGAGTTGTCGTCGTCGAGGACATGGAATGGGATGTCATCGTCGATAGAGTCGTCGTCGACGATGTAACTGAAATCGCTGTCGAAGGAGACTTTCTCGTCGACGCTACTGTCGACATTGTCGTCGACGAGGTGGCAATAGGCTTTTTGAAGGTGTGGGGCATCACCTTAGGAGACAAGCTCCCTGGAACAGGCGAATCCTGGACCTCTGAAGACTTTTTCTGCGTCTTCTTTTGAGGTGGCTGCGACGAAGGGCCCGGCGATGCCACCCTTGGTCTTTTAGATGAGGAGTGAGACGCAACTGAGGAACTCTCACTCTCCTCAGAGGACACCACATCCTTGTCCTTTAGCCTTTGCAGCCAGATTAAAAGGCGCCCCTCTCGGTCTTTCAAGGTCTTAGAAGAGAAAGTCCGACATACCTTGCAGTCCTTAGAACTATGACTGGGATAGAGGCAATACAAGCAGTCCTTGTGTTGGTCGTCGATATGTAGCCTCTTCTTTCCGCAAGAGGCGCAGGGCCTGAATAAACCCTTCTTAGGTGTATCAGCCATGCTGAAAATCCAGAAAGTTGAGAAGAAATACTGTCAAATCCAAAGAAATGAGCAGAGCTCAGTGGAGACTCCCTTAGCACGACGTGCGGTAGAAAATCTGAGGGACTAGAGCTCCTACCAGGAAGGTTCTAGAGGGTGGTGTTAGCTGATTGGCTCTGGCCAAAATTTGGTCCTTTTTACATAAGGACGTGGATAGCTTACTAAGCTAAGGCCTCTGAGGCCTATGGCTGTCTTATGTCTTCTGGACATTACTTTGTTATTTACCGGCGACTCCCATTCCCGACGACGGGGAATGATTCAGGCATGTGAATCTATGAAAGATACCCTAATACTGGATAAAGGGCATGTACGCGCTATGTTTTCGAAATCTTCCCTACTGACTGTACTATTATGGTTCCGTCCATTATCTACTTCACTCAATAGACCATCAGTGTATGTTCACATGTACATGTGTGTGCTCTGCATACTCAAGTCTGTCCGCAACATCCCCTCAACACTTTCCATTGTATACTTTTATAATCAAGAATCACTTGCCACCTTCGCACATACTTTTCTCCCATCCCTCCCCGCATTCTGCATTGTGTAACAGAGGTGCTATGCCATGTTTGCTTTGTGTACATGGCTAGCCACGTTTCCCACAGTACGTAGTGTCGTTGTGTCTGTTAGGTGTACATGTTGTTTGTCATGTTGTATGCGATTATATAAGGTAGCATGTTTAATCACGAGCAGTGGTTTCTCCCATTTACATATCGTTGTCTTAAAGAGCATACAAAAGTTTTGCAAACTGTGACCACAATGGCAGTCATTCATTACTATGCAAGAATGTCCAACTGCATGACGCTTCTAACCTTACAGCCCCCAATCTTGCGTGCTTTCTTGAAAGCACACCAACTCCAGCAATCACACCAACATTCACACAGCTTTCTAACAGCAGTTATCTGGTGGTTCTTAATAACATGGACTGCTACAGAATGTGAGCTGGCATACCGTATGTCCTTATTATTTCAAACCGAGTAACTTCCTGTGTCAATGTCTATTTCCACCCACACGAACTAACTCCCAAACTTCAACTTGGCCTTGAATCCCTACTTTGCAAACAGATTTCATTAAACTAACCAAACTAAAGCGCTTTTCTTCAGAAGTGTCCCTCACTTCTGCAAAATAAATTTATCGCCTGCAGATAGCACAAACTTCCAGTAAAATACAGTCCCTTTTAAATTCGAACCTCCCATTACACTTTGTGAATTGTTACCCAATTTTCAACACATCTCACACTCAAGGTCTGGCACACTTTTTTAATACGGTCTCCTCCGGCCTTCTCACAGCCTTTCAAACTGTTTTTGGTATAATACCACACTTCATTCATCCGATCATCTCTGGAATAACAGGAACAGTGCCCAACATTCTCGCTCTCTTTGCGGCCATCCTACTACTATTTTTGCTTGTTAAAAATGGCTGCGCTCCCTGTGGTAACAAGAATCTCTGACAGAATACGCCTCTACGCGAAGCTACATCAATACCGTGAAAAATGGAACTACTTTTCAGCTACCTGCCTCCATCTATTAATCGAAGCCAGCTACAACATGACATTTATTTACACATATCCAATGTGCGTCCAACCATCTTTCTATCGCAAAACTTGCCCATTCGACTGGCAAATGGATGTATGCCTTGCCAACATCCCAACAATCGCTCCCAATATCCAGCAGGTAATGGAGTATTTTGAAAACCATGAACTCGATTGTTCAGGCAGTGGAGCAATAGCGGATGCAACGCAAAAAGGTATTGTGTCGGAATGGGATTTCTGGGCAGCCGTGAAAGATCTACTGCAACGTACGACCTTTGACAACATCGCGGATTGCCTGCCAATTCAAATTGCCGCTCCAACATTCGAGGAACATTACTATCCCTTCGAAGATATGAATTGGATCGCTTCCCTTTTCTCACACGATGTCAACAATGACCTCTTGGAACATTACGCATCTCAAGCTGCTGAAGAACTTCCGGACTGCAATCTTCAAGACTTGCAAGAAATTCGCTTTCTTCTTGGATTGATTTTTACCAACTTTTTTGACTTTTTCCTTCCAATTTTTTTTAATACACTTCAATTGAACTATTTTCATATAATAACTTTCTAAGTATGCTCAGGCATTTGAACTCTGTTTACATTATTGCCCCTTACGTCTCCAGTCTAACCAGGGATGGGTGATGTATGGCCTATCCAAATACGCTATTTACTTCCTAAATTAGCCTAAACCCGACATCCATTTTGAAACCATCTCTATTCTTTGTGCACACGTCTCTCTGCCTGCCTGTTATCCACGAAGCCCTTTCACACAAATGTACTCATCCTCAGCCTCTACTCATGAACTGGCGATCAACATCAAAAAAATTGTTTAGGAACTGGTTGGCACAGTGTGCTTATCGTATCCTACCTTTATTTTCATTATAGAATTATGTCATTCATGTCTAATAGCTATTGTTTATGTCACATGGAACTGTTACATGTAATGTGGAATTCACTAATGCAGCAGTTTCAGATTTGAATATAACAGAATCGGTTGGACTTTGCTTCAGCACGGTGCCTTAGCTCTTTGCACAAGAATTTTATTTTGAAAGAGCTGAAGACAATAATGTATGGTTTGACGAGAAGGGTACCTAATGTGCTTCTCAGAAGCACAATTTTGTGTTCCTCCTCAAAGTTCTGATGTGACTACAACTATCACCAATTCTGACACGCACCAGATTGAATCTACCGTACAAGAGATTGCTGACTGTTCTACTGTTGATAATTTTGTGTTACAACAAAGGAGTACCAGGGTACCGAAGAAGTTTGATGATTACACTATGCAATTCTTTGTTGTTGTTTCTTTTCTTAAAGGATACATGTGCTAATCGTATCCTACCTTTATTTTCATTATAGAATTTCGAGTCATTCAAGTGTAATAGGTATTGTTTATGTCACATGGAACTGTAACATGTAATGTGGAATTCACTGATGCAGGAGCTTAGGTTTGAATACAGCAGAAGCGGTTGGAATTTGCCTCAACTGAATGCCTTACCTCTTGCACCAGTGGATCCATTTATGGCACTTAAATAAAGACACTCTTTATATAACTTTCAGACTCCATCGCTTTATTACACACAGCCACTTTCTTAGACACACCTGATTTCACTATTGCTCTTCTGTGGCACTGCAACATTCTGCATTATATTCTTTAGGATTATTTCTTTACTCCTGCTTCCTAAAACACTGCATTCGAATCTTCAGAAAGTAGAGGTGAGTAGTTCGCTTCCCAATCCCTGTATAGTATAAACGCATAATAACACTACTTACACAGATATGCTAAAGTGGCCAGTATTTTACGGCGCCCACACACATCACTTTACACCAATCAGCTCATGGCTTACGCTCACGGTTTCATCCCAGTCTTCAGACCAGTACCAGTGAGTAGTTTGCTTCCCACTCCCGCTATACTCTAAACGCATACCAACACCACCTGCACAGCTATCCTACAGCAGCCAGTATGATACAGCACCCAGACCACATCAGTTTACACCACTCAGCTCACGGTTTAGGCACACGCCTTCTTCCCCGAGTGTACCGGCACCTCACCTCAGCACCATCTCACTCTGCGCAAGAAAGCACTTTCACACCGGTAGAGATAAATACTTCAGCACATCAGTTTACAGCACTCAGCTCATGGTTAAGGCACACGCTTTCATCGCCGAGTGTACCGGCACCTCACCTCACCACCCTCGTCAAAACAGCACTTTCACACCGGTAGGACTAAATACTTCGCTTCACACTCCCTGTATAGCACACCCTAAACACCCCACTGACGTTACAGCGCTCCTACCCTCCCCTACTTTTTTCGCCCTTTTTCCTCCTTACTCGTTTCAACGGAGTCACAAAATGGCGGCCAACACTTCCTAGTTGCAACCGCTCACAGCCAATAAGCAGCAAGCTCGTGCCTGTAACGCCTCAGCCAATCAGATGGCAGAATTTCCAAATATCGATATCTGTAAATTTCGATATTTCTCCAAAACTACTGAACGGATTTACACCAAATAAACAAAAGCGTGCTTTCTAGACCAAGACCCTTCTCCCTGCCAAATTTGGGGCAATTCTCTTCACCCGTTCGACTTGTAGCCTTGTCTAAAGTTTCCTATGGAAATTAACATGGAGAAAACATGTTTTGGGACCCCCCTCTTTTCTCTGCCCCCCTTGAAGAATCACCCCCAAACTTCCCACATAGAAGCTGATATGAACAAAGAATTTGTTTGGAAAATTTCACGAAGATTCATCAAACGACGCCAAAGTTATAAGCAATGATCAAGGGGATTGTCCCCGAAACGCGTAGAGTTTGTCAGAGACACCAGTGTGAATAAATCACTTTCTGCAAAGATTTTTGAGTCCACAATATGCTGTTTGGGTAAAGTGTTCAGCGTTGGATTGATATATATATACATATATATAAATATATATATATAGAGAGAGAGCATAGAATGTGCCATCTGCACGCAGCAGCTATCTCTCTCCCCAAGCTCACTGCAGCCCTCATAAGATGTCAGCTGGTCATGTCCACCTGTGTCAATTCTCTCTCTTGCTATGTTGCAATTCACACATCATATAGGTAGTTGGATCTGGGTTGATTTTAAGTAAGATGGCGCTTACATAAACAATTCCTATAAAACCAAAACCTTGTCTGGTAATATGAACAAAGTAATCCAAATAATAACGCTTAAACAAAAACATTACTGAAACTAAATAAACAACCAAGACATTTCAAAACAAATGGCCACCTATCAAAACGAAAAGAACTTTTTAAAGCGAAGTCTTTCACAACAATTGGGCCTTTAAACCAAACAATATTTACTGAAACAAATTATTGTGTGAGGAAACCAAAATAAAAAAGATAAATCAAAACATCCTAACATCCCCTCAAGTGATCAGCTCACTTCTTGAAACAAAAGGCCTAATCCCCGTGCCCACAGCAGGGGCCCTCTCAAGCATCAAGTACTGCAGTGAGTATGTGGGAGGATTCTCAGGCAAAATCTCATGTAAGCAACAAAGGAGACTACATGTTCTAGCCTGACTCATCTATTCGCTGAAAATCTTGGGGACATCAGTCCACCACTAAAATCTCTTCAATGGTTAATCATCACATAAAGTATTGAATTTAATGTTCTCTTACTCGTACACAAACTTTGGAGGGGGTCACTTTGAACTACCTTCCCAGCTTACTCATCCCACACTCCACCCAGAGCGCCACTGGCCTCCCAGAACTAGCTCACACAGCTCCCATTAAGATTACATAGGTGTTGGGGAAGGCTTCCCCATTGCCAAGTAATTGTGTTGGCCACTCTAGGCTTACACGGTTTATTTTCTATGTGTATGAGGGAGGCTTGCATTACTACTGTACCTGTTTTGTTTAAAGCCTGCACTTCAGCAAGCTGTACTACAGCAACTTACTCTATGCTAGAATCAACGCGCAACTGGCCAGAAGATTCTAGACCAAACAAAACTCAGAAGCCAGGATCACCCCCAACCTCCCACCCAACAATCACATCACCCTGCACCGGCTCCCAATCCACAAACAAGCACTCGTCAATCTCAGAACCAGATCCAGCGGTTGGACCTTCTCCTCGTTGGAAAGACCGCCCCTGTCCATCAGATCCTCCTCTTCAGTTCTTAAAATTCAGCCAAGAAACAGAAGCCCTGGTTCTTCACCAATCCCCGGCACAGACTGAACCCATACAGCTACTGCTTCAGAGGCAGGACACCCTCCCAGGCGAGTCATGCGCTATACAAAAATACACATAACATAACTATTCTGAAGGTTTTGGACCTAGAGAGGGTGTGTGTGTCTCATTTGCACTGTTGCTGTTTGTTTTGTGGCTGTCCAGTGTGGGTAAGACACTTGACTCTCTGTTCTGAATTGAGCGAGTGTGCATATTGGTTTCTGTGTGCGCGCATGTGTGAGCGAGCTGACACTCCAGCTGTCTGCCTTTTATTGTGGAAAAATGAATGCTGGTCATGTTGTATCTGTGAAGAGGGAAGCTTTCCATATTCCTGCCTGTGTAGTATCTGCTTGATAACTGAAGGAAGCTTCCACTGCTTCCACTGTATCGGTTATGTGTGTGAGGGAGGCTTGCATCACTGCAGTCTCTTCGGTCCCTGTTTTGAACAAAGCATGAACTGATGTTACTGGACCTGTGTGCGTGCGTGTGTGAGGGAAGTCTGCACTGCTGCCGTTTGTATTGCATCAGTCCTGAGAGGCAGATTTAGAGAGAGAGAGAGAGAGAGAGAGAGAGAGAGAGAGAGAGAGAGAGAGAGAGAGAGAGAGAGAGAGAGAGAGAGAGAGAGAGAGAGAGAGAGAGAGTGTGTGCGCGCGCGTGTGAGGGAAGTCTGCACTACTGCCATTTGTATTGCATCAGTCCTGGGAGAGACAGATTTAGAGAGAGAGAGAGAGAGAGAGAGAGAGAGAGAGAGAGAGAGAGAGTGTGTGTGTGTGTGCGCGCGTGTGTGAGGGAAGTCTGCAATACTGCCATTTGTATTGCATCAGTCCTGGGAGAGACAGATTTAGAGAGAGAGAGAGAGAGAGATAGAGAGAGACAGCTTTAGAGAAAGAGAGAGTGTTTGTGTGTGCGTGAGAGAGAGAGAGCGGGTTAACGTTAGGAAGCATGTACTCCTGATGCCTATAATGCACCTGTTCAATATGTTAGGGAACCTTGCATTTCTGATAAGGTACGACACGCATTCGGCGTGACAAGGAAGCTTGCAATACTGCAGGCACTTTGTGCCACTTCTGTGTGTTAATGAACCATGTAATAACCCTTTCACCACACGAACGCCAAAACGATTACCTTTATCAAAACATGTTTAATTATCTAAGACAGAACCAGTTCATTTACAAACAACCAAGGCAGACATCAGACGAGACCAGTGGTCTGTTCCCTTCTTCGAGGGATGGCTTCAGATCAGACAAAAAACCAATAAATGGTACGAAACGAGATTACAATATTTACAGATTTCTTTAATAAGTCATCAGCAGTATTATATTACATTTTGGTGCACATATTAAACGTGGCGGGGATTCCTGATAAAATATAGGGATTCTTCTTCGAACTGTGAACAGGTTTATTTCAAATCTCTCGGCAAGCAGCCTTCGATCTGGATCTCTGCTGGCCATCCGGCGTAGCGATTCTTGTTGTTGTCAGAGTGATTGATCTGCAAACGAGAGCAATACAACAGTCGTGGAACAAATAAACACATGCCCTGCCATGCAACAGAGGACAGGTAATTCAACTGAGGCATTAAATGCAATACAGCACCAGGCACGAAGAATCAAGGCAACAAGGGAGGTTTTATCAGGTGGGGGGGGGGTCACTGGCAATCGTCTCCCATGACACCTGCCCGCGCACAATTTGTTATATAATTACTGTTATCTAAGGTAGGTTACAGCTGCTAAACGTGCATCTCAGGATAATATCAAGGCAGCTTTGGGACGTAAGGCGACTCTGGAAGCATATTTATGAGCCCCTTGCCGCCGTGGCGTCACTTTTTGTGACGCAAACCACCAAAGCATATTTATGAAGCCACACACAGACACTTTGGCTTTAAATGGAAATATGTATTTAGGCAAGGCAGCGCAAATTGCTGAGTTGCCTTACAAGGCGTTCCATGGGCGTTGCGTTGGGTGTTTCCATGCAGCTCCCATGTTTCTTGACGTATTCTGAGATTTAAAAGGACTTGTAAACCAGGGAACGCGTCAAAATCTTATGTCTCTTGAGGTGAGGCGTAACTAGGAGAAATATTGTATTTTATCCTCGTTTTTTCCTTTTTATGTGTGCATTCCTCCTTCTATCTGTTATTTTTCTGAGGGAGACATGCATTACTGCTACCTCTACTGTGCCTGTTTTGTACAATGCATGCACTGCTCCAACTGGACCTGTTGTGTGCATGTGTGAGGGAAGTTTGCTCTGCTGCCGTTTATATTACATCAGTCCTGAGAGAGACAGATTGAAAGAGAGAGAGAGTTAATGTCAGGAAGCATGTACTGCTGATTTCCATAATGCACCTGTTTCATTTGTTAGGGAGCCTTGCATCCCTGATGAAGTACTTCACGCATTCAGCGTGTCAAGGAAGCTTGCACTACTGCAGGCACTTTGTGCCACTTCTATGTGTTAATGAACCATTCTGCAGCACACATAGAAAGAGGAAAACACCCGTAGGGATTGTTTTTGCACCGGAAAGTGCTATTGCCTGCATAAAACCAATCCTGCCACTACAAATCCCATAAATATGCCCCTTGGTGTCTGGTTTTTTAGAATCATGCTTGCCTTTCTCCTGAAAGGTGGTGGTGTGTTTCATGCCTTCAGAACTTTAGCACTCTGCAGTGGAGAGTCCTCCCAGAAGGTCCTCAGACAGGTCACTGGGTACCACTTCCGGTCCCAGGGATGGGACAGGAAGTATGAGGACGAGCAGGGCTTTCAAATGCAGGATAAAGCAGGGACGAAAGGTGGAGATGAGGTCCGTAAGAAATATCAGAAGAATAATTTATTTACAGTTATCTTATTTCTGTGATCTGTTTATCCTGCTCCCACAGACAACTGGCGGCAAACATAAGCAGCCAATTGGCAGTGCAGTGAGCTGTAGCCATGCAACCAGAGATCCTGACTGCATCGCTTCGGATCCTGCCATAAAGGGCGAGGTGGAGAGAGCCAGCATTCAGTACGATCAGGCCAAAAGGCAACCTAAGTTGGCCGCAAACAATGACAAGGAGCTGTTACATCCTTGGGAGGACTCCCAAAGCGTTGGCGAACAAGTTGCACACCGACGAACAAAGACCCTTCAGGTTTTTTTGATGCAGGGTAGTGGGATCAGAAGCCAGCTAAGCAAGGTTGCTAAAGTGAAGTTGTGGGGGAAGGCCTCCCGCACAGCCTTATCCTGCAGGGATAAACCTGCGTTCAACAAACAGATGAGCCTGAGCTAACACAGGAAAGGAAAGAAGCCTACGGAAGGTAAGCAAGCAAAAGATTGCAAACGACAGTGACAATGAAAACAATTAATGGAATACTGTCGGCAGGTTGTAATGCCACTGAATGGTAAACCGTAGCATATGTCTCGCAGCACAGAGCACGCATGGTGTAAGAGAGACCTAAATTGTATAGGATCTGTTTTCTTTTCTTAACCTTTTTATTAATGGGCGCTGAGGTGGCGTGCAAATTACATGAAATACCAAATGAGACCAAGTATCAATGTGAGAGATACTATCTATGTAGACATTGAAAGATGTGTATGCCTACTGTTTCAGTGTCCTTACCATTTAAAAATGGCTTTTGACTAAATTACCTGACCGAGATAGGGAGTGGATCTCAGTATTCAGGAAACAGCCCAGATGTATTTGAGGAGGAAAGGGAGAATGGTACAAATGCTTTACACCTTTGAGGGTAAAATGCGTATGGGAACTCTGCCTCCGGAGGTAAGGAAATAAGTCTAAAGGCCAGAAGACAGAAGCATGTTTGAGGAAGTAAACAGACATATTTCTGCCAAGTTTTCCAGGTCAATGCGTGATGTGCTGTTCCCGTCCAGTTTTTAGGTCTCGCCTGACCCAGCGCATGCGCTGCTCTGGCGAGACTTATTGAGAGGGCTCCAAAAAGTGCTACCAGGCCAGCCTAGAGCTACAGTGCATGTGCACGGGCGCGCGCGCAGCGCTTTACCGCAATTTACTTTCGCAGCCACACGGCCTCTTTGATGTTTGATCGCGATCACTTTTGGGACCTTATAAGTATTTAGTTATGCAACTGTTGCATGGCTAAACACTTATAAGGTCCCAAAGGCGAGACCTATTGGCTATGCCAATGCTTGTTTTCTTTGAATTCTAGGACTTTAAGTCTTGTTTAGTCCATTGCAATTCTACGAATTCAAAGGAAAAAAACATGACTGGAGCAGCAGATCACACATGGACCTGAGAAACCTCTTGGCAAGTGATAATAGTCTCAGTGTTGGGCGGAATATTGTAATTATGCACACCTCTGCTGCCAAGCGAAGTTTTGGGTGGTTAATGTAGTTTCTCTAATTGGTTAAAACATGTAGATCCCAACAATGTGAAAGTGATCCCTAAGCTTAGCCATAATTGGTAGGGAGTCAATGAACTGGCTATTTACAAAACAAATTGGCAACATTGGATTAAGACATTAATTGATACCAGGATCTGAAAGCCGGGATGTAGGCCTTATAAAGGATAACAGCAAGCGTATGTGAGCCTATGCTTTTTAGCCTATGTAACTAAGAGCTCTATTTTTCACTAAGTGATGTCCTGATCGTTAGGTGATTAAGTCTGTTTTCTCATGCAGGAGATATATACATATATAGCAAACCCACATTCAACATCTTCCAATGAATGTGCATAGTGAATATGTATGAGCCCTCCTGCAAAGTGAATAATATATGAAATGTCTATGGGACAGAGTTTGGGCATCTTTTTCTCTACACTCTGTATCCCTAGTGTATTTTCAGTTTAGGTGGTGTACTGTTTGTTTTTTACACACGTGTTTTACACACGTGGCAAGGGGTTTAATTGGCACACGTGTGGTGAATTGTTATCATTTTGAAGCTTAGGGTGGAACTGTTTATTGGATAATGAACAGGATATACATATATAACCATCTCTGACAGAACATAGTTTCACAAGTCTGTTGGTTTCATTAATTGTAGATAAAAGAAACCCTGAAGCTGTAAAGTATTAAAGATTTCAATGCATGCTGGCCCTGAAGAAGGGGGCAACATGGGAAAAGTGGCCACCGAAACATGAATTGACCGCTTGTGCCTGCTTCATCGAATTGGGACCATCAGTGCAAAATACGTGAACTAAATCCATTACACTATTTCTTTGGGTACTGCTTATATTTTCCAGGAGCTACAGTTTTTATCTAGAGTTTGATAGAGTATGAATGAGTACGTTGAGAATACAGAGTTTGATCTTTGGTAAATTTAGCCTGGAAAAAGGAATTTTCAAATATTTCATGGGAAATTAATTTTGTAAAGTAACACATTTAATAACATATACTAGAATGATTTTGAATGAAAGTACATTGGAATAATATTAATCTTCATGGGTTCATAGTAATTTGTGTCATAGATCGTACAGATTTGTACCTATAGGAGAAATGCACGTTGAATGGGAGACTTTTTTGATTTTGATTGTTTGTTTATCCCATTGGAGTGCATTGTATTGCTTACAGATAGCAAAGAAGCGTGTTGGCCAGTGAATAGAGAGCCTAAGTCCGGACATACAAATATGCTAAATGAAGGGCAGGCTGGGCTGATGTCAGTAAATCTGACATAGCAAGTGGTGAGGTAGCTCACGCGAGTTCTCATGAGACTAAAAGTCAATTTCAGGAACAGTAATAACAAGCTGTAATAAGATCTTTCTGCAAAAGGACCTAACTGAATTTCTAAAGGAGCCCTGTCTCCTTTTTCCCCACTTCAATATCTAGTTTCCTCCGATTTCAGGAATGTTAGCAATACACTTCCACTGTCTGGAAAAACAACCACACTGGCACCTTGTGGATAGAAACAAGCCAGGGTCTCCCAACTGGTATCCACATGCCTCCATTACTCTAGCTCTCTCATACACACAATGCATGTACCACAGCACACACACCGATACACACACACCCCCTACCTCCTCCACTCCCACCGCCCAAGTTAAAGCTAGGATCTGGGTTTGCGTACAGTAGTGGAATTTACATGAGTGGGCCAGTAGACCTCCACTTCAGTGTCCCAGGTAAAAAGGTTGATTCACAAAACTTGGTATGCTGCCACCACAGCTGTGGATGCTAAACGTATGCCAGGGATTGTAATCTACTGTCACACAAACACAGGCGTGCTTGGTGTGCCCCTTTCGGGGTCACAGGACAGGTCTAGGCATCTGCACATACACTAGATTGGCAAGAGGCTGGGAACAAAATAAAAAAACTGGGACATCAGATAAATGCACATGAGCATCATGCATGGGGCATTCCTTTCACAAACCTTTTTGTAGGATATAGCTATGTTTTTAGGTTACTATGCATGACTGCAGGATGTGTACAGCTGGTTCAGTCTGATGGGGCCATGGACTCAGGGCGTACCCATGGAGCACACCCTATGTACCATGAATAGTTAGTTTGAATGTGGCGTGGCAACCCGAGTACTGGAAATCGGCCAGTCTCTATCCTCAGATATTACAAGGCATAGCTGAAGGCAATGCACAGCCACCAGTTACAATGGGGTGGCGGAGACATAGATACAGCAAAGCACATTACATACAATATCTCCTTTTCACCAGCATCCCATCAAACCTCGGCTGTGCAATAATCATCTGGGGGGTATTTGATGGCCAGTTTGTTATGTGGCTGGCCATTAGTAAGGATGACATTCAAGTGGAGCCTGTAAACTTAGAGCCAGCCATAGCTCCACTCATTGTAACTCAGGGGATTGCTAGCCACTAGCACATTTACAGCAGATAGGGCTATGGGATATCCCCAGGGATTTCCTGAGTCTGGAAAAGAAAAGGCTGCTCTTGTTACCCAACAAAGCACGATGAGATGCTCCTGGGTTGATCAAGTACCCTCTGACAAAAAGGGAGTTCAAGCAATTCTTTTGATGATCTGCATGTATGTGAAGTAATCCCAAGTATAAGGCCCCTAGAAGTACGCAGGAAGTAGGAGGTTCCTAGCGTTTTCCACAAGGTGCCTTATCTGACAGGCCGCCTTGAAGTGGGTTATGGAAGCACGCTTAGCTCAACATGACAGTGCTTTCACCAACAAGCTGATGTTTTCCCACCACCGGCCATTCAACCACTAGATCCTGGCCATTCATTCAGGGGCCTTGGTAGAGGAATGGCAGGAGTGGCAGGGTGGTTGCAGGAAATTGCCCAGAGCGAAGGAGGTGCATCCACCCAGGTCACCATTGTGACCTTATTGTGATTCCTCGTCTCAGGTGGCCACGCCAGTTAAAGCAGTAAAAACGCCGTTATACAAGTACAAATAACGATTCATTCAAACGGTACGCTAGAGAAAGAAACAACCATCCATTCCTCTCAATTGGGAAATGACTGACGTCAAATCAAGAAGCTGCCCGCACTCCAGCCCCTGCTCCCCGCAGGCATCTCAGGGTACCTAACCAACATTCTCTGGGAAGCTTGAGGGCTACAAATATCACCTATGCCCGAGTCACTAGAGAGGACCAATGAAAATGGAGCACAGAAGAACCAGTTATGCATGCATTAAAGTCCCCTATATATCACCATAATGAGGAGGCCCAGAGTCTCTTACCTTTTCTTTCTGAAGGTCACCTGGCAATGCCATGCCTTTGATCGCGATGCACACCCAACTTGACCTGAAGCGTATGTTGCGGATCTCTTTACAACCGAGCCCCTCTATGGTTTTCTTAGCATCCTCGCTCAATCTAGGTGCAAAGACACAAGAATTGAAATTCATAGGCTTCCATTGTGCTATGTCAATTCGCCTATGCATCTGAAAAGGGTCATGTTAATATGCAATGCCTATGCGCCGTGGAGCAAGATTTCAACAACTCAGATATCAAAAAGTGCTCTGTCATTTGTAGGAGCCTCTGCAGCTTCTTGTTTGAGCCTTCTAATAACTCACCCCAGTTTATAATTGTTTATCTTAAGACTGTTAAAACCATGACCACGTAACTCATTCACGTTACTCAGTTTCACTGTTTCATGTATAATATCAAATCTGAGAAACAATCTTATTCCATAAAACCGCAGCCACCAAGGTTTCGTACTTTTCAACATCCGAGGCATGGAGAATGTCAGTGAAGATTCTTTTTGTTGTATTTCTGCAAGTCCCTGGCGTTCTTAGTACAGTACACCTACTTCTCCCCAAATTTTGAGGGGATTTTTAAGTCATCCAACGTAGCAATTTTTCGGATGGAAAATCATGACGATGGAAATTGTCTGGACGGCAGATGTTTTCTCAGCAGTTTGGACGGCTCTTGCAGGGGTTGGAGGATGGCCTCTTAATTAGAAAAGCTACTGATGGTAAAATGGAGATAAAAAGTCCTGCATGCCCAAGTACATTAAATTACTAAGAAAAAAAACTGTGGTGTATTCATTGCACGGACGATAAAAAAAACATAATAAGCATATTTGATGAACATATTTTCCAGAGGGGGAAAGCGAACATGGTGGGGCACGAATTGCAGGATTTGGAAAATTTGCGAAGAATTTCAAAACCAACTCAATTCAATTCTAAATGAAGATTCCTTTGCTAGAAAACACTGTTCAGCTTTCGGTGGGGGTCATAGCTTCATAACTTACAAGACACGTACCAGCGATTTGATTTATTGTACAAAAAGAATGATAAAGAGGCAGATAAGGTTCGTATGAGACAATCCAATTTCCAAGAAATAATTGCAACATCTATATGTTTTTTTTTATTTGACTAACCAAGAGGAGGTTTTTTCCAGACAGTCAGACCTGAGGTCTGAAGAAACTGAATTTAAAAGAGACACTTGCAACATCTATCTAATTTACATTTGATAGGAGCAGAGCCAACATAGCTCCATGTCTGGTCGCCATGGTTGGTCGCAATGGCTGGTCGCCATTTCTGTTAGCTCCGGAGCAGCTCCATGCTTCTAGGCAGTGAAGAGGCTGGTTAGAGATAGACCAATAAAGCAGAAGCAAACAGTTGGGGGTCCCACTCCTGGGTTCGGTGGCCCACCCTGGCCTCGGTTAAGGTTGCTGCCCATGCCCCATACCAGCCATGTGTGGAGCAAGAAAACAGCCGCCAGGCACTGACCTCACCCCAGCCAAAAAAGGCAAATCAGAAGAAAAGGATGGGGGGTGCACAAATCCTTTGAGTGAACTGGCACCTGAAGGAAGTTGAGGCTTGGACTCCAAAAGTGGTGTGGTGGAAACCTTGGACAGCGGAGGAGGAACACCACAAACAAGAGGTAGCAGCATCTCTTGCTGTGTGTCGCAGCTTTGCGCCTTGATGGCGAGTACAGGAAGATACTTGCACACACAATAAGGTTATGTAGCCCTGACAGTCAGTTCCATCAGGGAACTGACTCTGCAGTCCAAAAGAGACAAGAGAGACTTCTTATACCTAAAGAGCAGCTCTCCACGGATTTTCAGGAAGAAGAATTGAGGCAAGTGCTGCCACTAGGACACATAGCAGTCTAATCCAGCGGTCTTCTACAGATCCGTCGCGAGCTATCACTAGCTCGCAGATGATAACTTGTGTTATATTTCTTGTGGGAAATATTGCTCTGTATATTCTTGTATGTTGTCACTCAGTCTCCTAGCAACGAAGTCTCTCTGGGGATTCTAGATTGTGCATTCCTCAGTGAGGCTTGGCTGAGGAGCTGAGAAGATACCTCTGGGGGTTGTTCTCTGTATCTAATTAAATCTACCTTTCTAGTTGACTTACATGGATCCTGTAGTCTTTAAAAATGGCGACGAGGATGGGATCAATAATCAACTAATATCTGCACAGGTGATTTGAGTTCCAAGAGAACATTTGGAAGAAGACCCCCAGTCGTATGGAGTCAATTGTGGCGTAGAAATTACTTGGAAAAAGGTGTCGAGCTGTTGGATGCTAGCTGATTGTACTTGAAATAAGCAAGTTACATGGGAAGAATCGGAAGCAAGTTGACTGGCACCCTATTTCCGGATTATTGAGGAACTGTACTTTACGTGAGTAAGTTGACAATTGATGTTGAGTGATGACATCTGTCAACTTGAAAAAAAAATTTGAAGAAGGAGAGTGTTTTGCACGTTGTATGTGACTGAACTGTACGACGTGATTGAACTGTACGACGTGACGATACTAAACCTGCAGTGGCACGGGTGTTTATTTCCTGAAGATTTATAACCGCGCTATCTTAACGACTGAACTGGATGATTTTGTAAAAAGGGAATGCAACTTTGAAGAGTACGATGTGCGCCAAATAATGATCGAGCCGTTGCACATGTTGGAGTTGAAACGTACCTGTTGACATTTGAAGAAGCGGTGAACGGCTGCTGAGCGCGCGTGGATCGGTTGCCATTTTCTTTGAAGCAAAACTTTTCTTGAGCGTGCATAGCCCGTCTTTCTTCATGTTCTCGAGGAAGGAAAGTGTCGTCTGGAATCTTGAAAGGAAAGCGGTGATTGGAGCGAGTCAACACAACGTCACGTCTGGTACGTGCGCTGTGATTAGTGCATGGGTCTATGAGCTAAATGCGGTCTCCGCGCGTTGCCTAGTTACTGGAAGGTGCACAGTAACAAGAGCGGATCGACACAACGCCACATTTGGAACATACTTCGTGATCGGTGCATAAAACTGTGGCTCATGTTATCTCCGCGCGTTGCCTAATTACTGTCACAGCGTTATGAAGAGTCAGCAAGTGTTCTTCAATTAGACCAACAATTGGGAACACGAACGCTGTACACGAAATTTCCCTAAATGTGCCAAGTTCTTATTTTGTAGAAACCGATCTGCAGTTTGTCTCTGAGTTTGAACGTTATATAAAAAAAAAAAGGGGGATTTAGTGTCACATCTTTACACGAGCAATTCTCATAGTGTAATTGGCTGAGAGTTTGTGTCTGTAGGATTTTGTATTGTTATACCACGTGATGGCCACGCAAAACATTCCTCCACCTCCTACCTTTCTGCAAGAACCAGGTCCTACCTGTATGGAATGGGAGGACTGGAAGGAGGCTTTTGTCACATATTTAGAGGCTATAGGTGGGGATGTATTTTTGCCCAAAAGGAAGTTTGCTATTTTGAAATTAAGTTTGGGGGTTGAAGGTAGGAAAGTATTAAGCACATTGCCAAGTTTCACTCAACATGTTGAAAATGAAAACTCTGAATCTGATGATGATCAGCATGACATATATGAAAGCGCAATGTCCGCATTGTCAGAGAATTTTGGCAAAAGATTAAGTATTGTGGTCGAAAGGCACAAGTTTTTCTCCCGAGTTCAAAAACAAGGCGAGAAAATTGAGCAATACGTTGCTGCCCTACGGAGACTAGCAATTACGTGTAAATTCAAAGATTTGAGGGACGAAATCATTAGGGACCAATTAATAAATAGAACAAATAATTCTAAAATTCAAGAGAAATTATTAGATTTAAAAGATCCCTCTTTAGATAAGTCCTTAGAAATTGCAAAACGCATTGAGAACACGTCCCAATACGTTAAGGATTTAGCGGATGCCAAATTTAAAGCTGATTCAGATACTAGCAAAGTATGTGTTGTACACGCTAAAAAGAATTCCAAGGCAGATAATGATGAAAAGAAACCTCCGTATGTGAAACAAGACAACGTTATAAAAGGGAAAGTATGTTATAGGTGCGGGAGTAGCAAACATACTGCGGAGGCAAACCACTGTCCAGCCTTGAAGACCTGTTGTTATAAGTGTAGAAGAATTGGTCATTTTGCTAGGGTTTGCAAAGGGGAGGATTTCCATAATGTAAAGAAATCAGTGAATATGGTAAGAGAAAGTGTTTCAGTTCGACCTGTCAGTGAAAAATTGAGTGATATAGAGTCAGACATTGAAGTGATGGTAGTAAGTGACTACAAGTTACAAGGGCTGGAGAGTTCTGATAGATACGTACCTCCCAAGTGCATAATCAATATAAACAAAGTGGATGTTCCCATGTGGGCCGATTCGTGTTCTCCATTTTCTATAGTGGACAAACAAAAATGTAAGGAGATGAATGGAGAGGTATTGATAGCAACTGACGTAGAACCTCAAGGCTATTGTGGTACCAAATTGCCTGTTATTGGTTATTTTAATGCTTACATGTCTTTCAAGGGAAGGGAAACTGAAGCAAAAGTATATGTCGTGGAAACTGGAAAATGCCTATTGGGGTGGGTGGAGCAGAAAAAATTGGGAATTATGCTCGATCCAAATCATCCTTCACAAGTTTTGTTAACAGAGTTGGAGGATAATAAATGGATCAGGGAATTTCCAAATTTATTCAAGAACGGTTTGGGATGTCTCAAAAGGTTCGAACACCGAATAATTTTGAAAAATGATGCTGTACCCAAAGTACATAGAGTTCGGAATGTACCCCTGGCTTTACGGGGTAAATTAAAGGACGAGTTGGAAAGATTATGTAAGGAGGGTGTGATTGAGGCTATAGAAGCTTCAGAATGGTTGAGTCCGATTGTGATAGCACACAAGCCGAATGGAAATATTCGGATGTGTGTGGACTTGAGGGACCTGAATGAATGTATATGGGTGGACAGACATCCATTACCTCACATTAATGAGATGTTGTCTAGTATTGCTGGCGGCAAGTGTTTCACCACATTAGACTTGTCCAGCGCCTATCACCAAGAGCGCTTAAATAAGGAATCAAAGCATCTCACTTCATTCATTACACCCGAGGGTGCATATCAATTTGTAAGAATGCCGTTTGGATTGGCGTCAGCGTCATCGGTATTTCAGAGAGTGATGCAAATGATACTAAAGGGCATACAAAGAGTATTGGTGTTTCAAGATGATGTTTTGATATGGGGGGAAAACAACAGCCAACACGATGCAACTTTGTTTGATGTTCTAACAAGACTGGAGGCTGCTGGTTTGACGATTAGTCTCCAAAAATGTAAGTTTGCTCAACCTACAGTCGAATATTTGGGACACACATTATCGTGTGAAGGCATCAAACCGAAACTGAATCTCGTTGCTGATTTGGAGAAAGCTCCTTCTCCCTGTGATAAAGAACAATTGAGGTCGTTTCTGGGTCTAGCTGAATATTATTCAAAATTTGTTCATCACTTTTCTGAACTGGTATATCCCTTGCGGTGTTTGATGAAAAAGGGTGTACCTTTTGTTTGGTCTGAGGAATGTCAAACGGCATTCACAAATGTTAAAAAAGCAGTTGCCAATGCTACGGCGTTATCTTCTTTCAACCCACAACATGAAACGATAATCGTAACAGATGCTAGTGGTTATGGTTTGGGGGCTGTTTTGATGCAGAGGCACAACGGTAAAGAAAGAGTAGTAGCCTTTGCTTCACGCACCCTTAAAGGGGTTGAACCTTCCTATTCCACTATTGAGAAGGAGGCTCTTGCTTGCTGGTGGGGTGCACAACATTTTAGGGTCTATGTATGGGGAATTAGGTTTGAGCTTTATACAGACCATAAGCCTTTGATAGACATCTTCACAACGGCAGGTGCAGGAAGAGCCACTCCACGAATAGCAAAATGGTTGTATCGTTTGCAGGAGTATTCTTTTGACTTGAAGTATGTACCTGGGGTGAGAAACGTCAATGCGGATTGTTTATCCCGGTTACCGGTGGCCGGTAAAGAAAACGACTGTGAGAATGAGGAAGAATGGATGGTTGCTAGCATTGAAAAAGTGTGTAAAGGTATTACGGAGAAGGAATGGCAAGAAGCAATTGTTTTGGATTCTGTTTTGGTGAAGGTAATCAAGCAGTTACCTAATGTTTATGGTTGGAAATTGGATGAGGATGTTAAGTGCTATAAAGATGTGTGGGAAGAATTATCCGTGGTTAATGGCATTGTCAGAAGAGGTGATAAGTTGGTTGTTCCGTCTTCATTAAGGACAAGGTTGATGGAAATGTTGCACGAGGGTCATGGGGGGATGTCAGCCGTAAAAAGGAAGGCCAGAATGGATTTTTGGTGGCCGGGATTGGATAGGGACATAGAGAGGTTTGTGAGAGAGTGTGCGTGTTGTACATGCAGTGACAAATCTCATATGTTGAAGGAGACTCCAATTAATCCTATCAGGCTACCCGAGAAACCTTGGGAGAGATTGGGAATTGACATTTGTGGCCCCTTTGATTGTTTGTCTACATCTGAAAGATTTGCAATTGTCATGATGGATTATCATTCTAAATGGCCTGAAGTGGCATTCGTAAGAGAGGTTAAGTCTAGCAGTATAGTTACATTTTGTGATGAGATTTTTAGAAGAGAGGGATGTCCAGCGGAAATTTTATCAGACAATGGACAACAGTTTACTTCTGAGGAGTTTGGTAGTTTTCTTAGTAGATTGGGTATTAAGCATTTAAGGACGCCTGTATATCATCCCCGAGGTAATGGTTTAGTGGAGCGCTTTAACCGAGTTTTGGGGGATTGCATTCAACTATGTGTGTCAACAAATAAGTGTTGGAAAACTGAGGTAAAGGATTTACTATGGAATTACAGGACCACTCCTCATTCAGTGACGGGAGAAACTCCGTTTAGTTTGCTCAAGGGTAGAGTGCCTTGCACGATGTCTGTACCGGCGTGGATGGGTAGGAGTGGTAGAAACAAAGTTGATATCGCGAAGGTGTGTACCAAAGTTGAGGCATATCAGGATGCATACATGAAAAGACATAATGACAAGATAGCCAGGGATTCTATAGAAATTAAAAAATGAGATTTTGTAAGATCTTGTTCTGGAAACATGTCAAAAAAGGGAGCATCAAAATTTTCTGATCCAAGGGAAGTGGTAGATGTAAAAGGTAATTTTGTTAAACTGTCGGATGACAAGTGGTGGAATTCACGGAGAATTACTAGGTGCAATAATGCAGAAGTGAGAGTATGGTTAGAAAAAAATTCATGTGGAGTGAAAACTCAGGAAATGCCAGAGAGATCTCTAAGCGAGTGAGTTAAATATAAGCCAAAAAAATTGGATGATTATCTCTGTGATTAAGATGGTTATATAATAATAATAAAAAAAAATTGTATTTATTGTTTATGGAAAAGGGGGATGTGTTATATTTCTTGTGGGAAATATTGCTCTGTATATTCTTGTATGTTGTCACTCAGTCTCCTAGCAACGAAGTCTCTCTGGGGATTCTAGATTGTGGATTCCTCAGTGAGGCTTGGCTGAGGAGCTGAGAAGATACCTCTGGGGGTTGTTCTCTGTATCTAATTAAATCTACCTTCCTAGTTGACTTACATGGATCCTGTAGTCTTTAAAAACTGCCTATCTGCAGGCTTGAGAACATACAGCTGCCCATTTGATAAGGCCGCTGTTCAAAATATTGAGGTGGTTTCTGTGAGGGCTCGAAAGCGGACTGTGGAGAATGATGCTGCCTAGTCTCTTCCGATTTTTTATTTATTTATTTCTTTTTCACTATTCTTTCTTGCCTCTTATTCCTTCTCTTTCCTTTTGCATTGCTTTAATGTCTAACTTTCCTTTCTCAATTTCTTTTATACAATCTATCGTTCTATTTCTTTCTATCTTTTGACATTAATTCTTACCCTACTTCTTGCTTGCCCACTCTTTCTTTATACTTGTCTGTATTTTAGTCTTGGAATGCTTCTCAACTTTTTTTCTATGCCACATTTTTCCCTTTCTTCAAGTGTCCTCTTCTTTATTTCTCTTACCTTTTTCGTTCTTCTATTTCATTCTCCTTATTTCTCTGCATCTTTTCTTACTTTTTTACCTTTCTTTCTCTCCATCAGTCTTTTCTTTTTCTTTCTTTTTTCATTCTATCCTTTTCCTTCATGTACTTATCTTTCCTCCCCTCTTTCTTGATTTCTCGCTATCTTCTCTACTGCTTTTCTTTTCTCCCATGTCGTTCTTTCTCTGCTTTCTTTTCTCTTCTTTTCTTTGTTAGGCTTCAACTCTGCACTGACCTGGGCTATCAGGAGACTGAAGTCTAGAACTTGTGCAGCGCATATGCATGTTAAATGTGCTTTACAGGCTTCCGCTTTCAAATTCATGCTTCAGTGATTAGGACAGGGGTGGGGGAAGGGTAGCTGTGCCTGCCCCCAGTACCAGCAGAGGAGTTAAAGCAGACTGGGCGGGCAGCTGAGTGTATGTAAAAAGTCTAAAATATTGTATGTGTGCATACGAGTGAGTGAGTGAGTGAGTGAGTGAATGTGTGTGTGTGTGCACAAGTGTGTGAGTGATAGTGAATGATGGGGCACTGAGTTAGAATAAGTTAGGGTGAGTAACTGAGTGTGGTTGTGAGTGAAAGTGTGTGCGTCAGAGTGAATGAGAATAAGGGAGAGAGACTAGGTGAGACTGAACAAGAATCAAAGAGTGAAGAGTGTGAGAGTGACTGAGAGACTAAGTGAGAATGAGTCTGAGTGAGTGAGAGTGAGAGAGTGAATGTGAGTGAAAGTGTGTGAGAGTGGTCTGCTTGCAAGTTTGCTTCTAGTACTGGCATGCTGGAGGATATTCTTGGCTTTTGGAAGCATCCATGACTAAAGAACATTATTTATTGGAGGTAATTTGACGTAAGAGGCACCCACAGTAAAATAAAGACACTAGCACTTCACACATAATTCTTGGCATATAGGATACCTGTGGCAAATTGTTGGTGCTGGCATGCTGGACACGTTTCTTGGCAAAATGCTGGCACTGGTATCCTGGGTAATTCTCGGTATATGTGGCATCCAAGGCAAAATGCTGACACTAGACACCTGCAGTAATTTTTGTCATATGAGCACCTGTGGCAAAGTGCTGGCGCTGGTGCACTGCAAGTCTTTCGTGGCATTAAGAAGGACCACAAAGGCACTTTCTGGAAGGGCAGGCAGCCATGACAAAATGCTGACCCTCACATACTGTAGGAAATGTTTGACATACGGGTCACTCATGAATGCAACCAATGCTAAAAGAACAGATGCAGGACGGAATGCTGAACAAATAAACATTTATACCCAGTCAAAGGGAGGACCTGGCCTGGCTGTTCAGGCTGAAATGCTCTCATGAGGAACATGGTCAAGACTGATTTTCATATAGCCGCGTCCTAACTCGAACGGCGTGGCAAGCAAAAAAACAATGATTTTAACCCGGCTCGCTGTAATGGGTGTCATGTGGGTAGGAAATGTTGTAAGCGACCTCTGACCGGTGTTATGTGGTCGCGAGGTAGGAGAGGGAAGTTATTGTTTGGTAGTGAGTATTGTTCTACGTGTGGAAGCACCCATGTCCCTACCTTTGGAATTGCGACCTCTGTAGGACCCTCGGATATAACCCCAAGGTGAGGTACGATGACCCTTTTGCGCTGGTATGAGGTGTAGGTGTCAGAAGAGGTTGCTTTGGAACCTCCACAGTAGTTGGGGCAGCCAAAGGAGCCACTGGGAGTAGTGGTTTGGAAAGCCCCCATTGCTTTTGCTGTCTCAAGTCTTTTTTGATTTTTTCTAATGGTTGGTCCACCTTAGGACCAAATAGATGTTCTTTATCGAATGGCATGTTGAGCACATTCTTTTGATTTCTGGTGTGAAAGCAGAAATGCAGAGCCATGCATGCCTTTGTAGTAGGATGCTAGTATTGATACCCCTAGCTGCAGTGTCAGCTGAGTCCAAGGCACAGCGGATGGAGGACTTGGATATATGCATGTCTTACGAGACAAGATCTTGGCCCAGTTTCTTGTGCTCATCTGGGAGGTATTGGAGAAGCTCCTCTGTTTCATCTCAGTGAGTTTGGTCATATTGAGAAAAAAATGGTTGGCAGATCGTGCTGCAACCCTTTTCCCCACTGCATCTATATGTTTGCTTTCTTGATCAGCAGTGCATCTCTGCTGGCTTTTGAGTTTGCTTGCTTGCGAGTGTTCGTGAAAGTGACCAGGGCATCTGGTGGAAGTTGGCCCCGAATGTACATGGGATCAGATGGGGAGGCCTTATACTTCTTGTCCACCCTGGGTGTTATAACACGAGCCCTATTAGGGTCTTTAAAGATGTTGTCTATATGCCTAAGCCTGCCTTTTAGTATTGGGCGATGTTGTGTTGCCATGTGAGTGGAGGAAAGGGTCTCGAAGAGGAAATCTTCTAAGGGCTCTTTATGGAGTTCCACTTGATGTAAAGAAGCAGCTCTCCTTAAAAGCTCCTGTCATCAGGAGGGGAAGGTCGAGCTGGATTGAGATCTGGGTCTGTGCCCCCTTGTGGATCAATATCACAGGTATCCCAGGGGTCAATCTGTGGTGGTGTAGCATGCACAGCTGTATCAGACTGTGGAGACACCTGAGGTGAAATATCCAGTGGTTCCCCTGCAGAATGTGGTAGAGAGGGTGGAGTTAGTGAGGGTGGTGCAACAAGTAAGGAGCGGTGGCCTTGTCTGCCCTGTTGCTGTATGTTGTAGGAATTGGTACATCCAGAACCTCATAGAAAGACAATTGTCTTTTGGATGGTAGAGAAATTGATTGCAGAAGATCTGGCAAGGATACGGCCAGTGTGAAGATGGATGTGAATCTGTTTCTGTCTAACACCCTGTTGCTCTTGGAGTCTATGGAGGATTGGCTCCACTGCCCTGCCAAAATCACGCTTTTATGTCATCTTAAAAGGTTTCCATTTCTGCACCAAAATTCCACTTAGCGTCGAAGCAGTGGACGTCGATGGTGGTATTCGGGTTGATGCCGAGGGTCGGGCAGGCAGCGCCTGGTGTTAAAAGACGAAAGTACTCAATGCCGAAGGTTTCGACTTTGGTTGATTTTTCAGCACTGATCCAGAAGGTGGGCATCTGAAACAGTTTTCTCAGTGCTGACCAAGGCCAGAGAGCAGTGGTGGACCGAGGACCTCTGTATGATGTTATAGAGGAGCCGAATGTCTTTTGGCTAATCGACACAGTGTTGGAGGGCAGAGGGTGCCATACTCTCAGACTACTGAGCAGGTGTTACTTCCTTCAGCACAAGGTCAGATCGAGAACTACCTTCAATCCAGAATGCCTCTACCTCCGCAACCAACAGTTGAAGGTGTTCCTCCTCCTCCTTGAAGTCATCATGACCGAAAAGGTCTGGAGTGTCCACTTTGCTCCTTCACAACATCTCAAGCTGATGTGCATGACTGTCTTGAAGGGTTTTCTTGGAGCGGAAGGAGCAGTAGGCATCGCAGTCAGCTTCTCTGTGTTCTGGTGACAGGGGAAGATTACAGACCTGATCCAAGTCGGTCCGAGGTTACTTCGCGTGGCAGCAAGGACAAGAATCTATCACTAGCAAGGCATTCACTGGAAAACTTGATGGAAACTAAACAAATACAAGAAGGGGGAGGCCCCGTGGGGGCAGCAGTTGAAGCCATTCGACTCGATGAAATATGTAAACTTCAATACACAAGAATTGGAAACATGATCAAAACAATACCGATGAAGGGAAAGGTAGTGAGGGCACAGAAAAGAGCACCACAATGATATTGAACCGGAGCGCAGGCACACACATCCAAACCAGATGGCAGAAAGAAAACAATCTAACAATGGAGTCGGGGGCGTGGCCAACCGGGCAGCGAAATGGCCGCTCTGTGAGCGAGCTCCGCCGGCTGCACTAACTAATCCTTCAAGAAATCCTGCACTGCTCACACTGGGAGTCCCGATTCACACACCGGGAAATGCCGCGATGCTCAGTGTTGCATCGACTGTGGTTTGATACCTGACCGAGACTGGGGGGCTGAGCTGTGCCCCTGGGCGTCCCGCGCGTGAAGATCCTGTGGCGCGCGCCCGCTGCTGCGGCGGCTGCGGCTGCCGGAGACGGTTGGGAGCGGCCACTGGAGGCCGAGGCTGCTTGGGCCTGTGGCGGAGAGGGGAGCTGCGGTCTCCATACTGCAGGTCGCGGACAGAAGGAAAAGCGTGTCGGGTGGCGAGGATCCGCCCGGGGACCCGGCCGTCGGTCTCCGGCTGCCGGTCTGGGTGCTCCGCTGCTGGTCCCGGCTGCTGCTGGCGGAGGGAGCGCCGACGCGAGAGGCGGGGACGCCATTTTGTGATCGCTGCGAGATGCGGATGCAAGGCTATCTATGGCTGTGGGCTGCCAGACCCGACCTTTGAAGACCCCGTGCTGCCGCACACACGTCGCTGTGGAACTCAGTGACCGACAAAGGTGAGCCTGGAGGGGCGGCTGGTGCCGTGAAGTTGAGAAGCGTGCTGCAGCCCGAGGTCGGGGTGCAGGGGGAGCTGTGCGGGGCTGGCCTGCCTCCTGGTGCCGAGAATTGTCGCCGCGGAGTGGTCGGAGCTGGGCCTGCGGGAAGCCCGGTGGTCGCCACACCCAGGCGGTGAAAGTCTTGCTGGTGAAATTTGACTACGACCCACGGCGGGGGTGCCGCCGGAGGGCCCCGGGGCGCTGGTGTTTGGCGGAGGGCCTGCCCTGTGCGGTAACCCGACCTGGCTGGAGGTGTTGTGGCGGCGATCCTAGCCCAACCCTGTGAGCGGAACTCTAAGAGAGTGGATGGCCGGGATCCTGGAGCGGAGTTGAGGAGGCATACCTAGGGTGCGCGCCCGGCCTGACTATAACGGAGAGGCTCCACTAGCGGACTTGTGGATGAAATCTGCTGACTGACGGCTGCGTGGAGACCTGAGCGCGCGGCGCCCTGCGGTGGGGAGCCTGGGGTGGCCCGACTGGCGGCCGTGACCGGCGAGCTGCGGCAGACCTGCCCTCCTGTCCCGCTCCGATAGTGCCTGTGGCATTGCTCGAGCCCCTGCTGGCCCGAGATCGGTGGAGTGAAAACCTTGAGCGGGGGTGGCTGGACCCCCTGGGTCGCGGCCGGGGCCTTTGACGTCACCGTCTGGACTCGGGACCGCCTGGCGGATCTCGAGTGGTTCTCCTTTTCGGTGTCCGGATCTGCTCCATAGCCATGGGGGGGAAAAACGAGGCGAAGCAGTCCAGGCTCACGTTTGAGCATAAGCGTCAGGCCAAGCAGCAAGCGGCGGACCTAGAGGCGGCGGAGTCCTCCTTGCACGGGACAGGGCCGGAGGAGGACTACCGAGCGCTGATGCTGGAGGTCCGCTCAAGTCTCAAAAGCATCGATACCAAGCTAGACGCCATGGCCGCCCAGCTGGACTCTGTCAAACAATGGGTGGACTCGCACGAAGCCAGGTTGGATAGCCTGGAGAGCGGGCACACTGAATGCTGCGAGTTCAGACACGACACCAAGAAACAACTCACGACCGTGGAAAAAGAACTGGAATTCCTCCGGGCCAAAACGGACGATTTAGAGGCGAGGTCCCGCAGATCCAACATCCGAATCACGGGCATACCAGAGACGACGAACATTGGCAAAATGGAAATGTATGTATCAGAACTCCTCCATGAGCTCTTTGATCCGGCGCTCTCCCCGGTGTTCACGGTGGAAAGGGCGCACAGATCGCTCGGAAAGAAACCGCCGGTGGGGGCGGCGCCGCGCCCTATCCTGGCTAAGATCCTGAATTTCCAAGACAGGGACCTCATCTTACGCCTTGCTCGCGAAAAGGGGAAAATTGTACACAAGGGGAACAACATATCCTTTTATCCGGACTTCACTCCATTGGTACAGGCAGCCCGGAAGGAATTTTTACCTGCTAAGAAGCTGCTACTCCAGGCTGCCGTCCCGTATGCCCTGTTATACCCCGCGACACTGAGGGTGACACACGAGGGTACCACACACTACTTCACAGAGGCGAAGACAGCGCTGAAGTTCGCCAAGCAGCTTGGGGGAGCTGTGTCGAGACGCAGGCCGCCACAGGCGGAGGGGGACGAAGGACACTTAAGTGACAATGATTGACCCTGAAGGGAGTGGGAGTCATGAACGATCCATGTAGGGAGTTCTACTTGGCGGGTGGGGTGCCTGCCCCGTCCCGTCCATGGTTGCCCATGGTTTACAGTTTTTAGTTGCCAAGGGGATGGGTGGGGCCTGCATATGGCATGTTTGCTGCAATTGCCGAATTGATCCTTCAAGACAAGGTCTCACAATTAGGTATAAGCTAAGATCTGAGCGAGGCGGGCTCCGCTGGTGTGAAGCGGTGACCGCTATAGTGCAGCCACCCTGTGCAAACGGGGGAGTACGCTTGGTGCACCACGCCCCATGGGGTGCATCCCAATGTTGTTGAGTTTGAGTTGCAATCACGCTTCGCGTGATCCAGGGGGGGGATTGGTCACAACCTGATTGGGGGGTTGGTGAGGGTGGGGGGGCGGGAGGGGAAGGAGGGTTGGTTTAAGTTATGTTGGTTCCGCTACGATGGATATGTATGTTCGCAAATCACCATGATGCTACCATATACATGGCACTGGCTGTGCACTGGGAGAGAGATGCAGTATGTAGATGGGGGCGGAGGAGAGGTAACGCAAAATGGCTAGAGAGATAGCAGGCATTAGGATATTAACGTGGAACATTAGAGGACTCGGGGACTATAAAAAGGCTCGGCTCATGCAGGGGTACCTCTCCCGACACAAGATAGACATCTGCTTCCTGCAAGAGACGCATGTGAGGTCCTCCCCCTCACCTAGGCTGAAGCACTCTCGCTGGGCATGGGTACATTCCACCGCTTATTCTAATTATGCTAGAGGGGTGGCGATACTCATAAGAGCTGGGCTGGACTGGAAGGAACACCGCACTCACTTGGACACAGAGGGGCGCTACGTTATTACCCATGGCGTGTTACAGGGGAGGGAGATAGTGTTGGCGGCGGTGTACGGACCCAATGTGGATGACCCTGACTTCTTCAGGGAGCTCTGGGCACGGATTCTGCTGATGGACTGCTCCACGATTATCCTGGGAGGGGATTTTAATGTAACACTAGTGGATGTGTTGGACCGTAGGGGTGCGGGAGGACCCACACACACCAGAGCGAGGCAGGCAGTCTTTGACATCATGGAAGAAGGGTTGCTGTCGGATATATGGAGAGTCAGACATCCGGCTGATATTGTGGGGACATGTATTACGAGCCAACAGGCGGCCTGGTCCCGGCTAGACTACTGGCTGGTCTCGCCGGATGTGGCATCCTGGGCGGAAGAGGTGGATATTCAGGCCCGGTCACTTTCTGATCATGCTCCTTGCCTGTTGGTGGCGAGGGTGCCTGATGCCCCTGCTCGCGCGTTCTCCTGGAGGCTGCCCCCGTACATGTTTACAGACTCTGTCTTTACGGAGGAAATTAGAGAGGATATTGTGCGCTATTTCGATATAAACGCGGGTACGGTGGATACGGAGGCGGCCCTATGGGACGCATTTAAGGCGGTGATCCGGGGCCAGTGCATCTCTAGGAGGGCGGGGGTCCTCGGGGCAATACGCGGCACTCTGGGCAGGCTGGAGGGAGAGTTGCGGGACTTGGATGTGAGCTTCTGTAACGACCCGTCACCCGCACTGGCGGTTCAGATGAAAGCCAAGCTGCTGGAGTTCGGTGAGGAGGCGCAGCGCGAAGTGAAGTTCCTGGGAAGGCGGGCGGAGGCCCGTCGATATGGTGAAGGCGATAGGCCTAGCAGAACCCTGGGGAGGCTAATCTCCCCGCGTGCGCGGTCCGATTTCATAACGTCCATAAGGGACGGGTCAGGTGAACTCCGGTTAGGGCATGATGCAGTTCTGACTGCCTTCGCTCAGTTTTACTCGGCCCTCTATACGTCCAGGCAGACTACAGCCCCGGAATCCCTGGACGCCTTCCTAGACTCAATTGCCATTGTTTGGTTTAATGACCACCACCGTCGATATATGGATGTCCCGTTCACTGTTCGGGACGTCGCGCAGGTGATAAAGAGCATGCCGGCGCACAAGGCTCCCGGCCCCGATGGGTTGACCACTACTTTTTATAAAACTTATGTTGACGAACTGGCCCCTAGGCTCCTATCGGTCTTCGCTGAGGCCCAGGAGACGGGCTCCCTGCCGGACTCGATGCGGGAGGCACTGATAATCACATTGCTAAAGCCGGACAAAGATTGCCAGCTGCTCGACTCGTATCGTCCACTATCCCTTATCAACGTAGATGTTAAAATCTACGCTAAACTGATCGCAGACAGGCTTCAGCCCCTATTGCCGATGGTGGCACTGCCCGATCAATCGGGATTTGTCCCCGGCCGCGCCACGTCGCACAATCTAAGAACGATATTCTCAGTACTGCACTACCTACACCCCTCCATCCGGGCGGCGGTCATCTTCCTGGACGCTACAAAAGCGTTTGATTCGCTGGAATGGCCCTACCTGTTTCGGATCCTAGGCAGAATGGGTTTTAGCCCCCTCTTCATAAACTTAATACGGCCCCTATACGCCGCTCCCAGGGCGAGAGTGCGGGTGAACGGGCTGATCTCCAAGCCTTTTGGCATCTCTCGCGGGACCAGGCAGGGGTGCCCCCTGTCCCCGCTGCTATTTGCCATTGCCATGGAGCCCCTAGCGGCTCGGGTCCGCCAGCACCACACTGCCCGGGGTATTGGCTTCAGCTCTCGCAGCCTGCTGATATCCTTGTACGCGGATGATGTAACGCTATATGTTGCTGACCCCGCCGAAAACCTGGACCCACTGCTGAGGGAGTTCGTCAGATTCGAGGGACTGGCAGGAATATCTATAAATTGGTCCAAGTCTGTTGCGTTCCCTTTGACGGATGCCACCCCGGAGGTGACTTCGGATTATCCCTTGCGCTGGGAAACGGACTCGGTCAAATACCTGGGGGTCTGGATTAGTCGCAACATGAGTGATCTGTGGACACTGAACTATGGAAGGGCGGTGGACTGGCTGGAGGGGAAAATCGAGATCTGGAACAAGCTCCCCCTGTCTTTAGTTGCGAGGATAGCCCTAGCGAAGATGGTGGTCCTCCCGAAGTTCCTATACCTCTTTGTAAATCTACCGCTGCCCTTGACTGCAGTTCCATGCTCGGGTGCGGTCACTGCTGTTGACGCTGGTCTGGGCTGGAGGCCAGGCGAGATCGTCCTGGGCGCTGCTCACCCTCCCGTTGAGACAGGGTGGACTGGGGGCCCCAGACATGGCGCTGTACGCGCTATGTGCGCAAGCACAATTTCTGCACTTCTGGGTTTTCCCCACTCCCTACCAGCCGCATGTGGCGGTGGAGAGGGCAGTGGCGGCTCCCTTGCCCCTCAGTGTGGCATTATACGAGAGGGCGCCCCGCCCGTCTGGAGACGTTGACACGGTGGCCTTGCTCCGCTGGTCGTGGCGAGAGCTGCAGAGGAGGGCACGTCTCCCTCTCCTGTATGCGCCGGCTGTGCCCCTGAGAGGCAATCCATTGCTTCCCTGCCTGCAGGACAGGGGGGGAGATGTTGTGATTAGAGGGAAAGTTCTACGCACTTTCGCAGACATTTACCCTGGTGGCACCTTTGGGGTTCCTGTAGAGGGGGAAACTGAAACACCGGAGACATTTGCTGATATGTTCGCGCTCCATAAGCTTAAAGAATCCTGTAAGGCGTTATGGCCTTTATTCCCGGATGAGCCCCCACATTTCCAGGCGTTGCAAAACTTACTGTCGAGGGCTTCCCCCAAAAAACTTGTGTCCCGGTTATACAACTGTATGCAGGAGCAAGCTCCCATTATGGTGCCGCCCTCGATGCATGCGTGGAATGCGGAATTGGAGACCCCTCTATCGGAAGAACAGTGGATCTTTTGTTGTGGGCAACTGAAGGAGCTGTCGCCTAACTATAGGTTGCGCCTCGTGCATTTTAAGTTCCTACACAGATACTATCGTACACCTCGGTTGCTGCATCGTATGGGCCTCAGGGAAGATGATACTTGTTGGAAGTGTGGGGCCGAAAACGCTACTTTTCTGCATGTGGCGTGGAGCTGTCCACGCCTGGAGGAATACTGGTCGAGCATTTTTGTTGCTATTAATCAAATCCTCCGTAGAACCGAAACGCCGACTCCACACCTGGGGCTACTAGGTTATGTCCAAAATACCCCACCAAAGTCTAGGAAACTACATGCGCTATTGCTCCTTTATGCTAAGTGGCAGGTGGCGGTGCGTTGGGGACGCAGATCCTTGCCTAAATTTGTAGACTGGGTGAAAGACGTGACGTATGGTAACACACAACTTGAATGCTATTGGGAAACAATGCCGGTCACTTCCCGTCCCAGGGACATCTGGGAGCCCTTTTTGCAGTGGGCCCGAGAGAGGGCGGACTCCCCACGATCTACAGGTTCACTGTCTGGTGAGATATCTGATGATATGGGTTAAGGCTGATCGGGGGTGTGGAGGAGTTCGCATGCGCAGCCGGGCTCTAGACGACATTGTAAGTGGTGGCGGCCGGCCGGGTGAGGGGGAGGTGAGGCTGAGCCTCGCCGTTTGTGGTGTGGCGCGCCAGGATGGATGTGTCCCTGGGTCTGTAAGGGGCAGGGAGAAGGCCCGCTTGGGTCCCGTTGAGCTGGGTTGAGTGTCCAAACTTGATTACTATTGCTGTGTGCTTCTCCGTATGTGCTGCTCCCTGTGCAGGAGTCGCTCCTCAATCGATAGTGCGAACTGTGTGGTTACTAATGCCTTCCATCTGTACCATTGTTTGTTTTGGTTATGGTTTATGTAACGGTGAATTTGGGTGTAAATGAAAACTGATTGTTATATACATGTTACGTTACAGTGGTAGATTGGATCAGGAATTGCCTGCTTTTGCCATGGCTCTGTATATCTTTAACTGTAATGTTCTGGATTCGCTGACCTGAATAAACAAATTTGGAAAAAAAATCTAACAATTGAGTCGATGCCCATGCGCATTATTCTCAATAGGAGGAGTCACTCTACTCTTGTGACTCGAAAGACTTCTTCAAAGAAATACAACTTGCACACCTCCAGACCCAACACTACATGGCAAGAGAACACCACTTTGGCAGCAACCTATGAAAGGCGGGAGGACTGCAGCAAGCGCCAGGACACCTCAGGGTAACCGTGCGCTGTCTAAGTTTTCCTAACATAACATGACATGACATAACATGCAAAGCATTTGTATCTATTATTCTTATGATTATTAGTCGAATTTGTATTGCGCATAGCTGCCCCAGCAATGGGGCGTCCCAGCGCCACCAAAGACCATAGACGTGAGCCAAGGGAGGAAAATTAAAAGTTAGACAGGGAACAGCCAGGTCTTTATGGCTTTACGGAAATCAAGGTGGTTCTGGATCGCTCTGATGGAAGAAGGGAGCGAATTTCAGAGTTTCGCAGCAAGACTGCGAAAAGAACGGTCACCAGCTCTAGCTTTCAGAACTCGAGGAATGCTGATCAACGCTTGGTCAGCAGATCCAAGGGAACGCCGCAGCACGTACAACTCTAACAGGTTGGCCAGCCCTAAAGGTGCCTGTAGAGTCAGAATCCTGTGCGACACACAAAGAGACTTGAACTGAATACGCTTTTCCATAGGCAACCAATGAAGTTTGGGAAGCAAATGGGCAACCGAGCAAGATTTCGGAAGAGCCACCAGAATGCGAGCCGCTGCATTCTGTACTCTCTGCAGATGCCTAATGCTGGACTTATTGGCGCCCAGATAGAGGGATCTACAGCCACACATGCCTTGTTCCTGATGTTCGGATTTTGGTGTGTGCTGTGGCTGTTTATTTTGAAGTGATGATGACTTTGTGATGGTTTGCCAGGAACTTTATTGAGAGCATTACTGTCTACAAGATCCTCTTTTTCTTTGTCCTCCTGTTCCATTTTCTTTGCCATGTTGTTTGCTTCCCTTACAATGTAAATGTAAATATAATATAACTTCGAACCATGGCCGGGTTACAACCTTGCGCACATCCAAGATCCCGTCAGTTGTATAATTCAATATTGGGAAAGTGCTCTAGGGAACATCAAGGGGAACAGCCACCTATGCCCCAATATTCCTCCGTCATAGAAGTGACAAAATGAAAAACTGAAAAAACAAATAGACGTTCCCGAGCAAAGACAAGGCAGTTGAGCCTGTAAGCAACAATCCTGAAAATAATTTAAAGTCCAGTAAATCAAACAGACAGGTTTCTTCTTTTATTCCTTTAGTCTTCTTTGTTCTCATTAAAAGTGCCAAGATAAGAACAGTAGCCAACACGTGTTTCGTCTCGGGTAAGTTGCCCGGCAACTTCCTCAGGGCATAAAAAATAATCACATACAGAATATATGTTTATTGGTCCGCCACACCTATAATATGTTATTGGTGTGGATCCATACACTTTCATTCATGGATGTACAGAAATCTTGAATAATTTCACAGTCCCGATCAAAGTATTAGATGAAAGGGAAGGTCAATATCTAGATCCGAAAAGAAGAGGGGAGAGTACCCCGATCGTCACCAGTGTTTAGCTTTTGTGTCAGACAAGCTAAACACTGGTGACGATCGGGGTACTCTCCACACCAATAACATATTATAGGTGTGGCCGACCAATAAACATATATTCTGTATGTGATTATTTGTTATGCCCTGAGGTGTGCAAATCGTAATCCGCATAAAGAGTTCTGTAGTTGAGCAGCCTACTTACTGGCGATAGCCGAGAAGGAGATTGCATCTTTGTCAAGGGTTTGAGATATTGGACTCTGGAATGGGACAGCGTACATTAACAGCTGAGGGAGTGAGTGAAATCTAGACCACCACCCATATCGAATACAGTGGAGCATACATGAATATGACTTCTCATTATATTTGAACAAATGGTGAAAAGAACCATGGCTCGATTCTCTTTAGAGACATCAATTGAGATCATTCATTATTAGCAAATAACAGTCGGAAGAGAGTATCATCCGGAGAGTGAGAGTATAAATACTCATGAGGGAACAGTTATAAGGTTAACATGGATAAAAAAAGTCTGGTGGTCTTGAACATCCAGACACTTATTGTGGTAGAAGGCTATGAGACTGAACCAGGCTCTGGACCCCTGATGAAGCGCCCTCAACTGGGATAAACTACTATGAGGCTCTCAGAGAAAGCACCAAGAGTCAATAGAAAAGGTGAATAATGCTCTAAATAAAAAAAAATAATAATAATTCAACGTCCATTTAATAACGCAGACCCTACTTGATATTCATTATTACTTATTCAGGGCTATTAACTCAAATTACTTAATGTTTTCAGCCTACATTGGTTACTACATAAATCAGTGTCTCCACGTTACCCCCTTCAGAGTAACAGCAATACGACTGCTTAACGTAACTATGAACTTCTTACTTAGTCGCTCCATCATCGTAGGTCGATATTAGCACAATGGATCCTGTGGGGGCTTGGTTGATGAATGTCACCATTGGTCCTGAAAACTCTGTTAAAACAAAAATAAGATACATTTTACTCACCTACATTTCCCATCCTCTCACAACACTTCTCTTGACATACCTCTCACTCATACAGTGCAAGGGAATGTGACCGTGTTCAATGAGTAGGCTACAGAGTCTGTGACTGTATTTTTAATTATTTAAAATTAACTATTTTTGAAGTTAAGACAAACTTAGTCATTAATATTTATGAGTTAGAAAGGCTCCCTCAGATCCGAGCCACTTAGCTCAAAATATTCATAAAACCTATAGGGTTGCAGTCATTTTATTTTGTGTTGAATCAGCTGGGTTTGTATGCAACTAGGATAGTATATCATGCTTTTCTATAGAAGCTCATGGTGTACCAGCAGCCCGCTGATTTGTACACAGTTGACAAAAACTGTACAAACAAGTTCTACAAGTCTCTTTGGATACAATTCTTTTCTGCACAGAGAAAAAAGAAGAATGTTACAAAAAATTCTTTAACTTTCCCACAGTCCCTGCAGATGTGTTATTTTGATTTTTGTTGTTGTTTCCTTCTCTGCAGCATTGCAGGCTTCACAGAGTATTTTCTAATGATATTTTGGGTTCTGCAAAGAGAGCAGGACTCCTACAGCATTTTAAATTTTTTACCACCTTTCTGTGGTTCAATGTGGGCTCTCCTTACAGAGCATTTTTACTTCATTTTCCTCTGTGCGAGGAGCTCTGTCTTATAGAGCTTGTCATTCAGCCCCCACTTGGATTCTTTGTTTTTGTTCTTTTTTTAAACTCATTGCTTAGTGCCGGTGCTTGCATAGTGAGAGGAAGGTGACAGCTGTCAGCTGCTGGCTTCAGTCTCCTCCATGCAATGTCAGTAAAGGCGGAAGGGGCGGAGCCAACGAGTGGCAGGTTCCCCGGCGCAAGGGTCAGAGAACCCCAGTAACAGCAGGAGTTTCGGAAGTTGTCATTCTGGCCTCCCAAAGCCACCAGGATGTCACTCCTGTGGATAACAGGTCACTGAATTCTTAATGAGCGTTGCTGATTATCAAGTATGAAATGACCCACTGTAATAAAGTAAGAAGGAGGGTTGGCAGGGATGATGGTGAATCCAAAAGGTAATTTATTCTTTAGATTAAAGTAGGCATCTTAGGTTACAGGAATAATAGGTTACAAGGTAGCTGTAGCAGCAGCCGCACCGGGAGCAGCATCCCAGCGGTTCAGCCCACACACTCCAACTGACATTTCACTCAACCAGACACACAGGAACATGCCATGACATCACTCACACAATGGCTGAGCAGCAGGGCACAGAATACTAAGGAAGGACTAAACATCCAGAAGAGTGGAATACCACACCCACGAGGCGTTTTGGCGGCAATGTGGGGTTAGGCAAGTGTTTTGTAGCCTTTGGAGTTGTGAGAGGACTGAAAGGAATGGGAGAGGACTGAATAGAGTATCCGCAAGTCGCGATATAAGGAGCTTGGAAGGGCCTTGCCCAAGATGTAGGGAGACTCACATTGTAGGCCTACAATACGAGAATGTCTATTCAAAGTTGAAAAAGCTCTCAAATTCCATCGGCTGTCTGCCTTTTGCTCTGGCACCCATCACCACATTCAATAACCATCTTAGTGAATTGTCAAACTATGTTGTGAAAAATACTGACAGCCAAATGACTGTAAGATAAAGATGCAGGAAATGGAGGATTAGGATACATCGTCAGAGGGTGAGAAAATGCTGGCATTTGTTGTGTAAAAACAGGCCAATCAGGGCATTATGAGGTAGAGGCAGGATGGTACAGGGACAATTGAGCCGAGAAGACACACAACTGTAATGAACACAAGTAGAATATCCCTTTGATGTGATGAGAGACAGATTGACGTAGGATACTAAAGGCGGACATCCAAAGTAAAGTCCTGAGTCTGGGCCCAATTCACAAAGCTAGCTGACAGGAGTAAATGTGACTTCCTCCTGAAAATCAGCAGAAAACCAAAAATAAAGCCACCCCAACCCACAAAAATATCTTTGCATATTGGGGCAGACAGCAGTGGGGAATGAAGCCCAGACACCAAGTCACAAAAAGGGAGGCAATGAGATGTCTGCACAGCCCTGCCAAGTATCACGCATCAGGGGTTAGACTAACACATTTTAGTGCTGGTGTCCACATCAACCACACTAAAATGCATTAGTTTCACATTTACAGCGCCCCGGGATCACCACGAGAATTTGCTTCAATCAAAATGAACCCAGCCACCTCTTAGTTTTTCTTCTACCATATGGTGTCTCATATTCAGGATCGTTTAAAAAGTAAAATCCAGAGGATTCATTACGGCAGTGCCAACATGTAAGTGTATTGTTTGTTTGTATTTGGCTCTGCCTACAGCCCCATACACACAATGGAAGGAACTTGTCTTTGAAGACTAGACATGTGGCGGACCCTGGGCTCGGCAGGTGCACAAGGCCAGGGCTTTTCAAGCCAGTTCAAGTTGCTCTTCTTTCAGTTTACCACTACCCCTCGTCATCTCATCTCACTTTCCAGACCAGTGGCAGAGGGAGACAGCTCAACGCTAGTCTCTGGTGCCTATCCTCCACCATAGCATGGTTCCTGCTGGCCTGAGCATAGCCCAACATGGCTCTACTGTGTTTTTCGTGCTCTTGCCTAAGCCTGGGTTTGCACCTTTCAACGAGAAAAAGTCCGGTCAGTTGTTTTAAGAGCCTGAAAGGCCGGGGTATGATACTAAATAAAACTGTAAACAAAATCATATATATTTATTTGCAACATCACTTTTATGCCTTTTTTCCCCTTTAATTACTAATCAGGGATGATTCATTAACGCAGCTCTAGAACACATTTAAAAGTGCTTGCTATTTATATTTGCTGTTTGAAGTTGGTGAATCTGCTTATTTTTATACCAGTCAGTACAGAAAAACTGGCCTCCTGGAAAACCTAGCCTCAGTACTCCCCCATCCCAGAGTATTTCGCCACCACCCGGCATTGGGGCCTGCAAGCACCGAACCCTTCTCCTGCCCTCCACATGTGTTGTGAGAGCAAGAGAGGGGCTGCAGTGCCCAGTGTCCATCCCAGGCTAGTGTAGTAGCCTTTCAGGGGCATTGGCGTGACCCAGCCTGCTGTGGCTGATACCACTTGTATTTACCAGACAGGTCAATTGGGCCGATGACTTACTGACTAGCAGCAGCAGTGATTAAAGACTCTGAGAGCCTTTTCTGCTGCTGCAGAATAAATATCCATATATTAGATTTGAAGAAGTGGATTTATTCAAGAACCCAGCAGTATCGAGGAGGACAGACTGGACAGTCCTCTTCCAGCCTTGAACTGCAATGCAACTGATCTCACTGGATTCCATAGTTACAGAATGTAAAAGTTGGAACCCAATGAGGTCACATAGCAGCAAGGACATAAACACAACATCTGCCACCCTATTGCCAGCACAACAATGTATGGGGCCGCACAGCAGCCCTTCAAGACACAGCCCAACCCTCCCTACCAGCAGCAAGCGAGCACCGGATTTGCAGCAGAAGCCTCTTATGAGAGAGCCTTCCGCATTACCACTGTTACGGTGGCACCAGTGGCAGCATCATTTAGGCACATTAGCAGAGAAAATGAGACTGAGAAGGACGTCTTTCCGCACAGCAGGTGAGAGCCCGGCAGAGCACAGAAGTTTAGTGCCTTACAATCATGGGGACCATGATAATGCTCGTTATAGTTTTTCAGGGGTCACAGACATCGCATGCCTTAAAGGACAAAATACTCTACAACTATTTTGGTCTTTCATCTTCGGGTAACCATAGATAAAAAGTAACCAAGATGCATTTTAAATAAAAGATTACTAGAAATCATGCAAGTTTGATTGATGGGAAAATGCATTCTTTTATCTTATACTTTACCTTATATGGGTGGGGGAGAGGAGAAACACAGAACTGAGACCTGGTTGGCACCGTGAGGAATACTGACTGCTGTATTCATAGTGCTATAAGGTTGCAGCCAGCAATTAAAGCACTGCGACTATGCAACTGTTGTCTGAGAAACCTTCCATTTCAAGGCTTTTGAGATATTTCAAGATCTTTATACCAGTTCTCAATGCTCGAAAGGTTCTCATTTCTAATATTTTTGGCTTTTTATTCACTTCATTGTTTGGTTTTACACGCACAAAAGTGTCACACGTTTGGCAGTTGAATATCACTCATAAGTACACCGAAACTATAAAAAGCACATAAACATCTGGAAACTTGGCAGCCACGGCTACATTTGCATCTGGAAGTTGGTCATTGGTATTGTTCCCAACTGAGATTTTAATTTATTACAAACTTAAGGAACCTTGTAATTTATATACCAAAAGACTCCTTCCTTTATGTGGACTCTTGTAAAAAAAATATATATATGAAGGCCTTGAATATAAAAAGGAAACGATTGTGAACCTATCCACTTCTGCTGTGTGTGATCAGCTTTCAACAGGGATTTGAGCGCCTGCCAGTTATTCACAGACACCTTGAAAAAAGGCAGGCTTAAAATCCGCTTTTTAACAGGCCTCGGACTGATAGTCACTGTTAGAAATTGAGTTTCTCGTTGACTAGGGTGTGCACCTAAGCCAGGCAGAACCCAACACTCTATTCAGGGTAAGGGAATAACAAATACAAGATAACCTCTGCTCACCCCTCTTGTTAGCTTGGCAGAGAGGTAAGGCTTATCCTAGAGGCAATGTGTAAAGCGTTTGCACAACACACACATACACCAGTGCCAAAATAAATACACCACAAAAGAGATTCCACAACAGGTTATATAAAAATATCTCATATATTGTATATAAAACACACAGACCACAATCACAAATCACAATTGCTTTGCCCACTAGGCAATTGTCATTACAGTACAGGTAGTGCAACTAAGTAAATACTTATAAGGTGCACACGTCCTCACAATATCACCACTGCGCAAATATTACGTAGCTCCTAAAATTATACTCTTTATCTTAACCATGCAAGGCAAAAACCACATAAATCATGAATCAGGGCATACAATGCAGCAGGCATGTTATAAATAGATCACTAACTATCACCAGGAACCAATAGGGTGCAGTTTCTCTGCACTCCTATAACTCTCGATACGGTGATTCCAAATACACACGTTTTTCACCATAATCACCGAGGTAACCTAGGGCACAGAGCACTTAGGCTTCTTTTAAGCGATTTCGGGGCTACCCCGGGATTGTCCTGAATACACGGAGCCCGGTGCACCAGTGCTCCTGTGAGGTGGTATACTGCGAGTTCGCAGGGCTATCCCAGACAGTGGTCAACTTCCTGCCGGGGACCTCCATTAAGGATTCACCCGGAATGCTACTATTACCCACAAGTGTGTGGGAACACACCTACCCGCCTGCTCACCAAAGACACTAAAGCTCCTGGGGCCTCCTTCGGCCGCAGTATACGGGAGCCACAAGGATTTTCCTTCCACTTGTCGGCTCCCCTCTCTCCCTGGGGCCTGCCAGCCCAGTGTCCCCGGGCCATGCAACGTTATCAGAGGTGTAATTCTGGCCTCTTGGACAGTGGACTTGCTCACCCCACACTAAGGGTCTCCCGGAGCAGGTTGGCTTCCTTCACGGTGCCGCCGTCCTTCACGGTAGGTGGGGCAGACGATGATGTCTTGGGCCTCAGAGCTGGCTCAGCAGTGTTGATCCTCCAGTGTAGGCTTCCCCAAATGCAACTCCACCAGCACGCCTGCAGGCAGGGCCGCGCTTAGGGTTTTTAAAAAATGGATCCCCAGACAGGGGAAGAGTGCCACAGGATGTCACTTCCTCCCACAGAATGTGCACGTCGCGTTTCCCTTTCCAGAGGGGGGGGGAGGTTCGCGCTGAAGGGGGACTTTGTGGTACGGTGCTGAAACGGACTGCCAGTGCTCCCTATGAGCGGTTACCGCAGAACAAGCCAACACCTCGAGCAGCCAACACAGTGCTCCCAGCTCTCTTTCCAGGCAGGTTACTTTTAGATCCAGCAAGGATCTGGTGAAGTCTTTGTTTTCCCTGAGACTTCCAACAGGAGGCTAGCACACACAAGTCCTTGGAGATTCTTCACAAGCAGGATACTACAGCAGGGCAGAAAGAGTCATTCTTTTTCCTCTGCCACAGACAGATGCAGCAACTGCAGGCCAACCCACCCCTCACACAGAAAAGGCAGTGCTCCTCACACAACTCTTCTTCTTGGCAGGGTCCTCTTGTTTCCAGAAGTAATCTAAAGTCCTGGGGTTTAAGTTCTCATCCTTATACCCCATTTTCTCATTGTTCCCTTTGCTTCATTGTCTCTGAGCTCAGTACAAACCAGTTCTGTCCTTCATGAATTAGCTTGATCATTCTGTTCATTAACTGTTCTTCTTGCTTTTGTCACCCTAAGAGGGAAGGGTTTGCCCATACGTGGGTCTCCTGCTCACTATGCCACTCAATTCAAGCTAGCCTGGCTGCTGAGGTGTGATACCCCAAAACCATTCCCAGGATGCTTGTTTCCGGTCCAAGGAGGACCCAGCCTGGCAGTTCGGGCTCGACTGTTTCCATGGGGAGCAGGGTCAATACTGATTTGCATATGGCTGAATCCAAAGTGGAGTGGCGAGCAAAACAAAAAAAGATGGAATAGACCCAGATCTGTGACCGGGGGTAAATGTTTAATTTGTTCAGCATTGTGTCCATCATCTTTTCTTTTTTGCTGAAGGCTAATGGGAGACATACTCACCCTTAATTTACCAGTGGTTTATCAGCCCTATCTCCAGCAGAGACGAGCAAGGCCAGCTCTATGGTGGTGCGACCGCACCAGGCACAGACTTTGGGTGTGGGCGTCGTGTTTGCAAGTATATTATGATTTTAAAATTACCTGATGCCGTGTTCCTGGCCTCCAGCAATTTTCAGGCAACAATAAGAATGTCAAGATAACTCTGCTGATTAATGTTCTAGATCGGAGGTTTTGTCTCATGGTAAGGTAGCGCAGAGGGTTAATATGCCGGCTGCAAAAAACGTGTACTATTCAGATCACATAGTGCATATAATGTTAATAGGTCAGTGGGTTACTGCTTTTGTTTGAGATCCTTTCGTTACTTGCAGTTTGTAAGTTATAATCCTCACACAGAACAGTGAGCTATTAATTGTCATCAAAGACCTGCATGCAAACTGCAAGGTATAGATTAGAATGTTATGATGTTCCCCCAGTATTTCATTATCCTAATGTTGGGAAAAGGGTTCATTTGGACAGAAATAAATTCTGATTATTAAAGAGAAGCCCCAACCATGGTGTTGCGTTTTAAATTCTGAGTTTGTGCTACTCCAGACCAAGCACTATTAAACCGTAACCAGGAACACAGTGGTCCGTCAGGAGGGTCCCCTGGCATACTCGCCTTGAGATCACCCACGTCCGAGGAATTATCCGTTCCTCCTTTCTAAACCCCCCCACAGCACCAAGCAACACTGACTACTTTTACCCCGCTCGTCTACACTGACAGTATATATGTTCGTGACCTCAATAATATCGGTATACCATTCGAATCTAAAGTCAATACGTGCCGGATGTTCTCATTTACCGCACGTCTGACTCCCTAGGACGACCGAAGCTCACCTGATTGTTTTCGACAACCAAAACATTAATCTTCTTCATACAGCCCTGAGAAAGTCGCAGAAATATTGTTCGACATGCGAAGAAACACTGGTTATAGGCCCACTTGCTTTCTGTCTCGAGTTGGCACACTGCCACAGTCCTTAGTGTGGGGAGGGGGGGGGAGGGGGGGTTCTAAAAAGCCTAATTTCCAGGCCTGCATTTTATAAAATGCAACACACTAAATTAAGTCATTTACAGTACACCCTGGTAACAGATATTTTGCATTGGGCCAATGAAGTTCATTTGAAGATGTCATTTATGTAGATAACAATCTCACTGCACTAAACTTGTAATGAGTTTTCCTTTTTTCTTCCTGCTTAACCATATATATCTAAAACATATATATGGTGCACACTCCCGGTAGGTGTAACTGTTGTGGGCAAGTTATTGTTTCTATTTTCACATTCTTTATTTCTATGGTAATTCTTGCAAAGCATTACATTATGTAAATTGTGGAATTGCCTCATACTATTTAAGTTCCGAACACCATTAACTAAAAATTACAGTATATGTGAAATTATCATCTCACTATACATGTATAACTGATGTGCATGCTTATTTAGTGAAAGTCAGTTCTAAGTACTATGGGTATCAATGTAGAACCTTTACATTGTTTGTGATAATTTGGGAATGTTGATTTCAGGGAAACCAAATCATTTAGAAATGAAGAATTGTAATTTCTTTGCCATCACATTTTATAGTGTTAATAATGGATCTCAATTGCACAATGGCATAATTTACTATTGTTAGACATACCATCCTTAGGGTGGTCTTTCCCCAACGTTTTGACAGCTTACATCCATTTTAGTTGCTGTATCTTTTTGTTGGCCTTAGGACTCTGAGCACTTTACCACTGCTAACCAGTGCTAAAGTGCATGTGCTTCTCCCCTGAAATATAACTAAATATACCTGATAAGCATATTTAGTTTACCTGTAAGTTCCTTGTAAAGTGGTGTACCATATACCAAGGGTTTGTAATCCAACTGCTACTAGTGGGCCTGCAGTGCTGTTTTTTCCACCCACACAAGTAGCCTTTCAAACCTGTCTCAGACCGGCCATTGCAAGACCTGTGTGTGCAGTTTACTGCCACTCCGATTAGGTATTCAAAACCACTTGCCAAACTCCCCTTATATTATACATAGGTCACCCCTAAGGTAGGCCCTAGTTAGCCCTAAGGGCAGGGTGATATAAAAGTAAAACGTAGGACATGTACTTTCAAGTTTTAAATGTTCTGGTAGGGACAAACCGCTAAATTCGTTATTCACAACTGTGAGGCCTCCTCCTCTCATAGGCTAGCATTAGACATTACTTACATCATTTTAAAACTGTAATTTCTGATTAGAAAGGAGTAGCCAAATAATGTTTCATATCCTTAGAATGGTAATGATAAATCCTCTTTAGTGGTAAAGTTGGATTTGAAATTACTATTCTACAAATTACACTTTTAAAAAGTGGACATTTCTCTGCTCTTAACTTAGCCCTGTGCGCCTGCAACCTGTCTCCAATACACATCTAGGCTTGATTGCAGCTACACTTTGAGCATTCCCTCTAGACAGCCACAAACACAGGAAGGGTGGATGTGACAGAGGACTCATCTGCATTCTGATAGCCTTACCTGTGGACAGAACTTTGGTCAGCCGTGAGGGGAACGGCGAAGCGGCAGCCTGAGCAGCGGACTCTGTGTTTTCGGCGCCATCCAGGTTCGAACGCCGCCGTGAGGGGAACGGCCTACAACTCCCAGCATTCTTGACGGCCGCGCACGCCAGCGACGCTACGCGGCAGCGCGGGGCCAGGATAAAGCCCGCGAGGTGCCCCCGCAGCGCGGGACGCGAACGGGCAGCGCCCGGGCGAAGCCCGGGCCAAGGGCGGGCCCGTCCTTGCCCGTCCCTGACTGTTCCTGACTGGGCTGGGCCAACCCCCTAACACTGTCATATGTGTCCCAGCGTAGAAGGTAGAATTGAGCTCTCACGCTGTTTACGTCATATGGTAGCGTTTATTGTGTTTGTAATTGAGATCTGAGGTCTTATTTAGTGATTTTAAAGGTTTATGGTGAATTCCTTTTTGCATGTTTGCTCTTTACGTCCTGTTGACACTATTTTGATACCAAATTCCCACTGGTGCGCCCTAAGTACATGATGGCGTGCAAGGGGAAGCATACCGGAAGGGGTGGGTCTGTGTCTGGTACCCTTGATAATTTCATTACCAGAGCAGTTTCAGTGCTAGAGCATGAATTGGCTATCACTGAGCGCCGTTTATCCTCAGAGCTAATTCAAGCTAAACGCTCGTCTTTGGGAGCACTTGCTCTAGCAAAATCCCCTAAGAATTTAGGTATGCAGGCTCTAGGTGAACAAGCGCAGCGGGATAATACCGGGGATAGCAATGTTATATCATCTGCCCAAAATGACTTGATTGATGCACTGGGAGAAGTTGCCACTATAATAGGTAGCGCTCCTAATTTTCCTAAACCTGTCTCTACCTACCCCCAGACAAGAGCCAGTAGAAAAGTAGATAAGCCTGCTATCCTTAAAAGGAAAAGATATGGTCTGACTCAGGAAGGGAGACAGGCAAAGCACCCTAATATTACTACAAATTTGTCATTGGTAACAGGTGAGGCTCAAGCTGTTGATAACTCACTTCTGGGCGCGACTAACAACAGACCTTCGGACCTGCCTCAACATGGCGATCTGATTTTTCAGATCGAGCAAATGGTCCGTTCTTTATTATTGCCACTCTTGGAAAGGGTAAAAGTGGTTAATGAAAAGGTCGAACGACTTGAGCAAACCATTTTAGATAATTTCTGTTCATTGAAAAATGTTATCAAATTAGTCAATAAGGAAAGTGATAATCTCATTAGGGTTAATCCTACTGTTTCTGTCCTGCCATCTTCTCCCTCTGCCCCTGTTGCGTCTTCTAAAACTAATTCCAGGGCTGCTCCCCCTAGTACTCTGCCCAAAGATACCGCCACTATTCAAGGTGGCACTCAGGATAGGGTTAGCATAAGGGGTCTATCAGGCATTAACACCGTAACCAAGGATGTGCATAAAGGTGTAAATATGGATTCTGGGGATAGAACTAATAAATCCTCCAATATTCACATTCATCTCCCCCCAGACTCTACACCCTATGTTATCGTTCTGACTGGTGTCCCTGAACTGAAAGATGGTACAGCGGAATCCTACCAACAACTTAAAAATAAAGTTATTTTCTGGCTAAGTAAGAATAGACCGATCCCGAACTTCATGGACGGGAAGATTCTCTTTGCCAGAAGAGTCAGCTGGGTGGGCCCTAGACCTAAAGATGTCCCAGGGGATTCCATCATTATTAACTTTGCGGATAGACGCGTGGTGCGTTTTATTTGTGATCACTCATTCATATGTGACCGGTCAGAAATAAGGGTACATGATTTGGGGTAATTTTATAATTTTAATTCTAATGTCTTTGCAAGATCTGGTCACGACCAGGCAAGACGGGGAATCAACCCAATGCCTGCTACATACTCCTCTTATCTTACCAACAACGTATGTTATCCGGTAGCCCTAGCTTGACCGGCATTAGAGGGGTTGCCCCCTATACTAAACACCCTTACAGGAGGGTTTAAGGGTAGAAGTGAGGTAAATATACTAGCAGATGAGTCCTGTACTAAGACCACATGTAAGATCTTAAGTTGGAATATTGCGGGCATTAGATCTAAAACCCAAGACGAGATATGGGCTGGATATGTCAAATCACACGATATTATTGCACTACAAGAGACCTGGGATACTTCGAACAGTCTTTTCTTGGATGGTTATGTCCATTTTTATATCCCAACCACACCCAGCCTGGCGGGTAGGGCGAGGGGGGGCCTCGCACTCCTGGTCTCATTGAATTTAAAAGGTTCTGCTAAACAGTTAGAATCAGGTCCCCAACATTGCCTGGTCGTAGAACTAGTGGTTTTAAATTCCCCTACCCTGTTTCTTATTAATTTTTATAATTCTTTAAATAGTGTCAGTCTAAACCAGCATCTAGAATCTCTGGGGGAGGTTCTGGACAAATTCAGAGCGTCACATAATAGCTTTGAGGTCCACCTGATGGGTGACTTTAATATCCATCCCTGCAGTCTGGGTTGCATTGTGGATGATGATGAGGGATTTCCCTATTCATCACACATACTAAAAAAGGTGAGGCTTTGGAGAGCCTTTTGGCTTCCTCAAACCTCTTTGAATCCGGTTGCTGCACGAAAGGGGAGAGGTCTTTTACATTTAAAGGTATAGATTCAGGATCAGTCATCGATTACATATTTGTTTCGACTTCGATTTTGCCTTTGGTTTTAAACTACAGGGTAGAAGACTCTGTATTTAGCGACCATAACCCCGTGATAATTGAGGCTCTTCCGGGAGGGTCACTGGTTTTTAAAGATCTAAGAATTGCAAGGACAACAGATCTTGTCTTAAAAGACCAGGATAGGAGGCTGAAATGGGCTAAAGTGACTCCGATTACTTTCCTACAAGAGGTTTTGTCCAAGGTTGAACTGGAGGTGGCCATATGCTTAGATCATGCAAATGCCAACTCGAGGATAGTTGAAGCCTTTAATTCTATTTGCCTACAAGTAGATAATGCCCTTTTGGTAAAAATTAAATCAAGGGGTCAAATAGGCAAAAAAGGGTTTGACACTAATTGTACTAAGGCTCACTCTGCTCTTTTAAAGGCATTAAAGAAAACACCGAGAAACAGACCATTGATTGTATCCTTGAGGAAACAATATAAACAGGCCATCACAGCCCGCAAAAATGAGATCAAGGAAGATGCTTGGAATAACTTACAGTCACAAGAAACCCTGCGGGATAGTTCAAAATTCTGGGGAGTGATTAATCATTCTTATTTCTCAGGTATTGAGAACTTGCCCATGGAATGTAGTATTCCTGACGAGCAGTGGTTAGCTCACTTTGAAAAGATTTATAGCTCACACTCACCGGGGCATCTAGAAGGGCCATTACCTTTTAAACAGGTTGGTCTAGTGTCGGTCTTTAGGGAGGAGGATGTGGAAAAAGCCATTTATGAGACATCCAAAAATAAGGCTCCGGGACCAGATGGTGTACCTGCAGACTTATATAAGTCTGCTCCTAAATTCTGGGCCAAAATATTAACAAATGTTTTCAATGCCGCTAGAGACAAGAATATCCCGGAGTCCTGGGCTAAGTCTATTATTATCCCAATTTTTAAAAAAGGTCAGAGGGGCGATCCGGCCTGTTATAGGCCCATTTCCTTAATTGACTCTGCTGTTAAAATCCTAGGCAGAGTCATCTTGGGCAGACTGACCACATGGCTTGAGGGCAGTAGTATACTATGAAATGCTCAATATGGTTTTAGGGCTAACAGGAGCACGTTGGATCAATGTTTAGACCTTCATTTACTTATTTGCAAATATACCATTGCAAAGGAGGGGTCCTTGTATATGGCCTTTATGGATCTCTCCTCAGCTTTTGACCTGGTCAACAGGTCAAAGCTGTGGAGAATCCTATTGCACATGGGGGTTGATCCCCCTCTGGTTGGTTTCTTGGCGGACCTTCATTGCGGTTTATTAGCCTCAGTGAGAGTTACTCAGGGAGGAAGGTGTACCAACTGTTTTAGGTCAGAGAGGGGTGTTAGGCAGGGGTGCATATTGGCACCCCTTCTTTTCACACTGTATATAATGCTCTGGACCCTGCTTTGGCCAATTCAGTGGTGGACGTTCCGCGCGTAGGAGATACTAAGATCCCAGTTCTCCTATACGCCGACGACGCCGTGCTCCTGGCACGTTCAGGTGTGGCCCTTGATAGATTACTGGCCTCTTTTGGCGATTTCATGACATCCTTAGATCTTAAAATTAACACCCAAAAGTCTCAGGTTATGATCACTGGTCAGGCCAGCAGGAAAAGGAAATCTAAATCTTTTTTTTGCCTAGGTTGCGAAGTAAAAAGGGTCCCCATTTTTACTTATTTAGGGGTAATCTTTGACGAGAAAGGAACATGGGGCCCGCAACATAAACAAAAAGGCAATTCTGTGGCAAGATCGGCCGCAGCAATACTCGGATTTGCCAAATGGTTGGGAGCTCGCCCCATGGAGGCTATTTTGAAAGTCTATAAAGCCAAATCTTTGGCCATAGCCGCCTATGGTTCTGCCATTTGGGGCTACACCAATACAGATTCTATCCAGAGGGTGGAGAATATGTTTTTAAGATCTTTGCTGTCCGTCCCTCAGTCCACACCCACTTTCACAATACATTCAGAGTTGGGTGTGGGGTATGTCGCAGACCTAATTAAAGTGGCACCTGTCATTTGTTGGCTAAAAACCTGGCTTAACCAGGAAATTTCTTTAAACCACCTGATCCTTAAGGACTGTTTAGCCTTGGACAGAGCCCATAGAATCCCCTGGCTGGCTTATGTTAAAAAGATGTTGGCAATAGTGGGTAGACCAGAGCTATTTAATTCCCCTGAATGTATCAACAAGAAAGATGTTATAGGGATTAAGATTGCTCTGGTCACTCGACTTATGGCTGAGAGGGAGGACCTGGAACTAAAAAAGCCATTAGTTAGAAAGAACTATGTGCTCCTAACTGTTCCTGGTCTGGAACCCTATCTGGCCTTTGTAACCAGTCCTCTTCACAGGTTTCTCCTAATCAAATTTCGCTTAAACTTGATACATCTTGTGCTTGGTCTGTATCCCACATGGGCTACCCCTGAAAATGCAACCACATGTGATTGCGATAACTTTTCTACTCAAGATACATTACATCTCATTATGTTCTGCGAGCACTATGCACAGATTTGGAAAAAATACCTGTTACCTCTTCTCAAAGGGGCTGGTTTCTTACAAGTCCGGCCAGCGCTCTTGTTTCTGCAACTTTTACCTAGTATTCGCATTGCTTTTTATGTAGCAAGTTTTCTAGTTGCGGCTGTCCGTATAAACAAGAAGCGTGTTAGCGCACGGTTAAGACATAACATGATTGCTTTGGTGTGAATGGGTTGGTGGTTTCTATCTATGGAGTCTCAATTCCTGTTAGACTTTTTATCGAATCTATATTACTGTACTTTATTTATTTTTTTAACCTTGAACGGGACCTATGAAATATGTTCACTTCAATCCTTTTTAATCTCAACAATGTCATTATTATTGTAACTGATGAACTTTTTGTCCTGTATCCTATGTGATTTTCTGTTTGTTATGTCTTTTTTTGATTTTTATTAATCGAATAAAAGTATTTGACTGACTGACTGACTGATAGCCTTCCTGGGCAGGGACAGACAGGGCTAGGATAAAAGGGTACCTGCACACTTCAAGGAGCTGATTTGAAGTCATCTCCACTTCAAAGGCACATTTGGGGATAAGTACTGGGGCCCTGACACTGCCAAAAGAGTAGACTAGTGGAACTGGGAAGAACACTGCTGGAGTTAAGAATGCTGTGCTGTAAGAATTGCCACTTTGCCGTGACTGTCTGATATGAGGAAATGCTTGTCTGCTTTGCTGAGCTGCCCTGGTGCCTCATGATCTGTGCGCTGCTGAGGACAAGGACTGGACCCATCTAACTTGAGCCCAGAGTGACTCCAAGGGCTTGCCTCCTGTTTTCTGAAGTTTTAGGGACACAAAAGACTTCCTGCAATTCTGCTGTTGCTGCTTGATTCTGCCATCTTTAAGTCCTACCCTTGCCTGAGGTGGCCCAGTTCTGGGCCTCAGATTTGGGTTCTGCAGCTGTTTCCCTACACAAACGACACATCGTAATATTTGCGCTGATGACAACGCATTGCCTGCATCTCAATCTCAAGGGAACTGGACGATTACGCAGCGACCCGGCTGTTTGGAAAGAATGATGCATCATGCCCTCAGCGTCGACGCTTTGCTCAATCCAAGGTAATTTTTCAGCTGGACCTACGTCTACGTGAGTCTCGTAGCCAGCCTGCCCTCCATTGCAGTTGGCCTGAACTTTGGATTTACCCTAGTCCCTCGCAACCTCAAGTAACTTTTTAGCGTTTTTGACTTTAAAGTACTATTTTTAAATTATTCTTTAGAAATTCATATCTTAACTTCTACTACTGATCGTATTTTTGTGTTTTTTATCTTGTTTATTCAAATAAATATTCTCAATTTTTTTATACCTGTGTGGAGTCTTTTTGTGGTGTATTCATTGTGTTAGTGTGTGTTGCACAAATACTATACACATTGCCTCTTAAGTTAAGCCTGCCTGCTCTGTGCCAAGCTACCAGAGGGTGAGCACAGATTAATTTAAAGTGTGTATCTAGCTTACTCTGACTAGGATTGTGGTCCTTAATTGGACAGGGTCCAAACCTCTGCCAAATAGAGTCCCAATTTCTAACAACTTAATTTTTTTTTTTTTTAAGGAGGAAATTAAAGCTATCTTGGTGACTTGCATCATACTCTTGTACACTGAGAAATTGATGCAGAACAAACAAATGAGTACTGTAAATACATCTGGACACAGTAAGTGATACTAAATTACACAAAACATATTTACCTCCTTCATACATGTCAAAAACTTTGTTATCAACAGCCTTTCCTGTAGCGTCTGAAAGAAAAAACATAACATCTGATTGTTAAAAGCGTTTTTAGCATGCAGCTGCATAGAAAGTAAATGAAATATTAACAAGCATGTATTCGTTGCCTACAGTTGGCCTGATGGCTTAAAGGTGTGCAGAAAAAAATGAATTAAAACAGATTGAGCAACAATAAAATTGAAACAAAAAGCAGAATTATAAAAAATAAGACCAAAAAAAGCTGAATATATGAAAACTGAAAAAGTCGTGAAAATAAATGTGTGGGTTAGGTTGGTGTAAGATGATATTTAGGTGAGGGATAGGTTTAAAGGATGTTTTAAGGTTGGTGTCAGAGTAAGTTATTGTGTGAGGGATGATTAACGGTGTACTGGGTCTGGTTAAGGTAGGAGTAAGGCTTGTGGTTAGAGTTAGGAATTGGAAATAGATTGGGTTACTGACACTAAATGTAGTGGTTGGCATAAAGCTAGTGTAAGTGATGGTGTAAAGGTATGTGTAATATTTGGAGTAAAACTTAGTATTAAGGTTTGGGTAAGGAATGGGTTTATCATTAGGTCAGGATATGGGTTGGGCTTTAGTAATGGAAGGTGTAAGTGATGATGTAAAAGATGGTGTAAAAGGAGCTCGAAATGGTTGGCATGGGAGGTGGTTTATGGGTATCAATCAATCAATCAAGCATTTGTATAGCGCGCTACTCACCCGGAGGGTCTCAAGGCGCTTGGGGGAGGTGGGTCCGCTACTGCTCGAACAGCCAGGTCTTGAGTTGCTTCCTGAAGGAGAGGTGGTCTTGGGTCAGACGGAGGTGGATGGGGAGGGAGTTCCACGTCTTGGCAGCCAGGTGGGAGAAGGATCTTCCTCCTGTTGTGGCTCTTCCGATGCAGGGGACGGCGGCGAGGGCGTGGCTGGTTGATCGAAGCTGGCGGGTGGGAGTGTAGAAGGTCAAGCGGTCGTTGAGGTATCTTGGGCCTTGGTTGTGGAGAGCTTTGTGTGCGTGGGTGAGGAGTCGGAACGTGATTCTCTTGCTGACGGGGAGCCAGTGTAGGTTTCTCAGGTGTACGGAGATGTGGCTGTGTCGGGGAATGTCCAGGATGAGGCGTGCTGAGGCGTTCTGGATGCGCTGGAGTCGTTTCTGGAGTTTGGCTGTGGTTCCGGCGTAGAGGGAGTTGCCGTAGTCCAGGCGGCTGGTGACGAGGGCCTGGGTGACCGTCTTCCTGGTTTCGGTGGGGATCCACCGGAAGATCTTACGTAGCATGCGTAGGATGTTGAAGCATGATGCGGAGACAGCGTTGACTTGTCTGGTCATGGAGAGGGAGGAGTCCAGGACGAAGCCCAGGTTGCGTGCGTGGTCTGTTGGTTTGGGTGCGCTGCCAAGGGCAGGGGGCCACCAGGAGTCGTCCCAGGCGGAGGGTGATGATCCCAGGATGAGGACTTCCGTCTTATCTGAGTTCAGTTTCAGGCGGCTGTTCGTCATCCACTCGGCTACGTCTTTCATCCCTTCGTGTAGGTTGGTTCTGGCGGTGGCGGGGTCGTTGGTGAGGGAGAGGATCAGCTGGGTGTCGTCGGCGTAGGAGATGATGTTGAGGTTGTGTTAGCGTGCGATGGCTGCGAGGGGGCTCATGTAGACGTTGAAGAGGGTGGGGCTGAGTGATGATCCTTGTGGTACGCCGCAGATGACTTCGGTGGCCTCGGACCTGAACGGGGGTAGGCGGACTCTCTGTGTTCTTCCGGCGAGGAAGGAGATGATCCATTCCAGTGCCTTCTCCTGGATACCGATGTTGTTGAGGCGCTGCACTAGGGTGCGGTGGCAGACCGTGTCGAACGCCGCGGAGAGGTCCTGGAGGATGAGGGCCGTTGTTTCCCCGTTGTCGAGCAAAGCTCGGATGTCGTCAGTGGCTGCGATGAGGGCGGTCTCGGTGCTGTGGTTGGCCCGGAAGCCGGACTGCGAGTGGTCGAGGGATCCGTTCGTCTCGAGGAAGGCGGCCAGTTGTCTGTTGACGGTTTTCTCGATGACTTTGGCCGGAAAAGGAAGGAGCGAGATGGGGCGGTAGTTTTTGAGGTCGGTGGGGTCCGCTGATGGTTTCTTCAGTAGGGCGCTGAGTTCGGCGTGCTTCCAGCTCTCTGGGAAGGTGGCGGTGTCGAAGGAGGCGTTGATGATGTCCCGCAGGTGGGGTGCGATGACTGAGTCGGCCTTGTTGAAGACGTGGTGAGGGCAGGGGTCGGTTGGAGATCCTGAGTGGATGGAGTTCATCGTGCGGATGGTGTCTTCGGTGTTGACTGGGGTCCAGGCGCGGAGGGTGGTGGTGGGGGGCGTTGTTCCGGTCGTAGGGTGCGTTGGCTGTGTGCTGAAACTGTTGTGTATGTCTGCGATCTTGCTGTGGAAGAACGAGGCGAGCGAGTTGCAGAGGTCTTGCGAGGGCGTGATGTCGTTGTTTCCGGCGCTGGGGTTCGAGAGCTCTTTGACGATGTTGAAGAGTTCCTTGCGGTTGCGGGCGTTGTTGTCCAGTCGTTCCTTGAATGCGGATTTCTTGGTGGCGTGGATCAGCTGGTGATGTCTTCGAGTGGTGAGCTTGAGGGTGGTCATGTTGTCTGTAGTTGGGTCTCTGCGCCAGGCTTTCTCGAGGGCCCGGCAGTTCTTCTTGGAGCTCTTGAGTTCGTCGGTAAACCAAGATGCTTTCTTGGTGCCGGGTCTGGCGGAGGGGTGGGGGGTCTTCAGTGGAGCGAGGTCGTCTGCGCAGTTGCTGATCCATTTCGTGAGGTTGTTGGCGGCTTGGTTGGGGTTCGCTGATCTGGTGGGGGGGTTCTGGCTCAGGGATGTGGTGAGCTGGTCGGCAGTGATCTTGTTCCAGCTTCTGCGGGGGACCAGTTGCGGGTGGTGGTGAGTCGTGGTCCTTCTGAAGCTGAAGTGGACGCAGCTGTGGTCTGTCTAGTGGAGTCCGGTGGCGTGGCTGAAGGTGATGTCCTTGCTGGAGGAGAAGACGGGGTCGAGCGTGTGGCCGGCGTAGTGGGTGGGGGTGGTCACCAGTTGCTTGAGTCCGAGGTTGGCGAGGTTGTCCAGCAGGGTGGTGGTGTTGCGGTCGTTGTTGTTCTCCAGGTGGAAGTTGAGGTCCCCGAGGAGGATGTAGCCAGCGGAGGGGAGGGCATGCGGGCTGATGAACTCGGCGATGTCTTCGCTGAATTGTGTGCGAGGTCCCGGGGGTCTGTAGATGAGGGTGCCTCTGAGGGTGGTCTTGGGGTCGGTGTGGGGATTGGTATTGTCCAATAAAATGGTGAAAACAGCATGATGTATGGGGAAGCAAGAAAGGGTGAGGGTTAAATAGTGAGTACCTGATTAGGAGATACTTTAATGGATTCATGAACAATTCTCAAGTGTAGTAGTAAAAATGGGCATTTTAACCTCACCATTTTTGTATTCTCTGTTGATATACATACTATCCTCTACTGTTTTGAAAGTAACTCTTTTGTATTGTATTTTGTTACAGGATCAGCTCAAAAATAGCAATATCTCTAAAGCTATAATACTGCTTTTTGCAAAATCAAAGTACTGACTGCAATTTCAGTTGACAGGGCAACCATGAGGTTTTTTCTCTGTTAGCATCAATAATTTGTTATTAATTACCTTTCTTTCTCCCACATTGAAAGCTGTGCATCTTTTCTCATTCCTATGCCACTTGCATATGAGACAAACCTCTGCCACTCCCCCATCTTGTAAATCTATTTACTAGGCTATTATTGCACCATTTCTACTTTTAGGTAGAGTTTTTAAAAGAGACATTCACATATCAAATTGCATTAGAGGATAAAACTACTGTTTCATGTTCCAACTGTTTCAAAACAACATGTTAAAATCGGAATAATTTCAACAACTTCTATAAAGACATACATTCATTTTTCTTAAACATATCACAACACTTCATAGAAATATGTACTCAATAACACTCAGTAAATGATTGTCTATTCAGTGCTTTTTCTTTAGAAAAAGTAAATTTATTATGCACACACTACTAAATACTACACATTAATTTACAAATATATACATAAGGCAGATGAAAAATACCATAGGTGACATTGCATAATCACTTTTGACCCCTAAAGGCTCATACAAACATATAAGGTGAGTCTATTGGCTTGATCAAAGATTCAAGAGCAACAAACTACATGTTAAACATACCACCATTTTGTGGTAAAGGCAATAATCAATAATAACTATGTCTAAATGCACTTATTAATGTTAATAAAACTGTACATTGCCATTATGGCGTCCACCACAGTTAAATATCAAATCATGCATAGTCCCCTCTTTGCCATGCTACCTGTGCACATTTACCGGGCTGCGTACAACAGTAGTCTCACACATGCAGACCTCACACATGTGGACGTGTGTGTGTGTGTACCGGCTTACGAGTAACCAGCCAAATGCCCCTTATCCTTGCTGCATTGCAAAAGCCTTACTATAAAAGGCAGATACTGGGTGTAAACATGATCAGTCCATTTGCCGTGTGATTACCGTGGGTGAGACACATGTAGCAAGACTCACCAACAGTAAACAGTCCAAAACCGTGTGATCCAAAAAACAAAAGGTACAGCTGTACTGAATGGGTGGAACCAAACTGCAACACTATTTTAACAAACTATGTATTTACATAATCTAATAAGGGCACATACTGAAACTGAAATAGAAGAAAACTCTGCCTAACATCAGGATGAAAAATCTTGTTAACAAACATTGTGAATTTGAGTAGTTACATTTTTCCTCAATCATCGTGGATATTGTTTAATTCTATTGGCTCCCTGTTGACAGATGCATTCTTTAAAAGACTGATGTCTTTACAAATCCTGATTATTGCTATATTGGACTTTTACATTTCCCAAACCAATTGCTTATCGATTTGTTTAATTCACTATAAATTCATCCCAAATTATCTTTATGAGTAAACATTGACCTGCAGTCTTTGCAGATATGAAGCAAAATAATACTTCAGCTGTTAATCTGTCAAGCAATAGCAATAAGGCCAAGCTTCATTCAGATCAGATCAGGGTATTTAGACAAAATCTGCTCATTCCACAGATCATCAAATAGCCCTAACATAGTATGAATTTTGGCCAGGCGCACTTTTAGTACAGAAATTCTAATGAGGTCCTCAGAACTTAAACATTTTTGTTTGTTTTTGATTTTCATATATGCATCAAAATTATGGTGGTATCAGCCTAAATATTACACACATACAACATTGGCAGCACAAAATAAATAATAAAGATAAAACCAGCAGGTATGATTTTTGTTGCAATAAAATTAGGTAACATTTGGGGGAAAGTTATTGCATATCCATGCAAAGGTAAAAAAATGCATCAAAGTGATTAGTAATTCAGTCGAGGAATTTATTGGATTGAGTAGCGGTCTCTTTTCCACTCCACATATAGGCCACTCAGCCCACTGCTTTATTGTGTTACATAAGGCACACAAAACATCCGTGCCTCCTATGCAAGCTGCTTGAACTCTTTTTACAATTGCGTGGCAAAAGCAAATACTTCAATTTCTGGAGGAAACGCTAAATATGGACTATAATCCACTATGGGCACATTTCTATAGCCCTGATAAAGAAATTCAACCAGCGGAATTTCCTCTGGTTTTAGCATTTTAACCAGAAACTGGAGTTTTTTTCATAAATACCCAACTTTAAATCAGACCCCTTCAATGCTCAAGCAAGCCCTGTAGCAAGTTGTGACTTTAACTTACAGTTTACAATGGCGATGTTCATCCCTCTTCCAGCATTGTTCTTCTTCGCCCCGACTAATCTGAAATGGAAATAAAATTAAGTTTGTTCAGAAAATTAAAAATCATTGTTCCCCATCATTATGAAGCAACAGTAATCATTTTTATGTTGTGTTGTATTTTTGATTTTGAAAATATGGCACCAGTCTTGTGTAGTGTATTACAGTGTCAAGCAGAATTGAATATAGAACGCTATTAAAGAAGTAGCGACTGGCTAATTATTTGCCTCCGACGCAACTACAAATACCTTACACCAAATGCAGACGGCTTTGGAATTACAAAATTTGTACACGATGCAAGTTCACTAGTGGCAGTAGCAGACATTTATCCTAACTACAATGCCTACCTATTATGGAAAAGAGGACTTCCATCTAGTTTGCAGGGAACCTGTATCACTACAAAGGGTGGGCAAAAAAAAAAATTCTGAGAAATTCCACAAAAATCCATAAGAATATAACAAAAATACACCTACACGGCAAAAAAGTATTGTGCATGACTTTTATCACAAAAGCACGCATTATGGTAAAAAGTCTTGAGATATACTGGCAGCAGACTGGTGTGAGACAAAAATGTCGCTTGTTAAGATTTGTAAGTAATTTCAAGAACTTCGCTTAGCGCACAATTTGGGAAGTGCACAAATGTCGCTGGCATATACTAAATTATTCCAAGGCCTAATCACCACAATGGCTAATGTGGTTCAAAAGTCTCTCCAATTATGTTTCAAGACAATTGCATCAGTTCTGAGATAGGGACTCCCTGCATGGGGCTTTACACAATTAAAATATATCATGCATATCTGAAAAAACAGTCACCATAACAATTCGGTCAAATGAAAGGAACTGGGACGGACTGATTTTTTTCCAGTCCGCAGTATGTGAGTTAGCATTTTTTTCTGTAGACCTGATGGTGTTTGCCATGGACTCAAAATCAAATGGGTAGAACTGCGCCTGTTCACCACAGAGGTGTTGTGACTGGCACCCAGCAGCCAATCAGAATCGTCCAAACACAGGACCCTGTTCTCATCAGCCACGAGAATCGTCCTTTGGTGCACTCTTGGGGTGGGTTTTTAGCAGTTTTTCAGAATGAATTAAAAAGCAGACAAAAAGTGAAGGTGGAATTTGCCAATTTCACATTTCCACAAAATATTTTTGCCCACTAAAAAGAGTTCTGTACTTCTTTTGGGAGAGCAAGGGCAATATTATGGCACACTGCAAAGACGCAACGCAATTCGATATTGAAATTTGCACCAACTGGATGTTTAAAGAAAAAGAAATGTATACTGAATATCCAGTGCAAACAACGTTTGCATGTTCCATGCAATACTAATTTTTCACAGAATTCTGCTGCTAGCACCAATGCATTTTATTTTCTAATCATGGAAATGATGGTGCAAAATTGTACAAAACTGTTGCAAAGTGTATGATAACTAGCTCCTAATCTGCACTAGGTAAATAAACAGTAGAACAATGTCACAAAATATAGTTAAGGTCAGTTCCTTTCATACCTTCAGTTTATGCACTGGCACCGTTAAATAGGAATGCAATTAAAAACTAAAGATTCGAAGAGAGGAACAATTGAACGCTAGTAGTCATGAAAAACTGAGGTCAAAAACAAATAAAAATGCATAGACAATGCCAGGGGCGTCTTATTATTATTAGGAGACAATCCACAATTATAGGAACAAATTTCCAAATACTAAATTATATATTCACACTCAACCATGATATAGTCACCCTAGGGCGAAACAGCCTTTATATCGCATGCTTTACATCGCATGCCATTACAACGCGGTTGTTACAACGACTGCATTGTTACAACACGTACCATTACATCACAAGTCATTACAACAACTTGCTCTAAGGGGCAGAAGGTGTTGGATTTACAATCCAACACCTTCCCTGCTGTTGCACAAACTGGAGTTGGAATAGTAAATTATACTATTCCTAAGTCCAGCGGGCCCCCTACAGTAAGCCATTGAAATGACTTGCGATGTAATAGTTTGTGTTGTAACAACGCGGTTGTTGTAACGACCACATTGTAATGGCATGCGATGTAAAGCATGCGTACTAAACGTAAATATTCCACCCTAGGCCACCAAACTATCAACCTCCTCCCATACTCGACGCCTGGGACGCCTAGACCTACTACTAACCAAAGGTGTCAAAACTATCTTGACTGACTGGAAGAATGCAAATAAGATTTTTCATCATACCTGGTGGGCGTGGGTCTGCTGCGTAAGAAGCGCAGATAACAACATCCATATCCACCACTTAGCACCAAATCTTCCAGAGCCTTGTGAAGCAAACTGGACTTAAAAGATACAACCTCCTTAAACCCGCGAGCTCATACAGCCACACCACCATCTTAGATATTTGCCACTCACACATCTTTTACGCCTCATACACCTCTGACCCTTTGTCTCCCCTATACTCGTTTTCTCTATATAACGACACTAGCTGTGTAATATGTGTATTGTATGCAACGTCTGCGCAATGACCGGAGTACAATATTATAACTTACCCATGTATATGTTCTTTACTTTTTGATGTGCTCCTATGTTCATTTCACACAAAATTCAATACTAATTTATTAAAATAAGAAAGAGCCCCTTGGATCATTTGAAGAATCGTTCTCTTTTGCTCCATCATATCCTTGGAAATATTCTCTAAGGGACATCATAGGTGGGAAGAAAACATATCTTAAGTTGGAAAACACTATCAAAGCATTGGTATTTTCCATAGTTCCATGTGCCGGAATTAATCCATGTTTTCAGACTACACTCGTTGTTATAACTTACCTGTTCGTTCAGTAGAGTGTCTTTAGCTGGACATTTGTTTAAAGGTAGCGACAAACACCACTCTAGTAGCCCTTCTAAACGCAGTAAATAAGAGATATTACCTTTACGCAATTTCTGGTTCTTAATTTGCCAGCTTTGGAAGGATGCAAAGCTGAGTCTGCCTTACCAGGATTTGCACTCATGAAGTCTACAACACTGCGTTTAATAGCGCGGAGATGGTTCAGCTCACTGAGCCATCCTTCAGGCTATATACTGATTATTTGTGTGGTGTAAATAAATACGTGCTCGTACTTGAGTGAATCTGTAATTCATTTTCAACGTGAGGGTACAGACCTTCTTTCAATTTGCAGTTATGTTACACCCTTTTCTCTGTAAGGAGTGGCTCACACATGACCAGTTTTTCCAATGCATTCGCTTCAAAGAAGTTCTTGCAGTGGGATGGAGGCCTAGACAGACGAAGATGGCTCTGGGTCGTGATTGGTTAAGCCTCACCTGGCTCAGGCCCGTTCTATTTAGGTTCCACTTTTGTTCCAGGCTAGGCTAAGCTTGCATGCTATCCAAGACAAACTGTTTCCATTTGCAGGCCTCTAGATGTACCGTTGCTGCTCCTTGATCTTATCAAGGAAGCACCTCACATATGTTTCATAAAATATATATCTGTTAAGTATTCACCAGAGATGTACTTCTCCACCACGAATCTCCCTGCCCTATCGCCACTCAGGACCAGCATACAGCCAAAGTGCGCCTCTATAATCGTGCGCTTCTAGGCGCTTAACTGACCTAGCTACCCTCTACTGCTAGGTCTGCACTCTGCATATACCCCACTACAATAATTAATAAAATAAACTGACAACATATTGTACCAGGTGTACTTCGCAGTGTCCTCCTGGAAAAACATAACAGTGTTTAATCAAGAAATACTCCAATGTAGATCCCATGTATTTCAACAGACCCAAGGCAGAAAAAATGCAAAATAATAAAACGCCACAAGGTGGCAGAAGGGCGCCACAAACCCGGTATGCCTTGTTTAAATAGTACTTGTAAAGTGAATTTATTCCGAGAAGGATTATGAGTTGCAGGGTACTGGAGGAGGTACGGAGTATACGTAAATGTGCCGCAGTACCTTTCACTTGCAAATCACATCCCGGATTGTGGAATTACCATGTGGGACAGCTTTATCCAGTCAAAAAACCACACAAAATTAAAATTCCATGGGGTTCAATGCATCAATCAACAATCTGCTCCAAGCAGGTGGTAAATGTATGTGGGGACCTCTGTGTGGGGTGGAGGCTGACAGTGGGGGAGTAGTGGAGGGAAGGGGAAGGTGTTTTCTGGCAGGCATCCATCAGGATTGGACATTGTGGAATGGGGTTTGCCGGCTGCTGCATTCTCAGGCAATTTTCCAGCCGGAATTACCTGTCGATGAAACATCGGGCGAGGGTCACCCACACCCAACAAAGACAGGTGTGGTAAAACCAGTCCAACTGGAATCAGACGGAGGAATATTCCATGAGGTAACCCCTCTCCACCCGACTCCTAAACAGCCTCCTATCCTGCAGACATCACTTAACAGAACATGAATGCTGTACCGTGAAACACAGAGGGGGAGAGAGGAGACCCCAACTGACAAGTGGTTTCCAAAGATAAAATACCTATTCTTTTTATGCTTATTTTAAACCCTTAGCTGGATATAGGTACAACCCGAGCCTTGAATTAAATTATGCTGTCAGATATTGAAATATGGATATTAGATATGTCTGTACTGGTGATATGACCAAAGCACATTTATTTTCCTCAAGCTGTCGTCATAAAAGTTATGAAAATCAGCCTAGGAAATACCTAGGAAAGTGTGGTATATAAAGATTCACAATTACTCGTTATTGCTTCAAATCAGAAACAGTTCGAGCGTGTAGTTCATATTCTAACATGCATATCACACGCTTGCAGGCATGACACCTGGACACTGATGCAGCCTGGCGCTCTATCCTCGCCTCTCTGTGTGAGGTTTAAAAAATCAGGATCGTATTGCTGGCAGCCAGCAAACCTCTGACGACCAGCGCTGGCGCGCTTGTTTGTGTGTCTTCCTAGAGAACTTGTAAGAGGCGGGGGATGGTATATAGACCCAGAGTACTTGTAAGAGGCGGAGGATGGTATATAGACCCAGAGTACTTGTAAGAGGCGGAGGATGGTATATAGACCCAGAGTACTTGTAAGAGGCGGATGGTATACCTACCTGGAGTACTTGTAAGAGGCGGATGGTATACCTACCTGGAGTACTTGTAAGAGGGGGATGGTATACCTACCTAGATTACTTGTAAGAGGGGGATGGTATACCTACCTAGATTACTTGTAAGAGGCGGAGGATGGAATATAGACCTAATGTACTTGTAAGAGGCGGATGGTAATCCGCCTCTTACAAGTACATTAGGTAGGTATACCATCTGCATCTTACAAGTACATTAGGTAGGTATACCATCCGCCCGTTACAAGTACTCTAGCTAGCTATACCATCCGCCTCTTACAAGTACTCTTGGTAGGTATACCAGACGTCTCGTACAAGTGCTCTAGGTAGCTATACCATCTGCCTCTTACAAGTACATTAGGTGGGTATACCAGACGTCTTGTACAAGTACTCTAGGGAGCTATACCATCCGCCTCTTACAAGTACTCTTGGTAGGTATACCAGACGTCTCTTACAAGTACATTAGGATATCAAGCACTCAAAATAAGGCAGGCGGGATATTCAACGCGTTTGTGATGGAGTACCCGTCTGCCAAACTCTAAATCAGGCCCCAAGTCTTTCGGTAATATTGATATGAGTAAAATATGCACGCTCCATACGAAGAACTCGAACAAGACCGAGGTCTTCAATGTTCCTAAAGAAGCAAGCATTGCTAAAGCCAATAGATCTGGCTTTAATTTGTCAAACATCTAAAGACAGGCATTCACGAGTGTTATGTTAATTCGATTTGTATAGTGCACTAATCACCTGAACGGGTATCCAGGCACTTGTTTCCAATGCACAAATGTTGTTGAGTACATTAAAGCCTGGCCTTTTGGCTCTGCCTACACTAGAAACAAATAGCAAAGTAGATTGGTTTCTTTACAGAATAAATGTAGGAGATAAAGCACTGAATGTGTGTACTGTTCAGTTGTAAAATAGTCCCTTTCCACCTCGGAGCCCAGGCCCACTATATGCATATGCGACGAATTGGTAACAATAGGTATTACAAACAGAAGCACTGTCAAGCCTTACATTATTGAGTCAAAAATAAGATTAAACAGCAGTTCCTTCCTAGATAACTACACAAGGGCATGATCAAAATAAGCTCTGTGTCTGCCACTTATCAGCAATGCAAACATTGTGCCAAATACATTTCTTCTATAAGTAAGAAAATAAACACACTTAGTTTTGCTTGTGACTTCCTTTTGCTCATATTAAGAACTGACTTGGAGTGCTAGCAAGGTCCCAAGGGCACTATCTTTGCATTGGCAGGCTCCACATTTATGAACCATTCCTATCAAGCAGGTTCCTCCAAATGCTTCAATGTAAGTGACCCAAGACTACAACTTCCAGACTAGACTGGCTTGTTAAAAGGAGCCCGGGCTGCAAACATGGCGTCCTGCAGTGCCGACATCTTGTGATCTGGCAACAGGTTGCAAGGTTGCACTGAACAGTCATCGCAGATGTCTGAATATGGGTCCAAAGGTGTGAAACACTGGATCTATTAATAGAGATACTGCCTGCTTCAGTTTACAGGTGCAGCCTTGGCAAGCAAACAAGGCCTTCCAGTTCACAGGTGTCTTAGCCAGCCGTTCACTTCTGTCTACCTCTTGCATGTGTGAAGAGCCAGTGCTAAGACCCTGCAGTGCAATCAAGGCCACAGCAGCTAGCTGGGGAATGTGTATTCATTGTGCCTGTAGGTTGCTTAGACCTCCTTGGCACTCACACATTTTAAATAAACAAGTGACTTCGGGGAATAGGGCGGTGCAACAGGTGTGAGAGCCTGGAGGAGACAAATCTCATCTGCCAACATTGAGCTTGCAACACCACGTTGGTGTTTTCGATGTCGTGAGTGAGCGCAAGGTCTAAAGTGTGAGTCGCTGTGTTTGATGGACAATGCTATATCGGATTCGGGCCCAGAAAACTTTCAAAGATGTGTCTGTATGGCTCTGGTTCTGATTTAGCGGACCACAGTCCCACAATTGCTCAAACAATGCTATGGATGGTATTTCTATTTTATTTTTTTGCGCTACACAAGAGCAACTGATGGAGGTTGACTGCGCATTCTTGGTGGAGCAGTCCTCACTGGCAAGCAACCCTTTGTGCTCCTCCCCCTATGTTCTCTCATAGGCTGCATACTGTGTAAGAGGTAGGAGATTGGGCTGGGGCGAGGAACTAGTGTGCAGCCCTCAAGGGTGGGAGAATCTGAAATATTTGTGTTTGTGTGAGACATTCTATTATATTGCGTCTGTGTACAGGGGTCACCTGATTCTTTGAACATTTAAGTGGAGGTCAAAACTTCCAATCAGCCTCCTTGTTGAACGAGGCAATACTACATATTGAGAGTCATAAGGGCGTTGGTTAACACTACAGATGGAAGTGCACATCTGTAGACATCAGGCTGCTACATCTGAGCTCAGACCGTATGTTAGTGCACCTAGCTCGCCTTGAGACCCAACCCAGAGGAAGTAATAGGTACAGGAGCACGTACTCTAAAAACACTAGCGTTACGGGCCCTGGGCATCCTTGCTTTCAGTATGAGGCAGAAGACGCAAATGGATCATTTGAAAGAGGAAGGTGGCAGATCAGTAATGCAACTATCTCCTCGACCCAGGGCATAGGGAAGAGATCTACCGCCTGGTATTAAGAGATCCCTTAGACAAGCTTTGAGAAATTTGCATGCACAATCTTCTAGATCCACATGCGATGGCATACATATAAACAGGTTCTGTGCCATAACCAAGGCGTCAATGCACTCTACACCGGCACCACCCAAAAGCTCCAAAAGAAATTGCAGAGAATCCAGAAGGCTGCTGCAAGACATAACCTCTACATCCCCTGCCGCAGCCACATCGCTTATCACCTGAGAAACCTCCACTGGCTCCCGATCAACAAAAGAATCACCTTGAAGTTCCTCACGCATGCCTACAAGGTCCTCCACAACATAGGACCTATAAACCTCAACCACCGCCTCTCCTTCTACACTCCCACCAGACACCTCAGCTCCGCCAACCTGGCCCTGGCCACTTCCCATGGATCCACAAGACCACGGCTGTAAGAAGATCCTTCTCCTTCCACGCCGCAAAGACCTGGAACTCTCTTCCTCTACATCTCAGGCAACCACCCTCACTGCCTCAATTCCGGAAGGACCTCAAGAGATGGCTCTTCATCTGAACAGGCTCTTTGATTTTACTGCAGAACACACCCCCGCAGCGACTTGAGACCCTAACAGGGGATTAGCTGCGCTCTATAAGAACCCTGATTGAGTGATTGAGGATGTGTCAAACACTTAGATGATGACACTGCACCTCAAATGACCCATTTGAAAATTATGTGCATGCTGCTTTTTCAGACTCTCATTATTTTAGACGTCACTTCATATGCAGGAAGTCAAAGTCAGTCTCTTCAAGCATAGGATGCTCTCCTGAAATATAAGGAGATGGATGGCACACTTCATCTCCTCCATCATTCACAAATAAGTTGAAAAAGTCTCCGTATAAAGAGGCCAGAAGTCACCTGAGGGTGGAATGTCATATAGACATTGAGAGCACTATCACAGTGATTTCTGAAATTGACCCCCCTTTGGTGATCATCCAGGCCAAATACTCAAAGGACCACAGGCAGGGGAATGACAGAGTCTGGACCACATGGCAGAATATGGTGTGTGTTCTATGTGGCAGGGAACCTTGACTGATTTTGAAGTTGGGTGAAGGGGTCTGGGCGTCAGTGGCACCAATTGGCTCTGGTTGGTCCTGCTTGATGGGCACACAGACCAATGAGTTCTGGCACAATGCAAACTTTGGCCTTTCCAAAGAGAGAAGGGATGGATTCCTTCTTTAAATTGGCCCTCAATAGGAAGAGCTGTTTTCTTCTGAGACCTGGTGGCCCTAGTGTGGTATAAAAATACTCCGTCATCAAGAAATGAGCAAATTTGGGGAAACCTATGCTATGGCTAGGAACCCACAATTAGGCTGAAGCTACTGTCCCCTTTACCTGCAAGTAGAGGTGTGCGAGCCAACAGGTTTACAGGGAGAGCCAAGCCAGAGGTGGGTCAAGTGTCTGGCTAGGGTCTTAGAGCTCATGCACAAACTGAGCCCTGAAAATGTTTGCTATGTAAATCACACAACAAACATTACGTGAAATATGATGAAGCCTCTTCAAAATTCAAGAAAGTGTATTTTGTTAAGATGTGAAGCTTTGAATTTATTAAATCACATTATAGCACTGAACCAAGAAGTACACAATAGGTTTTTGTACAGCTGGTATTCTAAACACACATATTTGAAAGCGATTTCAAACGTGATAATGAAGAAAAAAAGAGTTTTGTCGAAACGAAATAATTGCCTACAGTCACACAATTTAAGAGGGGAAGCCGGCGATTTAACCATCCAGGATTCTGGTTATACTATGCACACATCAGTCAAAAAATGGGTATTATTTATTTTGCCTTATGTGAAGGCTTTTTTTTTTAACCCTTTGTGCATCTTTCTGCAGTTTTTATATAGCTTGCACTTTACATGAGCATTAGTTACATCACACAAGGTCACATGCACTGTTTATAGGCGGGGGAGATTTAGGGATCTACCCACAAACACAGGTGTTTGAGCCAAAACGAGACTCGAACCTGAATGGCAGTTCTGGTCGTAACGCCAGAACATGGGTAAGGAGAGGCCGCTGGACATAAGCCACATGAAAGTTCAGCTCGTTATGGGCTTGGGGTTCCAACAAGACCATGAGCTGATCCTGAGCCAGGTTTCGGGCTGGAGCCTGGCTCGAGCTTTCAGTGGCTTACCCATACCTACCTGGAATGCAATGAGCTGGAATGTACTGAGAAGGACGAAACTACCACATCTGAGGGGAGACAAAACCCCGTCCCACACGATTGAGACCTCCTTAAAGGACAGACTACATTAGACAGCAGGTCCTGGATACACAAGCATCTGCAGCTCAGCTGTGCTGGACCAGCCTACTGCCAGGAAATGTGTGCCTGGTGGTCGTCCCATGTCATTTGCCATAACGTTCGTCTTGTGTCCCTGGCCACTCCAAAGCACTGGAGTCAGCACCCTACATCTCAAGCTTCCAGTGTTATCACATTCGCAAATGTTTGTGACATTCTAAACCCATGCAGGATGCCCTGTCTATCCCCTGTGAATGCTGCCTTGTCCAGTGGGTTCTGGGAGCCCTACACAAACAAATATGATGTCCACACATGGCTCTTTTGAGATACAAGCAACAAAGAGAAGTGAGTAAACATTTATAAGTAGCAACTGTTGGTTCTATCTTATTTCTCACCACCCCAAACGGACGGGTTAGAGGAGCCACTAGCTACCAGAATTGTGTCCTCAACCCATGGCAGCAACACAAGAATCAAAGCACTACAATACATTAAACATCACAACAACACAGCAGACTAGGATGTTTGTCTAGCCCCATTTGCTAACAAACAGCCCTGTTTTCAGCGGCATGTGGTTCTTGTTACATTTTTAGGTAACAGGATTTGGGTCAGGCATGGCTGTTCCAGTTCTGACTTATCCAACCAGCGTGCCTGGACCATGGAAACTAAGAGAAAGAGCAAAGAGTGGTTGCTAAATTGTCCCTCTCTGCCTGGTGCCCAAACCCACTGACTAAACTGTTGGTACCTAAACCAAGCGGCAAACCTTTCAAGACCCGAAGAGATCTGGAGAGTGTCAAAGTCTGTGCAGCGCCTCCTCACAGGATGATATTGCCCCTAGATAGTGCTGGCAGCACCTTGCTGCACTCACACTATAAAACTGTTTGGTGGTGTATCTTGTGCTCACAATGGACAGGACCTTCTGGTTGTCCTTGTTGTTCAAATTTTAACCGGCCCTACTCTTGCCTGCTGTTAATGAAGGAATATCCATTTTATGAAGTATGTGACTGACGGGGCGTGGCTTGGTGCCCGCGGTGAATGGCGACGTCTGGGTGAGGCGCTCCGGTGGGTCCGAAGGATACCGCATCAAGAGGCATCGTCGGGTGGAACCGGGAGTTGCACAGGACGTCGGAAGTCGCATGGAATGCAGTGAGCTCATCAGCGCTATTGTAAGCGCAGCGGGAATACTTTTCTTTGACAAGTGAGTTTCCCAAGCGTTACCGCGAAGTCATGGCCGCCATCTTGCGACGCTCGCAACTGGCAAAAGTCGTTAAAATTGCCACGCTGCTGCCCATATGCAACTTATGACTTGAAATAATTGGATGTTTCTTTAGTATACTGACTGACAGATATTTTAGGCAACCATTTTGATTATTTCCTTGCTTCCTTATGCGCAATCACCTCAGGGCAATGGCACCTTTTGAGATTTACACCACTCAAATGTTACACTATTCCTCAAGGTTTGAGCTACATTATTCTTACTCTTCATGCTTGAGACCATCTTTGTGAAGTCTTTGGTTACTCTACCTGTGGCTCACTGGATGTTTTAAACTTGCTTTGTCTGATGCTACTGCATTTTTGGTAGCTCTTCGTGCAGTTCCTTTTTTCAGCTTAACTTAACTGTACAGAGACAACATTTTTTTGCTCTTACTGCTGTCTGACGGCTGCACTGGTGTCTTTATGAGACGAACGAAGGGTGCTTTATGTTCAACAATGCAGCATAAGCACGTTTTCATTAAAAACTCCAGGATTTTCACTGCATACTCTAGGCTGGAGGATTCTCAGAAGTCTGACCAAGCTCCCCGGAGGCTGACATGGATTCCGTACCTGCATCATCAGGGAAGACATTCACCAAGCGCCTAAAGCATAATCCCACTTCTCCCCAAAACCAGCTTCTCCAATCTCTATGGAGATGCTGTTGAACGAGATAAGAGCCCTCCTGCACTTTATGGAGGAAACCAATTCTAAGCTACAAATCCTTACGGATAACGTGTCTCAACTCGACATAGAGTCACTGCTGCTGAACAAAGTATTTTTACCTTTAGTGATACATGTGCGAATGTCTCCCAGCTTCAATCTCAAGTATCGACACTCCAGAAGCACATCGAAGATTTTGAAAATCGTAGTAGAAGAAATAATCTACGTATTTATGGTCTGAAGGAGGGAGTAGAAGGGTCAGACCCTCTCGCCTTTTTTACTTCTTTTCTTCCCAAGGTGCTTCATCTGGCAGAAGGCATCACACTTAACATCCAAAGAGCACATAGACTAGGTCGTCCCTCCTCTAACTTGTCATCCTCACAAAGACCAAGAGGAGTAATTATATACTTTCTGGAATACACAGACTTGTTGTTGGTGCTATCTGTGGTCAAATCGGCTCAACGCATTACTTGGTCTGGTTCAACTTTGTTTTTCGCACAGGACTATGCCAAGGCTACTGCTAACAGGTGAAAAGCTTTTCTCAATTTGAGGCCAGCTCTCCGATCACTGGGTGCCTGTTATGGCCTCTTTCACCCTTGCCTGTTTAAGGCTACGTACAATAATAGAACAATAACTTATGAAGACCCAGTAAGGCTACAAAGTTTTATCAATTCATGTAACCCGACTGCTATGGACACTCAACGGCCTTCTTCATCGGATAATGCCTGAATTTGTGAATTTCTTGAAGTTATACAGTCCCTAACCCTTCATGGGTTCAGTTTTGATTTCTTCCATGTTCTAATATTCACTCATTGTTGGTTTTGTACATACTCTTCTCAATTATTCAGGTTCTAATCTTTCCTGTATGGAATTGTACACATAAGTTGTTTCCTTAGTCTGCCTAGGCTTTGTTTCCCATTTCTTCTCCCCGTCCTGAATTTTGTATGATTACTGGTTTGCTGTGTTCTCCTTGTTTTCTTGTCCTCCTGTTTATCTTATATTATACTCTATTATCTTACCCTTTAATTGTTGTCCTTTGTTTTCATAGATAGTATATTGTTGGTTTAATCAGCCTAGTTTATCAGTATACTGCTGACGTTCCTGTTTTTGTTTATCTCAACACACATTCTAATTGTATATTTCAATATTTAAATATTTACTCTAACCCCTTTTTCATCGCCCACACAGATTTCTTACTCCTGTAACGTGGTTTCTTCTGGATCCCCTCGTTCAGCTGACCCTAGCCGTGTCGCCTACTCCATGTGGTTCCATCCCCCCTCACGTATATTCCTTGAGTCTCCCTACCTGTTATTTGTTAGTGTGTTTTTCGTTGCATTCTTTGTTTCATGTTCAGCAATGTATTCTATTATCTCTTTCTCTCACTATCTAACTTACTCACAAACTTTCTTTCTTGTGACTTCTCTTTTTCTACTTCTTTGGCTATGCTCATACATCTTTTATAACTTGCATTATTGTAAGCTCATTTTATTCATCCTACTTTCTCATTTTCTTCTTCATATTTTACACTGTTCTTATACGGATTTTGATTTTAGTTTCACAAGCCAGGACTCTTTTATTGTTGTTTATTCTATTATATTGAATTGGACTGGAGATTTAAATTGCTATTTGCTCTTTGATTGTGTGTGTTATGTCACTTAAGTTGGTTTCTTGGAACATTAGGGGATTAAATTCTCCTATTAAGAGACAGAGAGTTTTAACACATTTAGCGAGGTTAAATTCTGATATTGTTTTTTTACAAGAAACACATCTTACGGAAACTGAGTCCATGAAATTAAAGAGGGGCTGGGTGGGTAAGGCTTATTTTTTTTCCTGGGGATAGTAAACGAATTGGAGTTGTAATATTGTGTCGCAAATCTCTTCCAGTCACATTATTGTCACAAGAAGCAGACGTGGATGGGAGATGGCTTATCGTTAAATTATCGCTAAAGGATGGTCCAATATCGTTTTGGCCTGCTATAGCTAAATGAATATCCAGTTGTATTGAGGAGAACTTTATTATGGCTGGGGATTGTAATCAAGTGTTAGATCCCTTTGTAGACAGGAACTCAAAAGTGCCTTTCGTCCCCAACAAGACACACAAATCATTCACTCACATTATATCTCATCACAAATTACTTGATGCCTGGCGCCTTTGTAACCCAACCACCAGGGAATACTCCTTTTACTCCTCTACACATCACACCCAGTCCAGAATTGACTATGTCTTTGTCTCTCATAACATCTCACAATTCCTCACATTTGCAGACATTGGTCCCATTCTTTTATCAGACCACGCTCCCATCTCCATTGGTTTTGATTTATTGCCTAGGAGCAATGCCCCCAGAAGATGGCGTTTTAACAACGCTCTCCTCTTAGATCCCAATTTCTCAACATCATTCACTTCCTTTTTTATTGATTACTTTGAAAAAAATCAGACAGAATCTTTATCACTTGCAATTATTTGGGATGCATTTAAGGCATCAGCAAGGGACTTCATTATAAATTATGTGGCAAAGAAAAGGAAATCTGCACGCAAGATTACGTTAGATCTCGTTCAGGATATCAAAGCACTTGAACACTCATACTATACTTCTCACTCGGAAGATTGCTTAAAAGCTCTTATTAAAGCCAAATTTGAATTTAATAAAAAATATACGGAAGATGCTTCGCTTTACTTGTTAAAATCCAGCGCAAAATTCTAGCAGGAAAAATATTAGCTAACTATTTAAAGATCCGCCAAAACAAAATACATATTGATTCTGTCTTTGACGAACAATCAGTCTTAAAGTTTAAAGACGCTGAAATATTGAAGGAATTTTCTCTTTTCTACAAATCCTTATATTCCTCCCGAAACTCAACCTTCGGATCACTCGTTAGCGCAATTGTTTTCGAATATCCAAACGCCTCAGCAGATTTCTCCGGACTTATCTCAATTAGAGTCTGATCTCTCGCAGCAGAAATTATTTAATGCTCTACAAAACCTTAAAAAGGACAAGGCCCCTGGTCCAGATGGCTTTACTGTTGAGTTTTATACTCATTGTTCTAAGCTTTTATTCCCAAAGCTACATTCACTCATAAGTTTTTTCTCTCTCGTAATAACTACGGTTCTTTCTCAGAGGCCCACATCTGTCTTATCCCTAAGGAAGGTAAGGATCCCAAGTACTGCAAAAACTATAGACCTATCTCTCGTTAATATCGATTCTAAAGCTTTAGCCATACGTCTAGATTCCTATTTACCAAATTTGTTAAGGAAAGAACAATCTGGCTTTGTCAAGGGGCGAGTCATTACCGATAATACACAACTCTTTTTTGACATTCTATCCAAATCGTCCCATCTTGATCACTCTTTGGCGGCAATAGCGCTAGATGCTGAAAAGGCTTTTGATAGGGTTGAATGGAAATATTTATTTTATACTTTAAAATGGTTTGGATTTGGCTCGAATTTTATAAATTTATTATCTCTTCTTTACTCTAACCCTTGCGCCGCAATTTGTGCTAACGGCTTAATTTCCCCTTTTTTTGATCTAGGCAGGGGAGTACGTCAAGGCTGCCCTCTATAGCCTTTCCTTTTTAATTTAGCCCTTGAGCCGTTTCTATACAAATTACGCCAAAATCCCAATATCTGTGGGTTTCAATCGTCTCATGTTCACATCAAACTGGCAGCTTATGCCGACGACATTCTGTTTTTCGTATCCAAACCAGAAGAATCAATTCCTGCCTTCTTGGGGGAGGGGAAAGCTTACTCTTCTATTTCTGGTTACAAATTGAATAATGACAAATGCGAAATATTGCCGTTAACAAAATATACTTTTAGCTCAGAATTTCAAATCTCCCACTTTAAATGGAGTCCGATTAATATTAAATATTTAGGTTTACATTTCACATCTTCAATCTCAGAAACTGTAATTCTATGTATGAATAAGTGTATTCAAAAGATCTCAGATTTGACTGCTAAATGGCATCTTCTTTATCTGTCTTGGTGGGGTCGCTTGGACACCATAAAGATGATGTTATCGCCCATAGATTTATACACCATTTCCAATATTCCGGTTCCAATCCCAACCAAATTAATTTAAAAAGTGACCTCCATTTTATCCTCATTTCTGTGGGGTAACAAAAAACATAGAATGTCCCTGCTAAAATTAATTTGTCCTAAGTCAGACGGAGGAGTTAACTTTCCAGATTTCCATGCTTACCAGAAAGCTCTCCTATTGCGCCAGGCCTCTCTATGGTTGCTTGACTCTACGGATGATTGCCCTCTCTGGACATCAGTAAAACACCTCTTTCTAACTCCTTACTCTTTCTGTGAATACCTTTCCTTTTCTCCTAAACCACAACCCATTTCAACTTCCATAATAAAGCACACTTCCAAGTTACATGAGATACCTTCACACTCCACTCATGTTTCTAAACAATCCTTCTTAAATTCAACGATATGGCATAATAAAAACGTATTAATCCACAACAAACCCTTTTACTGGAAAACTTGGAGACAAAGAGGCTTAATATGGATCTATCAATTGTTCTCAGATTCACAATTTGTACCTTTTGATGCGCTCATGTAGTTATTTAATTTGCCTACCTCCTTTATTAATAAATATAATTTACTTAAAACATCTGTGCTGAAATCTCTTTCCCACCTTCCCACCACACTAAACACTCCTGAAATCCTAGAACCCTCTATTAGTCTTCGGACCTTGTTAATGACCACGCCCAAGGCCTCTATTATTTCCAAACACCTACAAGGTAATGATAACAATAGACAGAAAACAAAAACGGAAGAAGCTTGGGAACATGATTTTACTACTTGTTGGCCATTATTAACGTGGAACGGCATATGGACCAAACTACGCAAGGCCTCCAGAGCAGCAAACATTACCCAAACATTATTCTTTGTATACAATAGATTGTTACTAGCGCCAGCCACTCTATCTAAAAGCTTCTCATCTACTCCGGATACATGTTGGACTTGCTCTTCTCCCAATGCTGACCTATTTCACATGTTATTCATCTGCCCACAGGTGCATCGCTTCTGGAAACAAGTTTGGTCTCAAATTAACTTAATTTATGACACTAAGTTCCCTTTTTCTTTCACTCACATCTTCTTAGGCATTCTTTCGCCCATTTGGGATGATACTCTTCTTAATGTTAAGATTATCGACTTATTATTGGCGGTTGCCTTTCAACAAATTACTGTCGATTGGAAAGACTCATCACAAATCTCTTTTAGGGCTTGGTGGTACACTGGCTGCCATAACCACAGGTTAGACACTGCTTTTGTATATCCTCCTCAAATGGCCGTCAAACGTGCTGTCTTATGGTCGCCTGTCACAATCTTTATTGATACAAGTGCTAGAAAATGTTCATTGCCACAACCCTCTCAACAGGAGGTTCCTAAACCACCTTAGATTCCCTAATGGTTCCATAAGTTTCTACCTTGTACCTACTTGACGTCAATCTTATTTTATCAGTCTGATTCCTTTATTCTGTATGTAATGAGCTTGGAATGTACAGATGTATAATTTATACTGCATATTGTGTGTAAGTCACTACCACTTCTTTTCAATAAAAGTTTTTTTTTAACTGAAAAAAAAGTATGTGACTGACCAAATACTGCCCATTACTGTGCATAATTATAGTACCATCCTGTACCTACATCTGAGACCCACTTCTGCCTCCTGGAGTAATCATTGACGGCTTGGCGAAGGTACCACTGGAGGGTCAAAAGGAGGACTTGGTCAATCCAATTAGAGAAAACATTACCCACCATGGATACTGCCAACTAATCTCTAGCTACCATGGAGCCAAGATAAAATGCTTTGCATTCATAGGGAAGTCATCCAACCAGAGGCGCGCGGAACAATACTCACATTTATAATGTATTAAACAGCATGGTTCTTTGCAGCCTTACCCAAGGTGGATTTTGAAATTGCCCAACCTTTGACTCATAGGCCAAACCTGCTGCCAAAAGTTTAGAAGGGTGGGGGCAATAGCTAGCATTTCTTGAAAGGCTGGAAGATCAGTAATGATTGTACCACACTAATTTGCCAGCTTTAACACCCCTCACTTTTTGTGGCCTTGTGTTAGAACGCCACCTGAGGGGCAGACTGCATTGTCAGAAAATGTACTGGTTTTAATTTGACCCCTTTGTTAAATTTTCAAAGTTGACTTTATTAGTTTGCATAAATGTAAATGTAAATGTAAATGTATGTGTCTTGTAAAGCGCACTGCTGCCCTGAGGCGTCCTGGCGCTGTAGACCGCTGGGGAACCCGTCCTGGCTATCCCTGTGAGATGGTACCTCCAGGGTATCTCCAAGGTGAAACCAGGCATCCCTGGCGAATGTGGGGGGCCGTTGTGGAGATGAGGCAAGCTAATGCCCAGAGTTGCCGAGTGTGTTCCTGGTTAGAGTAGGTACCGAGGCGAGAATTATCGAGTCCATTTTGACCCTGGTCCACGACCCTGCCGCGTCGGGAATTGAACCCTGGTCCCTGGCCGATTCTCTGCTTGCGGATCTGCCGCCTCTAACCAGTGAGCCACACCTCGCCTTAATTTAGTGCATTCACGTATATCTAAAAGCAAGTGTATGAACCAAAAAACTATTATTTTCGTTTCACACTGCTCAACGGAAGACAATCCCAGAAAACTACCATATTGGCCTGCATTAAGCCGCTGTGTGAGATACCTACTTTGTGTCTGATTAAATGAATTAAGGTCACTTCGACAGGGGTAGAGATTTGATCCCAGCCATTTTACACATGTTCAGCTATGATCTACTGGGATCTTTCAAAGCAAACTTCTTGATGGGAGAAGTGTCAGCTTATCCTTAGAGGTGTGGCATTGTGCTTTCACCAGAAGTCTCACTGGGGTCTTACCAGAGGCCCGAGGTCTCACTCAGAAGGAGAAGTGAAATGTCTGGAGCTCCCTCATGTACACTGTAGGTGGGAGCACTGCCTAGATCCAGACCCTTCCATTGACTGGCAGCAGAGAAGGTATTCAGCACAAGTGGAATGGGCTTAGTGGCCTATAACAGAGGCACTGACTTGACGAGGAGACTGGAGCACTTAGAGCTCTGCCAGAACCTGAGTGAGGCTCCACAGCTATCCGGTCCGGTATGAAAGGGCTCTCTACCATTGCTTCACATCCAATCATGTTGGGGTCTTAAGCCTTGTGGTCGAACATGCAGTGTGACGGCCCATACCCATGCGCTTAAAATATATTGCAGAACCCACACTACCACTCACACTTATTTGTATGAAGCCAGAGCCTCAGTTCTTGCCGAGAGGGTTGAAGTATAATGGTCTTACCTGGTGTAAACGCATGCCATCATTGGCTCAGTGTATGGGTGGGTTATAGAGCAGCAGACGAGGCAGCAGCAGGGCCAGGCATAGGGCTTGCTAAATATCTATGCTGACAGAGGGCCTAGTTCTATGACTTTGTGCATATATGTTGTGTGTGCTTGTGTATATGTGTGTCCACAGGGAATAGGGCAAAACATACTGAGAGGGAAGAAGAGATTAAATATTGCTGTGGTTTTCACACCGAGAAGCTGAGCTCTCTGAAAGGAGACCAAGACCAGGGGATAAAATAAATCCGGGCAGCAGTCAGCCCCTACCAATAAAGAGTTGTCCTTATCTCGTTACTGAAACTTGTGATTAACATAAGCTTTTTTTTATCTAGAAGAACTACCCTAAACAGAATGTGTGTTATCTGCATGAGGTCACTCTGAGTAAGAATGTGGGTCTCTATTTTTGGATATTTAAACAATAAAAAGATTTTCTGCATATATATTAAAAAGTCCCAATCACCACATGCTGAGGAAAGCCTTTAAAACTACAAAATTATAATTGAAGTATCAACACACCTTGATATTCTTATCATTCGGGCAACAAGAGGTAACTCTACTAAAGTTGGGCCAGAGTTATACATGAAGGTTTTTTAATAGCCCAAGTTCCATGATTAATCAATCTGCGAGTTGTGGCCAAGAGGGCACTTAACAACTTTACCCTTATAACATGTTAATGGACATTTAGGTACTTAGACGTTTTTATGATGACAAAGCAATGTATGTTTTGTGTAAGAGCCAGTGTTTTGTGCCAGGGATCTTGGGCGATATTTCACCTACAGGGAGACAGATATTAAACAGTCGTTCGGACACCATGTCCTCAAGTGGTATAAAGGATACATTTATTTTTTAAGAGAAGGAACATAAGCATGTGAAGCTGCCTGTCCGCGTGTGGACAGGGAGGTAGGATGGGAGTCAATATGCTGTGGAGTAGAAGGTGGTGACTGAAGGGCGAGAGGTGTAAAACTATTGCAATTTTTGGTAACGTTGGTAAGATAACTCAGTTAACTAATGGGTTAATTTCTAAGATCAAAGTATAAACTGAAAGTCATAAATTCAATCCCCAGCATGTCTACTTAGAATTTCATCCTACTGAGGTTTATACCGTTGTTTTGGTTATTTGTAAAATCGGTTACTACTGTGACTGAGACATAGGTGGTCTTTAAGCGCCCAATTAGTATTCTAGGAAGTGCCTGGAGATGATTATTGTTCTCAAATAAAGGTGTGTTATGTCCAGTCACAACTTTACAAATCCCTAAAGTTTACTGTTTACATTTCCTTACAATGGATTGATTCGAGAGGGGTCTTGTGTGACGCGCTCATTTCGAGAGCCACTCATAGTGTATCAATTATGTTTGTCCCATTCAAGACTGCTGCAGTCTCTCTTTAATTCCTATGCTCTTTTTTCCTGTACATTTGAGCAAACTGTTATTTCTGCAAAATCTAATTATTGATTTGCACTTCAGTTCTTCCAATACTATTTTCATCTCTATATTTAGACTTTTTGGCTCTTTTTTGACTCCTTAGCAATTGTTTGTAGGTCTCGCCTGAGCCAGCACATGCGCTGCCCTGCGAGACATTTAGTAAGTGGGTTTTCAAAGTGCTACCCACAGGTTTTTGCTAGCCTCAAGCGTGCGGTTACGCGCGCGTGAACGTGCACAGCTGCCATTTGGCTTTCTGTAATTGCTCATTAAGCCTTACAGCGCGTGAATCATGTTCCTCTGCTCGCACTACCCCCTCCCTTCTCCCCATCCCTCCTCGTCAGCTTCATTTGTCTCTTCTATCGCTGTGAATCATGCTCCTATGCTCGCACTACCCCCTCCCTTCTCCCCCTCCCTCCTCGTCAGCTTCATTTGCCTCTTCTATCGCTGTGTTGCAGTGCCATGACGTACTCTTTTCATAATTATTACTACCTTCTCCCCCTCATTCCTCGTCAGCTTCATTTGCCTCTTCTATCGCTGTGTTGCAGTGCCATGACCTACTCGTTTCATAATTATTAATGTTTTTGTGCTTAAACATTTCCGTTTTGTTAGTATTAAAGAAATAGACTGCGCGCATTTTGAAAAAATGTGCTATTTCTCTGTGCGATTACTTTCACTTTTGCCGCTGCTGCGTGCGCACCACAAGCGTGCTTTTTTTTTTTTTAATTCACATGCTTCCTTGCAAGTACAAGCATATTCATATTTGATAGCCCTTTCCTGCTGGTAAATGTAATGTTATAGTTTCGGATGTGTTCCTGAGAATGCATGTTTCTAGTCTCCTATTCCCTATATGCGGGGCGTTATTGTATGCCTATGCTGTATGTGGCCATATATACACTTGATGTTCACACCCGTTTGTAAGCTGTATTCTTCTGAGGATAACGAAACGATGCAGTTGTTGGAAAGCAGAAGCGGCCTGGTCCATGACATTAACCACGGACAGGTAGCTGCGTATAAACCCTTTTCATATGAAAAATGGCTGCCCGACTCATAATGGTGGGTGGGGCTTACATCACTGTGAATTATTCAACCCACCGAAATGAAATACGAATTTCTGGCGGGACCTAGATTTTCCTACCACCCTTTTGCACAGGGTGCACAACCACTCATATTTACATCAGCGATTGCTGAGAAAACAGTACCACAACTCCTGTTTTGGTGGTGCATCTGGAAGTTCCTGTGGAAGGCAATTGGTTTGATGCATTTGCAAAGGCAGCTTGGACATTTTCCTTACGTCACCGGTACCATGGAGCAAACACAACTCGTGGACACTAGGCAAGCACAGAGCTTTTGCCTCCAGCCACCATTTACGATTTATTCTAAAGTGGGAACACAGGGCATTACAATAGCAGAGCTTGACGATGTGTGCGTTGTATTTCAGGACAGAGCCAATACGGGGAGGTGAAAGCACACAGCTGCACTCAGGCTACCTGGCTGCTGATTTCTTTCATTTCAGAAAGGAAGGAAGGAGGTGCCCCTTGCACCTCATTTCTAACAGCATTCAATATATGCAGCTCTACTGACCGAGAGGATGCGCACACGTGCCGAAAGGCAGGCCTGATCTCAACCCAAGTAATCAAAACATCACATAAAAGCCGTGCATGGGCATTCAGTGTGATATCCGTGTGCTTTCACGGTCATGCTATGCCTGACTAAAACAATGCGAATGCTGTTGATACTGCTACATGGAATACGTGGCAGTCACTCTCTGCAATGTCAACATGGATGGCCCCCTTCACTCTCTCTGATAAGGTTCGACCCAACCTATTTGGAGCGTTAGCATGGAGTGCAAGATATGCTTACAGCAAACACAAGTCGACAATATGGTTCAAACATGTTCCTTACACCTAGAATGCATGTCCAAGTCCAGTTAGGCGTTTGTGCCTTTAAATGCCAAGAACATGGCAACCATTTTGTGAAACGCCATGACATGGCCAGTTAACGCAATGCTAACGTTTGCTCCTAATAGGCCGATAATGCATAGCCCAACCATCTGTAGATACAGTCACGTGTTTACTCAAGCAGAGTCACCCACCCCACCTTCATATCGGCTCTAAGCAATTCCAGGGCCACCACTCTGGGACCCCCAGTGGTCAGTTGAGGTCGGCATCAGAGCCAATTCTTTATACAGGGTCGCTGCAACCATGCACCCTGTGTGTTCTACAGTACTGTAAGCAATAATCTGTGGTGCCAGTATAATAAAAAACACATACACTTGTGTTATTTTACATATTAGTCAATACAACCGGGAACCGCCACTTTTATACTAAGGAACATGGACTCCTGGTAGGTGGCTCTGCCTCTTCCATTATTGTATATCTTAAAGTTCAGGTAATGTAGATGTCATTGTATTTATATAGCGCTTACTACCCCCGACGTGACGTTGAAAGTACACAGCAACAAACATTTTTGTCTAGCGATCACTTTTACTTTTTCCACTCGCGTCCTTTTTGTTTTAGCGCTCGTGCGCGCACACACACAACTTCCGCTTGTTGGCAGTGTTTACCGAGTTGATCTGTACACTCTTTGTTTCTTTTAATGACGGAGGCATGGCCTGTTGCATCACACGTACTTCACTGACTAACCAGGACAGTGGAAATTCCATCTAACCACTTCCAAACGATTTTTATTAAATCGAGTTGGCTTTTAAAAGCATTTCATTTGTGTCAACGGAAAACTGTTCTGGAGCACCGCTCTGCTCGACTCCCTCAGACACGGAAAGTGAGCATTGACAAAGCCTGCAGTTGGGCTGAAGTGTGGTGAACACGTAGAGCGGTCATCAGAGTGCGGTCAACCCTCACATAGGGTAAGTGCAGCTTAGAACCCTATACAGCTTCGCCTCGTTTCACAGGAAGTAAAATCCCGTAAAGTATGAAACTCCGTCAGTAATCTCTAAGCTCTCTTCAGGTAAGTCTCTGGTGTCAAAGCGCTAGAACCCTTCGGCGACTGCCACGTGCCCTTCCCTCAGTCCCTCTCTCAATTGAACTGTGTGTTTTTGAAATAAGGTGCTTTATTTACGTTTCGATTCTTCAAGGTTGGGAGTCTCACATGCGTACAGTATATTCTAGCTTGATCAACAATTCAATAACTGGTCTACTGTAAATACTGTGCTTCTCTTATTAACATTTCCTTCTGAAATTATCCAGATTAATTGTCGTATTATTTTCTGATTTTATTGATTACTTTTTAAAACACTGCCGCAAAGTTGTGTGCTGCTTTTTTTGTAATTGTAGGGTGTGATGTTCTTTATTTAGACCCCCACTAATCAAATTCTTACATGTGATCAGCATTTCCTGTCTAACTCCCGAGTGTGGCGCAGTATGATTTCATGTAATACTATGTGCACTTATTAATGTATTGCTTTCAGATATTATTTCATTGGATGCAACCGTAATCAATAAGTCCGTAGGGAGTTAGATATTGTTCTTCGTGGTAGCGATATGCATCGGCGCTTTGTACTTCGATTTCACAATTTACTCTCGCTTTTCAGCAGACGTTATGTTTTTGGTTATTGTCTCGTGAGGTAACTTCTAACTCGTTCCCTTTTGTGTAATACAATCCTGTGAGACATGTGTTCTACATCACGACTCCCCTCTCTCGCCTCCTGAGTACAGCTGGGCTCCTAAGAGTCTGCGTGTTCCTGGAGACCATAGCCCCATTGGTTTGTACGTCAAGCAGGCTTTTTTGCGATTTTGAGACTGGTAAGCTTCCCGGGAAATCTAAAGAATTACGCAACGAGCGTTATATATTTTTTTACTCACCTGTAAAGAGAAGCAGCCCCCCTTTCGCCTCTTCTTCAGGCTGCAGTGCTTGTAAGCGAGGCCTCCTGTGTGTCTCTAAGAGTCTGGACTCCAGGCCTGTCCTATGTGTTCAGCATCTGAGCTGCTCAGCTAAAACAAACATCTTTTGCTCCGATTTTATGCCACGAATGAATGTCAAAGTATTAACCTTTGATGCGAAATGGAGGGATACCCTTCTAGTTGGTGAATTGCATAAATAAACCTGAAAACTTGGGATCAATCCCTGCTTCCCACTCTTGACAAAATTGTTTGATCCTAGGCAAATATTTAATTTAAGCAAGCTCCTTTTACTTCATTACCACAAATGACCGCAAGTTTAACTGCATGAGCACGGGATATGCTCTGCACAAAAACCTCTTGCAGCAGATGACGTACTTTTCATAGGTAATAATGTTGCTCCATGTTTTAAAATAATCTAGGTCATGTGCAGGGTACATATGACCACTAACTTGCCTCTTAGTTCACGCGTGGCATTGTCACCAGGGTGGGAAAGTGGGGACAAGGATGTTAAGCATTAGCATAGACAATAGGTCTCGCCTTTGCGACCTTATAAGTGTTTAGCCATGCAACATTTGATGTTGTTGCACCAAGGATATTGTGCTGCATAACTAAATACTTATATGGTCCCAAGAGCTATGCCAATGCTTGTTTCTTGTTGTGGACTGCTTACTGCTTGACTTAAACCACGACTGACAATTACAGGCACCCGAGCACTGCCATCCCTTTGGCCTTATTTATGCAACGAAAGTAATTATTTACATTGGGACGATCATGTTACTCTGTCACAATACTTCTAGCTGTGAGTTTAATTCAATTCCTCTCCAAATAGTGGATGGTTTTAAACCATCCTACAAACAAATTCCTGGTTATGACTTGGAGCAATGTTTCCATCCTACCAGATTTCACATTAGCCTCATCAGTAGCCCTATCTTCAGTCTCATAACTATATGTCCAAGTATATTATATTGTTGTACAACTATGAGTTCACACTTCGAAAAAATTGAAAACAAAAGTGGATACTGCCATATCGAAAGATACATACCAAAGGATCAAGAGGCCTCCAGATCATCCATTATTGCTAATAGACGATAGAGGCCTCTGGAGTTTGACAAAAGAGTCACAGTTTGGGAATTTCATCTTAGCACTGTAGCACAAGTCCATATCGGCCATCCTTTTGTTTGTGTCATTCAGAATTGGCATGTTTTCTTTTTGCTCAGTGCCAAAGCCGAATGGAGCATTCTAGGAGCTCTTCTTTTTAAGTTTCCAACTTCTAGAGTTAGCAAGCTCTCTTCTGATGCCCAAGTAGATGGTTGTGCAGCTCAAGTACAAATTATGTCAGATACAATTATCCTGAAACTTAATGGTCATTTCAAATAGATGTATGTTGAATATCCAAGGAATCAGACACAAAACTTCTGGAATTATCTATTGGGAATACATACACTTTTGGACTTTTTCATTATTAACATATTTCATTGAGAAAAGAACTAAACAAAGAGATCCCCAACATATGTATATCACCCTTCTGAGTAATATCAGACATAGTTATTGACGGGTATGCCTTGTACTCACAACTCATCTTCAAAACAGATTTTCGGGTAGCTGTCCTTCCCGCCACCACTGAGCAACCGATACGCATAGGTATTTTCTGGGCACCCTACCCAGTGGTCGCACTTCTGCCTCTTTGGTGGTGGAGCTAGGGTCAAGAAAAGGAAAGGACGGTTACCAAACTGCCCACTGTTAAAGATACAGAGAAACATTCCACTTAAAAGCCAGTCATTAGTTATATTTTTGTTGCAATAATGCCCTATTGTTTTTATTTAGAAATCATGCTCGGGAAAATCAACATTAGCAAACAGAAGGGCGGAAATTGAATACATGTTTGGTGTGGTCGCTTGCAAAACATTATTTAAACATTTCCACTAACCTCTAATATTATACGACAAGAACATAACTGCAAAAATGTGCAACATCAAAAGAAAGGGCAGGAGCTGGATCATGAGGGGAGCGGGAAATGCTAGCTCGATGACCTGTATATTGTCAATTGGTTAATGGCTTAGCGGAACCCTAACGTTAGGTGATAGGAGCCATGTGATTAGCAGTTGTCATTTAGGGCTTCATTATTGCAGTTAGTGGATGGGGCATTAATCCTTATGGTGCTGAGAGAAAAGGAGGTAATGGTTAGCTCCTGTCTAGCCGTATATGCTTAAATGAGTATAGTAGGTGAACAGTAGAATAAGAAAAGCCAGCCTATATAATCCTCCACATGTGAGAACAAATCACCATAGGTTGGGGCAGTAAATTATGTCGGCAGATAAGATCCTCTCAACTGTTTACACCGGTTGGCGGGAGAAAAGGGTTCATTATCAATTCAAAATCTGAAAGTTTATCTACAATCCTATAAATGCCTCTCTCATTATAAGCAATCCAGGCTAACTCTATAAGACATTCATTTTTCGTAGACGGTCTCAATGGCAAAGGATGCACAATTTTGCTGCCACTAATGATGTTGTCAACCATCTGTGGGTGTGGGTATTGAGATTCGGTAAAATCTCTGGATCCATTCTGGTGCATAAGGTGAGGAATCTATGGTTAGTAGTATCTATCAGAAGCAAGTTGCACAAATACTGATTGCATGCGTTGGCACACTAAAACTAGACCTATGGACAGGAATGAGGTGCTTTGACATAGCAGTGATGTCAACATGGAATAAAAGGATGGGCAACTCTGCAGGAATGGTGAACACTGGCCGAGGTGAAGACATTAAAAAGATTTTTAAAACACATTTTAAAAACTGTACGTTTCATGGAACGAAATTCAGTAGAAAGATGCACCTTGTGATTTCAATGCTTTATTGTGTACTTCAACTGCCGCTTTGACAGATCTTCACAACACACATCAACAAGCATTGGCATAGCCAATATGTCTCGCCTTTGGGACCTTATAAGTGTTTAGCCATGCAACAGTTGCATAACTAAATACTTATAAGGTCCCAAAAGGCGAGACCTATTGACTATGCAAAGCAGCTGCGAAAGTGATCGCAAACGCGATCAAACATCAAAGCGGCCGTGCGGCCGAGAAAGTGAAAGTAATCGCGTAAAGCGCGGCGCGCGCGCACACATGCACTGTAGCTCTAGGCTGGCCTGGTAGCACTTCTTGGAGCCCTCTCAATAGGTCTCGCCAGACCAGCGCATGCGCTGAGTCAGGCGAGACCTAAAAATATGGTTCTACAGTTTGTGGGGTAGATGTATTAGGAGGCACCAGTTTGACAGAGAGTATTAAAGTCTTGGAAGAAGGATATTATAATCAACAAGCTGCTCTCTTTATGGTATTTCTGCTATCTGAGCTGGGCCCAGGTATTTAATCAAATGAGCATAGATAAGTGAAAAATACAAATTTCTATATTTAAAAATGTGCATGAATTAGATAGACGTACCGCTGAAAAGAGTAAGGACACCCTAGCTTTATGTGCTTAGGTGGAGATGAGAGGAAATTAATAAAACTAATGGATGAATATTAGTTGCAAAAAGTACACCATTGTTTTAAGTCTTGGAGGCGCACAAATGTTTCTCAAATTCATAATAACTTCATAACTCTGCATTAAACACCTCTGTTCAGAAACCCCATCAAGAAAAATCTCAGTTGCTGAGATATCAGAGTTGCTTTGGTGGAAAAGTTCAGACGGTGGGCTTTGTGGCAGAGAAATCTCTACAAGGTTTTTGAATGAGATAGAAGATTCTTAAGTACAAGAATCAAAAGATGTCAGTAAGATGGAGATTTTGTGAGCTCATAAAGCAATGCCTCTTTGAACAGGGCACAGAACTGAGGGGCTGCTACCCTGCTTGAGAGAGTTGACCTCTACACCAAGAAGGCTATAAAGGAGCCTCACTGAGGCAAGTCTAAGACTTAAAAGTACAGGCTAAGGGTGTGGCAAAGACACATTGCAGTGTACTGGGTCCTGCAATAAAGCGCTGCCACCTGCTTTACATCCCCATAAACAGCGGCTGCAGGAAGGATCATCCTCTGAGGGCCCATGGTGTTTAACATAATTGGACGTGAGCTAGGTTCGGCCGCAGTCCCAAGAAAGTTTAGTGGTCAGTATTGGGAGACAAGCAAGACAGAGGGTGGGAGGACAACAGTCTTAGGGCAGCAAAGGACAGAGTGGGATACAGGGCCGGTGAGTGGCGTAACAAAACTCGAATCCCCCCCCTCCCCACAAGGTGCATAGAGGCCTCCCCAAGCTGTGGTCCCAGTCAGGAGCTCTCAGGCCTGCCCATGCACAGTGCCGTAGGGGGCCCTCTGGGGCTTGGGCCCTTCCCTGCACCACCAGGGCTGCGGGGGTTATTGTTACGCCACTGGGACCAGTACAGTAATGGCAGTATGGGGAGCTGGACAGGGCTAGCACAGATGAGAGGAAGGGAAGGATAAGCCTGCTTTAGCCATTGAAAATAAATAGAGGGGAGGTGGAATTCAGGACCCAGTACTGAGAAAGGATGTGATACTCAGGAGTACTGCAGAAAAAGGCAGCTGGCACAGGAAGTTAGCAGGCGTCATAGGGCAGTAATGTGGACAGAAGTAAGCATAGATGCAATGCACAGAGACACATGGGCAGTGCAACTACGGTGAACCGTTCGATAGTGGAGGCGGGTTCACAAACCTCCACCATCAGGCTATTGATTTACTCAGACATACTGAATGAGCTGATCTCCAGCATTTTACATTCCTAGGATCCTTTCCCGAAGACCCCTGCAACAGGCAGCAACAGGGGAGAAGAGACCTTCCTGAGCAACATTGTCAGGGATAGTGATGCCTCCAGGTTTCTACCTGCAGACTATATAGATGGTGTTTCTGGAAAAGACACAGAATAGAATAACAATTGTTTCCACTTCTAGCCAGACCACCATAAAAAGTAGGTGTCAGCATAGACCTATTTGACTTTTACTGAGCAAAGGCTCTCGATATCTCATTTAGGTTAAAAAAAAACAGGGAACTGTAAAACCCAATGCATTAATTGTATGTGCACATATTCTGACTATATTATTGTCACGTATATTATTTTGCGCTTTGCAAACATCACTTTGCCACTTTATCAATGTCCCACGTTTATATGTAAACAAATATATCTCCAAAAAGAAGAGATGATAATAGTAAATCACTTGGCATACTAGAATTAATGAAGCAGTCCAAAATAAAATAAAAAGTCTGGAACCCACTAGGAGCATGATTCAGGTGCTATTTTGTGAAGAGATTCAAAAGAGCATTCCAAAGATGGCTCTCATAGACTAGATGGGGGCATTTCTGCAGAAAAAAAAGTAAATGTTACAGATCTTGGCTCCACCAAGTGTGAATGAAGTTGAACTCACCAGGATCAACGCATACTCGAGACCGCATTGGCAATACCAACGCGTCTCAGCTGGTGTTATAATATGCCAGTAATACATCCAATACCACTGGATGGAGATCATTATGCCAAGCATGTTAAATTCTGAAGTGGAAAATGACTGTGTAAGCATCCACAATGTGCCATGGCTCTGTCGGTATTGTTAACTGCATTTGTGCTGGAAGCAGACTCATGATGCTGTCTTGTAGACCGGTGCTTAAGATCAAAAGGCCTATCCCACCAGGAGTCATCCCCATCATGGCCCACCCTGCCGAAATGTTCAGCGAGAAGCCTCCCATAAGAGTTTATTACCTCTTAATTTACGATAAAGAGATTGAGCACGCGGATTGGTAAGAAAAAGGTCACTTCTTATAAGGAGTACCTTCTGTAAGAGATACTAAAAGCAGCACAACAAATGGATGGAATTTATTCCACCATCCAAAAAGGCTATAAAATGGACCAGTCACTGAACAGATATTTTAATATAATTTAACGAAACCGTAATTTTTAAGTATTCGTTTGTACGGATACAAATTTGAACTCTGGTATACTCTTACATGGCTGGGTGGTACGGCAAGGCAATTCTAGGCAAGCACCAAAGGTGGCATCCGCTGGAAGGCAACATTTGGACCCTAGAAGCATCCAAATATCACTTTACCTAGGGCATCAGTCAGGATATATATAACATGAGGGATTTAGACTTGTACATCAGGTTAGGTTTCACAGTTTAGTAATTCATGAGGTAGCTAGAAAGAAAACGGGCAATATACAGTAAAAGAGGTAAAATATGTCAGTTTTGGTAGTGCAGCAAGATTATTGATGGTTCTTTATCGTTTAGTTGAAATCCAAAAGAAAATATTTTTTCCAACAACAACACAATTAAGAAAGCTACTTGCTAAAATCACCTGCTACCATAGAACTTTATCTTCCACTTCACTTACTAAGGCATCCCAGGTGTGGCGTTGACAAACAAGAGGCCAGATTGCTTTCTACTGTTCTTGTTTACGAAGCATGAAGGGTGACTATAATGCAGTCTTTTACTGTGCTTCATTAGGCGGAAGGAAATGTTTCTGTGCATCAAAGAGCCCGTCCGCAGCCTACACTGCACACACCAATAGCAGCAAAATAGCACCAGAGCTCTCAGAAATTACAAACTTCTTGTGCAGCCAAGAAACATGCCCCCGTTTCGGATATTTCCTGCATTTTTTATTTGTTTAGTTATTTTCTTGTCATTTTTCATTTGGATTTCCAGCTTGATCAGCAGGTGTTCTGACTGCTGGATGTTCTAACATGTCAATGCCTGTGAGCCTTTAATGCACCGGCAAATATGCACAGTGCACGCGCACTGACCCACCTGTGCTTCACTCTCAATACCGGTTGATATAACTGACATTTGGCCGGTATTTTACAGGCTTTGCCGGTATTTTCATGCCAGGACAGCTGAAAAGAATTCGGAAAATCATCACAATCTATTATTTCCCAAATGTAAAATAGAAGCTTAAAAGCGAAGAACACAAGATAAAAACTAAGCAAAGTATTCTAGGTTTGTTTAAAGTATTCCCGAATGATTTCAAAGCAAACAGAGGCAGTGTTTCTGAGTGACAAAGAATAGAGGGAATTTTACAAATATCACTAGGTGGCACTTTCTGGCCCTTCTAGAACATCAAAAAATGTTGAAGTGGCTAATATTTTTCTCTGAGAAGGTTGCCAACCTTACTTGCCCAGAGTAGAACAAGGAACCCACCCGAAAATATTCGAGTTAGAAAAGTAAATGATCTTGTCTTTGATTATTTTGTAATACTTCTATGCCTTTCTTACAAATTTCCAAGAACCATAGAAATACGACTTCTTATGGGAGGCAAAGATGGATGGAGATACTTAAAGGGTTAGAACACCATAGGCCACACCACAGAGAGAACACCGAGATGGCTAACCTGCGGCAAGTCTCTGCCGTTGTTTTGGCCAGACGAGTGTTTTAAATAGTTGAAGACCTGGAGCAGTGTTATTTTACAACCATACTCAGAATAGCTGCTTGTCTGAGGAACTATCAAGGCATGTACTGTTTTTGGCTGGAAATATAGCAGCATTTGTTGACATATCTAACATAAACAACAGAGCATACCACTATAGTATGCAAAAGCTACATACCAACACAATTAAGACATAACAGGGTACAACAAAACAGTAAAAACAGATTGCAACACAACAATCGCTGTACAGCACAATAAAATCACCTAAAGATAATATAGCATCAAAACACAGTAGCACAAAAACATGAACACCACAACAAAATGGCACTGGACAAATGTGCACTAACGTTCTTATGACACATTACCTCCTCCGGTATTCCATTTTAACAATACAGTGGTAAAAGGTGTTCGGAATAAGCAGTACCTTAATTGACCACCAGGGGACAAAGTGCATTTTAAAAAAAAGTAAAGAAACTGTGATGCTGAATGCAGATGGGGTGACGTCAGTGAGCTGGAGGCGGGAGCCAAAGGCGCGACTAAAAAAACTAAATATTCTGTGTAATAGTCTTTCACCTTCAGGAAGCTACATAGAAAATAACATGCAGTTTAAATGAAAAATAGATTTTAAAAAGTTGTTGCTCATTGGGAAATGCACAGTACATTATGAAACCTCTATTAGTTAATGCACTGCAGAAATCTGTGTGTAACCAGAGAGCCACAGAATTAAATCTTGGTTGGTGCAGTGGAGAATAGTGACTGGAGTATTTTTAGTGCTAAGCAGGGGAACGCTATTTCATAAATTAAAAAAGTATGGGCGAGGAGCCTAGCGCGCAACCAAGATGGCCGCGTAGGTGCGAGGCTCCCGAGGACCTCCGCGACCTCCTGAATTAATCCTGGCGATATCCTGTCCTTGTTGAGGGGACTGTGTCGGGGAACCCGAGCTGAGGCGCCACCCGTTTTTCGGGCTCGAATTGGACCCCGGACACCGGTGGGAGCACCGATCGAAGGTTGCGGCCTTCTCCTCGCCGGCCCCCCGGATTGGAGTAGTGGGGCGATCCGGGGACAAAGTGAACAACAGCGGCGGGCAAGGCTGGGCGACTCGCGTACCCCGCACTTTCACTTTCGCTTTTGCGCCCTCCTTGCCCTCAAGCGAGGTAGGGTTGCGGAGCGGGGTGCGGTGGTGTGGTCTTGTCTAAGTGCCCGGCTGACCCGCCGGCTGTGGGTTGACCTGCGGTTCGGTGGTCGCCCCCGCCTCCCCCCGGCGCCCGTGAATTGGTATAGCGGCCCGTTCGAGGAGATTGGCACGACGGTGGGAGAGCAAGCATGTCCACCAAACAAGATGGCGACCGGGCGAAGGTGAAGACGACCCGCCGTGGCACGGCGCACCAAGCTAACAGTATGGACCGCTACACTCTCCAGAAGGGTTCTCCGGAGACATCGCGCACATCCCCGGCGGGCCCGACGGAGGCATCTGCTCAGCCTGTGGATCTGACCCTCCGGGACGTCATGGGCGCCATCGCAGAGATGAAGGCCTCGGTGGACCAGCGTTTCGACACCCTAGCGCAAAAAATAGACTCGGTCCTGGTGGATGTGAGCCTTGTGAGGGCAGACTTGTCCAAAACGAACGACCGGGTTGATTCCCTGGCCCACACCGCAACGAGCCTCACGACGGATGTGGTGGCCCTCCAAAAGGAGGTGCGCCGGCTTGGCCAGGCGAGCGCCCTGATGGACCGGCGACTGGAGGATTCCGAGGGTCGGGCCCGGAGGAATAATGTCCGTATTGTGGGGGTGCCGGAGGGACGAGAGGCGGAGGCGGCGGATCTTTTTGTGGAAGAATTGATCCTTACCCATCTCCAGCCCCGGGGGCTGAGTAAGCTTTTTGCGGTGGAGCGTGCTCACCGGGTCCCTGGGGGCAGACCTAAGACCGGTGCCCCGCCGCGGCCTCTCATTGCCCGGATTTTTAACTTTCGGGACAGAGATGCTATCCTCCAGACCTCCAGGCAACAGGGACCGGTCAAGCTTGACAACATGGATGTGCATTTCTACCCAGACTTTACTCCGGCGGTTCAGAAGCAGAGACAGAGCTTTCTTGGTGTTAAACGTCGCCTACGGGACCTGAACCTTAAGTACTCAATGCTTTTTCCAGCTAAGCTGAGGGTGGAGGTGGATGGTCGCACGCACTTCTTTGACCGGCCCGAGGCGGCTGGGGACTGGTTGGACACTCTGCCTGGAGATCGGGGCCGGGGGGGCGCGGCTGGCGAGGAGGGCCCGCCGGATCAGAATTGAGGGGTGACTGAATAGGCCTTGCTCTGGACGATGTTCCTTCCCCATTTATTGATTGCATATGTTCCCCTCCTATGGAGGTCGTGCGGGGTCTGTTGGGGGCTTCCCTCCTCCTCTGGGGGACTAGTTAGTTTTTAGCTATGGGGCGACAGGCACACTGCACTTTGGGGGGGCTGTCTGGGCTCATGCAGGGGTGCAGGGAGGGGGGAGTTCTGTTGGGATGGGGGGGTGGGGGGGGTGTGTTGTTTGTTTGCACCGCAAGGCAAACCCGCTACTATATTGTTGTTTTTAAGATGCTCTGTGGGGGACGACCGATTGTTTCGACGTATGATGGGGGGTAGGGATTTGACTGTGTTGTCATGGAATGTTAACGGCCTGGGGGATAGGATTAAGCGTGGTGTGGTCCTGCAGTACTTGAAACGTATTTCACCAGATGTTGTCTTCCTGCAGGAGACACACCTTATAGGTAACTCCTTTCAGGCAATGAATCGGCGGGGCTATCGTTTGGCGGCCCATTCTGGCTTCACTTCGGGCTCGCGGGGGGTGGGTATTATGATCAAGAACTCGCTCCCGTTGGAGATCGATGAGGTGCGCCATGATGAGAGGGGACGCTACACTGTCCTGGTGGGAAGAATGGAGGGTAGAGTGTTTATTTTGATATCAGTGTACGTCCCGCCTGGGTTACAAGCCACCACATTTGCGGACCTGGGGCACCTCCTCCTGGACCTTCCGAGTGGCCTGCTGGTGGTTGGAGGGGACTTTAATGCGGTAGCTTCTGGGTCTATGGATCGCCATCCCCCCAGGGACCTCCCCCGGGCACAGGCGTGGCTGCCCGGCCTTTTAGACACGTTGGGCCTGGTGGATTGCTAGCGACTAAAGCATCCCGCACAGCGGCAATACACCTTCCACTCGGGTGCCCATGGTAGCCTCTCGCGGCTTGATTACATCCTTGTCCCGGCGGCCCATGCAGGGAGGGTGGGGGAGGTGCGCCATCTGGCGCGGGGTATCTCAGACCACTCCCCATTGCTGTTACATTTCGATGTCTTCCCGAGGGGGGATGGCAGGGTGGCTCCAATCAATGCATGGTATTTGCGCGACCCCACCATTCGTGCCGATTTGATCAAATCCTTACAGCGTTATTTCGACGAGAATGTGGGGTCGGTCCCTTCGGCCATCTCCCTGTGGGAGGCTTTTAAGGTAGTTCTTAGAGGGGAGGCCCTCTCCTTTATCTCCCATGCCCGGCGGCGCGAGCGGGAGGAGGTGACCCGGGTAGAGGCCGAGATTGCAGAACTGGAGGGTGACCTGGGGAGCGGGGTAACAGACGCCAAGCTGCATGTTCTACACCTAAAGCAGGCGGCCTATCGGGCCCTCGTCACGGAGGCGGCCAGGGGCCTCAGTCGAGAGCAGCAGGGGCGATTGTATGATGTGGGTGATAAGGCTGGCAAATTGATTGCGTGGTTGGACAAGAGGGAGAGAGCGAGTCGCGTGGTTCCTTTGATTGAGAGTGCGGATGGTGCGTGTGTCACCGAGCCGGAAGCCATTGTCTCCTGCTTTGCGGATTATTTCCGCGAAGTCTACTCCCCGGTTTCCCCCTGCTCGGAGGAAGATTCCCATGCCCTGCTTCGGGACATCGCACTGCCCTCCCTTACGGTGGAGGACAGGGATTCGCTGGACGCTCCTCCCACCTCGGACGAAATTGCCTTGGCTATTCGCTCGGTTGCATCCGGCAAGGCCATGGGCCCCAATGGTATCCCCATCGAACTATACAAGCTACGCCCGGATGTGTTGGCGCCCCACCTGCGTGCGATGTTCCTGGCGGCACACTCGCAGGGTTCCCTCCCGCCGGACCAGCGTCTGGCTACAATCGTGGTGATCCACAAGGAGGGGAAGCCCCGTGAACGGGTCGCATCCTATAGGCCGATCTCGCTCTTGAACGCGGAGCCCAAAATCCTCGCCAAGGTGTTGGCCAACCGGTTGGTTGGCGTGGTGGGCGACTTGGTCCACCAAGACCAATCTGGCTTTATACCACACCGCAACACGGCGCTCAATCTACGGCGCTTGCACGGTGTGCTCGCGCGTGTCCCATTTGTGCGGGAGCCGGCCATCTTGGCGTCCTTGGACGCCACCATGGCGTTTGACACGCTTGAGTGGCCATACATCTGGGCGATGCTGGCGAAATTTGGATTTGGACCGGGCTTTATTAGCTGGGTCAAATTGTTGTACTCGGGCCCCTTGGCGCAGGTGGTGGTGAATGGGCGAGTCTCGGCCCCATTCGCGCTGGGGCGGGGCACGCGACAGGGTTGCCCCTTGTCACCTCTCCTGTTTGCACTGGCCCTGGAGCCCCTGGCGGAGTGGCTGCGGTGGCACCCTTCCATCCGTGGTCTCCGCTGGACCCCCGAGCATGAGGACCGTGTGTCCCTCTATGCTGATGATATCCTCCTCTATCTCGCCTCCCCGCGTAAATCACTGATCGTCCTGGTTGATGTTTTGCGCTCATTCGGTCGCAACTCAGGCCTTGTCATCAACTGGGCGAAATCCTGTGTATATGTGCTTTCCGGGGAGGCTCCGGTCCTACCACGGGACTGTCCGATCCAGATTGCCTCCCAGGGGTTTCGGTACCTGGGGATATATATCACTCTTGACCCGGAGGCCCGTTATGAGCGGAATTTGCTGCCCCCCCTCCAGCGCTTGAAGGAGGACGTGGTGCGCTGGCGGCGTCTGCCGCTTTCGCCGCTCGGCCGAGCGGCCTTGTTTAAAATGATGTCCTTGCCGCGCTTCCTCTACGCCCTCCAGAATACTATGGACTTGGTTCCGGCACGCTACTTCCGTGAGGTGGAGGGCCTCCAGCGGCGCCTGTTCTGGGACGGGAGGCCGCGCATTGCTCTGGCTAAATTGACGCTCCCGTGGTACGATGGGGGGGTCGCCCTCCCGGACATTAAACGGTATTACTGGGCCACCCAACTGGCTGCAATTAATCATGGCCTTTACGGGCCCGCCTTGAACCCGGCGTTTGAGATGGACAAGATGCTCCTGCCCGGTGGCGACTACAATCGAGCGCTTTACTCTGCCGCGCCCAACCCCCGTCTGACGGGACCGACGCGTGTCATGGTGCGTGTCTGGCACGCGGCTAATGCAGCTATGGGGTGGAAGGACCGTTTGACCCGGGCGTCACCGCTATATGCGTCAGAGAGGTTGGGCTCCCTGTGGACATCGAAGGGCTTTGAGAAGTGGGACACGATCGGAATCAGCACTGTGGGAGATCTCTGGACGAGGGGGGGATTCAAGACTTTTGCGACGCTGCAGACGGAGTTTCAGCTGCAGGGCAGTGAGTACTTTCGGTACCTACAAGTCCGCCATGCGCTGGGCTCCGTCTTCCCGGATGTCGCGTCCATTCCGGAGTCTTCCCCCCTGGAGGACAGAGTGCTGGATGGCCATGTCCCAGACAGCACGATCTCCCTCATATATAAAAAACTGATCAACGACAGATCGTGCCTGCTGACTAGTCTCCGCGAGGCCTGGGTTGCCGACGGGCTAGAGCTGGACGACGAGGATTGGATTTCCGCGGTGGCCTCTCCAAAAGAAGTGGCCATCCCGGCTCGCCTTCGTTTCGTCCAGCTTAAGATCCTTCACCGGGTTTACGTGACGGGGCCAAGGCTTCTACATATGGGCTTTGCTGGTGACGGAATGTGTAAGCGTGGCTGTGGCGCGTTGGCAACTTTCATGCATATACTGTGGGAGTGCCCAAAGGTGGAGCGATTCTGGCGTGGTGTGCATGAGGTCCTGCGTGTGGTTACGCGTGTCGCGCTGTTGCCTGAAGCGAGGAGATGCTTGCTGAATGTGTGGGAACCAAATGACTATTCGGTCCCGCAGACGCGGTGGGTGACTCTGGGATACATGATAGCTAAGCGTGACATTGCTCAATTGTGGGGATCCCAGAGGCCCCCTGCGGTGTTGGCCTGGAAAGAACATATGGACTGGTGTATGTTTCGTGAAAAGGTGGTGTATGTGGCGAGGGGTAAGCCTGGGGCGTGGGTGAAAATCTGGGGCCCCTGGAACGCCTACCGCGGGGGTATTTGTGAGCCGCCACAGCTACCGGCTGCCTCGCCTGCTCCGTCTCCCTAGATGGCCCCCCTCCCTTGGCCTTGGGCACGCGGTCCCCCAGTCCCTGATCTATTCCCATTCCCCTCTCCAGAGTTCTGCTGCTGGTTGGGATCCCCCACTTATGGAGCACGTGCTGTCACTTTGGATCGCGGGTTGCCTTGCGGGTGTGGTTTTTTGTGTTGTTTGGTTTTGATAAAAGGGAACCGTACTGTGGGCATGGAGCTATGCGGCCTGCAACATTGATTTCTCCTGTTTTGCTAATCTGCACTGCCAAGAGACTCTTACTGTATGTATGCAATATGCTTTTGTCACTCTAGCGGCCGGCCGAGTGGTTGTAGGCCCATACCTGTAACTTTTTCAAACTGCAATAAACGTTTTCCAAAAAAAAAAAAAAAAGTATGGGCACGTCCTGCCCTTCTGATCCTGCCTACTTCAAGCACGGTTTACCAACAAAGACACGAAATAGCGCCAGTCAAAAATAATTTGTGACCTGGCGCCATGTGCCATTCAGTTTGACCAGGTTTGTCTCCTAGACTGACTATGCCAATGCCCCATGCTAGGTCAGTTGGAGATATTTTTGTTTATTTTTTAACACTTTCATGTGTTGTGCGTTGTCTCACTCCCATTGATACTGACATCTTCTACACTTTGAATAATATCATTGCCAAATGCTCCTGCTCGTGCCTGTGTAATTTCGAAATATTCCATGTGTGTGACATTATTGTATGGCATAATATTTGCATAGCGTACCTTGGCTAAGGTACTCTTTGGTGCAGTAATGTGGTGCGATGAAATAACTTAACCGGTCATTAGTATAGACCTGGGCTAAGAGAAGGTGAAAGGAGTGGAGGAAGATAAAATGTCAGGGCAGTGACAAATGCTGGCAAACACAGCATTTATTTACTGGTACCCCAATGATGTCCATTAATTTTTTAATGGCTATTATTGCTTTGACGTGCAGCCTGGCAACCAATTGCTGAGTTTTCGGTGATACCCCTTTTGCTTGGTGGACAGTTCTGTAGATGTGGGCCAATATTTGGCTAAGGGGTTCTAACAACTAACCAATCACGCAGAAACACAAATGTGGGCTAGTTATCCAACGTAGCCCCTGATATGAGGTGGGGGCGAATTCTAATGCCTGTGCAAACAGAAGTTTTCTGTGTAATATGGGAATTATCAAACACCCCATAATTTCCCCCTGTCAAATTTCAGCACGTCAACCTTTCCAAAAGTTGCCAGGAAAAAAGTGTGTTAACCTAAATCACCTGCTGAATTCGGTGCAAAATAAACCCTTCCAGAGGTAAACGCCGAATTTGACCTGGATATCGATCGATATTTATCAGGAGCGGTAATAATCGCTTCCACCTTGTAATCAGGGGCTTGAGCTCTGATCCATAGTTCAGGAGCTTTCCGAGGAATCAGAAATTAGAATTGTGCAATAATTCTCGCATCCCTGCTGTTTTCCTCTGACATGGTATGCCAGGCAGAGGCTGGCAAACTTTATCGCTGAAAAATGCCTGGTATGAAAGCAAAACAAATCGATTTAGATGTCCTAAGTACCAAATCTGCTCCTCACGCGTCATTCAGAGGCAAAGCGACTCAAAGTCTGCGCTTACTGCACACAGTGAACACCCGGCCCAGTGGATCTCGGGCACTCACTCTCTCTGGTAAGCACCGTCAGCCGCCATGACAGTTTTCCGCCTGTTGCGAGTTTCTACCCTGGCAATCAATCACTCATTTGTAAAGCGCACTACATACCCGGGAGGGTCTCAAGGCGCTGGGTTGGGAGGGGGGGCGCTACTGATCGAACAGCCAGGTCTTGAGCATCCTCCTGAAGGTCAGCAGGTCTTGGGTCTGTCATAGGCTCAGTGGGAGGGCCAGCTGATCACCCCCGATTCATCAGGCACCAAAGAATAACTTGGGGACAAATATCCTTTTTAATTACATCTTGAGCCTTGTCTAAACATGAAAATTGACACAAACATTTCCAGTACCTTTAAGAAAAGATTAGGAAAAGACCTGTCTATGTTATGAGCCCACCTCTGAAGAAGGCAGGACCCTCAATTTTGGGTCTACTTTAATGAGGAGACACCGGCATCATTTGAAGGAAATCACAAACCATAGAAATATGATGGCTGTCTGAGCCCACCTGGACAGGATTTTTGGGAAGATCAGTGAGACCAACTTCTTGACCTCATTGGCCACATCTACAATCTTCAGTCGTGGCCCTGCTACATATAGCAGTTTGTCTTGGCACAATCATTATGAGCTGTCAATGTCCTTCTGGCATCTTTGATGTACTTAACTATCTTGCCATCCTTTTTGGAAGGTCAAAAACACTTTTCCTTCCAGAATGGGATGTGTTGTCCACCCTAAGCTGGGCCTGTACCTCTTTATCCAGCGGCTTTTCTGAGGCAGTGAGCCATGTAGGAGATTATCTATTTCACCTGTACCAACTCCCGTGCACCTAGGATGATTTATGTTTTACGGGAGGAGCAAGGTTTTTGTCCACTGTATTGTCTTGCACGTCCTGTTTTGATCCATTGGTGTCCATTTTAGAAGGCCAGGGTCTGGTTGCCGACTGTTCACCTTCGAGATCATCATTTCAGTCTAATCATAACCCAATGAAACCCACGGTGCAGCAAGGTTGCAGGAGCTCTAATGGGCCTCTGCACCCTTAGCCATTCTGCCTACTGGGGTAACCGTCCCTTACCAAAAAGACCCTCTTAAGCGTGTCAATGGTATCCCCTCCAGAGGTTTCCTCATCCGGCTTTTCAATTTTACTTTTGTGGGAGTAGTGCTGGTCTGCCTCAGAGATCTCTAAGTTTAGGGGAATCCTCTAAGTTCCTGGCTCTAGTTGAGGGGGATTAAGGTAGCTGCTAGCCCGCTGCAGGAGTTTCTTTTCCAGAGGTGCGATGGCATTAGACACAGCCATTTTACCGCCTCTGAGAGGTTATCATCCAAAGGAATAAACTCAATCTCCATGTAGGAGGAACTGCAGCCAGTTCCAGCTCCACACTATTAGAGAGGAAAGGGCACTATGAACCGAAATAAATATTAAATGTGACGCCACTATATATAAAAGAACAACGAAGCACTGAGATAGACAAAAGAACAAGAAATGGCAAAGCCACAGGTGTTACCTTGTGGACCTCTTGGCTTCACCAATACAGTTTGCCGCTGCTATGAAGCATCGGCAAAACACATTTTATGTGGATGGTGTGCAGCATCAGCCGGATGAAAATGCAGCCACTGGTCACATCATTTTGTGAGACCGCAATCACGCCATCATGCATGAGTAAACTTACAGTCACGGAAGCCTTTTTTTACGTAATAATCCAAGATGGATCATAAATAGAAATACATTTCATTTAACTGAGCTGCAAGAGCTTTTTGGAGGGCAGGAGGGGACAGCCACTATTTGCAGGCTGGACCTAAAAAACAAAAAAAAAAAAGGTCCTTAATGGTAGGGAGCAATGGATGAACGGGTTGGGGAGTCAGTGATGAATGTCGATGGGGAGGATGGGAAAAGTTATACACGAGGGAGAAAGCAACACATACCACAGGGGTGTGGGGAAGGGAGAAAACACAAGGGAGAGCGAGCAACACTTTCAGGAGAGATCAACACTGAGGTGTGGGAGAAGTACAAGAGAGAGAGAGCAACAGGAAGCGTGGGCTTGTCAGAGTGTGGCATGGGACGAAGCAGACTGGAGAGCACAGCAAGTAAGCAAGAGAGTTCGGGGCTGGTAACTGTCCAGCAGAAAAGCTCATGATGCCGTGTGATAGAAAACACATGCACTCTCATGGAGTGCTTGGCCAAAAAGAAAAAAGTTGATCCATAAAAAAAAAAAGAGTAGTGGAACGATAAAAGTCAGCCAAACGAAAAGATTGTAAAGAGGTTATGCTGCAGGGAAAAGACAAACACAAGAAGAAAGAGGTAAGCCATCACATAAGAAGCAAGCAATTGAAAGAAACGATAAAGCCAGCCAATGGCAAGGAGTGGTTGGACTGTAAGCCGATTGTACGTTTTTGTTGAGTGCACAATAAGGGCGTTCAACAAAATAAGGCTGCTGAACAGTGAAAGAGGGCAGAGGAAGTCACAGAGCCTCTTCAAGGGATAAAAATGATATTTTAGTTTATGGGACTATTGTTTCTTTTCCCGATCTTCATGGGAAATGTAGTTCATAATGTTGTTATATAAGGCCAGCTGCAGAATAAAAGCAAGAGAGAACAGCATATTTTGCCTCTGTTCCTGACACAGAATACTACTTCATACCACATTGATGCCATTTCTAAGCACCTTAAAATACCGGAAACACTATTACACTTCCTGGGTGACCCTTGCAGTGTAGTATGACACGCCCTGCATGGTGTTCGATCCTACAGCTTTCCTTGGTGGGGATTATTCCTCTGGAAGAGGTGTACCCACAACCTTTTACTTCCATTAGCCTCTACCTATCCATTTTCTGAGCTTATGGTTCAAGCAAGGGAAAAGGCAAGTTTGCTTTCTGGAGAACGGGAAGCCTATTTACCCTCTGTGCCTCTCATTAAAAATCCTCTGGGGTCACTATTTTACTGCAACGTTGTTAGACCAGGCCCTTTTTGCATGTTTACCACAAAACATTTTGCCATTTGCCTCCTTTTTTTCTGACCCTGTTTTTGTTGGCTATAGGATTGTTGGCACTTTAACGCTGCTGATCAGTGCTAAAGTGCCTATGCTCTCTGTGAAAATTGTGCTTATGATTAATTATCCATGATTGGCATATTTGCTTCCTGGTAAGTCCCTAGGAAAGTGCACGGTGTGTGCCAGGGCCTGTAAATCAAATGCTACTGGTGGGCTTGCAGCACTGGTTGTGACACCCACATAGGTAGCCCTGTAAATATATATCAGACCTGCTACTGTAGTGTATGTGCGTGCAGTTTTACAATACCATCTCGCCCTGGCAAGTGCACCCACTTGCGAGGCCCTTACCTTCCCTTTCATTACATGTAAGCCACCCCTAAGGTGGGCTCAAGGTACCCCCATGGACAGGGTGCAGTGTATGTGAAAGGTAGGACACACACTGGTGTGTTCCACATGTCCTGATAGTGAAATACTGTGTATTTAGCTTTTCCCTATTGAAAGGCTGTCTGTCCTATAGGTTAACATTGGAGCTGCCTTGTAACAGTTCACAAGTGTAACTTGCCATTCGACAAGATGGAGAAATGGAGTTTAGGCTCTCTGAACTCAGAAATTAATGACACACCTTTTAGTAAAGGTGTTCTGTAAATTGTGTGTTTGAAAATGCCACTTTTAGATAGTGAAATAACAAGGGGGTTAGGCCCAATGGAACAGGGTCAGGTAGGGCCGTACAAATTATTAACAAAGGGGGAAGACCTGACCCCTTCTCAACTTTTAAAGCTGTCTATTTGAAGCAAAGATCAAACGAACTCCTTTCAGTTTGATCTGGTTATTTATTTAAACTTTTTAATTTTTAGATATTTTCACTATTTTTAAGAGAAATTCATTAAGTGTGTGAAAAGTCAACACTTATTCATTCTAGAAACCTTATACAATCACAAACATTAAATCAGAACAATAACAAACATTGTATCTCACAATTTACAAAAAATAAACACTAAAAATGTAACATCACTACATCAAACAAATAACAAACATGTTCTTACACCATTTTACATTTACCAACAAGGCAAACCCTCAAGTAATCAATTCATCCAAAAAATTATTTCATCAGAGCAATGGGCAATGCCGAAACAAAGGGAACAATTTATGCAAACACAGGGGACAATTTTTATTTCATTTCCCTCAAGCAGTGCATAAGAGAAATTCTAAGTTCCTCAATGTTATTATCTGCCGACGCGTTTCAAGTCCCAAGCGAACAGTCTAGGGGCTTTCATCAGGGCTTCTTAGTTGTGATAACTGGTGTAATCTGATGGAAAACGCTTTCACCATCAGTGGGTTTCTCGAGGGGGCATGGAGGGAGCTTGTATCAAGTCCTGCACGGGTGCAGTAAGTTAGTCTTGTCCATGAGATTCACTCTTCGTTATACCAACCACGGCTTCATATTTAGCTGAGCCGGTACTTTCTTTAAATCACAGTATCGCTTGATCGTGCGTTCGTGTTTGGACGTTTTTGATGATTTTGCACTATTCGGCCTGTTCTTTCATCCCTTCACCGCCATGACGTATGCTTCATGCTTTTATTTACCGGTAAGTCCCTAGTAAAGTGCACGGTATGTGCCAGGGCCTGTAAATCAAATGCAACTGGTGGGCTTGCAGCACTGGTTGTGCCACCCACATAGGTAGCCCTGTAAATGTATCTCAGACCTGCCACTGTAGTGTATGTGCGTGCAGTTTTACACTACCATGTCGCCCTGGCTAGTGCATCCACTTGCGAGGCCCTAACCTTTCCTTTTCTTACATGTAAGCCACCCCTAAGGTGGGCTCAAGGTACCCCCATGGGCAGGGTGCAGTGTATGTGAAAGGTAGGACACGCACTGGTGTGTTCCACATGTCCTTGTAGTGAAATACTGTGTATTTAGCTTTTCCCTATTGAAAGGCTGTCTCTCCTATAGGTTAACATGGGAGATGCCTTGTAACAGTTTACAAGTGTAACTTGCCATTGGACAAGATGGAGAAATTGAGTTTAGGCTCTCTGAACTCAGAATTTAATGACACACCTTTTAGTAAAGGTGTTATGTAAATTATGTTTGAAAATGCCACTTTTAGATAGTGGGCATTTTCTTGCTTCACCATTCTGTCTGCCGCTGCCTGTTTGTATATTCACCGTCTGGTTTTTGAATTATAGGAGCTGGGGTTGTGCATTCACTCTAGACAGTCACAAGATGAAGTGTAATTAGTGCTGCCTTTTTTGTGTGAGGGGTGGGTTGGCCTGCAGTAGCTGTTTCTGTCTGTGGCAGAGGAAAAGGACTGACTCTTTTTGCCCTGGTATCCTGCTTGTGAACAATCTCCAACGGCTTGTGTGGGGTTGCTTGCTGTTGGAAGTGTCAGGGAGATAAAAGACTTAAAGAAAGATCCTTGCTACATCTAAAAAGAACCTGCCTGGGAGAAGAGCTAGAGAAACGGTGAGAGGAGCGGTGCGGCTGATGTGTGTGGGGGTTAGGACGGCCTGAAGTGGCTACTTCTGTCTGGAGCAGGGGAAGAACTGGACTGTTAACCCTTTAAAAAAAAGTAAGCCTGCAGGAGCATTGTGTTTCCCCAGCCTACTGCTTGGTTCCTGAAAGACAGCTCATAGTCAGCGCTTTGCCTTTTTCACTCAGCGCTGTGGAGACCGGGTGCTTATGGTGCCTTGTTTTCTCATTATCGGCCCTCAGAACGAGGGCGCTCTCTTAGGTCCCCCCAGGGCACAAGCAGACATCCACTTTGGGTGCCCCCTTGTGGTGTGGAAACCCAGTTTGCGGGTGGTTTCCCAAAGGCCGCTGGTGAGGGAGAAACAGAGCGGATTCTCAAGGGACACGAGGACTGCTCTGCCCACACGAAAGGCGAGAATACCTGGTGCACGCAGCACGCAGGAGCAGCTGGCTTTGCCCTGCGTGGGTCATGGAGGACCTATGCAGCATTTTCTTTCTGGCTGGAGGTATCGTGTGGGGCTTGTGGAAGCTGTGCATCCATCTTGTGCATTAGGAGCACCTCGCCAGAGCTCTGGCAGAGTTACTGCACTCACGTCAGAGGGTCATTGGCCTGAGGACTGGGCCCTGTATGGTCCAAGGGCAGCGATCCGAGAGGCCTTGGAGGGCCCCGGATGCGCTACTTCTCAAGAAGCAGTGTAAGAGGCTGCCTTGTTTGTTTAGCAGCTGCACCGTGCTCGCAGACAGCTACATTTGCCTATCCTGCATGCAAGGGGAGGCCATCGAGGTCTCCCCACAGATCTCTGCAGTGTGCACGCCCTCACCCTACCCATGCGACATACCTGGGGGGGGCACCGAGTGGACGCATTACTTGCCGCCTCGCCGGTCCCAAAGAGGCAATGATGAAAATGCCAATGAGTGCTTTCGAAGCACCAACAACATTTTCATAATCCTGATGAAAAGCATGCAGGAGTTCCGGTGCCCTAGGCGTTACTTGGGAATAACCCTTGTTGGGTAGCTGTGCGCCTTACAAAACTAACCTAACATAATATTACCATATAAAGTGTGATGGGAGGGCAGGGAAGCTGCACCCTATATGTTCATGGTAATAATTATGTGATTTATTGCATTCACCTGTATTTTTATGCACTAATGTTATGAGAAAGGTCCTTGTAATCCTTGTGAAGACCAGATAATAAGAGTTCTTTTTTTAGAAATAGCATACTATGTACAGTGATGGTGTAGGGTGTTGTTTTCATGATGGTTTTAATGACATATGCAACTTATAAATATTTGCTTTATTGCACTTAATGAGGTCTTATGACAATTGCCTAGTTGGCAAAGGGATTAATGTGATTATGCTCTATGTGCTTTATGTACAATATATGAGATATTTTTATATAACCTGGAAAGGAGTGTCGTTTGTGGGGAGTGTAGTGTGTCACTGGTGAGTGTGTGTGTTGCCGAAATGCTTTACACATTGCCTTTGGGATAAGCCTGACTGCTCTGCCAAGCTAACCAGGGGGTGAGCAGGAGTTAACTTGGGTGTGTAACTCCCTTACCCTGGCTAGAGTAGTGGGTTCTGCTTGGCTTAGGTGCATACCCTAGTCAACCAGAAACTCCATTTCTAACCAACGTAATATCTGTCAGGTTAGACGGTCCTCTGCTGACAAATTCGTCAGATGGGTGATCGTTGAAGTCACTGTGGCAAGAGCTCAGTTACACTCTGCTCTATTTACGTCTCTAACCTAGATAATCCAGCTCTATTTGTTTTTCTGAATATTGAGTTGACCCTATGGCCCACGCAAATTATATTGTGCAGGGATCTGTACATTAATTTGCCGGGTGGGCTACTGGAATCGGCAGAAAAGTGTTATCATGGCTGCAAGCCTAAAGTCATTCAGAAATTACAGTGCTTTATTAGCAATCTCGGGCTTGTGGATGTCTTGCACAAAAAGAAGCCACCTGATGCCAGATTCACTCTTTTTCGGCCCCCAATCAGAAGCACGTCTGGACAATTGTTTTTATCTCTTAGTCTGGCTCAGAGAGTATCCATTGAGAATAACCCTGGAGTTATGTCAGATCATAATCCCCTTGTTCTTGAAATATTTAATCCTGAGGGTGCAGACTCAGGACAGGTGTGAATGTTTGAGCAGCGACGGCTCCTCCACTATGGCGGAACATCACCCCCAAAACCGCAGGAAAGGAAAAATAAAACGATAATAAACACTTGTTTTATTTTTCCTTTCTTGCTGGATGTTGGGGGCAGGGCCTGGAGGGTGGCAGGCACTGAGGGGGAGTGGTAGTGCAGTGCCTTCACTGAGCATGACGGTTTAGCCGGTCATCACAAGCCGGGCAAACTGTCATGTACAGTGAAGTTCTCTCCAACCCCAGCTGCATTGCTGGGGTTGGAGAGAGCAGGCTCAAGCTCCTAGTCTCATGACATGAGAGCAGCTTCAGGATTGGCTGCAGGGCAGTCTGGGAGCCTGTGCCTGAGGAAGAGTAGCAGAAGAGTGCGACGCGGCCTGCTACAGGTAAGTATACCCCCCTGCACCCGCCCCTTGCCACTCGTCCACAACACCGGCCGCTACTGCATTTGAGAGAGGCCTACTGCAAGATGAGAGGTACTCTGCCCAAATGAATCAGTGGATTCCAGAGTTTCTGGAGCACAATTGAGGTAGTGTCTCACTAGGGGTTGTCTGGGATGCTTGGAAGGCTGGAGTCAAAGGGGAGACACTTAGCTTTAGCCTCCATTGCCAGAAGATTCAAACACAGTTAGTGAAAACATTGTATGGAGAGCTAGCAACAGCTGAGACCCAACTTACTGTGGCAGTCGAAAGAGGAAATGATCTGACAGTAACCCAACAAAATCTTGCATCAACCAGATTGGCCATTAATAGCATCTTGTCCAACAAAGCAGCCGAGAACTGTGTATCATACAAAAGGGAGTATTATGAATTCAGCAAGCAGGTGGGGAATCTGCTTGCGGTACATACCAGATAGAAATTGGCTGAGGGTGAGATTACTGAAATTAGGGATAAATGGGACCATTTAGTTACTGATCCAGTAGGAATCCGCGCTGTGTTTAACAAATTTTATGAGGCGCCTAAGAATAGCGAGCAAACAGAATACCTGGGCTCAATCACAGGAACTAAAGTTACCTTTGAGGATCGGGCTCTCTTAGCAGAGATGATGTTTATGCGGCATTGTCTGAACTCCTCCTGGTAAATTGGTCGGAACAGATAGAATACCATTAGAGTTTTACAAAGTGTTCCTTACAGTTTTAGGAGAACTTTTGGTTGAGGTATTTCTGAAGGCACAAAAAGGGTCTCAAATACCAGACTCCTGGGACATGACTAACATCGTGGTTTTTCTCAAAAAAGGAACCCCCTGCAAGACTTCAGATCATATAGACCCATTACTTTAATCAATAGTGACTCCGAGATATATTCAAAGATCCTTGCCACTAGGCTGTGCAATGTTATTCTAAGCTAGTCTCTCCTAGGTAGCACGGTTTTATCCCCGGGTGGGGAACTACAGAGCATATTTGCTGTGTTATTACGCTTTTCGATGCATCAGCTGTTTGATGTAGAGAAAGCATTTGACAGAGTTGCCTGAGACTATCTCTGGGGGGGGGGGGGTGATCAAATAGTATGGAATTGGGAGAGGATTTATCAAGGCTATTCAATCAGTTTATCATAATCCCACCACCAGGCTCTATTAAATGGGGAGACAATCTGATGCTGTCAGAATTATGACGAGGACAATGCAGGGATATCCCTGCTCCCCTTTATTATTCACCCTTTATATAGATCCTCTGATCAGAAGATTCGATTCCAGTGCCTCAATGGAACCTATGCGGTTTCATGGTAGGTGTACTAAGATTTTTACGTACACTGGATCCTGAGATCTCGATGCAAGAGGTAGGAAGGAAGCCTTAGAATTTGGGAAACTGTCAGTGTATTCTCTAAATCAGTTCAAGATGCAGGTGGTGTCAAACAAATATGTTCAGACCATCGATGGTCACACTGTTGAAGAGGTACCATTAAGTGGGGACCTAGGGCAGATTGTGGAATCCAACTTAGCCCTGATCCTTTGTAACCAAAAGAGATTTCTGGAGGATGGATCATTTGCACATGTCCATCGTTGGCCGCTGCAATGTTGTAAAGAGTATATTCGTAGCCAAGATTTTGACCTTATTTCAGGACATCCCTCTTGAATTTGAAAACCGATGGTTCAAGCTGATAGAAGATATGTCCAGCAGTTTTATTTGGTCGTATGCTAAAGCCCAAGGGGGGCTTAAATTCCTGATGTTACCTAGGGAAAAGGGCGGATGGGGCATACCTGACTTCAAACTTTATCTGGGCTGCCGCTCTTCAGTATATTACATCTCATAGGTGGGAGGGAAGAAAGGAGTTTCCCAGGGTGTAAAATTCCTCCAATACATTGTTATTGCATGGGGAGGAGGCGAAAAGTAGCTTTCGGAAGATCACTGAGCCAAGCTACTATAGAAAAATCAGATTTGAGACTCAATGTGGCAGGATAAATATGGGCAAATACAAGGAAGAGAATTGGGCCAGGCAAACTCAATTATTATACTCCAATTTGGGGATCTCGCTGTCTTCTGCCACTGTTTGAGGGACCTTGCTATTTTAGATGGATTGCCTCAGGCGTGGGAGGTTAGGGGACTTTTATATGGGAGATATAATTGCCTCATTTGAAGATTTACAACAAGATTATGGGCTGGGCAGGAAGGGCTTTTTCAAATATCTTTTTTGCATTCTAGTCAGAAAGGGATTTGCATTATGAAAATGCCTCATCCCAATAGACATCTTTGTGCATTTTTAATAAAAACATTTTTGTCTTGGCCAAGGAAATCTAACTTTTAGGTTGGTGATGGTTTCCTTTTGCTGCTATCAAAAATAGTTCAGCTCCCACTCCTTCAAGGGACAATAGTGAGACTTACGAGGTGGCATAATTCTGTCGCTTGCCCTTTGTATCTAAATGTGCTATTAAAAAGGTGCTTGATTACTGCTTCAGACTTAAAGGAGATATAGTCCTTCTGCAACAAACCAGGATTGGTGTGGGAAAACTATTCAACGGGAGGCAAATGGATAGATGAGATTACATGCATACTAGCTGTTATAAAGAAAAATAGAGTTGGAACGTTTATTACTAAATGGCCAAAACTAGAGACGATTTCAGAAGAAAGTGACCCTAACGCAGTTGTTTTCTAACTGCCTCAGATGGTGGAGAAATATGTTCTGAACATTTATGCCCCAACTGAGAACACCACAAATTTTGCTTAGCAAACAACAGCAGGATCTTGGAGATTCCAACTGGCTCGTACACACAACACGAGGTGGAGATTTCAATCTACCAATGGACGAGATAAAGGACAGACACTCCACTTACACTGTCAGACATTCAAAATCACATTGGTTAATGTGCTATCTGTTCTCTTCACATAACCTGAAAGAGCCATGGTACCTGTTTAACCCGGCAAGCAAAGAATATACTTTCAATTTTAACACTCAACATAGTTTTTCCAGAATTGACTATATTCATTTTGACCGTGCCCACCTTAATGCGGCATGTGACCCTAGAACTGAGTGTATTGCCATATCAGACCACGCATGTATCTCCTTATTGTATACAAATATTGTCCAACAAGAATTTTGAAGTCCGGTATTCTACCATAATTCTGGAAAGGATCCATTATCCATGCGATCCATAAATAAGGTGATAAAGGCAATCCAAGGAACTACAGACGTACTGACCTCCTCAGATGCGATGGTAAAATCTTCGCAACATATCTGCTCCAAAAAGTGCTTGATTGGGCCACGGATAAGAGCTTAATAATCTTTCCACAGTCCGGTTTTCATGCCGGTTGCTCTACCATCGACATCACAACTTTGACAATGACAAGCAGCGTTCATTGTATGTGGCCTATATTGATTATAGCATAGAATTTAACTAGGTCAACGTTCTCTCTTGTGGTCCAAGTTGCTAAATTGGGGAAATGACCACTCTTTTCTCCATTTTATCAAGGCGTTTCATGAAGACACACAGTTACAGATTAAATTATCAGATGGAAATTCTCGCTTACCGAAAATCCATACCTAGAATGGTTTAAAACAAAGATGCATACTGACCATCCAGAGGAAACTCCTATTTTTACCCACGTATCGGAGTACAAAGCGATGAGAGCATTTAATAGGGATTCCGGAATGCCCCAACTGTTTAGTTTTCCACAAAATCTGGGGCGGGCAACACTGCCTAAAGCGGAAGTCGATAAACCCAAAATATGACTTTCCTTATAAAGCAAGAGTGTCCTCGATCATGTGAGCTAGACAAATCTGGTTGTCTTCAATGTGGCAGCCCTTCTGAAAGCCGGTTTGAGTGTATGGGATCAATTTGCAGTGGTCAGTTCTTGAAGTAAAATACAGGCATAGAACTTCCCCTCAACGTCTAGGAGTGCGATCATCCGGTAATTTTCGGGTCGGGATTGGGAGCCTTTTTTATGGATGGGAACAAGGAGAGAGTCTCGCCAAGATTCAGGTATCGACCTGCCCATTCAATATTCCCTGAATAGTGGAGCCAAGACTGAAGCCCATTTGTGCATCGAAGTTTTGTACACCTTTGTCGGTATGCGGGTTGGGCCAGGCGCCCCACACGGGCGCATTGTTTTTATGATAAGTGCGTCTTGGATTGGTGTTATGTTAATGGTGAGCTCCATTCCTGTATAAGATTTGACATGGTTAGAGCTGTGGCATCCGATTGTTTCTGATGGGCTCTAAGTAGAATGATTCAATGTGAGCCTCTCACTCGAAAGGAGCAATTTTTGTTACAGTTGATGTTTGGACCGGTCTGACACATTTGTCTTCTTTCAGCCTCTTGCAGGTGAATCTTGCTTTCCTGTACACCTTGCGAGTAATCAATACCTTCTCTCGAAGAGATTTGTATTCAATGTCATCGTGGGTGCATCTACAGAGTAGTCTATTTAATTTACGTTTTATTTTCACAATGGTTTGCTTGTGTTCGATAAAGTGTTCGATTTTTGACGTGGGGTTGTTTGGCCCTGGCATTTTCTTGGTGGCTAGGTTTTCTCCTAGATCATCCACTGCCATTTCCCATGATATTGCAGTCAATAGGTCGTTACACTCTTCTATCAATTTATCCAGAAAGTTGTCCACCCTCTTGTCGATCACGTCCTGGTGATCCGAGGTCCACCGTATTATTCTTACTGGTTTTAAGTTCTTGTCTTTCCAAATCAGCTGGGTTACTCGTCAAAGACACTGAGAGAGTGGCACTTCACACGTGAGGATGGCATGACCGCTTGCCGGTGAAGGAATTACTGTAAATTCCTGCACTAATTAGAAAAGAGCGATCAAAACCTAGATATATAGATATAGTATGAGGTTGGCATTGAAATCTCCCTGCCCTTTGCACACTAGAGAAGCCTGCAGGGCCTAGTTGTTCTTCACATAGACTGACATGCCTCCTGAGGCATGGCCACCAGGTTGGGATGCTATTGCATATGGTTTGTGAACAGTATAGTCCTGCCATGGCATTGTTTGCAAGGTCCAGGTTTCTTGGAGAGCGAAGATGTCGTAGCTCATCAGGTGATGGGTTGTCGTCCTTCTAGCTTCATCTCTGGTTAGTCCTCGGATATTCCATGAGCAGACTTTTAAGTGAAAAACTGCATCCTTATTGGTTTTGTTTTTAGCTGGAATGGTATGTGCTTCGCCCAAGGGCCTGGGAGAGCCAGGTCCAATCTTGGAAATGTTGCTAGTAAGAACACACTGGCGTGAAACCAAGAACATATATGACCTATACATATGATTTGGTAATCTTCTCACAAACTGCCAGAAGTCTTCCAATTCAACTATCAGGACTCCATGAATTTAATACAACGAACTTTCTCTCGGTCAATCAAATGAAAACAAAAGTAATGTTTTTCAGGAAACCTAATAACAAGAAATATGGAAAAGCTGCTTGGCACTAATTGACAAAGTAGGAAACTATGAGTACCTCGGCATGAACATAGACAATACGTTAACATGGAGTTTGCATATGCAATCAAAGAGACAGAAAGTTGGAGTAACAATCAATGACATCACAATGTTAACAAGAATTTACGGAGGAAGGATAATCGATCAGTCAATCAAAGTGTTTAATACTGAACTAACTCCATCACTACTGTACGGATCACAGATTTTTAATTGAAAAACTATTTTGTATACAGGCAAGCGATATGATCCTTGTTCAATTTTAGGCAGGCAACCCCTCAATGAACACTCTCAAAAACCTAAAATATGTATACAGATAAAATACTCAGTACATGGATTCACACATGGATATGAAACCAAAAAGCAAAATCAATATGTGAGAAAAACAGAACAGGCAAAATGTTAGCTAGCTATTTAAAATATAGGAAATATTAAAAGTTGTCCATACGCTAAAGCTCAGGGCATATTGAACGTATTTCAGCACTACTGTATACTTCAAGCTGCATATGAAGCATGCTTAAGCACTCTAGCACTTCCAGAAGCTAAGGAATTATAATTTTTTTTAAAATTCTTTTTATTAAGTTTGAGAGAAGCAAACCATACTGCCGCCACGCAGGATGGTAAATTGTCAACAAAACAGAAGAAAACAACATCCCAAATGTGACTGATCCTGTTGCATAGTTAGAAACAAATAAAATGATTACTACATACTACCCCAAGTCACAAGGCAATGGTCGCAACACCTAATTAAGTATTTTAGTCGTCTTATATGGATTTGCTTTGACTTTCCGCTATCAGGTATTGCTGTAATGGTTCCCAGATTTCTTTGGGCCTAGACGAAGATGGAAGTTCTTCCGCATAAAACAAGAGTCTCTTTGCAATATATCATATCTTCTATCCAATGAGCAGTACGAGGTGCTAGAAAACTCTCCCAGGTTAATGCTATATGCCGTTTTGCTAGCAACAAAGCAATTCTCAGAAATTTCCCCAAACACCTTTTACCTGAGGCACCAAACAGAGCAAACAGATCGAGGGTGCGCATTGTAAATTCTGATTGGACATGACCCTTGAGCAACTTATTACTTCATCCCAGTATTTTGCGACAGGGTTACAGTGCCATGCCAAATGCCAGAAATCTGCATCTGGTTGGCCACATCGTTTGCAATTACTTGTTTCCCGTAAGCCAATTTTGTACAGTTTAAGAGGCGTGTGGCAAATCTGGTATATATATTCTAAAATGGATGATTCTTCTCCCTTCTGGGGGGAGGAGCCAAGATGGCGACCGGGACGGCAGCGTTGGCTCCCGGCTCCGTGAACCTCCACATCCCGCACAGATATCCTGCATGTGATCCTCAGCCTGCGCTACATGCCCGTGTTGGTGATTGAGAGCGGCAACCGATCGTGTGATCCTGAAGTTTCTGGCGGCGGTACCGCCTGAGAAATGTTCGTTTGAAGTTTGCGGCCTGTGCAGCCCTGGAGCCGGGACCTCGGGTGGACAACATGGCCGGGCGGCAGTTCAACAACAGCGGCCATTGGTGACCGGGTGGAGTCGGAATACCGAAGCGGAGCGAATATTGGCCTGAATCTCGCTGTGGTCGCTCCTACCATCGAGCGTGGCGTAACGGGTGCATACCCGGGGTGACGATTCCAGGGTCTTTCGGCGATTGCCTGGGCCCTCGCCAGTGCACTGATCGGACGCGGCCTGTGGCTCGTCCCGATTTGCGCGGGCTGCTCCCGGTTTTCGCGGGCACTGGCCCAGGAGGAGAACGACTGTTACCTGTGACCACACACTGGATGCATATTTTGCCTGCCTCCGGAACCCTGTTTGCAGTGACATGGAACTTGATGCGCTTGTGCCTGAGTCCCGGTTCCCATCTGGGGTGGCCCTGCCCTGCGGCCATCTTGATGGGATGGACTCTATCATCCTGTACATTGGGTCACAGCAAGATTGGGAGTGTGTGGCGCAGAGGAGCGTAGCGGAGCGAGCGCAGGGGGCTGTGCTGGGGTACGGTGACCTTCTCGACGCTCTCGGAGCCCTTCATTCCACCCTGGTTCACGGCGCCCGGGTATTGGGGAGGAAGCTGGATGGTATTGCGTCAGCGTCGGAACAGTTGCGGTCTGCCTGTCCCCAGGTACACAAGGATCTGCTTCACCCTACACAGGAGGAAAGTAACGTGACCGCCTCTGTGAATAAGGGACAGCTGGAAATTTCGGACACTGTGGCAGCGTGTGGTCGGCTGGCTGTGGGGTCGGCCTGTTCCGGAGATTTTGGACTTGAGCAGAAGGTGGTGACTTTGTCCAATGCGCGGCCTCCGGCGACCCAGGCGATCTTCCCGCAGCGGTCGCCTGCTCTGGCTGATTCCTCCTTCCTGGACCTTGTGTGCGGCGCAGGCCCTGGGGCAGTACTGGGAAAGGTGATCTTCCATGACGATGACTGTGTTGGTGTTCAGAGACATCCTCCCTACATGTGTGTGTCCCTTCTCAGTCTTCTTTGGACGCTCCTCTTCCTTGTAACTTTGGACATGATAATGGGTCGCTGGGTATGCATTGGTGGATTCGCAAAGCGTGGCCAAGGATAAGGCTGATCCTTCAGAGGTTGTCATTTAATAGGCGGGCGGGGCTTGGGGGTTGTGTGCTCTCACGGCATAACTGATAGTGTAGTCTGTGAATAATGCTCCCCATTTCTCTTAGACATGGTCGAATTTTTGTTGTTTACTGTTTGTTTTTGGGGAGGAATATATTGTGCGGGAGGGAGAAGCCAGGGGCATGGTTGAAGGCCCTCCTCCAGTTTATTACTACTCTCTCCCCTTCTCTGTTAGGGGGGGGTTTCCTCTCTTTCCCCTTTTTCTCTGTTTCTTCTATATTTCGGGTCTGGTTCTGGGGCGACAGGCACACTGCGGGGGGGGGCCGTAGTCATCTGCAGAGGTGCAGGGTTGGGGGAGGGGCTTCTTTAGTCCTTTACTTTATTCCTATGGCCTCCTTTTTCTTCTCTTATTCTTCTTTGTCTTTCTTTTCTGGGGTCAGTACGGTAGGTTTCCTTCGTTGCCAATCATTGTTTTTTATTTGTGCATCAATTTCCGTGATGTCTTCTGGGTCCTAGGGCAGGGGACTGCAGGCGCAAACGGCTCGTGACATTCCTCCACATCCTGAACCTCCTGTTTCAGCGCCATTGACTTGATAGATTGCTGTTCATTGTTGACGTTCACTACTCTGCCTGCCATTTTTCGCTGCTGAGAACTTGATTGGCACCTGATCCTTCTATCCCTTATTGTAAAATGAAAACCTTTTATATCCTGGTTTCCCCTTTGGGCTGTTTGCTGGACTAGAGTATACTAGCATGGAGAATCTGCTTCCCGAGGTGCTGCGTGTGATTAAGATTTGCTTGCTGTTACTTTAACTGCTTAGCGGCCGGCCCCGAGGGTTGTAGGCCCATACTTGTCTTTGGTTGCAATGTCAATAAAGGTTTTTCAAAAAAAAAAAAAAAAAAAATGGATGATTCTGAGATTTCCATTGCAGGTTAGTTCACCAGTCAGTGTGGAAACATGCTCCCATTCCGCCGGAGTCAACGGAGGGTCTGACTTACTGTTCCACCGCATCAAGCTACGGTCTTTCCCTCTTTCCATTTCAGCGCGCACTTCCCTGTATAGTTTGGTAACCAATTTACGCCTCGTGGGTGTCACTAATAACAGTTGCAAGGATTGTAATGGAGTTGGTTCCAGAGGAAACGATTCGTAATGTGTTTTTAACGCAAGTGTCAGTCGATGAACAGTGAACTGAAACAGTGGTGTTTGATTGGTGATGTATTGAAGGTCCTCAGATGTGAGAAAGTGCCCATCTGAAAATAGATCCTGCATGCGTTCAACACCAACCTCTTGCAGCGAGCGGATAGGTCCATTTTCTTGTGCAACTGAAAGAGATGCATGATGTGTAATCGATAGAGCCGGAGCATATATTGGGAGTTTGGCCGACAGTTTACCAATAGCTTGCCAAGCGGCAATGGTAGTGTCTACTGTGTTTATTTCCATCCGGGGGTGCCCCTATGTATGTGCGTTAGTATCCCAGTCAGAGGACTAGGATGGGCATCGCCATCTTCTACCGCAACATGAGGTGTAAAGGCGTGCGGATTATACCAATAATAGGTGTACTGTGCACAGAGGTAGTGCAGGTATGGATCTGGTGCGCAGAATCCGCCTTGAGCATAGTCTAGTGTGAGTGTATGCCAGCTCACCCTAGCATGCTTGCCCTTCCATATTAGTCTAAGCAAGTGGGTTCTTGTTGTGCGAAAGAGGTGCTGCGGTAGTCTGATTGGGATATTATTGAAAAGATATAAAAACCGTGGAAGCATGATCATTTTGACAACAGCAACGGATAGTGGTAGAGAGGACCATCTGTCTACTTGACGTTCCATGGCCGCACAGGCCTTTCCATAATTTTCACTTATGACAACCTCCGGGTCACGATGCACCCACACTCCCAGATATTTCACTGTGTCTGTTGACTAGATCAGCGGATATTCCATTTGCGGGTAGCAGTGATCGTCGTCAGAGGGACTATCACCAATTTATCCCAGTTTATCATGAGAACAGAGAACAAGCCAAAGTGGACATATTCCCGCAAGATGGGGGCCAAGTATTTTTGTGGTTCGCGAATGAAGAGCACCATGTCGTCAGCATAGAGGGATATGCCGACTGGGCGATGCTTAAAGTTCAGTGCTGCTTCTCTGTGACGTTGTTGAATCACACATGCTAGAGGCCCAAGCATAAGGGAAAATAAAGGCGGCGAAAGCGGACAGCATTGCCGAGTGCTCCTTTTAATGGAAAATGGTTTGGATGCGAGACCCCCGACCCGGACTCGCGCCGATGGGTCAGCGTATAGCAAATGTACCCATCCCTAAATATTTGTGGCTCTGCCCATCCTTTGCTGACACTGGTGAGCTCTGAGTCACGGCAGCCAAGCAACAATTGTTATTCCTGAAGAAAGGAAAACCCACTACCAACTAAAACTACAGACTTCATTTCACTTATAAATTTGGACTGTAAAATGTATGCTGAAGTGTTGACGTCCTTACCCATATACATCCTACTTAACTGTATCTGAGAAACCAAGGGTGCAGAACTCTCCATCTGCTGAGATGGCATTGGATGCAGAGAAGGCCTTTGAAAAGCGCTCTTGCTCTTTTCTGAGATCAGTGGTATATCAATTTGTGCTTGATCATACTTTCTCTCGAGCGTCCTTGAACTTGATGCTCCGCCAATACCTAGGTTGCAACTGAATAGACTTTAATCAGATAAATTTTCGTTAGGGCAAAGTACCCATCAGTGATGCTCCTTATTACTACTTCTCCATTGAACCTCTCCTTGCTACCATTAGAGATAATCCTATGATTAATGGTATGCAAATCAAGTCACTTAATTACAAGGCTGCAGCGTATGCGGCTGATGTCTTTCCTGCTTACTTGGAGTGCATCTGATAGTGCTCTAAAGCAATGCATTACTCCTAAACATTTATAAAGACAGAGATATCCCCTCTCAGTACCCTTTGTCATCTTTTCACAACCCTAACTGTTTAATTACCTGGCAGGTTGTTCTGTAATGATCTCCAAACAAGAAGACAAAATAATAAAAATACCCTAAGATTAAAGCCATGCTTGAATAATGGCATTCGAAATTTATAACTAGGGAGGATGCTTTCTTAAAAGCACAATAAAAATGTATACAAACGGAAAAAAAACGTGATAGGATCGGAGGCAGGGGATTTAGGCTTAGTGTCGCAAACATTGATACACCTCACTGACACCGCCTTGTCATATGGTGGGAGTAGTAAACTGGAGCAGAAATGTCAATGGGTTGTTGTCTTCAAAGCACCCAGACGAATGGGAACTCATATCTGAATTGAAGAACAGAAAATTGTAATTGTTATATTTTTCATTCCCAACACCCAATATTTTTTCTAAATGGCCACAGGCAAAAAGGAGAGGAGTGATGGTTCATGGTACAGCGTGTGTCATGACACTTTCTCATTTAATTGCAGCTTGCTAAGGGCGTCAATGTAGCCTTAATTACAAACCAAATTTCCCCACATGTGAAATCTAGGGCACACGTCACATGCATTACAATTAGACTACTCATCTTTCTATTGAAATACAGCGGGAAGAAGGATGCAAGCTAGGAAACGTAAAACAAAAATACACTAGGCCGTGTCAGACCTCAAAATGAAGAAGATCCTTCCTAAATCTTGGAAATTTAAATAATTAAAATAAATATTGGTAGAGAACATTAAAATAATGTTTGTAAAGCAGGAGATACATTTGACTTCTTAAGCATCGAAGATTGTTCTTTGATTAGGACTATTGTGACCATACAAATACACTCTCGTACAAGAGGTCCAAGTAAGCAACATTTAAAATGTATCTATTTTGAAAAAGGATACCCGTTTGCGTGGAATATAATGTAATTTTATATTTATAGAAATAAAGGGTGGAACAGGGACAAAAAATAGGGCAGGGCACCAAAATGAAAGTGGCCCAATTAGTGAATTAGAAAGCTAAAAAAGTGGCCCATGTTTGCAAATTGTGGCATTTTTAAATCTGTGAAAGACATACTTTATCCATGTTTTGCCAAGCATGGATAAATGCACTGATTTCAGCTCGCTGCAGGTAATGTTTCTTTTAATATCAGGGATATCAACAGTACAAGCAGACCATAAAACAAGTAATCAAAGAGGCCTGCTCACGGACCTGTCAAAACAGCCCATCAAGCATTGCCTGATTCCTATAGGCCAGCTCGACCCTTTGCTAATATTACTGTAACGTGCTATACCACACCTCACCACTGTTCCACGTTGGAAGGCCTATTGATAAATTTGGAAACCGGTATAAGTCGTTTTTTTTGTATCTTATTTACGCGTCTCAAAAGCTGATTTAACTTGCGAGCATTCGTCTGCCTGTTTTTGTAAAGCCAAAAATTTATTTTTATTTTTCTGAGGCTGGTATGCATGCTACAGAAGTGAAAAATAATACGGTCAACCCATTATGAAGCTGCAATATTTTCCAAAAGCTATAACAGAACCTTCATTGATAAATAATTGACAACAAAAAATGATTAGCAAGAAAAATGATACTACATAAAACAAGACCCTATCTCCCTCAGGCTCAAAATGGGATTTTGAGAAAACAAAGTGGCTACTAGAAAATTTACAATTGACAGACTACAGACCTGGTGCCCAATCACATAAATACTATACTAGGGTGATAATGTTTGATGAATCAGAGCGATCAATATGGAAGGCAATTGGTCTATTGTTTGTATATAATTCATCGGAGAGATCTCCCAATAATCAATTTAAATCAAAGAGAGGAAAAGTAAAACAACCCATGAAGGCCCACTCTTCCTCCTGTTCCCTCCCCTGCTGTTGTCTGTGTATCCCCTCCACCTTCTTTTCCCGTCTTCTCTCTTTTGTCCTATGAATCCCAATACCAATAATTTTGTGTTACACTGCAACCTCAAAACACATGCATGCATCAAATGTTATCATGGGAACATACCAGCTGCTATGGGGTTCTGGTATAGGGACAGCTCCCAGACTACTGAACATTAATCAGCACAGTTTGTTTTGTTTTGCCTGGAGGAGTGTGGATATAGAAAGGTTGTTCGACTGAACAGAGCTGCTTATCCCCCCACCCCTCAGCGCCTTGAGACCCTCACGAGTGAGTAGCGCGCTTACAATTCCCCTGATTGATCGATTGTTGTCACTCGTAACTTTGTTTCGCAGCAATTGACCTATACATTAAAAATTACAAGGTACAAACGCGTTTGGTACCCTTGATCTCAACCAGACATTTTGACTGCAGTACATTGTTTGGAGGAGGGTGGGTGGAGATAGGTCATTTGGTGTGTGACACCTGACCACCTTCTTTAGGTTCTTAGGTTGTAGTTATGGTCATTTGGTATTTGTGTAACATACTGCTACCCCTTGTGTGGATTTGTATCACATAGCAGAGCTTGCAAGCTTGGTTGCACAGTTCCTGAGCAGAAAATATCTTATGCAAGAAGTGTGGGGTGTCCTGTCGGAGGGCTAGCTTTTTGTTCCAACTGTATTGTGGTGGACCAGCTACTGCAGCTAAGCACCAGTGTGTTCTAGAAATGAGTGTTGGAGAATACATGAAACACTGACAGTGCATGAGTGGTCTATGGTTGGACAGGAATGCCCGAGCAGTGTCTCGTGTAACCCATGATCGCCTCGAGATTTCAGACAAAGCGTATTCAGGTCAAATATTAGCAGAAACGGCAATCTCTGCAGAGGTATGTTCAAGCAAAGGATTCTTAGCGGGATTATTGGAGGGAGAAGGCAGCGGGTGGCAGACATTACTCACATCTTAGATACATGACCATTTAAACATCTCTAGTCTGACCGGTGCAAGAGGAGAAATGAGGGGCATCCAAAACATACACAGCCTCTGCTACTACTATAATGATTACTCATCACTTACCTCTTCCATTGAGATTTTGTGCCAGGTATTAAAGTCACTAAAACTAACACATGCTTGATTTTGCCATGAGCTTGAGTGAGCATTGATGTCTTTGGAGAAGAGAAGGTGGCGGGTGGTTGGTTGGTCTGTGACCCAACAGGAAACCCGGGCATTTTTGGCTCCTGCAGGAGTAGGTCATAAAAAGCTGTAGCTACGTCAGGAGTGAACCAAGCAATCCGCACAGGTAAACAAAATCCTCACAAGCGGAGCATGCCGCATAAAGTATGGTAAGCAGAGAAAGCAAATCTGGCAAGTAGTGCATTTAGGGGAAGGTCTCTCACAATAAAAACACACCAATAACCGATCGGGGACACTCCAAAGACTAAGTACCTGCTCAAATATTGAGTTTCTGGCAGAGCATCAGGCATGCAGATTCAAGGAAAACTCAGTCCAGGTAGACAACTCCTCCCATGACTGGGGAGTTACATACATTACACAAAACAAAGGAAGGGACTGAGGACTGTTCTTAACTTGGGTGGAGAACACTCATTAAAAACTGCATCAACTATGTATTAAAGACACTATAAATCGCCTAATTAAATAATACATTCATTTAAGCATCAACATTCCAGGAAAAATCTATTTTCAGCATATGGGAGAGGCACGGCTATTAGGAACAGGTTGCATTTTGTCCCACCAAAACAAGAATGCTGGGTGTAGGCAGATTGTTTGGCGTGGGACATAATGTAGACTGTTTCAAAACTTTGAACCAAGACTTTGCAAAGAGGTAAAGGTGCGTTGTTTGGAGGAGGGCGGAAGTAGGGAAATTGATTCGTTTGGCTTCTGAATTTCACAACAGGTGTTGTACTGAGTACTACACAGGGCACAAAACATCAACATGACACCTGACGAACTAAACTTCATGGGAGAATTATCTGGCAGGAGTAAGGTTGTTTAGTGGGTCAAACTGACATAGCACCAGCTCTATTCTGAGCAAAGCAATTTGACTAAGCTTTTATGATCTGGAGTGTTGGAGGTAGAAATACATCCTGGTTAACATGTCTAGTAGGAAAATCTGGGAGTGGAAGGACAGGGTGTGGAATCGCTGAGCTGTTTCCTGCTGAAATGGCTTATGCATGTGTTAGTGATGCCCAAATAGTACGTGGCATATATGGGGCAGCGAGCAACCACATCAAGCCTTCCCCCGTGGTAACAAGCATCAGGAACAGCGTTCTTCACACGTTCCTAGGGATGAGCACTCCTCTGAACCTTTGGCAAAAGAGGAAGAGATTCAGAATTTGGAGTCAAAGAGCTCTGGAACTACTCAAATCATCAGTTTGAGATGAACCCAATATCCTACTGCCTGAAACATTATTTAATCAGCCACCCTTGCACTGTCCTGGGACAGTCTGATGATGATGATGGTGCTGAACAAAACAAGGTGTATGTGCTCATTCTCACGGGCAAAAACGAACACTGAGATAACACACCAAGACAAGACATAACATGCATTTGTAAAGTGCCCGTTGAACCCTTGGATACCGTGTGGCTGGCTAATCTGTATTAATGATACTCATTATGTTGAGCTTAGAAGGATGGAAGCCTGATAGGAACTGCTCGGCCTCAGACCTATGCCCATGCGGTCAAGCACAGATCATTAGAGTGGATGTACTAGTCTTTTGACCCACTATACAAAAAGTTTTTTTTTACACTGCCTCCAATACGGGCTTTGAACAAACACATCCTGGAAATGGTTCATCCACAACATTTGCAGATGTTCAGAGAAAGAATGTATGACGTTACTAAGCCATCTATTACCCCACAGTAGGTTACAACGCGGACGTTACATCGTCTGCTTTGTTGCAACGCATGGCTTTACATCGACTGTCACTAGATGGCGAACTGGACGTAGGAATAGTATAAATTACTATTCCTACTCCAGTTAGCGCAACAGCAGGAAATGTGTTGGATTTAAAATCCAACACATTCCCTGGGGTTGTGCGCCATCTAGCGGAAGTCGTTGAAACAACTTGCGATGTAATGCCATGCGTGGTAAAAACACGGACCATGTAACGTCTGTGTTGTAACCTACCCGCGTGGTATTACCAGCATTGTAAACGCAGTTTCCCTCAGAGAAAAGCAGAAGCACGTACAACTTACACGTTGTTTCCGCCTGTGCTGCACCAGTATACGGTGTTGTGGGGTATGCCCAACATATTCCATTATTACATCGGAAGATGCTGGCAGCACAAGGGCATTAATCAATTGGAACAGTTATATGATGGACAGCGATTTTGATCTTGTTCAGCCCTGAAAGATGAGTTTGGGCTTTCACAGAGTACATTTTTTAAATTTCTGCAAGTACGGGACTACTTCCTATGGGGCCAGAGGTTATCATAAATGGCAAGTCCCTCTGAAATATTATCGGTATTATTTTTGACCTGCGGCCGTGGAACTATGCAACATATGCAATTGTTAACGTGTGGTGATATTTTGTACTCGAGGAAGCCGGCGTGAGGGGTCTGCACGTTGCACGAAAGGATTTGACGTTTTCACAAACCATATACTGGAGAGCGATCATAGCTATTTGGGTCCTTACCACATTTATTTCCCCACGCCGGAGGACCGTGTGGGTTGGAAATATCACCACACGTTAACAATTGCATATTGAAGATGATTGAGCCTTGAAAAAAATCGCATGTATATGTAATAGAAGCGATGAAACACGTGTTGGCTCTCGATCTGTCACAGAAGTTACGCATGAGAAGAATCCACGTCAAGAATAAAAGAAAGATTGTAGAATCTCCTTTGACTTGTGCATATACTTGTGTGGACATACCATAGCTACTGCTGTCATTTTCTGTGCTTTTGTAACTTTTACATGTGCTAGGGACTTTGTAAATTCCACAGGACTTGGACAGAAGTGGGGTTGGTGGGAATGCATACAGCAGACTCCGAGACCAGCTGAACCAGAGAAACATCCGGAGGAAAGTAACTGGCATGACATTTAGAACACTCCCAGGTCGTGGTCAAGAGATCCACAAACAGAAACCCCAGTGTGGACACGATTGCCTTCCTCACCTCAGGGTGTAGCTACCACTTTTGGTCTTCCAGTAAAAGATCACAGAAGGCATCTAGAATCAAACTGAGGGAGCCTACGAGATGGGCCAGAAGACTTCTCATTGCCGAGTCCATGCCCAGATGCTAGCCTTCCACAGCAATGGCATAGCCAGACAGTATATGGGTATTGCCCAGATGTGGAAGGAAGAAATGCCTGCAGGACAAGACAGGTTTAGCTGTAGCACATTTATGTGCAGGCTCTTTTGCGACACAGAACAAAACACCCGTGCCGCCATGTTGCCAGATGAGCGCCCACACCTTTCAGGAGACATCTGTGATCATGACAGTCTGAGCCAGCATATTGCTCGAACAGCCGGTGAAGATCTAGATGAAGTGGCTACAACATCCAAACTGGAGCCACTGCATACTCGATCAGCAGTGGAAGGCTCTCATCTGGTACCTGGCATGACCAACAAAATACACAAGGCCATTAGGCCCAACAAACAAATACAAGCAATGCTCTGAGGTTGTGTAAAGCATGTACCCAATAAAGAAATCAGACTCTGAATGGGAGTGAAGAGAGAATTCGGATGTTGAACTTAAAGACCATGCCATTGAGTCATCATCTTCACCAGTCACTTATCCAATTATGGGAATACATGTTCTCCAGACCACCATAGTGAAACCACTACTACCAACACACGCATGAGGCTGTAGGCACTGTGATCAGGAGAACCACATACTGATAATTTTGGGATGCTACCATGAACCTCAAGTGGTGTGTGTGGGTGCGTGTGGGTGGGAAGAATAAAAACTCCACTTGAGGAGCCATCTGTAATGAGGTGCTGTGATAAGGTATCCAGCAAGCCACGGACTAGTGCCTCTAGGTCTGAGGTGTGAGCCGGCGAGCACACTCTGAAGGAAGTCTATAGAGCAGGACACATATCAGGGGGGCTACGTCGGATCCTAATTTGACAACAAATGTGTGTGTGTATATATATGTCAGTATGTGTATATGTGTGTGTGTATATTTATATATACTTATATATGTGTGTGTGTATATATATATACATATATCACTATCAAAGGAGAGAGAGAGGACTAGGTAGCTAGTACGTATCCCCGGGGTTTATATGTGAGATCAAAAAGGACTAGCCTATTTGTGAATTTACATAGACTCAAGACTGTAAGGCAGGGTACAAACCATTTTGTTTGTTCATGAAGCCCTCACCCACCAACCTAGTTGGTGGCATGCTTCATCAACGGGCCCACCCAGTGACACAAAGTGTGTCCCGGGTGTGTTTCGATGCCTGGATACAGCGGAGCAGGTATGTATCTGAGTGTGCAGTGTAGTGCCGTGAAGGTGACGATTTAAAAAGCTATGCAGGGATCCCAGTATCCGAGGGTAAATTATATTTTAATAACTGGGTCACTGCTAGCATTAAAAAAGGCTGTTGGATGTTATAGGAATGTTAATTAGGGTTTCCTACATCCAGGTGTGGTCTACATGTTTCAGCCAGGCCTTTATGATTAAAACTGGCTTTCCTCAGGACCAAAGTGTGTAGGTGCAAATTACTTAGATTTAAGTGATTGTGTAATTTTGAGAAATGTGTAGCACTCGCTAAGGTGCTTTACATGTGAGAGGGGGATTCTCCCTCTTAGAGCATTAGTTGGCTTGTTGCCAAACATGCCCCATGGAGTAGTCCGGCAAAAGAATGGACCGATACTTTCGGTCAGTGTCTGCGTTGAGCCTCCAGTCGTCTCTGCGGCCTCTGTATTAAAAAGTTTCCAAAACTATTTTACAACTACTGTCCTGAAAGTTTTGAGGTGATCCGTCAAGCAGGGGCCGAGAAAAGCATTTACCCCATGCCAATTCTTATAGGGATGTTAGACACAGCTACAGCCCGAACCGCTGAATGTAAAGGAAAGGCTGTAGTACTGAAACGGCCATGTTGAACATATCTGAGGACACCCACAGAGCCTTAGACGAGGGTAACGCCTGCCTACTTATTCTACTTGGCCTATCGACGGCATACGATACGGTCAATCACCCAGCCTTACTTGAGTCTTTAAAGCTGCGTTTCGGTTTAAATGGCAAGGTACTAAAATGGTTCTTTTCCTACCTTCAACATCGCTTGCAACAAATCAAAATCAACTCTTGCCTGTCTAAACCCACTCAGATCAATCTTGGCGTGCCTCAGGGCTCAATTCTATACCCCTCCCTTTTCAATCTCTTTATGGGACCCTTAACGGTCATCTTGAAACAGACAGCGATCAAATACCACCTACATGCTGGTTACACCCAACTTCACTACAAAATAAATCACCTAGTGACATTCGACATCTCAATGACACACTGAACAAGTTACAATCCTGGTTTTACGCAAATCACTTAAAGTTAACTCCATCAAGACAGAAGTTATTCTTTTCTCCCCCAAAAAGTAACTGCCTTCCAATACACTAATGGCTCATCGATCTAAATTCTTTAAAGTGCTCTCTTACTTGATCTAACTCTGCAAAATCCCTTGGCTTCGTCCTGGACAACAACATGTCAATGAAAGAACACATCAAGAATACAGCTAAAGGAGCACTGTACACACTCAAAAACCTCAAAAAACTTAAACCATTTATTCCCGCAGATGATTTAAAAAATGTGGTGCAATCCTTGGTCCTCTCAAAATTAGACTATGGGAATGCCACTCTCACTGGAACATCAAAAACTCACCTCACCCCCCTGAGATCTGTTCTTAACATTGCAGCCCGGCTCATCTCAGACATTAAAATGTTTGAGCACATCACTCCTGTACTCAAGAGCCTCAACTGGCTTCCTACTGAAGGAAGATGTACCTACAAGACTGCATGCATCATCCACAAAGCCCTTCACTCTCATACACCTAACTACTTAGAAAAGAAGATGACAAAAACAGGAACCACCAGATCATTGAGAAGCTCCAATGCTCTTCTGCTCCTACCTCCCATTCTAAAAAAGACAGCAACCAAGTCACGCACTTTTTCCGGAAATGCTCCAAGCATATAGAAATCCCTACCATGTGACCTTCGATGCAACCCCTCCTTACCCTGCTTCAAGAGAAACCTGAAACTCCTACTCCTCAACAATATACTTTAACTCCTAGTCTACGGATCTTAGAAAAGTATCGCTTTATCAGACCTAGACCCTCTGTATGAAGCAGCGGTTCTCTCTTTCTTTTTGTGTGCTTCTCTGACTCTTGATCCTCTCGAATTGTGTCTTTAATCTTGGTGACTTAACTTGCACCTTTGATGGGTACCATTTGTCTATTGAACTACTGTCTCATACGTTCACTGCATGCCTGCATTTACTGTTGTCTATCACGACCATGTAAAGCCCTCGGACACCCACGGGTCTAGCTATCGCTATAGAAAACTTATATATATATATATATATATATATAAAAATAATTACACCAAATTTGGCAGAAAGGTAGCTGCTGGTCCAGAAAGCAGCCTTTTTAGGTCTCGGCTAGCGAAGGCTGCGCTTGCGCAGTCTCGCTCGCGAGATATAATGACTTGGAGAAGAGGGTCTTGAACCCGCCCCTCTTCTCCCCTCTTCTCCATTGGCTGGCCTCTTGAATGCTGGCCAGCCATTGGAGAAGAGGTCCGTCACTTCGAACAGGCCCCGTCCTTTTCGGATTCGGGGGCGTGTTTTTTGCAACTTTTCTAATTATCTCCTCCAGCCAATGGCAAGAGGAGAGAACAGAAAAACACGCCCCCGAATCCGGAAACGCCGCTGCCTTTTTCCGAGGCATTTCTGCTTCGCCTCGGAGAAAGGCGGTGGTGTTAATGGCGTCCTCTCCCCCTGCTGTTCTTCTGGTCCTATGAATATGCACTTTCTTCTTTTCAGGTAGTAGTGAAGCGTCCAGAGCTGGTTAGGTCTCCGCCCACTCCGAGCACTGTGCATTGACTGCTAGGGGTTGTAAGGGATATGTGTCCCACGTCTGTTTATAGTCTTGCGGGAGCCCAGATATCCCCCTGGAGTCATTTTGTCACCAAAGGACCAGAATCAGTACACGCAGTGCCTAATTTCTTTCTAAACGTTCACGACCTAAGCAGTTGGGCGGGTCTCCCGAGGCGTGCGACTCGTGATTCGCCGTGCAGGCCATCCTGTTTTAATTTCTAACCAATCGCCGTACAGCCTTCAAGCCCTTTCATTAGCACCGTTCACAAATTGGCAACAAGTAAACCAGCTTCTTATTTTAGCTAATTTAAGCCCATTCCTTCCTATACTGATGTCGGCAACAGTATACTCTAAAGGAGAGGAATCCCGATTCTTAAAATCTTTCCTCCGGCGGTAACACGCCGTTTCCCTTCTGACTTTTTCCCACGAACACGCCCTGATTGATTAAATACGCCCCTTTTCAATCGCGCAGACCGGTAGCAGAAGAAAACCCAGCAATAGAAAAAATAACTGGCTGAGTGTTTGTTTCTTGGCGTGTTCTCAAATTGTTCCATCTAAAGAGGTGACCTGTTGGGTTCTCGCCGTTTCCTGTTTGCAATATTTAAGGGAGTTTAAAGGTGAGCACTGCTTATTGTTGGCTGCCTTTTATATATGTCTGTATTTGAAATTAATCAGGGTGTTGCAAAATTCTAGAACTTTGTCACAATCCAAAAGGAGGTTATAATATTCTCATTATCCTCCAAGGCCTTCCGATGTGTTTCGTTATTAGTTATCACCTACGTTATGCTAGCGCCTAATAGGTGTATTGCCTGTTATTTGTATTACGTATTGTCTAGTTGATATGGGCTTATCCACTCTGTTAGAAGCACACTAGCAGTGCTGGAACTGGGGCAAAATGTTCCTGGAACTTGCCGATTGGGTGAAGGGGCACGGAGTGCAGAGCACTTGTGAGGAGCGGTTAGGGCTGGGTATTTACTCCGAATGCATGATTTGTAGAACACTGCACTGAGCGGGTGGGGTGTGTGCTTCGAGGGAAAAGAGTGTTGCACTTATGATTCTGTGATTTGTTCGGCGCAGCGGCCGTGCCTTGCTTGGAATATGTAATGTGTTTCGTGAAGAAGGCTAGTTCACTTTCTATGGGGCCACTCTGGATATAACTCTCACGCGTTGCGCCTCTTGGGCTGCGAGATCGCATACATGTAGTTTCGTATGGCAACTGCCTCCTCTTGCCTGGCTGACCTTTTCTGCCCCCGTATCCCCCAGCCACAAAGAATACAGTGGACCTTAGCAGGGCTTTAAGTGGGATGAAAAACTGGGGGGAATCTCTCACAGAGGCGTGGTCGATGTAATTAGGGCGTGGCATAAAAGAAAACACGCCCCCGAATCCAAAAACGCCGCTGCTTTCAGCTGCTGAGCCCCACGGTGTCGCACATCTGAAATTAAGTTGGTTCATACTTGGGTGGGGGTAGACCCTTTTGCGACGTACCACTTTTGAAGATTTAATCTATTTAGACAGCCATGCTTACTATCGAGCTTGAGACGGTATGAATAAACTAATAGAGTGTAGTGCCCTCTTTAAACACATTGGCTTCATGGCGCTTGGGCCCTGGTCGCACGAAATTGATGGCGTTTGCGGTCTGAAGGCTTGAAGCCAAATACCATTGCGGCTCCTAACACTGCATGTGAATAATCTTCCAGCCGTGACATGGTCTGCCCGAGTGCTCCTAGCTCCCACGCTCGTGCACTGCCTCTCTACGTGCCCATGCTCCTCGCAGCCGCTCACCAAGCCTCCTCACACTGCACACCCCCCACGCTGTCTCACTGTCTGTCCCCTATGCCTCGACTTCACACCACTTCACGCTGTCAGTTCTAAACCTCCGATCCCAACCTGCCCCCACCCAGCGCCCCACGCAGCAGTTATCACCCTCTCCGCGCCACAGCAACCAAATCTCCTCTATCCAAACCACAAGCCCTGAATCTGTACACGTCAGCAGGTGCCCGGAGGAATCCTGGGAAGCAACACCATAGAGAGGCTGCATCCTTTCTTCTCCAGGTGCGCCATTGTTGAGAAATAATTAGAATGAAGGGCAGGCCGGTATGTCTTTAGAAATGCGGAAAACCACATAATGTAAATAGGTCAGTGGGCTACTGCGTGTGTGTGTGTGGGTTGCTCTGCGAGTGGCTCTGTGGATGGCTCTGTGTGTGTGGGTGGCTTTGTGTGTGGCTGTGTGTGTGTGGGTGGCTTTGTGTGTGGCTCTGTGTGGGTGCAAATGCAATAGGTCTCGCATTTGAGTGATTAAGCTATTGACACTGTAAATAACAATGCTGTTTCTTTAAATGTTTTAAAAACAAAAACATAAACAAAAATAATGTCATGAGCAATGCCAATAGCTCTAACTTTAACAATGCCGAGACCATTGCATTGTAAATGCTTGTTGTAAATTGGTGTAACTCCATTCAGTAGTTATGGAAATATTAAGAGAAATCCAAATGCACCCACTGAGAGACTCATGCAGTGACTCTATGGATAAGTGAGTGGTTGTGTAAGTACTTGTATGGGTATGTGAGTGATTATGTGGATGTTAGTGGGCTTATAAAAGGTTGTTTGGGGGTATGAGTGGGTGTGTGAGTGATTCTGTAGATGATCTCATCAGTGATGTCCCCAGTGATGTTATTTGAGATGTCATCAATGATGTCACTGACCATGTCAAGAATTATGTATTATGTGAGATCATAAGCAGTGCATTGTGGGGCGTAAGTTATAGTTAGCTGAAGTAACTATAACTTCTGAATTTCACTGGTTTTAAATCTGTGCCTCACTATAACGTTCCTGTAACCTTTGCTTTGTTCAGTGAATTTCTACAAAAAAAAATTCTATTTTCAACTATAATGTCTGTGACTACTAACCTTTGACACTGAGTGTGTGAGTGAGTGCATGAGTGTCTCAGTGGGTGTGTAAGTGTCTGAGTAGATTTGTAAGTAGGTGTGTGAGCCCCTGAGAGGGTCTGTGAGTGGGTGGGTGTGTGAGTCTCTGAGTAGCTCTGTGAGTGAGTGAGAGAAAGTATGAGCGATTCTGTAAGTGGATGCATGAATGTCTGAGTGTCTATGAGTGGGTGTACATGTCTGAATTTGTCTGTGAATGGGTGTGTGAGTGAATGGGTCTAGAAGTGGCTGTGAGAGTGTCTAAGTTGTTCTGTGAATGGGTGCATTAGTGTCTGAGTGGGTTCTGCCTGTTTTCTGCTCACTTATGACATTTATTTTCCCTCTTTCTGCTCGTTTCTGAACTTTACTTTGCCTCTTTCTCCTCGTTTCTGATCTCTATTTTGCTTCTTTCAGCTTGTTTCTGATCCTTATTTTCCCTCTTTCTTCTTGTTTCTGACCTTTATTTTTCCTTTTTCTGCTTGTTTCTGATCTCTATTTTGCCTCTTTCGGCTCCTTGCTGACCTTTATTCTGCCTCTTTCTACTCGTTTCAGACTTTTATTCTGCCTCTTTTTGCTAGTTTCTGACCTTTATTTTGCCTCTTTCTGCTAATTTCTGACCTTTATTTTGCCTCTTTCTGATAGTTTCTGACATGTATTTCTGATCTTTAATCTGCCTCTTTCTAGGTCGTTTCTGACCTGTATTATGCCTCTTTCTGTTTGTTTCTGGCCTTTATTTTGCCTCTTTCTGCTAATTTCTGACCTTTATTTTGCCTCTTTCTGATAGTTTCTGACATGTATTTCTGATCTTTAATCTGCCTCTTTCTAGGTCGTTTCTGACCTGTATTATGCCTCTTTCTGCTCGTTTCTCACCTTTATTTTGCCTCTTTCTGCTCGCAGCTGACCTTTATTATGCCTCTTTCTTCTCATTTCTGATCACCATTTTGCTTCTTTCTACTTTCTTTACCCAGGACGGAGGGGGGAACTGAGAGGGGAGCCAGAATGCCCCCCGGTCCCAGCCGGCTCCCCATCTCCTGTGGGAGTTGGCATTGCTCCCAAAGAGAGGGAGTTGCTAACCTGCTGCTCCCTGTCTGAGAGAGAAATTCTTTTATCTGAAATATACGAAAACTCCACTCGCAGCAAGCAAGAGCAGTCACAGCTAGTCATAGTTAGTGTTTGCTGTCAAAGCTCCTGCCGAGTCAGAACAAACACCTACGTCCTGGGGGTGGGCACGCACCCTGGGACATAGCAGGAGTCAGCCCTAGGGGGTGGCGGTCTCCAGGGATATTACAGGCTCCAGCAGGGGGCCGCACTGCCCTCCTCCTTTGATCTGCATGGGACGGTCCCGGGGAGATGCTACCCCCAGAGGCCGTATATTGCCCAGGACAGGGGACACGCGGCTCCCCTCCTAGTTTTTAAAGTGATTTCGCCCCGGGGAGGTGGTGGTCCCTGGGGTCTGGGGATCCACAGGGCCCCAACCCCAATTCCTTTTATTTTTAGCACCAGGGAGGTGGGTCTGCGCGGCTCCCTCTATAATTAACATCAAAGCCCCAGAGAGATGGTGACCCTCGGGGCTCTGAGGAAGCCCAGGAGAGGGATCCACGCAGCCCCCTCCATTTTGTAAATAAAGCTTGGGGAGTTAGTGGTCACCTAGGCTCTAAGAGCTTTGTGGGGGGGCGTGTACCCTCCTCCTTTAAAAACAAAATACGCCCCCAGCACCTAAAACAAGCTCTGGAGACCCACTTATTATTTCATTTCAATTTGGCCACAAAACCACAGCTTCACCGTGAGTTTGAGGCACAATTGAAAAATAATGTTTTTTAACCTCAGCAGGGTGCCTCTGGGACCCCACCACCACATCTAGGGGGTCAGGGTATTCCTACCCTGCCCCCTTATCTATATTTGTAATGTTTTATGGGGGGGACTCGAGATGGCTGCCAACCCTTCCTGGTTGAAGTGTTGGCAGCCAATCAATTACAGCATGTGAACTGTCGGATCCGCATCCATAGATATTCAAATTTAGATTTTGGTTAATATCATTAAAACTTCTGAACGGATTTACACAAAACTACTAAACTACCAAAATGTACTTCTCTGAACCAAGATTTACCTTCCTATCAAATTTGGTGTAATTCCGTTCAGATGTTCCTGCTGTAGTCGTGTTTAAAATTCCTACGAGAATTAACATGGGGAACATGCGTTTTACGACATCCCAACCGCTTTTTCTCAGCCCCTGCTTGATGGATCACCCGGAAACTTTCTAGACAGCAGCTGACTTGACTGCCAAATTACTTTTTAAAATTTCGTGAAGATTCATCAAATGGCACTAAAGTTATTAGTAAAATAAAAAACATTTTTCTTACCGAAGCTCGGTCCTAACTATAACTACCTACTGGTGACCACCAGTAGATAATATTTTTCTACAATTCACTGAAAATCACTCTAGGCTAAGTAACGTTATAGTTATGTGAAATGTTCAGTAACAACGTAACTTTAATTTCTGAAAACCACTAAAAGCCCCCAGTTATAGTTATCTCAAATAACAATAACTCGTGCCCCAAGGTAACTTTAATAAGTGTTTTTTGTGTTGCTAATAACTTTGGCCTCGTTTGACTAATCTCCACAAAACCTTCAAAAAAGGTGCAACTTTTTGACTAGTTTGTGCATGGACAGTTTCGGGGTGATCTGTCAAGCAAGAGTGAGGAAAAAAGGGGTGGTGCTAAAATGCTAAATCCCCATGCATTTTCCATAGACCTCTTTAAGAAGGGCTTTAGCAAAAACAGAATTTCACTGAATTTGTCAGGAAGCTAGATCTTGATCTGCCGATTGTGCTTTCTGCAATTTGGTGTAAATCCGTTAATTCGTTTTTTTTCTTTTTTTTTTAGAAGATAAGAGTTAAACATATTTGTATATCTGGACTATTGGGTCTAAGAGAGGCTTGAGAGACTCTAACGGGAACGTCAATTTAAAAATGGAACATTCAGATTGGCCCACAGAGCTATTTTCCCTATGGCCAATTTGCTTCCGCAGGAGTAAGACACCTGCAGGAGCGAGAGCTCTGAATGGCTGCCAGTAACACCAAACACTGTTGCTAACAGCCATTTCAGGACTTGTGGATGGAGTTCCCTGTCCTGAGGTAAAAAAAAAGGAATAGAAGGAAGCAGGCTAGGGATATCCTGCCCATCTAGGCCCCATGGGGGGACCCAGAAGGAGCCCCCTGAGGCAGGAATACAAAAAAAAAGATAAAATTGCCAATTGTTGCACCAATCCAGCAAAACTTCAGTGGGATTGGGGAAAAACAAAAAAAACATTAATATGGCATACTGGGCGCATTCTTCAGTTATAGGCCCCAGGGAGCCCACCACTGGGGTTGCACTTCTCTGGCCATTTTCGATCTTGGTAGTGAGGGAGTATTTACATAGATGTAAGAGGACGGAAGGGTATACAGCTAGTACTTTGTTCACAATAGCCAGTAGAGGTTTGGAATTTCATACATGAAGAACTACAGAGTTGATAGTATACTCTGATCTTGTTTTATTATAAAGTTTCAATTAATAAAAAAAGTTGATGTGTACATGTGCACAACATGGTCAACTTAAGCACAATAAACCTAACTGAGTCTTAATTTCATCTCTTACGAATAGTATACCTTCAGGGGACTGCTCACATGATCCCTTATACATCAATAACATGCAAAAAATCGAAAATGGACCATTCCCCTAGCATGCCAACTGTACACCGACCACAACACAATCTTGAGGAGTGAATAAATGATGATCACATTCAAAGTGAAAGCAGAAAAGATATGTACTGATTCGCACACATTTCTGACTAAAATAGGAGGGGCAAAAAACAAGATCAAAATTGGGCTTCTAAAGACTTTTCGTGAGAAACACCGGATAAGTGGCATATCAGCACATTCATGTTAAATTCTCAGATTTTTGGTATTCAAATTAGTTATAAAATTACTGTGATCCATCTTCTACCTTCTCGATATTCCAAACAGTTTCTGCATCTTTCAAAACTGAAACCTTATAGTGCAATACAACTAACGGCCTGATCCCGAATCGGATCGGGAACGTGTCTTTCTGACCGACTCGGAAAGGTTTCTGACCGACCGAGTACGATTAGAGTTAGGCGTTAGGAACATCCCAATCTGAACCACCGCGTACGATGCTGGATTTGGACAGCCTTTCCGAATCATGCCATCTGACTTGAATCGGCCGTCGGAATAAGACTTTGGTGTCCCGTAGTGGGCCCCCCCGCACCGGGAGCCTTCCCAATCGGGCCCATGGGGCCCCCTTACCAGCCAAGCACAGTGTGGCAGGCACCAGGGGGTGCCCACAACAGGGTGCCCGATTTTCACCAGCCACCTCTTTCTTCAATGGGAGTCTCTGCATTTGGTCGGAACAAAGACTCCCATTGAAGTCGATGGGAGTCCAAACAAATCGTTTCTGGAAGCATCTGCATGCATCATACTCGTTGGTTGGACTCTCCCAATCAGATTTGTTTGGTAAATATTCCCAAACCCATTCAGTCTGGAAGGTTTCCAAACCGCATCAGAATCGGGCCTGAAGTATTAATACCCATGCTTCAACCATTTCAGTGAGGACTGTAAGTTACAATTCTTTTCTAGAAAACCAATTTTGCTTTTTCCAAACTGGCAAATCTTTTAAAAATGTAATTAACTGAGAGCATCACTGTGATAAAATTACAGATTATGTGCAATGAAAGCTCTCCACAATGTTCTAAATATTGTGTAGGAGCCAGCTATTAAAACCCATCCTCTGGTTCGAGTAAAACTTGCAATATTGCACAAATACGTATAGAAATGTACCTCTACACCTTCCTAATACCTGTACATGATTTAAATTTCTGATCCATCCATAAATCCAAATGTAGTTAATATTATGCTAAATAAGGTCTTCCAAATCTGTGATTCATATTAGTGTTATTCACTGAAATGCTCACTATTTAACAGTGGCAAAAGCTTATACAACTACTATTTGTTTTCAGTAGGAGGCACATCTTAAAAGACAAGTATTCACTTAAAACTAAAATTACAGAGAAATGTCTAAATATCTACTTTTCCATAACTTGGACCAGGACTAAAGTCTTGTAAGTCTATGCCGGCAGGTACTGTTGTTTGTTTTTTTAAGTCACGGCTAGACAGCTCATGCTCTGTGTCGAAGAGGCATATTGTTTAGAATTCAGTAGGCATCAGCTCGCCCATAGTCTTACCATTTATTTGCTCCACTGTCGCTCTCGTACCCTTTGTTCCAGTTTGTTCATAGCATGAATGTGGCCTATGTTTGGCCCTCCCCCAGAGCATGAACCAAATACTTGTGTACATCCACTGCTCCAGTTTTAGGAGCTAGATTTTTCCTTTTCTTTGAGTAAAAACATGAGCACTCGTGTGGCGTGCTCACTGTGTCTCCTCCCACCCTCCCCAATCCTGTTGCTTCTTTTCCTTCGCAAATTGGCTTTTTTATTCACCTCCTCGCCGGCCCTTGCACAGTTTCTGTTCCATTTTGAAACTTGCTTATGATGTTTCATTATTCATTAAGGTATTCATTTGTCCCTACTGGAACAACAACACCGCTTCAAGTACAAGCACAGTTATTCAAATTCACGCGATTACTCAGATTGAGACATTTTTTTACCAATATTATTCCGCCAGACCCACAAACTCAGGAACCAACAGAGTCCATTTTTAAACCCAAAAGTACATTTATACCTCCGATTTCACACAAAATGTTAGGCACTTTTGAAGCCATGGTGAATAAGGATATCCAGAATTTGCCGTTCCAATCAACAAGACGAGATAATCTTACGAAACATGAGAGGAACATCATCAAATCTTTGGCCAATGATGCTACCATTACCATGCAACCCGCAGACAACGGGGGGAGCAATCGCTGTCATGGATACTCTATACTACCATGCTAAAGTCAATGCACACGTTGAAGACATTAACACTTATATGAAACTCACTTATGATCCTACTGGTCAACTTCAAGAAATGCTCACCAAGCTCTTACGTGAAGCACGTGAAAATGATTGGATCAGTGACCAAATACAACTATTCCTTACCACTAACAATCCTCGACGGCCAAAACTCTACATGATACCTAAAATGCATAAGGATGCACAAGATCCACTTTTTCGACCCATAGTATCCGGCTGTGGTTCCATTTTTGACCCGGTCGGCAAGTTCCTGGATTTCTATCTTCAAAACTTTGTTCAAAATTGGAGCACATTTCTCAAAGTTACCACACATTTCCTCCAGAAACTTTCAAGATTGGAGATTCAACAAGACGCATCCATTCTCCTTTGTACTATTGATGTGACTGCCCTATATACATCTATACCTCATACAGCAGGTTTGGAAGCCGTTGAATGGACACTCCTTCAAACAGACTCTATTGGAATTGAAAAAGTATTTATTTTGCAGTTGCTTAAATTTTGTCTCAATAACAGCTATTTTGAATGGCAACAACAATTCTACATCCAATTGACAGGTACCTCTATGGGTTTTTCGAGGGCCCCCTCGTATGCCAATATTTTTATGTCTCAATACGAACATGACAACATCATGTCAGATACCGTTTGGTGGCAAAAAATCCCTTTATATTGTCGCTATATTGATGATATATTTTTGCTGTGGAACGACACTGAACAATCCTTCATATCTATGATTGACACCCTGAATGACACAAACTCTCATATTCATTTGATATATAACATTCAAAAAGAGATTTTCTTGATGTCCAGATCAGCAAATCACCCCTTAACCAGTTTGACACATCGGTCTACAACAAACCTACAGATCGGAATAGCACCCTGGCTTACTCTAGTTTTCACCCCAATAGCTTGATAAAAAATTTGCCATATTCCAAATTTATATGCATACGGAGGATTTGTTCAGACCCGGATGTCTGCGCCCATAAATTGCAAGAATATCAACAACGGTTTCAAGCATGGGGCTACCCTCATGTGATTTTACAAGATTGCCTCAACAAGGCATTAACTAAACCACGACAAGAACTATTCCATAAGCGAAACCTGCAGACAGATAAAAGAACAGTATTTGTGTCCAGATACTCGATTTTTTAATCATTTGTTAAACGATAATCATTAACCGATGGGAATTACTGCAAAATGAAAAAGACTTCAACGGATTATTTCATGACAAACCCCTTTTTGCCTATAATAAAGGGAAAAATCTTCGAACATTATTATCTTCACCACGAACTCCTCAAAAAGTCGAAGACCGATTAGGCATTAAAAAATGTAATAACTGCATCCATTGCAACAATGTCATAGTTGGCAATACATTAACTCACCCGCAGTCAGGCATTAAAATCAGGCTTAACCACACGAGTGATTGCAATTCCTCTAATGTAATTTATTGTATTAAGTGCCCATGCAGTAAGGCCTACGTGGGCAAAACTCAACGGAAACGGAAACTCAAAGTCCGCATAACTGAACACAAAAGTAAGATTAGAACTAAAAACACTACATCTAGTATAGCCACCCATTGGGATGAGTCTAAACACACAATATCACAACTGCGATTTCAAATAATTGAAAGATTGATTGTACGTCCAGGCATGGACGTTACAAAAATTCTGCTCCAAAGGGAAATTTTCAGGATTAAAAAATTAAATACAATGTTTCCCGCAGGGCTTAATGACCGTTTTGACATGAGTTGCTTCTTGTAATGTCCCCCTTAACAAATATTTGTCAGTATCAACACTGCGCAGTTTGTAAATATTCACACCCTTGGTGGTGGTTATCACCTACAATTCTTGATTTTCCCCACACATATCCAGTTTTTTCTTAACATGCCAAACCACCTACCGCATGCTTCAATATTCAGCATCACTAGGCAGTATTCTATGCCTCTGTCCTTAGTATTTCTTCTCTATACTTCATATGGATACCATCACCTTGCTCGCAGATACATTTTCATCACTCCATTATTTGTGACGTTCTCCTCACTACTTCATGATTTTCTTTTTTATCCCTTCACAATTTTTAGTAGTCACCTGTCCATTCATATTCTTGCAGTGACATGCCATCACGCTCTTTACCATTTTCCCCTATCACCCAGGATCGATTTATTGAATCATCTTTCTTTGTGATCTTCCGTCCGCATTATCCATTATCTCGCATTTCTTTACTACTTTTTACTATCCCGTTCGCGGACTTTGTATTTTACATTCTGTACCTATTTTTGAATACACTATTTTTGAATACAGTATCCCTAGACTTTGGTTCATTTTCACCTCACTCCACTCTAAGATGGCCACCATAGCCCTTTCCCTCCTTTATTTTACGTAATTCCACACATGCATTTAGACTCGCGCCTCGATGGGTTACATGCCGGTTCAGCTGTCTCCAGTTATTCACCGCTACCGTGCTAAGCAAACTATCATTGGTGAGTGTCTTTCCGCTCCACTTTGTTATTTTCCTTGCTGTCACGCGTACCCATTACTTTTGATTTTGACGTCAGTTCCATTTATTTGTTTACAGTGATCCGATGTGGTTACAAGCCAATAACGTTTTAGAATAAGAGTACGTTTGGTCATCTCTTTACGCGCCCACCGGGGTGAGTTCCCTTCCGGTATAAACTTTTCAGAGTTAACGCTTTTTAGCGTTTAGTTCACCAGTTCACCCTCATTTTTCTGTTTACTTTTTAGCATCGCTTAGCCATACCTCTCTACAATTTCGAGGTGAGCCCAGCACCATTTCCTCCCACATTAGCGTTTACGCTCATTGCTGCTATTTCACCTCTTTCTTTCACCTTGCTTTGTTTCCAGTTTTCAGGTTGAAATCTTTTTCCAGCCTGACATCTGAGTTTTAAGGTACAACTTTACACCTCGTGTTTCCCCAGTCTTTGACCGGTTGAGTTTTCCCCACTATGACTTATCCATAAATTCTCTTATTCACAAACTAACAGTACACTTGTCATAATTTTTTATTTAATTTCAGTAACTTAAGCACATTACTAACTATACACGGGTGAAGTAATAACACAAGTATAACAATTAAGCACAGCTTTATTGAAGCTCTACGTGTTTTTAGTAATTGGTACCCACATGTTGTTCCCCCAAAAAAACACTATAAAATGGTTTTTGATATGGCTTGTAATATTGATATCTTTGTCTACAGGTTTCCCCTGACGAAGGGACGTGCCAGTCCCGAAATGCATCGGGCCTTTTCTCAAATAATTTGTATATTGATTTATGTGACTAGCATGATGTTATGTCTATATGCTATGTTTCTTTAAGCAACATGACATGTACTGGTGATACTATCATGTTTTATTAATTTGTTTCAAGGAAATTTGATGCATATATACAAATACAATGCAACCAACTTATTTAGGTTTTGATTCACTTATTATGATTTATAAGAATTTTGTATATAAGGTCTTGGGTTTCTGTTGTAACCCTCTGCACAGTGCACAGTATACACAACCCTGCTGGCTTGTAATCTTTTCTACCATTCATTATTAACAAACATTCCGAAATGTGGCAAAACAATGTAACTTTTGTTTCATTTTGACTCTCCCAGTTCACCCACTGTGACCGTCTCATTTAAGCATATTTGCCAGCTTATGCAGAAAAGTCACAATGGAGCAGCACACTACAGCTCAAGCAGACAAATACAGGTCTGCTGTTAAGGGCTGGGCACACACCTGGAAATTGGCCAGGCCAAGCAGCAGCTGTGGGAGCTGGAGTAAGGAAGTTGCTGCTCAGGCACGTTGTTTAAGAGCTGCCTCTTGAGAGCTCTAGCCCACATATTTAATTTCACCAAATCGTTTTTCTTCATTATCGTGCATAAAAGCACTTTCAAGTATGTGAATTCAGAATAAAGTGCAGGCTGGGTCATAATACTTTTTTACATGACTTTCAGCCATGCTGAACAGCAGCCGTGCTGCTATTCAACATGTCTAAAAGAGATTGACATCGCCAATAGCTCTTGGATTGCTGAGACCTATTGGCTTTGCCAGTGCTTGCTAGCTTGTTCTTGTGGACTTTGGCACCATGATCGTGAAAACAATGCATACTTATCTGATGCCCTTGAGTGCACAAAACAGTCCAGGGTCTACAGGAATCTTAGAAACTACATGACAAACAAATGAGCTATTGACACATTGTAAACAAGTTGTACTGACTTAACGCTTGACTGTCCCATCGCACCCTTCCAAGTTCCAGGCTATTTCTTCTACTGCGAGCAACTGGGAAAACCTGTTTTACCCCATTTTTGGGAAAACCTGTTTTACCCCATTTTTGGATTTCTTAAACTTCAGAACTTTTTCTTTAAAAAAATATGATGTCCCTTTTCTAGAGTAGTAGAATGTCAGTGACATGAGTGAACAAGTTGCGTTGGTATGTGTGTACTTAGTCTGACATTGGTACGGCCTCCATGTGCTTTCAGTAGTCCTGCAATGACTTTTTAAACGGTTCTTAATTATTTTGAAATGTCAATAGTATATCTTATGTATAAATTGTTCAAGCTCTAGGTAAGTGGACTTGAAAAAAGTTTACCACAGAAATGATAAAATTATTAATAAATTGTGATTTTACTTATTTTTTTAGCCTTTTTTTTATTATTCTTTACTTTTAAAATATAAATGTCTTTAGACTTCCTGCCCCATATAAAATATAATAAATTTTGAACAGCCTCACACAATTAAAACAGTTAACCAATTAACATGTCAAGTTTCATTATTTTCAATTTTAAAGAGGATACAACCTCAATTTACCAAGGGACTACACAAGTTTGAAGTCTTCAGATATTTTCCGTACCGCTAAGCTTTTCAATACAGGCTTTAGGCATTTTATCCTTTCAAAGATCGCAGCTATTGCCATTAAATGAGTATAATGCGGACTATAACGAACTCAGGAACTTCAGGCGTACTGGAACAACCCAGTTCTACCTCCATAGGACTTCTCTTCCATATATGAAAATTGATTGGATATCCAACACAGGCAAAAGTAGACCAATTTTTCAACTCCTTTAATTTCTGTATAACTGTTATTCTTCTCTTCGTCTCATATTTTCTCTTCTCCTCTCTTCTCTTTAATTCTCTATCTCCTCAAGTCGAGTATTATTCGTTGATTATTCACCGGTTGTACATTGCTTTGTATCATCTCATACCTTGAACTCTGTATTTTTTTATACTGTTTATAACAATACCACCTACTTATTATATTGCTAAAGTTGTTATATCTCTACCCAGCTGAAGGATCTCATCAATTTTACTCTGTACACCGGTTGCCTTTTCTTTGCGTTTATCTTTTTGAAATACCTAATAAAAATCCTTTGAAATTAAAAAGATCTCAGTGGGGAAAATCAAAAGAGTATGTAGTAGTTCACCAGTCTTGTGATGTAACAGTTACAGTACTATGGCCTTTCCTTGCCACTAATATGTATTACTTTAATATTTTTACCCATACAGAATAGCAAGTGGTTCCTACACAAGGTTTAACTAGACACACTCAATAAGTAACGAGCCAATTGATTGCTTATTACAACAGAATTGTGCCAAAGATTATTTGTCTTTGATCAAATCTATATCTGTTTCAATGCCATCGCTAACGCCCTTCTTGCAGGGTATTTTTATTCACTGCAAATAGATTACCTCTCACAACTATATCCTGGTCAAACCACAGTTCATGTTTTCCAAAGAGTCTACTACATGTATACTTTGTTTTCTGCTTTGATCACGACTCGCTTAGGTATAAATCTTTGAGGCACCCTGCAGCCATAAAATTGGTATTTGGCCAAGTAGGGAGGCTAAATATGTGATGCTTAAAATTTCACATTCTCAACTTACTCATTGAAGTGTACCTCTAGGTCCTCCTCTCCAATAGCTGTAGGCTGCTAAAAGCATTCCTTGGTTCTCGTCTTTAAAACTATATGAAATTAGGTGGGATCTCTACAACAATGCCAAAAACACCCTACTTAAATATAGGGAGTACCTTTGCCCAGTGTGCCCTTTTTAATATTTTTCTTCATATTGTCTTCCAGGTTTGTACAACACAATTACAGCCAATAGGTATTTTATTCTCTAGAAAGTCTTTGCATTTATAAAGTATACGTATTATACAATGAACTTAAATTTAATTTTCAACTATCGGTAAAATAAGGCTTTTCTAATGGGTTTCTTTAACAGCATAATGTATTTGTCTTCATAAGGTATGTGAACCTCAGACATAGATATTGATTTCCCTTGTAAAGAGGGAGTCTTTGTTAGTTTAAGTAATTCAATATGTACCTTCTAAACACGTATGGGAGCAGGGCCTAATATGCCTTTAATTGCTCGTCTTTGTTTTCTCAATTTTTCAAATGGTTCTGAGATTTCCATTGCAGACTAGAGACTGATTTAGCTTTTGAAGGTGTACCATCAATAGCGTGAAAGGATATTTTCTGATATTAGGTGAATATGTCCTCTTCAATAAGATGTCGGGAAATGAGCTTGATAATAGATGGGTGAAACTAAAAGGTTTTACTGAACTGCTTACACATCTTTTGGGATGACACGCATGCCAATTGCCTGGAAAATGTACATGTGTGTGACGAGTGCTGTTAAATGCTGCAGTAGCCAATTAGTGAGTGCTAAAGTTGGGTCGGATGGTATGTATGTTAAGAGTTCTATCTCTATGCATTATGTTGATTGACAATATAAGGTATGCCCTGGTGGAGAGTGGTGTTTTGAGCACGGTAATAAAGAACTCTATTGTTAGAAGGTGGTTCTGACCATCTGAGCCTCCCGGATTTTTCACTTTTTGAACACCTAATTGTTGAGCTTTTACTGTGGGAAAGCCTCATAAGTTGGGACTCACCCACAGTGAACTCATGATAAATGATTGTATGTGGATTTTACTGGTGCCCCCCTAGTGAGAGTAGGCCACTGCGCTACAGCTGGAGTAAGGGGCACCGGGCTGGTTACATGCAAACAAGTGGGTACAAGTGTGTGCACACGTGTAGGGGCTGTGCAGGTGAGATTCCTGGCGTGCACAGCTCAGGTAATGGTGTGGCAGGAATCATGCAGAGCTGGGTGGTGTCATGAAATAGGCTTTATACTATGGGAAGAAACATGTAAGGAAAAGTCAGTGTGCTTTACTGTTTTCACTGAAGGACTACTCCATTATTCCCCTATGAGGATGGGGATCACATGGGATAGTTTCACTTCCCTAGGGCCTACAAATTCCAGACACGCACTAAAGTCCAGTGTAACTTAGGTGAGAAAAAGTATTCTGCTGAATTTAAAACCATATATGTACTGCTTATGGGTTATCCAGAAATGCCATATTCCTCTGACTCAGCTCATAACGAGAGCCCAGCTGAGGCTGACCCTGCCAGGCTGGATTAATGACCTTCCACCCCAAGCTGCAGCCTCAGAGACCTGGCCCTTCACGGCAAGCATTCCAAGGGCAAAGGTCTCCTCTCCAAGAGGGAGAGAAGATGGGTGGAGCTGCCAGCTATCCATCAGTAGCTGTCACCTGGTGCCAGGCACCAAGCTGCTCTGGAGAGGAGGCAGCAAGGGGGAAGGGGCTTTTCAGAGACCATGTGGCATGAGACCCCTGGACAACACCATTTTGAACTATCCCAGAGGCCTGGGCAGGAAGGAGGGACCAGGGGCAGAGAGGTGATGTGTCACTGCTTGATAGGGCAAGCAGAGACTTCCTGCCAACACCCTCCAAATTCTTTTAAAAGAGCTTGCACAGGAAGAGGAGCTCTCTCTGGGGTGTGGTCTGCTGAGGAAGACTGGTGCTGGAGCCTGGCGCCATGGGCAGTTGGAAGGAAGAACCCCCTGACTGTCCCAGGACCCTGAATTGCGCCAAAAGGGGAGTCCAGGACCAGTGAGCAGAAGCCGGGGCCTCTGCGCAAGGAGTAGAGAGGCCCAGGAGGAGAGCCAGGCAAAAGGCTGGTGCAGGAAGCCAGTAAAGACAGCTTCCTGCTGAATTCACCCACCTTCAGACCAGGAGGGTGAGGGAAAGTGTTCCCAGTGCCTGGGGCGCGCCACCAGGAGCAATAAGAGGCCAAAATGTTGAAGATCGGTCCCCTGGGGGCTGAGATATACCCCCTAGAAGGTAGGTGACCTCTGAGAAGAATGACGACGAAGCACGTGGGGCTCCGCCGCCGGTCTCAAATATGCCCCCCGGGGTGGGTCAGGTCCCGGGGACTGCCCCCACAAGAAGCAAAGTTGGGGAGCGCCATCGCGCTCCCCGTGAAGAGGCCCAGAAAGGGGTGCCAGGATCCCACACTGCCCCCCGGCGTTTCTGGAGACAGGGGAGCGCCATCGCGCCCTCTGGGAAGAAGCTAAGGCGGGGAGCGTCATCGTGCTCCCTGGGAAACTGGCCAAGCTGGGTGCCAGGAGCCTACCCTGGCCCCCGGCGAGAACGGAGGCAGGGCAGCAACATTGCGCCCCCCCTGGGAACAGTGGAAGGGGCCTGGGACCCCCAACTCCAGGCCCCAAAGAGAACGGCGCTCTCCGTGACGGATTGTCATGGGGCCCAGAGCCTCTCCTCCAGGCCCCGAAGTGAATGAGGAGGACGGGGGAGTGCCATTGCACTCCCCCGTGGCTGCGGGAATGTGGAGGGGGGGGGGGGGTTTGTCGCACTCGCCCAAGGTCCAGACGGGCCGGCTGGAGTCTTCGTGTCTGCCCGCAGAAGCGTGCAGACCAGAAGAGAGGTGCCGGCTCCCGCGGCAGCATGCGAGGGTGCTGGCAAGTCGGGGAGCCTGCGAGGGCAGCTGGGAGTGGGCTCCTCGAGCTCCCCTCCCACGTACCTGTGACGCGGGGTGCCCAGGTGGGACCGAGCCCCTGAGGAAGGAGCTGCCGGGGGTGGGCTCCCCGCACTGGATGGACTCACCTGGCAGCAATGGGTCCAGGTGGGATCGGGCCCCCAACAGAGATCGGAGGCGGCAAGGTGCAACCTACGAGAGCAGCGGTTCCCCTCAAGCAGCGGGGGAACCACTGCTCTAGTATTCATGGGCCTGAGGAAAGCGCCCCATAATGCCTTGCAGGCCTGACCGGCCTGCGAGGAAACGCAGTTTGTTCTCTGTGTGTGGTGGCCCCAGGAGGAGGGGGTCACCACCAGGTGTGTGCCAAGGTGCAGGGGGAGCTGCAGGAGCAACACAGTCTCCCCCAGCACAAAGATGTAAAGTCCCTCCCTAAGTTTCTGGGGGACTTGGAAGTAACAACCCCTCAAGGGTTCAGCCAACAGGCATCAGCATCCCGGGTCTGGAACTTTTGTTCTACAGCTGAGGGTGCATTAGGGACTCACTCAAGGTATGGAGGGCTGTGCTGGGGATGTCTGGAGAAGGGCATCCCCTAGAGGTGAAGAGGTGCAATTGCACAAGGAGTGCATTTACCCAGGTTATTTCTATTTGAGGGTCTGAAAGTCACGTGTAATGTGAAGTACATGTGTAATGTGAATTCATAAGCAAAGTGGGGTTATGTTGCTGGATATTCCTGCTAGGGTGCCTGGCTGTATATGCTTAATCCTGTGATTTTAAATTAATTACATATATATTTATTTTAAATGTAGAACAAAAAAATGCTACAGCAATATTAAGTTAATTTTAAATTAAATCTTTAAATAATTTAAATATGGGTCTGCAACTCTAATTAATCATTCTTATTTGGAAGACTGCTTTGATTTATATGGTATTTATATAACATGAACCTAGCCGAAAGGCAGCCGGGAGCTGTATAGGCTTGTATTGTTTTTTCCCTTACTTTATTTCACGGTCTTCAATCATCTTCCTATTCTATGAGTCACTTTTGCACACTTCATCTAGACTGGCGTTAAAGGTGTAAGTCACCAAGTGCATGCAAAAGCAATATATCTTAAATGCCTAAATAACACAACTTCTTGACACTAGAGCATTAGCTCTTAATCTGCGGATCAGTGACCCATGGGGGTCGGTAACACCTACTCAGGGGGTCTACGAATGCTAAGAAAATAAAATAATATTAATAGATCAGTAAAGTGTATATAAATAAAGAAGCAAAAAGTAAAATTGAAAATGTTAAAATATTCAGTATATGTTAAATAATTTGACATTGAAGGCTAAAAATTGTTACCATCATTTTGATTACTGGGAGCAGTGAAAATTGTTCATCAAACAGAACACAGTATGGACGGTAAGTAGCCTCAGTTAAATTTAGAAATGCTTACACAATCAAATGGAAATTTACTTATTTATATTTCTTTGTGACTTAAAGAAACATATTTTGTCATTTGTTGATTTGTGTACGTTATGTGCTTGATGAATACGTTTTTCAGTATTTTTGTGTAGGATTTTGTGGTTCAAATCTTCGAAATTGCTGAAGCCGAAGTCCCCTGCTTCCAGTAATGCCTCATTGGGGTCCCCGAATACCAGTAATGATTAAGTGGGGTCCAGAGAGGTCAAAAGGCTAAGAACCACTGCACTGCACTGGGGGAACCAGACCTTATTTCACAATTATCCCCAGTGTCAGGATCAGCCCATGCAGCAATCCTAAAGATCTCAGAAGTAGGTGAAGCTGGTGAGTGAGGCCAAAAATGAAAACAGGGGAAGTAGCTGGTGGAAGATAAAAGGGGAATGGTGGTACCCAACCGAAGTCCTGGCAGGGTAGGAGTGCGGCATGCAGGTAGCATGGGGCTGCTCCTAGCCTGTGGCTGTAAAGGCATCAGGTAAGAAGGGTATTTTATCAGGCATAACACATGAAGCTGCAGCTGCTCTACTACTATAGTGGCAACTGCCACACACATACTCTCAGGACACCAAGACCCAGCAGCAGTCCCACACAGAATGGATAACATGCATCACATGATCCCACAATGAATTACCTAAATAAACAAACCCAAGCTGTGAAAGTCCATGCCCAGTCTGTGCAAGGATGCAAAGCAGGGTTGGGAGAGAAAAAGCCAACTGAAGGACAGCAGCAACAAGAAACCCACTACCCAAATGTCAACACGCTGAGCCAACTTCAACGTAAACAATTAGTGTAACTCATAATACAAAACAGTAAGGACACTGCAGCAACTCCAGCACTGAGCATCCCCACACAGATTTAGGGGTGTGCTCACTGATTTAACATAGAGGTTTAAAACTATTGTGCCCTCTCCACCTCCATCTCAATGTGTTCTAGTAAAACTGCTGCTATTAGCTGAGATGGAACTAGCTGGGAAGAGGGAGTGTGGCCCAAGACAGCAAAAGCTGACAAAGGAACAAAGTCTAATGTAAACTGTTCTTCCTAACACTGCGTTCCCCAATTTCTTATTTGTGCTGTGATTTAAAACTCAGGCTGTGCTTTTGACATTACCTGCTCTCACTTTTAAAACCCCTTCAATCTGTTCGTTGTGATGTGCCACCTGTAATGAAGCAAGCTTTACAGAAGCCTCTGCCATTTCATATCCATTCAAAAGAAGGATGGTGACGCTACTCAATAAGGAATGGGGGTCACAAGGCTTGTAAAATGGCCTGAAAGGTGAACAAACTAATGCCAAAAAAGGGAAAAGTACACACTAACTGCACACTATTAGCAAAGGATATGTGTAATATTCTCAGTGGAATAGTAGTTATTTTTATCATATGGACTTGGATATTAGTACAGGAAACAACCCAAGCAACTTTCCACTACAGACTTGGGTCACTGGAGGCCTGTCTTGAACATTTGGGCACATGAAGTGTTTGAGAAGTGCCAGTAGAAGGGTCTTGATACACTCAAAGCTTTTCAAACCCGGAAAAAGGGTGAATGGAATACTGAAAACCCTCAAAGCAGCTCTCTGATTTTCAAAGTAGACGCAAGAACACCAGCAGTGAAGGGTGTTATGTTTGTGATTACAAATATCTGGCAACTAAAACTACAATTACAAGCGCTAGGTGCAGATGTCTTTAATATTATGTGCTAATCCATTAAACATTTAACAAGTCACCCGTAGCATATTATTACCATAATGGGAATAGCAAGCTGGTTAGACAACAAATTCTACATAAAATGTTGTTGCAAGTAAAAAGGAAAAAAATCAAGATCCAAGCTCCAACAGTTCTTTTGGAACTATATGACTGGCATACCCCTGTCAGCTTGTGTCTTTGGCTGTTTTTGTGTATACCAGTATATGAATATATATAAAGTCAGTATTGTTAGGCATCACAATGGCTGAAAGAGGGTAATAAGTTTAGAATTGTTCCACATATGGGTCTCCAACATACATATTGCCCAGGGCCCCAGACAGCCTTAAGATGTCACTGCACCGGGCACTCTCTCAGGAACACTCTTACTCCCACCTCTAACCCCCAGTGACAACAGCAGAAGATGACTTCTACCCAGTATGCTTTGTGCTGTCATAGGTCCATAGATTCAGGTTCTCTGGACCAGCATCTGGGATCTGTTTTGTACAGGAGACTTTTTGCCCAATTCAGTACCCAAAGAGCGCTAAGAAACCATTTTAGATTGTGTGGAAAGACGATTGCTTGAGTGCAGCTACAGAGATGGCGGATAGGGTTCCTCACCTTTTACAACAGGTTTTTCTGCGATGCTCTGTAGGTTGGTCATGGCCACTTCGACTGTATTCTCGGGAAGCACCTCAGCAAACAGGTAGCCCAGGTACCAAGCACAGCTGGAGGCGATAAGCAGACCAACTGCTTTAAAGAAATCTATAAATCATCAAATGACAAAAAGTAATGTTTAATCCATTTACAGTACACCGGGGTGCAAATAACAGGCAGAAATGTGTACTATTACAACAAATACTGTAATATACAAATTATGCAGTGCACGGCGTTCCCGGACACAATACTGAGTAAATTATGGCAACATATAAACTAATATTTAGAGTTTTACCCCATGAAGTAATAACTATACAGTGTATACACAACATGAGCCAGTTTTAGATCGGAATGGATACACTAGGAGTAACAAAGTGTATTGTATTACATACACAAATAGGAAAACATTTACAGATTGAACTGCAACATTTACAGAGTAACCACAAACAATACAGTATAAACAGGAGCACAATCCCAATTACTATAATTTACAATTATCCGGAAACATAGTCTCAAGTTTATTGTTTACCAAAGATGGCAATATTCAAACCAGAGCACAGGCCCAATGTCGATTGCTGTCATGGAAGATAATTTGTTTTTTGCTACAAGTTACTTCTGTGAATAGGCCATTTTATATGAAACCAAAGACAGATAAGGGGTCGCCCTGTGACCCTAGGAATCTGGGCAATGCATTAATAGTACAAGCAAAAGGCTCACTCTGAGAAAGCCTACAGCCTATGCGCCCTTGGCGATTTATTCAAAAAGGAAGTTCCATACACAATCAGTTGCATGATAAATAACTTGATTTCTTTATTGTCTTATATACACGGATATCAATATAGGTACTCCAAAGAAAATGGCGCGGTGCAAGTGGTTCGTGAAAAAAGTGAAGATTAGTGTGCAAAGGATACCTACAAGGGATATCCCACTGTTGACAATTGATACATTACTACAAGCACAGAACCCATACACAAATGTTCATGTACAAGAGAACACGCTTGGTAATGGACAACAGTCAAATTCATCGAAGTTTTAACCACTACAACCGATTGCTATACACAAAAAAACAATGGTAGCAATCCTAAAGATGCATCCAAAATCAGATCCTTCAACCTTCGGGGAAATGCCAGTTGGGAAAAAAATTGTTCCTAACCAGATTGCACCGTAATAATTGGTGATATCTCTTTCATGGCTGCAGCACGGGCTCTCATCTCTGCTGATTCGGGCAGACACGACCCGAGTGGCAATTTGCTTTAGACACATGTATAAAACAATACCACTGAATGTATAAACAGCTTATACCTGTGACCAATACAGGAGAGCGGTGTGATTTTACCCTGCCTCCTTACCCTCCTTGAGGTACAGGGTGCAACAAGCTCCTAACAAACCTAACAGGCGCAGTTAATGCATTGTGTTGACTGCAGTCACGCTATGGTTACAATCCAGAAGCAGGCGAATGTGTGACCTGAAACTTGCTACAGGTGGATGGCGTTCACAGATCCATCTTCTTGGTGTACATGTGAAGGACATGTTCTTCGTGCCCGAAGGGCTCTACTTTGTCAAGCGGGAATGTGAGCAACTGTGCTCATGGCTCCCAAGTGGCAAGATCACCACCTACTTTGGTGACTATGTATTCCAAAGAGGATATTTATTTATTTATTGGATTTATAAGGCGCGAGAGCTACCCAAAAAGGGTTTCCCGGCGCCTGGACAGGGCTGGATGAAACAGGAATACGGAAAGAATTATTGATTCAGAGAAAATTATTGGTTAAATAACCAAGTTTTTAGTGAACGACGAAACTGGGTGTACAAAGTTTCCTTGCGTATAGCAAGAGGAATGGAATTCCAAAGAGGGGGACCTAGAACCGAAAAAGATCTGCCACCCATTCTGGCAAGTTTGAACCTCGGCACTGAACATTTTTGAAGCGAGGCAGAGCGGAGATGACGAGTAGAAACGTAGGGGCAGACAAGGGTGTGCAAATAATCAGGTGCTAATCCCCACTTGATTTTAAACATATAACTCAATGCTTTAAATTCGATCCGCTTTTCAATTCTGAGCCAATGTAGATCTCGGAGGTGGCCTGAGATAGGAGAAAATCTGGGGATCCTACAGAGGAGTCTTGCAGCAGAATTTTGCACCAATTGCAATCTAAGGGTCACAGCCTTGTTTGCACCCAGAAAAAGAACATTCCCATAGTCCAGCCGTGATGTAATGAGGGCATGGACCACAGTTTTCTGGGAGACATTGGGCAACATCCAAAGGATCTTGCCCAACCATTTTAAAATGGTAAAGCAAGTAGCAGCAACCTTGACTGCTTGATGGTGCATCGACAAAGAGTCTTCGATATGAAAACCCAGGTTGCGGACATGATCAACTGGCCGCGGAAGAGCACCCATCTCGTCAGGCCAGTGAGACCCATAGGTCTTTCTTTTTACCAAGGATAAGGACCTCAGTTTTGTTACTGTTGAGCTTCAGATAATTTTGGCTCATCCAAATTGCGATTTGTCGAAGACCCAACTGGAGGCCGGAGGAGGAGCATGGATCAGAGTTGGAAAGCGAGAAGATGATTTGAGAATCATCGGCGTATGTAAAAAGAGTCAGCCCAGCTTTGTCAGCAATGTCTGCTAGCGGCCTGACAAAGATTAAAAAGCAGAGTACTTAAAATGGAGCCTTGAGGGACTCCAAAAGGCGATTAAAAGATATTTGAGCTGTCAGAGGCAGAGAAAACCTGAAAGGTGCGGTCGGCTAAAAAAAGAGACCAACCAATCCAGGGCTGAGCCGCAGATACCAAAGGATCTCAACGTGTTTATTAGTATGGGATGGGAGATAGTATCAAACGCCGCGCTCAGATCCAACAGTATGAGCGCGACTGTGTGTCCAGCATCCAGGTGAAGACGTAGTCTTCCCGTGACCCCTAATAGAGTGGTCTCGGTCGAAAAACCTGTTCTGAAACCAGATTGTGAGGGATGAAGTATTTTATTTGTTCCAATAAACTTGGAGACGTAGAAATGGATACATCTTTCCAAAATCTTAGAAAAAATGGACAGGAGGGAAATAGGTCGATAATTAGCAAGAACTTTAGGGTCCGCAGTGGGCTTTTTTAGCAACGGGACCACCATAGCGTGTTTCCAGGCAGACGGAACTTTGGGCTCTTGCAGTGAGGAGTTCAGAGCTTTCAAGATAACCTGCATATGAGAGGGATAAAGTTGTTTTATAATGGAGATGGGTAGAGGATCATTTGGAGAGCCAGATTTTATTTTGTCAAGAATAGGACCAAGGGAGGCCAAATTTAAAAGGGGCCAGGAGGCTAACAAGGGAAGATTATTAAGATGTTCCGTAGAGATACTAGCTAAATTAAGAGACGGCAACATACAGGCCATGGTGGTCGATTGTTGATCAGTAGAACAAAACAAAGAGGAATTGATTATTTCCAAATGGATTTTTTCTATTTTACATGAGAAAAAGAGAGCAAGATCCTCGCACTGGTTCTTATTTAATGGCAATGGCTTAGCTACGGTTTCAGAACCAGCCAGATTTTTTACTAAGCTGAAAAGTGTCTTAGGGCAATTATTGGCGGCAGGGATAGTATTGAAAATATACGCGGCTCTCGCAGTTTTACATATATTGTGATAGATTTTTTGTAAACTACTTTCAAATCAGGAGCGTAATTTCTTCGCCATTTCCTTTCCAGTGCTTTGCATTTGGATTATTCAACTTTAAGGGTATCGCTGTACCATGGGGCTGGGGCGCGATGGTGAATCAATTTTTTCTTGGCCAAAGGAAGGCACACATCAACAGCGTCGGAAAGCCAATTATGAATGTTTTTGGAAAATACATCTACCTGAGAATCGAAAATGGGAACATTTACACTGAGGAGATTGTTCTAGGCAGTTACATCAATTTTTTTCCAGTCCCTTTTGGAAGACATGGACAAAGGAAGTACAGATGTAAGACTTGAAGGGACGGTAATTATAAACTTTTGTAAAAAATGATCCGACCAGATAATAGGTGTTGCTGGTTCGCATTTGATAGAGGAAAGACTGGAAAAGATGGGATCTAAAAGATGTCCAGCATTATGTGTGTGGCCAGAATTGCACAGATAAATATTCATGGCCGCAAGATCAGCAATAAAATTGGTGCATGTAAGATTGGAACAGTCCTCCAAGTGTAAATTCAAATCACCAATTAATAAAAAATTAGTGGAACTCTAGAATAGAAGAGATAAAAGACCAGGCAAAGTAGTTGACCAGGAGGTGCAAGGGCCAGGAGGACGGTAAACCAATAAGCCCGAAAAAGTAAATTTAGGATTAAGTATGATTTTAAAAAGCGCAGCTTCGCAGTTAGGAAGGTCTACTGGGTCCAGTTTACATTGAAAATGTTGTTTAAAAATAATAGCAATCCCCCCACCTTTACTGGTGGCTCTATCCATTCGAACAATGGCATAATTGGATGGAAGGGCAATTGCAATATCAGGCCCAGAGCTTTCATTAAGCCAGGTCTCGGTGAGAAAGAAAGCGTCCGGTAGTTCATCGAGGAGAAGATCAAATATATCTCTTTTGTGCTGAGGAAGTGAGCGACAATTTAGACTGAGAAACCGACACTTAGGAGGGAGGGAGTTATTTGAAATCGTAATAGAGCTACGTTCATTATCCAAAGTCAAACAAGACTGTGACAGAACGAAAGGGCAATTTACGCCCAAGCAGGTATAATTAGCTACATTTTCAACTGCCAATTGTGTGCAATCAGCTCTGCTGATCGGGCGTAAGGCCAGGAGTTGTGTTGTAGAGTATACTAACCTTGACACAGACAGCGGGTCAGGGGTCATGCCCCTTGACCCGGTCGGCCGTGGACGGGCGCACAGACGGGCTTGCTTTTGGCGCGCGTCCGCTGCGCGAAGCGTGATGCATGGAAGTTTAATCCCTCCGGTCAGGTGACCGAGCGCACGCAATTCCCCGCCTCCCCACCTCTAGCCCAAACAAACTGTACCACGATCTCCCTCCATAACATACGGGAAAGCCCGTGGCGGAACGGGGAGTAAGCGGTGAGACAGAGGCATCCAAGATCAAAGGGGAGTGTGAGGTATGCGTAATTAAGGCAGCAGTCCAATGTTAAAACAAAAGCATCCAAATCAAAGTTTAAAAGCAGAAAGTAAAACAAGAGGACTAACTTCCAGCACGCGTCCTCTCATGGCAAAAGCAAGTAGTGTCACTGACAGACTGCAACATCAATGGGATAACTTGCCCCCACCCAGCTGCTAAAAGCAAAACGACAATCGTGAACATTGCCTGCGCCATCTTGCCTGGTGGAAATTTCTATGTGCACATAAGCTGCAGTCATTTTAATCTATCATAGCCATTTTGTACTCTGTTGGTCACCTTTGTTTCACCCTGCCCTTACTAGCATCCCTCTGACGCTCTGACCGACCTGGTATGTGTGCTGGGGGCTATAAACTCAAGTGCCACAATAAACCTCAGCGCCACTTGCTGCCACAAACTCGTTTTTCCTCTCATCTCTGTTTACAGGCAAACCTTCAGACACTCTACCCCCTCACTGCACCTAGTTACACAAACACCAAAAAGACTCTTGCAACATGATTTATTGCACTGCAAATAGCAAGCCTTGTTTTTACCAACAACGGGACCTGTTTTTATCAACAGAACGGACTCTTAGATCTGGCCGGTCTCACATGTTTTAGACCCTGAAGCAAGGTCCAGCTGCAAGATAAGATTGTCTCTTTGACCTGGGTGGGAAGAGAATTACTGTTGGGCTTGTGTGACAATCTGCCCGGGGGGGGGGACTCCAAGCTTGTGTAACCATGTTGATGAAACAAATGCATTGTGTCAAACCTGTATAAAAGGAAGAGCCAAAGGAGTTATCAGCAGAACACCTCCCTCAGACATCCCGGTGTCTGCAGTTGACGTGATGTCCTCATGAGAAATAAACCTTTTTCTTGTCTTCCAGTTTCCAGCGCTTGCCTCATTATTTTGATGGCGAACCCAATGTGAATTAGAGGTGGAACCCTGACCCAGGCAGCATCGAGGGTCTTAGAAGACTCGCTGCCTTTCACAAATTGGCGCCCAAACGTGAGGGCCCATCAGCGACACATGGGTCCGGTAGAAAGGTCCTAACGACGGAGTGAACGACTAAACGATTGGGGGTATACCTGCCTGAGAAGACCCTCGTCTGGCTGCCGATCGACTGAACTTCACCGGTTCCGAACAGACCTCTCTCGAGTGACCTGCGGGCCTGACTGGGACCTTAGAGGAACGCCGCATTGATTGTTGGAGTGAGAGGACAACCAGGCGCTGGAAGGAGAAGACGAAAAACTGTCCATACGGTCCGGGTAAGGTCGTGAAAAAACAACTTAAATTCATTGATTGATTGATTGAATAGTTTGATTGAAATACTAGTATTCCTTCTTTGATATGGAGTTATTTGAGACATTCCCTGCTTGCAAACAACGAAAAATAGGAATATTCTCTCTCTTTGCAGACAGTGAAGGACAGGTAGTGCAGACTTTTTGTCTAAATTGATTGATTGAGATATTCATTTTGACCAATAAATACGTCATGCCTGTTTTCTCTAGATTGTTTGATTGTAATTGTTTTGGACCGGACCGTTTGCTAGAGGTCAGTCAGCCGGCGCCGCCGGAAGGCACCCCTAACAAGGACATGTACGTAAAGTATGGATTAGCCACCATAGCTTATAGCAAACTATGGCATAAATACACTAGGAAGGACCGGGTAAATCAGTGGCCACTGACGGGATCTTTCGATCCCGCTAAAATAGAAACGTTAGAATTAGCTCTCCACAAAAAGAAAACTAGACCAGCCATGTTTGACAGTTTTGGTTTATGGCGAAAAGAGGCAGCTCAAAGAAAGAAAAGAGATGAAGCTAGACAAGATAAAGAAACGCGAAAATCAGCTTACCAAGACTGTAAAAGGTTAGAAGAAAAACTGAAAGAAAAAGAAATCGATAAAAAGGAACAGGAATCAAAAATATCAGGTCAATGCCCTGTTAGAACGCCCTCGACCCTTTACCCCGAGTTACCGGCAAAACAAAGGGTAGATGATGATTTATTGTTAGGTCCCCCAATCATATACATGCCACCCCCTTACGCCCCTACTCATCCCATAGTACAACGCCAGGACCCCCAAAGTATAGCCGGAGGTGGCACGATCGCCTCAGTCTCCACCGCCTCTGTTACCACCGAGTCACCCACACCAAATGCCTCATCAAAGGATACAGTAGTAGAGGTAGGATCAAAAGAAAAAGGAGCGCCCAGGGTCCCGCGATTAAGTAAAAATGAGCGAGCAGGCATTGATAAAATAGTCAAATCCCTCATAGATAGGAAGGAGACAGAAGAGTATGTAACTGGCATTTGCAACTCCTATGTTGAAAATCACAAACAATACTTTATTGTACGTCTCTGTTATCACACTCTTACTGCATATGAAGAGAAGTACCAAGATGTAGGGCCCGAGCGACTAGTGGCTCTCTATAGGAAAGTAGACACCGGAGATGAAGGCGACAACGATGTTACAGAACTCTTTTCATCCACACTGGAAGTATTCCGTCACCTTGTGTAACAAGGACGGATAGATAAGGACAGGACATCTAAGATAGCAGGACCCCTGGTGGAAAAACCAGATAGCAGGATGCCGATAAAAGAAGCTGCCCCTTATTAGGTACCTCCTAGAGGACAAGGGACTCATGACGATATGAACCATCAAGACGCTAGAGGAAGGGTGGTCTACAATTGGGTTTATCAGCCATGGACAGACAGGACATTTTGACGTTCCATAAATCTTTACCGGATTTACGGAAAAAAAAACACCACCTTTTACACCGAGCTAGGTACCGCTCTGGGATCAACAATAATGACACTTGCCGACATAGACTTGTTCTTCGGGTTATGTTTGCCAGCAGATGTGTGGAAACAGATTAGGAAAATAGACCATACCGAACTGCTTCGTCATACCTGGGAACAACTCAACACACTAGATAAACAGCGGAACCATGGTCAAAAACCGGTTAAAGCAATATTGGACCTCCCTGACAGAAAGTGAAAACGCTGTTCCCAGAGAAAAAGATAGACTGGTCCATAGTAACCGCGTGCCGCCAGAAACCACAAGAGGATGTCTCAGAGTATTTCTCCAGATTTGAAACAGTGTTTTCCGATTACAGTGGACAAGACATGTGCACCGCAACCGGACACCACTTATTTGTGCAGAACTACGTCAAAGGACTACTGCCAGATGTATCCCAGAAATTACAAGCCAGCGAAAGTACTTGGGCAGCATCTAAACCGGCGGCCATTCTCCAAATGGCCCAGTACTATGAGCATCAGAGAAACAAAAATGACAGGGCTACAGAAAGGAAAAAGAAGGACTTGAAGGAAAGGGTGATGATGGCACAACTCCAGGGGGCGAATACAGGAAGGGAGCAATATAGGGGAGGATACCAGCAGAATACCCCTAGAGTACAGCCACCTAGAAACAATTCATCGACATCATATGTGGGACACCAAGACCTAGGACAGGATCAATGTGCATTTTGCAAAGAATATTGACACTGGAAAACCCAATGCCCGGCTTTGTTAGGAGCTGGTAGGGGCAGGGGGGCAAGGGAAATAGCAAGTGGACAGAGAGGAAGAGGATGTGGGAGAGGGTACGCGAGTGAAGCAAACGAGGAAAGGCCAGGAAGAGTGAACCCATTTGACCATCCCAAACAGAATCAGTACCAACATACAGATTATGACAATACGTACAACTTTGCATAGGACAGCCAGGGGCAAGGGAGGGATCCAGTCGAGCTCTATGTTGATCAGCAAGGCCCTTATGTTACCGCTGAGGTCCTGGGCACAAAGTCGCCATTTTTTTGTAGACACACGTAGTGCACTATCCAAACGACTGATTCCAAGGGCACCCTTGTCAGGCTCACATGTGACCTCAATAGGATTTGACGGTACGCCCACAACCAACCCTTTGTCCCGACCGATCCCTTTTAACCTTGACAACAATAGCGTTGAAACGACATTCCTCCTCTCTTCTAACACCCCAGATGCCATTATGGGTCTCGACCTTTTGAAACACTTCCATGCGGCTATCAGATGCTCACCAGACGGAGTGCGTGTCATCCTGTATGACAACCCCCAGCGCCATAGAGAGAACCCTTCTCAGCACATGTTTCCCATCTCCGAGACTGACGCATCCCTACTGGACACTTTGCCGTCACACTTATGGGCTAGGGCTGATTCAGACACAGGACGAATGATGATTGACCCAGTACACGTAACAAAACGACAGGACGCAACCCTACCGAAAGTACCGCAGTACAAAATATCGCCAGAGGGTGAGAAGGCACTACTCTTTGGTAGAGGCAGGGGTGGTAGAGGAAGTAGTGAGCAACGTCTGTAACAGTCCCATACTACGATTGTAAAGAGACAGGGAGACGTAGACGGAAAAGCCTACCGTTTCATCATTGACCTGCGGGAGATAAACAAAATTGTAGTGCCACAATACCCAGTAGTTTCCGACACCACGACAATTTTGACTTTAATCCCCTCCGCTGCCCACACCTTCACTGTAATTGACCTCAAAAACGCATTCTTTTCCATACCAATACACGAGGACAGCCGCTATCTATTTGGATTCACCCTAAACTCCAGTTCGTACAGATTTTGCAGAGCACCTCAGGGGTACACTGAGAGCCCAAGTATCTATAGCCTGGCGCTTAAAAGACAGTTGGATGCCATACAATTGCCAGATGGAGTGGCACTAATACAATATGTAGACGACATCCTTCTAGCAGCAGACACCATACCAATAGTCGTCACAGCCACCATCAAACTACTCCATTTTCTTGCGGAGAATGGTCACAAGGACTCCCGAAAGAAATCACAGTTCTGTAAATCACAAGTGACCTATTTGGGTCACCTTTTATCAAAAGAAGGGAGGAAACTCACGCCTGACAGGATCCAGACAATCCTAGACACCCTTGTCCCCAAAGATCAGAAGCAAGTCCGCTCTTTGATAGGTCTCACCTCATTTTGCCAACAGTGGTTACTGAACTTTAGCCTCATTGTCAAACCCCTTCTCTCCCTCCTAGCTAAAGACATCCCCTCGCTACTCCCCTGGACCCCCAAATGCCAGTCAGCCTTTAAAGAACTACGCAATGCCCTTTGTTCAGCGCCTGTCCTAGGAACCCCAGATTACTCCAAACCATTCTTCCTCTACACGCACGAGAGGGAGGGATGTGCATTGTCTGTCCTAACACAATCAATTGGTCACAAACAACGCCCTTGTGCATATTTCTCTGCCACCCTCGATCCAGTAGCCAGAGCGCTGCCAGCGTGCCTGCGCGCTGTGGCAGCTGCAGCAGTATCGATACGCCAGAGCAAAGGAATAGTGCTCTCCAATCCAGTCACTGTTTTAGTACCCCATGCAGTCGACACACTACTAAACCAGACCAAAACCCAACACTTGACTAGCGCCCGACTGACAGGATATGAGTTGACCCTGCTAGCACCGCACATTACCCTAAAGCGATGCACCACCTTCAATCCAGCAACACGGTTACCCCTACCCGAAAATGATCCTAGCATGACTCCACTACACGATTGTGTGACACTAACCGATGAACAAACAAAGAGTAGAATAGATCTCAGAGACACCGCCTTTCTAGAACCAGATGGAGAACTATGGGTGGATGGTTCATGCATCAAACTCCCCGACGGCACCACCTCAGCTGCATACGCTGTCACCACAGCACGAACCGTTCTGGAAACAGCGCATATTCCCCAACGTTCAGCCCAGGCTGCAGAACTCATTGCCCTCACACGAGCATGTATCCTAGCAACTGACAGGACAGTTAACCTATACACCGACAGCCAATATGCCTTCGGGGTGGTTCACCATTTTGGGATCTTATGGAAAGAAAGAGGGTTCCTGACTTCACACGGTACACCCATCCTGCATGGAGATTTAGTCTCCGCCTTGACGCAAGCAGTCCTCCTCCCCAAGAAGTTAGCAGTGATAAAATGCCAAGCACATAGGAAAGTGACTGATCTCATTGGACAGGGAAATGCACTAGCAGACGTTACTGCCCGAGACACGGCAGGAGACAGAACTACGACACGAATGTATGTGACCAGGTCACAAGCTGAACAATGGACTGACGCTAGGACCGCTGTAAGGGACATACAGACTACGGGCACACAAGACTAATTGACCGAGTGGGAAAAGGTGGGACTAATAGACGAGGAAGATTGCTGGAGAACTAAAGACGGAAATAAATGGCTGTTACTCAATGCCTACCTCATCCCCATATTGACCATGGCACATTTACCAGCACACATAGGCTCCACCCCCATGATTGAACTAATCACCAGAGTATGGCATAATGTCAAGATAGCAGAATCTGCAAAACGCCTAGTACAACAATGTATAGTCTGCCTACAACACAACCCAGGGAAGGGCACAGTAGTACCACGGGGAGGGTTTGGAGTCCCTGACCACCCCTTTGAAATCCTTCAAATGGATTACATCCAACTAGAGAGATGCCATGGTCTAAAATATGTCCTGGTGTTTGTGTGCACTTTTAGCAAATGGGTGGAGGCATATCCCACCCGCGACAATACCGCCTTAGCAACTGCAAAAGTATTGCTGAAAGAATTCTTCCCCCGATATGGCCTTTGCAGAATTTTATGGAGCGACAACGGCCCCCACTTCGTAGCCGAGGTGATACAGAACATACTGAGAGGGTTGGGCGTAAAACAAAAGTTCCATGCCGTCTTCCACCCCCAATCAGCAGGCCTGGTAGAGAGACACAATGCAACATTGAAACTAAAACTAGCCAAAATAGTTGCCACGACCGGGTTGAAATGGCCCGACGCCCTTCCATTGGCATTGCTATCAATGCGCTCCACCCCAACCAAACACAGACTGACCCCGTATGAGGTGGTCTTCGGCAGGCCTATGAGCATTTGGGCGGCACCAAGACCCACCTCCATTACCGATGTCCCGAACATATTAATGTCGGATTATTTGCATAAATTGACAAATGAGCTAACAATTATCCACCAACAGGTGCAGCAAGCCTTGCCTGACGTATCCAGGGGCCCGGGACATGAAATAAAGCCAGGCGACCATGTGTTGATTCGCAACTTCCAAAGAACGAAGAATCTGGAGCCTAGGTGGACGGGCCCCTGGCAAGTCCGGATTACCACCCGAACTGCCCTCCGAGTGGAAGGAAAACGAAACTGGCTGCACGATCATCATTGCAAGCGAGTCCCTCCAACCCTGGCAACCTGTGAAGGGGTGGAGGTGCAAGAGGAAGTACTCGCGAAGAACCGACCAGCTCTGAGTTGCTACCCACAAGAAGACACCCTCGAACTATCAGAATTTCCCGACCCCACGGAGCCATCCAAGAAAGGGTACAACCTAAGATCGGCGAAAGGAGGTAGCTCCAACGACCAGGCCACTAACTGAGTCAAGGTCTCAGATCGGTAGCACAGTCAAACAATGCTACCAGGAAAGCGCCAGACAAAAGTCTGTGGTCCTACCAGTTGTTGAGCTCCTGGAAGATGATGGAAGAAACTGAACACCTGCAAAGCCACCGCAAAGACACCAAGACCGCTAACCTGCACAGCACAAAGACAATTGCACTTGTAGCCGCATTTCTCACCTGTCTCCTGCTAATGGTCGCACTCTTCTGGATCATTGAAGAGAATGCACCTGCATACAGAACATTGGCAACCAATCACCAACAAAGAACACTACCTGGTATCACTACCGCCACATCACCGAGAACGACGCAAAGAATTCTGGAATAATTATTTTGTGCAGATGTTGCACCAGCACAATCTTGCCACCAATGGTACCAACTGTTGGGTCTGTGGGCTGTTACCACATGCCACTGAACATTCCATCCCTTTCATCCTTCGCCCTTTTCTATTCACGGATCTTGCCTTGCCTGGATGATGCTCCTACAAGAAAGTTACAAAGACGATGCCACCTCCGACGGAACAATTGCCCAGTTCTACATTGAGTTCTGGCGAAACAATACAGGAAGAACAGCCGCCCCCTTCTGCCATCACACCTTCAATGCGACATTCCCGATGAATGTCCCCTCCAAAGAACGAGTGGAAATGCAAGTGTTAAATAATCCTAACAGAGCCACATTTTCCTACCTGAAGAAAAGAACTGCTGCAACACTGACTGTGGCCCTATCTGTAGTGAACGTCTCTGGCCTTGTATGTATTGAAGGCCGTGGGACTAAGAATGTGGGTCACAGCACCTGTAGCATTGTAAGGACTTTGAACACTGCCAACCCTGCAGCGCTTCTTGCATCACCCAATATGTACTTTGTTTGTGGAACCAAAGCCTACACCTGGAGGGGCACGTGCTACATCGCCTTTGTTTTGCCACCAACCTACACAGCCCATGCAGAGCATCATCGAGAAAAGCATTCTAAAGATACTGATCAAGCAGACTCTGCCTCATCACAGTTCCTCGACGCAGCAAAAGGGCTCATCCCGCTATGGGGTCCGATGGCAAACAGCCGAGCCATCAGACATCTGTCCCAAGTGGTAGAGACCGCCCTGAACGTCACTGCTGGCATCCTCACCAACACTGCTGAGCTCCAAGCGGTCCGTCTGGTTACCCTGCAAAATCGCATGGTCCTAGACGTGGTACTAGCGGACCGTGGAGGAGCATGCTGCATCATCGGTGCCAGCTGCTGCGTATGCATTCCTGATAAATCACCTTCTGTCTATGAAGCAATCAAACATCTCCATAGACTGCCTTCAGAAATTCATCAGGGATCAGAGACTTGGACAATTGGAAGTTGGCTTTGGGGCATCTTGAAGGAGTGGGGTTGGAAAATATCAATGATTCTCTTGGTCCCAGTATTGACAATATGTGGTTGTTGTTTGGGTATACACTGTATACCACCTTTGTGTTCTCTTTGCATAACTACCTTGCACCCTAAGACTATGGACACTCAGCTAACAAAAATGAGAGTAATGTATAATTAAGAGATACAGGACATTATGGAGATCGAAATAGACTGACAAGCTGGCTAGTTATGTTCAAAGGGGCCACGTGAACATTGCCTGCGCCATCTTGTCTGGTGGAAATTTCTATGTGCACATAAGCTGCAGTCATTTTAATCGATCACAGCCATTTTGTACTCTGTTGGTCACCTTTGTTTCACCCTGCCCTTACTAGCATCCCTCTGACCCTCTGACCGACCTGGTATGTGTGCTGGGGGCTATAAACTCTATTGCCACAACAAACCTCAGCGCCACTTGCTGCCACAAACTCGTTTTTCCTCTCATCTCTGTTTACAGGCAAACCTTTGGACACTCTAACCCTCACTGCACCTAGTTACACAAACAGGTTCCAAACACCAAAAAGACTCTTGCAACATGATTTATTGCACTGCAAACAGCAAGACTTGTTTTTACCAACAATGGGACCTGTTTTAATCAACAGAACGAACTCTTAGATCTGGCCGGTCTCACATGTTTTAGACCCTGAAGCAAGGTCCAGCTGCAAGATAAGATTGTCTGTTTGACCTGGGTGGGAAGAGAATTACTGTTGGGCTTGTGTGACAACCTGCCCGGGGCGAGGACTCCAAGCTTGTGTAACCATTTTGATGAAACAAATGCATGGTGTCAAACCTGTATAAAAGGAAGAGCCAAAGGAGTTATCAGCAGAACACCTCCCTCAGACATCCCGATGTCTGCAGTTGACGTGATCTCCTCATGAGAAATAAACCTTTTTCTTGTCTTCAAGATTCCAGCGCTTGCCTCATTATTTTGATAGCGAACCCAACGTGAATTAGAGGTGGAACCCTGCACCAGGCAGCATTGAGGGTCTTAGAAGACTCGCTGCCTTTCACACAGCGAGTTAGATAGAAATTGGGCATGAGGCAGGAAACTTGTTCCATTGACTTTGTGAGTTGAGTGGAACAGCTGAAACTGGCAGAATGGAATATACCAACAGGAGGGGAAGTTCTACAAGGATGGTTTCAAATGGGGCTTGTCTTCTCCTACATGCTTGTCGGCTCAAGGATCTTCAACTCAGAAACTCAACAGATGCAATTAAAAGACTGGCAGTGCATAAAAGTGTTGTATAAAAGTGTTGTGTCTGTGTGTTCTTGTAATGGTGTCGCAGCCTCTCAGAATCTGCTTTGGCATTTTTTCACTTGAGTAAGAAGAGGAAGGGAGATGAGGAATTAACACCTAGATTATTTACTAAGAGACTTCTCTTCCTACTCATCATACATAAGCGTCAACTGCAAAACCCTATAGTAAGAAGGTGGTAACGCTTCACTGTGATAGCATGGGTAAGTTCACAGAATAACTGATAGAAAGGTTGTACCTTATAGGCTTGAGCAAGGGGGTTGTCTATTAGGGCGAATGCTTAGGCTTTGAATGAAAAAGGCAAAAGAGTGACTGTACTGGGGTACAGACACATCCCAGCTGTGCAAGTACCCTAGGAGGAGACGATTATATACATTAATACTTATTGGTGTGCATGTTACATACAGAGCTGATGACAGCAGCTCTAGTTAAGATGCAAACCTTCAATACATAGAAAGGTTTTTTTGAGTTGCTTATATCAATTATGTCCCATTTGACAAATGAAAACTAAAAAAAAAGCTGAATAGTGCTTACAGATTTAGGGGCCGATTTATATCTTGGCAGTATTTATACTCCGTTGCAATGATGGTGGAGTACATATAATGCAATGATAAAGGTACGCCTGTCCTATTTTGATGTGGAAGGACCTTAGGTTTGACTACAGCAGTGACCACTCCTTCACTGCAATAGCAAAACTTCTCAAACGGACCAACGTAGTAAGGACTGTCGGAGAAATGGCTACATGTCAGCCCTTCTAATCAGGATGGACAGATATTTAACCAGGCCGAGTTCTTTGATTACAAAATTCAGAACATTATAAAAACTCTCCCCCAAATCGACCCGGTATCGATGAGCCCCCCAGTAGACTGCCCTCCTCACTCACCGCCTCGAATGCTTTCCCCCTCTCCCCTTGGAAACGTTCCTGACACTTATGCCTACAGTAAAAAGCGGTTCACCAAGAGACCCAGCGCCCATGCACATCTAAACCAAAGTGGCATCCATCATCGGTCCTACCATCACCCACACCAGTGGCGGCTGGTATTATGGGGCGTAGGGGGCGTTGCCCCACCTACCAGCGTCGGGGGGAAACTAAAGGGAGAGTCTGAACACCAATTGAGCAGTTTAAAGAGGTGCTCACTGCTTGGTGGTCCGCCGTGAAACTTGAAAGTTAAACTATGTAAAGTAAAATAAATATATATATATTTTTTTACTTACTTATAGAAGAGTCTTCCTGCGCAATGTGCGCATGTGCAAAAGCTGGGCGATAACTATTCGTCGCCCTCGAGGCACAAGCGAGGAGCGAGGAGGCGGGTGACATCAGCCTTATGGGAGTGGCTGAAAAAAGCGGCAGTGCATGGGTTTCAAATGGGGCGATAATGAATTGGCCCAGGGCGCGGTCAGTGGAGCGCCATTCAGGGTAATGGGAAGGGGCAGGGCTGGCTCACAGTGCAGGGGGCGGTAACAATTACTGCACTCCTTTCGCCTCCGTAAATTAGGCTTTCTCATTGGGTGAGGCCGAGGCGCGCGGAAGTGGCAATCCATTTATTTTCAGTTTGGCAGGCAGTTCCTATTTCCGGGAGGGGTGTGTTTCTTTCTGGGAAAAGGCACCTGCAGCCGTGATTTCAAACGACACGACACATGTGCAGGTAAGCCTTTTCCCTTTTTTTGAACCCCAGGACTCGGCAGACCTGCTGTTAAATGTCGGATCCTGAGTCCGGAGCCCCTTACTGCACACACGATCTATTCAGGAGCCCATCACTGCACACATGATCTACTCCAGAATCGGAGCCCTTCCCTTTGCTATAACGCACTCTCTCACTGCACGGAGTGCACACACTGGCTACTCCTCAACTTCTACCAATGCACTGCCTACTTCTAAGCCGCGCACTGCACTCCTGCTGCGGCTCTCACTGCATACATCGTCAAATCCCGAGAACCTCACTGCACACACAGTCTACTGCGGATCCTCTCAGACTGGACACATAATCCAGAGCATCTCGCAGAACACGTCTTCTAGACTTCTATCCTAGCGCACTGGCTGATCTGAAGCCTTTCACTGCACACACTGTCTATCGAGTCCCGAGCCTCCCACTGTATCTACCTGCTACTACTCCTTCCTCCAGGTCTCACTGCATACATGTTTTACTCCCCAAGTCCCTCCCTGCACACAGCGTCTACTCCCAGGTCCGCTCACTGCACATACCTACCCTCTGGACTTCTACCTGCACAGCTAACTCCCAAAGCGCACCTCTGCCCCTCTCCCTGCCCATACAAACTGTGGCACCACCCTGCCAGTGCCACAGCCACCTCAGCATGAACTGGCTTCCCTCCCTGCACACCCCGTCATAACTCCCTGCGCATGCAGTGCCTCTCCCTTCCTTTAAACGCCAGCATCAGCCAGTGGGTTGATGCTGGCGTGTAGAGGAAGGGAGAGGCACCGACCTGTACGGAGGGGTCAGCCCCACAGGGCCCGCACTGGTGATGGGGTCACTGGGGGGTTCCCCTGTTGGCAAAGCTCCGGGACCGTTCCTGCAGCTCCTTAGACTGGTTGGGCCGTGCACTTCCTGCAGCTCCAACTGCAGCCCCTGGTGTCTCAGCAGGCCCTGCTGGGAAGGCTCACAATCTCCAATGAATACGTTTTTGGCCGTTGGCAGCTTTCGGCGAGAGCAGTCTTTGTAATTAAATACTCTCTCTCAGCAAATACAGCCAATTCTCTTCTGTTTGAAGCTTATTAATAACCGTGAGGTGGGAGTAAACAGAAATTAACTAAGAGGAAAACAAATATACAGTTCTGAATTCATTCGCCAGATGGGAGCCTTTGATCCACACTCCCAACTCTGTTATAGTTTCGAGACTCTTCCTCCCATCGTTAAAGGTTAGGTGTTGCCTGGGATCGCCACCAAAGTGAGAATATTACACATTATGACAAATGTTAGATTTACAAACACAACCCTATACTACAATGTATGCTATAAACTTAATAAAATGAACAGCTGACAGAAAGAGGAATTCATGCAAAATGCATGCAGTGCTGGCTCATTCATAGAGGCATGGGGGCATCAAAAATTTCTCGGGGGGACAACCCCCCCCCTCCCGAACTCCTCGTAGGTGGTTCAGGCTTGCTTGCTACGCAGTGAAGTACAACAATTGTCTTACGCCTCACCACTTTCAAATGTCACCAGCCGCCCCTGACCCACACCATCAACGCCTCACTTTGCACAGGAATAGTCCCCCAACTTTGGAAAGAAGCAATGGTGAAGACGCTTCTCAAGAAGCCACACCTTGACCCCTTAGATCTGGGCAACTACTGCCCCATCTCTCTTCTACCCGAGATCTCAAAAATCACCGAAAAATATGTCAATCAGACCCTCTCCAATTTCCTGGAAACCTCCAACTTGCTACATCCTTCCCAAACAGGCTTCCGGCCTAGGCACAGTACGGAGACTGCTCTGCTGGCAGTTGTGGAGGAAACCAGGAAAATCTTAGATGCAGGAGGTGCGGCAGCCATCGTCCTTCTGGACTTGAGCGCGGCCTTCGATACGGTGAAACACCAGGTCCTGATACACCGTCTCGAAAATCTGGGAGTTGTTGGAACCGCCCTGAGTTGGCTGCACTCCTTCCTGAAGGGACGCTCGTTTCAGGTTTTTGAAGAAGGTATAAGCTCCAAACCCTGTCCCCTCCAGTGTGGCGTACCTCAGGGCTCATCCCTGAGTCCTACGCTTTTTAACTCGTATATGGTCCCTTTGGCATCAATTGTGGCTCCATTTGGGATCCATATGGTCACCTACGCCGACGACACCCAAATGGTCGTAGCCCTAAACCAATCTTCTCCGCACTCTACGGCCCTGAAAGCCTGTCTTTCGGAGGTGGTAAAATGGACGGGGTCTTCCCACCTGAAATTAAATGGAGGAAAAACCGAGGTCATGATCCTAGGTAATTTCGACAACACGTCACTCAGAACCTTCTGTCCGGCATGCATGGGCCCAGTTCCAACCCCTAAGCATGAAATTAACAGTCTGGGTATCTGGGTATCTGGCTAGACCATAACTTGACATTTCACGCGCAAGCCAGCAAGACAGTGGCAATCTGCTTTGGCCTGCTCAGAATGGCAAGGAAGGTTCTCCCCCTGCTCCCTCCCCAAGCCAGGAAAATCATTGTCCATTCTATCATGCTCTCCAGACTGGATTATGGCAATGCGCTCTATCTGGGAGCCCCCTATCTCAGTGATCAATAAACTACAGATCATCCAGAACTATGCAGCCAGACTGCTGACAGGAACACCCAAATTGCTCTCCGCAAAACCAGCCCTCCGTCTCCTACACTGGCTCCCCATGAAAGAGCGAATTGGCTTCAAATCCCTCTGTATCGTCCATAGATCCCTACAGGGGATAGGCCCTCCCGTGATCTCAGCCATAGTTCACCCATACAAAGCAAGGAGAAAGCTTCGCTCGGATGACCTCCACCTCATCGAGATCCCCAGAATCAAACGAGCTAGAAGTGGTGGCAGACAATTCTCTTTGAATGTAGGGACTCTGGAACGCTCTTCCGCTCCACCTCTGGAAAGAGGCCAGTCACTGTGCCTTCAGGAAACACCTCAAAACCTTTCTATTCCCCTAAATCAATTCATCCTTCCGCGTCCACCCGTTAACCAGTCATGCCTAGCGCTGGGAGGCCTCCGGGTAGCCATGCCCTCTACAAGTGTACCTTTCAGTTCATTTCATTTCATTTCATTCATTCCATTTCATTTCATTTCATTCCATTCCATTTCATTCACTATTTTACTCTCTGTCCCCACCAGGCAAACCCTGGCGGTAAGGGACAGTACAATGGTAATAATTCCCCCCTTGCCATTGGAGATGAATCAAAAAGCAAGGGGAGCATTTATTTTCAAAAGGAAAATTCTTTTTCAGGATTTTCTTTTTAAAAATAGAAAGAAATCCCGTTTGGGGCAGTGCTGTGTCATGCTGAGACAGCCCTGCACATAAACAGCTGAATGCATTGGCAGGAATCACGTGATGGTAGTTCCTCTCAAAGCATCACACATTATCTCCAGCTTGGTGGCCATTTTTAAATGTAAATTTGGCAGGCAGTCCCTACATCAGGGGGACAGACTAATTTACTCCATCCCCCGGCGGAACGCCAAGCAGGTCACCCCTTAATCTCTAAAGTTTTTGTGCCAAGTGGTCATGGGAAGGAGAGATAGGATAAAGGGAGAATCTTGAATGTTGTATTTCCCCTTTGAAATTTCCTACAGAAGATGTGTTTAGGAAAACCAAAAAAGCAACAAACGGGACAGAGGTGGCACAAGGCATACTTCGAGCACAGAATAAACAGTACTTGCAGGAAGACGAGTATTTCGTAAAGCATTTCTCAACCAGTAAATGATACCGAGTTCAAACTTCTAAAGTCACCAGACTAGTTGAGAGGAATTCCCGTGCATTGCTACTGGATCCGTGTTGACAGGACCGATTTTTTGCACGCATTTTTTTAAGTTTTGTTTTACAATGGTGCATTATTCAGTCTCTGAAATCTGTTTCACTCTGAAGTGGCCAGAATGTGGAATGTTTGTCACTATTTTAAACAATTTAGTATAAATGTGTACAGTTTAAAAAGAAGACTTCCAATTATACAGACAGAAAAACATCTATTTTCCTGTCTATTTATTTTGAAAAATGGAAAAATAAAAAGATGTTCTACAAAACAAATGCTTTTAGATGACTGGTTTGTACTGCATATGGCTAAAATATATTACACATTTACCCATGAGTAAACATTTGTTGGTTAAATTAGGGAGAACCTGGTTTGGCAGTTCGGGCTGGACTGTTCCAATAGGGGCAGGGTCAAGAATGATTTGCCTATAGTTGGGTACAAACTGTTGTGGCATGGTGTGCAAAACCGTGACGGATTGGGATGTGGCCCAAGTAATAACCAGTGGCTGAGATGAATCCAAGCATTCTGTCCATCACTTTTTTTGCATACTTTATATTAAATGTGGCCGCCTTATTCTTATACAAACTTTACTCACAAAAAAAACATTCACCTGATAAAACATTATCGGATGCGACTGTTCTAATCACAGGCACCAATTTATAACACATTTTAAAAAGAAGTACAAGAAAAATAAGCAGCTGGAATTGAAAGTTGATGTACAAAAATGTGTAACATTTAAAACGAACACTTCGAACCAACTGAAGGGAAAGGAACTATTTTTAGGCGGAAGGGAAAAATGTGCACAGGCATTGTCAGTCACTCAACGTGAAGTGAGCCAATGGGTAAAGTGGGCTAAGCCACTGCCCCACTGTTAGCTGTGGCCAGACTTAAAAATAAAATATTTGCAAGACGAGCATGCATAACATGCTGTATGTGCATAACTTGTACCGGGGGTGCTAAACGCCTACCGAGTACGAATGACTTACACCAGCTTGAACTACGTGTGGTTAGAGAAAGAGTTGGAATAGCAACATCACAGCATTTACACACACAAAATTGACGTGAACAGGGAGAAGACCAAAGACCAGCAATACAAATGTAGTTCACACTCACAAAGGGACTAATCCCTTGGAAAAAAAGCTGATTTGCAAGCATGAACAAACAATTTGCTCCTGATGACCCTGTTTTGAACTGGACCCCCTCCAAGTAGTCTTAATTCAGAAACTGAGCTGAGTCGAATGTAAAGAACTGGTCTTCTAGTTCCGGACAGAGAATTTGGTGCATTTTCCAGTCTTGTAAGTAAATTCAGCATAAGAAAAGGACCAGCAATAGTGATTGTATGACCATCATCTTGAACTTTTTTGAGTAGATGGTACTTCTGCCATGTGGACTCGGGATATATTCTTGGAATTGGGGGGGTTAAAGGGGTGACGGGAATGTCCCATCGGCACATCTTCCAACCTCCCCACGGTGGCGTGACATCAGCATGTGGACCTTGAGCATCTTGTCACTTCACAACTTGTCCGTCAACAAGCCAACACCTCCCGAATGGTACAGCTGCAAACAAGGTCTCACTGCTGAATCTTTTCAGAAGGGTAATTGGTGATGGAACTAGCGATTCACATGGTAGCACCTCTTAATATATGATGCTCATATTGCTGTCGAAAATCAAAAATTGAACAGTGTCTAAAAAAAATAGGGTTATCCCATCTCGGTTGACGGTCAGGTGGAGGGAGGCTCGGAGCACGCCAGGAGGAGGACTAGCACCCCATCCCAATCTGTATTCTGTCCTCAGTTCACCGACGTGCAGAGAATAATTTCTGGCTTAGGGCCCTAAAGGGATTATCCCATTACCATATATACCATTGGGTGAGAGGATGTAGCCTTACGGCTAGAACGGTCGTCCTCGAAGCTGGGGAACCGGGTTCGAGTCTCGGCAATGACGCTCAACATCCTGTGATTCTGGGCAGATCACTTAATTTCCCCGTGCCTAACAATGAATGTGTCGTTCTGTAACGCAACTGGTGCTCATGTAAAGAGCTCTGATGCACAATATCTTCGGGTCTGGTTCGCGCTATATAAAACGCTACAAAAAAAAAAAAAGGTTGGTCTAAGAGTGCGGACGATTTTTGAACATCAGACTTTCAATAGATCACACCTCTTCCTCAGTAAAGAATGCTACCATGTTTAATTGCTGCATGAATAATTTTTTTAATCACAATTTGTTTAATGCTTTGGCTACACCTTTCCCAGAATGTTTTCTATTTTAATCTTTCTAAGCCCTTGGGTGTTTCTTGGTAAACCCTGTGCACATGTCATCCATCTGCTGTTCCAACTCCTACCTCACCCATGACAGTCTTCAGAATAACATCTATGTATGCCTAAACCAGTGTATTAAGTCTGAATAGCTCCAATTGAAATAAACCATCTAAACAAGAGTGAGTGATGGACTGGGCAAATACCGGTGATAAAGACTGGGCAAGAGCCCAGCGGCATTGTCACAAGGCAGGAAGTCAACTGAAAAGGGTGAAAAGGGTATCCTAATGAATACGCATAGTCGGCACAAATGGAAACTGGCTGCTTTGTTGATTCTGTTCATGTGTGGTATAAGCGATAGCATGTAAAACCAGTGAACACATATGCTGCATGTGACAAAGCAAATCCACTTTCTTTAAGTTAATCGGTTTATCATTGGGTCACATTTATTTCTGTGATACAAAGGTAGAGCAAGAGGGAGAGGAGTTGGCCTAACGGCTAGGGCAGTCGACCTCGAATCTGGGGAACTGGGTTCGAGTCTCGGCAATGACGTTGAACATCCTGTGATTCTGGGCAAATCACTTAATCTCCCCGTGCCTAACAAAAATTAATGTGTCCTCATGTAATGTAACTGGTGCTATATAAAGCACTCTGATACCCGATTCAGGTCATGTTTGCGCTATATAAAACTCTAAAACGTTTTTTGTTTTTTTTTAAAGTTAATTGCTGTTTTCAAGAGCTTAAGCTGCCAAAAATGTTCTTCTTCTACAGTTGAAATTTTGCAATGTACTGATGGAGGGTGTGAAAAGTGTTTTGATATTGAGGGAGTGCCATCCGCTTACTTGTGGATGTGCCCCTAATCCCATCAAAGGCCTGCAATTCCCTAGAAACACAAAAATGAAACCTCAGAAACTTAATAAAAGTGACCTCACATGAATCATAAAATACTTCAACATGATTGATCTTCGCCCTTTACTAGTCAGGACTGCAAAAATGAAATCTCACACTTAAGGTTCAATAGAGTTGGAGTTGTCTGGTAAGGTAAATAAAATTCCTTAGATTTGTGGGGAAAGAGGCAAACCTAGAGAAATCCCTGCCAGCAGTATTTCCTATAAGATAGTCTCCCTGGGTGTCTTGAACTAATTTCCCACTTCCTCCATAAATGAGATGGTTCCTATCCGAATCGCACGTGTCCTGGGAGCAACACCAGGGCTGGACTCATTCATCCACCACAGAGTAAAATCCACTCAGGACTTTAGACCGATTACCAAATATGCAAAGATTCTTAATTAAATTAATTGTACGCAAATGAATAGTGATTGTCTGACAGGACTTTATTATTCTGCGGTTTGGTAAGCCCATTCCTAGATTTCACACTACGTGCCACGGCCTAGTATCGTCTACATTCTAAGTACACTGCCCATTCAATGGCTTATAATTTGGTTTATTCTGCATGTTTTACTAAAAGACCCACTAAGATGAGAAGAGGAGAGCTCAATACATGATGTCCCCGATTGGTTTGCAGGAAAGCTACCAGCTGGTGTTTCTTCAGATGCTGTGGTTCTTTAGGGTTTTGAAATCCTATATCACAGTAGGGAAGGTTGATGGCACCGACACCGAGCAAAAGGTTGCTACCGTTCCAGGCAAATGTTTCATGGATGTCAAATTCTTTCTGTAGGTCTCGTGGCCGAGGAGGTACTCAGGGGAACATTTGTGCCTGGTGCCGTTGTTTTCTCTGACTGTTTGATAGCCGTGAATACTCTTGCTTTCAAATCTTAGCCAGGATTCCCTTAAGATTCCTTGACTCTCCCTTCATAAATGTGGTTCAGCAGATACTCTTAAGGGTCTGATATCCCATCCGCCAAATATATAAATCCCATAATATCCTATGGAATTTATATTTCGGCGGACGGAAAATCCGGCACCGCTGTGACGAAGTAACCTGTCTGCCGAAATCTAAATCAGGCCCTAAGGCAGAGAGTTAGGCTCCGAAAAAATATAACAAAATTGTTACAATGTATTTTCAAAAATATTTTTTAGGCTGTTTTACAGAACGCAGGCATACAATTACAGTCACTAAGTCACTTCATAAATCACAAGTATGAATGTTAAGCCAAAGGAATTTAATTGAAGGTGAAACACCTTTAACACTGCAGAAGAACAGAATAGATAATACAGATCACAATAAAAAAATTCTTACGCCCTTAGCACTGCTGGTTGGAACGTTATGACTCCAACCATGTTTTAAGCGAAGTGGCTGGACTGTGATAAACTAGTGCAAAGCCGACCTGTGCCCTGATTTGGGACTCAGAGGGTATTCTTAAGTTTACTTTCAATTAAAAAAGTCTGCCTGAGTACTTGAGAACGCGAAGTCACCAAATAAGATAGTATATGACATTATTTGTAGTTGTTAACGCAGTAGGCTTTTAAAACATGTACATAAATGTGCATGTGTTTCTTTCTCTAGTCTGTTGTACCTTTCACTAGCTAAAAAGATGTAACCTTACAAGGACAGAAGTCTGTAGAGTGTTTTTGCACAAGTGTAAATTTTCAAAAGTTATATATTTATGAATGAACGAATGATAATCTTACAGAGCGCAAACATTGCCGAAGGCGTCAAAGCACTAGGGATAGAGCAAGCGGTCATTAATAGTAGAGATGGAGCTTCAGATATTAAAGTGCGAAGAGCCATGTTTTTAAAGATTCACGAAAAGGTAGATGGGACTTTTGACAAGAGATCGTTAGATGGAGAGTGTCCAAGAGGCGGCACGGCAAAGGCACTCCCTCCCCACCAGCCCTCCTAAACCTGGGGACTACCAGCCAATTTGTATTGGCTGACTGCAGCGGTTTGGTGGGGACGTACCGCTGGAAGAGTCTTTTGATCCCTTCATGACCAGAACTATGAAGAGCCCTATGAACAATACATAGGGCCTTGAACAGAATTCTCTTTCCAAGAGGAAGCCAATGTATTTTGCAAATTGCTGCAGAAACAGAGTTGCGTTTAGGAAGATCCATCACGAGTCTTGCTGCTGCATTCTGTACAAGTTGCAGTTTATGAATGGATCTCTTGTTAATATCCAGATAGGGGGCATTACAATAATCCAGCCTGGGCAAGATCAGGGCAACGGCTACCTGCTTTCGAGAAGAGAGAGAAAGACATGGAAAAATCTTCCTCAAAATCCTGATGACCCCAAAACAGGCCGAAACAGTTCTATTGACCTGGGGGTCGAAAGAAAGTGAACTGACGACTATAACACACAGATTTTTTGCTGGACAGGGGCAAGGTCCAAGTATTTCAGGCCACCAGGAGTGTGACCATATAGATTGTTGGCTGCCAAAAACCAGGACCTCAGTTTTATCCCCATTGAGTCGTAAATAGTTGTTTATCATCCAATCGGCCACGGCCCGCACGCAGCTTTTAAAATTTGCTACGGGTGCTTCAATGCGGTTTGTGATAGACACAATTATTTGTGTGTCATCCGCATAAGACACAGCCTCCAGCCCGAAAGATCTGATTAACTTGGCCAATGGAGAGACATAAATGTTAAATAAAGTGGGACTCAATGAGGAACCTTGTGGAACTCCACAGAAGGTGGAAATGGAGTCAGAATAAAATTGCTCCATCGTTACTCTTTGTGACCAATCTGAGAGAAATGAGGACTAAAGATCCAGAGCAGAGCCTGATACCGCAATTTCTTGAAGACGGTTAATCAGCGCTGTTGGCGAGATGGTATTAAAAGCTACAGATCCGTCCAAAAGTATTAACAGAGAAGTTTGCCCAGCATTTATTTTTGTACGCATGTTGTTTACTGCAGATGTTAGGGCAATCTCAGAGCTGTGGCCACTCCTTAACCCCTTCAGTGCCCATGACGAGCTGGACTCGTCATGGGCTGCGGTGGCGCTGTGCCCATGACGAGTCCAGCTCGTCATGAACTCCGCCCGCTAATACAAAGCGCGGCACTGGGCGGGGAAAGGGGCGGGCATGCAAGGGGTTAAGCCATATTGGGAGCCATCAAGCAGGCGATGTTGTTCCAGGTAGGTGCTTAGTTGGGTATTTAGGTGCTTCTCCAGAATTTTGGTAGGGACTAGTAAACGTGAAATGGGACTATAATTTTTAGGTTCAAAAGGGTCCAGGTTGGTTTTCTTTAGTAAAGGCTTAACCACCACTGTTTCCCAGTTAAGAGGAATAAGCCCTGATGAGATGGCCAGATTAAGCGTGGACGTTAGGTGAGGGACAATCATCTCCCTTCCTAATTTCATAATCTTCGGGGGGGAAGGTTACAAAGGGGACCCCGATGTAATCCCCCCTAAAAGATGATCCCTTTGCTCATGAGACAGGGGAGGAAAGATGGACAATGTGACTTCCCTCTCATCTGATTTAGGAGGGTTATAAAATTCAGAGATAGTTATATGAGCCTTGTTAGCGAGCTCTAAGTTGAGATTGTCCAGGGAAGGTGTAGAGAGAGAGTTAATCACATTAAATAGTTCCCTAAGGGATTTGAGCAATTCTGTCTTTCGAGAATAAAATAATGATTTTTCTTCTTTGATGGCTATTTTGTATTCTGCTAGCTTCTTTTTGTGATTATATCTTTTGATCAGGTCAAGATGTCACTGCCAAATCCTCTCTTGGTGGCGACAGGTTTGCCTACGTTTTCTCAACTTCTCTGAAAACCAGGGGGCAATGGGCATATTTCTGCCTACATAATGTTCTTTGAGGGGGGCAAGGGAGTTGATAGCTGTCATGAGCCAGTTAGGATATTCTGTAGATGCCAAATTGGTGTCATTATGACTGGTTCAATGAGGATTACTAAGAGCCCTGATAAGAGATTTCTTATTGATACGACTGTAGTTTCTTTTAAGTACTTTAATATTCCCCTTATTCAGAGTGTTGTGTAGTCATGAAAACGCAAACGAAAAAGGAACAGCAAAATGATCTGACCAAGAGAGTTGAAGAGGCTCCATCACTGTGAGGCGGGGATCATAAGAAAAGATGCCATCCAGCGTATGTCCCGCCTCATAGGTAGTAGATTTTACCAATTGTGGTAGCCACAGCATGCCAGGGTTTCTATAACAGTCTGTGATGCTTTGCATAAAATATTTTCTAAAATGAAAATGTAAATCTCCCAGGAGAGTCAAATTTTGTTTTCCCAAATAAGGGTCTATGCAATTTGTAAAATCCTGGGTAAGGGATGATCTGGGCCCAGGAGGGCGATAAGTCACGATTCCGGCAAACCTTTGTCAGAAACATTTTTAGTGAAAAAGATATCGGTTGATAGGGGTATAGTGGAGTTGGTTACCGGCTCAATGAAACAGATGTAGGAGTTCTTGTACAGAATGCCTAACCCACCCCCAACTTTGCCTATTCTGTCAAATCATGGTAGAGCGTATCCATGTGGGATTGCATCGACCAGGTCAGGGCCAGAACAATCCTTGGCCCAGGTCTCCGTAATGAAAACCCAGTCTGGCCTTTGGGAAGAGACAAAATCACTTAATTCATCTTTATTTTTAATCAAGGATCTGGTGTTGATTAAGTATCCAGAGAAGGAGTTCTCCCAAGGGTTATTAGAGGGAAGGGGTCATGGGCAGGTATTTGACTAACTTTAGCGGGAGGTATCTGAAAATTACAGGTAGGGCAAACAAAGACCTGGTCAGGTGAGTCAGCTTCCAGTTTTGCAGTATGGCATTCAAACCTTCTATGCCTCCGCATGTCAAGGAGAATAGGCTAAAGGATTCATTGTGTCCCTTGAAAAAAGACCAGGGGTTCTGGCGCAAGGCGCAGTCCAGGCGTGGATGGGTGCAGATGGGCTTGCCTTAGGCACGCCAGCAGTGAAGCCCCTGCGCGTGTCCGGCCGAGCATGCTCCGGAAAACACTGCTGACCCCCACTGGAAGACAAGACAACGTACCAGGAAATGAGAAGAAAGGACCCGCTTCCCTCTGCAACAATCGCCAAACTGAAGCGGCAGACTAGGGAATTAAGGTAGGGGGATGGGGAGATCTTAAAATCCTCAAAAAGAATTTATTAATACAAACAGTTAAAAGAGTTTTAAAATCAATGCTCACCCTAAGAGATTCCCACAGCGGGAGTCACAGACAGCATACCGCCGTCTATCCGCTGCGTATCCAGTCCAGCATGCTCCTAAATAGGCTGGGCCAGAAAACCCTAGTGCGCTGACCCACACTGGAAGACAGACAACGTACCAGGAAATGAGCAGAAAGGACCCGCTTCTCTCTGCAAAAATCGCCAAACTGAAGCGGCAGACCGGGGAAGTAAGGTAGGGAGGCGGGGGGGGGTCTTAAAATCCTCAAAAAGAAAGTAGTAATACAAACAGTTAAAGAAGTTTTAAAATAAATGCTCACATTAGGAGATTCCCACAGTGGGAGTCACAGACAGCATACCGCCGTCCATCTATATTTATGTGATACTTGTTTCCAGCCTGATGCTTGTGCAGACAATATTGTGCAAAGAGATTAATTAATGCAATATATTTTGAAGTGGTTATTTTACTTATGGAGGAAAGGTTACATGAATATAATGAATGCTCACACAGAAAATGGTGACGTATTTATATTATAAAGATGCAAGTGCTCGTACATAAAGCAGGAGAATGTTTTATTGTTTTATTTTTATTTTCATGTAACACCTTGATTCCTCTTCCAGTGTTGACAGAAGAATGTTATGCTTTAAAAGGGCTCCCAGATACTTTTAGGTTCTATACATGAATTGTTCGTATTGTGCAAAACACTTTTAGAACACTTAAATTTATTGGCAAGTACCTCACTTCTCTCATTTGTACAGGAACCCTTAGCATAGGCACATTTTAGAGCACAAGCTCACTTAGGCTTATTTTGTGGCCACAGTTTTGGATGGAGCACCCCTTGATATCATTGTGCAGAGCACATAGTTGTTCAAGCTAATGATTTCGCTATTTGATTATGCTCTTTTAATTTGATTGGTACATTATTTCAAAAGGCAATTAATGTGCCATGAGTAAACTATTATACTGACCATTGGTACTATTTTTGCTAGTTACATTACTAATGCAATATACATTATATTTTCTGGGTAAATCAGGGCCGTTTCTACCATTAGGCAAGACCAGGCAGCTGCCTAGGGCGGCAAAAGGGGGAGGACAGCAAAAAACATGCGTGCATGAACGTTTGTTAAATAAATATACCCCTTTTATTTGTGCTGTACTCGTTATCTGTAAAAATATGATAATAAAGAGCACGGATTCGCGTTTGGGAAGAAATCGTTCCAGCCCCAGGGCCCGCTAAAAGAGACACGACTTAGACTTCTTGTTGGAGAAATCTGGAGCAAACCTACGTGAAAGGCAATACCGATTGAGCCTGTGAAAGAGGTATGCTCAGTTATTTGTGCGGTAACACTTTGTATTGTGCTAAAAACAGGCCTGTGCGACTTTGCATTTACATATCATATTATTCCCGGATTAATGCAACTTTTTAGTCTGCACAGCTTTTTTAAAGAATGTATTTCTTTTAGCAATTCCGACAGCACAGTAGAAAAAAAAACACAATTGTAGCCATCATCCCAAACACGTAGTCGGATCAGGAATATTCCCTCTCCCAGGGACCAGTGATTACATAACAGTTCATTAGAAATTTACCATTACTTAGTTTATCCTTCTCAGAAATGCGCCTCGCTCCCCATGATGCCAATAAGCCACTACCCCTCAGATTCTTAAGTCTGCACAGTTATTTCCGAGAGTAAACAGAGTCTAAAGATTAGACGTCACGTAAGAGTGCTTTTTCAGATATTGAGAGAGAAAAGAGGCAGGAGAAGAGCTTGAAATACGTAGGTGTTGTCGAGCTGTGAACTGTGTCAGATAAGTATGTTCTATGTATGACTGCAAACCCCCCTCCTGTTTTGAGTGTGTTGTCTATATGTTGGATTCTATAACCATCTGGGATGAGGATGTCCAGGATGTGTGTGAAGGAAGGAGGTTGCGCACTTGGGGCCTTATTTATGAGGCCTTGCGTCACTTTTACGCCGCCGGTGCGTCAATTTCTGTGACGTACCAGCGGTGTAAAATATGCGCCATGTTACGTCATATTTACAAAGTGAACCATCTAGGTAGATGCGTCACTTGGTAAACCCCTGCCCCACATTATACCTGCGCCAGGTATAATGAATGCAGGGGGGGGGGTGTTCCGACGCAAGAATGGGTCATAGAAGTGACGCAGTGAAATCTATGAGATTTCACTGCACCACTTCAAGGACGCAAATGCGTCAATATCTTACGCCTGCCTCATGGTAGGCGTAACACTGACGCAGGCACATTTAACATGGGACTTGTAATGACCTATTGCTGGAGTTGCGTCACTTTTGTGACACACTCCAGCAATGTGTAATTTTTGCACCTACAGATACGTCAGAAATACTGACGTATCTGTAACTCCTTGCTCCATGATGCGTCATACTGTAAATATGACGCATCATTGGTGTCGCAAGGAGGGCGCAATGAAAAGTGACGCATCGCTGTTTTCTCGCAGCGATGCGACACGTTTCATAAATGAGGCCCTAGGTTTCAGTGATGAAGAGGGCATCTAGGTTATGTTGGGGGAAGACTGAAGAGCACGCATTGATAAGCACTCCTCCCACAACACCCTCAGTTGATGCTTATCAAGCAGACAGAAGTATTTGCATGCCTGAATCCAGAAGTGGCCCCAAAAAAGATTATCCTGGCATTGCTCGATATCTTGTCTAAGATAAAGCTTGCTCTGTCTCGAATCTCGCCCCATAAAGCAGCATACTATGGGTTGGTTTGATTCTGCACGGGTCTGTGTATCTGCCTGTGTTGTGTGTGATTGGAGGTGGTAGAGGCCAGTAGCCCTACTGTTCTTCCAACTCAAGCCCATGATAGCAGAAATGAGTTGGTACCCTCAGAACAGGGCAATAACACTTACATAGCCGCAACAATTGACACAGATGACTTACTTTAATACGGATTTGACAGCCCAGACTAGATAGAGAGACACCAAAGCAGGCCTCTATTCCCCAACACCTGGATGACAGGGGGAGAGAGTGATGGTAGTAAAAGGGAGGGGGCGCATTTTTCAATTCTCGCCTAGGGCGGCAAAACACCTAGAAACGGTCCGGGATAAATGTAATTTTATGAAAAGACCAAGTGAGTGCCTTTGGCAGAGTTTCTGATTCTACTTTGACTCTCGCTGATCGACCCATTTTCGTAGAGCAGAAGCACTGACATACTACCATTCTATGTCAAAAGCAGTCACACTTGCCCTATAACAGCGATGTCTCTACACAGAAGCATCCTAAAATGTCTAGGTACAGCCTTGCATGCCCAGGAGAATTACTATCTGCCCAATACAGTACTCATATATCAGATGCAGCCACATATTCTGTGTTATATGAAGTTAAATAGCTCACAGCGTCCATGGTGCCGCTTTCTTGAGCTATGGGCGGTCTGAAGCGGGCAGTCCTGTTGGCTCCGCAATTTCATGCTGACCGGAGCCTGGATTGTGGTGCTTTGGTGCATCCTCTTTAGGTCTCACCTAGCGACGCAGCGCATGCGCTACTCGCTTGGCGTGATCTACTTTCGTCGATTTTTCTACTGAAGGGGGGACAGGAGATGTGCACGCGTACGGACAGGAGATGTGCACGCTTACAGGTCACGGCGTTTCAGCACAACATGCGCATTACGCGCTTTCGCTTTCCCTCCCTCCCCCCGTCGGGCCCCTCCTCCTTCCATTGTGTGCCAGTGCTGCTCAGAGCCCGAAGCGCCATGCCTGCTCGGACTGGAGATTGTGCGCGGACTCCAAAGGAAGAAGATGGGAGGTAAGGTTCATGTGCGATAATCCCTTTTGCTTCGAGAGTTAGCGTATCCTATTTAGTTGAATACTTTGAGTTCATGTACTCCCCACGCTGCAGCACATTCGAAAAGCGCACCTGACGCCAATAATATATTCCTCAACCTATTGAGTCTTGAACGAGGTTAAAGTCGAGCATTTGTGGTTGGTAGGCTTTTCGATATCAAGGGAGGTAACGTGTTTTTTATGGCTGTAAAGGAGATTGCAAAGCAGTTGATTTAATTAGAGTTAATCGGAAGCATGTATGGATGGAGAAATAGATTCTAAGACACAGCCTATGTTTTCCCCAATTATCTTGTCTTTTAGTACTCTGCTCTCGCTCTTAGTTCATCTCCCTTCACAACTCCTGGTTTCACCTACCCTCGCTTAACATGTACCATTTCCAGTTTTTCGATCACCAAGTGTTACCAGATTGTGTAGCCTGTTTGAAGCGCAAAGATGGCCAAAAGTAAGCCCTCCGCTAGCTAAGCTGTTTACTGCTCAATTGTGCCAACAGCGCCTTTATGGCACTTTTTGTGTTTTTTGCAGTCTACTCACAGTTGTGTCTTAAGGACACAGCACAAAGTAGCAGCACATGTAAATATAAAATTGCATACATGAAAATACATTATGATTTTTTTTTTTTTTTGCTTGACACTATCGAAACCGCAGTGTTCACACAGGATGTAGACTCTATGCAATGAGGAGTTGTCACCCTTTCTTACTGGTTTAGCAGTACAATAAAATACTTTATTCGATTTTAAAGGATGAAATCATGCTAGTGAACATAAAAAAAATACAAAATAAAAATTCTTCACAGCCATCCATGAATATAGGTCTCGCATTTGCGAGATTTTGAACTATTGGCATTGTAAATGACAATGCCTTTTATGTGTTTAGAAAATCCTGCAATAATAAAAGGCATAGTTCTTTACAATACCAATAGGTCAAAGTTTCGAAAATGCGAGACCTATTGCATTGCAAATGCTTGTTGAAGTGGCTAACTCTTTAATGGTTAGTGTGTTGGGCTGTACAGTACAGGAATGCTTTGCGGTATTTGTTAAGAAGAGATGTACTAGGGGACAGCTATTATAGTGTTGATGTGGAGTCTCATGTGCCCTTGAGCTGCCTTCATATGCAAGGTGTAATATTTGCAAAGCTTGGAAACAACAATATGCTTACTGTTGCCTCATCTGCCCAGCCGCTGCAACTTTATTCCAAGAGCAGCCTCCATATACAGCAGCTGCTGTTATAGGGCTCTTATATGAAAATGTCCACCCACGCTACCATTCTATCTCAATTAGACTTTGGCAATACTGTTCTTGCAGGGGACTCTCAATGTGCCTTGACCCCCCTCCCCCCCCAGCCAGCCTACTCTCCTCCAAAATGTTATCACATCTCCCCAATACTCATGGGTGTACATTGGCTTCCTATCGAGGCCAGAATCAAATTAAGCCTGGGTTGCTTAGCCTTCAAAGAAATCCATGGAAAAGCCCTGTCTTACTTGACCAAGACATTAGGCAGATCAAGGAACTTGAGAAGAAGAGAAAACCTTAAACTGAAAACACCTTCATTCTGAACCTCTCATGCGCCACATCATTGCTTCTCCAGAGCGGTCCGAACCTTCTGGAACTCCTTATCCACCTTCATTAGATCAACTCCAATCCTACTGGTCTTCTAACGTCTTTTAAAGACTCCCCTGTTGAAGTTACACTTAATCCAATAACACCTGCGGTTCCTGCAGGTTCATTCTGTCCCACTCCTCACGGTCAGCTCTGCTGTTCGAGATAAATTGTTTTCCTTGCCCTACTCTGCCCTCATACTTATCATTTTCCTCTTCCCCTTCTTCTCCCCACTCCAGAATATCGTTTTTTCACTCTACCTATCTGCTACTCCCTCTGCAAGTCTTCTTCTCCTCTTCGTCTCTTTCCCACTCTCTTTTTCCCACTATTCCTCCTCCCAACCTCCCACCCTTCCAGAACCCTTTATTTGACCCCTTGTAGCTTTATGGCCTCAGCATATTATCTGTTTCATGCATGACCTCGTGTCACATAATTGTTAAAGAGTAAAGTACATCTATACTCTGCATGACCATGCGCTATGTAAATCTGTAAAATAAAAAACATTAAAAAATAAATAACATACCTAGGCACATTTGCATGTGCTCGAGTGAAGCCTCACATGTCCAGGTAGAACCACGATATTCTACTTACAATATTATATGTCAATGTGCACCTCCACATGGCAGATGTAGACCAATATGTCCACATCTGCATTTACATTCTAGGTTCAAGGACATATTTCTCTCATAGATCTACTGTCTTACATAATGATCATCAGAAGATGCTTACCCAGGCTGCTATAATGTCCACAGTACAATACTGCATTACATTGGTAAGGGGTTCCATTCGTCCTCGTCTGCACTTGTCCCCATATCACCATTGGCACTATTTACCTCTTTACCTTTCACTCAGGTGAGAGCCACAAAAGTTGAGTGTGATAATAAGCCCCATTTCATGACTCCTCCCCCATTCTCCTTCACAGCCCACAGCATGGGGCACCTTTAAGAAAACAGAGGCTGGAGTGCACCTTGATATATATATGGCTGTACGATGACAGCACTTGGGCATACAAATCTCACCTGGCTATTTTAATAATGCCTGTGGATTGACATCAGAAATCAAGCCTGCCCTTCACATTTGGATCCTGCCCAGAGTCTACGAGGCCATCTTGGGCATGGATTTAGATGTCAACCTTCTGAAGCAGATCGCACAAGCCATCACAAAGACCCAATAGGATGTTACTATCAACCAGCAGAAAAAGGAGTTTATATTAAATAAATGAACTGAGCCGAGCGTGGAAATAGATGAACAGCATACTAGTTCTGTGACCACATCCGCTGACACTGTTTTCGGTGGCTAATACCAATAACAAGATTTTCCTGGCTTCTGTAGAAAACCCTACATTATTGCTGGAAGTTTAGCCCCTCCTGGAAAGTATTCTGGCACTAACAAATGTCATGCCTGTGTGACCCCATGTAGATGGCATTTTTGAACCACTCTCATAAATACACCCAGAATTCTGAGACGTTGATTTGGGCAACCCTTGTAATTGATGGGGACAGTGCTTTGCCTCACAACTATGTGGACTCTGTTGAATCATGGATAAACTTCTCAAAAAGTCCACATAGGGTTGCCTACATTAAGACAAGGATCATGAGACTTCATTCATTTTGCTAGGGTCTTTCATTAGTTGCGTGCTGAAGTCAAATGGCCAGACGAGTACGCCAAAGCAACCTTTTACAATAAGCTAATGGAGGGGTTAAAGGATACACTTGCACTGGGGTGAATCGAACAAGCATAAGGGATGACATTTTTAAACGTAATTTTTCAGGATCCATTAAGATGACCTTATCACAAGAAGAGAAGGATAGACAAAGCAAAATGGACTGGCCCATTGTTTTGGCAAAGGAGACCAGTTTGTGCGAAACTGTCCGGCGATACAGGAAAACTGAGGACTCAACCTGCGACCCGCAAACCCCAAGGGGCAGTCTCCTACTGCCAGGGGTCCTAGGAGAATTACAGCGTTAGGGGATAGTGGTGTCTGGATGCTTCATAGATGCTCAATAAAGCCAACTTGAAGGATTAGGATTAAGACCAAGACTGCGGCAGGGGCCATCCACAGCATTACTGGCAGACCTCTGGTCTCTGGAGATATTGGTCAGGAAATGTAGCCATTGATGATGGTTTCAGAGAACGGGCATAAAGTCTCACACAGTTTCTGTAGAGTTTAGGAACTTCCTGGTTAAGGGCTTATATTTCATTCATTAACTTGCAGGTATCCTAACAGAATACGGAGTTCTAAATAATGTGTTACAAACATACCATAGACAGAATATCAACTTCAAAAATATTATGAAAGAAAGTATACCTAGGAAAGCATAGATTTATTATTCCTTAACTCCAGGTATATGTACCATGAAAATATCCATCTTTAAGCTGCATAGATGTGGATGTCTTCCAACATATTTTGGATATTTGGGATAACTTCCTCTTTATATATCTTCAAAACTTTAGAACATCATTTAATACATATGAAAGGGGGTCTTCGTTATTAAGCAGAATCATTCCCTATACACTAAACTTGAAAAGTGTAGCTTTGAAATGAACGACCTTCTTTTTGTGAGTTTTATAATACTAGATACGCAAGTTCAAATCGATCCTGAAAAGATCAGAGCGGTACAGGAATGGTCCCCAACATCAGCCAAATCAGTGTAACAATTCCCGGGATTCACAAACATTCTATAAAAGATTTTTCTCAGATTGCGCTACCTCTTACAAACCTTCCCTAGAAGTGGGGGTGCCTTTTTATTGGAGAATATATCAGAATCAAGGTTTCTCTTTATTCCCCCTGTTGTTCACAACTGCACCAGTTTTGAGACATTCAGAACGAACCCGGGCGTTGTTTGTTGAAACAGATGTATTTTTAGTCTCTCTTAGCGTACTCTTATCCCAATGACATCCAGATAAAGAAGCCAAGCATCCTGTAGCCTGTTATTCTCGAATACTGTCAGAATCAATACTGAACTGTATAATTTATGATCGGTAGTTACTGACCAGCACCTTTTAATCTTTGGAGACACTATTTAGAAGATTCCAATGATCCTTTCACAGTGTGGACAGAAGAACACAAAATTACATCCACGAAATGCATCAATATGGAATTTGCAAAGTGGTCTTTACTTTTCTTTTACTCTACGTTGCCATAGAAACGGGATAGCATATTCCATCACAAGACAAGAATCAGATGAAAGGTTAGAACTGCAACCGCTCCCTACCATCGTGGTACTGCATCACCAACCTCAAAACAAAGTCACACTTGCTCTAACTCAGCACAAGCACCACTCAAATGATGAACCGTTGGGTCTGGTTTGTAAAAGATCCAGAACTACCAAAATAAGTTACTAATCTGTTATTTCACGACAATCTACTGTTTGTGCTGGATTAGAATATGTAGGCGGAGATCATCAAAGGCTGTCATAATGCGGCCTTTGCGGGACATTCAGGAACATGCAAGACTATAGTTAAAGAAAGTTTGCTGCCCACTCCTAAGGAACCATTATTGCATTATTTCCATTGACGAAATCATCGATCTTCTAAAATCACAGGATGGATTAAACAATGTTCCGAGTCATCAGATACTGCCCTACCAAACTGGGCAATTTAATTATGGTTATGAACTGCCAAAAGCAGCTGAACCTGATGGACATTTTCACAAAGAAAAGGTATTCCTGCATGGATTCCCTGAAATTATAGTTCTGGAAGCAATGTGTCTTACTTTAATACCATCAATTTCAAATCAACTACATATCCCCTTCAAGCAGGTGGGCAAACAGAAATAATGAATCATCTCTGAAGTGTTTCACTATTCTCGTGAATATGAATGCGTTTCTACACATACTTATATTAACTCATTATATGCATCTCAGAGTTTTTCACCATTGTACTGTACCTTCGAATATATCTCCGGAGAATTATTTTTCTGAGTTTTCCTCTGCACAGACCTTGCAATTGATCTGGGTAGCATTCCAATCCATTGTTCAGGGAGGACCTGGAGTGGCAGTTTGGGCTGGACTGTTACTATTGGAGCAGGACTAAGACAGATTTGCATATGGTTGAATCTCATCTGAATTGGCACAGTGTGCAATAGAAAAATGGGTTGGAAGGCCACCCAAGAGAAAGCCAGTGGTCAGACTTATTGCTAGCATTCCTATCATCACCTTTTCTGTGTTTGTCTTAATAATGGCATAAACAGGACTACAAATCCCAGAACACAAAGACGGAAACATATTGACTGTGTCAGCTAGTCATGCCTGAACCTGGGAAACATGAGAGCTCTGTTAAGATAGTGTCCACATCTGTCTAGCACCCGTACAGCCTCACAGGTAGGTGTGTGTATGTATGATAAATATATAAACTGAAAAAACTAAGGTTAAGGTAACGTTTTAGCTGGGTGAAGTTTTCAGTGTCAACATTAAAGTTTTGAACTAATAAAACACAAAAATTCACAAGTAATATTTGGCAGAAGTAGCTATAACTTGCACCCTCGCCATGCACTGTTATGACCTCACATATGACATCACTCATGACATGTTCTACGACATCATTTATGACATCACTGGTGATATCTCAAATGACATCATTGATGACATCACTGTTACATCATCCAGTGAGTGTGCTAGTTTGTTTTATAGTTTACATAGTGGGGGGTAAGAACCATATTACTGGTCTACCTAATTTCATACAGCCTGGGTCCATTTAATGTATGTAAGTGTTTAAAAAACATATGTGCTTTTAATGCAACATGTGTGTGTAGAGTTACTGAAGAGGTTATACATCTTTGCATTCAAGAGTAACTCTGTGTGCAGGCGACAGCTGACTTGTGTTCATTATTTTCCACACAAGTTTTTTGGCTCTGCAGATTTATTTTTTTTAAACAGGAATTTAATTCTACTTAGTAGATACTGAATATGCTACTTACCAGTATGCATCTGTTCTTGGCATGTAGGGCTGCTGACATTCATATCTGTGCATAGATCGCCGCCTAGTGTTGGGTCCGGATGTTTGCACGTTGTTGTCCTGGAAGAGTCTTCGAAGTATCCTTGGATAGGTGACTCCTCCCCTGGACTACAGTGCGCATGGGCATCCTCTCCATCCTCAGATTGTTTTTCGCCATTGTGGCAGTGATGGAGTAGATACAGAAAGTGATGACCATGCTTGCAATAATTCTGAGAGCTGCAGCTGCGACAGGCGCCGGGGAGGAGGGAGGGCGATATGAATGTCAGCAGCCCTACATGCCAAGAACAGATGCATACTGGTAAGTAGCATATTCAGTTCGAGGCATGTGGGCTGCTGAATTCATATCTGTGCATAGAATACATAGCAGTGCCCTCTATTGGCGGCGGCTACCCGTGCCAGCTGCAGCGGTCTGAAAAAGTGTTTTGAGAACAGCCTGGCCTACAGCTGCCTGCTGTTTTGACTGCACATCTACGCAATAGTGTTTTGTAAATGTGTGTGTAGTGGACCATGTGGCTGCTCTGCATATATCATGCAGGGGAATGTTTCCTAGGAAGGCCATGGAAGCCCCCAACTTGCGTGTTGAGTGGGCTCGTGGTGGAATAGTTAATGTGCGTTTTGCCTTTTGATAACAGATTTGAATACACTTAACTATCCATCTGGCTATCCCTGCTTTGGAGATGGCGTTACCTTTGTGGTGTGGGGCAAAGGCAACGAACAGTTGTTTTGTCTTCCTGAAGGGTTTAGTCCTGTCGATGTAGTACATGAGGGCCCTCCGTACATCTAGTGTATGTAATGCCCTCTCTGCAACAGTTTGTGGGTTTTGGAAGAAAACGGGCAGTTCAATAGTCTGGTTCATGTGGAACTGCGATATTACCTTGGGCATGAATTTGGGGTTGGTACGTAGTACGACCCTGTTGGCGTGAACCTGAATAAATGGCTCTTGAACGGTTAGTGCCTGGAGTTCACTAACTCTTCTTAGGGAAGTGATCGCTACCAGGAAGGCTACTTTCCAGGTAAGGAATTGAATCTCGCATGAGTGTAGAGGTTCAAAGGGTGGACCCATCAGGCGTGTGAGGACCAAGTTGAGGTTCCACATTGGAGCCGGTGGGTGACTAGGTGGAATGACTCGTTTGAGTCCTTCCAAGAATGCTTTGATGGCAGGCACTCTGAAGAGAGAGAGGTGCTGCCTGGTTTGCAGATAGGCTGATATTGCGGTCAAATGGACCCGTATAGAGGTGTACGCCAGATTGCATCGGTATAGGTGTAAGAGGTAACATATGATGTTGTGGATGGATGCGTCCAGCGGGTTAATGTCATTATTACCGCAATAAATGACGAACCGTTTCCATTTGGCTGCATAGCAAGCTCTTGTAGTGGGTCTCCTGGCCTCCTTGATGATGTCCATACAGTCAGGTGGCAGATTGAGATAGCCAAACTCTAGGACTTCAGGAGCCAGATCGCCAGGTTCAGCTGTTGCGGATCTGGGTGCTGAACCTCTCCATGGTTCTGCGTCAAATGCGCGGGTTTGATCCGCAGCCTTTGATGCGGTACCACGGAAAGTTCGAGGAAGGTGGTGTACCACGGCTGGCGTGCCCACGTGGGAGCAACTAGGACGAGTGTTAGGGAGTGTTGTCGGAGTTTGCGAGCCACCAGCGGTATCAACGGTGCTGGAGGAAAAGCGTACGCAAATTTGCCGGACCAGTTCATCCATATCGCATTGCCCTGCGACTGCGGGTGTGGGAATCTGGCGGCGAAGCTTTGGCATTTTGCGTTTTCGCTTGTCGCGAATAGGTCTATTTCTGGGTGACCCCACTGCTGGAAGTACGGTTGGAGTACCGATGGGTGTAACTCCCACTCGTGCATCTGGTGGCTGTGTCTGCTGAGCAGATCCGCCATCTGGTTGTCCTTGCCGGGGAGGTGTTCCGCCATGAGGAACATGTTCCTCTGAATGGCCCACTTCCACATGCTCTGAGCCAGATGAGACAACTGTGGAGAGTGTGTCCCTCCCTGCTTCTGTATGTAGTACATTGCGGTCATGTTGTCCGTCCGGATCAACACGACCTTGTTGCACAGATGTACTTTGAAAGCCTTCATGGCCAGGAAGATTGCCATCAGTTCCAGAAGGTTGATGTGCATCTTCTTCTGTTGTGTCGTCCATAGTCCCTGCACTGTGTAGTGGAGTACATGAGCTCCCCATCCCTGGAGAGACGCGTCCGCTGTCAGTACTATTTGTGGAACAGGCTCTTGGAACGGTCGGCCCTTGCAAAGGTTTTGTGGATTCCACCAATGCAGAGAGTTGTATGCCCGACCGCTCACCAACACTAGGTCTTTCAACTGTCCTTGAGCCTGATTCCACTGACGTGCTAGGCACTCCTGAAGTGGGCGCATATGTAATCTCGCGTGCGGGACTATGAAGATGCAGGAGGCCATCATGCCTATCAACTGCATAAACACTCGCGCTGGAAGCGAGTGGTTGGGTCTGAACTTGGAGATCAGCGCTTGTATGCCGTTGATCCTCACTAAATTTGGCTGAGCTGTGGCCGCCAGAGTGTCTATAGTCGCACCTAGGTACTGTTGTACGTGTGCGGGCTGGAGATGAGACTTTGGGTAATTTAGTGAGAATCCCAGACTGTGAAGAAGGTGAATGGTACGGGACACGTGGCTTGCACATTGCTGGGCCGATCTCGCTTGAACGAGCCAGTCGTCTAGGTAGGGGTAGACGTGTATGTGCTGTCTCCGTAAATGTGCCGCCACCGTAGCTAGGCACTTTGTGAAAACCCTGGGCGCTGTTGTCACGCCGAAGGGAAGGACTTTGAACTGATAGTGCTGCCCCTGAACAGTGAACCTGAGGTATTTTTTGTGTGAGGGGTGGATGGGTATGTGAAAATACGCATCCTTGAGGTCCAGTGATGCTAGGAAGTCTCCCTGCTGGAGAAGCGGAAGGACTTGCTGTAGAGTGAGCATGTGAAAGTGCTCCGAAAGAATGTACTGGTTCAGGGGTCTCAGGTCTAATATAGGCCTGAGCGACCCGTCCTTTTTTGGAATTAAGAAGTAGAGGGAGTAAACCCCCGTGCCCCGCTCGTGGACGGGTACGACCTCGATAGCGCCTTTTAGAAGCATACTTTCTACCTCTTGCTGTAAGAGCGTCAAGTGCTCTGAAGACATAGGACGGTTTCTTGGTGGTATTGTGGGTGGAGTGGAAGTTAACTCCAGACAGTAACCGTATTTTATAATATCTTTGACCCACCTGTCCGTGGTGATGGAGTTCCACGTGGACAGGAACCGTTGTAGCCTTCCCCCGACAGGTGTTATGTGGTCGGGAGGAAGGGAGAGGGCGTCACTGCTTGTTCTTGGGGGAGGACCTGGTGTTGCCGTAGCCACGTCCTCTGCCCTTGGTACTGGAGCCACGATAGCCACCTCGGGTGTTCTTATCGTAGGTGGTCTGCGTATTACCCTTGTTATATGTTTGTTGTGACCCCTGTCCTCTGCCTGCTCCCTTGTTTCCGGGGCGACGAAAGGAGCCGCTCCGAAAGGACTGAGTTTGTAGGGCGCCCATGGACTTTGCAGTGTCCGTGTCCTTTTTTATCTTCTCGAGGGTGGCGTCAACCTCAGGCCCGAACAAAAAGTCGGGGTTGACAGGCTGATTAAGGATATTGTTTTGTACCTCAGGCTTGAATCCTGAGATACGTAGCCAGGCGTGACGTCGTAGGATGACGCTAGTGTTGATGGCCCTGGCAGCCGTGTCAGCAGCGTCTAGTGCACATTTGATGGCAGCATTTGTGAGTAGCTGTCCCTCTCTGATAAGGATTTCTGCACCTTCTTTGTAGGGGTCAGGGAGGTGTTGAAGGAGTTGCTCCATTGTGTCATAGTGCGCCCTATCGTAGCGAGCGAGGAGCGCTTGAGTGTTAGCTATGCGCCATATGCTTGCAGCTTGTGCGGCAACTCGCTTGCCGGAGGTCTCCAGCACCTTGGACTCCTTGTCCGGGGGAGGAGCGTCACCCGTTGTCTGCGAGTGTGCCCTCTTGCGGGCATTCGCCACAACGATGGAGTCGAGTGGTAATTGTCCTCTGATGTAAGTAGGATCCCCAGGTGCTGATCTGTATTTCTTATCGATCCTGGGGTTTATCACTCGTGCCCTGGTGGGTTCCCTGAAAATGTCAGTGGCTGGCTTAAGGACCCCCTTCAACATTGGCAGAGTCTTTACATGTCTTTCTGAGGATGCAAAGGTGTCCATTAGAAAGTCATCTTCGATGATATCAGAGTGAAGCTGTACATCATGGTTGTTCGCCGCCCGTTCAATCAGAGCGTTGAACGCCGCAGTATCCTCTGTGGGTGACGTTTTTGCCCCATATAGTTGTGGGTCCTGTGCATCAAGAGGTGCACTGGGGTCTGCAGGGTCGCCCCAAGTTTGGTCAGGGTCCTGCTGGTCATCAGGGTCCGTGTCCACATGGTAGGGGACTTGTTCACCCATGTAGTCCTCCAATGCATCCGTGTCGGAGCGTGTGGGGGAGGCCCGGTGTGGATCCTGGTAGGGTGAATGAAAGGGTTCATACAGGAGAGGTTCTGTGTCCACAGGCAGCTTCCTCTTTAGCGGGATCCTGAAAGGTTCCAATGGCGGTTCCGAAGTTATCCTTCGGTCGTGGAGAATCATCCTGCCAGTGTCGGCGTCGATGACGCGTGACGGTGACGGCTCGACAGGCGTAACCGCAGTTTTGGTGGCCTGTGTCCTGAGTTGAAACGCCTTCGGGATTGTGGATGGAGGCAAGCCGAAGGTAATGCTGGTCGGCACCGACGAAACCGCTGGATCGATCGAACCCGACTGGTCCTGGAGGGCAGCCTTGGTTTTGCAGCCTGGCATTGCGCCAGGCCGTACTCGGGGCGCCTTAGAGGTCGTGGCCCCCGCCAGGGTCGTCGAGGCGGCTGCAGATATCTTCTGCGCCCGTGGTGCATCGAGCCGAGGTGCGGAGATCACCGTCGACGTCTTCGACACGTGAGGTTTCGGTGTCGTCGAGGGGGTGCTGCGAGGCGTAGCAGGCGGGACGGCCCTCGGTGTCGGTGGCGTCGACGCCGGTAACCGAGCAGGTTTTTCGGCGCCGATGGCCTTCTTCCGTTTGTCGACTCCCATGTCGCCCGTCTCGAGTTCGGCACCGAAGTCCCCCTTGGTGCGGTCGGTGCCGACACGGTGCGCCGGCGTCGAAGGTGTTGAAGGCCTCGATCCGACTAGCGCCACTTTCAGTTTCGGTTTCGTAGGAACCTGAGCAGCTTTCGGTTTCGGTTTCGTGGAAGGGAAACCAGCTGGCTTAAGCGGTAATGGCTGCCGCTGAACGTCCGAGGCCGGGCCCGAGGGCGGGGCCGAAGGACTGCGTGATAGGTCTCGGGTAAGGCCCGAAGGCGATCCCTCGACCGGAGCCATAGTCTGTGGCACTGGTGAATTCTCGGTTTGAACAGGTAGGCCTTGTTCATCATCGGAGCTACTCTCTTCGGCCCCTAAGGCCTCCTCGTCGTCTCCTACCTCGGTGTCGTCTTCACCTCTGTGGAAGAGTGACTCGTCGGCCTCGTCCGATCCGGGTTCTTGGTCGGAAACGGGACTGGAGGGTAAGACTTCTACTTCTTCGACGTCGTCCGCGTCGTCGAAGATGTCAGCTGGGGCCGGTGCCGCGTGCTGCGCTTCGAGCCTCGCCGCTCGACGATTCCGCAGAGTCTTCTTTGAACGGAACCGGGCACAGGCCATACATGTCGACTCGTCGTGGTCCGGCGAAAGGCATTTGTTGCACACCGGATGGACGTCGATGTGTGGGTACTTCGCATTACATACCGGACACCTTTTGAATGGCGTCCTCGATTCCATCGTCGAAGTAGTTGATGGACAGGTAAATGCGAACAAAGTCGGTGCTGGAAGTTAGTAAACTAACAGAGAGTATCGAAAACCGATCGATAAACAGTACCGACGCGAACTAAAGGCCTCGACAAAATTTTTTCCTAACTTGAGCTAAGATAGCACATCCGAACCCAATGGCGGAAAAAAACAATCTGAGGATGGAGAGGATGCCCATGCGCACTGTAGTCCAGGGGAGGAGTCACCTATCCAAGGATACTTCGAAGACTCTTCCAGGACAACAACGTGCAAACATCCGGACCCAACACTAGGCGGCGATCTATGCACAGATATGAATTCAGCAGCCCACATGCCTCGAACTAACTTTTTGTAAGCAGCCTTGAGTTATTGGCTGAATCAAGTCAGCATGACAATTTGTACATAATAGAGAAGAGACTGTGCACCAGATAACAACCTGTATATATTTGCTTGTTTTGCTTGAGAAGATGGGCTATTTTTAAAGTTTTCATAAGTATGAACGGTGCAGGTAGTATGATGTTTAGCTTCAGATCTTGGTAATTTTTAGCAAATAGTGTTTTATTTGACAACTGCTGCATGTAGTGTACACTGTTCTTAGTAGATACTTTTTAAAAATTCTGTGGTGTATTTCTCATGAAATGTTCACTGTTTGCAAACAGTGTGGTATAAAGTAAACTATCCCCATAGAGTAAGCACTGTTTACAGTAGCCAGTTAGTTACTTTATCAATTTCATTTTTCAATATAGCTTCAGTGAGTTTCAAGATCTTGATAGAGATAAAAGCTGTCCGTAGTAGGTCATTTGTTTTGGAACTAGCATTCACTATTTTTAGTAACTTGGCTTTCTGTGAAAAGTTGTATTAAGATTTACTCAATGAGGGCTGCCTACATAGCTGTGGTTGATTGCTAATGTGAACTATGCTAGCTGCAAAGTGCATGGTATAGAGTCAATGTTGCACATAATGCATGCTTTCTACACCTAAGGGAGTTGTATCTGCGATAGACGTAACGATGGCTGATCTCCTGAGGTATTTTGTACTTACTGCCAGGTGTCTAATGCCATAGTAATTTATAGAGCAATATGCGGGAAAATAAAACTTGGATGATGTCATCAGTGATATCACCAATTATGTCATTTGAGATGTCCGGAGTCATTTTATAGAACGTCATGAATGATGTCATATGTGATGTCTTAAGCAGTGCATGGCGGGGCGAAAGTTATAGTTAGCGGTACTAAATATAACGTGTGAAATTCTGTGTTTTTTTTAGTTCAAAACCTTAATGTTGACACTCACAAATTCACCCAACTATAACGTTACTTTAACCTTTGGTTTTTCAGTGAATTTCGAATGTTTTTGTAAAATGAAAACAGATCTTTTTATCACACCGTACTATAACCTTTGTTTATTTAAGTGACTTTCTAGGTTTTTTTAAATGTAAAGAAATACTTAATTACCATATGTAAATGGAACCCCCCCTGCTGTACATGGAGAGGGGCAGTTGGCTACAGAGCCTGCCATGTAGGGTGTGGGGAGGGACTGTCCCCTCCTTTCCGAACTCTTTCTCAGATGATGGTTGTGTGTAGTAGGGTGTATGGAGGGACTGGCCTCTCTGCTGACACCTCTCTCTGTAATGATAGGTGTGCGTAGAATGTGTGGTCGGATTGCCTTTCCTTTGAGACCTCTCTCTCAAATGACGGGTGTGAATAGTAGGGTGTGTGGATGGACAGGCCTCTCCTTCAAGACCTCTCTCTCAGATTTATTTATTTATAAAGTTTTATATAGCAGCGAACATGATCCTGAAGGATATCAGATTGCATTACAATTTGAGGGAGAGGAAGGTAATAGTTGCAGTACAGTCATCAAAAGAAATACCAACCCAAACAAATCAAATATGCACATCAAACAAAAGGTTACGAACAAAAGGGACAACAAAGGGTAAGATAATAATTGGACCAAAAAGAACTGGGAGGGGAGCAAGTGACTAGTAAAGCAGAATAAGACCAAAGGCAGGACTTAGGGAGTAAGCCCAGACCATTAGAGCAGACGGTCCGAGACCCTTTTAAGGTAGGAACTTGTTCATGAGGAATCTTTTTACTTCCAATTTGAAGGCAATATTGGATGAGATTCTGCGTATTTCCGGTGGGAGAGAGTTACAGATCTTCGGTGCAGAGCCGGAGAAAGCTCATTGACACGTTCTCTTTTTTCTCGGATTTGGCTGAGTCAACAACGAGGGGGGGGAGCAGTTGAAGGCAGTGAGGTGGTTCATCCAAAGGTCTATCTTGCGGATGTGATTTGTGGGAGAAATGAGAAGGAATTCTGTTTTGGAGGTGTTGAGCAAGAGGTGGTTCTCAGTTAACCAGTTTTGAGTATTTATTAGGGTAGAGTTGAGTGATATGAGGTTATTCGGGGAGGAGATTTTCCGACAGAGTTGCGGATCATCCGCATACATATATACATATGGAAGAGAAAGTCCGCGGAATTTAGTGCATTAGCTAAGGGTTCCAAGAACAGATTGAATAGTATGGGGGATAGGGCAGAACCTTGGGGGACCCCCATGGATACTGGTGATGGCTGGGAGAGAGAGTGGTTTGCCTCAATTCTTTGGGATCTGTGGTGGTGGAAGGACGAGAACCATTGCAGCACCGCACCAGAAAGGTCCATCCAGTGCTTCAAAATGGATAGGAGGTTGTTGTGACAGATTACAAATGTGCGTAGTAAGATGTATGGGGAGCAACTGGCCTCTCCTATGAGATCTCTCTCTCAGATGAGGGTGTGCATAGTAGAGAGTGGGGAGGAACTGGCCTCTCCTTTGGGACCTCTCGTTCAAATAACAGAAGAGTGTGTGGATGAACCGGCTTCTCCTTTCAGATCTCTCTCTCAAATGACAAGTATGTTAGTAGGGTGTGCACATGGACTGTCCTCTCCTTTGAGATTTCCCTCTCACATAACAGGTGTGGGTAGTAGGGTGTGTGCATGGACTGCCCCCTCCTTTGGAATCTCCCTCTCACATGACAGGTGTGGGTAGTAGGGTGGGTGCATGGACTGGTATCTCCTTTGAGATCTCACTCTCAGATGACCGGTGTGCATAGTAGAGTGTATGGGAAGCGACTAGTTTCTAATTTGAGACCTCTCTCTCAGATGACAGGTGTGCATAGTAGAATGGGGAGGGGTACTGCCCTCTCCTTTTAGACCTCTCTCTCAGATAATGGCTGTGCTGTGCGTAGTAGGATGCGTGGAGAAAGGGCCCTCTCTTTTAAAAGCTCTCTTACAAATGAAGGGTGTGTGTAGTCGGTGGTGTTGAGGGACTGGACTCTCTGCTGACACCTCTTTCTGTAATAATAGGTGTGCGTAGTAGGGTGTTAGGAGGGACTGGCCTCTCCTTTCAGACCGGTCTCTCAGATGACAGGTGTGTGTAGTAGGGTGTGCAGAGAGACTGGCCTCTCTGGTGAGAACTGTCTCGGTTATGATAGGTGTGCGTAGTCAGGTTTGGAGATGGGACTGGTCGCTCTTTTCCGACCTCTCTCTCAGATGGCGGGTGTGAATAGTAGGCTGTAGGGAAAGACTTCCCTCTCCTTTCAGACCTCCTTCTCAGGTGGCAAGTGAGAGTAGTAGGGTGTATGAGGGCACTGGTCTCTATGGTGAGACCTCTCTCTGTAGAGATAGGTGTGCACAGTAGGATGTGGGGAGGGACTGGGCTCCCCTTTCAGACCTCTATCTCAGACAGTGGGTGTGCATAGTAGGGTTTTTGAATCAGCCTTAACTCTACTCACAACTCTTCTCAAACCATAAAGCATAAATAGTAGAGTCTGCTAAATACCATCTCCAGTAAGGCTCCTTCATATAGTAACAAGTGTACATAGCAGAGTGTACAGAGTGTATTCAAACATCACCTTCTTCTTCCTACTTTTCACGATCCCACAAGAGTCTTGCGAGATCGAAACTTTTAAAAAACTAATTTAACCTTCTAATCATCACAATATTTAGCTTTTACACACTTCCTCTCAAAAACGACGATCACAATATGCATTCCCACTAATGGAGTGTATTGAGAACTCATCTACTAATTTTGACTATTCGCGATTCCGCTGGAGTCCCAGGAGATATAAACAGTAATGGCGGCCATTTCATCTCTAACATTCCAACAGTCAGCCAATCAGAGCACTCGAGAGACTCAAGAGAGCCTCTCACTCCTGTGAGAGCATGAAAGCTCATGGGAAAAACGGGCCTCTCGATCAATCACAGGGCTCCATTCTTGATTCTGAGATCTCGCGGGAGGCCAGAGGCGCCCTCGCAAGGCCAATTGCCAAAATATACAATTATTTTTGACCGTTAAGTTCTCAAAAACTACTGAACAGATTTACACCGAATCACAGAAAACACAATCTGCTGACCAAGATCTAGCTTCCTGTCAAACTTGGTTTAGTTCCATTCAGCAGTTTTTGCTAAAACCTGTCTTAAAGGAGTCTATGGAAAATGCATGGAGATTTTACGCTTTGGGACCCCCCTTTTTTCTCAGCCCCCGCTGAACGTTCACCCCGAAACTTTCCAAGGAGCAGCGCAGGTGAATGATTTTTTCCTTTGGAAAGTTTGGTGAAGATTCGTCAAACGAGGCCAAAATTATTAGCAAACCAATGGGATAGCAGATCTAACTATAACTACCTCCTACTGGGGAAGGTAGGAAATAAATACATAAATATATCTATATACATATAGATATATACACATTCTGTTGCCTTGCCATACACTCTCTCCTGGAACAGTAAAAGGGATTAGTCATGTTTTCATTTTTTTGAAAATTATGCATCACGCACTACAGGGGAGATTTACAGTTGAACACCCTCCGCTCACGTAACAAAACTTGCTGACAGCTGCTGCTTAAGAAATAATTATATTTAGTTCACAAACTCTGGGGAAACTCCTATCCCTTCAGGTGATAAAGAGAAGGTAGCTGCTTCCAGAAGGCTTAATTAGGCGGGCTCATTTCTAAGAACAACCCTTCGGCTTTTGTTGTTTACTTACTGCTTACGGCTTTAGGGTGATGCGACCAGTGCAGCCTCACTGGGCACTCTCATGGAAGGGGGGGGGCACTGACCTCAGGGGGCTGCTGTGTTTAGCAATAAGTTACGATTTAAAAGCACCTGCTGTCTAAAAAAACTCTTGTCATTAATGTTACTGCTAGAGAGAGAGAGATCTGAGTTTTTTCTAGTGTCAGTTTTTGACTCGGCAGAAAGTAGCGCAGCGGGTTAATATACCTGCTGCAAATGCTGAATGAGTGGATTAGTAAAGTCAGCCTTTACCGGCACTTTAAAATAAATTAAATGTATGTGGGAGAAGGGCTACAGAGAGATGAGGGGTACTTTTGGCAGGTAGTAGTGAGAGAATCGGAGGAGGAGGTCATGGGGGAGGGGCAAAAAGATTGCTGCACCGGGCGCCACCAGGGCTACAGCCGGCCCTGCCTGCTGCCTACAAAAAAGCTGCCACAGACACCATCTACTGGACTTGAAGGGGAAAGAAGAGTAGCCAGACCAGCCTTCGCTTCTTCTTATAAATTAGGTGACCTGGGTAGGAGCGGTTACTGTGGTTTTGATTCATGTGTCATGCTCAGCAAACCCTAGCGTTTTAGGTAATTTGTGTCCATACTTGCATTGTAAAAAAGACCTGGCAAAGTCAACAGGTCTGACTTCTGCATCCTGAGCACAATGTTAAAAAATGCCTGTTACAGAGTAAAAACAAAAAATAACTATTGTGTTCGGTGTGCAGTGCATCTATGAGATGAAGAATGTGCGATTATTCAGAGTACTTCTGTAACGTACAATAGACCCTAATGCAGTGCAAGCACACCACAGAAGGTGGATTAATACACAAAGACAGCCATGAGCATGATGTGAGAGAAAATAATTATTTGGACAAAACCAAAGCTAACTCGTATATTTTTATTTATAGAAGTGGTAACCAAAGGTCCTACAAAGAGCTGCTTTTTAAAGCAAGGCTAAAACTACAAGTCCCAGAATGCAAGGTTCTGTTGGCTATGTAGTTCAGACTGGGTGATGGTGTCATGCGTTATAGGAGGCCAGTCGGAAACTATCCAACACAGTTTTGCAGAGTTGTTAGTGGCACATAAAAGTAATTTCAGGTGACCTCAAACCAGCTTACGGTTGCACGATGACTGCATGCAATGAGGGACACTAGACTTTATTTCAGGTTTTTGTATGCGAAAGCAGTCTACTTGTGAAGGTTGGGAAACTCAAGACTACAACTCCCAAAATGCAATGTGTTGCAAAAATGAAATCCCAGGACTGAAGCATAGTGTCCTTGATAACCCGGTGTCTTCTTAGAATTCGGTTATTACTTAGGATTCATTTCATAGGCAAACGCTAAACTTTCAACGTACAGCATAAAAGTGTATTTAAGGAGGCACTCTAGAATCTTTTAATACTTTAACCCGAGGGAGGAAGAGTTAACTTGCTTTTACTGAAAGGGGCGGTGGGAGGGCATTCTGGTAGTCTGGAGATTACACTGTACTATATTGAAGGAAAAAGGGACTTTTACAAGGGTATGACTAAAGCTCGGGACAAAGGTCGATAGAAGCAGCTGCTGGGCGGGACAAGAGATCTTATCACATTTGAATTTCAAAACACAGGCACACACAAAGGTAGCTGTCAAGCGGCAAATGCCTCGGCTTCAAGCAGTCAGTCCTGTTTTTCAAGAAACGGCTCTTTGCACGTTGGGCGTAACAAACATTTGCAAATTCAGTCCGTCTGGGTTCAATGTTCATGCGAACACAAGCACACTGTAAAGATCCTTCCATTAAATAGTACAGGAAAACTAAACCTATTTCCCGGTAGCACTAGTGGTGGTATTGGTGGTGTGGTGTGTGGAAGTGGCATTGGCAGTGGCTAAACTGGGATTGTGGCGGTGATGTTGGTGGCAATGACACTGGTATTTTGATTGAATGACATTGTTGGTATTTGTTCTGGTAATATTGATGGTGGTGCGATTGTTGGCACTTTTGGCAGTGGTGGTCCGGGTACTGCTGCTATTGATGGTGCTATTCACAGCAGTGCTACTAGGGGTGAAGGTACTGGAGATGTTATTGGTGGTATTCATGTTTAGCTGGTGTTACTGATGGCGGTGACGGTGATTATGGTGTTACTCTTAGTGGGTTTGGTATTGGTGGTGATACTGTATGGTGGTGGTGGTATTGGTGATGGTGTCACTGGCAGTGTAGTATTGATGATGGAGGTATTAGTGGTGGTATTGGTATAGTGGTGGTGGGACTGGGGTGTTGGTGGCGGTATTGTTGGTTGCGTTCATGGTAGTATTACTGGTACTGGTACTGGTGATGGTGGCGGCACTGGTAGCAGCGGTGCGCTTTCTATATGCAATGGAAGCGTAAGAGTGAGAACTGACGCCGCCAAGAACATGATGGCTGAGTGTACCTGTCAGATATAAAATCGTCTTTTGGAAATTGCAGCATAAGCACTCCATGAGAAGCAGAAGGATACAACAACCAATCGGATGAGGTGATACGTCTCTGGCCTGATGTAAGGTGTAACTTACGTCTCAGGTCGACGGTTGAAAGAGGCTGATCGAAACTGTAAATAATAAAAATATGCAGGCAGCTGAGCTTTAAACCCGCATCAAAAAAGACAAGAGGGAGCATGCTGCCCAGACAATACCGGAACTGGAGAGCATCACGCATGTGCTCCGTTGTCAATCAATGTCATTCTCACAATTGCAGTCGTTTGCTTCTGCTTTTATAATGAACTGAGCAACGTATTTAGTGACTTAGGACAGTGGGGTGCATTATACATTACAAAAAAGGACACCACTCACAAGGCTACCAGATGACTCCCAGAGCTCTCAAGTTTCTCAGATCCAGGTGTGAGTAGCTCATCCAGTTCAGATTTTGAACACTGCACTCTGGGACCTGTAGACCGGATTTTGTAATGGATCAAACAGGACTACACGTTCCACAATGCAAAGCAAAAACCTGGCCTGAATGAGCTGCTCTCACCTGGACATGGGACACGTGAGACCTTTGTGACTCCATGTCATCAGGATACTGTTTTCCAGTCCAGGCCTTTCATTCACAAACCCAATGAGTCTTTGAATTGTAGTCTTGTTTTACCTAAATTAAACCAATCGGCCCACTTTTCCAGTTGTTGGGTGTGGGGGCGTGGGGGTGTGTGTGAGAGAGAAAAGACTTGACTGGAATAAGACCCTGCAACCTCCCATCAATGTTAAGCAGAAGACGTCCAGACGCAAGAACCCTTTATTAGAAATCCTAGTGGTCTTCTATTCGGAGGACAGTGGCTAGATAAGATTGTACTGTTCTGGTAGTTATACAGTTCTTGCTAACCCTGACGAGGCGCTGGGGTGCTTCGCAGACGTGTAGCACGCTACTCCGCGGGATGCAAGGTCTTCATGGCCATGCTGTAACCCATCTAGCTATAGTACCATCTGTGTAAACTTCTACCGGCCACTAACTGTGAGGATGAATCCTTTTTATGAGAATGATCTAATGTGCAATGCTTGTAGCTAAACTACTGGAGTCAGGATAGATGCATTCATGGGATGTTTATTTTGAGGTTCCATGATTAGCCTAAGTGCTAACCAGATATCATTTACACATGACATGCAGGTGTCATGCAGGGTGTAAATTCCTCACCTGCCTGAAAAGTTTTTTATGCTAGTTGTGTGAATTTGATGTTTATTTTGAGCTAGATAGGATCATGTGCTTCTTTCTGGTGCAGAAGAAGATTGACAATGGCTTGTTGTGAACATGTTCAGGTGGGAACCTCCAGAGATTCACCCTCTCCCCAATTTCCAGGGGGTTAGCAATGGTGCGTCTCCTTGCTGGAAATGAGTTCCATAACTTAATCGTTAATTGGACTAAAAACAAATCCGCCACCGATTATTTGCTTCTTGTTGGGTGATATGATTAGTTGGGAAGCTATCTGGAATGCAGTGTCCTTTCATGGAAGTATCTCTTGAGCTTCGCCGGAAGGAAAGTTGGGCACCTCTTTGCACCCCAAGGGGATCCAGTGTTACACAAAATCTAGAGTTTTTATTGGTTTTACACTGAGCCTTGTTCAAAGTAACTTTCTCCTACTAGTAAATATGTTGTAAAACGTCCTCATCCCTGTAGTCAATCGGACACCAGTTACTTGCGCTATCTAGCCAATGACCTTTGTGGGTGCTCATATGAAGGGTGTTCGCATGGTCTAGCCTAGAAATGATAAGTGCTCCTAACAAAACAGGTCTCGGTGCAGTGGATATAGATATTCGGGATCAGTGAGGGGATACTGAGCGCTCGGAGTAAAATAGAAGGTTGCCAGCTGAAAGTGCTCCTCATTCACATAAAAAGACATTTCAGGGTTTTTTCAGCAATATTGTACCACTGCTCAACGAAAATGTAATGCTCCTGTCTTTCATCACCTATAGCCACGCATCAGTCATGTGTATCATCTATTTTAATGTTGATAAGGCAGTGAAAAAAATATCTTACGGCCATATTGACCTTTTTAGCATTGTGAGATGTTGTTTTAGAGTTTTCATTGTGCAAGCTGTTGGGGGATACTAGGTCCAATAGCAAATGGAAAGCCAAAGGAAATTAGTTGCTTTTATAAACTTCTGAGTGCCCAGCATTAATATTTCAGTTTTCTTGCTGTTCATCTGATGCCAAATGGTACATTAGCGGATATCTTAAGCGATCAATTATTTCAGTGGTATTAAGGTATAATAATAGATGATTTGCATTAAACAAATCAGTTATCTGACATGCCATTTGTATGGATTTTAAAAACATACTTCCACTTTAGAATGGCTGCGATGGAATGACAATAAACTATCATTTTTGTCCTGGCAAGGTTGGATTATTTTGCCTTCACTTACAATGTAGAAATTGAACGTCCCAGAATGCACCATGCGGTTGGCTCACAAGGTAGGAAAACCATAGCATGGGGCTACTTGGAGGCTGTGGAGATGGACACAGGTCACTGTAGGCCTGGTTGGTGAATGTGCAAAAGAGAAGGGGTGATAGACATTGTTTATTAGGCGTATTGACTGTGATTCTGCAAATATATTGCCAAGAAAACTAGGTGAAAAACCTGAATATTTTAGTGGGACTGGCTTTTGGCTCTTAAGGCAGGTGTTCACTATAGGGTAAATAAACATTAAACTTATCTAAAAAAACTAATGGGTGGAATTAAAAGTCAAGAAAAGTGAATTGTCTTCTCTGCCATCTGCACACCTACCATTTTGCTCCAGATCACGAGGTCTCCTAAAACCAGTCCAGGCTTTCTAGCCAACATCACTTTGCATTCTGGGTCTTGCAGTGTCATCCTTCCAATGGAAATGGAATTCCCAGCATGCTAAGCACTGCTGAATCAAAGACCAAGCACCAACTAGACCAGCGGTTCTTGTTTCTTATAGTGCAAGGCATTAGTGTGCTGTTTATGCAATTGTTTAGTTTGTAACTGGTATAAAACCTTGTGAGTAGTGTATTACCTGTTTATAAAAATGGCATGTTTCTTCCCTATTGTTTAGTTCAGTTTGTGTCCTTCTGTGCACATACCGAATATCACTCCATTAATCACTCGCTCTTGTCGGTCCCTAGCAGCCTCATATCTTGTCAGCCTAGCAGGTAACAGGATAAAGACCTGTGGTATCATTCAGTTTGGTAGCGCGGGAGTGTCAACGTAAACTGCTGGGGATCCCACTCCTGCAAACTCACAGTTCCCCCTCTCCGTTTAGAGTTAGAAGAAACACTGGGCGCCGGGCACTGAACAAGCAGGTGGCTCTGCCATAAGAGACCTTTCAGCTGATAGGCCGGCCATCGCAGGGCTATCACTTCATTAGTGGCTGTCACCATTTTTAGCACGGGACAACTGTCACTAGATTTCTCTGCTTGGGACTACCATCTGAAGCCTGGGGGTCCAAGTAGACCTATCAAACCATGACCCCTCAAGTGCAGAGAGAAAACTCACTGTGCATCAGGGCCATTGCTTTTTGTTTTCGAGAAACAAATCACGCTCCGCTCACTGAACACAAACATCTTGCTGTGCAGGCACAACAAACATGGCATTCGCACAGCAAAGTTCAGTGGTTTTGGTGGAGCCACCACACCGGTGACTTTGATGGCATAGAGATCCCTACAAGGCTGGCATGGATCTCTACATTTGGAGACTGAGCTCCACCAGAAAGTGGAGACCACGACCTCCTCTGGCCTGGCATGCAACCTGCTGGGACATAAATAACCCCAGTGGAGTCTCAATACGTTGATGCATCAGTTGTAGACTTTAGAGATACACTATGGGCATCAAAATGATGTCCCTCTAGACAGGAACATGAGTAACCCCATATCAGCGTCTGCATTGGCTGGTATCTGGTTAACAATGTCCCTTTAGGCATGAAACGAGCAACCCATATCAGTGTCTATCGTGTGGGAGCGGAACTACAACAGTCGGTACAATCATCTTTGATTTCTCCTGGAAAATTGACATGTTGATAGTGGAATTGCATCCTTGCACCGGCATTTCATACCTGTGATTTATAGTGTGATGCCAAATAAATGGTGACAGTGGTGCTGAAGACAGCCAACCACTTTTAATGTTTCTTATGGGCTGGCATTATTGATTATCTGATGAAGCCAATAGATACAATGGAAAAACATCACATGGGGATTGCTCTGGAGCTTTTCCTGTCAAGACCAGAGAATGATCAGTTCAAGGAAAAAGTCAATGACCCCACCAAACTCGAACAGGGTGTGGGACTACACCTTGTGTTAGATACAACAGTGAATAAGGGGGCAGCTTGGAGTCACTACAACTTCAAGAATCTCGAAGCCTGATGTCGGTAGTGGCGGGAGCTGAGCATACCAGACCAGAAACACTCTGCCCGGTATGCTAGTGTATATATGTGCCATTAGACCAAATTAAATTAATTTTTATATGCACAATTATATCACATTAAACGGAAAAAAAGAAAATACAATGCATCAATCAGTGTATTGCTATAACAAGGAAAAGGAGCATTTAATCTAGACTTATCGCAGGACCCATTCACCTAAACAAAGCCTTCTCATGCTGAACTTTATTTTGATAAATCAGTGTTCTTAGAAGTGTCAGTCAAGTTCACTAGTGAACCAGGACTGCAAAGAACAGAAACCAATTATCTCTTTAAAGAAAGCAACTGAACCAGAACTGCAATGCCCACAGCACTATTCTATTACAAGGGACGATGTACTTGATTGCAGGTGTCAACAAGAATCTACTGGTCCAAAGCAAGTGAAGTTATTCAGTTTGTAAGGCGCATCAGATACAAGGGAAAGGGAGAGTAGCTGGCTGAATGTGTGTGAGGCGTGATAAGTTCAGTTCTGTGTCTTCCAAACAGCCTTCGCGATTGGGCTAGTGATGTCCAGCTGCACCCCAGAGCCAAGACAACCGGCCCCTGCGGGGCTGTAATGTTTAAGACTTGCAGCTTTACTACTAATGCATGGATCGGAAAAACGTGAGTATCGGTTTTAATACAGACTACTAAACTGGATCATAATGCATGTAATTCTGTCTAAATTACTTCATATTCATTTAACATAAACTGTCAGTAGAATTAACATAAAAGTAAGTCGTACAGTGGGCAAACACCTGCCACACCATATCACAATCTCAGCTCTTGTGATCTGGTTTCCACCAGGCCCTGCACAAGGCAGATTGGTAAACAAATAAGCCCGGACATAAATATTCAAACTAGCCCCACACTGCAGGAGGCGTCTACTAAAATGGGACCACAGGGCCCTTCATTTTTGGGTTGTCATGTGTGGCAGGGCTTACAATGCATGATTGTATTCCAACATCAGAGCACTAACTCTTTACAGTCTGTATGTCTCAGGCTTAAGGCTAGAAGACAGATGTTTTGAATGTTCATATTGACTGTGAGTGAGAGATCACCATATACTTTTCAGAGCTATATGTTGACATTAGTCATGCTGTCTAAAACAGAGACCTTAAAGTGGAAAGTATCCCAAAAGACGCAGGACTCCTGCAATGATTAGAGCTGCGAGGCCTCACACAAATCAACAAAACCCTGCCTTTTGGGGCAGTCTGGGGTATGCATGGATACTTACATGGCTTGGCATAAAAATAGTTAGAGACTTCTAATAAGGAGGGGGCTGATTATGCCCAGCCCACGTTAAATTATCAGATTTGTTAACTTCCAAATGCTCAAAAGTTCTCACTCTCCCTTTCAACTTCCCATCTACTCTCAGCTTTCCCATATGGGTACGATGGGGATTTAAAATCATGTTTTTCGTTTTCTGGGAACTTATCTCACACAGTGTACAAAATGAGGAAAATTGGTTTAGAAGTATTTGTAAACCCATTGGCGTCCTTGAGATCAGTAATGTGTCAGCAGCAAACATAAGAGCTGCAACTCTGATGCCAGCTGACTTGAGGCATAATTTTGGTATTTGTCTAGAAAATCTACAACCCCATTGATATATAAACTAAAATGTGTAGGGGCCAAAACACAAACCTGCCTTACACCTCTGACTGTGAGGATTTACTTTGTGAATTTCTCCTGTGTACCCCACCTAACTTGAGCATTCGTGTCACAGTGGAGGTTTATAAGGATTCCCTGAATTTGTTCTGGGGTACCATAGTCCCGCGGTACCTTCTATAGCATACTCTGGATACTAAATCCCCAAAAAGGCCTTAAATCAACAAAAGCTATATAAAGATGATCTTCTAGGAAATGTACTTCCAACACAGGGTTTGGAACCAGAAAATCGGATCTATTGTGCTAACCCTGGGTCAAACGCCTGTTTGCAAGTTTGTTGGGATATGGTTGTCATCCATTCATTTCAACAGTTTAAACAACACTTGTATGCAAAATATTTTCTGCAAGTTGTCCAGCAGGCTTGTGGCTGTATAATTTGGAAGGTTATCTTTTTTCACCCTTTTTATATATTGTAATAATTTCTGCTCCCTTCCAAGTGTCCTGTATTTCAGCACCTTCTACTTTTGAATTTGACAACAACAAGTTTATATAGGGAACCAAAATCGAACGTTTAGATAGATAAAAGTCTCAAAGAATCCTATCTGGCCCACGGTGTTAAGCCTTTTAGTTAGTCGCAAAGCATCTACTGCATCGTGTAAGGAAAACAGCGAGTGGTTATTCGGCAGATAAAATTCTGGTGTAGTTATACAATCACTCATAGATTCCTTGTCCATTCTAGTTCCATCACCTTTCTCAGAACAGCAAAGTGATTTTCTAACTATTCTAAGGGACATTAAATCTCAGTCCGACTATTACTATGTGGAGCACCATGGGCAGTGATGTGCCAAACTAATCATGAGTCATTACACTTTAGGGCCGCAAACATTTCCGCCCTGTTCTCATCCTCCCATGATCTGTTACTATTCACCAATATCACTTTGTGTAGGTTCTCTGTGCCTCAATTGTTGGAGGTTTGTTTTTTTAATAAATTTGTCGTTCTAATCCTACAGTTTTTGTTATACCACAAAACTGCTTTTCTTTATAATTTGTGAATGAAGTCTTACTGTCTTTTATGAACAACTCCTTTAGTTGGCTGAATAGGTCTTTATGGATGGCTAGGATAGGGATAGATTCTGCCAGAGTACGCTCATGTGGCTCTAGAGCAGTTAAATTAAAGAGTACATTTTTGCCAATGTCGTTTCATGGTCTACTATTTTCGACCACTTAATATTACCAGTATCGACCACTATGATAGCGGGAGGGATTCATAGCCTGAAGACTCATTCTTAATTATCCCGAATTCCACTACCTGCAGTTTTTATTGGAGGGCAATATGATGGCTATTGCAACGACCAATTATTTGCAGGTCAATCATAAGGGGTCATAGCTTAGAGTATAGGATTATGTAATCGATTTAACCCATCGAAAAACCTCTCTCGCCATCGTCTGACTGAGAGCGCCTATTGTATGCTCTTAATCTCCTGGTGATTGTCAAGGATGGGAGTTGCTTCGACACTCCTTGCATGGTGGCGTGCCAATTTCATGTGCACGGTGGTTCCAGCTGTGGTATTCCATATTCCTCATCGTCACTTGCCGTTACAGAATCAAAATATTTAGAGTAGACGTATCTGATAATCTAACGTACCCTGCTCAGCTAGCACAATCAGCGTCTGTGATACAAATGTTTAATGCAACGTCCTCAAGATCCACCTCTTCTGCTCTCTGTGTTTATCGTGCGAAGGCTTTGCGGGGAGCACTGCATGGTGCAGATCTGGGAAATGGGAATGCTTCTTCACTGAATGTTACAGACTATGTTTCTTTAAGATAATTATTGAAGCTTCCTCATAGTAGCCTGCTTCTGCTCCTACGCCTTGACTTAGATATAAATGGGGCAGACCATATACCCACTCTTAGACTCCAGATATACTGGGTAAGGATAGGGGGAGCAAAGGAATTGGACCACTATCGTAGGCCTCTAAAAGGGTTGAAGATTTGATGGCGCTGGAACGAGCTTGTGCAACACCATGGCTGAGTTGTATTAGGAACCAGCTTTTTAGGTTAAAATGTAAAGAGCTATTGGAAAATCCAGGTCCAGTTACCAACCAGACGAAACCTCGAGTGAAGGAATCGTACTGGGCTTGGATGAGGCACATGTGCATTACGGAACAATAGTACAAGGGCCGAAATTGCAAATTTTTATACCACAAATGCAGTCCCGAATATGGGCGCTTTATGGACAGGATCCAACCACTTTATGGACAGGATCCAACCATCTGCTGCTAAGAATTTCTACATAGGTTTTAGAATCCACACATTGCCGATGTAGACTTATACTTTAAAATGGTCTAAGGACCCATCGAGGAATGACAGCTGCCCAGTTTGTTGCTCTATAATCGAAACAGAGGACCACTGTACATTTTCTGGCCATTTCAATGGAAAATGTGCAGTCTGTAAATGACAGTGCGCTGCCACATGATGCTTTAAAAAACACTATCGCCTCGAGTCTATTACACCTGCTTGGGTTGTGACAGTTTGTCTCTCTAAAAATGAGTCTGTGGTTCTAAAAAGTTAGGGAAGTACTGCTCTTGGGGTCAAAGATATCCACCCCGGTGTGTCCGCCCCCGCCCCCAGCTGTAAAGCAGCTCCCCATCCTGCAGCCCACCAGGAAATGACACCACACACCATTCTGTCTTCTGAACAGTGACCGGACTTTGGAGCTGGGGAACCAGGTTCGAGTCTCGGCGTCGGCTCAACAACTTGGGATATTTGTCAAATCACTTCATATCCCTGTCAACAATGAAGGTGCCCTCGAGTCTCCTTGTGTAATGTAACTGGTGCTCAGGTCTAGCGCTCCAATACCTTCGGGTCGAGCTCTTTAAAGAACTGCGAGAACAATAAAAAGAAGCTTCTGCTACAAAATAAGTGTTCTCAATAAAGCACTTTGCTGCTTCTTGGTGCTAGATCCACCTGTCCAAAAGGCATGCCCTTCTCTAACGTTACGGCCTGCTTTGCAGAGTCGTTCACCTTTTCACGAGCTGTAACCCCTGTGGTGAGCACCAGCAGGCGCGCAACACCCATTGGCCTCAAAGGGCTTCGGCCCCCGTTCGTGTGTGGCAGCCCGGGATGAGGCAGCTTCCAGGGCACACACACACAGCCGCACCCGAGCACTTCACAGGTCTTTAAAAGACCATTTGCATGTTAGCGAGGCCTTGCTGTTGTTTCACCCCTTCTAAGAGCCCCTGGAGCACCACTCTGCCTATTGCTTAAAGATTCAGCCCCCCCCCCCCCCGAAATTTTTTCTTAGCCCCCCCCCCCCTCTCGAAATGTGGCCCTAGTTGCGCCTCTGAGCACCGGTGACCACTGCAACGTGAAAGCTGCTGCTAAAACAGTATCTCGCTTCTGGAAACAGGGGCTGGTGTGTGCTGAGAAACCGGACCCTCGAGGCGCGCTCCGAACAAGAGTGGAGGAGGCTTCGTTGAAACACCTGCGCGAGTTTATGTGTAACTCCAGCCGGATACAGGTGCTGCAGAGTGCACGGGTGCATTCCTGCTGGAAGAAGGAATACTGTGGCACCGACATTCATCGCCTGATAGGCTGGAATATCGTCTGCAAATTCCTCGGTCACTTCTTAACCGGCTATGCCTAGCTAGCATGTACTTGTGAGCGTTGGGTGGGGTTCCAAGAAATATGAGGTTTAGGGGGGACAATCGTGTTGCGACGAATGCCCGGGGTAGTGTGAGAATCAAGTACCCAGCTCGCAGGTTAGAGGGTCTGGCAGTCTGCACAGATCCTGCAGAAAAATGCAGGTATGGAGGAATATTGTTGATAAAATCTTTCATGCGCCATAGAAAATTGCTAAGTGGGTTTGTTTGAGAAAACCCGTGCCCTCAACTATGCAGTTTATTAAAAATGACTAACCTTGTACACTTGTAAAACACTTCTTGGAAGGTATGCCAAAACAAGATGTTTTTAATAAAAACATAAAAGCACAGTAAGTGCCTATTTCCAAATCATTTGTTTTCTTTAAAAAAAAAACTGAATATAGAGTGGTAACCCCAGATACACAATTGGCTAGGTTTCTTTTTGGTAAAAAATAATAATAATAAAACCACATGAAAAGGCCCATAGCTGTCGAAATTATCTACCCAATAATGTTGTTTTACAAACTAGCAACAATGAACACTTTCAAAGTGAATGTGGAAAAAAGTGTGCGTGAGAGTCAGTAGAGAGTGAAGGCCGGCCATCAGCCTTGTGGATTAGTGCATGTTCAGGAGGCGAGAAGCTGATGGTGGTGAGCGGGGCTAGAAAATGTGCGCTTGATGTGAGAAGGAAGTTCACAGGATGCGGGAGACATATTTTATGGCGGAGAGGTTTTTCAAGAAAGAGCATTAAGTGAGGTTCAGCAAAAACAGTTCCTAGTTCGTGATTCTCTCGACTGAAGTTGAAGTCACCCTGGACCAGGAGGATGGTGCATGCGTCCAGTGGGTGCAGGACCATGGCTACTTTGCAGAGGGACGTGGTGTCTCTGGAGGCAGGGGAATGGAGTAGATGATGTCATATACAAGAAGACTGATGAGGCTGACACTGCTATTAGTGGGATTTTCTTTCGGAGAGTGTGTATAAGTGGCAGGGTCGGTACAAAGGTGGCATATGTAGTGGTAGTGCATGTTGTAGTACAGATGTCAAAGCCATGCCCATTACTGAAATGACAGGGAGTTTCTCAGGCCTGAAGCCAGCAGAAATGTGTTGCTGTGGCCGTCTTATGCTTTTAGTACCTGCCACTGTGCTGAAACCTTATCATATCCAGCAGACCAAAAGCACTGGGTACTTACAGTAGTCGATGCTTTGTCCAGTGGGAACTCTTTCTAACCGCTGATCCCTCATCTTTCGACTCCAGAATGGACAAGGCCTTTCACAGCCATTGCTCTCACGCGTGGGGGGGGGGTGGCACCATCGGACTCTGCGATGGCCTCGTGAGGCCCCAGTGACAGAGCCTGACATGGGCGCCATCCCTGTGCGCCGGCATCAGTTTTGTCTGCTCTCTTCTGCATTCACAGGCACAGTTCAAACATTGGAGGTGACAGTGGGGCAAAACTAACTTGGGACCTTTTTAACAGATACAAGAGTCCATTCTGCAGGGCAGGAGAGAAGGAGGGAGGTGCAGGCAAAGTGTCCATCTCTGCGGCCTTGGGTGAGCAGTGATTGGTGAATCTATGCACAGACTCCCATGTAGCAGCCAGCCAGAAGTTCAGGACAGGAACACAACTCATCCAAGCCATCAAGGTAGCTTTGGTGGAAAGAGCATGCAGGCCCCAAGGGGGTTCTTTCTTGGCCAGAGTAAGGCTGATATTTATGCAGATGCACTCACCCTGGACACACTCTGTAGCAGCTCTGATCTCCCCTCCTCAGCACCCGCAAAGCCCACAAAGAGCCGATCATCTTCACAGTATTCCTTCGAGGTTCTCCTTCGGTCCAGCACTACTTTGTGGAGTTGCAAAGGTTTACGAAGACCGTCGCAAAGGGTTGGGGGGGCCACATCGCACACCCCTCACTCCTGAGAAGGAAGGCTGCGTTGCCACAGCTCCCACATCCGCAGTATGGTTTACAACGGCCTCATTGTGCTCGATTTCCTGTCATGAATGTAACCTCTTCCGGTTTTCATAAACTCGCTCATACAACTCCGACATGGGCACACGAGCCCCAACATGCAAATGTCGATGTCTAGAAGTCACTAAGTGAAAATGCTGGTATAGCAAACTATGTCAGGCTGTTTTTTTAATTCGAATATACCGCCAAGTCAGCCCTAGGGCATTGGAGCGCTTTACATGAGCACCAGATTACATTACACAAGGTCATATGTGCGTTTTTTAGGCGCAGGTAGATCCAGAGATTTCATTTGCTCAGAATCACAGGTTGGTGAAGCAGACGCCGAGACTCGAACTCGGTTTTTCAGTACTAAAATCAGCAAAGTGGGCCAGTAGGCCACATCTTCTCCATATGCACACTGCATTTCGGTTACAGGATACACACGCCCACATCCTCCCCAGCTTACACCCAAGTGTACAGAACACACATTCTAGCCCTGGTTTAAGCCGGATCTAACGTGTCTGGAGCATTGTAAAAAAAATGCTGGATTTTGTGGTACAACTGCTGCTCTGGCCCTCAACACCCGCTCCCATTATTGGGTCTTCACTATGGAAAATGGATCCGAGGCGTAAACGTAAAGCGCTTCGACGCCTTGTCTGGCGTGGTAAGCAGGCGCGCAACACCCATTGGACTGACAGGGCTTGAGCCCCCCCCCCCCCCCCCCCGTCGGGTGTGGCAGCCCGGGATGAGACAGCTTCCCGGCGCGCACACAGCCGCACCCGAGCACTTCACAGGTCTTTAAAAGACCATTTGCATGTTAATGAGGCCTCGCTGGTGTTTCACCCCTTCTAAGAGCCCCTGCAGCTCCACTCTGCCTATGGCTTAAAAGATTCAGCCCCCCCGAAATTTTTTCTTAGCCCCCTCCCCCCCCCCCCCCCCCCCCGAAATGTGGCTCTAGTTGCGCCTCTGGTGGTAAGCGCTGTATAAATGCACTTACAATACAGAATGCTCCAACAGTACTTCGAAGAGCTATGCAACTGTTCTCAAGACTGGGGGAAAACACTCCAGGTGACGTTGTTGCTACAGTCCTAGTAAAGTCACAAGATGAGGGTCACGGGGACATGGCTTTGGAGTGGGCCTCTCAGAAAAGCAGTGTTGAACATTTGGAGAATGGAGTTTTATTGCTCCCTTAAGCTAGCTCTCTCCCCCCGAAAACAGAAACAACCTTCGTTTTAGAAAAGACCTCAGAGTCTATGCAGCACAATGCGGTGTCCTGCATCTTGATGGATTACACTTTCAGGGGAAGAGTCGGGCTGGCCAATCAGGCAGTGCCAGAAGGGCTGGTCGCACAGGTCACTTTGTGGGCAGGGTTTTGGCTGTTTGTGGGCATGATGTATGATCTGCCAGGCCGGTTTTTACAGCGGATTTCCTTAATATTAAAACACACATTGACTGCAGCAAGCTCAAATCCAGGCAGCCTTCCACACCTTGCAAAACTCTTATCTGGCATCTCTTTACAGGTTCAAACCTGCCCCACTATACAAATATGGGCCATTTATTTTTAGCTCTGTAATTCTCTAATAAGGACCACTTTTATTTTGGTGCCCAGGCCTATCTTCTGTCCCAGTTCGAACGGAGTCTCTCTAGATAGGGCAGTGGCTTAGAGTCCCTTTGTTCTCTTAGGCAGCAGTGGCAACAACCGGTCTACAGAGACGTGCAGCAAAATTACATTTACAGGACGCGAACGGGGGGGTGGCAATTGGTGGTACGTGTGGAGTGTCCCAGGTTATGCTGATCAATGATGTCGAGATGACGTTTTCCTTAGGGCCATGTTGGGACGAGAATGCCCCCTGGATGATATTCCTATACCGTTACCCGACTTGACTTCATGTGAAACTGAGATGCTGACATTTTTGGTGGCCCAGCCAATACACTAGTCTAGCGTGTGAGCTGTGGCATAGGCCTTTCCGTGATAAGGACCATGGGTTGTGGAGGAAGCTTTGTCGGCCAGAAAACTTAGGGAGTCCCCCTACCCCTAAACAAGTTGTCAAAAACTTGGGGGTATGGTTAGACTCATCACTCAACTATCACGTTCAAACTAAAAAGGTAGCAGGGACGTGTTTTGGGCTCCTGCGGGGGCTTAGACCCCTATTGGTTTTTTTTTTTACCCCCGACTCGCCAGACTATTATCCAGGCAGCTATAATGTCCAGACAAGATTATGCCTGTTCCCTGTACTTAGGGGCTAATAAGGCCGAGATTACTCGGCTTACACGGGTTTAGAATGCAGCAGCCAGATTACTGATTGGCTTGCGCAGGTCCTGCACGGTGTCATCCACAATCCACAGGCTTCACTGGTTGCCGGTGGCCAGGAGAATTGAATTTAAGGCCCTGTGTATTACTTTTAAGGCCCTGAAGTGCAATACTCCGGGTATTCTGGCCAACCTGGTCACCTCCTATGTTCCTACTTGCCAGTTATGGTCACTTGGACAACACCTGGTGAGTGTCCCTAGGTTCCAGAGAGTACGGGCAGGAGTACGTTACTTCCGTAACAGGGCAGCCCTCCTCTGGAACTCACTGCCCATTCACATACGTGGCCACACTAACTATCTGATGTTTAGGAAGGCCATAAAAACATACCTATTTCCCTGCGTGTAGCTCGTGTCTTCCTCCGTGTTAGTCGCTCTGCTGACAGCGCCGGGACGCCCCTTTGCTGGGGCAGCTGTTGCGCTATACAAATGGCAGTAACATAACATAACATGCCAAGGTTCGGGTTCTGTGCTGTAGCCTGAAGGGGTGCACCAAACATGACCTCATAGCGGTCTTGGGACTATTGTTCATACCGTGGGTTGATCACATAAATCAGTGGTGGTAGTGTATCGAGTTTTGGGAATTATTAGTTCGGACTTGACCGATTCACTGCATCACTAGGACTGTACATTGGTCTATTAACCTCACTTGTGTAAAGTTTAGCACAACAAGATGGAGGATGTATACAGCTTCCCCAAACAGTGGAAATGTATCGACTGCATTCCTGTGGCTGTAGGGTCGAAACCCAGACACTGAAGTGAGAGACGATTGGAGAAAGGACTACACTTAGAAATTCAGTGAGGTCTTTTTAGCAAGGGGATGAAAGAGCATTTTTGTTAAAAGTGAGGAGGTTTGTAAGAAGGGCCTGCTCATTTGTGTTTCCCTGACTGATGCTTCATGGAGGCTCATGACAACCAGATGCAAAGATGTTATGCTCTATAGGTTCTTTGTTTGGCATATTCCTGTTTGGAGCCAGCTTCAAAAATACATGATGTGAGGGCCATTGACTTGCGTAAAGATTGGGTGACCACTGCAGGCAGAAAATGACATCTCTGAAGGCAACTGAGTATAAAAGTGGAACCAAACCACCGAATTTCGTTTCATTTCCAAGTTCTTCTTGACGAAAGAAATCAGTTCTCCTTGAAAAAGCTGCTGTGTAACCATTGCTCCGGTCTGCATGACAACAGGTCCCATAGAGGTCAGGGGACATCACCTGAAATCTGTGCAACTTGTTGGAAAGCGGAAGACTTGCCTAGCGGCTAGAAGCCTGTCAGTCTGCTCAGAGAGGGAAAGAGAGTGCCTGGCCATGCAGGAGGTGGCGAGAGTCCAGCAAAAAATGCCTTACTGTGTTCCTGGCTTGAGGAATACCCAGTAACACCTGATTGCATTGGACCAAAGCGGGGGGTGACCCGTGGAATGAGGGTCACCCGGTGCAGTTCCCATACTGGCCCGCATCAGGAAATCAAGCCCAAAGACAACATTGTTTCATCCGGCACACCTGCTGCTTGTCCAGAGGACTAGAGCCGCTGCTGTCCGATGCTGGTTGGATGGGCGAGGGAGCTGGAATGTCCACCAAAGTAGAAGCCCTGATCTTAGCCCACCTCTGCAAAAGCCGGAGAGGAGGACTCAACTGAAAGCAGCCTGTAGGCTGCAGCGGCCGAAGACCAGCCCCTGTCTGTCTGAAACCTGCCCGGAAGCTGTACCTGTTGGAGAAGAGTATCTATGTTCCAGCCCAGAGGTCACATATGCCGCAGACCAGCACCCTTCGGGCAGCCCTGCTGGAGCAGAGTTTTCTGTTGAAAATTTGTCGGTTTTTTTAAAGCTCCGGTTTTGTCTATAAGTTGTGATTAAAAAATACTAATTCATAATTATTAATTATTTGTTTAATTCTAATTAACCAACCTGATTAACAAGAGAAATTATACGTGGGAAAGCATACATGTTGCTTAATAATAATGTGCAGGTTTTATTAACCCCTTCCATGCGGGGCGGATTCCCCCGCTGTGCTGAGCGCTGCTTGCGCGGGCGTGGTCATGACGGAACGGTTCCGTCATGAGCACAGGCCAACCGACGCTCATGACGGAACCGTTCCGTCATGAGCGCCGAAGGGGCTAAATGAATGTTGCTAAGTGTTGTTTGTTTTAAAGTACAAAACGCTTTTGAAATAACGTGTACTAATGCTTAAATATGTTGCAGATGGCTAGTTAATTACATACATATAAGGGTATTAGTGGGAATTAACACTGTTTAATCATTGCGATGATGTAGTAACGTTATTTGTATTTCTTTCGATTAAGATGGTTCATTTTGGCCTAAAACAAGATGGCTACCGTTTGCAGCCTGTATTCGAGTGATCGAATTTTGATGAGAGGGCCTTGCTGAACATGGTCGAGAGTCACCTGACCACAGTCTTCGCCTGGTTTAAAAGTTTTCTGTGAGGACAGCAGTTCTGGGCGTAAGTCCAAGTGCCTTGGACGAGGATAAGGTCACAATGAACAATGACAATGCTGCGGTGGCTCTGCTAGAGATATCAAGGAAGAGCGGCTTCGAAAGAAACATTTGTAAACTCGAGTTTCCTTCTTCCGTCTTTTTATTTTTGTGATTTTTCTGAGCGGAGATTTTCCAAATGTAGCGATGCTACATCCTTTCCTGCTCGCTCTGCTCAGCGGCTCAACGGAAACTCAGAACATTTTATGTTGCTTTATTTTGTAATTTTTATTATAAATATACTAGACTAGAGAGGGTCTGTGGTCATTGCATTTGGATTTTTGAGGCCACTTCTTCCCAAACTTGCGTTGGTGAGGATCGATGCTGTGAGGACGGCGACTTGGGAGAATTCTATTGAGAGACCTGTCCTGACCCATTTATGACATTTAGCTAGAATAGGTAACTATGAGAATAATGATTTTATATTGATTGCCTTTCCATTTGAACTAATTTTAGATAAAGAATCATAATTTTAAATACAGTGTTGGTGGTTATTTCTTGTCAATTATTGAGTACTCTATTGTGATTATTGTTGTTTAAATCATGACTCAAGACAGTGTCAATTAGGTCTTATCGACCTTGTTGTAGATGCAGGGTGTTTAGGAGGGTTTCTCTCTCATGGTTGGTACTGATAGAGTAATCTGAGTGTATGTTAGTGAAATGGGCCCAAGCGTATGGTGAGTGTATGTGCTTGTATCTGTGAAATTACTCTATCCATGGAAGTAGGGAGAATTTATATGCCCTGATATGCACCAGCCCTGCTTTGCTGCTCAACCCCCAGTAGTCCAAGCCACCGGAGGCCAATGTCACCGGAGCCACCGCTAAAGGTGCGGCTCGGGGAAGCACACCCGCCAGCACCATGCAAGCCATGTCTCTGTGAGCAGGTAAAGCGGGGCCTAAACATGAAAGACTGAATGATTGACCAGAGGCAAATCTGTCACAACACCAGCTATTGCCAGTGTGATCGCTCTTAATAAGAACTGTTTAAAATGGTCTATGAATTATCCCGTAGTGTACTCACAAGTGAGCTGCACCTCTGCCTAATCTATGCCTATGACTGCACTTTTCTATAGATCACTGTAGACTGAGATAGAATCCAAGAACAGAAGAGGGCATTGGAGTGAGTGTCATGCTAGACTATGGACCGTATGTGGGATTGCAACACTGTGACTGAGCCGCTATTAAAAACGTTGTAGTATTTCGTTTCGCTGTGATATTAAGGTACTTTAGTTTAGCTTAGGTCAGCTCTGGGCTAGACAATATGTTATTATGTGTCTTGGCTGCCTGTTGAGTACTTGTCCCTCCACTATTTCCCAGTCAGACCTTTGACTCCTCACCCTTGCTACCCTGAAGGGCAGCACGTGGCCCAGATTTAAGAGCAGTAGTAGGACGGACCCCAGGACAACCTCATCACCCCTCAACTACAGCCCAGTAGATTGTCTCTGCCTTGTGACCACCCAACTGGCTCTTACGGTTCTCAATCTACCCAAATGGGGCCAGTAGGTGGTGATAATGGCCCCATAGGGATTACACGATTCCCAGAAACACTGGAAATAGGAGGTTTTTAAAGTCACTTTAATTGACCAAAAATGGCAAAATGTTCTGGTGAACAAACACAAAAAAATGCTTTAACCAGTGCATAAACACAAATGACCACACTATCGCTCATTAGCTAGTAATTGGGGATAAGTACCCTACCAATAAATGACAGATGCCTGCCACGCCTGTGATTCAGAGGTAGCGGCCTGGGATAGAGGCCTGAACCTAGTGTCACCTGTAATCAGACACTTAGTTAAAACACTGCAGTTGGTACAAAAACAAGGCGGCAAAGTTCATCATACATTGTAAACATATTTGAAACCCTAATAGGGTAGATGCTGTATCTTGTCGGTTTGTTTTCTTGTGCTAAAAAAAAAGATTTCAGATTTGGGTATGACAACCTTTTGTTTGAAATACTTACAGGTGAAGTACAGCAATCTAATAACCTCAGACACATCTCCAACTATCAAGTGGTCCCTTGCTCTCCATCCCTGGAGTGCATCATGAGTGCCATGCTGCCTGGCGGTGATCATAGATTCAGAGAATAAAAGACTCGCCCCTTTAATACCTGTGGTGGCGAACACTTGGAACTCTGGGGTTTTCTGCTCTAGAAGTCATTTTAGTAGATATCCTTCGAATGTCTCGCCATAAAATGGGCATCTCAGAATTACTGAATGGAAGAAATGTTTAGTTGAGAGGAAGGTCACAACCAGTTTGACCACTCACCTTCTTAATTGATAACCCAATATAAAAGTGTACTGTCCATAGAATATTTAGGATGATCCCTGGTCAGTAATCTGTGTCAAGGGATGTTTACATTAAAACTGCTGTCTGATTGGATAATCGTACACATCTACACCCTGACTCAGATAGACAACCTACTATTAGCTTCTATCCTGACATGTGGCTTGGCATGTGGAATCCCCACAGCTGTTCAATCAAACAGCACTTAGCAGCAGCTGTGGAGGGCAGGTCGGAGAAGTGCAGATGTGGAATGGAACTGTTGAGCTCAAGGCACTCACACTTCATGCATGATGGAGAGAAGCAAAAGCCTCAAGGCACACCGCAACATTGAACTCTGCGTCAACAGCAGACATGCAACATGGCATTGGGCCCTGTGTCAACAACAGGAATGCAGGTCAGCTGGTATTGACATTGTGAACATTTTAAAACACCTCTCTCTATCAAAGGTAACAGCCCCTCATCGGGAACAAAGACAGACTTTAGTGACATCATTCGCTTTCCACACTGAGCCACCCATGCGATAGCTTGGCCATTACCAGGACCAGCAGAGAAAGATTCTCGCCTCCCGAATACCCGGAGTGTTTCTTATTAGCTTTAAATGCTGTTAGCATGAATTTTATTGCTTTTGTAGTATGCACCTCGAACTTTAGCCTGTCCTTTCCTTTTATTGTGGTATGCCATCTGGTAAGAGCTCAGCATCTAGACAACAAAGACCTATTATCAGTCAATACAATGTATAATGCACTTTACGTGCCAAGCAGTTGCACGCAATGTACGATCAACTGAAACAAAGAACGGAGTGAGTCTTTACCCTGCTCACTTTGTACAGTGAATATTCTCCCAGACGAGGACTCAAGGTTGTTCTGTGAGAAGGGAACTGGAGTGACAGTTCTAGCTAGCACAATGCGCGTCACACTCCCCGCAAACCAGGCCAGTGTATACGTTGCTCATTTGCACACTGCATCAGCTCTCTTATTTTTGTACATTGAACACTAACTTTAGATGAAATGTGTATTTTTTTCCATTTTAAGATAGAATTAAGTCTGTGTTTTCTAGCTTCAGCTAACCTTTAGGTATTATGCATTCTTAAATAATGTATACTGCTCAGTGCTTAATTTGTCCAGGTGCTCAAATTTTTATAGGAGGCCGCACCCACTTCCCCAAGCTCCACCCACGTCTTCCACTGGCTCCACCCCTTAATCTAGTGCTGAGATATAAAAGGAGGGTGGGTGGAAGAAGAGGAAGCAGAAGGGCAGTGGATGCTGTGATTGCATGCGGCCTCCGTTGGGTGTTCACTTTAAACCATACCTTGCTAAACATAGGAGGCGGGAGTAGGAACAGCAGTGTTTGAGTGATCTGCATCATAGAGCTGAAGGATCGTATTAGATAAACTTGAGCAAGGCGGCCCCATTTTGAACTTGAGCTAAGGGAATACCTCAGCACTGAACCGCCTGCATGCACAACCACGAGGGATGATGACGTGGAATAGAAATTAACTTAAAACTGGCGAATTCCGACACACTGCACACCTGGAAGAAGTTGAATAAGTATCATAAATAGCTAAATATATCCGGATTCCAAAAGAGATGACGAACGTGAAACGCACGGAAAAACAGAACATTTTCATTTCGTGTGAATGATCAACGTTTATTAGAACAAAGGGGTTAAGTGAAGGGCAAGGTCCTGTTCTTACAGCCTCCTCCTGGCCTGGGTCCTCACTTCCACTTGCACACGGTGCCTGGCGCCGGAGGCATGATTGCTCGAGCCTCAGTTCACACTTCATTCATATCACGCACACGAAAAAAGCAGCGTTGGTTTACTATTGACTTGGTAACTGGTGGGCAGAAGCGGCACTCACTGCCTTCATTCATAAGCCCGCTGCTGCTGCCGCCATCTCGACGTCGTGCTAAATTGCTAGTCACGGAGGGTAACTTGTGATGTGCGGGTGTGCCGGGGCGTGGCGTTTTGAAAAAAAACATACGCACGCACGCTGCCCCAGCTCCTACCCATGCAGAACCAAATCCCACCCACCAGCAACACTGAGCTAAGAGCCGCCCCCTAAGGCAAATCCACATGGAGAATGGCTTGATTTATATTGGCTCGCCACACTTTACTGAGGACTCGGGAGACGAACAATAGAGTCTGCGTCAGGTGCGCCTGCAGTGAATGAGGTGATTATATTTAGTTTGTCATAGACGTGCAGGCGTGTGGTGTAGACCCGGCCCTAATAAATAAGTGCCGGTGCTAAGCACCGGAAAGCACCGGCACAAATTAGGCACCGATACTGCTCGGACTGCGTCCCCATAAGAAATTAATGTATAACGTGATGTAAATCAAGCTTCTTTTAACTGAGAAACCGGTTTATTTTGTCTATTTTATGCAAAAATTGTTATGGTTTTAATTAACTGAACAATAAAGGGTACCTCCTTACCTTACCTCACTCTAAGTATATTACAAATGCTACCTGCACCAGTTTTAGCATTTATTCCTGGGCTCAAATTAAGGCGTTGGTGTTACTGGGAATGCAATAGTTAACATCTGTTAACATCCTGGTCTGGGCGAGACAGTCCTCAAACATCCAGTTGTTTTGTTTTCATGGACAGTATTTAAGTGGCCCCGACTGCCCTAACAACCTCAGTAACACAAGTGCAGGTGCGCTCGGCGACGCTGCAGCTCTCCCAGCCACTAATAAGGTAGCGGAGAAAGCGAGATCTATATGATCCACCTGGGAATGGCCAGTCACTGTGGCAACACAAACCACGCTTCGCACGTCACACACACACAAACCAGGAAGTGAGATCTGTATACAACATGTCTACATCTGCTCCATGACTCTGCTTCACAATCTCACTAAAAGTCGAACGCAGGCAGACAGAAGTGGCTACCAGTAAGTATCATGTCCGAGTGAGCCAATCTCACATACTAAAGGTTGTGTATGTTTTTGTCTCGGTGACGCAGATGTTGAGGGTACCGGGGATGATAAGTAGGGAGGTGCCTTGCAGACCCTTTCTCTGCAGAGATAGAGAGCAAGAAGGGGGTGTTTCTGGAACCCACTTCAAAGACCTGCATCTACCACAATCCCTGTAAAAGTAGCCCTATGGGAGCTTTGCGGGCCACAATGTACAATGAATTGTTCTATCTTTCTGGGTATACGCGGGTATCAAAATGTGCTTGCCAATGTGAGTGGGGTGGGAAAGTCTGCGTGCAGTTTTCAGTTTTTTTCTCTTTGGTTATGTATACGAACTGTACCTATTGATATTTCCACGTCTGGTAACCCTGTATTACTTTATCTTCCTCTGGATTATGTCAGGCCCTCGCACACGTGGTACTTTCAAAAACCTAATAAAATATGTTTTCAAAAAGACCTCCATCTACAGTAGTCTGAAAGGTCTAAAGAGTTCTAGGGCCCCAGACCAGCCAGATTCCCTAATTGTTGCTGAAAATGTAAACTAAATCGTGGGCGGGGGCTTTGACCAAAGGCCATTTTCCTGACTGGAAAGAGCATAAGCGCCCTCGTATACAAGAATGGCCTTTAGATGGACAACCAGGCCACAGACCGACCTCCATGCTGTAAAGTGCGGATAAGTCATTCTTTAAACACATCCTCATATTCTTAACATACAATTTAGGGAGAGTGTTTCCATCACTGGTCAACTTGTGTGTATTTAGTATCTAGTCAAGCAAAACCTAAAGTAGTAAGAGTGTCTTATGCCCCTCTTTGTTGACTTCAAGTCGACAATCAAGAATAGCAAACATTTGATTAGGTTACAAAGCTGAAGGAGGGATCTGGAACTGCTGAATAATAAACATGTTACCGTCAATCATGTGGACACAGTTAAAAAACTGCAGACATATAATTTCCAAGTAGAGCATCTGCCCTACGAACAGCTTGAGATGAGGGCGTATCTTGGACTTCAAGTTATTTTGGCCGCTCTCCCACATTCTTCTGCATGCTCAACCAACACAATTTGGCTGATCCTTCTGCAGGGTCTATTTTTCCAGGGTAGGATGACAATTAGTACCTTCACTGTTATTGTAGGTGATGCAATGTTACTTCATCAGACCCCATTCGGATTACAAAAAAATAAAATATTAAAAGTGCCTGTTCATTCAACCCCTGGTAACTCAACTATGGTTAATGCCACTAAAACAGAAATGATGTATTTTAGGAGACATGCCCTTAGAATGAAATGGTACATTAAAGGGCCAGGAGAGGAACGTATTGCGCCGGAGTCTCTAAAACATGAACTGTACCAGCAAGATCACACATTGAGTCCGTGCATGTGCTTTCGGGTCGTATTGAGTGATGTGATCGTATTGCTTGCGTAGTAGCCCCACTAGGGCTACTACGCAAGCATTACAATCACATTATACCATACAATCTGAAAGCACATGCACTGACCCTGCAGAGCAGGCTTGTGTACCGTAATAACAGATGCAGAGACATCTTTTGGCAAAGTAGAAATATGCGATGCCTCCAACCGATGCATTCCTACCATGCGCACCTTTTCATTTAAGATACCACTCCAGTGGTACTCCACTATTAGCTCTAGTCGTCACCTGGCCAAAATGTAGAACCCGGATTTATAAGAGAGGGCGGATGTCTTTTCTCTCTGTGCAGCATTTACTTTCTTCAGAAAGAGCATACCTATGATTCAACAGTGCACACCCACACACACCTGTTCTGGATATTGTGTAATACGCAGAGGGAAGCTGTAGTTACGTGGCATAACTGGGTTGTGTGATGTCCAAGGAAAGGGGGTGATGCAGTGATTAGATCTCTCTCTGATGCATGGGCCAGGGAGCATGGCATAGCGCGTTAGTGCGGATGCTGTGACCATGTGATGAAGCTTCTGGTTGCAAGGAAAGTTGAAGGAGGTTGAGAGTACCTTCCTATATATTATGCTGCACATACGGTGTGACCGAGTGTGTTGCAGGGTAAACACAAGAGTCTGGATGGCAGATTGGGTATTGAAGTGTAGTGGCCATCTGCAGGATGTTGAGGAATTACAAACAGGACCGGTCAGAACAGTGCTGGTGGGGCGGACACACATTTAAACTGACCAGGAGTGACAGCAGACTACGCAACATTAGTCAAGCTTATGCCGTGCACTGACAGGCCATCTTTAATGCTCTGTTGTCTTTCAGCTGTGACATAACTTGGCTTTCACATGCCCCTTTGCTCCGAGAAGGGCTGAAAGGTGATATTTGTGATCTCCTCAACACGCGTCCCTATGTATGCTACAAAGTCAGGGCTGCCCCGCAAGTTCAGCATCGATGCAAATGTATAAACGGTCCAAACGAACGTGTTCAGCACTTGAGCGAAGGGACCCACTTAAATTTACGTCCAATTGATGTAGACTCTCATACATGAAACACCTGAATCCAATAACACCATATGGGCACCAGTGGTGCAAGTGTGTAGCCGCCACAGTGGAAGACTTTTAGCCTTCCCAACCCACAACACACGTAGGACACGGATCATCTACCCGCATATTATGGACCTTGATCGGCTTTACACATTGCGGAGAGTGCACAACAATACCCTACAGAATAAATTCAAGAAAGAGTTAAAGATGTCAAGAGACATAGCATACAATACGGTCAAAATGGGACAACCCCATGGAAAATTCATTACCGCCAACAACATCTTCAGCAATGCGAGATGCAGATTTTAGAAAAAGTGTCGTGAGCAATCACCCTGGATCCACTGTTCAAACCAATGTTCCAAGCAAACAAATGCGAGGAAGAAAATTGATCAGCCCTTCCACTACCGGGATAAATATTACTTGGACAGTACCTTCGCAAACTTCAAGATATCAAGTAGACTGAAGCCTCCAAGATGAACGAGAATTCAAACGTTCGGAAGGAGAATACACTCCAAGAATATGCAAGCTGGGCAGCGCAATGCTTCAAGCTGGGCACATACACCCATGCCTGGTTCAATGTGCTTTTCATCACCTATGTTTTCACAAACCAAACAGACGTGTAAATAAACCAGCTCCCATTTGGAGCTCCCCCTTTGTTTGGTGAGGTGGCGGGGGCTACTTGCTTCCTTCTTAATCGAGGACATTCAGCCTTCGATCACAGCACACGGGGCTCCTTAACTTGGCAAGTAACAACTCACTGAGGACTGACAGGGCTCCCACTAGTGTTTGTAGGGCAAACAGCTCTAGGTGCAAAACTCAACACTCATTGATTGGCCCTAATTGATACCCGTTTGGCAGTAAAGCATGCAAATAACATAATTGAGGAAGAGGATTGTTGTATACTTAGATTAACATAGACCTATTTTCGCATGAGGGGGCCACCTCATTCAACACCCTACTACCATGAGATTTGCAAATCCGAATGTAGAACAGCAACTACACGGACGAGGCAGAGATGTAACATTCATCTATCAAAAGTTGTTTACCTGCTCTTAAATCAGTGGCTCAAGTTCTGCATCATTTGAACATACAAGAGTGCTTCTGTCCCAAATTGTCTTACACCCTCTCACTAATATACTCCATTCCTAGATAAATCTTTATATTGAATACAGCCTTATAGCAAAGGTCTAAGCTCCTAGGTGATTTTAGCCTCCAGGTAGACATGCATGTACAGTACACAGGCTAATGAAACGGTCAAAAACCTAGAGTCTCTAGGCTTTACCCAAATTATACGAGGATCTACCCACACGGCAGGCCATAAACTAGTCTTCATTTATAGTAACTGTACTTCAGAAGCCTGGATTAAGCCCAAATATTAGACAAACCAACCCAGATGGTATTCTTCAGTGTTTCCAAATGCAACCGCATCAAAACAAAACTTCTCCATATGGTGATCCCTTAATCAGATTACTCAACTGATAATATTTTAGCTTTTCTTATTTTATCCAAATTTACGAACATTGGTGCCCCAAAGAAGATGAAATCATAAATACAAGCTCAAAAGAAAGGTCTCACCGATCAAGTTTCGTGAAGTATTAACCACAGTAGACCAATCAGACCATGCTTCAGCCACAAACCCAAGACATTTTCTTAAAATTAGTTCACCTGAAAATTTAAAAAATACTGGATATAGTGCCCCCTTCAACTTAAAGAAGCCAACGCTACAAAGATGAAAGCCAAATAATGGATTCATTTAGAGCGAATAATACGAACAGAGTGTGACAAAAACTAGAATGACAGTGGGGAAAACCCCAATCAGCAACACATAAAGAGAGCAGCAGAAGAACATGAGGGAATACCACAGAGAAATTCAGATGGCGACAAACAGTGACACACAACTGGGATTAATCGAACAATAAACCAGTCCCAAAACTGGAAGAACTGACAGAGGCTCAAGTTACCTCGGCCTAGCACTGCAAGAAGCTGCATTCATAGCCAAGACACCCTAGTTAGGAATGTGACTGACTTGCCAACCATGCAAAACCTGTTTTCAGCTTTACCACTGTGACTCAGGAATGGGATTAAAGTTGCTGCAAAACTGAAGGGCTTGAATAAATTTACTGATGCAGCTGTTACAAAACTAATTGATCTTGAAGATTGATCTTTAAGGTATCCGCAAGACTTTCTGAAGGAAGTCTTGCGGATACCTTAAAACGTGCAATTTCTTTTAATCCCCCACTGAAGAAGTCTGTGGCCAACACACAGATTCTGGAAACCTGCTGACCTATCTCAAAACTCCCCTTTCCTCTGTAAACTCATGGCTGGAGAAGCTTCTCCTGAATGAAAAAGTTTGTTAAAGCAAATACCCTCCTTGGTGATAGACAACCATTTTTAGCATGGTGAAAGGAACTGAGGCTGCCTGATATTGTGGAAAAAGTAATCTCCTGCCTTCACCTGGGACAGCTGGAAATCCTTTTTGACTTTTTGTCCTTGTATCAAATGGTAGTTCATAAAATGCCACAGCAGCGACTGGACTAGGATTACCGGTGCAGCCCTCAAATGGCTACAATCATTTTTATAAAACTAAAGTCAATAAATGACATTGGGCTTCTCCTTTGCATCAGTGGAACGGACTTCATACATGGTCCCAGAGGGATAACCTCTTGTTCAATATTTACTTGGATTCCCGAGATCCAGTTTGACCACCCAATTGGGAAGGTTGCAAAAAGCACCACTTCTATATCACGACACGGAGACGGTTCTCACTACTACCGTTACCCCACGGCATAAAAGGGGCTCTTTTGTTATTGAGATTCATCTACTGTGGCATTGCCTATGCCAGTGCCCCCAAGACAGAGATCTCAAAGCTCCAGAACCTAAAAACTAGGTGAACAGACTTTCTTTCAATCTGAAGAAATTGTATCACATCTCCCATCGCCTCAAAGGTCCCCACTGGCTGCCAGTAGTGCAAAAATAAAACTAAACTTCTCTAAGCTCTCTATAAAACATGGGAGGTTCATGGCATAAAATATTTGCAGCACAATCACCTTTTGCCACCATAATCACCCAGTTGCAAGCTGCGACCTAACAAGTCTAACAGGATTGTACAAGCCAGATACAAATCCAAGAAACGCGGACAGAATAAAACACAATACTGAATCATGGAACTCACTGGCGATCACTGTGGCGGGTGGGGGCAGAGGGGGCTTTGTAAAATTATCTTATTGCATAACTGTTCTACATTTTTCAAGACTTTCTTAATGAACTGTTGCAATTAACCTTCCAAACACTGCGTACGTGGATGCTACAGTTTTTATGGGCAGGCAACCAACCTCGCCACGCGTGGGCGCCACGGGTGTAACAGACATCCAATTATACTACTGGGCGAGCCAGATCCTCCCAGTGAGTTACTGGCTGTTCTCCAACCGGGATGACCCAACAGTGGCGGTGGAACTACACTGCATCGAGCCGCACGAGCTGCTATGCCTGCTGTATGGGTTAGCACACATGCTTCATTCTCCCTCTGACTACTGACACAACCCGGCCCTGCTGGCACCGAGCCTTAAGATAGATCAAATGGGATAAAATACGGACAGAAGAAACACCTCTGTGGAAGGCCTTTTCGTCAGAACAAATGGTCAAGTTATCTGGCTGTAACTGGGACCTTATTATTTAAATTGGTTATTGGTTAAAACCATTCACCTTTTAAAATTTTCACTTCCCTTTCTATCAAAACCAGCTCCGCTGTAGTTCAGGCGTTGCAGCACACCAGAGAGGCATTCGGCCTCTCTGGTGGAACCCGATGATGAAGCATGTCACCACCTAGGTTGGTGAGTGAGGGTTCTTTTAAACACTATTTGGGTTTTTGCTCACGCTGTTACTCCTAGTTTGCTCCTTACCCTGTTCACTCTTTTGTTGTTGATGTATCATTAACCAGGGGGATCAAGAGTGATTTTCCCTCACCCTCTTGTTGTTATTGTGATATTTGGCAGCGCACAGCTGCGAGGGTATTTTTCCCTTCGTCTTGCCTTTTTATCTAGCGACTCTTCAACACAGCATCATGGATAATCTGGGCCTCTCTTACTCAAACGAGGAAGTAGATGCCCTTTTGGCAGATCCCTCACTTTTTTCTGATCCTTCTATTGCTCAAACCATCTCACAAACCACTGAGTGGGATAAATTAAGTGAGCAGAAACGATGGCGGATACGCACTATTCTTCACGGCACAATTCTCACGGAATATCTCAGGAACAATATAGCACCCAAGGGTCTACTTGTCACTAATGCCCCCCGCATTTTCCTAGATGATGCACAGTTTAGGAAAGAATGGGCCCAAATTGCCTGGCACTGCACCAGGGATTGGCTGGTGCTGATTATTAAAACAGCACTGAGGCTCTCGGAGGCCATAATGGTGGAAATCCAACTAACGGAAACCCATTTCAAATCAACACTAGTGGGCTTTAAGAAACGGCTCGAAGAACTCAATAAAGAAATGAATGAATACAAAGATTCTCTTACTCATTCAAAAGCCCAAAAATTCCAGAAAGATCTGTCCAAATGGTCCTATGTGCGAGCATATCCTTATACCAGCCCAGACTTTACCCCACCGACCAAGAATGACTTTGGCACTGACAGCTCAGCTGATGATTCCACTGGAAGTGATTCAAGCAGCGGCAGCTATAAGGCTCGGCAGCGGGGGAGAGGAAGAAACAGACGACAATACAATAATCAGTCTTGGCTTCCATACCAACAACCCCCATTTCAACCACCCCCGTTCCACCCGATGATGGGTTGGAACCCCGGTTTCTTTCCACCTCCACAGTTCCAACAGAACCAATACCGCCCTCCTTTTTTAGAGAGGGGCAGGAGAGGCCGGGGCCGAAGAAGAGGCTCCACCCAAGTCCATTGGCAGCAAGACGAAGCAGTGGGGGACAACACGAGGAGCAAGACACAACGGGCAGGCCCCAGCAACCAATGAGTCTGATCACAAATCTATCATCCATGACACTCACGACCGACGAAACTTCAGTCCTGGAAAAGGGGCTGGGTTTTATACCCACAGCCAATTTTGATCGCTTCAAACTGAGATGCGAACTCTCTAACTTTTTCAGGAAACTTAAGCTCAAGAGTTTTTTTGAAAAATTACCTTTGGACAGCACCGAATCTCCGTCGAGTGATACAGGATTTAAGGTCAAATCCAATTTTACACCTCCCCCACACTCTATTCCGCCCGAAATCACAGCATTCGAACAGGCGGTTTCTAACGATGTTGAAGCCTTCATTGAACCCAACCGTTTCAAGAACATGACGGCGGGCGAATTCCAAGCACTACTCTCTCTGCAATCGAACACGGATATCGTGATTAAATCAGCAGACAAGGGTGGGGGAGTAGTCATTCAGGATTCCACTGCCTATGACAGGGAATGCAGACGTCTCCTAGATGATCCCATTAGCTATACACCTCTGACTACGGATCCGTCCTTGGAACTCCAAGGTATCATTCATGATTTGGTCCAGGACGCCGAAGCTAATGGTGATATCACCAAACAGGAAGCGACTTTCCTCACTACCAGTGAGGGCAAGATCCCTTACTTTTATACCCTGCCCAAAACACATAAGAACAAAACACCCCCTCCTGGCCGACCCATTGTGTCCGGTATCGGTTCATTGCTGGAACCCCTGTCACGTTATTGTGATTTTTTTCTGAAACCACTGATTCAATCAACAAGCACTTATCTCAAAGACACTAAAAGTCTGTTGTCACTACTTCAAGGGATTGTTCTCCCGGATGGGGCATCCTTCCTGGTGACAATGGATATTGAAAGTTTGTACACCTGTATCCCCCAGGATGACACCATCAATGTCGTGAGACGCACCCTTGAGTCTAGTGACTGGAACTACACCACCCCGCGAGAATTCATTGTTAGTTGTGCTACTCTCGCACTAAAAAGGAACTTCTTCGAATATAAGGGTGACCTTTTTCAGCAAATCACAGGAACTTCAATGGGCAGCACATTTGCGCCTTCGGTAGCCGGGCTGTACGTGTTCGATTTTGAAAGTAAGTTCATTTTGGCTCCACACAACCCTTTTCTGTCAAACCTCTTCTTTTGGAAAAGGTACATTGACGATGTGCTGATCATTTGGCAGGGCTCTGAAGATCGCCTCCAAGATTTCTTTGGATGGATAAATACTTGTGATCCCCATCTCAGATTCACCCATACACACAATAAGGATGAGATGATTTTCCTTGACGTGGTAATCACTAGAACAGGCGACACCCTCCAAACCAGAACTCATCATAAGCCTACGGCAAAAAACAATTTGTTACACTTTTCCAGTTACCATCCTCGCCCTCTGAGGGAAAACCTCCCCTTTGGGCAATATCTGCGTCTACGTCGGAACTGTAGCGAAGTGTCTATATACAAAAAACAAGCACAAGAACTTACTTTGAAATTGAAATCCCGAGGTTACCCTGACAGGATCCTTTCCAGGAGCAACAAGCGGGCCCGGAATCAGAATCGAGATGCTCTATTAGAAGACCATGTGAGAGATGACCAGGATTCCATACCTCTCACTTGTGTGACTACTTTCAATGCAGCATCAAACGCAGTCAGTAAGTCCATTAAAAAACACTGGAATATCCTGACGAGCAATAAGCACAACTGGGAAAAAACCTTGTTTTCCTACAAAAGAGCGAGAAGTCTGAAGGATGCCTTGGTCCATACTCGCCCTAAGATACCAGACAAAGATCAAAATCAGTCTATCACCAGTGCGTGGGGCCTTCCCCCTATTGTTGGCCACTACCCTTGCGGTTCATGTAGTGTCTGCCACCTGACTTCCCCTTCAAAATATCTTGAACTTGAACCAGGGAAACAATGGGTGCAGAGAACGCACACAAACTGCAATTCCACAGACGTTGTCTACCTCATTACTTGTCCCTGTGGACTAAGATACGTCGGAATGACAGGGAGGAAAATAAAACAGCGCATCTGCGAACATCGCAGTACCATTCGCTGTCGGAAACTAAGCACGAAATTGACAGAACATTTTCTTTTGGCCAATCACACCACAAACGACATGACTTGGTCAATCATTGAAAAACTGAAACCAGGTCAAAACACTCAGCAGCTACTCTTTGAAAAAGAGCAAAGATGGGTCTATCGCCTTTCGACTCACCTCACAGGTCTTAATGATAACATCCCGTGGAACTCCATCTTCAAGAATTGAAATATGGGTTGATTCCCACCTACAGGACAACACCCTGATGGCCTCCTTGCAGCATAGCCTAGGATTTCATTACACCCCCTCTTTTGTAACATTCATCCACCTGACCAATGGTTTGGTTGCAAATAGGTATAAATCTCTATGTGCCTCATACTTTTATCTCCATGAAAACAGCTGTCACTTAGGAGACCCTCCCACAATGTGAAATCTTTCGAAGGGTTTTAGGCATTACGTGTCATTTGCAAACAGTCAATAGTTACCGGTCATTTCAAAACATAAATAACCGGGACAAGGGTTTCGCAGTGAGAGTGCCCCCTTCTCCAATAATAAACCGGCATGTCCCCCCTCCCATTCTTCCATCAAATGACCAATCCCGATGGGATTAGATCTGGGAGCACGTCCGATAATACACGCCCCTGCTGATGACGTCACACGTTGACGGACGCTGTTGCGATCACGTGACACGCGTTTTTGGCATCACGTGATGGGTTTGTATTCGTATTTCTTCCGGCTTTCGCTTCACACTCACCAAGATCCGGGCCGAGCAGGACTGATCCAGGTATCTTACGGGAGTGTGCGAGCATGGAAGTAAGTAGATTTTCTTCACCACCGCGTCCCTCTGGTCCCAGTGAGGTTCACTTATGAGTACCCAGACAAACAAGGTTCTCCTGTTTATCTACCCCCACAGATACTATAGCTCACTACCCCCCTCTCGGACCCATGACGCAAAAAATACCGATTTACTGAGTAAGAGTTCAGCTCCTTTTTTCCATGTTGTTGTTGTTTTTAACATACCCAATTGATAGTCATGCACTGGAGCAACGGCGCCTGGCAAACACTACGTGTGCTCGTTTCAGCATGTACTTCACTTGCACGAGTCTGCTATTTTTTAGGCATACACAACGGCTAATACAGCCTACGTCGACAGCACATCGCTGGCCGGCCAGTTAATACATTGTTGTATTGATCTTCTTCACAGGCACAATTAGTGCGTAGGACCACAACGAAACACAATGATAAAAGTACAGGTCCTCCAGCTCTCACAGAGCACCACACTCTATTGTGGGAGTCTTGATAACCACATAACGTTATTTGACACCCACTCCCGCTTCACAGCATGGGCCTACCATTTGTGTTCACCTGAATCACGTAAAGTATAAGCAATTCAAGTGACACAATGTGTCTGTCTGTATATGTCTTTGTGTGTTATGTCTGTTTTTTCCCTTACAGGCGTTACTAGCCCCTGAATTACAGGATGGCTTTTGCGGTAAAACAGTGAGTCTTACCGTTCAAATACGCCACTGGTTAGGGTGCACCTTAGCGTGTGCATACCGCCGTGGTGTTCCCCATGGTCCTGACGAATGCTTAGCCGACTGGGCTTATTAAGCTGAAACATGTTGACCTTCCCCTATTTGGATGAGCCTTGTCCCACCTAATTGGCTGGCTCCTGTCCAACTCACTTGTTTTTATTCGGTTTTTGGTTTGCCAGGATTAAATTGGTTATTGGTTAAAACCATTCACCTTTTAAAATTTTCACTTCCCTTTCTATCAAAACCAGCTCCGCTGTAGTTCAGGCGTTGCAGCACACCAGAGAGGCATTCGGCCTCTCTGGTGGAACCCGATGATGAAGCATGTCACCAACTAGGTTGGTGAGTGAGGGTTCTTTTAAACACTATTTGGGTTTTTGCTCACGCTGTTACTCCTAGTTTGCTCCTTACCCTGTTCACTCTTTTGTTGTTGATGTATCATTAACCAGGGGGATCAAGAGTGATTTTCCCTCACCCTCTTGTTGTTATTGTGACCTTATTAGCATCACCAGGTTGGGAGATATGTGGGAGGTGGTCGCATCCACCCCATCTTATTTCTGGTGGAGACCTATTTCATGCACCACACGCAATTCTACTGCTACCTACAACTGTGACGCATTGGATGCACACATAAGCATCCTTCTTCAACTCCCTGCACATAATCCCCTAGAGGCATAGGTCGTACTATCTGCCATTGGGAGCAAATTTACCTCCAGACTCCATTGGTAGCTAAAAGCCCTGGCTCTCTAGTGGCACTGAGAGGCAGGTGGGAACAGAATACTGGCCAAATAGACAAGGCTGACTGGGCGAGGCAAGAATGGGCCAGGGGATACTTGCGATCTCTACAAGACTTTGCCTTATCCAGCCGAAGGATGTATATAGGGTCTACTACAGTCCTTCGAGGCTCAGTAAAATGCAGCAAATGGATCCTAAATGCCTGAGGTACAAATCTGAACTGAGTACTTTTTACCAGACAGTGTGGGCATGTCCTATTATAAAGGGTTACTGGTCTCACATAAATTCGATCCTTTCGGATGTGGATGGGAGAAGTGTGGTAGCCGACTCCAGAATTACAATTTTGAGGCTCATGGATGAGTGGGGGCCCCTGAGCCATCGGAACCCAGGTGGCACTCGGACTCTTACTTGCCAAATGTGATATGGCGCGGCCCTGGGCTCCCTCTGTGCAGGAATGGATACACGGGATGAATTGGTGCGACAGAGTGGAAAAATATGTTTATCAATCCAGGGGCTGTTCCCACAACGGCATGAAAATATGAGGCATGTGGTTAAATTACTCCCCCACAGCAGCGGTTTAGGCAATGGTGGATTATGATGTATGTGCTGTAATGCTGCTTTACTTCTTCATGTATCACTTTGGTCGAGGGAGTGATGCCAGATTGTAGTTTGTTCAGGGTTTTTAAAACAAACAGTGTGGTAAAAAAAGAAGCACGGACAGAGATTGATGTGGGACTGGGAGCGCAACTCTGGAACGCATCGTACAGTGAATTTGTAAGTCATCCCAATCTGGCTGTTATCAAGAAAATAATTAAAACCTATTTATTTAAAGAAGTTTTCCTTTAAAGGAAGGTCATGAGCTACACACCATATTGACAGGACCCTAAGAATACAAAACAATAAGGGATGTTTATTAATTGGGTGACTAAGGGTCTACCCATGTCCGTTCACAGTCACTGTTGAGACTGGGGCGGTGGACCACCAAAACACGTCTCTCTCATCCTCGAAGTGCTACGAAGTACCTCCCGTCATGAGCCAGTGTTTAAAAAAAAACCACTTCAATAAGTAACTAAAGCTGCCCGATAGATCAGCAAACAATAGACGTATCAGCACTATACTCTCCCAACACACCACCACAGGCAATTAACCAATGAAGTGTCGCCTTTAACAAGTTAACTTAACAAATTAAGATCCTGTTGCAATCTACTTACAGCCAAAAGTGATGGGTTTTAGCACTTGAATACATGGCACCACTTAACACTTAAAATCAGGCTCCGAGAGAACATGCTGCAACAACTGGCTTACAATCTCATAAGTCATTCAGGGGAACCTTTTATTAAAAGTGTTAAACATTTGCTGTTCTGACGCACAAAGCTCTTCACTCTAATACTCCCAGGTACCTTGCGCAAAAACTTGAGCTATCTTGTGGGGCAAGAAACTCAAGGAGTGCCAATACTTTCCTCTTGAAACCACCCATCCTTAGGAAAAAGAGAACCTGTCACAGAGCCTTCTTAGGCGCCACCCCAAAGATATGGACCTCTCTTCCTCCAGAAGGTAGAATCTCTTCAACAAAGGCGTTCAAAGTGGAAGCCAAAAGATTCTTTATGAACAAATTCTTACCCTACTTGGGCTTGGCCCTCCTGCTCAAAGTCATTGCTCTTACCTCCTTTGTATCATCTTGTGCTAATTCTCCTCTTTTCCTATACAAAGACCCCTTCATGGCCCGCTTTTACTTGTTTACTGTATTACCCTCCTTGGAATTTGCTCTCACGTCCACCGTTTCTTCTTTTGTTTCTACTCCTCTTTTCCTTTTACAATGGCCCCATCTGGGCTCGCTTTTATTTGCCTAATATATTACCTTCCATGGTGCAACTGTCCCTGAATCAGTGATCATTCCCGTTTGTATGTCATGACTACTTGTTAGCGATTTTGCATGTATGTCCTCCTCCCATCCTAATGTAAAGCGCTCGGATATCCCTTGGGATCTTGTTCGCGCTATATAAAACTTTAAAAATAAATACAAAATAAAAATAAATTTAAAGCTCTCCTAAAATTTAATTTGTCCATTTAATTTATTAGATCCGAGGTTATGTGATTTATAAACGCACCCACCCAGTGTGCGCTAATAAAGGTAAGTAGAAGACTGGGTTGGAATAAGACACTCATAAAGGGATGCCAATGATCTTTCGTGTAACACCTCTTCTCTGCCTTCTTGTCCTCAAAGGACTTGCTGCAAAATAAAGGGATAAAATGAAGAAGATTCATGGAGCTTCAAAACGACACATTCTGTATTTCTCCAGAAAAAAAACATTATGCTGGACAATGTGGCTCCAAAACTCACTGTAGGCATCTTGCTTGTTGTTCATCAGAAATGTGTCCAACATCTCTGAAGTTTTTACTGATCGAAGATCTTTGTTTGGACAGAACCGTCCCGGCAAGGCTTCTCTGGCCACATGATAAAGCTGACATTATATGGTTTACACAATTTACTCTGAAAGGGGGAAGTATACATTTGTCATAGACAGGGATTCGTTTCAGTTATCCACCATTGATATACTAGCCTATCTTCTTTAGAAACCCACGCATGATCAAGACTGAAGAGTGAAGAATTCCAGAAATGCAACGATAGTGGTCATGAACGTCTCCAGAATCTTTGCTTGAAAGGGTTGTCTCTGTATTATGAAGACATTCTCCTAGTCAGGCTTCCTGGGACAGTGGGGTTTCTGGTCTGCATCCTGCTCTAGAGAGTGCCTTCTAAAAGCCTGAAAGAGTATAGCAGATGAAGGGGTCTTGGACACAGGAACCTGTACTTCACTGAAACAAATCCTACGCATACTTTTCTGAAGCACCGAGGATTTTTGAGATCAGTACTACAGCACGCTGCTAGCTCATCCCTCTGAACAGAAGTGGACGGGGTCCTGAGGTACACGTCCTGAAAAACTGCATCAACTTTCTACTCTGAAATACTAATGTGTGCTTTTCTTACTGCCTCTGGAAAAACGTTATCTTTTCCAAGCTTCCATCAATAAAAGGAGGCAGGTTTGTAGTACCTCCAAAGAATATACATGATTTTGCCAGATGGAAGTACTTGGTCGAATTTCATCCCCGGAAAACCTTTTGAGAGCAAGCTCTGAGAACCATGACACTGATGGAGCTAAAACTGTATGCAGCCTTTCAGAACCAACTAGTGGACCTAATGAAGCTCTTGAAATGTTCTCAAAAGAAGAACCAAGTCAGGAAAAGATCAATCAAACTCCAGTGTTTTTACATTGAGCATCATCCTCCGAAAGGCTTGCAGCCAATCATATTCAAGTAAACTGGTTCAAAAAGTCAGACATGTCTTAGACGAGTCAGACAAGCCACCATGCCAGATACGCCTGTCTGGGATGGATGCGCTGGAGAGGTTTTTCTTTATAACATAGTGTTTGGACCATCCAAGACCCACGTTCTGTCAGACAGCATGAACACAAACTGGCATCACTTATTCCCTATTTCCTCCTGAAGTTACACATGTGGACTTTATGCTGTTGCGGGTTTTAAAACAGCTGAGTACCATTTTACTTTATGGGAACTTTTTTGAAACATTTTTTTTCCCCAAACTCATGAAAAAAAAAACATTGTGTGCTATTTAGATATTGAATTGTTATTATTTTTGCTACTGTGTATCTTTGTTAGGTTCTACTCCTGTTGGTCAGATTAAACCACATATATCAAGCACATTTTTGAAGGCCTTCCTTGCTCCTCAATCCATGCTCCAAATGATCCCAGGATTCCCTTGGAGTAATCAGATGTACTTTATGTGTTCCTCATTCAAGCTATTTTTCTCCTTCGTCATAGGTGAGATGAAAACTCACTCTCTCTTAGCCTGCTAGGACCAACACAACACTATCATACAACCAGCACAGTGCCAAACCTGGCAGGTGGCAGCATAATACTCTCCTGCATCACTAAACAAATCCAAGGCTTATGCCTCCTAGGCATAGCAACCCAAACCTCAGACAGCATTGCTAATTCACACACAACAGCACGTCACGCACATTAAGACACACACAAATGCACTAACAGAGTTCCTAAGCCCACAGCAAACGGTCCCTAGACTATCCGCGTTGAGTAGCAAAGCACACTCAAACAAGATAGGTATGTTTGGCAATACTCAGTCCAGACAGTTCAGGAAGCTGTGTCTATGCACCTACAAATGGTAAGAGGTCACGCCAGTACCAGACACATGTTATGCAAACGCTTGTGGTTTAAAATTTAACCAGACAACTGTCGGGATTCAGTAAGCTTGGCAAAGCACATGCTGTGAGGTCAAGAGGAACATATGTGCATTAGTGCATCAGGAGGGAAGAAACAGGGCTTAGAATAAACCAAGATGCTTACGAATGCTTAACTCAAGGACCATGAGAAAGAAACTGGGACTCAGAGATTGGAGAATTTGGACAAAAGGCTGATGGCATTTGGGGGAGAAAGCTATTGCATCCTGGCAAGTAGTACTTTCAAGAAATCAAGCCCTTTAAGAAGCTTAGGTCGCACAATGGTTCTGAGTCCCGCTAGACAGAACACGTATGGGCCTGGCAACATTTCATTTGAGTTCTTTTGGTGGACTTCTTTCACCGGCTTTTCCATTCTAGTACCTTTAGTGTTTTGTTCCCTTCTCAGTCCCTTGTATTTCCCACCTCCCATAGTCCTCTTTGATTCTTTGTTCCCTGCTTGTGTGCGGATTGTGTTTGTTCTGGGTTTGTTGACTACTTTGCAGGTGTGCTCCAGTGGTGTTCGGCTTTCAGCGGTTCTGGTACTGGTTGATCACAGCTGGATCTTGGCGCATGCTGGTATGTGAACCGGTAGCTTTGATGCCTGTTATATTATCATGTTGCTGCCCAGAACTCCCCTCTCAAACATGTTCCAGCACCATTCTACAGCCATGCAGAAGAGTAGGCTGGCATGTTTTGGATACCTGTGGCCCTCATAAATCACCCTGGCGATTCAGAATAAATACAACCAGCAAGAACCTTTGGCCTTGTAAACAAACATTTCCAGAAGAACGTTTATTTACTTCTAGGATGAAACAGGGCTCAACAAAGCTGTTCTTACATGGACCCTGTCAAAAGATTAAAATTAGATGAAATCTTAACTATGTAAGATCATAATAACTATATGCAAATGTTATTACATGCATTGATAGAGCTTGTCAATGTGGAATAGTGCAGCCCTTAGCCACCATCGTACAGAGCTGTGGGCAGAAGGCCATGATGATGGTACAAATGGTATTTTCTGCTGCAGGAGATTTAGTGGCCCCTATTCACAAAATGTAGTTTTTTTGCAGAAAACTATTATAGATGGGCAAAATTATACCTGCCAGAAATTCTCACAAGGATTGCTGGCAGGTGGATATGTTTTTCCATCTGCAGATTTCTCCGCTTCAAGTTAAAAGCAATCCACAATAGTCAATTTCAAGCGAAGGGTGCGAAGAGGGGGCTACAAGGCGTGGTTTGCTTTGTAAAGTTGTCAAAGTCCAGAAACATATATGAAACATATATGTTTGTGGGAATTCACAAACTCTGATCGGACCCCTTGCCTCCCTGAAAATGGCCAGAAAGTTACTCCAATCAACAGCTAAAGTGACTTCTCTTGTAGGATGAAAAGGGCAACTGGTCAGCCCCACATTTGATGGGGGAGGTGAGAAGAAGGCTTTCTCCGAAAGGAAAACAAAAAGAACAAAAATGTGCATTTGAAGAGTGCGCTCCATTCCCACTGTGCCACAAGCTTTCCAGGCGTGCTTCTGGGAATGTTTGTGCATTGAAAAAACAAAACAAAATTCAGGTGATGATGTACACCCCTGTCTGTATTTTTTACCTTTAATGTCCGTAGGTTAGGCTCGTTGTATAAGCGGTAAAGGAGAAAGTCGTCTATTAACATTATGAGGCATTTCAACCTGGTCTTATGCCCTCCCCCGTCTTGCGTTGTTTCTAAGGTGTAGCGGTGGAAAAGTAGGGAAGGCACTGGTGATGAGTGAATGAGTAACAAGCCGCCTCTTAGTTCTTCCAACCGGATACAAAACGGCAGTTGTAATACCAGTGTGTTGTGTACATAGCACACAAAAGAGATTGAACAGACATTTTAATATGTATAGAGATTAGAAGGCACTGAGAGGCGTGGCCTGCAAGATACAATAAAGACTGGATGGCATGGAGACACCGACAGCCATGTGCAAACACAAGCATTGAGCGCTACAGTAAGTGGATGAGCCCAAATCACCGTTTTGTAGCTTTACTCCAACTTTTGGCATTTCCTCAGTGTGCAACATTTCTAACCTGGTGAGGATGCCCATGTGCCAATTTTAAGGTGGCACCAGGCAGAGGTAGGGGCTATCTGGTCAAGGGACATCCAAGAGTTTCACTTGCTAGTCATCCCAGGGGGGTTCCAGTCTGATGAGCAACATGTGAGGTTGGTGGAGGTCAGAACTGGAAGTAGCCGAAATACAGCTGTGTTCATGTGTCCTAGTGTAAGGTTCGCCAACTCCTCCCACCCACCCATTACTTACAAATTCAATGTGTTTGTTCCAGAATTCAACCTTTTTTCCTACGCCCTCTGAATTGAGAAAAAGTGATGCCCCGCTCTCTGGGCCACCGTCCCATCTGTGTCAATTTGTTGTCGCTCAAATTGCCATGGTTCTTTCCTGGCTCAGGGTGAGTACCTTTGTTTCGTGTATCCTCCTCCCTGCCAGAGGAGTTGTGCAACTGTCTGGCACTGGAGCGGAATCCACAACCGCCCCTGGTCAGAGAGTCCAGTGCAGTGAAAGGCTGTAAATGAGGCTTCAACCATGGATGGCTTCTATCATGATTTTTACACTAGCACCACCAATGGAGGACGCTGGGACCAGCTCTTCGAAAACCAGAACATGCCCAGCCTGCAGACCTCCTGTAGAGCTGCTTCGAGTAGCAGCAGCGCCCATTATACAGGAGTGAATGAGAGTCCAGGACTGGCTGTCTTTCTACCCCAGAGATTGTGAATGCTTCCTGGGGGAGGGACATGCGAAAGTGGAAGAACATTTCCACCAGCATAGAAGAGAACCTCAAACTATGACATGATAGAAGTGCAGGTGAGTTTTCAGAGAGTGGTGACCCTGCACTAACTTAAAGAAACATCATTCCTTGAGGGGACTCCCCCAGCCTTCCTAACTTCCCTGCTTCCCTGCTGTTGTTTCTGCTAGACAATGGTCCAGGAGTGAATTCTGTTCTCGGCGCTACACAAGTGTATCCAGAGAGCAGGGCTTTACGGGCTCCTATCACTGACTCTTGTACTCGTCAATTTTAGTAGATCCAGCTCCTTTACTCCTGAAGCCTAGCAACCTGTCCCAAAAGGACCTGTACTCGTTTTTTCTGGAAAGTGTAGCTCCCCCATAATATCAGGAAATGATGGCTGCACGGCAGACCTTATTGTTTCTCATCTAAATGGTGAGGGCGCTGGAGGTGGGCACTGGTAAATAACCAGAAGAAAGTATTGGTAAAAGGAACCACAACAGGCCAGGTTTGTGCTTATGGCAAATGGACCACATCCATTAGTCCTGTTCATCATCCATTAGATGAGTGAGAGACCCTTGACTTGATAAGCATTGCTCACTGGCTAACTGAGAATAGGCCGTAACCTCTCCCTTCATTGTGGTGATCCCAGATGGATTCCTAACTGGTCTTTTCTACTGTATTTAATGGCAGAAGCCGAAGTGCGCTGAGCTACCGTGAGCTGTACTGACACAGATCATGCAAAAGAATATCCTGCGAGCGCATATTTTGCAGCCTGACCTGAAAAATGCAAACATGTGATTAATGACTGGAATTCCCCACCACTGTGAAATGCTCATAAACCCAGCCCCATAAACTCCTAATTCGGCTACAAAGAAAAGCAAAACGACACCTGTGACATCATAATTTGTCAACCAGAAGTGCTAGGCTCTTTTACAACACTGCAATCAGTAGCCAAGGCTCAGTTATTTTGTGTTATATTAAATAAGTATTCCCTAAGAGAATAAATCCTTCTGGATGGACCTTCATCTGCATTATTTGTGATATCTTTGATTTAAAGTGTATCTAAGCCCAAGCCATACGCACCTCCAAGGCTAACCCTCGATTCGCAGCCTTGGCTGTCACTTAAGAATCAAGAAAGATAGGGGCGCCTTCGAGAACCACTGCTCTCTGCAAGTGCCCAGTGCCCGTAACTGTCCAAAATCTGGAAAAAAAACTGGCCTTGGCAAGCTGGTAAAATGCTTAACTTTTTTTAGTCACTAATTAGGTTACGTGAGGGTGAGGGTAGGGTACATGTTATGACTTTTACGTTTAAGCAGATATTATTTTAGGTCTGTTGGGAGAAGTTAGTTCAGCTGTTTTTTTGTTTCATTGCAGTGACCCCTGACGAAGAGTCATAATAGACTCGAAATGCATTGGGAAATAACGTGAAGCGCTTTTTATGTATATCTCACTGTTTTGAATCACGTGTTGCCGCGCAAAGCCTGGATGGGCACACAGTATACATTTGGAGTTTTGGAAATAAAATTCAAAATAGTGGCAATGGCACTGTCTCTGTAGTGATTTTCTAAACCTACAAGGAAATGATGACAAATGAAGGTTTCTACTGATGAAATGGGTTAACAATTAATTTATGGATCAATGAGGGCAAAGTTCCCTTTCCGCAGTGCGACAGAAGAGAGCGAGATGAGTGCTCAAAATTATCACGAATAACTTTTTTTAATAGCATAACTAGAAAACAAAAATAAGGGGAAACAAACATGTCACCACCTGCAAAGGGTTGATATATTCTTGCTATAAAAAAATCTAAACTATAAAAAAAACTAGCCTTCACATATCTTTCACTGAACATTATTGTAACAGTAAAAAAATCTCTCTTATTGATGCAACGAAAAAGGTTCTAGAGGCCTTGAATTAATATGTAATCTGATAATGTAGTGTAAACACACAAGAATGAGTAAAAAAAGACAACGAGTAGAAAGAAAAAGCATTGGCGTAGTCTGCATGTAAAGTATGGTCCACCAGTCCTTGCACTGGAGTAAAACCTCTTTTAGGTGCTTGTGCATATGTGAACAAGCAAAATGCCGTCAAAACGCATAAGAAGCAATAGATGATGCGGGCTGACGCACTGTCACGTGTATGCTGCACTGGGCAAAGGCAAAGTGGGAATGACAGTTGGACAGACCAATGGATGAAAAAGGCAGAACCAAAGCCCCTTTGTATATGCATGCATGTATATACGTACGTACTTTTGTTATTTTATTGAATACCTGAGACAGGTAAAGCTTTTATAGCTAGTAAGCCAAGCACTTGTATACCCTTTGGGTTTAGTGATTTATAGCAAAATCACATCAAGATAAAAAGTGCATCTACAACATTAAACATATTGAGGATTTATGGGAAATATTCCATCACTGCAAGTTTGGGGCACCCGCACACCCTCCTGTTATACACCAGACTTTGTGGAAGCCGGTATTGCAACATTCCCAGCATCGAAATGGACATAGCTGTGTCCTCATCATCATGCCCTTTCAAGTAGAGTCCCAGAGGCTGAGGCTGACACTTCTAAAGGCGTAAATCTGAGGTCTGGAGATATTGCACCTGGAAATAGCCATTGGACCTCAAACCTGAATCCCATTTCACCCTATCAAACTCGATGAATTGAAGGAGTGAAGTGGGTATCCCTTTGCCGTGGTTAACCACTGCAAACTGAAAATCCCAAGCAGGGGGGGGCATGAGGTTTGGTAGTGAGCCTTTATTTTTTAGAGTTTTATATAGAGCGAACTAGACCCGAGACATCGGGTATCAGGGCGCTTTACATGAGCACCAGTTTCATTACAGAAGGATCCATTATTTTTTGTAAGGCACAAGGAGATGATTTGCCCAGTATCACAGGATGTTGAGAGTCGTTGCCGAGACTCGAACCCGGTTCCCCAGCTTCGAAGTCGACCATTCTAGCCGTAAGGCTACAAACTCTCCCCTAAATTAAAACCCTCTTCCTGAACAATGACTCTCAACTTAAGGCCTGGTAGGTCATTCATCGCCTGCTCTCCCCAGGAGGTGGTTCCAGTACCCCGTACTTCGGGTTGCCACCTGAACGGATTCCTACAGGCAGCACTGATATTTTAATGGCCTGGCAACACTAAGCAAAATCTCTTAAGGCCGGTATTTTTAACCATTATCTGCACTTACTTCAAACAGCAAATATAAATAGAAAGCACTTTGAAGGTGTTCTACAGTTGAATTAATGATCCCTGACTAATATTTAAAGAGAAGAAAAGCAAACATATGGTACAAATTAATACATGCGAATTTGTTTAATGTTCTACTTCGCATCATGCCAGGGCCTTTGCAGACTCTTAAGACAACAAATGTCCGGTATGTACCGCTTGGAAAGGTGGAATCCCCTTGCACACCGAACACTGGTGCCCCAAAATGTGATGCCGTTTTAAACAATGTCCCACTGTTTTAACCAGTTACCATTCACGCTTACTATTTTTCTGGACTAGTCAATGTAGTAAAATAAATAAAACATAGATAAATTGAATGCTTTACAATCTAGTTTGAGGGTTTTGCTAAAAATAACTGGTAAGTAAATGCTCCTTTCACCCGTCCTCTTTTTCAGGCCCCTAAAATACATACTTTTAGCAATAATCCCTCTAGCAGACTAGAATAATGAACCTGTTTTTATATAGCGCCTCATACCGTATGATGTGTCAAAAGCGCTAAAAATAATAAATCGTTATCCAGTTTACAGACCTCCGGGAGAAAGTGGGGCTCAGGGGACCACGCGGGGGCTCGTTCTCATAACCTTGTGTACATACGCACGCACGCACACTCCAGTGGATAAAACACACTGAACTTGACACGACCGAGCTAAAGTCCTCCTTTATAACTCCAAACCCCAAACAGATGGTTGTAAACAAAAGCATGCCTCACACATGCACCCACGAGCCGACTGGTTCCCTTAAACATCGTGTACAATTCTCCAACAGGCTTCAAAAACATAAAGTTGACGCAGCACCCGGCGTTCGGCTACTGATAACGGCTCATACGTCAAGCTGGCGGCGGCGCCAGCGCTGTGTTTTTTCAGACACTTACTGCTATTGAAAATGCGAAAGCAAATCATTGTTTCCGGTGACGAAGGCCGCTGCGGGGGTCTCACTCGCCGTCCTCCCTTCTCAGGTCCCCTCTACCGGAGTTCAGCGCGCCTCAGGGGACAGGCAGCCAGATTTGGCCGGAGACAGAAGGGGGCGAGCGGGCGTGCGCTTCAGCCGAGTGCTGGCTCCAGCCGCGCACTTCCTTGTTCCTAGGTGTGTGCTCTGCCTCTCCCAAGCACGCAGCCTGCGCGCTCTCCCTGCTCTTCGGCTGGAGCGGGGAGGCCGGTATCCGGGGCGGTGAGGCGCTTGCCTGCTGCAAGCAGGTGGCAGGGAGGGAAAACCTGCTTGACCAGCGAGTGCTGTCAAACAACCCAAGGAACTTCCTGGGCTTCGCGCTTTAAAAAAAAAACAAGCACTGGCAACGTTAATACAGCCTGCCTGGACAAGCACGAGTATTGGTTATTATTTTTTTTCAACTGAAACCAGATGCCCAAAAAAAAGGATTGAAAACATGTTGCACTTATTGGCATGATGGAAACAAAAAAAATAGCATTTATTGGGTTTTTAGAGGGCTCCTGACGCTATCAAAATATAGCATCAGAGACACGGATGTAGACTGTGGACTGGCCAAGTTTTGAGGGTTTTTTGAAACTATGCCTGCAACATTTTAGAGCTGAAAAGTGGGAGATTTGGGAAAAAGATAATCGGGGAATGTATCTTTCACAGTGATATATATTTAACCAGAGGCAATTTTAGGCTTGAGGCAGGTAAAATACCGCCATTTTTGAGTTAAAAAAAATCTGGAGTCTCTTGCCTCAATCGGGTCTGTTGGCATGTATGCAACGCAGGCACGGCTCCAGGAATTTGTATTTGGGTGGGCCACTGCGGGCCCAATTTGTCGCTTCTGAAGGTAGCCTACAAGCCCTGATTACATCATATGTACTTGCAAACAGGCAGCATGATACAATGGATTGCTTCTGTGTGTACACGGAGCATGTGGAGAGTTATTTGAAAGTAAGACCAAGGTTTGGACCTAACTGCAAACCCTCGCATTCCAGCTGGCCAGGCAGTAAGAGTAATGTCTGAACCTAACTGCAAACCCTCAAATTCCAGCAGGCCAGGCTTCAACACAAGTACTTGAATGCTAAGCATAAAATAAAGCGTTCAAGATTAAGGAAGTCCCTATTACTAAACGAAAGCCATGACACCAGTGCCCCTCATCGCTCAAAAGCACCTCCCCTCATGACCTCCTCCTCGGATTCCCTCATTGCCATCCTCCAACACTGCCCTTCATCTCTCCGTAGCCTCTTCCCCTCATTACCTCCTCCTCAGACTCCCTCCCTACCACCCTCCACCAGTGCCCCTCATCGCTCCATAGCCCCTCTCCCATGACCTCCTCCTCAGACTCCCTCCCTCCACCAGTGCCCCTCATCTCTCTGTAGCTCCTCCCCATGACCTCCCCCTCATACCCCCTCCCTCCATACCACCCTCCACTAGGGCACCTCTTCGCTCCAAAGCCCCTCCCCCACATGACCTCCTCCTCGCATTTCCTCACTGCCACCCTCCACCTATTGCCCCTCATCGCTCCATAGCCACTCCCTCATGACCTCCTCCTCAGACTCCCTCCCTATCACCCACCACCAGTGCCCCTCATCACTCCAAAGCCCCTCCCCATGACCTCCTCCTCAGACTCCCTCATTGCCACCCTCCACCAGTGCCCCTCAGCGCTCCATAGCCCCTCCCCCCGTAATGTCCCCCTCGGATTCCCTCATTGCCACCCTCCAACAGTGCCCATCATCTCTCCATAGCCCCTCTCTCGGGTGTCTCAGTACTTTACATCAAGCACACATTATGCAGAGACAATGAATCATACAAGTATCTAAATCAGCCTATACGGAATGTCACATAAGCTAATGAGGGTTACCAGGTGTAGGACTCACATATCATCCATACTGCTGGGAAATATGTTTTAAGAGGGTTAGGTCTAGAGAAGCACAAACACAGGATTTAAAGCATAACCCAGTGATTGGGGGTTGGCTTTAGTGATTAGAATGTATATCTGCCCAAACAAACTCTTTATTGCAACATTAGAATTATGAAAGACTAGGAAAATTTGAACTAACTAGCAATACAAAAAAAAAAAATCTAATTATACTATTCTGGTTTGAATGCAGGTCTTTGATGACAGTTCATAGGTCACTGTCCTATGTTAGGATTGTAACTTCCGAACTGCAAGTAATCAAACGATCTCTGTGACAAAGACAGTAACCCACTGAGTTATCCACGTTAACTACAGTTTTTCTGCATTTAAAAACTACAAACAGACAAAAGATTGCTCTCCAGCAGGATCATTAATCCTCAGAGTTATCTGGACATTTCAATAGTTGTCGTGCATCCATGGCAGAGCCAGTCATGATGATGATACAAACGATTTAAACAAACGATTTCAGTAAAATATACACAGCACACAAAGTATGTGTCTTGCTCACAGATGAAAAAAACCGCAACAATAGCCACACATTCTCTTACCCGCTCCTTAGGAACTCTGTCACAGCCCATCTGATAAACAGCTCAAGGGGTCAGGAAGGCCAGGAAAATGAATCGGCAAAAACAAACTCCTCTTCACCAGCTGAAAAGAATGAAATATCCATGCACAAATCCAGTGCCAAGGAAAGGATTTGTCACCTTCCCCATGCCCCTATTGTACCTGCACGAGTGGGTGGGGACACAACCCACCTTTCTAATAGTAGATGCGTGATTGGGGGTGCGAAACAAGGCCCAATCACGCAACTCCTATGGAAAGAAGAAAAATAACGTTCAGAGAACGTTTGAAATCGCAGTGCCCATTTTCTGTTGGCCTTGCTAATGTCGCTGCCAGGGCCAAGGTTCGTGTTTGGGTGGGCCAGGCTCATGTTTGGGTGGGCCTGGCCTACCCGGCCCACCCTCTAGAACCGGGCCTGATGCAACGGCAAAACAATGTGATTTTGGTACCAGGTAAGAAAAATAGCGGCCTCCAAGATTCACATGTAAGGGGCGGCCTAAAGTTGGCAATTTGCTGAACACATTGGGCAAGCAGGACAGTATGTTTGACGCCGTTGTTAAGGTAGGAATGGCCAATCTTGTGAAAAGTAGTGACCAAAAGCACAGATATAACAAGAATTGTCAAAGCCACTAGGTTTCATCTATACAAAATCGATTGGCTTTGTCAATGTTTTTTTTACATGTTGAAAATAGTTGAGCTGCCGTGCAACGTGGATTAGAGTTAAAAAAAAAGCTCTGACACTGCTATAAACTGGGAGGAAAGAACAAGTTTGGGTCCAGGAAATGCTACTGGGAACACTTGTGGCGAACGCATATACACACACATGCATGTGCATATATTAATGGACAGTGTTTGTAGAGGGGAGGGCATATTTTTAAAAATGGCTAATTTCTGCTCCTAGGGGGAAGGGCTGCTTTCAATAAGAAATATTTGGTCACTCCTGCTGACAGCAATTATGTGTTTATGTTACAGCCTTTCAAAGGGGGGCGTGAGGGGGCTTAGGTTTGGTGGAACGAATAATAGGACAGTGTTGGGGGTGAGGGTGGTAATGCAATTAAAAACCTAGAAAATAATGGGGAGATCCCTAGTTTTCCTCTAGGCTCCATAGATTATTTCTTTAGACACAACACACGACGTGTATTCAAATCGTGAGGGATTTATTGAATACCAACTGAGCCTTGTCTTTTATCAGGCCCTTATTCGCAGTGCCAACCACTTCCACAGACGCGTACAAAAACGAAATGTAGCTTCTAAAATTCAAGAGATATTTAAGTCAAAATGTTAGCAAGTCAGCCACGAAATGCCGTTTTGTGACAGGTTCCGGTATCGAAACAGTTCCACAGTGCAAAATAATATAGGGGATTACCTGTCTACTGATAGTGATCACGTGTTTGCAAGATCCTATTGTGGTACCATGCACCATGCCAGTGGTTCATGTATTGGAGGACACATGAGGCTGCATCAATCATGTAACATAAATTCACTCATATATAGGCTCTTGGGCAATTGTTAGCAATGTTACCCAACTGAATGCCGTGCATCTTTTTAACGGTGGGTTGCATTTTAATTTACAAGATTCCAACAGAACAGCAAAATGTGCATTGTAACGTTTACTGAATTAAAGCTACGTACCTTATTAATATGTGGATCTGGTTCTAATTTGCAAGATTCCTACAGAACAGCAAAACATGCATGCAAACGTTTGCTTCACCGTAGTTTCCGGAGCGCAAAAAAAAAGTACCTGCACTGCAAGAGCCTGCAATGGAAGGATACTGGCCTCCGGAAGCAGTACTTGGTCCAGGCTCCACAGCATCGGTAAAAAATCTGAAGAGTAGGAGGAAGCCCGAGTCTAGGAGGAGCTGCTGATCAATAGGAAGGAAGGAAACGAGACCCACATGGGAGCCAGTCTATAGTAAGTTAAGTGATAGGGGAGCTATTGTGTAAACCAGCCAGTGGTAAGTAATGGGTGTCCCTTTTAAGGTTTTAAAACAATAAATAGGTTTCTCAAGAACAGCGCAGGACTCGCTTCTGGATCGAGATCATTCAAATGGCTAGAGATGTGAGCACATGTTGGCGGGTTGAGAATCAGGTGTACTGCCGAGTTCTATACGATTTGGAGATGCAGGAGGAGATGGTCAGCAATGCCCAGATAGAAAACGCTGCAATAATCTAGACACAGGGTGATCACGCAATGGATCACTAATTTTATAGCTCGAAGGGGAAGCAGGGCAAGCTTTTACCAAAGTGTTTAGAGGAGCAGGAAACAGCAACTTTCGAACTTTGTTGGGCATGGCATGTGTATGATAAGAAAGACTCCTAGTTTTTCATTTTTATAGAGTTAACTGTAAGAGGTGTGATGCAAAGATCAGACGGCTGCCAGGCAGAAGACTGAGCAGAATACAGTTTACTGAACATTATCAACTACTCAGTCTTATCACTATTCAATCTTAGGCAATGAAGTTGCATCCAAGAAGTGACAGCAGACATACATCCTTGGAACTTACCTTTGGTCTAATGCAGAGGGGGAGAGATGGGGCAGTAATGTAGGTATCGTCTCCATAAAGCAAGATATCAAAGCCAAAGAATCCTACTAAGTTGGCCATAGGACAAGCGTAATGGTTGAACAAGGTGAGACTTAGTGTGGGTCCCTGTGGGACTCCACATAGGATGTTTAGTGGTGTTGGCTTTGAATGGCGGAAAAGAGACTCGGTACAGGAAAAGAGGAAAGAACAGAACCAACTCAGAGCGTTTGAAACCGATACTAGAGAAATGGAGACATTCAAGAAGCACAGAATGGTATTGAAGGCCACATGAGATCAAATAGGGTAAAGAAAGCGGATCCGCCCTGATCCAAGGTGGTTCAGAGGTTATCCATGGCAGCCAAGAGGGCAGATTTGGTGCTACAGGAGGCTCAAAAACCATATTGAGAGGGGTTAAGAAGATGATTAGAGTCGAGGTAGCTGGTGAGTTGTGCATTGACAAATTGCTCCATAAGTTTGGTCGGAAATTGCAGGAGAGAGATTGGTCTATAGTTTACAAGGTCAGCTGGGCATACGTTGCGTTTCTTTAACAATGGGACCACTGACACTTGTTTCCAGGCTTTGGGAACCATGGCAGAGTAAAAAGATACAGTCTGTGAGAGGAGGACCAAAGAGGTCCAGGCACAAGAGAAGAATGCGGGGAGGACACGGATTATCTGGCAAGCCTGACCTCTTGAAGGGAAGAGCTTTAAGAGTTACATGTTTATGGGAAAAGCCACGAGATGCCCAGAGAGCGTAGCTGAGCGGCCTTTTAAATGATTGATGATGGTGGGATGAGGGTTAAAGTCCAATTGCATGCACATATTGTTTCTGGTTAAATGCACAGGTAATGCAGAACAGAGCACCTCCGCGTGTAATGCAGAATTGTTGTGAAATACAAATGATCAGGACTAAGCCTCAACCATTGATTCCATAGGATCTTTCTGCTAGGGGTGTTGTTCGTATTGCGGTGCACAGGGACTGGCCATTAAACAGACGTGTGGTCAGTATAGAAGAGGGATACAATCCAGAAAAGGAAATCACACTAAATTAGAGAAGAGGGGATCAAGAAGGTGGCCCTCTTGGTGTGTGGGGCCCAAAATCAATTGGTCGCGACCCAGAGTCTCCATGTTCAGGGGAAGAGCACAGGAGTCAGGGTCATTAGGACTATTTCAGTGGGAAATTTAAATCAACAATGGTAAAGTTTGCAGATTTGAGGACGAAAGGTTCGAGGATGTAGGCAAGCTTGTAGCTGAAATCAGCGCATGGTTCTGGGGAATGGCAGATCAGAGGACAGGGCGGAATGAATATTTAGATTCAAGATTATAGCCAACATTCGGATAGTGAGAAGGAAACTGAACAAGAGAGGCAGGACCAATAAACAATGGCTCATCCCCTGCCAGTTCTATTGGTGCTATATCACTAATGTATCAGGTAACTATTGGGAATTGCTGTGGTGTTGTCAGAAAAGGAATCTGACCTCAGCCAAGTCTTAGATATAAAAAAGAATTCAGGATTGTAAGTGGAGGTACAGTCCCAGACATTGATTTGCTGCGTCGGTAGATAGAATATATTGACGTGAAAGCAATTTACAATGGACGGATAATTTTGAGAGAAAGATGTCTCAACAGGACAGGCAGACTGGAGAAGTTATTGCTGCTAGAAATATTTCAGTGATGATAGGTGAAATATACAAACAGCGAATGGGTGGGAGAGTGGAGCAGGCTGTAGACGTACCTGAATTGAGGCGGTAAAGCTGGCTGGAGGTGTAACAAAGGACTAGGGCCCAGCCGGTTAAAGGAGGAAAGGGATCCTGTCACTTGGTATGATCTGGACGCAGATGAGTGTGCCTTGGAACACCTCTGGTGCACCCATTGTGCGGACATGCAGCAGTACCAGATTTAAGGTCTATCATGAGAGAGGTAGTGGCTTATGTAAACAGCTGGTGCATTAAGAAAGTGCGAGGAGGAGAAGAGGGTGAGAAATAAAATGAAAGCAGAAATGGAGCTCATCTGACTCCTGCACCGACCAGCAAGCTCCCCTGCCTTCCCTTGCTACTTAGAAATAAAAGCAAAGCAAATGACAAAGTGAGGAACAACAAATCATAAAAAAATAAAAACAGTCTCAGCTGCTATGTCCCCAATGCACGTGAAGCCAGGCACATACAACCAACCTTACAAGGAAAGGAAAGTGAGGAACTTCTAATCCAAAAATGCTCTAGCCTGTAGCCTGAAACAATGGTAGAGTGGAGAGGAGAGTGAATATATGCATTCCACCCGACAGGAGTTCCTGGAATGGGAATGACAGGCTTTTAGTTTTAATAAACATCACAGGAAGATATGATTCTTAATGGCACCAAGAAAGGGCATTAGGGCTTTCAATTACTCTAACCTGAAGACATGTTTTAAACACACAAGAATGACTACAAAAAATGATAGGGGGTAAGAAAATGGAAAGAAAAAACATAGGCAATGTCAAATATTGGCCCACCAGCCACAGGTGTACTTTTTTAAAGTAGACATGCACATGTGATCAGGCAAAATTCCCATTCAGTGACTGAAGTGAGTTGATCCTTGCTGTATGCTGTGGTGGGTGGAAAACACGTTAATGACTGATGAACAGGTTAATGGATGAAAAGGCTGCATACAAAACCCCTATATGTATGTATGTAGATATGTGTGTTTTTATGAATTATTTTGATTACTTGAAGCTGGGGACACACTAAATGCTGCCTTTAGGCAAGACATATAACAGCAAAACAAGCTTTTCAATGGATTGTGACAATTCTTGCCTTTCTCTGTGTTCCGTGTTGCACTTCCATTTCATAGAATGTCAATGAGCACTTTAAATGCAGTGACACTGGGATTATGTGACTGGAGGAACAAGTTATGCAGCAGGGTTGAGTAAATAACGCAACAAGGAAAAGCACATTTGGCAGCACATTCCAGAGCAGTGCTATTTCGCCATTTTAACACACACTGTTACAATCAATCAGGTTTCTTGTAAAGCCCAACTACTCGCCTGCTAGGGTCTCAAGAATCCGAAGGGGGGTGGAATCTGCAGTTCAGTCGAAGAGCCAGGTCTTGAGGTCCGTCCTGAATCGAGGCAGCGACGGTGATTGCCTGAGGTGCAGAGGCAGGGAGTGCCAGGTCTTTGCAGCGAGGTAGGACACGGCTCTTCCTCCAGCCGTGGTCCTGTGGAGCCGTGGGATGGTGGCCAGGGCAAGTTGGGCAGATCACAACACTTTGACAAGAATGTCCTCAAAATAAATGTATACATATTCACAAGATCCCATGGCATTTATTATTCACTAGCAAGTACCGGTTGGGTATTGCATGGTACAGCATGAAAAAGATGTTATTAACTTTGTCTCTTCTGTTAGTGTTCAATAGATTGTGTAAAACATACAGGACTCGAATGACAAAGATGTTGCTGTGAGTTACACTTTCGGGTACATTAAGAGTATGTCACACCTAATTGTATATCAGTCTTTGTGAATAATGCCCACAATCTTTCACTGAGTAGAAACGAGCCCATGCATGCACACTTACACTTCATTTAATAAAAGGTGTGCCTCTTTTAGCCCTGTAGAAGCATTTTTCTCTTCAGGCAAACCCTTGCAGGACAGAGACATGTTTAGATTTAAACCATTGGAGCTTAAACAGAGAAGGGTGATGTTTAAGAGCTGCTATGCTTTGAGTGTCCTCTTTAAACATCAGCTGGTTTGACAACAGTGCCTCTGGTGTAACATGAACTTGTACACATGATAAAGGAAAACATTATCATGACAAAGAAACATTCATTATTTCTACCCTGTGTGAATTACATCCAAGTGTGCTTTAATGCAGGGTTAAAAATCCATCCAGTTGCCTAACAAGTGGGTGCCATAATGGCACTGCAGCACTTTTAGGATGACTGAGGGCATGTTTACCCACAATTGATCACACTTAACTTCATGATGCCCCATTAATAATCCTCGGTTTATGATAGCCAGGATGCTTTTATCATGTACATAGTAATATTTGTTTTTACTGGAATACTGTTACAGTTTTTATTAATTTATAACAATAAAGTATTGATTGATTGAATACAGATAGGGCCAACGTTTTATCTCATAAGTACTGTTTTAATTCATAAAAACAGTAATCAGCCACTAAATGGTCACTACTTAGCTTCGCATGTGTCTGCTTCAGAGCTGCACTACATGGCACTTTCTTGTAGTAATTCTTGTTCCAGTGGAGCTAGAACAGTTTTTTAACCTGTAACCTATAAAGCAGAGCAATGCGGTAATTACACAGAATTACGTACAAAGCACCGTGGCAGCACACTTGTGTTTTTCCAGTGGCTCATTCACGGGAACATACGACATGGAACATATATTTACTGTTAATGTTTTACATTAAGTTGCTGTTCAGATTCTGAAACGTTGTTGGGCCTAGATGGTGTTATCGCAGCAGGTGCTCACACATTGCTGTGTATGTTGTTGCCACAAGTCTGGCCCTGAGAGCTTTGAAGTCTGTGCCTAAAGTAGTATGCCAGCTAGCCTTCTCCGCATGAGTGCTAGCCAAAGCTGGCATACATATTTGTCGTGTCTGATTTTGAGCAAAGGCAGATTTCCTGACCACTTCTGTGTACACTGGAGCTTGCTTCTATGATCCCTAGAGCGCAAGGTTGTAGTGTGGTAAAAGTGTTGGTCTTATGCAATGTGGAAAGCATTGGTGTTGTGCATGAGGTCCTGTCATGGCCTCTGAACTGGTCATTGCGGCTTGTTTCTGAGCACTTGCTTGCTTATGTCATGAAGAGCAGTGAGGCGGTCGAAAGGTCTGCTTAAGGTACCCTGACCGGCTTTGTCTTTAGATGTGATGGGTCATGCATTGGATATATCCAAATTCAAGCTACATGAGGTCCTGTCATGGCCTCTGAACTGGTCATTGCGGCTTGTTTCTGAGCACTTGCTTGCTTATGTCATGAAGAGTAGTGAGGCGGTCGAAAGGTGTGCTTAAGGTACCCTGACCGGCTTTGTCTTTAGATGTGATGGGTCATGCATTGGATATATCCAAATTCAAGCTACATGAGGTCCTGTCATGGCCTCTGAACTGGTAATTGCAGCTTGTTTCTGAGCACTTGCTTGCTTATGTCATGAAGAGCAGTGAGGCGGTCGAAAGGTGTGCTTAAGGCCCTGACCGGCTTTGTCTTTAGATGTGATGGGTCATGCATTGGATATATCCAAATTCAAGCTACATGAGGTCCTGTCATGGCCTCTGAACTGGTCATTGCGGCTTGTTTCTGAGCACTTGCTTGCTTATGTCATGAAGAGCAGTGAGGCGGTCGAAAGGTGTGCTTAAGGTACCCTGACCGGCTTTGTCTTTAGATGTGATGGGTCATGCATTGGATATATCCAAATTCAAGCTACATGAGGTCCTGTCATGGCCTCTGAACTGGTCATTGCAGCTTGTTTCTGAGCACTTGCTTGCTTATGTCATGAAGAGCAGTGAGGCGGTCGAAAGGTCTGCTTAAGGCCCTGACCGGCTTTGTCTTTAGATGTGATGGGTCATGCATTGGATATATCCAAATTCGAGCTACATGAGGTTCTGAACCTGATTGCCTTGTCTGATACTTTGTTCTCTTTTCTTATTCAGTGGAAGCTAAAACTTTCCATGTGTGATTTTAGAGCAGAATAATAATTTGATGAAATGTGCAAACTTTTTTTTTTTAATGTATTTATTTATTTATATATATTTTTTAAACATACTTTATTGAAACCATGGCAGCATAATAAAATGACAGTGGTTATACAGACGGCATTTTGTGTTTTGTTGGTTTTCAAACTAATACATAACATATGTACTGATACGGTATATCTTCTGGGTACAGATATGATTTGTTTAACCACGGCTTTAGCGGCAATAAAGGCGCGTTCACATAAGCATAAAACAATATTACTCCAACATCGACAGTATCAAATATGTTTATGTCCAAATATGTGCAGACTTAGTTTGTATGACGACTCCAAGGGTATTGACCTTACTGTCTTGATTAGATGGGGCTCCAAATTCCCTCGGCCACTGGCACATAGCTGAATAGTCGCCAAGTCCACGCGTGAGGTTTTTTGTTTTCATTGCGTCCATTTGAAGTGTTAGTTATGTGTCTGGTTTTAGGCTGCTAATAGGCAGAGACAGAGAGCATAGTGGTCCAGGTCTGATGATTTCTTCAGTTTCTTTGTCATTCGTGTAGCCTCAACGTTGTTTTATAATGAGAGGGTAAGATCATAGTTATGTTGAGAGTGGGCCGGGTTAATCTTGAAGAGCGCAATAAGGGAGCCTCTAAGTATATCTACTTCAAGATTTAAGGGGAAAGATGTCCATGGCAGGAAGAGGATGAGCTGTAGCTTTTCTGGATGATCGAGGCGATCCAGCGTAGGCCAGACCCCAGGATTCCAAGTTTCCTGAGTCTCTGTGTTAAAGTGAGGTATGGGACTGTGTCAAAAGCCAGCGACAGAACGAAAGGCGGAAGAACTGCCATCCTATTCCAAGCCACTGTTTATTTAAAGCCATCCCAGATGGTGATTGTTGAGGACCTAGCGCCATGTCTGGGGTGGAGGCATTTCTAAAAGATTGATATGGTGCCCTTGCGTTGTCCCCTTGATCAACCTTCCTATGAAGCATCCCTTAGCCATGTGCCATTCGTTAGCTACATAGACCAACTACTGATTTCTTGAGCAATCATGTGACATAAGCTATTTTGAAGACATTAGGGAAGGTGCTGGTGAGCAGGTACGAGTTTACCTTCATTCTGGCTGAAATTTCTGTAGAGACAAATAGAAAGGTACCCTTGAACTGGGCTGGATTCAGCAGGATGGACTGAGCTGTAAGAATTTGCAACGTGCAAGAAATATTCGTCTGTAAGAAGGAGAAGGTGTAGAATCATTGCTTCCTGACTACAGAACATTTTATGTTGTCGTTCTGGTGGTGCTTTAGTTTGGAGGTGGATCATTGCTTCAGTGACAGTAAGCTGGGAAAATTGGAAGTGGGTTTTTGTGGGGAAATGCCAGATCTGGGTGCAGGGAATTGTTCAACCACTGGCTAGTGCACAGTACAGAATAAGAGTGGGAACATACAGATGTTTTGGACTGCTCGTGACTGCAAACAAACTCTGTGGGTCAAAGAACCACAGCCATCAATACGAAGCTCCAGTAGGACCTGCACTTTGTGCAGGCAGCAGCCGCCCATGACGACCATAAAACAAGGTTCCAGTGAGACCTGCATGTCATGCCGACAGTGACATCCCCCAATGACAGCCACCATCAAGCACCAGCGATGACCGACTCTTCCTGCCAAAACAGCGACTGTCCACCATACCTGACCTACTCCACGTGCCAACAACAGCTGCCTCGCAGCCCCTGCAAACAACGGCTCCTCGTGCAGACTTGAAGAGGTAACGCTTGAGCAGTGAAGCTAGTTCCTGTATCTGACCCACGCTGTAATGCTGTGAGCCTGACCTGGTGACTTTACCGTGGTCCAACGTGACCCGATAACTGCGAGCGGTGCTTTGTGGTTTTTGCTGCTATTTTCAGCTAGAACCTTTAAACATTCTTACATCTAGTTCTACCTATTAGATTTTTGTTGTTTTGGTATAATTTTATTCAGTAAAATATTCTGTATTGTTCTAAATTGTCTTGGGATTTTTCTTGTGTTTTGTTTTCACTTTATTACTGTTTGAGTGCTGCAAAAATATTTTGCACATTGCCTCTAAATTAAGCCTTACTTATTTTGTGGCAAGCTCCCAGAGGGTCAAGCACAGGATTATTTAGTGACTTAAGTGATTCACCCTGAACAGGATTGTGTTTATTGTTTGAGTGGGGCTTCCACCTCTCTCAACCAATAACCCATTTTGTACAACTTAGACATGTGTTGTGACCTAACTATAATATGTTTATTATACTAATAGGGAAAGCCCTCCTAAATTAATACCCAAATTTCTGAAAGTTTGGTATCACCTTTAACATAGCTGGGAAGAAGAGCGTGCGGGCTAGCTGCACTGCTGTCAAATTCTTTTTCCCATCAAAGGACTTGCATTACTTTTGTAGTATATTCAATAAACAACTTTCCGTGCAGTGCTTCCAATGTTACTTGACTTGTTTGGTGTGCCATTCTTCGTAATTATGTCTTTGTTCCTATAATTGAGGAAGTTTGCTATGATCAGTCTCAGGGTAGCACCCAGTGGGTGGAGTGTGGGACCTTCGCCCTATGAGCTCATTCGTTAACAAAACTTGTACAGAGTTTTTGAGCCATGACCAATATGTAAAGGAAGTTTTTTAGGAATTGCTTTGTTAACTTGCCTTTTGCGCCCTAAAGAATCTGCCCTGTTCTTATATTTCTTAATCACGTGTGGCCTTCCACATTGTCCACAAGTTCTTTCAACATTTTAGAGATTGTCTCAAGAACATCTTGAAGAGTTTTGATGCAGCCTTCGAGTTCCAATATCTGGCCCTGGTCTCTGTGCCCCTTGCTATTAAATCTCTCAAATCATACTGCAGCAGGACCACATTGAACCCTGGTATTTTAATCTCCAATGCTGAGTAGGTGGTCTTGATTGAGTCCATTGGGTGCTTGGGGCTTTGTGACCCTTTCACAGACTGATGATTGCTGTCACCCGGAGGCTCAACATATTTATGTCTGAAATACACCCCCACTCAAATCCCTGCCTACCATCCTCCTCCTCCACATCAGACAGTGAGGCCAGAGAAAACTTACCTCTCAGCCAGGCAGCCGTCATGGATGCACGTCCTGGTGGGAGCACATCGCTATCTCCCGGTGACCAGCAGCGCAAATCAAAGGTGTCCTGAAAGCAGAATGGATCAGTCCACACCTGGAGGAATGGGACATGTGGGTGGGTTGAGCATGCTCTGTTGGTGAAGAGAGTGTATCCATACCTTCCACTGGGATATATAGTTTTCCTATGATGGGAATATGCGTAGGAGTTGGTGCAAAAAACTGAAAAATCTATACATACACAAGTGTGTATTAGGGGTTTTCCATGCCTTAAATTCAACCCCCAGAATATAATAAATGCAAAATCACTCGAAGCAACAAGAAGCTGTATCCAAACTCTGTTGACCGTTCGATCATCTGGGGCCGTGTAATACATACGGCGCACTCTCCCTGTTTGCACAAGGGTGCACCTTCCAAAAAGTGTGGCAGGCGCAAACAGCAACAGTGCACCATATCACAAAGAATGCACTTCCTCCAGAGCAGCAGCAAACCTGAGCTGCTCTCGGGGCAGCACATTCCAGTGAAATACACAGCGGCGGTTTCAAAGATGCTCTGTGTTTCACAATGCAGGTGGCATGCCGCCTGCACTTTGAAGTGGGGAGCGAGATCTCCTTGCAGGTGGGTGCAGTGAGTGTCTCCATCCTCCTGCAGAGTGATGCCTGGGGTCCAAGGAACTCTCTTCCTCCCCTTCAGAGGGATGCCTTTAGAAAGCATATTGAAAGTTGGCAACCTTTTTGTGGCGTACTTTCAGTGCCCCTCCAAAGGGCATGATGGCCGAAGCACCCACATTCCTAATACGGCGCAGAGGCAAAGAGATTCCCTCATTTGCATGGGCCACGACAGCCCCCATGCAAATGACGGAACATCCTCTCATCATAGCGCTAGATGTTCTCCAGCGCTATCTGTATAGCAGACGAGGACGCATAAGCGTCTGCGGCCCCTTATTTAATACCACTGTGCCCTGGGGGCACACATGCCCTTTGCGCCCCCGTGGTACAATATATAATACTGCTCCTAGTTTGGTTTACTATGTCGTGGTTTGAGGTTACAAGACTTTTGTGACCGTCACAAGACTGTTTCTGAATTGGGCATACTGTCACAAGGTCTTAGGTCACAAGACTTAGCGTGGCTTTGGGTCACAAGACTGTCATGGGTTGAGGTTACCAAGCAGTGTAAGTAAGATATTTGGTTTTTGTTAGTTTTTGTAATAGTATAGTTAGGGATGGTGGTAGGTGTGATGATGAGGACATTTAAGGGCATATGTCTTAATTTGTTAGTTAGGTTTCAACGCAAACTGTTGTTCAACATCACTTAAAGTTTTTTAAAGAGCGCTATGACGCTTTTGCATCATATCGCTTTTTCAATCGACTTCAAGCCATGTTGCACAGCAGCACATGTCTAAAAAACATTGACAAAGCCAATAGATCCCACATAGGTGAAACCTATTGGCTTTGGCAACGCTGACGGAAAGCTGGCTGCGTGTGTTCTGCCGGGAGGGAGCTATCAGGCTAGGATCACAGACTATCACCCTCAGGCTGCACACAGATGTTTGCACTGTGTTCATTAAGCCAAACCTTTCTGACTGGGATTAGACCCTGTGACCCGCAAGTTACACACAGATCTCTGCACTGCTCTCTCTCACTGGGATTCCAGCCGTGAGCAGTAGGTATATTATTCGACTACAGTATGGCACCCATATGTTACCTTGTCACATGCACTGCCTTTTTTTTCTCTTTTTTTCTGTTCTCCTTTAACTCTTCTCTGTTTCCAGTCTCCCTTGCCTTTTTAAAGGGCCTGTGACTTTTTATTGGCTTTCTATTTTGGATTCGCCTATTCATTATTTTTCTGCTGGTTTCTTTATCTTTTTATTCTTTAGAATTTTCCAATTTATGTGCCTTGCTTTAGCTCCATCCAGTTGTTATATGTTGTGAGTTTTTTAATCCCACTAGTTCTGTCTTTGAGCATACATCTAATCCCGAGGCGTGTAGACCAGTTTCGGTTGAGTTTGAGTCGATGTTTTAGTAGCAGCTGATGCCTCCAGGGTGTGGCACGGGCTAAAGGTTGCCAAATATGAACAGCAGTCTTTTTAGGTCTCGCCTCACCCAGCGCATGCGCTGGTCTGGCGAGACTTATTGAGAGGGCTCCAAAAAGTGCTACCAGGCCAGCCTAGAGTTACAGTGCATGTGCGCGGGAGCGCGCGCGATTTACCGCGATTACTTTCACTTTCACGGCCGCTTTGATGTTTGAACGCGATTGAGATCGCGATCACTTTCACTTTCGCGGCCGCACGGCGGCTTTGCATAGCCAATAGGTCTCGCTTTTGGGACCTTATAAGCATTTAGTTATGCAACTGTTGCATGGCTAAACACTTATAAGGTCCCAAAGGCGAGACCTATTGGCTATGCCAATGCTTGTTTTAACTTTATCTCTTCATCACTAATGTTAGCATTTGATTTTCAGTTACTGCTTACCTAAATTTCTTTCTCTAGGATTCTGATGAAGAGGCTAATAAAACGTATTTAGTGAGAAGGCGCTATGGCCCCCTTCTCTAGGCTGACCAGGGCTTTAAGTGGGCCGGGTCTGAGCACCGGCAGGTTTTTTAAAGGGGTCTCTATCGGGCTCTGTTTTGTGCACTGGCACAGGCGGTCCGGTTTTTTCCGGACTGCAGTGACCGCAAGAACATAATGTGCGTGTGCTCACACTGCTCACTAGTGGAGACGTTATGGCATGACGTCATTTCAGGTGAGCGTTGTAGGGGAAGGGAAATCCTTTAAAGAGAGTCATTTTCTCTCTGGATTTCCCTTCTCTTTTTGAAACTCAGGAGCAGCAACATTGTTGTGGTGTCAGAAGGGCTTTAAGTGGAAGCTTTTTCAATATTATATACAAGCCATAGTTGCTGCTTATTTATCTTATGCAATTAACAACCACTGACAAAGCCAAAAGTCCTGACTTGTAGGTATAATGTTACTTGTTGTATCATATATCTGTATGCAATGACAGAAAACAGCATAATACCAGTCGGGCGGCACACTATGCTAAGCACAGATTTTAGATACTTGTTGTTAAGCCACATCCATAGTTACATTGGCCACGCCCCTTTGAGAGACCCCCGCCCCCCAGTTTTTTCATCCCACTTAAAGCCCTGCGGCTGACACATGCATGTAGCAGCCTTTGTAGACTAGTTGGTTGCATTTTGTTATTCGTTTTCTCCAGTACCTTGCCACTTTCATTTTCTAGATCAATTCACTATCTAAATCCGGTTAATAGTCACCAGATTATTGATCAAATTTAGGCTCAGTATATTGCTTGGTTTTACTACGCTTCCACTAAACCATATTTTGGGCTCTGCCTGACTCAGTGCACTCTGTGATATAAGAAGCAGCAGCTAAACAGAGAGGTGCGCAAATCACTGAAAGAATCACACACAGAGTAACAAAGCAAGCAAACACCTCGCATTGTACCCGGTCGCAGTTTAGCTTCAGGGTCGGACTGGTCTATGGGGCACTCGGGCAGTGCTTGACGAACTGGTCCGACAGGTCAGTGCTTTGTCGCGGAGTTTTGGCTGTTTGTGGGCCTGTTTTATGGTCTGCTGGGCTGGTGTTTAGGTTTCACCTGCACATAACCAGACCCAGCAATCATTTCAAACAACTTTAAAACATAAGGCACTGTGTTCATCTCACTAACTTCACTGCTTGTGTTCCCAACGAGCATCCTAACAACCCCTGGGGCATTCCATGTCAGTGATGCAATCCCTGCTTACATTTCACATGTTTTACTTCATCTTGTGTTCCCTGAGATTGATGGCTTATTACAAGATGGTGTGTTTTGGTATTTTTTTGCAATGCAACATATGCCTCTTGTTTACTGCACACTTTAAACTGAGTTAAGTCCACGTCTGTGTGAGTTCAGGTTATGGGTGGGAGTTTATGGTGGCGCTCGGGTGAGCACTCTGAAACTGAGCAAAAACCAAAGGAAATGATGGACGGAGTGTTGAACATTGCAAGCACTCACCCCCAGTCAACTGATCTGGGTTTGATCCATCACCGTTCTTTAGCCCACTCTGCCACCCCAGTTCAGACATGGCCATATGCAAATCAGTCTGACCCTGTGCCTCATGGGAACAGTCCAGCCCGAACTGCCAAGCCATGTCTTCCCTGGACCGGAAACAAGCTTCCTAGGACTGGTTTCTGGCATTTCAGCCGTCTTCAGCCAGGTTTGCTTGAATCCAGTGGCAAAGTGAGCAAGGGACTCACGTCTGAGCATACCCTGCTAACTTATGGCGAACAAAGCAAAAACCAAAGGAAATGATGGACGGAGTGTTGAACATTGCAAGCACTCACCCCCAGTCAACTGATCTGGGTTTAATCCATCACCGTTCTTTAGCCCACTCTGCCACCCCAGTTCAGACATGGCCATATGCAAACCAGTCTGACCCTGTGCCTCATGGGAACAGTCCAGCCCGAACTGCCAAGCCATGTCTTCCCTGGACCGGAAACAAGCTTCCTAGGACCGGTTTCTGGCATTTCAGCCGTCTTCAGCCAGGCTTGCTTGAATCCAGTGGCAAAGTGAGCAAGGGACTCACGTCTGAGCATACCCTGCCAACTTATGGCGAACAAAGCAAAAACCAAAGGAAATGATGGACGGAGTGTTGAACATTGCAAGCACTCATCCCCAGTCAACTGATCTGGGTTTAATCCATCACCGTTCTTTAGCCCACTCTGCCACCCCAGTTCAGACATGGCCATATGCAAATCAGTCTGACCCTGTGCCTCATGGGAACAGTCCAGCCCGAACTGCCAAGCCATGTCTTCCCTGGACCGGAAACAAGCTTCCTAGGACCGGTTTCTGACATTTCAGCCGTCTTCAGCCAGGCTTGCTTGAATCCAGTGGCAAAGTGAGCAAGGGACTCACGTCTGAGCAAACCCTGCCAACTTATGGCGAACAAAGCAAAAACCAAAGGAAATGATGGACGGAGTGTTGAACATTGCAAGCACTCACCCCCAGTCAACTGATCTGGGTTTAATCCATCACCGTTCTTTAGCCCACTCTGCCACCCCAGTTCAGACATGGCCATATGCAAATCAGTCTGACCCTGTGCCTCATGGGAACAGTCCAGCCCGAACTGCCAAGCCATGTCTTCCCTGGACCGGAAACAAGCTTCCTAGGACCGGTTTCTGGCATTTCAGCCGTCTTCAGCCAGGCTTGCTTGAATCCAGTGGCAAAGTGAGCAAGGGACTCACGTCTGAGCATACCCTGCCAACTTATGGTGAACAAAGCAAAAACCAAAGGAAATGATGGACGGAGTGTTGAACATTGCAAGCACTCACCCCCAGTCAACTGATCTGGGTTTAATCCATCACCGTTCTTTAGCCGACTCTGCCACCCCAGTTCAGACATGGCCATATGCAAATCAGTCTGACCCTGTGCCTCATGGGAACAGTCCAGCCCGAACTGCCAAGCCATGTCTTCCCTGGACCGGAAACAAGCTTCCTAGGACCGGTTTCTGGCATTTCTGCCGTCTTCAGCCAGGCTTGCTTGAATCCAGTGGCAAAGTGAGCAAGGGACTCACGTCTGAGGCACATGGCAGACAGGGTCGAACTGGGAAGCAAAACAGGCCCTGGTAGAGTGCTCGGCTGCCCCCCCAATCCCGGGGGCGTTGGGGGTGCGGCCAAGCTGTTTGCCAGGGCCGGTTTCAGCCGATTTTGTTACAGGGGCCGATATTGCAGCTATGCTTCAAAAACGGCCCTGTAACAACAACGGGGCTCAAAACCGCCCCCCCCCCACCCTGGCGGCCCACCGGGGAAATGCCCGGTGCCCACTACGGCCAGTCCAGCCCCGATGGCAGAGCTTCTCACAGTGCCTGTAAGTGGATCAAAAAAAATGTGCAGACTACATGCACATCCAATCCTTGGCCTCATGCAAAGCCCCTAGTGCGATGGTCGCATATGTAGCTATCCCAATTGTGGTAAATTGTTGGATATGGAGAATTTCAGAAAGATGTAGGGGACAAAAAGAGCCTAAAAGCTAACAGACTGAAGAAGAAAGTGGTGGAAAGGAGTGTGTCCGAGAAACTGACAGCCACTACCCCCTAGTTAGTTCTGAGTAATGTTTAAGTCACGGTCTCAGATTTTCAGAATAGAAACATATCCAATTCTAATTATTCACAGCAAAATCGCTTTTGTTTATTTATTTATTACAGCAAACAACCATTGGCAAAGCCACAAGGTCTGGCTTGTTTTAGGTATATTCGTTGGTTGTGAGACATTTCTGGATGCAGTAACAGAAAACTCAGAGAGAGGCACCCACAAACTGGTCAGGTGGCATGGTGTGTAAAGGTTATCAAAAAATAGGGGGGAAAAAGAGGTTAACGGTTAGGTTCACCCTCCAACAGTACATGTATCATAAACAACCTGAGCTAGTCAAGTCAAAAGAACCTAACCTAAGGGAGAGGGAGGTGTCAGAAATCTATTGGATTCTGAAGTTCACCAATTAGAGAGAAAGGAAAAAATTATCTCTTTCTTGAGTCCCCTCACTCACCAGGGTTTCCCCACGGTGACATGCTTCATCATTGGGGTCCTCCCAGTCCTCTACGGACTGAGGCGTGCTGCGACTTGCGGATTACGGAGGAGCACTAAAAATCAGATTATGTGTAGTGCAAGTGAAAGTGTGGTGGAGTGGGATAAGGTAAATTAAAATAATCAGCTAGTGGGCCAAATATATTTTATTAATGCTCCTAGCTAATTGGCTTAAAAACGGGGTGATATGCTAAAGGCCCTAACTATAATGGATAGGTGTACCTAGCATATGGTCAACTAGTTTCGAGCTTCCCCAGCTCTTCTTCAGGACTACACCGGGACCAGCCCAGTGTGAAAGCACCACTCCTAGTTAACCTGATTAAGGTGCAAAAGTGAGACGCTGCAACTGTAAGGCATGCGTTACAATTAATACATACGTAATGTACGTCAGGCAATATCTGTAGGATACAATAAAATACAAATATTAAAGGAACAAAAAGTCATATGCACTGTTGTCATTATCAATTGGGAGCACACTACACCCAAGTGTTCGTAAACTCTTGCCTCTGATGTGCCTCTATGTGATTTAAAAAAATAAAGAAACGATAGGTAACTTTCTCCATGCCGGCGCTGTGCTGAGAAGTGAGTCGAAACTCGCAAAATATACAAAAAAAACTCACGCGTCTGACACAACATACAAAACACACAAGACTAACGATAAAGAGACATTACATACATTTTAAGAAGCAACAATGTGCCTCATGGTCAACGGAGGGGGTGTGGCGATCTCGTACACCTAAGAAAAATGGTAAATGAGGTCGTTAAACTGTGGCGAGCTCCGTATCTGTGGCTGGCCCTTAGGGAGAGAAAACGGGAAAAACAAATGTTCTCCGCGATATGAGTGGGCATGGTGGTCTTCCCTAAAGTTATCACTTACTTGTACGTGGACAACCACACTCACGAACACCTACTGGGGCCAAAACCTCACGGACCGCATTCTGGCGTGTCCCCGGTGAGGAGCTGGTTATCAATGGGTATTTTCGCATGGAAAGCGAGGAGGGCTCGCCGTCGGAGTCCCATCCGGGTGGGGCCATTTTGGATTGGGAAATTCTTACGAGAGAGTGTGTACTAGCGTTAGGGCTTATGTTCACATCTGATCATGCTTGGAAATGTGGTGAGAAGGAAAAAGATGAGGAACAATATCTTCATAAGGCAGGAATTAATGCCTCATGCGAGGTAAATTAAAAAGGGGGCAATATCTCTATGGAGCGGCCATGATGGATAAGGCCAAGTTACGATAGAAATAACTTGATAAACCTCATACCAGATGATCTCAATCAGCTTAGTATATAGTGCCTGTCCCGAAGGGGATACAAACAGAGGTAGGGGAGTTTTAATAAAATCGCAGTGTGATAAATACATCAGGGCGACCAAAAAAGGAAGGAGGAGGAATCACAAAACTCACTGTAAAGTTAATGAATGTGAGGAGACATGATGGGTATCAGGGATGTTAAAAATGAACCTGCATTATAGAGGATAGTAAGGTTTAAGGCAAGTACATCGGATTTCATGTCATGTAAATTGTCCCCAAGGTATATCATCATTCAGACCTTTGCTGTCAGACCGTAACTTAAACACCCAACGTTGTTCTTTTTCGTGCAGTTTTCTTTCAATGTTGGGGTGATTGTTTACATGTTCCAGAATAACCCAGTTGAGGTCATTAGGGGTGTGTTGTTTTTCCCAAAAATGAGTGGTCATTTTTGTGTTGTTACGTTTACACCTAAAATTGCTTCGGTGTTCGATTATTCTTGTGTTCACCTTCCTTGTGGTCATCCCCACATAATGAAGGTTGCAAATGCAGGTGATAAGATATACCACCCCTGTCGTATTGCAATTGGTGAAAGATCGAAGATTCCATGTCATTCCATTGTTATAGGTTACTGTTTTGGTAACTTTGGTTAGATGACATACACTACAGTTGCTGCATGGGTAATGGCCCTCAGGTAGTGGATGGAGCAGACGTAGAGGACCAATGGTTTGCGTGGGGTTGGGGCGGGTGTGTACTAGATAGTTCCTCAGATTTTTAGCTTTCTGATGGCTGAACATAGGTTTTTGTAAATCCAAACCTCCACTGTTCAGGATCCGCCAATGTTTTTTTATTATTTTGGTTACTTGGTCTGATGCGATATTGAAGGTGGTGATGCAGATTTGTCTTTTTTGGTCTTTTTGTGTGGTCTCAGGTTTGTCTTCAAGTAGTGCCTCTCTGTTATTATTTGAAGCTCTTTTTTGGGCCCTGGACACAAGATGTTGTGGGTATTGTCGTCGTATCAGTTTCTGTGATAGATCATTGGTTGAATGTTCTAATCTTGTCGTGTGGTGCAGTTGAGTCTCAGGCGCAAAAATTGTCCAAAAGGAAGGTTGTCTTTTAAACTTCTGGGATGGAAACTATCGTACACTAGTAGGCAGTTCCTTGCTGTGGGCTTAAAATGTGTAGTAGTGATTATACGTCCTTCGTGTGCTGTTATGTTAAGATCTAGAAAAACCAGATTGGACCTACTCATAGTGAAGGTGAATTTCAGGAAAGGGTCTTGTTGGTTTAGCCAAACTAGGAAAAAATCAGCCTCTGCTTCGCTCCCTTCCCAGATCAAGAACACATCATCTATGTATCTTTTCCATAGTTTTATATGGTCGATGTGTGGATTATTTTGATGGAGAATCTTTTGTTTCTCGAGGTGATGTACATAGAGCCCTGCTACGCTCGGCGCAAAAGTGCTTCCCATGCTGGTACCGTGCGTTTGTTTGTACAAAGAGTCGTTGAATTGGAAGAAATTTTCGGTCAAGGCCAGGCGACAGCATTCAAGGACCACGTGTCTGGGTGTGTGGTAACCCCAATTGTTTTGAAAAAGTACCTCCTCCAGGATATCTAATGTATCCTTGTGTGGGAGACTGGTGTAGAGGCTCTCCACATCCAAACTGATCAGTATACTGGTTGTGGGGTTAAATTCAAGATTCTGGATTAGACAAAGGACTGCCTTTGTGTCCTGTAGCTACGTATCGGTGGCTTGGACCAAAGGTCTTAAGAATGCGTCTGCAAACTTAGACAAAGGTTCCAGAATGGAACCTATTCCTGATACTATTGGTCTACCAGGGGGTGCCACCATTGATTTATGTATTTTTGGAATTGTATAAAAATAAGGGATTATGGGTTTTTTGTTTTCCAAGAAATCCGCTTCTTTTTTACTTATCCAATCATTGGTCAGGGATTCTTCCACCAGACTAGCGATCTCTATCCGTAGACGTTCTGTGGGGTCATTCTGTATTGCCAAATAATTTCATTCGTCAGCCAACAGGCGTAGGCATTCTTGTTGGTAATTAGGTGTATTTTGTAGAACTATTGCCCCACCTTTATCATCTGGTTTTATTGTGAGATTTTTATCATTTGATAGTTGGTGAATAGCCTCTTGTTCGATTTTGCTGGTGTTGTGAAATACCCTTATTGTTTTGGGGTCTATTTCTGTGACCTCCTTCAATACTGCTTTTTCAAAAGCTAGTAGTTCAATGGGAAGGTTATTGGATGGAGGTGTAAAATTGGATTTTTTATGTAATCCAGTATCCGTAGAAGTGTTAGTATTAGGTTCCTTGTCTTTAAAGTAGATTTCCAATTTTATCCTGCGAATAAACTCTTTCAATTCGCAGACCAGCCTGAATTTATCCAAAGTGGCTGTAGGGACAAAACCTAATCCTTTTTCCAATACAGTTTTTTGAATAGGTGTAAGAGTAACTTTAGAGAGATTGACTACTAAGCTTGGTTGCTGCTCGTTGAGGGCATGTTCGGTGGACCCATGCTCCGTGTGTGGCTCCTCACCGTCTCCAGTGGCTGGGCCCATTGTACCTGTTGGCCTCGTCTGTTTTTTCCTCTTAAAGGAGTCTTTCCTCTCCCTAAAAAAGACTGGCTCTGTTCCTGGTTATGTGATTCATCCCAGTAAGGGTAGGGTTGTGGTGGATAGGATTGATGAAACGGAGGCGGTCCATAGAAAAACTGTGGTGGGGGGGCGTATGGTGGCATGTTTTGATATGGAGGCCAACCAAATCTTGGTCCGCCCCTATTTCTTTGACGTCCTCCTCTTGATCGTCTGTTCCTGTTAGTAAAGTTGTAATTTCTACCCGAATCTGAAAAATCTGAGCCTGTGTCAGAGCCATCGCTCTCCGTGTTGTAACCTGGATTGCGATTTGTGGGGATGTAATCATCTCTAGTGTAAGGGTACACTTTTTCTTGTGAGAAATTTTTCTGATCTTTTTGTAGTTTAACGTATTTCGTATCTTTTAAACCAATTTCAAATTCAGTCATGGTCTTGTTGAGTTCTTCAAGTCGTTTTTTTAACTCAGCAGTGCTCTGATAGGTTTTTAAACGAATCTCCAAATCATGAATGCCAATTTTCATTTCTTCAGAGAGGCGTGCTGCAGTTTTTATAATTAGCACAAGCCAGTCTCTGGTGCAATGCCAGGATATTAACGACCAATCCTTTTTAAAGAGTTTGTCATGTTGAAAGATAAAGGGTTCATTTCTGACTATCAAGCCCCGTGGGGCAATGTTGGCTCTTACATACTCAGTCATCATGATCCATGATGGTGTGTAAAGCACAGGATTGTAATTCACATGTTTTAAGTCACAACTTTAATTACATAGGACACGCCTCTTGGAAAGGGTTCCTTTTTAAACTTCCTTAGCAGTATCCATTTTAGAATGGATCATGGAAGGGTGGGATGGAGGAGTGGAAAAGCAGGGACTGTAAAGCAAGAAAGAATAGCCTGGAGATTTTTAGGTGTAAATAGCACATAAAAATAAACTGCCACCACAAACTCACCAATGCAAAACTTTCAAATATTTTAAAAATAGAGATTTGCATCCAAAAGCGTTTACAGGTAGGCGTGCTCCTACTCAAATATTTAGGTTGTCCGCTGTCCGTATGTCTAACACGCACAGTTCATAAACGTTTGGTGCAGCATTCAAGGTTTTATAACATCAAATGAATTCTTAACAGGCGAGAGCCCTTGCACATTAAGTTTCATGCTACATTGTGTAGATGGCGATCATGCCACTGCAGTCCAGTGGGGTTGGCCTATGTTCTTGTGTTTTTAATAGATGCACTAATCCAGGTGTGCAACGCCCATTGGGCTAAAAAAATGCTTCATCCCCCCACCCCCGCCCTGCCCCCCGTTATGTGCTATAGCCCGAGCTGCAGCTCCCTGGAGGCTGCAGCTTTGTGGGTGCTTGTCGCAGGGAAAGCCTGGGCAAAAAACTCCTTGGGAAGCAGGCCCCAAAGCAAAGATTTTTTTTTTTTTTTAAGAAAGACATCTTCAGCTTCTCCTTCCATTACAAAATGTCTTCACAGTAGATTGTGGAGGTCACTGGTGAGGGTTATATGATTTTACTTCGCAAACAATTACCACGCATGGCATAACCACGCAAATGTTACTTCGCAAGTGGCAGTACCACGCAGCATTTTACCACGCTTACTTTTAAACTGCAAATAAGTCCCTAAACATAAAACATTCCTTAACCACGTTTTCCCTTCTAATGTACTTAATTACTTTGATTGGTTAAATTATGTCACGTAACTTTTTTGAACGATTTTCTTTCGTCACTTTCAGTGACCCTCTACATACATGTCCCCAAGCAAGATCTTCTGCTGCTATTCCGGTCCTGTATCCTGTGAAATCGTTCCGATGTTTGTGAATTCCTGTCTGTTCGTGGTAAGTGAAGTTTCCTATTTCATGAATGTTCTTTTTTTATTCATTTCTCAACCTCGCGACGGGAAACAGGTGCGTTTTGGGGGGGGGGGGGCTCCCCCAAACCCCCCCTTTTCAATAGCACGTTTCTTGTTTTTTTTTGGTGGGGGAGACCCCCCAAACTCCCCATTTTTTCTTTTCCCCTTTAGCACACATGCCTTTACTATGTATCTCGTAGTAAAGGTATGCGTGGAAGAGGCTGTTGTGGTAACCACGCATGCATTGTAATGCATGCGTGGTTATGGTAATGCGTGGAAACGGCCGCGTTGTAGTGGCCGTTTCCCACTGGTGAGTCACAAAATCCTAGGATGCAGACCTTATTGTGCGTCCTTTTCCTGCCTGGTAATGGTATGAGATTGAGCATCTGCATTTGAAAAGAGATCTCTGCCTCTCCCTAATTTGAATGATATTTTTGAGTGCTTCTAAGCAAAAGGCAGAAAATGACAAATTGAGTTGTATGCAATTACCTTTATATAAGCACTTATTACCCGTGACGAGGGCTAGCAAGCACATGTATGCCAAAAGTAGAGGAAGACTTTTTCTATTTTTTTTTATGGCTTTGCAGTCATTCATTGTCGATCAGGAAGTCCATACTATTTCTGCCAATAGCATCTTGCATTCTGGGGTGACAAAGGCGGCTTGTGGGCTAGTGGCTAAAAAGTCCAAGAAATGACTAAAAATAAGAGCATGCAAAGTGATATTGGAACCCTTTCAAAGAGGCTTGGCCTATGCAATTTAAGTTGTAACTTAAAACATGTGAATTAGAATCCTGTGCTTTACACACCATGCCACCCGACCAGTTTGTGAGTGCCTCTCTCTGAGGTTTCTGTTACTGCATCCAGAGATGTCACGCAACCAATGAATATACCTAAAACAAGCCAGACCTTCTGGCTTAGCTGTAACAAATAAATGAATAAAGCAATTTTGCTGTGAATAATTAGAATTGGAAATGTTTCAATTCTGAAAATATGAGACTGTTACTTAGACATTACTAAGACCTGTGTAGGGGGTTCTGGCCTTCAGAGTGTCTCAGACACACTCCTTTCCACCTTTTTCTCCCCACATCTTTCTGAAATTCTCCATATTTCACAATTTCCCACAATTGCAGTACTTCAATTGTTTTAGTGGATGGCACCGCCACATATTCACAGGGCCACCGGAATTATATGACAGTGGACGACCAAATTATGCAGCAGGGTTGACTAAAGTATGCTGCAAGAATAGGGAAATTATGCAGCGTATCACTGCATATTTTGTGGTAGTACTATTTTGCCATTTTTACATGTCTGAGGTAAGGGTTCACTTCAGTAGTACTGGTTTAGCGCCCAAATATAGCAACAAGAAGCTGAAGTGGGAGAGTCAACCTTCATGAAAGGCCTTTTACTGTACAGCAACACTTCACTGCATTTTCAGTAACTTTTGATCAGTTCAAATTAAAAACACTTTTTTTGTGTTGAAATTTGCAAATCATGTATTTGCTTATGGAATGTGTGGCAAATGCAAATCTATTTTTAGGTGAAAAATACTGCATATGCAGGGTTGCCTAATTCCAGTGACCCTGCTTAGTGGGTCCCGCAAATTATTAGTGGGTCCACAGATGGTCTCTCAGGCAGTAGTCTAGAGCCTCTCAGTAAAATCAGACTGGCTGCCTGTTCTATCCTAGAAGGGGTGCCAGCTAAGGCCCAAGCATTGTTGTTGCTTGTGAGTCTGTCAGGCAGTTTTGGTTTCATGGTAGTGGCTTTACAATAACGTCATGTAGCACAGTTACTCTAACTGCGGTTCAGAGCAGCCCATCACTGTGCTCCAATGCCTCATTCTTGTCCTGTGTCTCAATTTGGCAAGGCCAGATCATGTGCACCATAACAGGGAAACACATGAAGTGCAATATTCCCTAATGCCTTGTTGAGTGCCGTGGCTGCTAACCTCTCACAGTCTACCTCACAGACCGCCCTCATGGTGTTTGTCACCCTAAGTGTTAGGTGGATGGACCTGTAATAGACTGACGAGGTGGCTTAGCATGGCACTGTACATGGGCAGCACCTGACACTGTGCCCACCAAAGCTTTCTGCTGCAGCAGCACTTTGTGGCCAAGATGGCTTGGCCCGTCTGCGGTCATCTCTACGTATGGCAGTCAGTGCTTGGAAAACCTCAAGCTGAAGGTAGAAGAAAGGTGCGATGCTCCAGATCTCAGATACAATAACATGCAGTGACTTGGTCCTGCTGTATGTCAAACTGACCCACTTTTGAAATCAGCTGGTGCCTACCCTGTCTTCTACTATCCAATGCAATCTTTAAAATTGCATGTATAGTCATACCAGGTGCCTCCCTTTTTAGGTCGAGCCTAGAGCAGCGCATGCGCTGCTGTTCGACTTTTAGTAAGGGGCTTTTCAAAGTGCTACACTGTGGCCTAGAGCTTGCGTGCATGTGCGCAGGCACGCGCTCACGAGCAGAGGCGCCATATGGCTTTCCTCTATCGTCATGGGTCATCAGCTTTCAAGATCCGAGAGCTTTCTTTCACATTCCTGAAGTCGATAGCTTCCTTGTTGCTCTTTGTTACTACAACTGTCCACAAGGTGGTGGTGTTCCCACATTGTATATGGAAGCTACTTAATATAGACAACAAAGAAGTTAATACGGCATAGTGTTGCTTCCTGGCCAGTATTGTATCGACACGGCTGGTGTTTGTATGTCACGACCGTTTAAAAAAAAAAACGGGAAAATACGCAGATGGTACTAGTTTTTCCAATTTTAAGCATGAATTGAAATTTGCACAAACAAAAAAATGTCCCAGCATAGATATTTTAGAGAGGCAGAAATACACTGATAACATAAAATGCATCGAATTTTAGTCGAGGAGCGGCTTTCCTCCCTCGTTTCTAAGTTGTTTCTAGAAACAGTTTGGGGTATTTCCATGGAAACGCGGCTTAGCTGGGCCTTTACTCGCTTATGAAATGTCGTTAATTAGTTTCAAATAAGACATTTCTTGTCTCTCACAGGAGTCGCGTTTCAAAACCCTGGCATGCTCAGACTTTGGAATCCCTGTTTACACCTTATGTCCGTCTCCTCTTACCATCCGCAGAGACTAACAACACTACGGACTGGCCGAAACAACACAACACTTCCACGCCCGAAGGAGACAAGCAACCCTCGCTTCCGCAGGGAGAGGGGATTCTTCATCAAGTGCCTTTATTTGACTCTATGCGGCTAAAACTCCCCGGCGTAAATTGCTTTTGTGAGAGAAAAATGCAGAGTTCTAGAGAATCTAACATTACAGGAGATGTGCGGAGCTGTCAAATAAATGAGCCCTTTGAATATCTGTTTCAAGTCCGCTTCTGGCAGGCCGGCAGCCCTTTTCAATCCCGGCCGCCACGCACTGATCTCGCCCTTGTCTCCTCGAATCCAGGGAATGGAGTGACGCGAAGCAGCCTTCTGAAGCCGGTTGTGACCCACAAAACCCAAATCTGTTTTCCTTTCGGTTATTTCAGCTGTGTGGAATGTCCACCTCGTCCGCCGGTGCTGATGGCAGGGCTTTCATTCCATAGCAAAGTCACCCGGTTATTGAGTGCGAGCACCGACGGGGGAAGTTCATTCTGACATATTAATTTAAGGATGTGTCTGTTTTGCTCTTTCTCAACAAGTTATGTGTGCCTTTCTGTCAGTCTAATATGCTTGACTCTATCCAATAATGCCTTCACCAACATAGTGCCTAGAAGGACCCATATATTGCTTTGTGCGCCTGCGTTTAAAACGCTTGTATGCCTAGCATGATACTTTTCTATGGCCAGTCAGGGTCACTTAAATAATCTACAGAGCTGTTATACTTTGGTGCATAGAATTACATCATTTTATAGCGTCAGTTTAATCGTTTACAGCATTATTGGCATTTCTATCTTCCATCTCAACTTTAACGGTGAATCAGTATTAAGGGTTAAACAACCTTCGAGTATCAAACTGAAAAACTTATTTTTTAAAGATAGACTGTTTGTTTTCATCAGAAATGAACTGTTCTTCTATAAATGGAGTGTTTGCTCTCTGAGAGCACTTCCTTTCTAGGGAGAGCACTGCCTTTCTTGGGAGACCCGAAAAGAGCTCCCAGGATGTGGAAAGAGCAAAGGTGATTTGCTATAGAGTGCTACTCGCCGAAAATCGCTTCGACGCCTCGTCAGGGGTAGTAAGCGCTATATATATATATATACAACTTTAATCACAATTACTATTAGTGCCGCAGGCCTCTTGCACAGTTTGTTACTGCACCTAAGTGCATTCCATGTATTTCTCCGATGCTTTATCTTTACCAGGTCGATCCAATGAGCGCTATTTAAGTGTAGGATAACGCCTATAGACCTGTCCTTTTATGCTGAGAGACGAGTAATTATACAAGTACTTGCCGAACTTGCACCTCTTTATTTCCTGCCCAGCACCTGTATTTCTAAAAGAAAAAAGATCGTTTTGCCTCTATATTTATTCACAGTAGTCACTGTTGATGTTCCGGCGCTTCCCCGCAATTTGTCTTTCAAACTCACTGAATGTGTCATCTACTCAGCTTCGGGGTGGGGGGGGGGGAGGGGGGGAAGCGGGCGTGTGTGCATAGGCCTTGTCCATAAACCTTGTACCTTATAAGTGTTTAGCCATGCAACAGTTGATGTTGTTGCACCAACGATATTGTGCTGCATAACTAAATACTTATAAGGTCCCAAAAGCGAGACCTATTGGCAATGCCAATGCTTGTTTCAATTTGTGGCATAAGAGTTGATTTAAATTTCAAGCTGCAAGCTTTGTGTCCAGAGACAAGAGATGAAATGTTGCATGTTTGTTCCTTGTGTTTTGCTCTTATGTCCAAGCCTGCTCTTTTCTTCCCATGTGCTGCAGTGCATTTTGACTACTATTGCATCAACCATAGGCCGTCAAAGGACCTCAGCATTGTTCATCTTGCCTTCGCTCCTTGTAGTCACTTTCCACATACTGCTGCCTCCTCTCTCGCACCCTGTCGTCCTCCCTTTCCATTTCTTTCAACCTGCTGCTTCTCCCTCCTTATATTTCACTTTTCTCTTCTTTTTTCTTTACCATTATCTCTTTCCCTCTGCCTCTACTTCCCTGTTCTTTCTAGATTTCTGCACTACAAATATGGACCAAAAGGATGGACTAAAGGGACATAACAAATCAATGACTGCCAAGAAGAGATATACAACAAAGCATAGATGGTAAAGAAGATGGGGAGGAAGAGGGTTTGCAGTACAAAGGGGATCAGAAGTTAAGATAAATAGAGATGAGAAGTTCCACTACTGAGCAAAGCATCACATTTCCAGGTTGTTGTTGCTCAACATACCAATCGCAGGGTTAAGATTGCTTGGAATCAAGAAGCACATTTCAATGCCTGTTTTTTTTAAAGGAGAGGAACCCAAAACGTAAGTGGATTACACTTCAGGAGATAGAGCTGAGCACGTATAAGACATAAATGAGTTCCTACACTGATACAATTAGGGACATATTTATGACGTTGGTGGCGCACGGCACCACAGCAAGTCACCTCGCTGCACTTTCCTGCATCACAGGGAAAGGGCAGGAATGCGCCGTATTTATCCAATAACCCATGCTTGCCATGCCATTGGAGTCACGCTAGCCTGGCTGACGAGGGGTGATACCCTGAAACCGGTCCAAGGATGCTCGTTTCAGGTTCAGGGAGGACCCGGCCTGTCAGTTCGGGCTGGACTGTTCCCATGAGGCACAGGGTCAAGACTGATTTGCATATGGTCAGATCTAAACTGGGGTGGAATGGTGAGCAAAAGAATGATGGATTTAACCCAGATCTCTTGACTGGGGGTGAATGTTTTGATTTGTTCTGCAGTCCGTCCATCAATTGTGTGCCTTTTGCTTTCTTGCCCTAAGCGCGCCATGTATGCCCAGACGTGAGTCCTGGGCTCACTATGCCACTGGAATCAAGCTATCCTGGCTGAAGAGGGGTGAAACCCCGAAACCGGTCCCAGGATGCTTGTTTCAGGTCTAGGAAGGACCTGGCCTGGCAGTTTGGGCTGGACTGTTCCCATGGGGAACAGGGACAAGACTGATTTGCATATGGCTGGGTGTAAACTGGAATGGCATGGAGAGCAAAAAAACAATGGATTTAGGCCCAGATCTTCGTGCTGGGGTGAATAAATTGTTCTTTTTTTATTTATCCAATACGGCGCATTCCTGCCCTTTTCCCTTGTGCTGGTGCCGTTTTGGTAGCCTATCACCAACGCAGGCACACTTAGGTCTTTGGCTCATGAGAAGGTTTACTGGGTCTTATAAATCTGGGAATGTGTAAAAAAAAAAACATGGGAGCTGCGTAAGAACACTCAAACAACACCCATGGAATGCCTACTCCAGGGCAGAGTAATGCAATGCAGTGATTTGCGCAGCATTGCATTACTCCAGATTTTTGGAGCCAATCAATCAATCAAATAGCCTTTATTTCGACAATGTCATAAAAGGGTACATAATCAGTATAAGAACACTTTTCAAAATTCATAAATAATACCATAAAAAAAGAAACCAATTTACAACTCATTATAAAAATTGGTTAAAACCATCTGATCAAAATCCATTAGTTCCATGAAATTCAATTTGCTACAAGTTAGCATTGAATATCAACTAATTTGCACCGCTTAAGCCACATGGCTAAGAGATATTTGGAAATTGCAAATACTATGGGGGCCGCTGTGTCTGACTTTAGAATTCTATAAGCATGTTGGTATTGCTTAAACCCCAAGTTCCTACACAGTGGTACCAGCCAAAATCTCCTGGAATTCTTATATGCAGGGCAGAAAAAAAAGACATGAAGTTCGTCCTCCACGCCACAGATGCAACCCGGGCATGAGATGCCTGGGGATGCTGACCACTTACTAGTGCGGACTTTGAGCGGAAGAGTGCCAAGTCTCCACTGTATGTAGAGTTTCCTGGCAAGAATTGGAAATACAATATCGATAAAATTTTCAAAGGCATAACAATTTTTAAGATCAAGGAAAGAAGTGGTTAGTGAGCCCAGTGTTGCGGCACAGAAAGTGGAACTAAATCTATGCTCCTTGTAAATCCTAGTAAGGTTTTTTCGCGAGATCTCACTGCACGCTTTTTCTGGATCTTCCCACATGGCTTCTAGGCCAATCTTTATCAGTTCCTGCTTGATGAATACTAGCCAATGGATCTTTCTTACCCCGTTATAGGTAAGTAACTGTTTTAGTTCCTCCCTATAATTGGATAGTTCAGGCGTTGACCAGAGTCTGTGCCAGAACCTTAGGGGTTTGATCCCTAGTTCATCTTCGATTGGGTTTAATCCCAAGTCCAACCTTAGGGGAAGGGTAGGTGTACTTTGCGGAAGGGACAGCAATTGTCGCATAAATTTAGTTTCAGTTTTGGCAATTGCTGTTATCTTCGTGTGACCCCACAACTCCCCGCCATATAGGACTGCTGCTCTTGCTTGCACTTTGTATATCTCAAGGGCGGGACTCACTGGTTTCAGTGGTGAAGTATTTGACACCTTGATTATACCACCCGTCAACTATGCAAGTTTTAGTTGGGATTTAGCAATTTGGGGGCCCCATGACATATTTTCTTGTAGTAAAATCGCTAGATAGGTGAAGGTAGTTACCTTTTCCAAGTTCCCTCTGCCCAAGGTCGGATTAGAACGTGTGGATGCCGCTGCATTAAATATCATGTATTTAGTTTTATCGACATTAATCTCTAGTCCTCGCAGGCCACAGAAATCCCGAAAGCCGTCCAGTGTCCGTTGAGTCCCCATGGGGGACTTGGAGAGCAGGAGAGTATCGTCGGCAAACATGATTGCGGGTACCCTCCTACCCGCCAATAGTGGAGCATCATTATTTGGCACCTCGTTCAGAAACGGGATTAGGTCGTTAACATATAGGCAGAAGAGGGTTGGGGCCAGTACACAGCCCTGCCTCACCCCTCTTCTAACCGGGAACCTCGGGGACAGTGCACCATTCCTCCCACACCTAACCTGGGCAAAATTCTCGTCATGGAGCCTCATTAGGATGTTCAAAATTTGAGGTGGAACACCCATATCCCGCAGCACAGCCCACAGTTTCCTCCGTGGTACAAGGTCAAAAGCGGACGGAAGGTCCACAAAGACCATATATAAACTGCCTCCCTCCATCTTAACAGTTTTCCAGTATAAAAGGAGCAACCGGAAGATCTGATCCATGGTTGAAGTATTCTTTCTGAACCCCGCCTGGAAAGGACTCAGGACATCATGGTCCTCCATCCACTCCAGGAGGTGGTTCAGAACAAGTCGAGCGAAGATTTTTTGTGGCACATCGATAAGGCTGATAGGCCTGTAGTTGACTGGAAGCAGAGGAGAGCCCTTCTTAAAAATCTGGACTATCTCTGCACCCAGCCAAGTACAGGGAATCTCCATACCGCTCAATATGGCATTAAACAGAACTAGGAAATAAGGACCCCATATCCCAGGTTGCTGCCTAAAGAGATCACCGGGGAGTTTGTCGAACCCCGGGGCCTTTCCTGCTGCAAGTTTGCCAATTGCAGTGGTCACCTTACTTAAAGTAAATTCTAGGGCCTCATCCTCGCTGGAAATGGCTGCCAGAGGCAGGACAATGTCCATACTCTGCTCGTCCGTGTAAAGGCCCCTGAAATGGGCTTCCCACACTGATGGTTCAATATTGGGTTCCACAGCTGATTTCAAATCCCCTATTCCTAAATTAACTAAAGACCAAAATCTTCGTGTATCCCTGGATTCCAGAGCGGCAGTTAGATTGGACCACCTTTCCGTATCCCAATCCTTTTTGGCATCGGCCATAACCCCTTTATAGTGTGATCTTAATTCTCTAATTCTCACCCTGTCACTCCCAGATTTTACTGCCAGGAGTATCTCTGCCTTAGCCTTTCTGCATGATGAATTGTACCAGGATAAGGCTGGGGTTATATATTTCCTCCGCCTAGGGAAGAGGATTAGTAACCTCTGCTAGACTAGACACCAAATCCCGGTGGATGATTCCTAGTTTCCTATTAAAATCATCGTTGGGGTACTCAATGATTAGACTTTCAACCTGTAAGAGTCTGGGCAGTACTATATTGTAGAGTGTGGCTATTCCGTCATGGGAATCTATAATTTTGGCCCATTTTACTCTTCGTCTGTTATTAGAGAGCAACAGTCCATCACCCATGTTATCCGACTCCACTGGTAGGGAGCCCTCAGGACCTTCTAGGCAGAGAGCATTATGGTCACTCTCAACTCTAGGAATTACCCTAAAGTCGATAACCTTAGACCATAACTTGGTCTCAACCATGATGTAATCTAGGCGAGACTCTTGTCCCCTTTTATTAAAAGTACAGTTTGAAGGAGTGTCGGACGGGGTGCACCCATTACAGGCTCTCAGGGAATTGTTCAAGGTCAGGGCCAAGATCTGATTTGCCAATGGGGACCATAATTTGGGGGACGGAGATTGGCAAGATGGGGTTGCCCAATAATCGTCTTCGTCCATTAGCGCACCCTCGTTCATTCCCGTGAATGGCTCAAAGTGGCAATTCACGTCACCCGCTATCACAATATTAGAATCACAGGGCATTTCTGTTAGAAAGTGGGATAGCTCCTCTATAGTAGATGATTCACATGCCAACCGTACAGAACGGGAATAGACATTCACAATTGCCAGTCTAAAGGAGATTTTCTCTGCGGAGGCGAACTGATGATTTTCTATTGGATTTGCCTGTTTCAGAGCACGAGCATCAGGGCTTGCCAGAGCAGGTATTATGTGGGGGCTCATAGCAATTGAGGTCTGCACAGCCTCCTGAGGTGAGGACAGGATGGATGGGGACACAGTCACATCATTTGTGGTGCTGGGGTCATCACGATTCGGTGTCCGTGCATTGGCCAGGTTGCCCAAAGAAGAACGTTTTGCTAAAACCAAGTCTTGTGAAACCCTGCGCTCCATAAGGGTTATCCCTTGGTCAATAACCGAATTTGCCCTTGTTATAAAATTATCTAATGTTCCTGTTAAATGTCCTCTGGACCCCACAACCTTGCTCCTTAGCTCCCTTATCGCCATGTTCACTTACACGAAGCTACCACAGTTAACACCTACTCGGCTATAGGGTCCAGTAAGGGGGGGGGACCGGACCGGTCTCTTCCGTTCTCGAACAGGCTCAAAACCCTTAGCCCGGGGTGTTGCGTAAAGTGGGCGTATGAATGTAGGCGTGTCCCCGGGAAGAGGCACCAACTGTTATCATGATCGTGCTGCTGATCCTCGCAGTCCCAGGGTTGTAGTCCGCAAAGAATGAAACAAAGCACCAAAATCAGACTGTACACTGGCAGCACCAATTCGCAAAAGAGGGCCCGAGTTAAAAACCTTAAAGCTGCGAGATTTCCCGCAATCATCCGAAGAGGCTGCACTTTATGGACATAAGTCAGGAGGTGCACCCCCTGGGAAGAGGCACCAGCTGTAGTTATGCTGGGGATGCCTCGCAGTCCCAGGGTTGAATCCTTAAGCTGCCAAATTTAAAAAGGCTTTTCAGGCTGTTTATTGGTTGCTATTAGCAGTCAAGCTATGGGTCAATGCTCCAGCAGTCTTTGCTCTGCACAATTCTGCTTTCTGAACCAGTCTCAGCGTGGGCAACAGTCGGCTCAGCTATCAGTCCCAACAACCAATTACCGATGGAATGCGGCTGGCTGTTATACAAGACAAATAAGACCAATGAAATTGATGAAACTTTTGTATAAAAAGGTGAGGAACTGGGAGATCGATGGAGATCGATGGAGCGAGGGAGGGGGACAGGCACAGGAGCGTTCAGCTCTGCTCGAGGCGTCTAGGGAGCGGAATGCGATGATGCCACACACTGCCCCACACACCCAGCTCTGCCCACTGGGGCTTGGCTTACCTCGGCTTGGCTACCTCCTGCTGCCCCTGTAACCCCTGCTCAACCTCGCTGCCTCTCGCCTCTCGCCTCTAGCCGCCGGTAATGGTCACGGCACCCGTAGCTTCCCCTGTGTGGGACACCGGAGTTTCCTGCTGCTGCTCTGCTCTTCTGGGTCCTAGTTTCCCCCGCCCCCCCGTGAGGCTCCGCAGCCTGCTGATTCCACTGGGGCTCACCGGGGTTCACCGTGTGGCAGGAGTGAGCGGTGGGAGGGTCGGCGGCGGGGGGGCCAGTAGCCTCGGGCCTCAGGCAGCTTCCGGGGGGCTGACTCCTCGCGAAGTTCAAGGATCACTCCTCACAAAGCCAAACGCCAGCCTCCCACAAGCGCCCGGCTACTAGCACTTCTAAGCCCAGAATCAAAGGCAGAGCAATCCCTGAAGGCAAAGTATCAAAGTATCAAATGTCTCCGCAGACTTACTTTTCACTTCTCCCTGTGGCCCAACCCGGCCGCTGCAGCATGACCGGTGAAGCAACCTCCAAGATCAGAGGATCAACAGCTAACGTCAAATCAGGAGAAAACCCCGGTGGCAGGATCCCAGGACTCTCGGCAGAGCCTCGGTCCGCGGCTGAGAGAAAGACGATGGGAGCAGCCGGGGAGGCAATCGAAAGCAGTTCAAGGAGAGACGAAAGTCGAATCAGCCGAATCAACCGAAAAAAACAGTGAAGCACCCCGGCAGCCCAGCGGGACCAACCACGACTCCAGAGGCGTCCCGCAGCTCGATAGCTCCAGCGGCTCCTGCGGCTTCGCAGCGTTTGGCAGCCAAACAAGTAGGCGATAAGGGTGTCAGTTGTTACAGCTCAGAGAAGGCTCCTGATCTTTGGAACAGCCCGCCAGATTGTCTGCGGGGGAGCACAGATAGAGAGTCACCGGGGCATTAGCGAAGGAGTAGGGAGAGCAGGGAGAGCATCAGCACGTTCACGGCATCACACCGCCATCTTCCTTTCCCAGGGAAACCACTCAAAGCCATGCAAAATGCCTTTGCGTGGCAACAAAACTCTGACTTAAAGTTTGCGTCCCTCTTGCGCCACGTTGTGTGGTGCAAGAGCGATGCAAACTGGGTCATAAATTTGACCCATAGTGTGGAAGCCTTGCACAGATGCAACAGGTATACTGTTCAGCTCCTTTACATACTCTGTATAAACAGAGTGGAACCCCTGCGGAAGCACGAGTCATGCTCTTTTATAGGCTGTTCACAGGGAGAACTGAGCTATTTCAGTATTCATTCCAACAATGTAAACAGGGATCTTCTCTGGGGCTTCAGATACTTGCCACCAGATACATTATGTGGAGGTGCCACAGGCCTCTCACCCATTTTAGTCTCCATGGCATATCTCTGTTAGAAAGTGGGTGAGAGTGAGAGATTAAGTAAGGTGTAAGAGAATATGGAGGAAAAGGGGGCCAAGAATAGACTGTGACTGAGATGGGGGAAAAAAGAGAGAAAGAGTGTCAAATAGGAGACGTCAAAGTGACCAACGTGTGAACAAGAATCACAACAATGATGCTAAGGCAAACTATAGAGCATATTTGACCCATTCCATGTGCTCTCTTCTTCACCAGAAGCCTGGCTTTCATCTTGTCAGTGGCCAATACCGAGTGCTGGTAGTGGATGTTGTAGGTACCAATCTCCAAAGAAACATTTTGGCCGCCAGCACTTATGTTTTATACAATATTTTAATGCTTCATTACATCAACTGAGGAAGAAGCTGTGGTCCTGTCTAAGTCCTAGGTTTGTATACAGCTTGGCACTTGTCTGAAAATTGTGCAGTTGGGGGCAAATCACTTAATCTCATTGTACCTAAATTAATCTCATTGTACCTAAAGTTAATCTCATTGTACCTAAAGTTTAAATATGTGAGATGCTAGTATAAATATGTGTATTTCAAAGACATAAGCCCCTACCCGAAATGTACAATGCTTGATTGCTCTCCAATTAGGTCTGTGCTATTTAAATATCAACACATACATGTTTTGACGTTGCAAGCAGGCATTCCACGTATTCCCCTCTGTGAATGCCCCTACCGTTTGAGCTCTTGATGAAACATCCTCATTTTGCGACAGCCAGATAGAAACCCCCATAATTGCTTTACCCCAGTGCATTCGCCACAAGGCTTCAGTACTTTCTTTTTTGTGGGTCAGACATGCACACCAGGCACAGGATTTGCTTGGTACCAACTTGCAAACATTTGATTCTCGCGGGTCTGGTGGGCCCTCTTAAAGCTCCAGCAGTGTTTTGGGCCTAAGTGGAAAGCACTGACAAAGCCAATAGATAAAGCTTAGTGAAAATGTAGACATGTACAAATTCTGTTTGCATGCCTTAGCACATTAAAGACACACCTGTTGGCTTTGCTAATGCATGTTCCTGTACTGGCTCTGATGATATCTTCACTCCCATTGCTTGAAGTGGCAGCTCCACCACCGCAGCTTGAGCTACTTGCCCCCCCCCCCGAAGATTGTAGTTAGTTGCACCCCTGTACTAATCTGTGGCTCACTAACTAACCTTATCCAGGCTCAAGAGAAGGCCTTTTTATATAATCTGATAGTTCATGTCATAGCATGGCAGGCTATGCCCAGACGTGAGTCCCTTGCTCATTTTGCCACTGGATTCACGGTAGCCTGGCTGATGCGGGGTGTTACCCCTAAACCAGTCCCAGGATGCTAGTTTCCAGTCCAGGGAAGAGCTGGCTTGGCAGTTCATGCTGGACTGTTCCCATGAGGCACAGGGTCAAGACTGATTTGCATATGGCTGGGTCTGAACTGGGCTGGCAAAGTGAGCTACAGAATGATGATGGATTAAACCCAGATCTGTGACTCGGGTGAGTGTCTGAAAAGTTTCAGTGCTCCGTCCATCTTCTCCTTGTGTTTGCTTTGTTCACCCAATAGCATGACAATAAACATAAACTGCATTTCTATGGTGCACAACTATGTCAAAATCCCTTTTCTTGGCCAAGATGGTGGTGCTAAAGTTCCATACCATTGCACATCTTAATAGAGAGAAAGGTGGAGATAAGCTGCCTGATGGTGGAGAAGTCTACAGATCTCTGGGAAGACTGGAGTTCAGCATTTGTGGTGCGGACCATATGCAACATTCAGCCGAAAAGAGAAACATGCAAGGGCAACCACTACTTGACGCCTGTAAGATGGGGCAAAAAACTAAGGTATCAGGGTTGTGTGGTGCAGTGGAGAAAGGAACAAGATGAGGCACCAATGTAGAACCCACTGGAGCTTAGGCACTGAATGCGATGCCCATTGAATAGTGGAGCATGAGGTCACATGATCACAACAGAGCCAGGTGCCCAATAACATAGGGACCCATATTATTACAGTGACTTGTTATATAAACAAGACATAAAAGAAACAGAGTCAATATGGTTATGACCACTTTGGGAGATGGCAGCTCAGATGTCTTTTCCTAATAGAAATAGTGTACAAACTCAAGAAAAGATAGCAGAGTTCGGAGGAATGAAAAAGTATAGTGTCTAAAATGAAACAGAATATTGTGTGACCGGTCTGGATACTATGGAAGCATGGGATACAGAGGTATTGTGGCAGGGCCTCTGGACACCGTTAGGGATGATTCGCTCTAATAAACTAAAAGCTGTAACCAAAATAAAGAGCTAAGGCACCAGTGAATAACCCCCTCCAAGTGGTCTTCACATTGGGAAACTGAGCTGTTCCACTGCAGTCCAGTACTAATAGACAAGTTCTTGTTAGCAGGAACTGTGTCCAACGAACAAACGTAAAACCAGATACTGAAAGACAGAAAAACCTAGCAACAGAGGGTGAAATATCACCTAACTAGCACAACACTGAGAAGCAAAACATCATCAAATACAGGTGGCTATATCACATAAAATGACCTCTAAGAACATTTGTTGCATCATCCGAACATAAGCAAACAGTTACCTAACCAACTTTTGAAACTTTTTTAGGGACACAAAGCAGATCTTACACTGCTGTTTTCCTCTCAAGAGTGAACACTGGGGTACAACTGGGGAAGCACATATATCAGTGAATGAGTCACAAAGGAGGGGGAACTGCTCTGAAGAACATTGGGGCCATATAGATGTATACCCCCACACACCATCAGCACAACACAATTTGAGAGAGCAATCAGAGGCAGGAAAGAAAGACAATACCTACTAGCGAAAGACAACCTGCTCCTACAAGATTTGTGATAATAATGTCAGGGATAGTTCATAGAAGTATAGAAGTGGCAATGAAGCCACTGAGGCATTATGAGGACCACATAGGCCAAAGAACTGTAGATCTTGTAACCAAAACTATCATCGGCCAGGAAATTTATTTGAAAACGAAGGCCAGTGCACTGGAGTATCAAATAGACATGCTCCAAAATGTGAAGACTTAGAACATCAGGTGATATGTGACAACATTAGGGTAGAAAATGTACCTGAAGAGGGAGAGGGCACAAACTTAATAGACTTCATAAAATAGCTATTTCACAAGAACTTCACCTTAAAGAAGAAGAAATGCAGATTAAGAGATTCCACCTAGCAGAAACCAAACGCTAAGTGCTGTTCTAGAGATTCCATCACCCAATTTCCTCATATACCAACAAAACAGCATGTAACAAAGAAGTGCACTTTTCATTTTCAAGGTGTCACCATCCCCTTATTGCAAGACCTTGGCCAATCAACTCTTATTAGGAGACATTGCCGCCCAGTGATCACAGAACTAAACAAAAGAAAATGAGCTTCTGTGGGATATTTCAGTGTGTTATACAATTCCCCGAAAAATAATTACCCACTGGTTACGGATTTAAAGAGGTCTCCTCAATACTGGACAAGGAATACACCTCTGAGAGTGTGAGAGCAGGACCCACAGTGGGGAGAGAACCTCTATAAACCACCTGGTAGAGATGAAAACCCAGACAAATCATGAATGAATAATGGGCATAACACCAGACTGCGGAGAGAGACGATTGTAAGGCAACACAAAGAGTGAATGAGCACTGAAAGAACATCAGGGTAAGGGATCCACTTATTAAGAGAGAAATTAGTGGACGTGAGACAGACTATGCTGGAGATTAAATCTGAACCAACATAAATGGACAAGCCCAACACAAAGGACATGCAGGCTAGGAACCAAGGTAGGAGTAGGCGAGGACTACCATCTGTGGGGGAAATGCTCTTGAAAGGGAACTGTGTTATAAGTTCCTTTAATATTTTTTCCTATTTTACTCAACAATAGAGCCTTGTTAGATGTTTGTTGAACAAGAGGAGGTGTGGGAGTGAGAGAGAAATGTCAGGGAAGGGATTCTTAGATGTACATATTATTGGGGAATGGTCTAAGAGGCAAAACATTAGGTCAGCTAAAGCTGGGCTAGGTAGAACTCAAGACAATAATACGTTTGTGGCCTGAATTTCCCTACTGAAAAGTTAAGTGTGTACTTCACACTTAAAGGAATTAAAGATGACTTATAGTTTCTGCAAGAAACTCACATACAGCGGGAAGCTCTGGCAGGTTCAAATTGGAACAGAAAAATACATAAATGCCTGCCAAGGGTGACAAAAAAGTGCAATACTCTTACATTGAGAGCCTTAAAAGAATATATGTGTTACACCTGGCATCAATGGCATGGTTTCCCCTGCCTTTTGTGCCTCTGCCTCCTGTGTGCTGGATTTCGTTTTTTCTGCTTTAGGTGCTCAGAGCACTTTGCCACTGCTGATCAGTGCCAAAGTGCCAGTCCTCCCTGTGTAAATTGTGATTATGACTGGTTATCCTTGATTGGTATATTTGATTTACTGGCAATTCCCTAGTAAAGTGTGCTGTGTGTGCCCAGGGCCTGTAAATCAAAAGCTACTAATGGGCCTGTAGCACTGATTGTGCCACCCATACAAGTAGCCTTTCAAATGTGTTTCAGACCTTCCACTGCAGTGTCTGCGCGCGCAGTTTTTAACTGCCATGTCGACCTGGCAAGGGGACCCACTTGCCAGACCCTAACCTTCAAGTTCCTTACATTTAAGTCACCTCTAAGGTAGGCCCAAGGTACCCCCATGGGCAGGGTGCAGTGTATGTGAAAGGTAGGCTATGTAGTGGTGAGTTTTACATGTCCTTAAAGAGGAATACTGTGCATTTCGTTTTTTCACTATTGAAAGGTTATTCTTCCCATAGGTTATCACTGGAGTTGCCTTGTAACATCTTACAAGTGTAACTTTAAATTGGGAATTGATAGAGACTTGGAGTTCAGGTTTCCTGAACTCAGAATTTAAAATTACATCTTTTAGTGAAGTTGGTTTTAGAATTGTGTGTTTGAAAATGCCCCTTTTAGACAGTGGGTATTTTCTTGTTTAACCATCCTGTGCCTCTGCCTGCCTGTGAAATCAATGTCTGGTTTGTAGCTGACAGGGGCTGGTTTGTGCATTCGTTCTAGACAGTCACACACAGGGGAGCTGAGGTGTGTCCTGCATATTCTGATGAGTCTTCCTGGGCTAGAGTGGTGGGGGGAGTTGTCACTAACATCTGAAAAGGTTGTGGCTGCCTTTCACAATGCTGTCTCCACCTCCTGTAGTGTGCCTGGCTAGAGCAGGACAGAACTGGTTCTGAGGAGCCAGAGAGACTTTTCTTTTAGGTGGGCCGAATTCAAAAGCTAAAAGTAGTATAAGTAGGTGGGCTCTGACCCCAGAACTTTAGAACACTTCTAGATCAAGAGGAACCTCTGCCAAGAGCTGAAGAGCTGTGAGGTGGAGTACTGCCCCCATGCTGTGTGATGCTTCGCTGGGTTGGCCTGAAGTTGCTGCTTCTGCTGGAGATGACTGTGACTTTGCTGTGTAACTTGCTTGAGAAGATTCTCCTAGGGCTTGATGTAGAGCTTGCCTCCTATTAAGAAGTCCCAGGGACACAAATACGTCACTGCTGGGAGTTCTGACCTGCCTTGTGGTGCCAACTCCAGTTCTGGGCCCCTAGAGGTAGATTTACTGTTTTCCTTGGTAACAATCCATGCATCGCCCTTCCAGCACCGTTTTCCCTACTGCAAAGTGCCGTGTGGACGAAAAACACTTGCATCAATGAGGTGTGTCTGAAAAGATTGGCGCAGTGCCTGCGTGCGCTCATGGAAATCACTGCAGCCAAGTCCTGAGCATCGAGGTTCCGAAGTCTGAAACTCCCACTCTGACTGCAAAGCAAGCCCTGTGGTGGGCCTGAAAGAAACGGTCCATCACATGTCTGCGGCTGCAGAAATCGCTGCAGCGCCTGGATCACCACTACATCGACCCGCAGACCCTGGATTTTCCTAGGTACTTTGTGAAAAACATGCACATCCATAGTTTTCTATGAACATAATTGCTAAAACCTTTAAGAAGTGATATTTTGATAAATGTAGGTTGCATTTTTGTCGTTATGGTCTTGTTGGGTTTAGATAAAGATATTTTATTTTTTAAACTAGTGTATTGTCCATTTGAAGTGTTTTCATTGTGTTACTGTGGACTTGGGTACAAATGTTTTACACAATGTCTCTGAGATAAGCCTGACTGCTCGTGCCAAGCTACCAATGGAGTGAGCAGGGGTTATCTAGGTGTGTAACTCCCTTATCCTGACTAGAAGGAAGGGTCCCTAATTGGATAGGGTGCAAACCACTGCCAACTAGAGACCCCCTTTTCTAACAATCCGGGAGCATTCAATTTACAGTCCAAAATCCATCAAATCCATTAGCTCAAATGTGTGAAAGGCAACAGTCTTGATGTAGTACTACAGTCTTCTTTATTTAACTTTGATTTAAAAACCATGGAGCAATCGCATTTTGTTGAAATGAACTTCTTCAGGGATGTAAATAACAAGATATGTAAATATGTGAATTCATTATTAAAAAACACATACAAAATTAAACATATACATATATACAATCATTTGATAAAAACCCCGTTGGGTTTATATACTTCTTCATAATACATGCTTAGTCGTATAACAAACCAAGAATGAGTTAAAACCCAATCTTCAATACATTTTTCAGAACGCTAACCATTTCCATAACTACAACAGACAATCAAGCTATATAAATTTGTTAGCTCCTAAAAAATGAAGAAAAGGCACTGAACCAAAATACACAATAATATGTGATTTGTATCGATTGGGTCTTGCAACAGAAATAACAATATCACAACTAAAAAAAAAATCAAAAATATAAAGATAGCTCCACATACCATTAGGTAAAAAGCCAAACTTATGTAATTTAGGCCCCTTCGAAATATTTCTTTTAGCCATTCAACTCGCCCATTCAGGTTAGGCGTGTCGTGATATCTGCGGGTGTTTGCACCCACATGAAGGTCAAAAGACACAACATAGTGATTGTGAATATGACCAGATCCTACAGTTATCAAAATATGTAAAGTGATAAAACGTGCCACCATAGTTGGTAAAAAAAGAATATATATATATATATTTGGAGCCTTAACTCATATTAAGCCACTAACGATCACAGAAACATTGAGGGGCCATGAAGGGCGTTACGTAATAGCGAAATAAAGATTAGGTCAGAGATTCTTACATTAATGTCCATGCAAGTCCCTAACCAGGGGCAGAACAGATACCTTTCTGGCATTTTAAGAAACGCTTAGGGTTCAACAGGAGCGTTGCAAGACTGGGGGGCATATTTACAAAGGAATAGCAGAGCGTGGAGTTAAGCACAAAATGCTAACCCCATGCTCCACCGTTCTGAAAACGCAAAGGATGCGCTGTATTTACGAAGATACGGCACAACCCTGCGTTTTCCCTAGTGCTGGCGCTAAATTAAGCTGCCTAGCGCCAACGCAGGCACCAAATGGCGATTTGTAACTTCTGTATGTGCTGCATTGTGCAGCACACATAGAAGTTGTACATCGTAATTTTTATAATGCTTGTTTATGTGCAGGAAGGGACACCTTCCTGCACATAAACAATCATTCATGGCGTTTTGCTGTTTCTATGTGTGCTGCACAATGCATCTCACCTAGAAACAGCAAAAACGAGGGGAAATAAAGCATTTCTTCTCGTTTTGCCACGTTAAGACCAGGTTTTCCCTGGTCTTAATTTTGGTGCTGCCCCATAATTATGCCACCCTTGAAAATATGGGGCAGCGCCAAAATCAATGAGTGTTGCAGCGGAACGCCACTGCAACACCCATTGCCCACCCCTTTCATGCTAAGTATAGCATGAAAGGGTGCCTTATTTACAGGGCAGAATTAAGCCACGTTAAGTGGCAAACCGCCGCCTTGTGAATAAGGCGAAGCCCTTATCGCCACAGGAACGTCGTTAAAAGTGACATTCCTGTGGCGATAGGGACTTGTAAATATGCCTTTTTTTATTATTACACAAAAAAGGATGCCTTTAGACGTGAAATACTTATTACAGGTAGGAACTGGCTTGATGGCTGTAGCTAAATGCCCCCAAAAGAACATGAACTTCCTTTTCATTCCCATGTTCGTCATACTTATTTGAGATAAAGTATGTTTTTCATCTCAGTTTGACTACTAGGGCTAATAACAAAAGTTGAAATTGGGATCTTAACAATTTAAGACCATGCCCCTGCAAAACTAGAATTTAGAGGATTTGACAGGGCCCATAGAGACAGAAAATGGAAACCAGGAAGGTACATAATGCAGGACATAGCAAACAGAGCAGGACTGCTGCCGACTCCATGAGTACTTCGGAAATACATGATTAACCAGACATGTCCCTAAGCAGGTTATGGGAGTCTTTCAAAGAGAAACTTTTTGCCCTGGCACTGAAAGACAGGAGGAAGAGATTACTAGTTCAAAAACACAGAAAAAGATCTCAAGCTGGAAGCGCACTAAAAGAATCCGGAAGTAGATCACATGTGAGAAAGGTGACAACTATCTAAGATAAACACGATATTGGTAAATAAATCTGAAAACACCCTACCATAATTGAAAAGGAAAACATAGGAGCATGACAACAAAGTGCTTACTTTATCAGCAAAAACGTTTGAAGTGCCAAGACACAGGGAGATGATACTGAGCATATGATGGACTCCAAGTATTGGAAGCTAGCGAGAAAGGGACACTTTTTTTCAAATGGAGGCACTCACTATGCCTTCCACAACTGAGTAGATACGAATGGCAAAAAAGGGTATAAAATCCTTCAAATTCTCTAGCACAAATGGATTTTTGGGTGAATTTCTCAAGGTTTTTACCGTCTAATGTCAATTTTGACAAAGGGGGCCCTGGCGATTCCGAATATGGCAGAGAGGTGGACAGCAACGCAAACCATGCATGACACAGATATAATTTTACTGCACAAACTAGGCAGAGACCCTATGAAATGTTTCTCATGGAGACCAAGAGCACTACTGAACCTTGATAATAAAATATATGTGACATTCTTGGAAACAGATGCACCCGTCTCAAGAGACTCCAAAAGGCCGAAGCCAGTCATGGATTGTTTGTGTTCCAGTTCAGAGAAGACCTGGCATGGCAGTCCGGGTTGGACTGCGTAGACCTGGCATGGCAGTCCGGGTTGGACTGCGTACATTGGAGAAGTTCCAAGGCAAATTTGCATATGGCTGGGTCTAATCTGGGGTGGCATGATGGATATAAAAAAGATGGACTGGGATGCAGCCCAAGTAATTGCCAGTGGCTGAGATGAATTCAAGCAATACAGCCAACACATATTAGTGTTTTTCATTGTGATGCCCTAAGTGTGATGGATATGCCCAGACATCGGTCCCGTGCTCACTGTGCCACTGGAAGCAAGTTGCTCCTGACAGAAGAGGCCCAAAGAGGCTAAATCGCTGTCCTGTTTTGCATGTGTTCCAGTTCTGAGAGGACCTGGCTTGACAGTTTGGGGTAGATGGTTCCTTTTAGAGCACGACCAAGGTTGATTTGCATATGGCTGGGTTTAATCTGGGGTGGCATCGTGGGTAAAAGACGATGGCCTGGAATGCAGCCAGCGGCTGAGAATAATTCAAGCATTCCAACCATCACTCTTTTGTATTCTTTACTGTAACAGATTAATATCAGTCTTTCCAGAAATAATACATCCCAACTAATCAGGATTTATTAAGAATTTGGCTCCGCAGAGTGCCAAAACCAAAGAAACAATTTTCTAGGCGCATTCCAAGTACCCTACTATGAGGATTAGGGGGTTACAAGAATAGCAATTAATTTCTTTTTACTGTGGGGGTTTGGGAACTTCCCAGACATTCAATATGTCACCTGTGAAGGACTAGAGCATGGGACATTAGAAAAACAAATGGGAGGGGTTTATTGGTTTTAGAGACTGCTCTCAGCCATCAAGTCGAGGTTAAATTGATCCACTCCTGGGCTATTAGTAATGGCGGCCATATTTAACCATGAGTGAGATACCGAGATTTTGCTTGGAAGTTTCTGTGTTTGCTAAGGGTTCCCTGTTGTTGCAATTCAGCTTGCACTATCTTTGCCTGTCACACACTGTTGTTACTTCTCCCCTCACAAGTTACCTTGATGTTAAGAATTCCTCCCAACATTTATTCTGCATGCCCTTTTTTTTCCCTTCCTTGTGTACATAAAAGTTTGTTCTGTGTCTAGGGACCATCGGCATCTCGGGTTCCAAGAGGATGGGTCCTGGTTGCCCCTGTGGATCTGCACTGTTTCAGTGGGTACATGTTCGGTGAGGCGCCCTTGTTATTGTATCTTCCTTTTAACACCCATTCAAGATACACTTACCAATAGTATAATATCCCTTTCTTACACAGGTATTATCCTTACTAAAAAGACTGAATAAGCGCCTTGCCACAATCAACCCTCCATTTGAAATAAAGAGGTTCATTTTAAGATGGGTTTTTTCTCTCCCCTTTTTCCCTTGGAATATCTGGTGGTAACTGTGATCCGCCAGTATCAGCAACACTCAAGAGGAAGGTTTGAGGTTGACATCAGAGTACATTGTTCCTCGAAATCCTGGCAGGCGCCAGAAATCTGGGACTATTGATTTAACTACGGGGCTGACATCCTTTCCCGGTTTTCCCATGGGCTGCCGGTCAGCTATTGCAGTACAAATACATATTTTAGTTCTCTTTTCCAACCCAACTTCAAATTCACACCACCTCCTCACCCTATTTATTTATTTATTATTTTAATTTATAGGGCGCAACAGCTACCCAAAAAGGGTTTCCCCGCACCAAGCGGACTAGGTGTAGCTAATAGAAGGCAGTAATAGAAGGAGTTACTGGTTAAATACCCAGGTCTTGAGTGATCTGCGGAAGCGTGTGTAAACAGTCTCTTTGCGTATGGCGAGAGGAAGGGTGTTCCACAGTGATGGACCTAGGTAAGTGAAAGATCTTCCCCCTATCCTGGATAGTTTGAACCTAGGTACTGTGAAATATCCGAGAGTGGTAGATCGTAGATGGTGAGTGGGGGCATAGGGACGGACAAGAGAGTTAAGATACTGTGGTGCCGTTCCCATTTTGATCTTGAACATATAGCTCACAGTTTTAAACTTAATGCGGGTCTCCACCCTGGGCCAGTGTAAGTTACGGAGGTAGCCAGATATCGGGGTGGCTTTGGGAACCTTGCAAAGTAATCTTGCTGCAGTGTTCTGTACTAACTGCAGTCTTCGAGTCACTGCTTTGTTTGAGCCAAGGTAAAGGATGTTTCCATAGTCCAACCGAGAGGTGATGAGGGCATGGACCACTGTTTTCTGGGTGTCATCTGGGAGCATCCAGATGATCTTCCTGAGCCATTTCAAGATGGTAAAGCAGATAGCTGTGACCTTTACTGCCTGATGGTGCATGGTTAGAGATTCATCAATATTTATCCCCAAATTACGGACATGACTGGAGGGTTTGGGGAGGGCGTCCTTCTCAGCAGGCCAATTTATGATCAGTAAATCAAGTATTGTTCCTGGGTTAGGGAGAGAGTGGGCATTAGGTAAGGTTGATATTAAACTAGGGCTTGGGCTAGGTTTACGTTTGAACATGGATGGGTTACGTTAATGGAATGTAAAACACAGATAGGTTAAATTAATGACTAAGAAGAAGCTTATGGTGGCTTGAGAAGAGTGGCACATGCGAAGTTAGAAGGTGTTATGGGTGGGCAGGAAAGAACAAGTTGCTTGGCTTTGGTAAAGCTCTTTCTGGTGGATGCTCCATCTAGCTGCAGATTCTTCACTTGTAGAATAATCCCAGGGGCCAGACTGGATTCAGACTTTCAACCACTAATACACCATTGCACCAGGAAGTGGCACCATTAGACTCTGCTAGAGCTTTGAGCTTTCCAGAGATGGCGATGCAGATCTGCACATATACACCACACCTGCGAGCTGAAGTTAGTTGTCTTCTTGAATTTTTTCACACCCTCAGATACAGCTTAATCATGGCACATTGGAGGTGACACTGTGCCACTTTACAGAACGGGGAGAGGAGGGGGCAGTGAGGAATCAGCAGTTACACTACCCACCAGAAGACTGTTACTAAAGGTAATTTGCTTGATTTTCTAATGGCTACTTTGTACAGCAAAGTCCTCATCTCTATGATAGATATTCAAGCAGTACCTCCCAAAAGGTGGAGGGTCTAAGGAATGGATTCACACCAAAATGTCCTGCAGATCCGAGTGGGCAAAATGTCCCTCTCTGCCGACTTACCGGTCAATGCAGTAGTGCTTGGTAAACATATGCCCGGATGCCCATGTGACTGCCTGACAGATGTCTAGAACAGATACGCCCTTATAAAAGCCATCCAGGCAGCATTGACCCATGTAGAAAGAGCTTACACACCCCCATGGGTTCCTTCTTGGCAAGGACATAAAACATCTTTAAGCACAGGACAACTCACTTAGACAGGTTTCCACAATGCATTTCTCTTCTCGGCACCGGCAAAACCCATAAAGAGCTAGTCATCTATGTGGTGCTGCTTTAAGCTCTTGATACAAAAACTGAGGATTTTTCTTGGATTAAGTTAGTGGAGCCTCTCCATATGTCAGAGAGAAGAAAACAGTAGAAGGGATAATTGACTGACCTTTGTGGAAGAGAGACACAATCTTCGGCAGAAAGAAAGCCTGGATTCTCACCACCAGTTTGGCAGGAAAGAAAGTGGTGGAGGGAGATTGCATTGACAATGCCCGCAGCTCATTGGCAGAGCGTGAAGAAGTGACTACAGTAACAAAAACAGTCTTGATGGCAAGGAGACGAATGAAACAACTGTGTCTGGTTTCGAACAGCGTGCACATCAGAAATGTAAGGTCAAAGTTAAGGCCCCATTAAGGTATAATGAAGAGCTTTCTCTGAAACATTTATATCAAATCTTTTAAGAATGCCATCACAGTTGGAGCCTTGAATAAAGAGGGTCGGTCAGGTAAACTTAAAAAGTACAAAAGAACCGACATATCACCTTTAACTGTGCTTTATCTCAAAAGCTGTCTATACCCTCATACTTTGTGCACCACACTTTCTTACTTTGTATAACACTCCTAATTCCTCCTAATGATTTATAAACCGTCACAGACAATCAGAATCAACACCATGATCCTCCAAGGGAATATATTTAAACAAAGGGAAAGACCGAAGTGGTTGAACTAGTAAAAAAAAGTATTCAAGAAATTAATCTATCCACATATGCCTACTCTAAAGAAGAAGAAACATTACAATAAAGGCTTTCTTTCATAGCAACTACTAATTTTAATACATTTGAAGTGATGCAGTTTTAGGCCTTCTTGTCAATTTATGATAGTGTGGGGAAGGAAAGGGAAATATTTGAATAATCAGTGCTAAAACGCATTGCAAAACGTCTTAGGGAAATCAGAGAGAATTGATTTTAATCTAACTAAGGAAAAGAAAAAAACATTTCACAGGTGAAACCTTAAATCTGACCTTTGTATAAAACATACTGATAAAGATATTAGCATATTTGGGATTGACGCCAGTAATTACAAAGGGAAAATGCTAAATATATTTTGGAATCCTGCTCATTACGAAAATGGATTTTGTGGATTTTTAATTTTTTAATAAAAATGATCCCGGTATGCCTATGTTATAAGGACTCCTCAAAATTCATAAAAAAAAAAAAAATTGCTGATGCATCCTATTATTTCTAGCATTAGTTTGATTACAGAACTGCTATCTAAATATTTTTTCCAGAAACCCATGGGGACGTAAATGCTTTGATATGTAAAAGACACCATTATGATAATTGGAAAACAAGAAGGTACAGTTTTCACCTCTAATTGTGATTGGTGATCTTAGATATTGAAGTGCTTTATACCAATATTCCTCAAGACAAACAGTTGAATCAGCAAAGAAATTCTTTGAGAAAGAGAGGAAGATGGAGAGATCTTCCACCAAACGAAAGGCACTTTAGTGGGAGCCACCTGTGCACCCAGTGTAGCTAATCTTTATATAACCTGGTTTGAAGAAAAGAACATCTACAATGACATAACAGTTTTCTCCAAATATATGCTAATGTGGCAGAGATAAACAGGCAACATTTTCTTTATCTGGGAAATAGATATTTATTATAGATATTTGTGAAAATACATGCACCTTGAAATGTCCTGTGCAGAGAAGCGGAGTTTATGACACTTAAGATGCCCACCAAAAAGGTGTACCAGGTTAATCAAGCTCGCGGTATTATGCAGAAGATGAATTGAGTCATTCACAAATTCACCCAACCCTTCCAGCCCAGGGTGGGAGGACGGAACCCTATGACAGTCAAGCAAATGGCCTACCCTTTCTCTAGAGAGAGGCAGCACTTATTTGACTTGTTGAACAGGGATTCTTTTTTTGACACCAAAACCCGGAGCACGATTGAGTATGAAATATTGAAACGGACGACGTGTACGAAAGCCAAATATAGCATGGGTAAGAGACTGGCAGCGAGGGGCAGCCCACAGTCCTTTGAAAGTGTGATCAATGTCCAGAGTTTTAATTAAGGTGTTGGCCTTCTGAATGATGGCCTGGACTACACTCTTGCTGTCTTTCCTTTTACCAGACAGTCTTCTAACCTGCAGATCGAATTAATGCCGGACAGCAGTTCAAACAAGCTTTTGTTGATTATGGACTGGACTGTGTGTGACTCAGGGAGCTTACACATGTGGCTGCAAAGATGCACTGACAAGAGGACAATTGACATAGTTAGAGCGTCAGAAGAGTAGAAGATGTGAATGGGCAGTGGGCAACTCTAATGCTGGCAGTTTTAGTCTATTAGCACACACTGTGTGATGATGTGATGCTTAGCCAATCATAGAGACTAAGAATAAAAGCATTCGCTGCTGTTATTTCTTCCATTTTTATTGAATTGAAAGTTTGAAGCAGGGGCATGAAACAGATAAGGACGGTAGTTGTGATTGGCTTTTGGGTTAGATAATGAAAGCACGGACTTTAATAGTGTGATAGTCCAAATGCCACTCAGCTCTGACAGCTAGTAATGGCCATTCCTCTAATTACACATCCTAACCCCACCTCAGGACCAAACCTAAGGATCTGATATTTATCTTTTTTTATTTATAAGTCTTGGTGAGATGTTCTTAGTCCAGCATTAATTAATATTACACCGCTTGATTTTAACTGTTCACGTGCACTTTACTTTTTAAACTTGTGCTTGCATTGCACTCTTTACCTGTGTGTTATCGCCTACACCTCGTTCCACCGTGGGGCTTCCCCGATTGTTGTGGAGGGTGCAGGCGAGATAGTGTCTCTTCTGTGGCTGTTGGGGGCAGAGCACCGCGAGTAGCGCCGCACTTGCAGCCTATATCTGCCACATGATTTTCCCATCGCGCAGCGGACGCGTGCAGCGGATGCGCGCAGCGGGCGCACCGCTGGCACGGCAAGCCCGTCTGCGCCCGTCCGCAGCCGGCCAGGGCCATGGGCCATGCACTATGCCTGTTTTCTACGTTATTCAGCCTCTGAGCTGAACTCATTTCAGGGGGACTGGGCTATTGACCCTTACACTCTGAGTACTTTAGATAATCTGGGGATCCTGTCCCATAAGGACGTTGTCTGTAAACCCTCCATTAAACCACCTGGTCAGGAGCCACCGATAATAATCAATGACACACTCCCTAAAACCCCGCCCTCCTCCGCATGCCTGGGACAGGTGAAACTGTCAATCTGTTACCTCAACACCCGTTTGATGGTAAAGCATCAACTAGAGATCTTCTATCTCTTAGATACTGACAAGCCAGACATCCTTCTCTTATCAGAAACATGGCTGACGGCTGAATCCAGCCCTGACATCTTAGCAGCTATCCCAGACAATTACTATATCCTCCAGACTAATAGGTTGGAGAACAAAGCTGGAGGAGGGGGTTGCTGCAGTTATATCACAGTCACACAAATTTACCTCTCTAACTATATTAGGCATTCCATCAGTTGACAGCCTTCTTCTTAAGTTTGAATCTAATCATTCCCCTTTCATATGCGTGCTCTTCTATAGACCTCCCCTTCAGATGCCCACATTTTCGCAGTCATTTGGAAACGCTATTGCGGAGCTGGTCATAAACCATACCAGAGTGTTGATAATTGGTGACTTCAACTATTGGCCACATGATGCACGGGAAAGCCCTTTCTCGGTTGATTTTACCGATTTGCTAACGGGAATGAACTACACCCAGCACATCAATGTAGTAACACACATAAAGGGACACATCCTTGATCAGGTCTGGACATCCAATCTAGAGATAGCCGACCTACAAATCTCCCCCTGCACATGGTCGGACCACCATTGTATTACTTTCTCTATTCCCTGTATCCCCCCTCCCAAAGCCCCACCTCCAGATATCAATATGGCCAGAAACTGGAGCCGGGTTGACTCCACAGCACTATGCGCCCTATTAGCTGCTTCTATGCCCCTCGATCAGATTGCATCCCCTCACACCCAGGCGGAAAATATCAATGCCTGGCTGGAATCTGCTAGAGACAGCTTAGCACCTCTGAAGAAAGTTAAAAATAAGAGGCCCCATGACGCCCAACGGTGGTTCACTGACTATCTGAAGGAAAAGAAATTAGCTCTGCGTCAATCCGAACGCAAGTGGAGACAGGACTACTGTCCTATTAAAAAGGCAACTTTTACATCGGCTCTTAAAGATTATAAAAGCACCATCCTCAGGTCCAAATCGGAATACTTTTCCTCGAAAATTTTAGAATCGACTAACAAAGCAAAAGACATCTTCTCCATTGTGGATGAACTCGTCAAACCTGACCGTTTCACTGCTAAACCCACCCCATCACAATCTCTGTGCGATTCCCTCAACACATACTTTATTGAAAAAATTGCCACCATCAAATCCAGCATTCCCAAGGCCATCTCACCACCTGACCCCTGCTGTTCACACATTTATCCTCACCATCTTGACCAAATTCCATTTATTACTCAGGAGATCTTTTCCTCCCTACTCAAAAGGGTCCATTCTGGCTCCCCAAAAGACAGTTGTCCCCCTCACATCGTTCGGTAAATTTTTCATCACTGTCCCGAACCACCATTGTTGCTCCTTAACAACTCCCTCACCAAGGGTATTATCTCCATCTTATTTAAGAGTGCGGAAGTCGTACCCATCCTGAAAAAAACAGGCTCTGATCCTTTAATACCCAGTAACTACCGCCCTATATCGCTGCTGCCATTTCTAGGTAAAATTCTAGAGGCCCATGTCACGAACTGCCTGAGTACTTTTGTAGAGCACATCCACTACCTAGACTCAGACCAAGCAGGCTTCAGACCCGAACACTCTACCGAGTCTGTTATCTTAGCAGCTCTCGATGAATTAAGGAAGGGGGCAGATTAGAACACCACACAGGCCCTAGTGCTCCTAGATCTTTCGGCTGCTTTCAACACTTTCGACCCCCATGTGTTGGTTGACCGGGTCGAAAGCGCCGGGATCCGGGGCCTTTCACTAAAGTGGATCACTTCTTTCCTCAGTGACCCCTATCAAGCGGTCCGCCTTGCCAATTTCTCCTCTGAGAAAAGAAGACTGACTTGCGGGGTTCCACAGGGTTCATCTCTTTCCCCTCTCCTTTTCAATTTGCATATTGTCCCCCTGATCCCGACCCTCCACCAGAGAGAAGTCATCACTTTTAACTATGCTGACAACCTCCAGCTAGTTTTTAATATCGATTAATCGCCCTCATCTTTGGAGAACTTTCAATCCACTATGAATTTCATTAGCAACTGGATGAATTCAAATAAGTTTAAACTTAATCCCGATAAAACCGAGCTGATTCTTACTGGGAGCTCAGCCAACCCCTGGAATTCCAACTTCTGGCCTCAATCAATAGGATGTCCACCCTCCCCAGTCAGCTCGGATAAAAGCCTAGGAATCATAATCTGCACAAACGCAATAAAAAGAGGGTAGAACAATGTCAGAGGGCAAGGAACCACCAACACATTTGTACAATTATGACTTGTTTTATAAACACAACAGACTTATTATATACATTGTTTAAATTTACAATAGAACAGATATTTGTGCACTGTGTCCCAAAGTGAAAAATGGAACCTAATCGTAAGTGAAAGGGTGTATATTTATATACAAGGTTTCCATAAATCTTAAAAGGCGACCATTCTTGTATAATTTCTTTGTAAACAGCAACTGTATATAATAATACGCGCTGGGCAATGGTTCGCTCTTTCAGCTTGTCAATGGCGTTTTGACCCTCTATCAGTACGGGGTCTCCTCAGGACTAGTGATGCTGAGACATCTGGATTGCTTAATGCACAGCCTTGTCAACCAGTGATGTGCCACAAGTGAGAAGTGTATTACTCACAAGATGACCCGTCCGGGTACTCAGTGTGAGGAAAGGCTGGCAGTCAGGGGTACGGTTTGGCCGACCGGCTCTCAACTTGCTATAGCCATAGCGGTATGGTTAATCCCTGGTAAATTCTGGAAACAGTGACAATGCACTGTGTCGGTCTGGATGATATTCTGTGCGCGATGAATCACAGCATCTGTGTTCCCAAGATGCGTGAGTCAGCTTCAAGGACGGTACAATGACCTTGTACCGTCCTTGAAGCTGACTCACGCTTTGGCCGACCGGCTCTTCACATCAACTCGCTATAGCCATAGCGGTATGGTTAATCCCTGGTAAATTCTGGAAACAGTGACAATGCACTGTGTCGGTCTTTGATGATATTCTGCGTGCGATGAATCACAGCATCTGTATTCCCAAGCTGCGTGAGTCAGCTTCAAGGACGGTACAATGACCTTGTTTATAAAACAAGTCATAATTGTACAAATGTGTTGGTGGTTCCTTGCCCTCTGACATTATTCTACCCTCTTTTTATTGCGATTGTGCAAAATATATTGCTTGAATCATTTTTTATGAGTCCACAGGAACCGTTGTTTCCCTTTATATAACCATTACCCTGGTTCCGTTAGTGAGTAGGGTTCCCCTGTCCTTTCTCTTTAGGAATCATAATCAGCAACGATCTCACCATGAAGGCCCAGATAAATTCAGTGGTGTCTGCCTGCTTCTTCCACTTGCAAAGAATACGGAAAATAAGCAGATTTTTAACCACTGCGGCTTTGATCCAAGTCATTCTTGCCCTGGTAATGTCGCATATTGACTACGCTAACTCTCTGTATACCGGCATTCCAGCTTACCAATCACGCCGGCTACAACTGGTGCAGAACCAAGCCGCAAGGCTTGTCTATGGCCAGCCAAAATCCCATCACGTGAAACCTTTGCTCAAGAGCCTCCACTGGCTCCCCGTGACTCAACGCTGTCTTTTCAAACTAGGCTGCACTATCTACAAAGCCAAGACACTTCTGTCAAAGACAAAGATCCCTTTGGGCACCTATATTGAGGCATACACCTATTTTCAACCATTACACATACAACATCCACATCACCAGCAATCGGAACCAACAAAAGTGATATAAAAAGGTATTTATTAAAATTAATAAGTTTCTCACACGGCAATACTATTACCATCAAGTGTACATCATAAATAGGCTTCAAATGATCAAAACAAACATAAACATATTTAAAAACCACAATCAATGATTGGGGACATAAACATAAATCTTGTCCAATGAGCACATAAAGTAAGGTATATAAAGATCAACACTTTTTTCTTTTTCTTTGTTGTTGTTAACCTTTAACAGATATTCAAGTACTCGATGAACACAGGACAAGTTGAACAAGCGACGCGTTTCGGTGGCACAAGTCAATTCACCACCTTCAGGCTTAAAATGATCAATCAATATCTCCCCAAGTTTCTAAAAAGAATTTACAATAAGATTTTCTTAATATAGAAAATACAAAATTATATTCATACAATTCTAAAAAACATATCTAATTTATTTTATTTTTTGATAAAAAAACAGTTGCTAAAAAACATTTATCATTACAATGAACATTTTATATCACAATATTGGTTACCAGCTTGGTGATTCCATAATGGTACAACCCATTCACACGGACAATACCAAACAATCTCATACATGCATATCTATACATTTATATATATGTACCAACCCGTTGTCATAGCTATCAACGATCAGGGGAGGGTGAGATATCAAATTCTTCTCTTTACTTCTTCCAGTCTCAGTGTGGTTAAGACACCTTCAAACCACCCACATATGATCAATAGGGGTACCGCAAAAGCTTTCACGCTATGAAGAAATGACAATAATTTTATACAATATCACGTATATTGACTTGAGCCGTGCTGTTCTTTTTATGGGAATGTATGCATCAAGGCAGCCTAAGAGTTTATTTTAATCTTATCCTATGATAACTACCTTTTGCTCTCTTCCTTCTGTTTTTGTACGTTAAAAATTAGTAATACACAGGATTGGGCCATCTCTAATCGTTCCTGAAATATAAAAAAATGTATATAATATATGCATGGAATCATGAATATCAAAATCAATGCTTGTCCCATATTTCTAGGATGCTGTTAAATTATTTAATAGTGAAACAGCCCTACCTTATCTCAATGTTTTGTAGTGTTGTGCCACTGGAGTTATGGCCAATAGTTTCCTGTATTTTATAACTGGCTACTGGTAGGCTGATCAACTACAAGGGTAGTCCAAGCGACATCTAAATATCAATCAAAGAATATATATCAATTATTCATATATCAACCGTTTATATATTATTAAATCAGAGAGATCCAAAGCCATATTTCGCAGGCTCTTTGATAACACTAAGTCCCTATCCTCTCATCACCGGAGGTTCACTTGTGTGTTCTCTAATAAAATAACAATATCACATATTGTTTGAAATAGGATAACTGTTTTTATAATGCGAGAATTCTCCTTGTACTAGGAGTAACAGCAAAAAAAAAACAATTGTCATGTGGGGTAACACTACATAAAAACATAACCACATATTTCTATGAGAGAAAGGATCCTCCTTCTACCTTAAGAATAATAGACTACCAGTCCAACTCCCCAAAAGTCAAATACCGTGCTGCTACATAAATATATAATTATATTTATAATTAAACAAAAACCTGCTGCTTTCGCCATCAGTCTTATTCCAAAAAAGCGGTAAAATCAACCTATAATTTTTGTTCACATCAAACTGTCTAGTCTCACATATTCATGCACGACAATAAGAGCGGACATTCCCTACAGAGGCTGAGCATAAATTTATCGTTTCCTCTGTTTGTCACAACTATATGTCGACACATTTATGTTTATTCATAGTTAAAGTCACACCACTAAAATTCAACAAAGGAACTCTCATGTTGCCCGCTTGTACCCCTAGTCACTTCATCTTATCATCCATAATTACGAGATAAGATTGCAATAATCATAATAATCACAAATCGCGCAATTAGACCTCAAACTATGGCACTAGACTGCCGCTTACCGGAACTGAAAAATGTCCCCGCCGACTCCACAATCATCCGCTGTTGAGCAAGAGAATGCACACGAGCCTAAGAACACTGCTTCTAAGTAGTCCATCGTCTACGTAAGCAGTCACATGTTCCTAGCCGCCGAAAGCGGACTAGGGTTTCGAGAGTGTATTTGGGCGCCATATTGAAATGGGCTCGTTACCAACCAATAAACTATCGACATGTAAGGAATCTTTTTACACAATGTTGATAAAACCCATAGTAAACGAAAAACTAATACTTATAATACCTATATTTCCATTGAACACAGTATTTCGATTTATGACCCCAGCATTTAGATGAATAAATTTCGCAAAAGAGAAGTAATGACTATGTGTACACAGTCAACAACGAAATATATTCTGCATTATATACCCATTGGTTATAGTATAATTCAATAGCCTTTCAATGTAGTGCCAATCTGTCTTTACTCAATACATCTTCTTATCCGTTAGTGAGGAGAAACAACATACAGAGTACACCCCTTTGAAATGGGTTCTGATTGGCGATAATTCCAACCCACCAACCCATTATATATATATCTAAAAATATTCTATTTTTTATTTTTTATATATTTTCTTATTGGTATGCATATCCGAGCCGAGGTTACACCATGCCCATTTAAGCCAACCAATAGAACCAGAACAGCCTCTCATTGAGCTTAAAGCCTTATATCGACGGCAGAGTCTTAGTGAATATGCTTTGCAATCATATTCTTGATCAAGAAAGGCTAATCTATATATATATATATCTTACTCCCTATAATAGGCTCTCATGTAATTAATCTAGACAGTCCATGTGTAAACCTCTGTATGTCGGTTGCTCTATAAATCCTCTCGACCCTGAACCTCGTTCTATATGTGTTTCATACACCACTAAATGCTAAGTGGTGTATCCATATTCATGTCGGGTGAGAACAGTGTTATATCAGATAAGTTTCTCCCACTCTTCACGGGAATTCAATCCCCGCCTGATTGTATTGAAAATGCAGATGTACCACTGCTCTCGCGCTTTCCTTTTTTCCTGCATATTTCCCCCTCTCTTTTTTTGATTTCAAAAGAGTTTATTATTTTAAAGGAGCAGATGAAAACATAAAATACAAGCAAAGGTGATACAAATGATATCAGCTGGAGTATACAGTATGGAATAATCTGTATATAACAGAAAAATAATTAGATTATAGAGACATCAACGAATAACTGGAGGAAGTAATTATCAAAAGTATCACCATCAGATATTATTTTAGGTAAGGAAGAAAAGAAAAGAAGAAAGCAAAGATAGAAAGAATAGAGTAAGGCTGAGGAAAGACAAGAAGAAGTAAAAGGAGAGAGAAGGATTTCCAAAGGATTCACCCAACATCCAAGAGCGTATTAACCAGACAAATCAAAAGGATACTGTTCCACCAACCCCTCCGAGGCCCTTTCCATATACGTATCTAGAGCCTTCCACACACCATTAGATATAGAAGGAGAGAGATGAGCATTATCAACTGAAGTATGAGCACATCTTAAAAAGGAAACCCATGCCCACCAAGTATGATAAGAAACTGAAGAGAAAGATTTCCACTCCATGAGAATTACTTTAACAGCAATAGTTAGTAAAAGATCCAACAATTGTAATTCCATGGAATCTAAAGGCAAAGGGACCGAGGCCGCCAATGGGCCTAAAAGAATTAATGGGAAAGAGAGTTGAAACTTGATATTAAAGATAATCATTAGGTGTTTGTGAATTAAACCCCAAAAGGGTTGGAGAAGAGAGCAGTCAAAAAACATATGTTGAAAATCGCCTGGTGCAAGATCACAGCTCCAACAACGATTGTCTTCTTTTAAACTGAGCGAATATAAGCGAGTGGGGGTCCAGTGAAGAAGATTAATAGAAAAAAACTTAGATTGCATTAATGAAGGGGCAATTTTATTACAAAGAGAACATTTTCCAATATCCTGCCAAGTGTCTGAAGAAATATGGTCGGTAACACCATGATCAAAATGATGCAGCCATTTTTGCTGTGCAACAGTCTGGGAAGGAAGTGTAGAAGACGACAAAAATTTATAAATCCTAGATGCCACATGACCAGACCTAATCCATAATTAAAAAAGCGTAATCAAAGAGGAGGAAGGATGCAGGTGTACCTTAGCAAGTGCTACCTTTATCTTAAGAAAGGTATAAAAGTCTAGATTAGATAAAGAAAATTGTTGAGCCAAGTTAGAAAAAGGGAGAGGATGATTGTTGGAATCATAAAGATGTTTGACAAGAGAGATACCTTTCCCAGCCCAGTAAGACATCAAGTCTGAATCAATATTGATTTTAATTTTGGAATTCCGCCAAATAGATGACCAAGTGGTTTTATGCAGTGGGACCGCCAATCTCTTATCAACCTTGCGTATTGCAGCAATAGTGTCTAAAATAATGGATCTAGAAAATGGAATAGAGAGGGTATTCGTGGTTAAAAAAGCGGCGGTCGGAAGAGGGGAGGCCAGTTCCTGTTCAATTAGCAACCAAGCTGGAGCATGAGTAGAGGGAGAGGAAAACCATAACGCCCCCTGAGAGGCTAGAAAAGCAGATTGATATTTCTCCCAATCAGGAAGATTGCATCCTCCCATATCATACGACTTCCGCAAGAATTTATAGGCAATTCTAGCCCTTTTGTTATTCCATAAAAATTTGGAAGTTAATAGATCCAAATCATGAAAAAAGGCATCAGAGAGCTTTACCGGCAGCATAGAAGAAACAAAATTAACAATGGGTGTTATCATCATTTTAAGAGTTTGAAGTCGGCCCCACCACGAAATATGCTTCAGAGACCAATTATCTAAAAGACTTCGTACCTTAAGAATAGTTTGAGATTCGTTATAAGTAACCGTAGCATAAAGGGTGGAACAAAAATAAATACCCAAATATTTTAGTTGCTTGGATTGCCACTTAAAGCTCGCCGAGCCCATGTGAGAAGAGAAACAATAAGCATTTAGGGGGAACATTTCTGTCTTATCTTTGTTCAGGGTGTAACCTGAGACTTTTGAGAAACAAGAAATCGTATCTGAAATGGCAGGAATGGCCAGAGCAATATCATCCGAGAAGATGAGGACATCATCAGCATACGCAGCTGTTTTTATCTGATGAGATCCAAAAGAGAACCCCTTAATGTCAGGATGTACGTCGATCATTCTGAGAAGAGGATCAATGGACAACAAAAATAAAAGAGGAGACAAAGGGCACCCTTGTCGAGTCCCCTGGCAAAGATTAAAAAGGACGACGTAGCTCCATTCACTCTTATATTAGCTCTAGGTCGGGAGTAAAGAGACATAACCATTCGAATAAAGGATTCACCAAGGTTGTGTGCGCATAAAACAGCTCGTAAAAAAGGCCAAGAAACCTTATCAAAGGCCTTTTCAGCATCAAGGGCCAAGGCCGCCGCCGGCAGGTTAGATCGTTTAGCAGAACCTAGAATATGACAAAAAGTACGAATATTATCCCGTGCATGATGCCCCTTTACAAAACCTGTTTGGGAAGGGTGAACTAATTGCGGAATAAAGGACTCTAAGCGCTTAGCCAAGATTTTAGCAAAAATCTTAGCCTCCATGTTAAGAAGGGAAATAGGACGAAAATTCTTGGGGTCTGCATGATCCTTTCCTTCTTTGGGGATTACAACAATAGTAGCATCAGCAGCAGAGCCAGAAATATTTCCCCCTCTCTTGTTCATGGTTACCTTTTCTAAAATGAACCAGTCAAATTCCGTTTCTTTATGTCCCTTCTCTAAGAAATGGACCACCAATGGAGCATTCAGTTTCTTTGTTTTAATGGCCGACCTGTGTTCCAAGAGGCGTATTCTAAGTTCACGACTTGTTTCACCAACATAAGCAAGTCCACACGGACATTTTAACAAATAAATGATGTTCTTGCTGCGACAATTATTTAAAGTATGTGCTACAATCGTCCTACCATTATGTTTCAGTTCCTTAGCTGTAATGCACTGGGGACATAAAGAGCAATGCCCACATCTTACATTACCTTTGGCCATAGATTTATCCAAAGTTCTTTGTTTCTGAACAGGTCCCTCCCTGTATGTATGAACCAGTTCATTGCGTAAGTTGGTATTTCTCTTATAGGCAAATAACGGTTTCTCAAGTTTAACCTCTTCTTCATTGTTCAAAATGCCCCAGTGTCTATTTATCACATTTTTAATTTTATTACTGATCTCATAGAACTGGCTGACGAAAACAATTTTGGGCATACTCTTCTCCTTTTTAGAGCCCTCAAACATAGCTTCCCTATTGTAGAATCGTGCTCTTTTGAATGAATGGGTTTTAAGCTTCTTGGGGTATCCCCTGTCCTTCAGTTTGGTTTTCAAAACTTCCGAGTGTTTGTAAAAAGTTTCTAGTTCCGTACAGTTTCTTCTAAGACGAAGAAGTTGGCTAAATGGTATATTATCCTTTTGAGATCTAGGGTGGAAGCTGAAATAATGAAGTAATGTATTTTTATCCATAGGTTTGGTATAAAGCTCAACTTCCAGTCTCCCATCCCTAGATCCAATAGTAATATCCATGTAATCCACACTCTCCTTACTATAGTGGGCCGTGAATTTAAGGTTCTCATCCCCTAGATTTAACCAGCTTAAGAATTCTTCTAATGCCTCTATCGAGCCTCTCCATATGAAGAAGACATCGTCAATAAAACAATGCCATTCCTCAACATTTTCATAGAACGGGGCAAGTTCATTGTATATATGTTGCTTTTCAAATTCTCCTACATAGAGACACGCTAGACATGGAGCGCATGTAGCGCCCATGCTGGTACCTTTCCTCTGATGGAACAGCTGATCCTTAAATAAAAAAATATTGTTTTTGAGTACCACATCTGTACATTGCACAATAAACTCTTTATTAACAGTTTCTATTTCTAAATTTTCTAAAATTCTCTGTACAACATCAACTGTCGGTTGTTGTGGAATATTTGTATACAATGCCTCAATGTCTAGAGTCACTAGACATTGAGTATTGCAGCAAAACGGTTTATTTTCAACTAAGCTAATAATATATGTAGAATCCCTCACATATGACTTCAACTGACTTACTAAAGGCTTTAAGAAAAAGTCAATATATTTACTTATAGGTTCTAATAGTGAACCTAAACAGCTCACTATGGGTCGCATGGGAGGATCAAGGTGGTTTTTGTGCACCTTGGGGAGGCCATAGATAGCAGGGATTTTAGGGTTATTGTTATTGAGGAATCTAAATTCCTCATCACAAATCCAATCGTTCTCTCTTGCTTCTGCCAACAGGTCACCACATCTCTTAGATAAAGCCAACAATTCCTTTTCATGTACCCTCTCATAGTGTGCTCTTACATTTAAAAGTGATAACATTTTGTTGTCATAATCCTGGGTGTCAAAGATTACCACTCCTCCACCCTTATCGGCCGGTGTGATGGTAATAGAGCGATCTTCTTTCAGGGTACTGATAGCAATGCGTTGTGCCTTATCTAAGTTTTGAGTGAAACAGGTTTCTTTCATAAGAATATTTTGAATGTCCATCTCAACAACTTTTTCAAATACCTCAATGTTTTTCCCTACTTGAGCTGTAGAAGGCGTAAAGATGGACCTAGGTTTGAAGCCGGTAATGTTATTGGATTCACGCCTAGGTTTGTCTTAAAAAAATCTCCTTAATCTAATCTTTCTAAAGAATTCTCTCATGTCCCTCTCTAGTTGGAATCTATTTACTCTAGCCATGGGGACAAAGCTGAAGCCTCTACCTAATACTTCAGTCTCACTATCACTAAGGGTCCTATTAGATAAATTGATTATAGGAATTTTATCTATCGCCAATATCGTTGGCGTCTGGTCTGCATATATTCCTGCGGAGGAGGATTGCGCACTTGTTGAGCCCCTGTTTGATTCGCATTGTATCTCCCCCTTCTGTTTCTCTGCTCTAAAAAAGGACCCTGCTGATCATTAGGCCCTCTGCTGTTTTCTTCCCTGTGTACATATTCTTCTTCACTGCTAGACCCTGATGATTCCGAAAACGTTATATGTTTCCTACCTCCCCCCGATTATATCTTGGTCTTCTCAAGGTATTCCTGTCCCAACCTTGTTCGTTCTTTTGCTAATAATAATTTTCTCTAAGGAATGGGTAGGCAAGCTCTTGACTAAATCTATTAATATCTTTTTTAAGTTTGTTAGTTTTTTTATTAAGTAGATATTCCCTGTATCCATCTACATCCTTGTTGATTTCCTCTAGTTTATGTTTGGCATCCTCTAAACCGGTATTGTCTTTTAATTCCAATTTCTCTATTGCCTCCCTTTCTATGATGATTATTTCTTGAACCGTTTCAATGATTAAAAGCATCCAATCTCTGCTGCAGCGATTGGAAATTTGCGTCCAAATTTCTAAAAACTTATTATTTTCAATAAACAATCCAGGTTCATTACGTATTTGGAGTCCGATTGGTATGACCCCAGACTTCACATATTCAATTAAGAATTCGGCATGGGCCTCAGTGCTAATCAATTTTTTCTTTAAATTAAACAAGGTTCCCAATTTCTCTCCTTTGCCAGCAATTACAGTAAATGTATTGCCCTTCTTAGTATTGATTATTTTGTTGTATTTGTCCTCACTGAAGCCAAATGTCTTGAATTGCTCCATATCACTAGATGCAATTGAAAAATAGAACCAAATGTGAATATCTGGTTTTTCCGAAAACTCTCCAGTCGGCCATCTACAAAGCCCTCTCGGATCACGGTCCGACTTTTATCGCCATAGAAATACAGTGATATGTCCCTTCCCATGAGTTACGTTCTTCAAATATGAACTTACTGACTCCCTGCCCATTCAAACGGAAAAAACACGGCGGTCTAAGATTCTCGACCCTAGCACCACAATTCTGGAACTCCCTTCCTCCTGAGTTGCGCCTGGCCACCTCCTATTCCAAGTTCAGGAAATCCCTCAAAACAAGGCTTTTTCCCCAGGCTTACAATTAATTTCACTGTTTTTGTCCAAGCATTCATCTCCGCTCAGTGCCAAGAAACCGTTTGGTGAGCATGCGCTTAAGAAATTATTTTAACATAACATAACATAACTTATCATTGGACATTAACAGTTGTTAATACCCTCAACAGAGGGCAGTAAGGCTTCATTACGTATATTCTAGATGCCAGATAAACTCAATCCATAAAATGTATAGTAAATTGACATAATGTCATATCATAGAGAATGGGAATATCCATGGTCTAAAACAAACTTTATTTAAAATGTATGGTTTGTTCCTTGGAAACACCGCACATAGGGCCATATGTATGAACACATTTTCCCATAGACACAGAATGGGTAAAACCCTTTCATACATCTGGCCCATAGGCTCTTGCTTTCTCTAAATTCTCAGCAAATCAAGTTCCATAACCCTTCACAGGATAAGTCACAATTCTGTGAGGTCTTGCGCATACTATTTCTCACTGCTAATTCAAGCAACTACCTCCTTTGATTCACAACTTACAGTAACAGGCACGTTCCCACACTGGGATTTGTTTGCTATTGTGTTGGGGGTACAAGACTCAACATCTACATTTCTGGAAGTTTCATGTGATGCCCGGGTTTCCTCCACTCACAGACAAACATTCCTCTACAACCCAGAGCATCCCCTACACTCTGGCACAAGCTCCCTTCTCACTCTGCCTCCAATGACTTCGCCAACATCCAACCCATTCATTTTGCAAGAGAAATTCGTGAACTTTCTAAATTTCACGTTATGCAAAATCCACACAATTTCTCTATATTTTGTGTTATACGATTTAGCGTACTTTACCCAAATCCTCAGAATGCTTAAAAAAGTCTTGTGAGACACATGCAGAAGACTGGTTCGCATAGGAAATCCCGGTCCCAAAGGGGTGCAGAGTCAGGGATATCTTAAGCATTTTGGGGGGCCGGGCCGATTGGATTTTGGGGGTCCCTGTTTGGAACAGTCTTGAATTTATGACACAGTTTCAGCTCCTTCATGTCCTCTTTGGCCATATCACTGACAATGCACATCTAATATTCATGGAAAGTGATGCGTGTTTTCAATATTGTAACACAGCAGCAGCTCACAAATATTACTACAAATATTCTCTGTGACCCCCCCCTCCCCCTATTTTTTATATATGAGTTCATGCTTTGATCTAAAAATAAATTATTTGTGGATGTTGCATGACACATTTTCTGCAAAATATCTGTGATAGACTTTTACACGTCACTCACATAAAAAATAAATGAAAGAGAAACAGTATTTAAAATAATCAGTTGAAAGATTCTTAAAGATCTTCATGGCAAGCCTCTGCGGATCTGAGCCCTGGTCCCCCTGAAAGGTTGGGGCCCTGGGCCAGAGCCCACTTTGCCCATGCCTTAAAACGTCTCTGTGCAGAGTTGGTACCAAGAAACTATAAGGGTTGTAATATGGTAATAGGGGCGTTGTTGCAGTATCATTCTAGGTTAACTCGTGATTGGCTGAATATTTTAATCATCCGTCCACAAACATGGGTCCTCATACAGCCATAACCGGAAGTGATTAATATTAGCTCTTTTTATAGAAAGCCTGCGTGTGTCAAGCAGTGTTTTGTGCATCATTTTACTGGACTTTATATGGCAAGAATGACAGTGTATTGGTTAGGATTGAGGCATTTATTTAGTAAAGGATGTGTTCATTTGCTTTAAACAAACATCTACAGATTGGTGCCTGGGTGTTGTATGAAAGATAGAAGGAGAACACCAATTATTCCAAAAACAATTAAGTAGCGGAATAATTTGAAAAATGGTCCAAACTTAAAGCAAAAGAGGGAAGCATAAACCTAGGAAAATGTTATTTCGTCTTGTGAGGCACCACATGTGCCAGCTACATTCACAGTAATTGTTTCGTTGTTGCAGGTGCATGCAGCCCCGGATCTTCCTCATTCCTCGTTGGTTTTGAAAATTTGATGCTGCTACAGCTGCTTCTGCCACAATTTGTGGGCACCCTGTGCAGGCGACACTACAGCCATCACAGTCCCGAGCCTCGGCCGCACGCAGCACCATGGCGGAGAGTGCCGGCCTCGAGAATCACCGCATCAAGAGTTTCAAGAACAAGGACCGCGTTGTGATGGAGCTACGCTAGGGTGACCTCATGGATGAGTCCATTCCCATCAGCCTCTGCCTATGACTAATTCTTACACCTTTCACGTGATTGAGAAATCTGGCAGTGCCTGACCTTATTATGTTCATCATGCTGATCCTCTGCTTAGTTTGCACCCCCTTACATCTGGATTATAGAAAATTGGGGGGACCCTCTGATTTCGTACATCAAGGACTCACCCCCCCGCCTGACCTCAAGATGGTCGCCTCAGTCATTGACTCTGTGAACTCTCCATCGACAGCTGAGACCCAGCCATTTTGACTGATGCCCGGTGGAGATACCTTGCGAGCTAAAAGGGAGATGGGCTATGGATTCCCTCCTTGGCCATCACCTACCCAGACGCTCTCTGGGCAAACTCTCTTGCATCTCTCCTGACCTTATCTCCCTCCTCCCCCTTCACCCTATCCCCCTACCGCTTTACCCTTCTCTTCTTTCCAGCTATTGACCTCTGCCCTCACCCGTCCTTGTTCATAGTTCCCTCCCTGTTGATCCTATGGACTTTCCTATGTGAACTGTCCCTTGTCAGTTGAGACCTAGCTATTTGACTGATGCCCGATGGAGCTACCTTGTTTAGCTAAAGGGGAGACGGGCTGTGGATTCCCTCCTCGGACGTCATCTACCCAGTCAGTCTTTGGGCAGACTTCCCTTCGTCTCTCCTGCCGTCTATTCCCTCATCCTCCCCCTTCACACCTCCCCCCTCCTCCCTACTTCTCTCACCTCTCTTTCCTCTTTCAATGTGTTGCTTATTTTTGACATAATGTGTAATTGTTATTATTTTCTGTAACATTGTGTAACCTAATGTAAAGCGCTCTGATACCTACGGGTCTAGCCAGCGCTATATAAAACTCATTAAATGAAATAAAAAGAAATAAATAGAGGCAAATGGTCTACAGATGTATATAAATTGGCTTGATGGCAGTGACCCTAATTTGAAATTTATTGCAAACAAATATTGAAAAGAGTAACATTTCTAGAAATCTGGATTAAGGCAAAAACAGAAACTTAATAAAAGAACTGTATATGAAACCGACTGATATAAAGTACTCTACAACTTTGCAGAAATTGCCATTAGAGAAGCCACAAGGGCCCTTTGACGTTTGGCTAATTTTGACTAGTTATAGAAATTGTTCCAATATGCTTCAATTTTTAAACATGCAGATATATTTACAGAGTAATTGTGAGGATACACCAGAAAAATTGAAGAGGAGAGATGAAAACTGAGAACCAGTGTTCAATAGACCTAAGAGAGGCAAAGAACAACCAGGAATAGTATCTGTGACCACCAGATTAGAAATGTGATAAACTCAAGGTACAATATGCTAAACTCTACTGGTGAAGAACCTTTGCATCCTTATGGTGAGGGTAGCTATATGTGATTAGAAACAGACAGATAAACATTTCATTACACAAAATTTGCATATCTCATCTGTGTTAAAAACAGGTAAAAAGGAATACAGACATCAAGTTAAATTGTATCTAAGTATATAGTATAGCCTACAAAGATCTAATTTGCAGTCAGTCCTGGTATCACGGTCTGCAATTGCCTATATATGCAGTACTTATATTCAGTTTATAATAACAAGATGTTTTCTGCACTTAGTATGACCCTCAGATAAACTCAAAAAACGATAATATCTACGTTTATATAAAGTGCTTAAATCGGTCAATGACACAATTAGCAGCATAACTGGTTACATTAAAGTGCATGTGCATAATATAATAGGGAATTTGCAGAACCTTAAATATAGATACAAAAGTATGTATAAAAACAGATGACTTCAATCAAAAAGGAATTAAAACCATTACTATAGACGTTTTAACGCCTGTCCTACTTTTGGATAGTCTGAATCACCAGGTGATGTATACCTTAAGTTAGATACGTTTTTAAAATGCTGCTAAAAAAGACATACAAATACATTCCATCAGTTAAAAAGCGGAACAGAGTATACGCCAGTTGAATCACCATCTTCGAGTACACCAAATGGAAAATAAAAAGCCTGCCACTGAGTAAGCTATAGGGAGACTACCATTATATTTCAATAGTCTAAAGGTCTCTGAGCATTGCCTAGTTCCCAGGTTTCTACATATCTGAACCAGCCATTGTTTTCTTGCTCTCATATAGCCAGTACAGACAAAGAACACGTGGCATTCAGATTCTTCTGCACAATCGCATGCCGGACAACCCAGTGTTTGTAGGCCCGCCCATTTGTTCGTGAAAGCACGGAGTGGCAATACCCCGTACCTACACTGTAAATAGAGCTTCCTTGCGGCAGCTGGCTTTATATCGTTAAGCACCGGCTCTAATATGTACTGGTCTTTGATTTCCAAAAATGCTACAGTGAGTTTCCCCATTAAATGGTTCCCCTGTAGCTGGGTCAGTTTGTTCTCCCAGTAACAACCCCTTAGCTCTTTCCTTGGGACTATAGGGTATGTAATTTCTGGGTTATCCCAAAGATTGCCCAGGTCCATGGATGTAAGGGTGTTCCTGACATATAAACCATGGTAGTCTCAGTGCCTCTGGTAGGTTCATCACCTCTCTTGGGGACATATTATCAAGACAGGTGATAAAATTAATGAATTCCAATTGAAGCTCAGGTTAGATGTCCTTCACATCTAACATGGGCTTCAATTGGAATCCCATAGAGCATATTAGTTTAGTTTATTGCACAGTTAATAAAAACTCACAACATTTAATAGCGTAATTCATTGATAAAAATTTGGATTTAAAACAAACTTATTAAAAGTAAGTATCAGCTTATTTGAAGTCTTTAAAAGGTTTTTAAAAGTCTTAGTTTGTGTCTGTTAGTGTCCCGTTTTTACTTTGAGTCTTTCCGCAACTATATCAAAAAATGTTGTTGTTCTACAATTTAGTTGAGTTTCCGTGGGGTTAAAACAGAGCAACACGGCCTGTCTGCAGCTGGTTATCCTCCTATGATTCCAAAGGGTCCGGAACAGGGAGCGCCTTATGTCCAGAAGGTTTTTACAAATACAAATAATGTGTATTAGATCCACCTTGCTGGAGAGGCATAGTCTGCAAAGATTTATTGTTTTATCCCTCTTCCAGGGTGCTAAATGTGGCATTATGGGTATGTTTCCTAAGCGGAGGTTAAGGAACTTGTTTTTTGTTTTGTGTGTGAGGCCCATTGTTAGGTACTGTTGGGGTTTGAGAGTTGTGTAATCTTTCAAAACTCCCCATCCTTGCTCTCTATTGGCTAAAGTTTCCTTATCCTCTTTTAACGAGATCGCCTTGGTGACTTTTGTTACCACTCTTTTGAAGGTACCGGCATTGGTTGGAGATTCCCACAGTTCTGTTAGACCCAAGATGACCAGTGATTCCATTAGATAGGTCCTTGCTGGGGATTTGTCTCGTTTTATCAGTTCAATCCAGAGATGTGCATTTAGTGTTCCTTGTTCAGCTTTTCTGATTTTCCGCCAGCTTTTAATGTATGCGCCTCTTCTCTCCACTGTTTGTTTTTGTAAGCCGAACTCTAGGCGAATTTGAGCTGGTGACGAGTAAGTGGTAAGGTGGAATATAGCTCTATATGCACGACTAATGGTGTTATCCAATGTTGTTGCGTCTTTGCCTTGCATAGCTTCGAAGCCATAAGTAAGCATAGGTTGTAAGCGAGCTTTTATTACCTGCAAGAGAGGACCCAGGGACCGGTCTGGAAGGGCTTTCTGAAGTGGCTTTATCGACATGGAAAAAGTTGTGCCCTTCCGACGAATGGCTTCTAATTGCTGTTTAAAGGAGCCGTTGCAGTCTAATATAATGCCTAAATATTTGTAGGTAAGTACCTGCTCTAGCCTCTGACTATCCAAACGCCATAGACATTTCCTTTTTTTATGATAATTTATTGTCATTATTTTGGTTTTGTTTAGGTTGATTGTTAATGAATTAACTTTGGAGAATTCGTTTGTTTTATCTAAAAGATGTTGAAGGCCAATAGGGGACCGGCTGATGAGGACCAGATCATCGACGTAAAGGAGATTAGACAATGAAGTGTCACCCAGCCGTGGTGCATGAGATGTAATTGTTATGAGCTCTCTTGGAAGGTCTGCTAGAAAAAGGTTAAATAACATTGGGGCCAAGACGCAGCCTTGTTTCAGTCCCTTGTTGGTCTGTATTTTTCTGGAAAGAAACCTCCCAGATCCTAATTTGATCCTGACCCAGGTGTTGGTATGGAGCATTACCAGCTGCTGTAAAAGTGGTCCTGGAATTCCCCATTTTTCCAGTTTCTGCCAAAGCTTGTGCCGGTCCACATTATCGAAGGCGGCGGAGTAATCGATGAAGCTTAGAAATAGAGAGGTTTTGGTGGTTTTCGCCGCTTCTATCAAAAGGGTTAGCGCCATGATATTTGTTGTGGTTCCATGGCCACTTCGGAACCCAGTTTGGGTTACTGTAATGATATTTCTTTCTGTTGCCCAAGCTGTTAAATCCTCCAAAATAAGGCCCGCATAGTATTTAGCCTCGGTGTCGATTAAAGCTATGAGGCGATAGCTTCTAGGATCATTCCTGGCCCCCTTTTTGTAGATCAGACTTATAATTGATCCTTTCCAGGATGATGGAATTATAGTTGTTGTTCTAATTTCACAGAAGACTGGTGCTAGAATTTTGCTCCAAAATGCGGCATCGTTTTTGTACAGTATTGGCGGTATCCCGTTTGGACCGGGGGCTCCCTCTGTTTTACCTTTAGATATTTGGGATATAATTCTGCCCGCTATTTCTTGGTAATGGATTTCCTCCTTATGCTCTATTAAATTAGGTGGTGATAGTTGTTCTCTGAACTCCTTTTGTGCTTGATGGTGAGTCGACTTATTCGTGTGTGGTGAGTTCTCTACTTTGTTAGATGTACAGACCTTTTCTAGGTTCATAAACATATCATCAGGCCAATCATCGCCGATGGAGGTCTCCTCTTCCAGAGCAACTGTGTTGAAATGTGCTACTAGATAGTTGGCCCAGTCGGATTCTGATATATTAGAGTCTATTCCTTTGTGGCCCGGGTGCTGAAGATTGTGAATTATTTTCCAGAAATTGGTGCTATTCTTTTGTTTAGAACTGTAGGCGATTTTTACCCAAAGATCCTCATTCATTTGTCTTTTCCTTGCCCAAGTTTTCTTTTTTAATTGAGCTTTTTGAGTGCGAAGCTCCTGTTGTAGGGTTTCGATGTTGGGGTATTTCCGGAGCCGCTTGAGGATCTTTGTTATACCTCGTTTTATGTTTTTCATCTCTGGCGTTGTTATTTTACCGAAAGTAGACCATGAGGTATGTCCTTTGTGGGTTTTTAGTTCAGTCCCGTGTTTAGCACCCAGTGTCTGTGTGAAATTTGCCCAGATGCTAGTTAAACTAGAGTGTGGGCTGGGTGTTTGATGTATGATAACTTTTGCGCTAACTGCTAACTTCTCGATATCTAACGTTTTACACCTTATTCGTCTATAGTTTGCTGTGTACTCTGTGCCAGTTTGGCTTTTTTGCTCCTCTGCTTTGTTTTCGCAGGTCAAGCTCAGGTTGGCTTCCAATGGTAGATGGTCACTTTGAGAGCCTTCTCCTATCCTAAACACGCTTATTTTCTCGTAAAGTGGAAGTGACACCAACATATAGTCTAGGTATGAGGTGGTTATTGAAGAAAAGAATGTTGGTGCCGGTGGGATGTCTTCTTCATGGCGACCGTTGAGTACTCTTAAATTTAGCTGCTCTAGCTCTTTCAATAGTTGGCAAGCAGTTTTTGTTGGTTTACTTCGGGTCGGGAAAGATTGACTCGGAATATCCCAAGCTTTGTCCATTTCCTTGGTCATATCGTCAGTTGTTTTGTCTCCAAAGAGGTGAAGGTTAAAGTCGCCTGCTACAAGCGTCTTTTCCATGTCCCTATCTTCCATTAGTTTTGTTAGTACTTTGACGAGTTCCGTTGATCCGGAGTGTCTGTGCTTTGGATGTATATATAAATTGACAATGTATAGCTTTTTGATGGTTGAATTGGGTGTAAGTGTTAATGATAGTACCTGTATCGCATTTGGTGGAGTTAGGTTTACTGTAATTGTTTCTATTTCGCCTTTTGTTGATATTGAAGCGAATATTGCCAATCCACCTGCCCTGTGTCCATATAGGGAGCTACTGATTGCCGGATGTGATTGACTTGTGTAGCCTTGTAGTGATATTTCATTTGACTCCCATGTTTCCTGAAGGAGTATCAAGTCGAAGGTTTTTAAATAATTTATTATTTCGGGGTCATCTAGTTTGTCCATGAGGCCGTTTATGTTCCAACTACAAATTTTAAGTTTTGGCCTTGAGGTATCTCCTAAATTAGTGGTTGGTGCTGGTACTGTATGTCAATTTACGGTCCGTGTTATGGTTGTTCTGCATAGAGCTAGTTGATTAGGGCTTAGTCGTTGAAGATTAGTTTGATGGTTTCCCACTCCTGGCGATCGACTGAGAGCACCTTTCAAAATCGATTTGACATTTTGATGGTGGTCCTGATATTTTTCTTCAAGTAGCGGAGTAGGATACGCTGGTCTTTTTTCTGCTTGAAGTTTAATTCCTCAATGGGAGAATCTACTTGTTTCCTGCATGATTTGGTTAGCTACATTATTAGTTGACCAGAAGGTCTTCGTTATTTCATTACCGTTGGGCAATTGGGCTGGATGGAATTCGATGGCAAGCAAGTCGAGCGAGTTTATATTTCCTAATTTGTCGATTGAATTAATTAACTTCAGTATATTGCCCCTATTTAGGGTATCTGCTCTTCCTCTAGATTTAAATTCGGGTATGAAAAGTATTATATCTGGTTCAGATTCCCTTAGGGGCCGTGATTCCTGGTGTGATTGTTGATTAGTTGTATTGTTCTCTTGTATGCTCTGGGTATTGGGTGATGTTGGACTATGAATTGTTCTTGCGCTATGTTTTGATTCCTTAATTTTACCTTTTTCTTCTACTGTTGTAATGTCTGCTTGCAGGTTGCCCATCGGTTCATTGGTTGTTGTCTGTAATTTGGGGTGTGTGCTTTTTGTTAAATGGGCGGTTACTGTAGTCGATGTTCTTAAGGTTTCAGATCCCTCTTGGGTATATTTGTTGGCTGCTGAGGCCGCTGGTGGTTCCTCAGCTTGACTTGCGCTGTAGCCCCTGTTGGTCTTGTGGGTTGGGGATCTTGGTTGACGCTGTAATTCCTGCCCTAATTGTTCCCTGGTTTCGTCGTTTGTAGTTGTCGAAGTTCCTGTTCTTGTTTTGAATGGTGTCTCTTTAACTGGTTGATTTATGTGTTGAGGTGAAGGGTTTTTGTATTCCATAAGTTGAATTGTAGCTCCCGACTGTTCCTGTTCCTGTGGACGGTTGGCTAGCTGGCTTATTAAAACTGCCCTTCCTTATTTGTTTTCTTCGAGTGCGCGCGTTCTTTAAATCCTGTGCTAGCTCTGCTTGACCTTTTGCTGAGTTGTTCTCTGAGGTCTCTTCTATTATGTTTGTTAGGTTTGACTGCTGGAGTCATTGCTGTGTGGCACCGACTAAATCGTTTTCTTGTGCAGTTAGACTTTTGTCGCGAGATGGACTTTCCAACCTTGCCTTGTTTATTAACCCCTTCTATGCTGCGCAGATTCCGCCGCTGTGCTGACGGAATCTTGCGCGGGCGTGGTCATGACGGAACGGTTCCGTCATGAGCACAGCTCAACCGTGGCTCATGACGGAACCGTTCCGTCATGAGCACCGAAGGGGTTAATGGCATTGCTGTTGTTGATTTTATATCCTCCTAGAGGTTTCCTAGCATCTTTGGTAATGAAGATAATTTGTCAATTATCGGTGAGCATATGCAATTAGTTCTTTCAATTTGAGTCAGTTTTACTGACTCTTGTCCTCTTTTGATGAGGCCGTTAAGATCGGCAAGTTTTCTATCAATCCCCGTTGTAGCCTCTGCCAGCTTATGTAAAACTATCAGTTGTAAGTCTAATTTATCTGATTGATACTGGAGGGCTGTGGATGATAGTTGAATTGTATTAAGTAAGGTTGTCCAGAAAATATCAATGGGGTCTCTTGTCCCTTCTGGGGACTGGTGTATGCTCTCATTTCTTGGTCGGTTCGCAGGTTGTTTTGCGTTGTAAACGGTCACTAGATCGTTCCATTCTTGTGTTACCAGGAAAGACATGTCTTTTTCCAAGGAAAATGAGTCCCTTGTTACTTTAATGGGAGAGGAGTTTTTTGGGCCTGTTGCTTTTTCCTCTAGAGTATGTCCCTTGTTGTCGTAGGGATAATTTAGTTCTGAATCGAAACAAACTTCGTGACCACTATGTGGGTTGATTCCTGAGTCTTTTTTTGCGTACATCTTAGCCGTTTTCTGTGTAGGCACGGGGCTTAAAGTTGGAAGTTGAGTTGGGGAGATCTTTCTAGTTGGGGTGTGGTTGCCGGGAAGTCCTGGTGAGTCTTCCAGCTCTGAAGCGAGTTTGCCTGGTTTGACATTTTTTGGCGTTGTGCAGGATGCAGTTGGTTCCTGGATTTGACCTTCCGTGAGCGGGGCTGGATTAATGTCGCCTGGTTTAGTTACGCCTTCTTTCGGCGTTAGGTCGCTGTCGCCTAGTTCCAGTTCTTCTCCGGCCCCAATTTTATCTATGATTTGTTCTTTATTCTCCCTTAGACTTTGAGGCTTATGAATTTCGACTACAGTTTGATTGGAGGCTTGGGGCAGAGGTTTGCTTACATCGGCGGGTTGCAATGGAGTTTGCAAACCTGTTGCAGTATAATTTGATGAATAAATCTCATTTCCCGGGTTCTTTAAAAAGGTGAATTTGGTATAAATTTTTGGTTGTAAATCATATTTAGTTGTTGGATGCTGACCTGCAAAGTTGATTAAGTCCTGTCTCTTTCTCGTTTTTTTGGTTAATGGTAGATCAGATGTTAAGGTCTTGATTTGGTCTGTCTCTGTTAACTGTTTTTCTTCTATGTTGGAGTCAGTTACGGTGTTAAGACTTCCATGTAAGTCTGTGTCGTTGGAGCTGTTGGATAATCGTTTGTTTTTTGTTAATGGCCCTGCGCTTGAGGTTATGTTATTCCTTTTGTTCTTTGCCGTTTGCTTTGTTGGGGGTTTTCTTTCTCTTCCTGACCTCATGTTGTCTTTTTATGTCTGTTGTCCTATTCTGTCGGCTGATGATCTGCGTCGGTGCTTCTGTGGTACTTTACCCTTGCATTTATGCCTGGTTGGGCTCCTTTTCAATTCTGGGCTTTGCTTTCCTGTGGCTTGCTGTTACTATTGTTTACTGCTAGTGCACTGTCCGCGTTTTTACTGCACTGTTAACCTGCCTTCTGCAGTCGCCGCTTATGCTTTCCTACGCTCTTATTGCTTAGCGTCTCAAAGCTTGCCGTTCGCTGTGGAGGTCTTTGTGGGCTGAATTACCCAACCTCCGCCCGGGACCTCGGTCCTGGTCCGGGTCCTGATCCTCACTCCCCCGATGCCTCACCACGCAGCTCTCGGCTCACAGTTTGCGGCTTACCTGCTGTCCTGCTGCCCCTTTCACAGCAGTTCTGGCTATTCCTGCTTGCTCGCTGGGTCGTGGCTGGCGGCTCTCCGTGGTTTCTCCCTGGTTTTCCTGGATTACCTCCCTGCCGTGCGTCGCGTCTTCAGCGTCTCCGGCCAGCACTGGCTCCTCCTAAGTTTTCCGGGGAGGACTGAGGTCCGGGGAATGATGGCTGGGTCAGAACCAGTGAATGAGTGAATGTCAGCTTCGCTCCTCTCCTCTCCTCTCACTGCTGCTTTTGCAGCTGCTGGGCGGGCTGGCTGTCCATGCTGGAGGGCTGAGAGTGTAAAACCTGGTGCGCGGATCGTTAGTCAACGGGTCAATGAATCGACCAGGTACCTCTCACTAGGTTCTCATTTTATTAAACAGTGGGCTTGTGCCCGATCCTGGCAGGCCACCTCCGCAGACCACCGAGGCTCCCTTAATGCTTATTCCCCCTCGCCGCCTTCCCGCTATTTTCTTTGCACTCTGGAACCCTGCAAGTCTCAGGGTTCAATACGGGTGCAGGCGGACGGGCCTGTGGCTGCAGAAATCCTTCCGGTAATGCGGCTGAACCGGCTAAACCGGGACCTGAGCTCCCGTGTACTGTCTCCACCCCTACGGTGCGTAACTTCTAGTGCGGGCTCTGTGGGGATTGAGCTGCTCTCGTCCGGAGCAACTCACGTTCAGACGCTGCGCCGCCTCGGGGTTGGTGGTGTCCGACGGGGCCCGGGGGGGTCAGGCTCCTGGTCTCCGATAAGTCTGCGGCTCAACCGAGCTCGGCGATGCTTCTGCTGCTCGCTCTCCACTTCCGCGACTCTCTGCTGCTCGCTCGCCGTTTCTGCGGCACTCTGCTGCTCTCTGCTCTGTGTTGATGCATATTATCAAGCCCAGTATTGTCATTTTAGCAACAGTTTTCTGCCGCTAAAGCGGCGATAATTTTATCGCCTGTCTTGATAATATGCCCCTCAGTTCCTCCCTATATTCGAACAATTCTGGAGTAACCCACAGGCGCCTCCAGTATAAGAGGGGTGTCAGAAAGGCTTCATCCACGATTGACCTAACCCCCCAGGTCTAATCATAGCGGAATAAGTGGGGTGCTTTGGGGACGACCGAACAATTGTCTAACAAAATGGTTTTCTGTATGTGTTAGACTGTTGGTGCGGTTGTGGGCCCAAATTTCAGCTCTGTATAAGGCAGAACCTCTAGCTTGGACCCTATATATCTCTACTGCTGGGCCCACTGGTTTGCAGCTAGAATTTCAGATTACCTTGGACAGACCCACGGTTGATTGCACTAACTTCAGGCTTGTTTTTTGATCTGTGCTCCCCAATCCATTTTTTCTGTAATAGCAATGCCGAGGTAGTCAAAAATGGATACCCTCTCTAGGGGTCTAACATCTAAACATGGATTTGATTGAGTACTTTTGGCTGTGTTAAATACCATGAATTTATTTTTTTGCAAATTAATCTCAAGCTCTTTTTCTTTACAGAAGGCGTCAAATTTATTTAAAACCCTCTGTATGCCCATTGGAGATTTAGATAATAACAGGGTATCATCGGCAAACATCATGGCCGGGATATTTCGTGCTGCCAGATTAGGTGCATCTAAATCTTTCTCAGAATTTAAAAAAATCAACTAACCCATTTATAAAAAGACTAAAAAGGGTCGGGGCGAGAACGCAGCCATGGCGTACTCCTCTATCTACAGGGATGGGTGTAGTGGGTTCCCCGTGTTTGCCAAATCTTATTTGTGCAAAGTTCCCTTCATGCACCCATTTTATTGCTTGACACGACTATGGTGGGACCCCCATGTCTAGCAGGACTGCCTACAACTTTTCTCTTAGGACCAGGTCAAATGCAGATTTTAGGTCTACAAAAATTAGATAGATTCTGCCACCCTCTATACACATGGTCTTCCAATGTAATAATTGTAGTCTAAAGATCTGGTGTAAAGTGGACATTTTTTCTCTAAACCCTGCTTGGAACGGACTAAGAACTTTATGTTCCTCCATCCAGCTCTGCAGACGGTGGAGCAATACCCGTGCAAAGATTTTTTGGCTGATGTCAATAAGGCTTATGGGCCTATAGTTTGTAGGCAACATCGGGGAACCCTTTTTAAAAACTGGGATTATTTCAGCCCCGGCCCAGCTAGTGGAAATTGTCATACCTTGCATGACCGCATTAAATAAAACCCAGAAATACGGAGCCAAAACAGTTGGTTCGCTTCGGAACAAATCCCCTGGGATTTTGTCTAATCCTGGTGCCTTTCCAGGGGCAATTTGGCTTAGAGCACCAGTTACCTCTGTAAGGGTAATCATCGGGTTATCATCCACCACCCTAAGGGTATTCTTAATTACATTAAAGAAGTCTGTCTGCGGAGAGTGACCTATATTGTTCATTACACTAGCCTCTGGCTTTGCTCTCGAGTAGAGGGACTCAAAGTGATCCCTCTACACATTTCCCCTAGGTTTGGCTCTATTGCTGGTTTTCCTTCAGGGCAACCTGTATTCACCACGTTCCAAAAAGTCTTCATGTCCCGGGATCCCAGGGAACTTCTAAGGGTTTCCCACTTTTCACTTTCCTACTCTTTTTTGCCTCCACAGTGCTTGTTCGATAGGCCGCTCTGCAGATTGTAATCAATGATCTATTTTTTGCCTTAATGGCAGAGACCAGAGCTGTTTTGGCCTTTCAGCATTTTCCATTAAACCATGGATGACGAGGTATTCTATTCTTATTAACTTTTTTATTGGGAAGAAAAAGTCGGCCATAGTGGCTGTTAACTTAGTATGATTTAAAGCAACCTTCAATAACTCGAATTGTGTATTGTCGGTCGAGACAGATTGAATAGAGTCCATGAGGAACGGGAAAACGTTTTGATACAGGGCGCCTAACTATTCCTGATATTTACTTAATTCCGCCCATCGGACTCTCTTCCTACAATTAGTGCTAGGCAATCTGCCATCAGCAGGAGTAGCCAAATTGTCGGTACTCTCAGGGGTTAGTATGAGTAGTTCTAAGACTAGAGCGTAGTGGTCACTATCGTGACGCAGCACAATCTTAATATCAACAACCCTGTGCCATGAAGCTATACTAACCAGAATATAATCGATTAAGGAGCCTTGTCCGATTCTGTTAAAAGTCTGCTTACCAGGGGTGTCAGACTTGGTTCTGCCATTACATGCCCTCAATGAATGTTTTAATACCAAAGAATTCATCTGTAGTACCAGGGGAGTCCATGCTCTTACTAACCAACAAGTTGTGTCTGGTACGGCCCAATGTAGATCTTCTTCACACGAGGTATCCCTATTCATACCATCTAGGGGCTCACACTGGCAATTGAAATCCCCCTCCTACAATTAACAAGTAGTTGTCAGGGATGGTAGAAAGGAATGTCGTTAGCTCATCAAGGGTCTTCGATTCAATGCTACAGCTAACTGGTCTAGAATAGACATTTATTAAAGCAACAGTAGTCCTTAGGGGGAGTTTAAGGAGGACACACAACATGATGTTTGAGGCTGTTTCTAGCTGGGTGGATGTACAACCGAGGTGTGTCCCCACCCAAGTGCACAACCCCCCGGACGGCCTCCCTTTTCCTCCTGATATTGCTGGTATGGTATATGTGGCATAGCCTATTTTGGAAAGATCCCCCCTTACCCATGTTTCTTGGAACATGCAGATTTCGTGTTGTTCACTAAAGCTCCCCCAGTCAGGACTATACATCTTTGGGGCAAGGCCGGCAACGTTCCAAGAAATAACTCGCAGCCCTGATAGACCTGGCCAGTTATTATTAGACATAGATTCTGTGGACGGGGGGCATGATCTCTCCTGTGCACAAACCTAATTTCTGGAGAGACTCACAGTTGGAGACACGGGATTTGTTGTTGATTTTAGTCCCTTTGGGTCCTAACTTGTTACCTCTAGCTGTCCCACTCTGCCTCCCACTGGGCTCATCCTCTTCTACTATCATGCACTGGTCTGTGATCACCTCTGCTTGTTGTGTATTTTCCACCACCCTGCACCTCTTGGGTGCAAGTCAATCCACTCCCTCAAGGACCCCGAACCTGTTGGTTGTAGGGATGGTGAAGAATGGTTGCCTCTGCAGTTGGAATCCCAAGGTATCTATTTGGTAATTTTGATTAATTGACCTCCCTTCCCATTCATCTCTACAATGTTGTGGGCCCCGTGGGGGATAAAAATAACCCAGCAGGACAGCTCTTATAGTCCCCTCCTGACTCCAGTCATCCCTGGTTAGAATTGCTCGGGCAATTGATGGATTTCTAAAATTAACAACTGCACAGTCTCCCTATAAAACCTTGGTCTCCAACCCACCCAACCTACTTGACGGGTTCTTTAGGATTTCTCCAGCATCCTCATATCGGAATTGCCTGTTGTTGGCTAACCAGAACATGCATTTATTCTTTAGTTCCTGGTGTGATTCCTTTTGCCCCCTCCCAAGCTCGGGGATGCCTGTCAAGATAACAACGTCGGGGATTGAGGCTGGTGGTAAATTAATGCACGTGGTGGATTAAGAGTTTCAGCAATTTTAATGGATCCTACCCTCTCCTGCGGTCGTTTTTCTTGCTGGGGGCCACTGTTCTGTGAAGGAACAGATGCTAAATTTGCCCTGCTAGGGGCTGCACTACACTGCCTTGCTTGATCAGTAACAGTGGAGGGTGGGGGGCTAGTTTGGGATGAGAACGTGGCAGCCTTACTAGTTTTGTGTGTGGCTTGTATTACATTTCTACTGCCCATTCCTTCTCTTCCATTAGTGATCCCTACCCTGGCCTCTAGCAGCATGGTCAGCTTATCAACCCTTTCTATCAACATTTGAGGTTCATCCTTTACAATGGCCCTAGCTTGATATTGTAAATCCACCACTAGATTTGTAACCCATGCCGGTTGTTCCTTACCCCTTTCAGCTCTACTGGACATTCACCCTTCCCTACTTTCTTTATCGTCAATAATTTCTTCTGTTACTTTCTTCTTTTTTGCCCCTGTTTTCGTTGGAGCTTTGGGTTTTCACCTCTTCACTTGACGCTGGGGAATCGCTTCCATGTGTGGTTCAGCATTGGGCGCGTCATTTGTAGATATCGGGGCCCTAGCGGTGGTACTAATCAATAGGCCGGAGGCTTGTGAAGTTTGTGATGTGTCCTGATCTGTAAAGGGGGGGTCCAAATTTGGAGTGAGTGATAGCTGTCTTTCAGTCCGTTCAATTTCAGTTGCCACCACTCCTATTGCTCTCTCCAGCATCCTATCAATGGAGGTGGGTTGGATTAAAGGTTTGGGTTTCGGAGGAACTGGTTGTTTCTTATGAGTACAGGTTCGCTTGCCCATTTTTTTAGATTCTTTTCCAATTGCTTAAATACTACCGTTATTATGGGTACACCGCTGATGTTCTAAAAGGTAATCCAAGTGGGCCCCTAGTTTCATCAAGGCTGTGTATAAAGTAGTCCCGAGAGGATCCAAGTACAGCCCTGTGAATCAAATGAGCCCAACCAATGCTCTATAATTATGTTGAGTCAATGGATCACTGACGTGGAGCCAAGTGGTGTCCTGAAGCCAAATCTGCTTAGTTCTTTGACCAGAGCCAAGGGGGGTGTTTACTTTTTTTTTTTAAGCGCCTCCAGGCGCGTCCTCCAGTCTATCGCGGCATGCCTGCCGCAAAGCATGCTGGGAGGTGTAGTTCCCTACCTCCCAGCTGCGATGATGGTAGTGGGCAGGGGCTGCGGCTGTTGCGGTGTGAGTGGCAGTCACAGGGCTCTCCCGACAGCTGAGGGGAATTCGTAAGAGTCCAGCTATTTCTCAATCTGTTTTCAGCAGAAGCAAAAAGTAAAAGTATTTCTGACAACTGCACTACTGTGCGCAAATAAGGGGATGTGCAGCAAGGCCCAGGCTGCGTTAATAGTTGGGAACAAACTAGGTTAATGCGCATTGCTCTTTGATAAAATAAAACAATTAAGGCCGGGGGAGAGCCACAATGGCAGCACGTCCTCACGCTGCTTTCACACAGAGTCTTATTAAAAAATAAAAAACGAAAAAATGGCAGCGCATTCTAGCGCTGAGTTCCTGACAACGCCGTCCTCCTCCGCCAGCCCCGCAGGCGTCCATGGGGGCCCAGAGCCGGTGCGCTTCTTCCTCCTGCCCGCCGTGCACCAGGCCACTCCCACGCCGCACGGTCCCCACAGCAAGTCGGCCTCACCTCAGCGATGTCACCGCGCAGACCGGTGAGTCTGGGTTAGTCGACGGCTGCACCTCCGACCTCCAATCTCGAAATTCACAACACCTGCTGTAGTTTCCTGTGCCCGCGAGAGACGACAGATAAACAATCTTTACTCTGGGAAAGAAAACCTATGATAGACCATCATATGTGTGGTTCCCTTGCAATCGAAGGTGAAGCTACACATATATAAGACAAAAAATATAGCCCCAAAACGTTCACTAACTGTAGGGCAGAGGATTTATTATATATTATATGCAAATGGGCAAACTGTAAGTAGGAGAGACAAAAAATAATTCTTATGAAGGATTCTTGTACATAAATATGCAATACATGTGAAGAAAATGAATGACTTCAAGGCTTTTCATTTTATTGAAGATAACTATAAGAAAACTGACATTCGTTGGTTTGTCCAAGGAAAAAACCCAATATAAACTATTGTGGAGAGATTCCACAATTGATAGATTAAGACGATAAAAGTATTTTATTTACACTCTTGGTAGTGCATAGGAATGGTTTAAATGATAACCAGGACTGGTTTGTTTACTTCAAATGATGTGTCTTTGGACACATGGAAGTTCAGGGTGTCCTAGCTCTTTTTATGAACTAAAATTATCACAGAGGGTGTTGAAAAGATAATTCTGATGAAATCCTACATTTAAAGGCTTTATGATGATGACTACATGGGCAGCCCTTCCTAGTTTGGATAGTATTACACTAAATAATTTGATTTAACTGTATGCCTATGCACGATGCAGTTTAGTTCAATTGAACAAATATTTAATGTATTTGATGGATTTTCGAAACAATGAGGCTAGACAGGGTATGATAGGATTCTTCTCATGAGACTAACTCTATTTCTCTTGTACTTAGTTGGCGCTCTATAAGGATATGTGAGTGAAGTTTTATATTAAAACTCAGAGATTAGTACAGCGTTGGAAGTGATTTAGGTACCATTTCCCTGATTAAGAGGGCTTTATGTTTGGAGATGAATACACTTTAGGTCTTGCCTTAAATAATCTAGAAAGTGAATTATGACAGATAAGGAACAATACTAGCAAAATCTAGAAGGAGGCGTTTTTAGGTCTCGCCTATGCAGCGCGTATGCGCTGTCTCTCCGAGACATTAAGTAAGCTGTATAAGGGGTCAAACTCCGTCTATTGCCGGTAATTTCTCCTGCAGCTTGCCATTAGTAAACTCTGCCATTGCTTTTGTTAGCGGGATTATTATTGGCTGTGGATCCGGTGCGTCACTTCCGTTTATTCTGGAAGCAGCATCGCCTAACTACAGTTTCCCTACACTGCAGGTCTATATGTTTTTCTCTGTACTTATTTTTTTTATTTACTGTGGGTCCGCTACACTTGCAGGCCCGCACACATGTTTTATGTACAGGTGCTTCAAGCTTTCTTTCAGCATGGCGCCCGCCTCCGTATACACATGTAATGCTTGGCAGCAGGGGCTCTCTGCGGGGCAGGAGAGAAAGGGAGAGTCCTTTAGCTACATTTGCTTTGATTTTACTTTGCAGGGCGCGGCTTGCCCACCTCCATTTGTTTTCAAATAACTTTAAAGTATTCAGCGCTGTGTTAATTTTACAAACGCAGTGCTTCCTTCAAAGCTCCATATCCCCGGGTGCTCACCCTCCCACCACCACAAACAGGCTGCCTGTTTAATTCTCCTCCCACCCCAGTTAAGGAGTTCATCATCGGTGTCTGAAGTCATATTTCCGTACCCCTACCCCCGTCATGTCTCCCTATTTTGTTTTGCAGGTCGCGCCTCGCCCACCTCCATTTTTAAAAATAACTTTAAACTATTCTGTGTTGTGGCCGGGTCTTTCGTCATGTCTCAGTAAGAGTTGAATCTGTGAGTGTTATGATCGTGTAAGAATGTGTCAAATATCCTAAGTGATTCCGAATCCAGTTAAAAAATGCTAAAACAATGATAGATCGCGCCCTGTTAATAGAATATGTTTGTGCATCCATGTACTCCCCGAACGTGAAGTGCAACCAAGACAAATAACACCAGAGCATGTAGCATGTTAAAGCCAAACATATAATAAAGTAGACATGCAGATTTCAGTTGAAACGGCAGCCCAACTACCAATTATATATCCTAATACTTTCAAAACACTATATACAGTATGAAATCATTAGTGAAGAGGGCATGCTTGCGGTTTCCGACATTCATGTGTCCTGTGTGGATCTAAACAAATATTTTATCTTACTTGTTCCGGAGCGTGCTAGGTAGTCAAATTGCCATGTGGTTAAAAAATGACCATGTTGCTTAAAGACAATGCTCATCTTGAACTGTGATCAACGTGAGAAATGAATGCACATATCGTCATATTCGATTGCAAACAACTGTGTGTACCCGGTGGCTAAGTCTGAAAAGACGTGGTCTCTTGGCGGGTTTAGCGCATGCTTTTCATTATGGTATGGTGGAAAACATCAAACTAGCTATGTGGAAATGAAGAAGTGCCTTACGGTGGTTTAAGTGTCCCCAGTGAATCTAAGTTGTCAATAAAGCGTACCTGCTGTGCAGAAAAATACAATGTAATGTGGGTGGCATGCTTTACTGTGCCATATTGGATTCTGAACTATTTCAAGGCTGTTTGACATGACAAAAGCATTTGCAATGCTATAAGTCTCGCAGTTCTGAGATTTTGAACTATTGACATTTTGCTCCTACAAATGTAGAGTCAGAGCTCCATAACAAGACGAGCTCCTGAGGGAAAAGCAACAATGCCTTGCTGCGAATGATTTCCTGTGTTTTTTTCTCCCCAACTCAGTCTTTCCATGGTGTTGTTTAGAGGAGCCGACTGCTTCCATTGCTCACCGGGGCCATCACACAAATTAACGCCCTACACACAAGCGTTTGCTTCGCCCACTACGAGGATCTGACCCCGCCCCTGATATGCACACAAAAGTCTGCTTGCACAATCGAGGTTAGCCTTGAACATTGGAGAAGAATGAACTATTCTTATATGGCAACCATGTTTCTGCATTGCTAATCAGCTGCAGCGTTCCTGGTTGTAATGCCAAGGTTTACTGGTGATGGTGCGGGCGGACTTACATTACTGCCCCGTCTGGAAACTTCTGTGGCACCTCCGTTTGAGCTCTGGGTCGACAGATAAGCCCAATCTTTCAAAATCAGCTGCAGGCATGTGTAGCAGTCTGGTAGCCTGAACACTGATGAGAGACCTGGGAAAGCAGAATTGTAGGACGCGGTTTGTATATCCAACAGTGACAAGTGACCATCAGTGAGAAGCGCTGAATGAACAACTAACTCAGACAAAGCACACCAGCACAGCCACAATAAGAAACACTAAGAAACACTAACTTGGCCAACATCACACTGCTGTTAGCAGGGAGACTTTTTGATAGTAGTGGGTTCACAAAGAGCTGTGGGCTTGCTGGACGTTAGAGTGCAAGTCGCAGCGTGCTTAATCCAGTGGGCTGAACACTACGACTAGGTACCTAATCGGCACCAGTGACATAAACCCTGTGGGCTTTTCCACAGCCAGGCAGCCATTGACTGACTCACCACAAGCACTAACGGACCGAAACACACGCCAGGCCAAACACTGAATGGATAAATAGCTTCCCTAACAAGTGACAGCAAACCAAGATTGAACTGCACTGGAACCAACCCCTAAGCAAACGCTGATGCAACTCATTGCACGATCATTCAAAGTCTACAACTCCCAGAGTGCACTGGGTTGTTAAATGCAAGCCCAGCACTGCATGCACGTTGCCGAGTCAACTTGAGACGATTTGGCAACCTCACTCGGAGGCAGAGGCCAGCATTTTCATCACGTCTCCGCATGCTTTTCATGAGGCTGAAGTAGCTTTTGAGCCCCTCAGGTAATGTCACTGACCTTGTGGATAATTGCTAAGAACTGAGCCGGAATGCTGCACAGAGGAGCGCAAAGGTCGCCTGTGCCAATGCAGTGTCACTGGTAACGCGGAACGAAGGAAATGAACGGAGCCAGACTAATAGAAACCACTGTGTACGAGGTGAGGCGTGGAGTGCTGGCGGAACCCCAGTGTCACCACATTATAACAACTCAAGAGCCGCTTACACATAACATTATGTATGTGGCCCTGGGAGCTCCATCAATATTACTGATGGCGATGTTTGTGTCCCCTGCCCCCGGTGGCTCCCCTGGCACACCCCTGCGATTGGCACCAGTTGCATGTTTTCTCACCATTGCCCGCTCTCTTATCTTAATTCACTGCTACTCACTGTTAAAATAACCTCATTTTTAGGTCTCAGCTAGTCAGCACAGCGCTGTAAGAATTAGCCCCCTGCCACGAAATGTTTATTATTTTGTATATATTTTGTATATCTATTTATTAGCGTAAACCTTTTTGATATATATTTTGTAGATATGTATATTAGCGTGAACTTGACCCGAAGGTATCAGAGCGCTTTACTTGAGCACCATTTGCTTTATACAAGGACACATTCTCTTTTCTTTTTTTGTTAGGCATAGGAAGATTAAGTGATTTGCCAAGAATCACATGATATTGAGCGTCTGTGCCGAAACTTGAACCTGGTTCCCCAGATTTGAAGTCGACCGCCCGAGGCGCTTGGCCACATCCTGGTCCGAACTTTTAATATAAGCAGTCTGTGTACTGCAATTGTCCTGTGTTCGCAAAGATGCTGTGTCATATTTGACTCTTGTATTCTTTTTTGGGTTCATTGTGACTTAGAGTGATGCCTTCCTGCACCCATCTGGGTGTCTTTGTGTCCAGGTGACTCCCTTTCCTGGTAAATACAATGGTTCCTCTTGGTTTCCTCCAGGACTCTTCTGTTAGTTCTCCTAGTTGCACGAGTTTGTGCGGCAGAAGTTATATACCTGCATGTCATCTGCTGCCAGTTTACAGGCATGTACTTAACACTGCTCAAATGTTTTAGCAGTATGTGAGTGCTTCAGCTGTGTCTCCGTTCCCAGTGGTAATTCCCCATTCTTAGACCTCTTGGCAGTGCTGCACCTGCATCTGTTTCCAGTGGTAATTCCTCATTCTTAGTCTTTTAGGCAGTGCTGCAGCTGCATCTCTAGGTCCAGTGGTAATTACTCATTCTTAGACCTCTAGGCAGTGCTACACCTGCATCTCTGTTTCCAGGGGTAATTCCTCATTCTTAGTCTTCTAGGCAGTGCTGCAGCCGCATCTCTAGTTCCAGTCATAATTCCTCATTCTTAAACCTCTAGGCAGTTCTGCACCTGCATCTCTAGTTTCAGTGATAATTCCTCATTCTTAGTCCTCTAGACAGTGCTGCAGCTGTGTCTTTGGTCCCAGTGGTAATTCCTAAGTCTTAGTCCTCTAGACAGTGCTGCTAGCTACTTCTCTAGTTCCATTGGTAATTCCTCATTCTTGGTCCTTTAGCCAGTGCTGCAGCTGCTTCTCCAGTCACAGTGGTAATTCCTCATTCTGAGACCTCTAGACAGTGCTGTAGCTGTGTCTCTGTTCATACATCCACAACACTCGAAACCAAACCACATAGGTAAAAGACATTATCATTTACAACGCCAATAGCTCTAACTCTAAAAATGCTAGACCTATTGCATTGCAAATGCTTGTTTGCTGTTGTGTTTAACAATGCTCCCTCAATGTGTGTAATCTTGTTTCTTGTCAGTGATCCAGGAGTTTATTAGGCTGAATTTAGCGAATTATATCATGCCTCTCTTTTTAAGTTATTCTGAGCACAGTTTTCTATATGGCTGTGAGGAGATAAGTACTCCAATACATCCACCAATATGACGCTGAGTATGAGCAGAGTTATACCATTAGTGAGTTTTACCCTTTCATTTTTTGAGTGTTAATATTTTTTGGTTTATAATCTTGCTGATTAGGCCTGTTTAATATGTGGAGTTGATTTTGCCCTAATTATTGTAGAGAGTAATTTTTATATATGAAATATATATCACAAATACATATGAGGAAGAGTATATGTTCTGTTTAGTAAACAATGTTTCCTCAACTTGTTGCGATATAGAGAATAGCTATTGTGGGACTAGAGACTTCTATTTACAGGGAGAATTGCTGAGTATGGTACCCAGTGAAAATGTGAATTACTAAAAATGTGCCACTTCAGTATGGCACTGGGTTATGAAGAATTCAACCCATAACTTTTACCTACTCCGTGTTCCACTCATGTAGGATTTGGGCTCACAAATTTGTTAGGTGATTTCACAAGGTTTATGGTTAATGAGCTGCGTATAATGTTGGGTAAGTTTAAATTTGATTTAGATGTGGTCTGAATGTGTAGGTGGATCCTTTTTAGTTTGGAAGTTGCATGCCATGAATCTCTCCTTATCTTCATAGCAATGCATAGGCGAGTTATATGGAATTTAATACCTCAGAACAGTGACACCAGACTTTTAGAACATGTACATCTATCTCCTCAAGCAACTATTTTCAGTATCTCCAAAATTAGGTTCATAATGATTTTATACTTGGAACATGTTTAATATATGAAATTAGGAGGAGGAGCCTAGCGCGCATCCAAGATGGTCGCGTGAGCACAGGGCTCCCCGGACCCTTTCTGCTCCTCGGAATAAATCCTGAGAATATCCTGATTTGGTGTATGGAATCTGAGAGATGAAGACCAGCTGACTATATATCTCTTTTCAAAACTCTAATCGGACCTGGGAATCCTGAGTTATCGTCGCCGGAACTTTTGGGACCCACTCGACGGAGGTGGCCGGGGTGAAGGTGACCCGTGGGGCCGGGCTGCAATTGAACAACAGCGGCCTCAGCGCGGTGCCAGTTACCGATTCAGCACTTTCGGTTTCGGTTTTGGCCTTCAGGAGATCAGCTGGCGTGCGTGCTCGAGGTGGCGAGGTGCCTCCTGGGCCTCTGCCCGAGGTTTGCTTCCATCTGCTACTGGCGGGTCTGACGCCTCCGACCCCTACACCGACAGTTTGTGGTCCTTTCGCGGGCACCCGCGCACCCCTTGATCGGAGGTCCCATTGAGTGACTGCGCTCACATGGCGGGCAAAGGGGGTCCGGAGGGGCGCAAGACCAAGGCTTCACTGCGCGGGGGAGCGGTCCAGAGCAACAACATGGACCGCTATACCCAGGGCAGGGGGTCCCCTGGCGCTGCTGGCCTTTCCCCGGATGCTGCGGGGGGAGGCACGACCGTCGCTGCGGAACCTTCCCTACAGGACATTATGGGTGCCATCGAGGGCATCAGGGAAACTATCGCGACGCAATATGAGGCCCTGGCCCGTAAGATCGACACTGTCGCGATCGACGTCACCCTGATTCGGGCCGACCTCTCTAAAACCAACGAGAAGGTCCAGGCCCTTGATACACGGACCTCCACCCTGGGTGCGGAGGTGTCGGATCTGCGGGCCGCGCTTGGGGACATTAGAGTGGTCAACGACCATATGGCCCGGCGGCTTGAGGACTTCGAGGGACGGGCCCGACGCAACAATATCCGCATCATCGGGGTACCGGAGTCCTCCGACAGCCGCCCGGTGGACCTCGTGGTCGAGGAACTTATCCTGCAACAGTTGTCCCCGGTTGGCCTAAGCAAATTCTTCGCTGTGGAGCGGGCCCATCGAGTTCCGGGCGGCCGGCCGCGGCCGGGGGCCCTCCCGAGGCCTATCGTGGCTAAACTGTTCCACTACAGGGACCGCGATGCTATTCTGCAGGCTTCACGGACCCGTGGCCCGGTCCGCTACGAGAACTCGACCATCAACTTTTACCCGGACTTCACGCAACTGGTCCAGAAACAGCGGATGGGATTCCAGGGGGTGAAGCGCCGTCTCCGCGAGCTAGGCCTGAAGTATTCGATGCTCTACCCGGCGAAACTTCGAGTGGAGCATGGAGAGCGGACAGCCTTTTTTGACACTCCTGTGGCCGCAAGTGACTGGCTGGACTCGCTGCCGGACGGGGGTGGCCGGCCCGGGCCCTCTGGGGGCACCGCAGGTGACGGGTCCCCTTAGACTGACCTTTGGTCCTTGCTTTTGCGGTTTTGCACTGTACAGTTGGGTCTTACTTCTTTTGCATACTGTGTTTTACCAGGACCCGTGAGGGGTGCGGGCGGGTTCGGGTCCCTTTCCTCCTCCGGGGTCTTTTTGTAGAATGGGGTTAGTGGGGCGACAGGCACACTGCAAGTTGGGGGGGGTCTTTGGCCCGCAGGGGTGCAGGGTGGGGGGCGTTGGACTTGGGGTGGGGTTGGGGGGGAAGAGGGGTTGTTTAGTTGTGTGTTTTTTTTTGTTTACAGGGCGAGGTATTGATTTTTATCCAGATTTGGGAGCGGTGCTGCGGGCTGGGGGCCTCTTGACCCATTGGAGGGGATGGGGGGAGACGGGTTGAGGCTTATGTCGTGGAACGTCAATGGGTTGGGGGACCGCATTAAGCGGGGTGTTGTACTGCAATATTTGCGTCGTTTGACTCCTGATGTGGTGTTTCTCCAGGAGACGCATTTGGTCGGCAATGTCTGCCATGCGATGAACAGGGGGGGATACCGCCTCGTAGCCCATTCTGGTTTCACAACTGGCTCCAGGGGGGTGGGCATTCTCCTGCGAGCCTCCCTTCCGGTGGAGATCACGAGGATAGTCTCGGATGACAGAGGGCGCTATGTGTGTCTGATTGGGAGGTGGGAGGGGCAGCCCCTTACCCTGGTTTCAGTCTACGTCCCCCCGGGCCTCCAGAACTCCACCTTTACTGACTTGGGTCGAATGCTGCTTGACCTCCCGGACGGCCTCCTGCTCATGGGCGGGGACTTTAATTCTGTGGTTTCGGGTGAACTGGATCGTCACCCACCGAGGACCCTCCCCGCTGCCCAGTCATGGCTGGGTGGGATGTTGGAGACCTTCGGCTTGGTGGATAGTTGGAGACTAATGCATCCGACCCAGTGCCAGTTCACCTTTCATTCGGGGGCGCATGGGAGTCTCTCCAGGTTAGACTACTTCCTTATGCCCGCGGCGCAGACTGGTCGGATTCGAGAGGTCAGACACCTGGCGCGTGGTATCTCCGACCATTCTCCGCTGTGGCTTGTCTTTGACACCGGGTCGCGGTCCGCAGGGCGGATAGCTCCCATTAACCCCTGGTACCTGCGGGACCCTGTGATTCGTGACAGCCTGGTTAAGGCCATGGACCAATACTTCAGTGAAAACGAGGGGTCGGTGTCGTCTGCGTTGTCCCTTTGGGAAGCCTTTAAAACTGTTATACGTGGACACGCCCTCGCCCAGATAGTGGTGGCCAAGAAGGTTAGGAGCGAGGCGGTGGTGAAGCTGGAGACTGACATCTCGGGGCTGGAGTCGGCCTTGGAGGCGAATGTTACTCCGGACGGGCTACATGCCCTTAGCCTGAAACAGTTCGAATATAGGTCCCTGGTCACTGACGCGGCCAAAACTATGTATAGGGAGCAGCAGGGCCGATTGTATGACGCGGGGGACAAGGCGGGAAAGTTGATTGCATGGCTGGACAAAAAGGAGAGAGTGAATCGTGTGGTCCCCGAGTTGCGTGCTGCGGATGGTGCGTGTGTGACTGAGCCGGATGAGATTGTGGAATGCTTCGCTGACCACCTCCGGGCGGTGTACTCCCCGGTGACTGACAGGGACGAGGATGACTCTCGCCTCCTACTGAGAGATATTGCTCTGCCCGGCCTGTCCGTTGAGGACCGGGAGCGGCTGGACGCCCCCTTATCGTCGGATGAAATAGCGACCGCGATTCGTTCCCTTCGCTCGGGCAAGGCTATGGGTCCTAATGGTCTGCCCATTGAACTATACAAATTGCGTTCTGATAAGCTTGCGCCCTTCCTCAGCCGCATGTTCCGCGACTCTCTTGCGGCGGGTTCCCTCCCGGCCGACCAGCGCTTGGCCACTATAGTCGTTCTCCCCAAGGAGGGCAAGCCGCGTGACCGCTGTACCTCTTACCGGCCTATTTCACTGCTCAATGCGGAGCCTAAAATCCTGGCGAAAGTCCTGGCCAATCGATTGTTGAGTGTCGTGTGCGACCTTATTCATCCGGACCAATGCGGCTTTATCCCACACCGCAACACCGCTCTTAACTTGCGGCGTCTGCACGGGGTCCTCGCCAGGGCGGAGCTCCTCACCGAACCGGCCGTGCTGGTTTCTTTGGATGCCACGATGGCATTTGACACTATTGAGTGGCCATTCCTCTGGGCCGTCTTGGATAAATTCGGCTTTGGAGAGGGATTTATTGGCTGGGTGAGGCTCCTTTACACGGGACCCATGGCTCAAGTGGTGGTGAATGGGCGGGTCTCTCGGCCCTTTGCCCTCGGCAGGGGCACGAGGCAGGGGTGCCCGTTGTCCCCGTTGCTTTTTGCTCTCGCCCTGGAGTCACTCGCTGCCTGGCTCCGTTGGGAGCCCTCGCTTGGAGGGATCCGGTGGGGCCCGGGCTTTGAAGATCGGGTCTCGCTGTATGCGGACGACATTCTCCTGTATCTCACCTCACCGCGGCAGTCACTCAACGTCCTCTTTGACGTTCTGACCTCCTTTGGGAACAATTCGGGTCTCACGATCAATTGGTCTAAATCCTGCGTTTATCCCATCGCTGGTGGTCCTCCTCTCCTGCCGCCTCGGCTCCCGATTCAAATATCTCTGAGCGGCTTTAAGTACCTGGGGATATACGTTTCGCTGGACCCGGTGGCTCGCTACAAGCAGAATCTTCTGCGTCCACTTCGGCGACTGCGTGAGGACACGGCCCGGTGGTGCAGGCTGCCCCTGTCCCCGCTGGGTCGGGCCGCGCTGTTTAAAATGATGTCCCTTCCCAGGTTCCTCTATGCACTCCAGAACTCCTTCGACGTTATCCCAGTGGCCTACTTTCGGGAGGTGGAGAGCCTGCAGAGGAGACTGGTGTGGAACGGCCGGGCGCGTATTGCTCTTGCCAAGCTCACTCTCCCCTGGTATGACGGGGGCATCGCGCTTCCTGACATTCGCAGGTACTATTGGGCCTCGCAGCTATCTGCCATTAACCACGCCACGTATGCGCCCGGCTTGAATCCGGCGTATGAGATGGACAAGTTCCTGCTTCCCGGCGGGAACTACAACAGGGCACTGTATTCCCGCCTGGCTGACCGGACCCTTACGGGTCCTACTAAGATTGCTGTGCGGACCTGGAGGGCTGCCACTGCGGCCATGGGCTGGAGTGAGCGAATGACATGTGCTACTCCCTTGTTTGCCTCCGACCGCCTGGGCAGCTTGTGGACCACCAAGGGGTTTGACCAGTGGGACACGATTGGTATTAGCACAGTGGGAGACCTGTGGCACAAGGGCGCGGTCAAGACTTTCGCGGTGCTCCAGGCCGAATACGAGCTGACCGACAGGGAGTTCTTCCGCTACGCCCAGGTTCGACACGCCCTGCTCTCGGTCTTCGGGGAGGGGACCAAGATCCCTGTTTCCTCGCCCCTCGAGGACCGCGTACTTGACGGACATGTCCCTGATAGTACTATTTCTCTAATTTATAAAAAATTGATTAATCACCGGGCGGATCTCCTGGTGCGCCTTCGGGAGGCTTGGACTGGGGATGGGGTCGAATTGGACGACGAAGACTGGCAGTCTGCACTGTCGTCCCCCAAGGAGGTTGCCATTCCGGCTCGTCTCCGGTTGGTACAGCTCAAGATTCTCCACCGGGTGTATGTTACGGGTCCGCGCTTGGTCGCGATGGGATTTTCCGACGACGGGCTCTGTAAACGAGGCTGCGGGCTCAACGCCACCTTTCTTCATATCCTTTGGGAGTGCCGCGAGGTGGCGGACTACTGGCGCCGGGTCCACGCGGTTATGGGACAGGTCACCGGGGTTGTGCTGCTGCCGGAGGTGCGTCGCTGTGTCCTGAATGTGTGGGAGCCCAATGACTACAACGCGGCTCAGACTCGGTGGGCGGCCCTAGGGAACATGATTGCCAAGAGGGATATAGCGCAACTTTGGGGCGCTCAACGGCCGCCCACCGTGTCAGTATGGAAGGAGAATATGGACTGGTGTATGTTTCGGGAGAAGACAGTGTATGTGGCCCGTGGCAAGCCGGGGGCATGGGGTAGAATTTGGGGTCAATGGAATGCGTATCGCGGAGGCATCTGTACGCCCCCCCTGGTAGACACTGATATCGCCATGTCCCCCTGACCCTTGACGGCTCCTGGCGCTTTTTGTAACAACTACATATGGACGTTCATCTCCCTTGACCCCCTTCCCCCCCCCCTCCGTCCCCGGCCTCCCGGTACTCCTCTCTTTAGCGGATTGCTCAAATGTTCTGACTGGAGTTTCCCGGGGGGAGCCTGAACCGCACTGGTATCCCTCGTAACTCGCCTTTTGTTTTTATTGTTTTTCCTTTTGTTTCTGTTTTTGTTGGACTGACACTTGCTGTTCTTCGAGAACTATCTTGAGCCACTGCGGGGCAGTGCCCTGGGAACTGACTGCAGCCTTGATATGTGTATATTTCCTTATGTACCTAGCGGCCGGCCCGGGTGGTTGTAGGCCCATACTTGTAACCGAATTATTGTTCAATAAAAACTTTTTCAAAAAAAAAAAAAAAAAATATATGAAATTAGAACTAGGATAGGAAAGGAATATATGGTGTTACCCCGCATGCCAGCACTATGCATGCCTTGACAACGCAGTTGTAACAACACAAGTGCTGTTACAACGCGTTACCATTACCACGCATACTTTTACATCGCATATGCCTTTACCACGTATGTCATTACAACGCAAAGGCATGCGTGGTAAAGGTATATACTTTGTAAAAGTGGTTAAGGTAAATATATATATATATATTACACACACACACATATATATATATTATCTACTGGCAGTCGCCAGTAGATAGTTATAGTTAGGACCGAGTTCCCATAGGAAATCTGAAAATTCTATTTTGAATAACTTTGGTGCCGGTTGACGAATCCTCGCGAAATTTTCAAAACTAATGGGGCGCTCCGCTCAGCTCCTACCCTGAAAGTCTCAGGGTGATTCGTCAAGCGGGTGCTGAGAAAAAAGGGGGGTCCCAAAAGGCGTTTTCCCCATGCATTTTCCCATAGGACCTTTAGTCGAAGGTACAGCCCGAACGGCTGAGCAGAATTACTTGAAATTTGGCAAAGAGATAGTCCTCAGGTCAGGCATGTGCCTTTTGCATATATGGTGTCAATCTGTTCAGTAGTTCCTGAGAGAATTGCAGTTAAAAGTACATAAATATCTATATGCGCGCAACAAATGTGCGCGAGCGTAATTCTGATTGGTGGTTAGATGTCAGTCAACATTCGAATCGGTCGAAATCAGGCAGTGTTTGACGCCATTTTCTGTGTCGCAGTGAAAAAGAAAAGTGGAGAACGTGAAAAGGGGTCAGGGTAGAGAGTTCCTGACCCCCTAGCCTTTGTCAGGGGGTCCCTGAAGGACCCCTAAGGGTGAAAAAAACATATATTTTTTTTTTTTAAACCGTAGGGTGCGCGCACCGTGCGCGCACGGTGAAAAACCCTTAAAAAAAAAAAACATTTAAAACTGTTTATAAGTTTATAGAAGATATTAACTATGCTGTTCAACTTTATCCAAATTCAAAAATAAAGAGCTGAGCCATTCCATATTACAGGATACAGTCAATCTATAACTATATACATAGGTAGTTTATTGTAAAATAAATATATACAAAATATAATAATACATACATAAATTAGCATTTAAAAACCCTTTACAAATTCACTAAAAAAACCATAGGTTTCACACACGTTATAGTTAGGAATTAGCATTTAAAAAACCTTGCAAATTCACTGAAAAAACCATAGGTTTCACACATGTTATAGTTAGCTGGACATTTCACTCGTAAAAAACCATTGAAATTACACCTTTATAGTTAGTTCAGCTAACTATAACTCGCGCGACCGCAATCCACTGCTGTTGACGTCACATATTACATCACTCATGACATGGTCAGTGACATCACTCATGACATCACTGATGACATCTCAAATGACATCACTGATGACATCATCCAGTGAATATGTGTCTTTCTGATATGTATATCTAAAGGTTAATGGAAGAATAAATGGGTAAATAAGTGTCTAAATGGATGTTTTTTTTGGTAAAATTAATTGTATAACTGACTTATTAACAGTATCTTAGTGAATACAGTGATGTAATATGTGACGTCAACAGCAGTGGATTGCGGTCGCGCGAGTTATAGTTAGCTGAACTAACAATAACGGGGGAATTTCAATGTTTTTTTACGAGTGAAATGTCCAGCTAACTATAACATGTGTGAAACCTATGGTGTTTTCAGTGAATATATATATATATATATATGTTTTATTTTATTTTAACTACCCCCTAAAATCCCAAAATGTTCCTTTGTACCCCAATAACTGTACACCCCCAAAATTCTAAAATTACCCTTACCACCCCAATACCCATACCCCCTAAACCCTAAAATGACCCTGGTCACCCCAAAACCCAAACAAACCTTGAACCCTAAAATTACCCTGGGCACCACATAACCCAGACCCACCCCAAAACCTAGGAATGCAGTTTTTTCTATGTCCTGGTGAAGGCTTTTGAAAAGAAACCTTGTGTCCACGCAGAATAGTGTAAGCTGTATTGAAGAAGTCCTCTATGTTTGAAGAAAATGTGAATGTTAACAGACAGCATTTGACATCAATAGCAACAGCCTATCTTGATAGATAAGTATTGAGAAAGATAAAAAGCATGGGCAGCTGAGAATTAATTTTTGAGGAATTTCTTGTAATGGTATGTATCATGGCCAGTCTGAAAATCTTGGAGCAATGTAATGTATTTCATGTAGATAGTATGGTATATCGGGTTTGCTACAGCAATTTATTATTCACAAGACAAAGAAAATGTTTACAAATTAGGTTGTAGTAAGTGCTTTTCAAAACAAGTGAACATTGCCATTTATAACATGTCAGCATCAGTGTATAGACCATCCCAGAAGGCATTACTATGCCTTCTGGGATATGCCTTCCCTGGGGGCGTGGAAGGAGATTGGGTCGATGAGGTATTGGGATATATTGTTGTGGAGAGCCTTGTAGACATGTGTGAGCAGCTTGAACATAATTCTTTCGATGGGAAGCCAATGGAGGTCGCGGAGGTATTGGGTGATGGGGTTGTGCCGTGGGATATTGAGGATAAGTCTGGCTGCGGCGTTCTGGACGGTCTGGAGTTTGCGGAGCAGTTTTTGTTGATTCCGGCATAGAGGGCATTGCCGTACTCCAGTCTGCTGGTGATGAGTGCATGAGTGATGGTTTTTCTGGAGTTGGGGGGTATCCACTTGAACGTCTTGTGGAGTATGCAGAGGGTGTTGAAGCATGCAGAGTATACGGCGTTGATCTGGCGATTCATGGTGTGTAATGAGTCAAGTATGAGGCTGAGGTTACTTGCATGGTCCATTGAGGTGGGAGGGTTTCCGAGGGCAAGGCCACCAGGTGTCGTCCCATGCAGAGGGGGTGGAGCAGAGGATGAGGACTTCTGTTTTCTCTGAGTTGAGCTTCAGGCAGCTGTTCCTCATCCAGGTCGCGACGGCTTTCATCCCTTCTTGGAAGTTGTGCCTGGTGATGTCAGGTTCCTTGGTGAGGGAGTGGATGAGCTGGGTGTCATCGGCGTAGGAGACTATGTTGAGCTCATGGTTTCTGACGATGGTTGCGAGCGGGGCCATGTAGACGTTGAAGAGTGTGAGGCTGAGGGAGGATCCTTGGGGTACTCTGCATCTGATCTCTGTTGGTTCTGAGAGGAAGAGCAGCAATCTTGTTCCCTGTGTTCTGCCTGAAAGGAATGATCGTATCCAGTCCAAGGACTTTCCTTGGATGCCGGTGTCATGGAGCCTGGTGGCTGGTGTGCAGTGGGAGACGGTGTTGAAAGCTGCTGATATATTCATGAGGATGAGGGCTACCATATGGCCTTGGTCAAGGAGGGCGTGGATGTCGGTGGTGGCGAGGAGGGTGGTCTCGGTGCTGTGGTTGCTGCGGAATCCAGATTGAGAGGTGTCTAGGAAGTTGTTTGTTTCTATGAAGTGTGCTAGCTGGGTGTTGACAGCCTTTTTGATGACTTGAGGCAGAAGACATTAATGTAAATATCTACAGAAGGCCTGTGCCAACAATGGCACATTCTTGGTGGTTGTAAAACTGCATAGACCAGACACGCCCAGCGTAGGCTAGGGCCAGGGCAGAAATAACCTGGGCCACTGTGAGCATTTTGAATTTGAAAGGGATTCAGGAAGGAGATTCTAAGTTTTGGCGTCCTGCATCCTTCTTAAGCACCAGGAAATGGCTAGAGTAATGCCCTTTGCACATGTCCAAGTGCTGCACTGTTACAATTGTGCCCTTGGCTAATAGGGACTTGACTCCCTATAAAAGGATAGTGGCATGATCTGCAGAGACTGTAGCGGGAAGGATAGGGTGAGATACTGGGGGGAGGGGTGAAGAAAGGAATGGTGGGACATAACCCTATGAACAATTGAACGCACCCTCCAATCTGGACTGATGGTCCATGGTGCCAAAACCAGCCCATAATACATTTTTGACAGAGTCTTGTCCATCCTCAATTGTTTGAGCAAACAGTATTCTGAATTTGGCTGGGGCACCTGGCGAGATCTCACTGGCCATGTCCAAGAGTGTGTGTACAATGGCTTAGAAGACAGGCTGCATTGAGGGACCTCAGAGCCAAACTGGCAGAGCAAAACCTTTTTGCCCAATATATTGATGTGCTTTTACATCCTGGCTGGTTGCGTAGAAGGGAAGGCATTGGGTGTGACCTAGCTTGTAGATGCCTGAATCACCAAGCTTTCAAGTTCTGGTGGCAAAAGCAAGGTCACCCAGTGCTGGTTTAAGTGGTCTAGCCATAGGGTGGCTGACTGGGGGATCCAAGCCCAGTTTTGTCGAGTTAGTCATTTAAGGGTCAAGGCCTCACTAAAAAGCAGCAAGGACCCAGATGTGGCAGGCCCACTTTGTAAACTTTTAGTCAATAAATTTGGCTTTGTTTCAACCATTGGCAGTTTTAAATCAAGAACTTTAGTTTCCCTGCGGTCAACCAACACAAAGGAAGCACTTTCCTCTGTAGGTAGACCTGGTGGGCATTCCAATTCACTGTCAGCAGAAGTGCGCAACTCACTAGCATTCTGATGATCCAGACACAATTCAGCATCAGTTTAGTGAGGTGGGAAAGTGGTACACCTCCTCCTCCTCATCATCATCATCATCATCATCATCATCATGTGGTATATTCTGAACCCACTGGAGTCAGGGCCAGGGCTTTTGCTATCAGAACTGGTGTGTACTCGGGTGCTATAGTTGACATCTGGGCTGGCACCCAGAAGGAGCCAGGAGCAGGTCAATGGGTTTCGGTTGGTGCCAGGAATGACACTTGGATTAAGGTGCCCCAGAGGGAACCATTGTTGCCTTAAAGATGTGCATTATGGCCTCTCCAATGCCTCAATTAGCTGTGGGGTTGACTATGGCGAAGGTAATTGGAATTATGTGACTGTGAGGCTGCCGCGTTTTCCAAAAAATTATGGGTTTGTCGAATAATCCATCATCTGCTGCATACTCTGCAAATTTTCACCCCCCAAAAATTGTTTCTAGCTCAAGCGTTCACAAGATACTAAAAATGCAGCCACAGATGTTGCCGCACAGTGGAAGCCTCTTTGCAACAGTTGACTAGTCACCCTTCTGTTGCACATTGCTGTATTTGGGTGTTAAACTGGTAGCAATGAGATGCAACCTATGTCCAAATATTGTTAACAAGTGTAAAAATTGCAAAATAATGAATGACTACTATCATAAAATTGTGCCGCATTAAATTAAGCTGCATAACTTGCCTTTTCTTGCGGCATAATTTAGTCAACCCTGCCACATAATATATGGTCCTTCCCTGCCGCATAATATTCTGTGGCCCTGACTATGGCCTGGGAAAATCTGGGCACATTTAGGTCAGTCCTGGATTAGGCTCAGAGTCTCACCCTTGCTGTAAGGACTGCACAACTATTCTGGAGTGATAAGAGATGGATAAATCCTGATTAGGCTTCTTGGGGTTTATGGTGTGACTCAGGCTTGCCCAAACACTAAACAAGAGAATGATTAGGCACGGGAGTTGCCATGCTTTGTGGCATGGGAATGAGCCTGCAACTTAGAGGAGGAGCAGGATTATTGGTTCGAGTTTGATGTCTTATGTTCCACAACAGAATTTAGTATCCTGATCCATGGTCACCTTCGGGTGCATCAGGGAGCATTTGTCACAGAACTTCTAGTTGGACTGGAACCCAGTCACCAAAATCTTTTTGTCTTCGGGAAGAAGGAGGAGACATTTTCTCTGCCACACTATATATGTGGAAGTAAGGAATTGGTAGAACCAATTAAGTTAAGAGGAGCTATAGATCTACGTCGAAGTACATGGAAAGAAAGGATCTGATATCAGCTTGCAGAGTTGGAGCCTAATGTGTCATAGTACAATGGCACCATGTACTGGTGCACCGTAGAAATTGCTGTTGAAAATTCAGTCTGGTGCCTGGAATTATTTCAGTCTGGAGTTATGGATTATTCTAATCATGCAGTCTGTGGTTTGAAGTATACATAAGAAGCTTTTCTACCCGTAGTGGCGTTCATAGGATCTATACCAACACACCCCTCTCTCCGCACCTTGGGGCAAAAGTTAAGGAGGTCAAGTCTGGAGTCGGACAAGTGCCCACTTTGTATGCTTAAACGGGCAGCATCCTTGGCTCCATCCAGGCTAGGACAGGTGTAGATGGGTTTGCCTTTGGCACACCAGCAGCATGGCTGCACATAGGGCCACTTTTTAGGCATAGAGGTGCACACGTGATCAGCGCTACTGCGCTGACCTTGCACTCCCGGTGGCAAACTCAAGTTACCACCCGGCAAGAAAACAATCCCTCACATGCCCGAGATTAGGACCAGGAAGGTAAGCAACAGGCTTGAACAGGCCCTTATGTGTCTGAAGCAAGGTATTAGCACTCAAGACCCACCCATAAGGAGTCCTTCCTTACCCCTCCCAAGATCAGCAATGATGTAAAGCATTAATGTGCAGCACTTGAAAATTAAACTGTCAATTTAAAAATAGAGGCTATTAAAATGGCAAGAACAGAGCTGAAATTCCACATAAAGCTTCTTACCGAGGTAGCAGTCCACTCATCGGGCCGCTTTTTAGGTCTCGCTGAGTCAGCGTGCATGCGCGCTGCACGGAGAGACATTTAGTAGGTGAGTTTTCAAAGTGCTGCTGGCTGGCCTAGCGCTTGAGTTCACGCGAGCGTGCACACGCGAACCGCCAGCATTCAGCGCCATCTGTTTTTCCTCTTGCTTGCTCCCTGCCTCTGCCCCTCCCCCGCCTTCGCGCTTACAAGCGTTCGGGATTCTCCGAGTGGGTGCATCTCCGTCAGGCAATATCACGCCCACCTTAAATTTCTCTTCCGTCGCTGCCTCTTTATGTTTTTGGCTTTCCCCTCCCTCAAGTTAGAAGCCCTCCCCCATCCTCCGAGCAGAAGATCAGCTGTGGCTTTTCCAGTACACAGCAGAAGGCAGACGCCAAGACCTCGCACTGCCCCCTACCACCAGCACCCACCCGTTGCCAGCCTCTGTTTACTTCGGCGACATGTGCAGGTCTGTTATCCCTTTCCCCCTATGCTGATTCTTTCAACAATGTGCAGTTATACGCGGGGTACTGCCTCTTTAAATTTGCACTGTACCAAGTTCACTGCGGTTTTCAGACCCCCAGAAGTTCGATAAAATCGCTGGTAAGATTACTGCAATTTAGTTTCAGTTTTGGAGAGAAGTTAGTTGTGTGCTTTCGGAGTTGGGGCAATTATTTTTATTTGCAGGTAGCGTGCTTTTTAGCAAAACGCCATCGCACAGAGGATCAAAAGTATGACAAGGAATGCCATATCAGCTTCTCCTTCTTTCATCTCCACTTCAGCCATAATTCTGATTGAAACTTAACCTCAAGCCTTCTGCAATCAGGGCAATGCAGGGGAAATTTTAATTGCTGCCACCTTAGTTTTGGCCTCTCACTAGGTATTATCTGCAGATTAGACCATAGGCTTGCAGCGCGTGACGGGTGATTAGAACACCATGCTTTCTCTGTCTTTGGATATATGCCCATTCAGTGCTTGGTAATAGCGCTTCTCATCTGATGCAGCCTGCTTCTACGCGTTCCAGCACTGGATCACCAGAGTCAAGCAGTGCCAGATTTAATGAAAGGTACTGTAGGTAGGATCGACAGGGTGTAGAAGTTGCCAAGCAGTAGCGGTGCATCAGATTCGTCGGACTCCACTGCTGTAGCGCCTTCATAGCTAGTGTACTGCTGTGATCTAGCTGCCTCACAATCAATGGAACTGGTGACCAGTATGTTCCACACTAACGTCCGCTGGATTAACCCACTGAGCTTTCTGGTATTTTAATCTGTGTCCTGCAGGAGTCACAAGATTTCTGCAGTAGGTGCACTTACCCACCTAGTTGTGTGGCAGGGTTCAGAACCAGTGACCAGCAGGCTACACATGTCACTGTATTGACCATCTGCGTCTTTGTGCAAGAGTGGGAACCAGTGACCTGCAGATAACACCCCTGATACTTACCAGGAGCAGTACCCCTTTACCCACCTGGTGCTCGCTGATCCTACCTCCTTAGTCTTTTTCTTGCATTCTTTCCGCTCTGTTTCTCTGTGTTCCCTTTGGTCTGTATTCACTGTTTCCTTTCATCTTAAACTTTTTATTTCCGCCTTTCTCTTCTCTTCTGCCCACCTTTCTTATTTATTTATTTATTCTTACACTTGAACTCTTTTAATCTCCTTTCCGCTTTCCTGCCATTACTGGCTCTTGTCAGTTTTTCTTTTTTTTCTTTTCTCATCCTCTGTTCTTATTAATCTTTGCGTTCTCTCCTTCCTACTTTGCCCTGCTCTTTATTTTCCCTCCTTATTGTCAATGGTGATGACGGTGCTCTAAATTGGATACAAATAAGAGGGCGGGTCTATAAAAGAATGAAGAAGGGGTTAAACCAGTGCTTAATTTGTGCCGGTGCTTTCCGGTGCTTAGCATCTGCTGCTGCGCACGCCCACATTGATGGATGTTTTAAAATGTACCTTGGATTATTGCACTCGCGTAATAAATATAAATAATATGTCGTCGTCATCATCATCATGGCGGCCGCGGGCCCGAACGGCCCTTCAGTGCAGAGATGCAGATAATCAGATTGCAGACGCAGTGTTGACTTGCCAGTGTGGGCGGGCCGCGGAAGTTTGGTACACACACATGTATTTGGGCGGGCTGTGGGGTCGGGCTGGAGGTTCTGCTGGGGTAGGCAGGGGCTGTGCGCGCGGTAGCGTGCGCACATTGTTTTCACTTTGCCACGCCCAGCATAAGCAGCGTAGCTTCATTGTGGACTGAGTCAGCCTGGCAGCCCCGGTCCAACCGACGATGATAAGGGCAGGGGCGCAGGGCAGAACTGGCTCGGCAGCCTGTGTGCAGCAGCAGGCATCCATCGATCAACTGCAGCCAGTAGTACGGTCTGGCAGATTGCAGTGGCAGTGCAGCCAGCACTGAGTGTGTGTGTGACCCAGCCGACCGGCCCCACACGAGTAAAACGGTAAGATTAGAACTTAGAAGTTTCAACTTTAAGTACTTTTAAGCTAAGCAGTAACTATCTTTAGTAAAGCGAAGCGAGCTAACTAGGGATGCCAATGCTATGCGGTGCCTTCACCAACGCTGTTTTTTTTTTTTTGGTAGCGTGATGCAGGCCCGGTTCTACGGTCAAACAAAGTGCTTCAAACACCCTCCCCTCCCGTCCCTCCCTTTCCCCCCCCCCCGCCCTTATGTGTGTCAGCCGGGCTGAGACAGCTTCCCGGGCGTGCACACAAGCAGACAGTTTTAGAGATGATCGCAGCCGCACCCGAGTACTTCACAGGTCATTATAAAACCAGTTACATGTTAAAGAGGCTTTGTTTATTTTTTCACCCCTTCATCTCCACATGGCGAAAGGCAAAATCCTTTCTTTGACACTGGTAACCTCTGCCTACTGTCCTGCTGTGTGGATATTTGTTTTCCTATGTAGGGCAGGAGAAAAGAAGTTTGTTTATTCCTATTCACCTCTCCTGACCCCTGCAGCAGCTTGTCACATCAGGCAGCGACACTAAGTTTGACTAATGGAGTCGGTAAGAGAATGTGTTACTATTAGTTTTTCTTTTCAAAATCTGCACAGGCCCAGCAGGACACATACTTTGTGTATGCTTCTTTTAAACAGTTTTTATCATTATCGTGGCCGATGCAGGACAACAATAAGACAATACAAAATGCCCAGATAACGCTGGTGATTAATGATCCTGCTGGAGAGCAATCATTTGTCTGTTAGTAGTTTTTAAATGCAGATGAACTGTATTTTATGTGGAAGCTCAGTGGGTTACTGTCATTGTGACAGAGATTCGTGTGTTACTTGCAGTTCAGAAGTTACAATCCTAACATAGGACAGTGACCTATGAACTGCATACAAACATGAATGGTATAGTTAGAACTTCGCTTTTTTTGTTTTGTGATATAGTTAGAACTTCCACAGTCTTTCATTATTCTAATGTTGCTAAAATGAGTATGTTTGGGCAGATATACATTTTTATCAGTAAAGCTGACCACCATGGAATACTCTTTAAATCCTAAGGTTGTGTTTCCATAGACCAAACCCTCTTAACAGATACTGACCACCAGTATGGACGACGTGCGATTCATACACCTTGTAATCTTCATTGGCTTATGTGACATTCCCTGTAGACTAATTTACATACTGGTATGATTCATTGTCTCTGTATAATGTGTGCGTGGTGTAGAGTACTGACACACACTGACTACACTGATATGAGTAGCGCTATACAACAAATGAAATGCATATGAGAGAGGGGCTACTTAAAGATGAGGGGCACTGTTGGAGGGTGGCAGTGAGGGAATCCGAGGAGGAGGTCATGAGGTGGAGGGGGAAGCTAGGGAGAGATGAGGGGCACTGTTGGAGGGTGGTAGTGAGGGAGTCTGAGGAGGAGGTCATGAGGGGGAGGGGCTACAGAGAGATGAGGTGCACTGGTGGAGGGAGGGTGGCAGCGAGGGAATCCGAGGAGGAGGTCATGAGGGGGAGGGGTAATGGGGAGATGATGGGCACTTGTGGTGTGTGGCAGTGAGGGAATCAGAGGAGGAGGTATGGGGCACTGTTGGAAGGTAGTAGTCAAGGTATTTACGGAAAAAGAGGTTATTGGTGCAGCACGAAAAAAGACTTTCGCATCAGCGCTGAAGCCGGCCCTGTCATGGCCTTTCTGTTTTTGTTTATTTAATTGGCAGTCGGGTCATATGGGCTACTGTGGAACATTAAAGTGCGTGCTAAATATATTTACTGCTGTATTCAATGTTTTAAGTTTGAAGGTGATTTTACTAATGTTTTTACCGGGAAAAATGAAAGTGGGACCCGAGGGTGCCTGATATGGGGCTGGTGCCCAGGGTCAGCTGTGAGATAAGCTGCACTGGAGAGGAGTAATGTATAATCAAGCGTGTAAGGGGGTGCGTTGCAGAGTCCGGGGTCAGGTGGAGGAGGTTGTAATGAAGATAGGTTCTCCCTGAAGGCTCGCACAGAGGGAGCCCGAGAAGTGTCACTTGACTAATACTCCCACCTCTGAAACCTCCTCTTCCCATCAAAGGAACATTACATGGAAACAACACTTTTTGAGAGTGATAACATTTAGAAAGAGATCTGGAAAAGAGTGCATTTTACTGGGCCTTGTAAGACTAAGAAGAGATAAAGGAGGGCCCTGTAGCAGGCCTGGCTAGACATATATGCGACAAATCGAGCCCGCAGTGGCCCACCCAAATGCACCCTTGGCCCACTCAAATAAAAATTCCTGAAGCCGGGCCTAGCGTGATGGCATTGGTCCGGTTCTAACTTGTAGATCACCGGTGTGGACAGAGGGACTGGAAGCAGGCAGGCTGCAGGCAGCTCCCTAATATACGAATACGACGATTATAGGATCCTCATAGTCGGAGTCCGATGTCTGTGATTCATTCATTTTCACTGTCTGAATGCCAGACCAGTGCCTGCCTGCCTGGTGCCTGGCCTAGTAGTAACCGGAAGCCGCCACGCCTGCCGGCCCTAGAGGTACGCTTTAACTCAAGATAGTAATCAGCAGGCCTCTGGTGCATTTGGCTTATTGGCTGGCCTGGCTCTCATAGAGGGAGTGGTGGTCGGTCCTACAGATGGGTGGCAGTGTGGAGTGCAGTGAGATCCGAAATTTTCAAGCGCAGCTAAAAGAAATGCTGGTTCAGGGAATCCTTCAATCCGATTCCTACCATATGTTGTTTCCCAGTATACCCTGCAAATGTATGGATCATGGGCATGACAGTCATTCTAATATGCTTATGATAAAACATGCATATCAATGAGGTGGCATGGAAATTAGCCAGGGCAAATTAATTTGGGTGTTTTTAGTGCTCAGAAAGGATTGGGCACTGTAAATTACCTCTGATAAGCCCCCTCTCTAATAAGAAAATGTCCCCATTATAGAAACCAAAACTACAAGAAAACTTGCACCGGGCCGGAAGGTGGCGCTATGTTGAAATTCATATTTATGCCACAATGAGCCCCTCTATATGACATATATATGTCAATCAGTCAGCAAAAGTTTTAGATTAGAACACAATGACAACTGCAATGTGTTGCCACTTTTGGAGGCCTTTGTGTGACGTTTCCATGCTTCCTTGTCTGAGTATTTATGTGTGAGATTTCCATGCTTTCTGGCATGGGAGCTTATGTGTGACATTTCCACGGTTTATGGCCTGGAATGGATGCTTATGTGTGACACACACATTTCCATGGTTTATCGCATGGGTCCTTGTGTGACATTTCCATGCTTTCTGGCTTGGGTATGACGTTTCCATGCTTCCTTGTCTGAGTACTTATGTGTGAGATTTCCATGCTTTCCGGCCTGGGTGCTTATGTCAGGTCATCATTTACGATTTACTTTGCTTTGAAAGTTAATACAGCTAAATATGTAATGGAAAATGTCTTGTGCACCATTGGATTTTCTTTTTACAAAATGCTCTTGAAGGGAGAATTCCCCCCATGTAAACACCTCTAGCAGTCATTAACCCCTTCCATGCTCATGACGGAACGGTTCCGTCATGAGCCACGGTTGAGCTGTGCTCATGACGGAACCGTTCCGTCATGAGCCCGCCCGCGCTCGAACCCTTCAGCACCGCGGCGGAATTCGCCCAGCGCTGAAGGGGTTAAGCTTGCTGTGCTCGCTTGCTACACACCATAAGGGGGCTGGTCTAACAAAACTTGCCAGGGTTGACACTAGGAGTAAAGCAAGGAAAGAGGAAGACTTGGAATGCACTAGCAATTTAGACTGTTTCTGGGCTTTTCTAGAAAAATAGATGTAGCCCATTCCAACTGAAAACATGTGTCATTGCAATGTTTTTGAAAAGTTAGGCTTTACTGTGTTTGGATATTTAATTGTTCTAGTTTATATAGGTTATTTATTTCCATTTAGAACACTTTGTTGACAGTGTCAATTTATTTAATATTTTGTTATATTTATGTCTCTTCCTTCTTTGGATGGTATATTTATTGTTCTATTTAATATATTTTATTTATTTTGTTTTTATAAGACAACTTGTTTTTTTGTTTTTCATTTTAGAACATGTATTTATATATTTTTTTTAGTTATTTTGTCTTTATATAATTACATTTTGTATGGCACTATGGTCATTTTGCACTAATAATAGGTATGACTTATTTAAGATAAGGTCAAATTCAAACTGCCCAGCCACTACCTATTCCTTTGGCCTAGGTAACTCAAGGACTTTTTGGATCACATTTTTCTTTGCTTTATGTTAATATACAAATCTTTAATTAAAAAGTCATATTTTGAACATATGCTTCTTTTCTGATCTCTGTGTTGTCTGTGTCATACAGAACTACATAGTTCCATGTTTGTTTTTTACTATTCTGAATGTCTAATAAATGCACATATAGCTCCAGGGGAGTAAGTTATAGTAAAAAGCCCAATTGGTAATCATCCTTTTTTTTTTGTTTCTCTAAAAGTAATCACTTTAACGGAATACTCTACTATACTGAGTAACCCCATACCCCTTCAGCCACTAAAAGTGACAGTGGCTGACTCATTCAAGTGTATTGAATAATTTTATTCTGTTTATTTGTTTGGACTAGTGTTTTCACAACATTTTGTTTTATTTTGTCACATAACTTATGCTATGTCAAAGTTGTATCTTTGAACTCATATAGACTATTAAAAATGGCATCCGTACCCCCAGTATTGTCCTTTCCCCAAATCAGCACACAGAGCACTGATATTTTCCCTTTTCAATGCATTAGTGGTTTTAGTTAATTTATTCCAAAATTGTTCTTTAAATGCACTTTTGCTTTAATCTTTTTCAAAATGGTTCACGGGGAACCTCCTATCAAAACCTTACTATGAGGAAGGCTCCCTTTCTGAAATTCAGATCGGGTATTCTATTTGACTTTACTCAGTGCCAGTTGAAGATGTGGGGGGAGCTAATAGAGTAAGTGGGTGGGGCTAGAAAAAGTGGGTGTGGCCTCCGACAAACATTTGAGCACCTGCACTTCATATTTTACAAATTAAGCACAGGGTAAAAGTGCACTGCTTCCTATGTTACTCAGTTTTTGCATAACACACTTCTGGGACTGTTATGGCCTCGTAGCGCAAGTAACTGCTGCCTCTTACTATAGCTCCATAGTTCCCTCAAAATCTGACATCTGTTAATTCTCCCCTAATATCCATCCGTTAAATTATAATTCACATACTATTTCCCAACCTCTACCCTCCTGTTATTTATATCCTCACCCATCAAAAACAACAACAAAAACCTATAACAACCATACAACAGGCAAGAAAAAGTTGCTAATATTCCCCAAAAAAACACTGAACATTTTTTTTATATGTTTTTTTTTATTAGGCAATCTACGTAGACATCATCTAGTGCCCTTATATCCGCCTCTTCCCCCTGCCAGAATGTTCTCTCCCCTCCCTCTCTCTCTCTCCAGGCCTCTCTTGTCTCCAGACCTCACCTAAATCCTTAATGACTCGTCCGTCCCCTATGGACACGGTCATCTCTCTTCCACTCCCAGTCTGCTCGCCCTCTCTGCCACCCTCCCGTGTCCTCAGTGAGCCCTCTGACTCCCGCAGCGAGCATTAGTTTTAGACACAGCTGTACATATTGAGTACATCAGTGGCTGCATTTAAACACTGCAAATCCCCACGTTTCACCACCACTTTCCTTTTCACCATTTATTTTATTTTTAAAGTTTTATATAGCGCTAGCTTGTTAATGTTAAGTGTAAGCGAACTTACTGCATCGCCTAATCGGGGTACCTCACACCGACCATAATTGCAGACACGTGGGGGCAATGTATTCTATCTGACCCACTCCATTTTTATCTGCAAAAACCTCCTCCCGTGAAGCCTGGTTCACCCGCCTTACCCTTGTAATTAAATCCTTTGCTGCCCTTCCCTAAGCCACCGAAACGAGGGCCCCCATGCCCCTCCACTCTCACCACTCCCACTCAACCGCTTTGTCTCCCTCTAACCCGCCTCCAACATTAACAAGCATTGGCATAGCCAATAGGTCTCGCTTTTGGGACCTTACAAGTATTTAGTTATGCAGCACAATATCCTTGGGGCAACAACATCACCTGTTGCATCGGTAAACACTTATAGGGTCCCAAATGCGAGACCTATTGGCTAAGCCAATGCTTGTAAAGCATAGAGATGCACATGTGATCAGAGCTAGAGCCCTTAGGTGTCAGAAACTCGGTATTAGCAAGAGTCTTCTCTTTAAAAAAAAAATCAAGAGAGATACTTGAGACCCACCTATAAGGATTGCTGATTGTGGGAGGGGCAAGGGAGAATTAATGGAAACACATTGTATTTAGAGCCATGCTGAAGGATGGCAGACTGAGGTGATTGCTTAAGAGGGGGCAAAAGATCCACTAAAGATGTGAATCCAACTCAAGGGGCCCTGTGTACGTAGAAGTAAAATGCAGGGTGAAGGCGGGGGGTCAGGCCATAGCTGGAAAGGCCAACTGAAGGTAGAAAGGTAGAGGTAGGATGGTGGTGTTTGGCCAACAGCTCATACAGGCAGTCTAGCACTGGATGTCCTGTAAACAAAGGCATCTTCATTGTTTTAGGTCTACTGAGCTTATTCTGCTAGTCGTACACTCCCTAGAACCCCCCCAGAAAAACAGTTTCTGCTCAGTTAAAATTACAAGAAAACTGAAAATTGAACGTATTGCACTGGTTTACAAGATGGTAGCTGTGGTCTGTGTGAACTGCTTCTGAAAGGGCAGTCCAAGTACAAGCTCAAACAAAAGTAAAGTGAACCTGCAGAGGAAAGCAGCCACGTAAAAAAGACGTTGAAGATTCCTCAAGCATCAAAGCGTCTCTTTCCCGGCGAGCAGGTGGAGGAACCCAAGATTGAATTGAAGAGGTTTTGAAGATGGATTTTACACCAAGGTGATAGAACTGGGCAGATGCATAGTCGGTGCAGGAAGTCTTCTCGAGGATGTTGGCAAAGCCTGCATTCGTTGTTCTCTATAGGGTGGTGCCATTTTGGAAGGGCATTGAGTGATGGTAGAAGCACGAATCTGGTCATGTAGCACTTAATTTTGATATGCTTTATTAAGGCAGCATCCATGTAAGTCTGTGCTGTCAGTGCCTTTTATGTATTGATCTGCACAAGAAATACCTCACTCTACTTGAGAGTAAGCAACATGCATCCGAATGCTCAGAACACATGACCGAGATGCAGTACTAATAGTCCAAACGTCATTCATATGGTACAGTTGCTAGATTAATGGTGGAGTACTAGAGGTCAGGGAGAGGTTGATCACTAGTATCATTACTTGACTGGGAGGATGAAGTTAATGAAAGCAAAGGGTTGCCACATGGGATTAATGACCAGACACAAGAAAATAAGAGCCAACTGTAAATCTATCAATTTGGCCATACCGTTGGAAAGCAACTCACTGGATATCTCCCAGGGTGCCAGGACTTGTGTCTTGGGTAATGGAATTATTGAATAGGGCAGAGTTTAACAGCAGTATCCCAATTTTTATAAAATGTAGTTGTGCACCCTCCCGTACACCAAGATCTGGCAGCTTAGGTCTGATTTGCCTTCCTAAAATAAAGAGAGCACGATGGGGTGGCAAGGCCTTCTCCTTTCAGGCGGCAAAGCTATGGGATTCCTTGCCTGCAGAGCTACGCTTGCAAACGAATAAGATCTTGTTCAGAAAGGCATTAAAAACCTGACTATTCACCAATTCTTAGACTGGAAGTTGCCAATCCTAACCCTCACTCAGTGCCAAGATGCCTCGGCAATAGTGCGCTCAATAAATAATTCAGTCAGTCAGGGAGATGTTTCACACTTCAGAGCTACAATAGAAAGGGTCAAGTAATGAAATACAAAGTTCTTGTTTAGAATTTTAAATGTATGGGAAATATGGCCAGGAGATATCAAATAGATCCCTACTTGAAGAGAAGGAATATACAAATAGCATTATTACAAGAAACACATCTGGATAGATTAGAAGGGGGAAAGCCTAAGAGGCCATGGAGAGGCACGTGGTTTCATACGGATTACTCCGGATATGCCAGGAGCACCGCTTTATGGCCAAGCCCTGGTAGTTCCTTTTCAATAAAGAAAATTATAGCAGATCTGAAAGGTAGATGTATGTTTGTAGATGGTAGGGTTGATGGAGCTTATTTGCTGTTAATTTGCTCTTAAGCATCAAACTAGGTGCAATTCCTGGAAGTGTTATCTTGGCAATAGAACAATACAGTCCACATACCATTTCTGTAGGGGGCACTTAAACTGTTTCGCAGATCCTAAGTTAGATAGGTCATGCCCTCCTTTGCCCAGATCATTGGTGGTGATTGTAGATGTCTAGACTGACATCTACAATCGGATAGAGGAATATCTGTTATATAAATATACTGCTAGGCAGAATATTTTGTACAGAGAGTATCTCGATAACAGAATCGGAGTACCCCCTGCAAAACACTTTCGAAGCGTAGCCCTTTGTTGATGAAACATGGGCATGTGGGAGCTTGCCCACAATTGTATCATTCTCACAACTCTAGGTGTAAGAATGCACAACTGTTAGTGGTGTCTTAAAGGATAAACTTTGACATGGGTTTGAAGAAAACAATGACGCCTCAGGAAATGTGTTGGTGGAATAGGAAGCTTTACAAATTGTACTCAGGGGTCATCACATTAAGACCTCATAAGTGGAGTAGGGGAGAAAGGCACGATGACAAAGCAACATGTCTGGAAAATGTCCTTAAAATGCTGGATCAAGGGAATAGTATCACCTATTCACCAATGTTGAAAAGCAGACATCTTACCAAAAACAAGATGAAGATGTGGAGTTAATTATGAGGCCATGGGAAGGGGAACAAGACAAGCAGTGTTTGGCTTGGCTGACTAACACGGATAGGGAGAAGCATACGACTGTAAGGAGTGGATGATTTGGACATCTTGGATACGTTTGATTGGGACCCTAGTCAAAAAGTGCACGCTTAGAACCCAACATGACAAGAATTCCAGATACATTACACTTCGAGTTGATGGACTGAGTACAAGCGGGTCATCAGTGCTTCACATTTACCGTGCAGGAGAACCTGCATCGATTGGGCAGGGTTTCCAGTTTATACTCCTGTCCAGTAATCCGTTGCTCAGTGGGACTGGAGGCTCAATGAGACCCAGCGTATGGTTTTGCAGATTTCATCCATAGCAGTGTATGAGGCTGTGGACACCATAGCGGCATCTCTTTGCCTAGGTATTTGCAGTCATTCGTCTAATTTGCCTTAGGAATACTCTCACACATCTGTATGCACCAAATTAGGTCTGAATCAATAGAACATTTACAATGGAATTAATTTAAAATGTCCTTCTTCAGAAACACCTCTGTAGATTAGGATTTAATGGACTGAACACACTGCTTCTTTATTTCCTTAAAGCCTAGTGAAACAAGTGCAGCGACTGAATACCCTTAGGTAGGTTTCCTCAAACTAATAATTAAATCTGCTTTCAATTTTAGAAGAGAGCCGGTGCTCTTTAATGGGTGAAGCCCTGATGCGCATACACGGTTAGCTAAACTAAAAATATTCCTATTAAATACAAACTTAAATGCAGACTTTCTCTTCAAGTTGGGTCACATAAGTATTATTATTCTTAGGCACTTTTATGCATAATGCTCAAGATCATGTTTGAACATTGCTTTTTAGGTGCTCAAGCAACAGAAATTACTCCTTGATTTTGCAGAATGAATTGTTTGGCATATACTTTTTATGCGACACACACACAGTTGTGAATTTCACTGTTCACAACTCTGGCAGGCTCATTAAAAATATGTATGAAGTGTTGGGCAATGGAAAATGAGGTGTTTGAATTCATAGACAATGTGTTTAAATGCAAACTAACAAGAAACTTTGCCTCCCTCACCACAGCCTTTATACGTACCGATCTCTCCTCAGAGAGAGAGAGAGAACTAATGGACCTACTCCTGACAGCCGCGGTCAAACAGGTACTAACCAACTGGAAAGACTCTAGCAAAACCAGCTACAGAGGTTGGATCAACTGGGTCACTCACCTCAGAGGAGCGGATCGCTTGGCATTGCAGCACTTCCCCTGGAAAGCGTCAACAAGGGGGATATGGGAAACGCTGGACAGGTCTCTGGACCCCTACAAACCTCCATAGGAAACCATCAGAACACCTACTGTAAACGATCCAAAACCAAAGCCCTGCAAAAATACGGACCGGGGAGACTCGGAAACTAGCCTGACTATCTCGAATTGAGATAATACGAACAGTAGTGGACATATCAGACGCCAATGTTTTAAGCCAAAGATGTATACCTCTCTATATGCCTGTCCTATCCTCTCTCATTTCTAACTTTCCTATCCGCTCACCCTGCACCTACTTCTCTATCAAAAATCTAGCCAGCAAGGGGGTAACCGCCTAAAACAATAAATGTACGAAGATTTTCTGAAAGTCGTGGTTACCATGCAACAGCGTTGGTGATTGTATACAATTTATAAAAATAATAAAAAAATAGAAATATTTTTAAAAAAATGTATGAAGTATATAGGTATAGGTAATAGTTTCAATAAGTTCCTTATGTGACCAAAACCTACCAGGACCATTATTAGATCTAAGCAAAGGAACCCTTCCATTGACTTCTGGTGGAAGTCTGACCCATTCAACACGCTTATCATTGCTCAAGCACTCAGCCAGAATGTTCATTCATCAATCAATCAATCAGGGGTTTGTATAGGGCGGCTATTCACCCGTGAGGGTCTCACGGCGCTTCAAACACCCTATGCATGCACAAAAGGCCCAGCACTCTAAGTGACTGAGTGCTTGAATGCCATTCTGCTCTGCAGCAGCAAAGAAATGTTTCTACAATTTCACTGTAGGTATAAATAGTTTTGATTGACTGATGTTGCTCAAGCTGGTAATGCTTCAAAAGTATTTGCTTGCTTTTGGTTGAAATATATCTGTTTTCAAGAAGATGGACTTGTAGAAACAAATGAATATTAAAGTTTTATGAACAACTTGGTGATTGTTTTAATTCGTGCGAATCAGAGAAAGAAATCATCGAGATTAAATCATTGCTGTTGTCTTAAAAATAAAAAACCTTCTGAGTGCCTGACGATATGGCAATTGTAAATTAATTATTAGAACTGACTGCATCCTGTCATAGTATAAACTGACAGAGAGCAAATTGGCCACTTAGGGATCAAAAAGCAAATTTTTCTGTTTCACTTCACCTACTTTCCGGGTTGGCTTCTACCACAACTGACTGATGTTAACAAATAATTAACTTTGCTACTATGAGTCCACAACACTGATACACCCCATTACACAAACACAATGAAAGACCTTTAGCGCATGTGAATAAAACTTGAAGAGGCATTGGCAAAGCCAGAAAGTCCCTCCTTTGGAATTTATTGCTTTTGCTAGTGGATTTTCGCAATCCTGTACTGCTGTTCAGCATGGCTAAAGAGAAGCAAAAAAAAGCAAAAAAAGGCTGAATGACATGCAAGCTCATTTTAGGTCTTGCGCCTAGCGTTGCAGTGCGTAGCGCTGCTCGCGCAGCGCGAGACATCTTGTAAGGGGGTTCTGGAAGCTGACCACACGTGTGTGGTTTTGTTTTTGTCAGCTGCTATTGGCTTTAGCGTGCGTCTTTGTGAAAAAGGCGGCACGCCATTTGTGAAAGGTGTGTTAATGTCCCAGCTTCTTTCCAACTGTAACCGCCCACTTCCCACCGGTGTCTGTTACGCGCATCAGCTCGGCACAGACAACAGGCTCCCTCGCCGCTGCTCCCCTGTGGTGTGCGCGCGCACCACTGGTTTCTATTTACACCCTCGTTTGCTTTCTTCGTGCTTTGTTTCTTGTTTATGCAAGGGGTTGACAGGTATGCTGATTTTGTATTTACTTGTTTTTCTCAGGGAACTCTTGTGATAATTTTGCTTCCAGTAATGCTGCTTGTGAAATTACCACATAACCGGTAACACCGATTTGGTCAGCAGCTCCAGTCTGCGCTCATACAGTGCCATTGAACAGGGACTCGTACTGAGCGCTTTGTAATGCAGAGAGGCATGTCTCAAAGATGCTCAGCAATCACAGGTCTTTTGCCCTTTTTAGGAGAGCTTGCGAAATGAGTTGCAGGCCTCTGCCCTGCCCCTCCATGCTGCCGGCCCGGATATCCGTTCTGCTGTTCTCGCTGGCGGAGGGATAGGGTGTTATGTTCCGATGCTGGTGTTGTACATCCGGTGGGTGCAGTGACTAATGGAGCTGCTTAGAGCCCGCCTTGGTGCCAGCAGGTGCTGACATGGCTTACCCGCCAGCTTAGCTGCTTTGCCCTGCAAGGACTCCAGCCATGCTAGCCCTGGGGGTCACGGCACGGCCCAGCCAATCTGCGCAGCCCTCTCCGGGGTGCAGCACAAGAATACCGTGGGCACAATAGTGTCTGATGAAATGTCTTGAATATCGCATAAGTGTCGCCCCATTGAAGTTCATGGAAGAGATATTTTTGTTTTGGCAACAGTCATTGGGCCATGATGATGTTTACGTCCCCCGATAGGCCGACCTATCCCCACGTACGCCTGCCGATAGGCTGACCTATACTCGCTAACGCCCGCCGATAGGCTGACCTATCCTCACTTACGCCCGCCGATAGGCTGACCTATCGCTACTTACGCCCGCCGATAGGCTGACCTATCGCTACTTACGCCCGCCGACAGGCTGACCTATCTCCACTTACGCCCACCGACAGGCTGACCTATCGACGCCACCCTCTGCATCTCAGTCGTGACCAGCGACACTACTGCTGCTGCGTCACTGTGACCTGTGCTCTGCCGGTACACCCCAGCGCCAGCCTGCAGCGCCGCCCCCAGGGCCATGTGTCACGGGTGCATAGTTTTGCCACTTTCCTGTCTGTGGTGCCCGTGAATTGTCCCTTGCTTCTCCTAGTTCAGCCAGAAACAGTTTCTAGGAGAATTGGGGTACGCGGGGCTGCAGGAATTGGTAGCAGCAAGTCCTGCTGGGTGTCGTAGTAGCAAAACAATTCCGGGCTTTGGCAGTGTCTGGTGTATGTTAGGACTTCTGCCTTAACGTGTTGTGTTGTATGATGTTGTGTCCTAGCCACAGTTGTCATACTTGGTTGTGCAGTAGGTGTCTGTGCTGCGGGGCCTGGACGTGCAGTGCTCCGTTGGACGTTAACCAGTTTCTTTCTACAGTTTGTTTCCTTAGATGCATGCTACCTCCCAAGAAAACCCCTCACGCTACATTTAAAGCCCTCTCTGTTTGAAAATCTAACTTGAATCTTTCATTTTAAACGGTCTCCCCCTTACCTTCAACCCTCTGCATGCACACTCTGTCTGTCACAAGCCTACCCCCCTTAATCTCGTTTATTGTATTTTTGTAAATTGCCAACATCTCCTTTCATTGCCCACAACCTACCCTCTTTTGAGCCATACTCACGCAGTTTAGCTAAACATTGCCTCCTCTCGTTCATCTGTGAAGTCCACCGTTTCTAAGAACCCACACGTCCCCTCCCCTCCCTCACCCTCCCCCCTGGTACTTTTCGGTCAGAGAGAAACTGGAACGGATGCTTGGAATGATTTCGTTGGGAACAAAAAACCTAATTCTAGTTTCCAACCGTAACCAGTAACCATTGGATTAAACACGGCTCGTCCGGGGTAGGAGACGCTATACAAACCCAATTGCAGTGCTCACAGACATCGGCAAGAGGCTGGGCTGGCTGGCTGGCTGGTTGTCCAAGGTACATCCGGAGATTAACGAGGACACGAAGACACCGTGGTCGGCTGTACTTTGTCTGACTCTGTGTCTGTCCAAGCTCGCAAGATCCGCAGATTTACCATGGCATACCCAGGAGTGCGGCGAACCTATGCCTAAACTTCTGACACTTCCATTTTCCTTGTGTTTGTTTGTTGTTGCAGTTTTATATAGCTCGAACTCCACCGTAAGGTACTGGATGTCTTTACATGCACTAGGTCACATGTGTTTTTGGGGCCGGTAGGGGTGCAGCTAGGCCAATGCATTTTCTGTTACTACCCTAGCAGAAGAAACTGGAACATGTAACCTGTCTGCACTCGGGCCTATAGTTCCCTTGATAACCTGCTTCTACTCTGAGTTTAAGTTGGGTTTTGGTGCATAAATTAATATCTCTTTACTGGACATAATTGATGTAATGTTTGTCCTTGGGTACCAGGTGGGCTTAAGCTACAGTATTCCTCATTTTTGGTCCATGTAAGTACACGTCAGGTTAAAGCCAATAACAAATAGTAGCTTGTATTTAGCTCGTAACACTACATATTTCTGTTTTCCAAGTGCCCTAAATAACAAGTGATACCCATTTAATGGTACTCTGTTTGTCTACCTCTGAAGGATGAGAGGCTTTGTTGACTCTGCTCCGATTCCAAGTCATCAGCTGCACTAATATCAAATGCCAGCAGTGAGTGCTTAACTCTGTTGTCTTTAAAATAGATATTGAAGGAAATCTGATGCAAGTAACTTCAGGTACTAATCTGCCTTCCGTCTTCAGTCCTGGATTGGTTAAGGCTCGAATCGGTCCTGGGAACCTTAACAGCCCCTGCCACCTTTCCTCTTGCTATCCATCACTTTGGGGAACTTGCTCTGCTAGAACTCCTGCAAGTAGACTTGTGGTGAGTTAGATGGAGCCTATATAATTAAGCATTTACCCTGGATTTAACGTTTTGGGTAAACGATGATGCGGGTATCTAGGAGCCAGTATATTTTTGTGCCCATCAAACTCGGCGTTCGTTATGCATAGCAAACGTGGTTTGCCACTTGGGTTATCTGTAAAGCGAGGCATGCTGCCTGTATGGATTTTCATTTTGTCATACATTCTAACATTATTAGATGTACTCCCTGGAAACATCTGGAGCTGTTCCATCTCCCACTGCGGAAGGCGACCATTAAAGGAACCTTTGTGAATGGACGGCAGCGGGGGAGCATGTCCCCAAAACATTCTTTCGCAGGGAAGCTGTCTGCTTCTTAAGTGAGGTGTCGAAAATTTCAATTCTTTCCTGCATGTGTACCTTTGTGGTAAATAAAATATCACGCTGTCATAATTTTTCAGATATCAATAAGATCATGCATAAAGCAAGAGGCTGAGTCTGTGGTATCAGGTTCATAAAGGGCTTTATTCCAATAACTCGAGTCAAAGGGAGAATATTTCCATCACCAAAAAAGGATCTGGACGGGGCTGAAAAGTATTCTCAATATTCTCAAAACATTATTCACAGAGTACAGTATATATACATTTCTCAATTGTACGTAAGCAAAAGAGCAAGAGAGAATGAGATAAGAGCATGTGGGCGTGTAAGTAGGCGTGAAGGTGGGCGTCCATGTGGGCGTCCACTTGATGATAATGGGTAATTTGTCATGTGTGGGTGGATACCTGGAGATGATTTCGCAATGTCAGCAGAAATACTTGGCAGAGATGCGCGCGCAGCAGCATGACGTGTGATTGACGCGCAACTAGAGGGTGAAGGGGACTTGACATTTAGCTCTACATGTGGAGACAAAAAGTCTGGGGGGTCAAGTCAACCTAATCCCAAATCATATCTAACATCCTATGTTTAAAGAACTATGTTATCCACAAGGGAAGGGCTCTCGGACAAAATCTATTCTATACTGACTGTGAGTGCGTGTACAAGCGTCTAAGTGTCTACACTAAATGCGAGGGGGTAGGAATATTCCATGGTAACAGGGCTATGAATTACTTGCATAAAGACAGAGAAGTCGGGCCTTTTGCTCGGTAACTGGAAAGAATGTTTACTTAAACTACTAGGCAGGAATGCATCGGCTGAGGGGGAAGCAGATAATTCGAAGGTGAAATACAGTTCTAGGCAGAGAATAGGCTGATGTCAGGCTTCGTGAGCCGCGCAGAGAATGAGACAAAGTTCATGGTCACAGATGCAGGCTCAGACTGGAGCTTTCAGAGGCAGAAGGCAAGAAGAGTTCGATGACAGAATCAGGGCCTACTTGCCTGGACTGTAAAATGGCATAAGTGAACCATATAAAGGCGGTGGCCTTTCGTACTTAGGAATGGAATATCCGGCCCATTCATGGCGGATCAACAGAGGACATGTTAACGGTGGACGCACATGTATTTGCGTCTTCATAACTGGAACTGGAGGGAACATACATGTACTTGTAACATGCACATAGAACCGTTGGGGTCCAAGATAGGGGACATAACTGACCAGAAAAATCCATATTTCCACATTCCCTCCTTGTCCCCTACTTGCCCGTCAAGAGATATCAATCTTCATTAATCCATTGATCTGTTCATATAGCATCATTTGTTCTTCTTTCTTCTTCCGGGATCTTGAATGAAAATCTTGATGTGGAATGCACGATGTGGCACACAGACCACAAATCGCTGGTCCACATTGCAGGCATAAGCAGCAACTGAATAGTATAAGAAGGCCAATACCTAGGAAGGATAGGACCCTCCATCCAAAGGTAGATAATACACTCCAAAACCAACCGGACCAAGTCCAGGTGCCTGGATTCTGGTGTATCTGGCTTACAATCTTATGAAGGCGAGTTATGGCTTTATATACAGATGGCGAATTTTCTGGTATGAAAAATGCAATAGCTTGATCCGATGACCCTACAAGCTCCGCCCCTATCGGCCAGGATAACGTCAAGGACAAGACTATTTTGAAGCACAACAATCCGCATAGCAGACTGCTCTTCTGTTAAATTGCCTAAGGCGGAAATAGTTTCGTTCACTACTGCTTCAAGGGTTCTGGTTAATCTACGTATCAGCTTACTATTGGTAACTGTACCTATATAGGGAAAGAAACCTTTATTGAAATCTGTGTATTTTTCCCATGCTGTTTCAGTGTAATCGACAATTGGGAGATCTCTCTGCTGTCTATTGTGTACTAAATGAGTATTTCTATGATAATCAGGAGGAGCTAGGAAAACAGGTGGTAGGAGGAATGCTATGTAACAGGTACCATCCCAATCTAGAGGTAGGCGTATATATGCGGTCTGGCCACATATAAAGTAGGAATGACGAGAAGCTCTAAATGTAGACTTGCCTTGATCACTGAATTTTATTACAGTGGTGCATTTACTATGGCCCATGTGTATGGAGCCATTCTTTCTTATACATAATTCCCCTTTTACTGGGAATACGGACATGGCGGGCAAGATTGGTGTAGCTTCAGATTCAACGTTCAGGATCATGAGGTTAAGTGTAAAATTACCTAATCCATATACTTCATTTCTTAGATCAGTTCCTGTTCTTTTGGGAAGTCCCTCCTTGTTAGGGTAGCAGACTTTAAGCAAAACTAAGTTCAGGTTTCCCCATACCCAGTTGTCTTGATAAACTGCGGAATTTGAATCTAGGGAATTAATCAAACTAAACCATGCTCCACAGGAGCCATTGTGTGTGAACGGATAGAGAAAGAGGGGCAAAACTCCCTTATAGTTCTGATAGGGGGGGGAGTCGGCCACAGACCCAGCAGTCTGTAGCATTGCTAGTCTGATGTGAATGGTGCAGCATCTGAATAAAGGTATTGTTGCGTAAGGCAAGTCGATATGATAGCTCATAGGATGGCAGATCACTAAACGTGTGCTTTATGGTTTCATTAGTGGAGGAGTATAAGAGTGAGGCAATAGGAGGAAAAATAGCATGTAGTATTAAGCTGATACATATTATCGTGATGCACATAAGAGATTGAAAAATTACAGTCACTATACATCTATTTGCTTCTTATCTAGCTCTCTTATTTTTGCTTTATGTTATTGTCCAAGATCTTATGCGAGCCAGAATACATGTTCAACCGCTTCACCACCTAGTGGACTTAATTGATCAAACGGGTTCTGACTTAGATCAAAGTTTAGCTTTGTGGAAACTTCTGGGGAGTCTCCTCTAGAAAATGGTGTTCAAAATCCAAAATCCAAGTTTAAAGTCTTTTTCCTTTGTAAAAGAGTGGTGAAGGTGCACTTTGACTTTAACGGCCGTCCCCGTGGTCCAGAGCACTGACTTTGGCGCCTTTCATCCAGGAGCGATGGAGTATTCTTTGACCTGGGTGTTGTCAGGGAAGGCGGCAGCAACCTGCGAACAACAAGAGAGTAGTGCAGACATCAAGGAAGCCAGGTAATCTGTCAGCATGTTATTATCTTTTAGGCATTGGAGTGCCCACATATTTGGTGGTCTACCAAAGACCACTTCATAGGGAGATAAGCCTGTTCTAGAATGAGCTACCATTTGCATGTAAAAGAGGGCAACCGGCAGGGCTACCATCCCATCTACACCTTTGTCTGCGCAAATTTTTAATGTCTGTTTATGTCTTTCTACAAGGCCTGCTGCTTCAGGATGTCGCACACAATGGAATTTCCATGTATACCCTAACAGAAGGGACACCTGCTTCATTAGTACCAGGACATATTTGTAACCTCTACATCTGTTTATTTGGATATAATCCATTTGGAGCACTTCAAAAGGGTGGTCAGGTGGATGGAATCCACCTTGTTCCATCGGAATGCCTTTACCTGCATTGAATTGGCAACAGATCATACATGTTCTGACCTTTTGTTTCGCTGCTGCACGCAGGTGCTTGTTGAACCATATATTCTGTAAGCTATCTATCATTGCTTTCTCTCCTAAGTGTGCAGGACTATGTGCGGTATTTATAATTATTTGTACCATTGAATCAGAAAGAAACCCTGATCAGTCAGTACCCCTCCTTGTTCCGACCATTTCTTTAATTCGTCCATAGTAGCATGTGTCTGTATGTCTTGTACATCCTTGGAAGGATCCCTAACTGTCATGGCTTTGGACACTTATTGAACCTGTAACTTTGTCATGTCTAGTGGGGTCTGAGCTGTCTGTTTAGCTGTTCGGTCTGCCAGATCATTGCCTTGGGAAATGGTATCTGTGGCTCTAGTATGTGCTTTACATTTTAGGATAGCTATGGCTGTTGGTAAATGTATTGCTTCCAGTAGGGCTTGAATATGGGGGCCATGCTGTATCTTGGCCCCATGAGAGGTCAAGAAACCTCTTTCTCGCCAGAGAATCGGTGTAAATGTTTACTCTCAGGTGCTTAGCTCTTATGCACGCTTGTGTCAGGGCGATGAGCTCTGCTGCTTGTGCTGACAATATGTCTATTCTTTTAGTCTCTATTATTACAGTATCAGTAGTCACTGCATATGCTGCCACTAATTCTCCCGCCCCTGTCCTCATGCATGAGCCGTCAACTTATAGTGTTAGGTCGGGGTCTGGGAGTGCAACGTCTGTCAAGTCTTGTCTTGGTTTAGTCACGGTATGTATTACTTCAACATAGTCATGTGGTGAAACGCTTTCTGTACTGGAGGGCAAAAGGGTAGCGGGATTCAGTATGTTGCATCGTCTGATCTCTATGTGTGGTTGAAATAACGTCAGCTCATAATCTGTCAGTCTAGCTACAGTCAGGTGTTGTGTTTGTGTCCGGTTCAAGAGAACCTCTACTGCGTGTAGTACTTGTACTGTCAGAGGGTGGCCCAGCACTATCAAGTCACTTTGTCTTATGGCTAAGGCCGTTGCTGCAACTGATTGTAGGCACGCAGGCAAAGCCTGTGCTACTGGGTCTAATGTACTAGAAAAATAAGCACAGGGCTCGTGTTTTCCTGCATGATCTTGTGTTAGGACAGATAGTGCTGTTCCATCCCGCTCTGTCACAAAAAACATAAACGATTTGTTGTAATCAGGGTTTGCTAAAACTGGTGCTTGACATAAAGCTCTCTTTAATTCTTCAAATGCCACAGTGTGTTCTTGTGTCCAAGGGAGGACTTTAGTAGAAGCTGTATTAGGGGCTTGGACTAATTCCCCTGAAAGATCACAATAAAACATGAGAAAAAGGGGAAAACACCATATCTATTTCCTTGGCTTAATTTCTAAGGGGGCTAATTTCTAAGGGGCTTAATTTCTTAAGGGGCTAGCGGGAAGCGAACCTCCTCAGGGTCAGCAGAAAGCCAATATTCTCCTCCTTCCCCCCCTTTTTGACAGGAGGAAATCTGAAACAGATTTCACTGCTGTCAAACACTATCAAACCCTGTGTCTTGTCAACACTATTAATCCCTGTGTGTAGCTACTGGGCGTAAGCAAAATTATAGGAGATACACAGCGTATTTGAAACGGCGAGAAATCCTTCAAATTAATGTACAAACCTCATTGTGTTAGCTCATAAGCTAGCCAAATGACATCTCATATGCAAATGTCCCTATTACATGAACCTACACCAACCTGAAGTCAATATTAATGCTAGTAGGCCCTAATAGGAATACTAAATTACCTAAATATTCGGGAAACCAAGTTTAAGAACAGTTGTTAATGTTGATAATTAATAATTTATCTGCTAAAGAAATCAGTCATTTTGCAATAATTTCCACCTATACAATAAATAGCCTAATTTAAAAACAAGTCAACTTTTGGGGCCACCACTTACAAGAATGAGCTTACTAAAGCAAACTTTAAAAAGGAAATCCTGTCAGATATTTTCTCATTACCCTAAATACCGAGCCTCATTTGTCACTCTGTGGTGGCAGTCCTTATTTAAAACAGGCCTTTCAAGAGTTAAGATGCGAGTGTACAGATCATAATTGTTCCTTAATGTCCAATCTGGAAACATATGACCGAGGCTGCCTGTCTATAAGAGAAAGGCAGTCATGTGAAAAATATTTTAGTCTTGCATAATTTTTCCTTTTATTTCATTCATCTCCAACACCAATTAGACATACACTGATAACGTGTTGTCTGCTATTTTGACAGCATGATAAAGGTAATATCACGTCTGTGAAATTTAGTAATTGTGAACAAGTTCCAGCCAAGCGCTGTGCAAAGATCGCCGTCGTCACGACCATCTCTGTACTTGCACAGGAGAACTTGGTATTAAACGCTAAACAGACTGGTCAATACAACACAAAAACAAAACATATATAAAATACATATGCCAAGCCATCAGTATACCAAGCACAGAAAGCATAGACAATTGCACTAACATATATAAATGAGCAGCGATGCGCAATTACAGTACCTACAGCTCAGAGGCGAACATTCTGGCCTGCTTAATTTGTCAGGCTTATAATCAATAATTCATTTACCTGCCCTATATACCCCCATCTGAAATCACCGTGTCAAGTCTGACACACAGAATCAGCAATAATAATCAAAAACGAAGAACACACGAACCTGTTTGTTTTCTTTTATAAAAACAGAATCAGCAATAATAATCAAAAACGAAGAACACACAAACCTGTTTGTTTTCTTTTATAAAAATGAGCTATGCATCTTCGTCAACACAATGTACCCTAATGTCCCAGACGAAGACGCACCTCTCATCTCTCCTCACAGACTTTTAACCACTGGATCATTTATCCAATGCAACTGGTGGCAGCTTGTGGCCACAATTCAAAAATGTCTGAATTTGAAAATCGTTTTTATATAGGCACATAGCCCCTAAAATTCCAAGCAAGAGCAACATTTTACTTTCTGGCCAGAAGCAATATAGCATTTTCTAAAAAATAAAACAAATCTTCTCCATAGACATTTCCTCGGGGCACTCGTTTTGCACAGAATAGAACAAGGGAATCTTTCTCGACTTACATTTCTCAGCTGCCCTGTCTTATCAGAGAAGTTAAAAATAGCCCCTCAGCGCGGCCTGAGCCTGGGCTGCCAGCCAACTTTTTTTGTTGTTCCGGCTGCAGGCATTACACAGATGCGATGTCAGAGAAGCTTTCTAAGCAGTGCCTCTGTTCTGCTCCTCTCACCGGCCCCCACCTACACTGGCTACAAGGTCAGAATCTGTCTCCGATTTCTGTATCACATACTGCTCTACACAGCCCCCCACCTTCTCCTCACTCTGAAGCTGTCAAAGACAAAAAGACTACTCAATTCCATAAAAACTGCAATAATTCGCTCAATTGAAAAATTATTTTTACATACAATTTGCACTCAGGGGGTCATAATCTCACCGACTTGACCCAGCACATTGGCTCACTGGACCACCAAGAACACAAACCTGTATTCTTGAACAATTTGCAAATTCGAAATACCCACAATTCTTTTTTTTTTTTTTTTTTTTTTTTTTTTTTCTTCAAGCTAAACTTTTCAAAAATTACTTTACCCTCTAGACATCTGTCGCCAAAACTCAATGGCATCCTTCCAAGCTGGTCTACATTTTCTCTTTCATAAGAGTGTCTCGTTGTCCATCTACTTGTTCTGCTTTTACTCGGATACCTTCCTCAACTAACACATTTTCTCGAACTTTATTTGAATTCTCCTTACTCTTCTCTTCCTGTCTACGTGCTTTTTCCGTACGTCTATACGATTCTTTTCGCCATAATTCAATGGCGTCTTTCTGTTAATTGTCTAGCTTTCCTTTTCCATAATTCTTCCTCTACTTTCACGATGCAATCTGCATCCCAGGTCCCAGCTGCGGGCCACCTGTGACTTTCTGATAATTCTTTGGTGTAGTCCACCCATAAATCAAGAAATAGTATGGCGTCTAAGCCATGTTTGTGATACAGGAAGTGCCCTGGAGTGTCCCTAGGAGGAATAGGAACAGCTTCTTCGAGTACCCCTTTTCTAGTTGTGATCTGTCTTAATTTCGAAAAGAGCGGCATATTGACAACTGATCTGATACTTAATCTTGAACACACCTAATACAAAAAACACAATAATGAACAGTCATTCATACCACAATATGCAGGACGTTTTAACACATTAAACATTTAACATTTAAATGAACAACAATGATGATCGTCTGCAAAACTAAATCACCAAGCATAATTCTCGACAATAACTAGATACTTCGGAATACTTGATATACTGCTAAACAGTACATATACACTGCTGAAACAGTGCAGACCGGATTTGTGTACCCAAACCCGTCTTGACCGGCACAACCTATGTGCACGTCAGAAATGCCTCCCCAGCAATGGTACTCACCGGGTAGCTTCGGAAACGGAAGGCCTCAGAAACTTGACTGAACTGGACTGGACCGGACTGGACTGGACTGGACCCGACTCGTGACCTGGATACTTCAGAACTTCGGAATCTGGTGGGCCTCTGTATACCTCGGACACAGCTCTCTCGCAGGTGGGCTCTGGGTAGGACAATCTGCGTTCCTCACCGCCTCGTATGGATGCCTGGTCGCAGTCTGTCCCCTTCGTTGGCCTGAGGGAGTTGGCGGGAAGACCCGCGACGTGCGCGCTTGAAGTCCATCATGGCTATGGAAGGGGGCAAAACTGGACCTTCATCTCCGGCGTGTGGGGAAAGAGATTAAACTATTCGGGCGCCATTATGTGGTAAATAAAATATCACGCTGTCATAATTTTTCAGATATCAATAAGATCATGCATAAAGCAAGAGGCTGAGTCTGTGGTATCAGGTTCATAAAGGGCTTTATTCCAATAACTCGAGTCAAAGGGAGAATATTTCCATCACCAAAAAAGGATCTGGACGGGGCTGAAAAGTATTCTCAATATTCTCAAAACATTATTCACAGAGTACAGTATATATACATTTCTCAATTGTACGTAAGCAAAAGAGCAAGAGAGAATGAGATAAGAGCATGTGGGCGTGTAAGTAGGCGTGAAGGTGGGCGTCCATGTGGGCGTCCACTTGATGATAATGGGTAATTTGTCATGTGTGGGTGGATACCTGGAGATGATTTCGCAATGTCAGCAGAAATACTTGGCAGAGATGCGCGCGCAGCAGCATGACGTGTGATTGACGCGCAACTAGAGGGTGAAGGGGACTTGACATTTAGCTCTACATGTGGAGACAAAAAGTCTGGGGGGTCAAGTCAACCTAATCCCAAATCATATCTAACATCCTATGTTTAAAGAACTATGTTATCCACAAGGGAAGGGCTCTCGGACAAAATCTATTCTATACTGACTGTGAGTGCGTGTACAAGCGTCTAAGTGTCTACACTAAATGCGAGGGGGTAGGAATATTCCATGGTAACAGGGCTATGAATTACTTGCATAAAGACAGAGAAGTCGGGCCTTTTGCTCGGTAACTGGAAAGAATGTTTACTTAAACTACTAGGCAGGAATGCATCGGCTGAGGGGGAAGCAGATAATTCGAAGGTGAAATACAGTTCTTGGCAGAGAATAGGCTGATGTCAGGCTTCGTGAGCCGCGCAGAGAATGAGACAAAGTTCATGGTCACAGATGCAGGCTCAGACTGGAGCTTTCAGAGGCAGAAGGCAAGAAGAGTTCGATGACAGAATCAGGGCCTACTTGCCTGGACTGTAAAATGGCATAAGTGAACCATATAAAGGCGGTGGCCTTTCGTACTTAGGAATGGAATATCCGGCCCATTCATGGCGGATCAACAGAGGACATGTTAACGGTGGACGCACATGTATTTGCGTCTTCATAACTGGAACTGGAGGGAACATACATGTACTTGTAACATGCACATAGAACCGTTGGGGTCCAAGATAGGGGACATAACTGACCAGAAAAATCCATATTTCCACATAATGGATTTTTACAAAGTTGTTATGTATGGAGGAGAGGCTGTTAGTAACGCACAGTACAGCAGCGTGTTGTGTATGCGGAATCTATACCGGGATTTGAGGTAACAGCAATACAGAGGGTGGGGGGAGAAGTACGCAACATGGGTGAGAGTGCGGGGGGACGGAAACAGACAGGTGAGATGGCAATGCAGGGGAGAAGCACATAAGGGCAAGTGTGATAGAGCGCGATAGTGCTCTTTCATTTGTAGGGGTGCATCATAATCACTAGTAGTTCGCACCTACATTTATCCTTTTGTCGTATTAACAAGACAGTAGAATGTGCACTGTAATAAAGTGGTGTGTTAGAGGAATTTCCATGTAAACGTGAAGAAATGTAATGTTGTAATACATACATGTTTAGTTGAAATATTAACATGTAGAATTTGTGTTTGAGGCTTACGAAATGTACTTATTTGATGTGCTCATGTATCATGCGGATTTAGAAATGCTTCGTAGAATATACATTTATTTGTGATTTTCATAAGGCCTATGTGCGTCACTCTTATGCTGGCCGATCTCTGTAGGCCTGAAATGTATTCTCCCTGACAGCTCTCATAGAGAGGTAAAAGCTGAATTTCATGTGCATGTTGGAGTTGTTCTGTTCTCATGTTTCTTTCGCAGGTGGAGAAACTCATCCTTGTTAGCTAGAATAACACTTTTGTTTTAGGAGTTAGGCTCGAGGAGGAGAGGATACGTTTTGTACAAGGATTGCCGAAATGTGAGACGGTGTTCTTTCTCACTGGAGAAGGCCTGGGAATCAATGTCATCGAGTCAGGAGCTGGAAATATCAAGACTAAATAGAAAATCACCTAAGAGGAGTGTCCAGCTGAATGAAGTGATCGGAAGATGACCAGTGGGTGTGTTCTGTGATTATGATATTTTAAATTAAGGACACTGCGCCGGGGGTTGAGTCAGGAGAAGAAGTAGGTCGATGGTGAAGGAAGGAGCATCTTAGAATGAGCTTTGTAGCTTTATGCTACTTGACCCATACAACGGGAGTGCACTTTAAGGAAGTCTTCACGCGCGGACAACTTTTTCTGGCTTGCCTGGGAAATGCCAAGTAGGGATGTCACGTTAGTGGTAGAGTAGGGACAGACTAATGCTTTTTACTTTTGAATCTCAAATGAAGACTGATCTTCACATGGGGGCAATCATTGCCTACATCCTGTTTTTGAAATGTGTCATTCTTTTCATGCTTTTGAGGCTTAAGTAGGCCTGTAGGTTTGGCTTTGTATTAGTTCCAAAGTATTTCTACAACCTCATCTTGAGGTGTCTGCTGGTTCAGTTATTTTTGGCTTTGTAATAAACGTACTAAACTTTGAGACCTGTAGTCTGTGGTTCTTCAGAGTTCGGATTTATTCAGCCCGTAAGTCAGACCCAATGAGTTATTTCTCCCCTCTACACTTCTAAAGTAGGTACCAAAGCTCCATCGGCCAAGGGTTCCAGAGTACGTTTAGGAGAGGGAACCCGGCTCCTTCCATTGGTAGCAGAGGATGGTTGCCTCTTGGAGTGAAGGGAGAATCTGGAAAAGTTAGGGAAAGTTTAGCCATAGAGCACAAAAGAGCCAAAAGACGAGAGCCCGAATGATTGAGAGCAGAGAGCGACGGACTTTGGCGGAGACCAACAGAGAGAGAGTGCGGCGGGAACAGCAGTTCACAGTGGAGTGAGTATGAATAGGGATGTGTGTGTTAGATTGCAATGGTGATTTGATTGTGTGAGGTCTTGCGGAGTTGGGATGAGAGTCGAGTGATTGTGGTTTCGGGCCAAACGCGAGTGGTCCATGTGATACGATTTGATTGTGATGTCAGGCTCAAGGAGTAGCCTAAGATCCTGGGATAGATTTGAGGTGTAGAAAACACCGAGTGATGTAATTGTGGGAGTCGTGAAGCGCTATTGACGACCAGTTTGGAGATAGGGAACATGTGTGAGTGAGCTTTATAGAATTGTGGGGGAAGCAAGTGCACAAGTGGGTACCAAAGCGCTTCGAGTGACCAACGCAGGTTGTGGGTCACAGTGTGTTAATGGTTTGAACGATTAGATCCTATTGATATTACTTATATGACAGCCCGGTCGTTTCTTGGACACACAGTCTGAGGTGCAGCTGTTCGGCCATTTCACGGACAGACACTTGCCAGAGGTGAGGCAGACAATTACTCAAGACTGTCCGGTCGTTTGGTGGACAGACAGTTACTAGATTCTATGAGTGAAGTGTGTGAATGCATAAAGAGAGGCTGTAAAGGAGGGTGAACTGCTGTGTGCAAGGAGGAAGAGTGACGTCGGAGTGTGCCGTGCTGTGATAGGTCGGTTGGTGTAAAGCCGCGCTGGGATTGGTGGATTGTCATCAAGAAGTTGAAACAACAATATTTAGTTGTTGAAGAATTTGATTTAATCATGAGATGTTTTAGGGTGTTATGAGACCTTTGTATGGGAGATAGGGGAGTAGTGACTCGAGTGGGTGAGGAAGCACCACCCAAGGATACCCCAGCCCATTATACGGCCAATATTGTAGAACTCCATACCATAGTTTGGCTTCAAAATTGGCATAAGATTTTCCGCGCTATGGTTCATTTAGGTTAGAAGTGTTATACCAGTTGAGGGAAGTGATGACTTCATTGCGACCTCCGCCTAGACCAACACAGACTGAGACATTAGATGCATGGATGAGAGCAGCACAGGCAGAGAGTGAAGTCCGGGAAGGATGAAGAGGGCGATGAAGGCATATCAGGATGGGCAATGGGACGCACAGTTGAAGAAGTGGAGAGTAGACACCATCGAGGGAGAGAAGCTATTCCCATTATTAGTGAAAACAGGAGACGCTCAAAAGAGGAAGGAAGAGGATGATAGGGACACTGATGACAGCTTGTTAGATAGGATGCTAGCAGAGCGTCCTCCACTATACAATCCAGATTCTGAGGAGGGAAGGCGAGCACTCCTGGAGAAAACGGGAGAACTGCAGACGAGCCCCAGTGCAAGAGTAATGGGAAAGATTGCAACAGGAATGGTAGGAACAGAAATGGCAGCGGTGGGGGGGGGGGGGGGGGGGCACAGAGATGAGTGGAGTTAATGCTGCTACGTGGATACCAGAAGCCTTTACGGTACTGGTCACCATTGGTCCCATAGTGTCAGTGTATGATCCAGGTCGCATAGAGAACAGTATTCAAGCACAGTCAGCAGTGGGAGGAAGGGTTAGTTCTGGAGGAAATTGTACTATGAGTAGTAATGGTCCATTCTTGGTGCCTGTAGAGGCTAGTACTCCATTGCCAGCCACTGCAGACTCTTCCAGTGGGCGTATTGAATCTAGCGCAGTAAGATCAGTGCCATTCGCAGACTCACGTTCGGACTTGAGGATGTGGGAACCTCCAGTCAAGGGACCCACGGGGAGGATAACAGAAGGGATCGATTAGGGAACTCCTGGGAATCAGTATGCTCCACAGCATACAACCGAAGAAAATCCCTGCATAGAGCAGTGAAAGTGAAGGGATGAGCAGGTCACCAAGTCAGGGAACGATCAAAGCTTCAGTAAAGGCGAAGCTGTTGGATGTAGTAAGGCTAAAGGTAGAAGTGGATGAGATCATAAGCGGAAATCTGCCCCTAGAAAGGATAGACCTTTATGAACAGGATGTGCTATTTGTGGCAAGGGAAAGCCCGTTGACTTGTCTAGAACCAAAATGTTACAGGGAAGTCATAGGCTAAATTACAGTGATCAAGAATTGGAAGAGAAAAGAGTCATAGGATTGAAGACCCACATTCAAGAATTGATTATAGGGATACATGCATTGAGCATGCTTGACAAGTGGGAGGAAAGGTGGTCCAAGAAAAAGAATGTCAAGAAAGGGATAGGAAATACACCGCCTCCAGGAGGGGGAACAGCAGGAGTAGAGGTTTACCCATTGCAAAAGGTGCCAAGCACATGTGCATGTGCCTTGGAGTAGGGGTGACTTGGCAGCATTTACAAATGATTTCCCTTGGCCGAGGGAAAAGCCTGTTGAGCGGTACAAGCAGGTTGATTGCTTTGTCAAGATTTCAAAAGTACTGTTGATTGATTTGAAAACCTTGTTTGACATCGTAGTACCAAGTGATTTGTGGTCTGCTTGTAAAATTGCAGATGAATGGCCATCTACTGAACCCAAACGTGACCCCATAACGAATGGCCCTTCACCTATAGTTATGAAAACATTTGAACAGGTGATTACATGGTTGCAGTCCAAGATTTCCCCACAAGATATCGATTGGGGTAAAATAGATCAAACTGCCCAAGGAATCAGTCCATGCTTAGTATGAGCGGCTTTTACAAGCCTTTGAGCAGTACAGTGGATTGGATACTTTAGATTCAAAGGACACGGGACAGAATGTTTTAAAATTCGTCCTAGGATTGGGACCAGAAATTAGCTTTATGATCCAGTAGCATCTGATCTGTTGGCAGAACAAATCCGTGGAGGAAATTCTAAGGTATGCCAGATATTGCAGTGATGCGGTAGACTCTAAACATAGGAAATTAAAGGCCAAGCTAATGCTAGTCCAAATGAGAAATGCAGATAGGATAGACCAAGCGAAGTCCAGTGGAGGAACATAGGGTAGAGGCAAGGAAACAATCATGGAGGATCCCAGAATGTGTTGAGTCAGGGAAGAGCCCATAGATCCTAAGACAGGGATAGATGTTGTATCCTAAAGAGAACCACTGCATTTCATTTTTGTCACAAAAACGGGCAATGGAAGTGCAAGTGTAGACTGAATCCAGCTAATCAGATCCAGGATGGGGGGAAGTAGTGGAGTTCTTGAGGTCGTAAATACTGTGACGAGGCCCAGGTCTGTACATGGAGGGGGTTTGAGTTCACAGATACAAGTTCCCCAACCTCCGAGGATTCCACAGGAGAATCTAGTGTACCAGCAGATGCCCTTCATTGAAGTTTTTGATGAATTCGATCAAGACCCGTTACAATGACGGTGCCTGATGGGGGAGTAAGACTGTACCCTTGGAGCAGTCTTGGAGGTAGACTAGAGAGGACTGTATGTGTAGGCGGATGTGGACGGTCATCCAATCACATTTTAGAGTGATTCTGGTGCTACCCATTCTACTGCGAGATCCGCTGTGGTCCCAAACTTACTCCTCTCAGGAAATCGATCTAAGTTGTAGGAGTTACTAACAAGAGAATGACCATTCCATTGACAGACGAGATACCTGTGAGAATAGGAACCTTTCAGGATTGACACCTATTTGTGGTGTGCGATTCGAGTCCAGTCTGCTTGTTGGGTCGGGACTTTTGATGTAAACTGCATTGTACCAACTATTGCACACCCAAGGGAGTGGAGTTGCAGATTAATGATGAGGACATTACATTCAAACTGGCGAATCAGAATTTCTGCATAGAGAAGTTTCCTGTGTTAACTGAAGATCTGCCATACGACATGAGGGACTCGGTCTCTCCAGAGGTGTGGGATTTTACAGGAGAAGTGATAGGACTTATTCGAGGGGTTGAGCGAGTTAAGATCCAGATCAAGCCAAATGCTGAGTTCCCGAGAACTCCCCAGTAAAACATGATGCCGGAAGCAGTGGCAGGAATCAAACCTGTGATTGAGATCATGATCGAGCAGGGCATTTTGAAGGAGATAATGTGGAGCCCATGCAATTCCCCTATAATGGGACTGCAGAAGCCAAGTGGGAAGTTCAGAATTGTGAAGGACCTGCGGAAGGTCAATAAGATTGTAGTTCCATGTTGTCCTCTGGTACCTAATCCATCAGTGATTGGTTTACCGTGATTGATCTATGCCAGGCATTCTTTTAGATACCATTGCACGAGGAAAGCCAATTTTTATTTGCTTTCTCTTTGGAAAATCATGTGTTACGTGGTGTCGTATCCCACAAGGGTATACTGAGAGTCCATCGATCTTCAATCAGTTCTTGAAGAAGAATCTTGAAACTCTAGTGCTGCCGCAAAATTCAGTTCTCGTGCAGTACATTGACGACCTTCTGATCGCATCAGAAACGGAGTAAGATTGCAAGATTGATACCGTTGCACTGTTGAATCACCTAGGAGAGAATGGACACAAGATGTCCCCGAGCAAACTTCAGTATTGCTTGCTCGAAGTTCAGTATTTGGTTCATCGCATTGAGAAAGGCAAGAGGAAGGTCTCACCAGACCACATTGAGGCAATCATGAAAATGAATGTGCTTACCACACAAAAGGAAGTCAGGATGTTTTTGGGAATGGTTGGGTAATGCAGTCCGTGGAATCCCAACTTCTCATTGAGGGCGAAACCTCTGCAGAGGTTGACTCACAAGGATGTGAGTGATCTGGTACCATAGGATAATGATGTTTGGTTGCCTTTCTGGAGCGGAGAAGCCTGTGTCGTGCTTCGGCTCTAGAAATGCCTCATTACAACAAATCATTCTCATTAGTGTGTTGTGAGGGTTGCACACTGTCGGTGCTCACACAGATTCATGGAGGTGTCTGTAGACCAGTTGCCTACTTCTCAGCTACCCTAGATCCAGTAGCTTCAGCATTGCCCAGATGTCTCACATCCGTTGCTACAACAGGTGTCAGCATTGAAAGGTGTGAAAGTATTGTTATGGGTCATCCTCTTACTGTATATATTAATAGTCCCGAGCAAACCACTCCAATAATAGTCAAATACAACAAATAAATTCAATTCAATTCTTCTTGATTTCAGATCGATTTATTCTTTTGATCCTTGTTCTTCAGTAGTCCCCTTTAGCCAACATGCGTTTCGTCAGATCGATTCGTCAACATCACTGACTTCATCAGGGCTACAAATTAAGTATATACAAAATTAGAATGTCATATTGTTTAGTTACACCCATCACCCAAGACACCCTAGTGCTCAGGTTCTGGTGATAGAGTGTCCATTGTTAAAAAGTATTCCCAGACGGCATAGTTTGTTTTACAGAAGAAAGGGAAAAGTGTTTTTAAATCACATAAACTTCATATTGGGACACAGTGAGAAATTCAACATAGAACATGTCATTCTATTGTGTTGAGAAACAGGTATCCTAGAGAAAAGATATCCTAGGAGAAAAGAGGAGAATAAACCAAGAGGGTACACCCATGTGTTGTAATTAATCCCAAAAAAATCAAATTCTTGAATCTATGTTCAGGCTCACCTCATCAAATATTGTGTCAAAAGGTCATGAGCGGTATTGTAAACCTAAAGGTGAATAGACATCAAATACAAGATCTCAATAAAAGACTCTCAATAAAAACATCACATGGCAATATGTATGTCATGGTCATCAGAGAAAAACCTGTATTCTGGCTAAGGTGTGAGGGAAAAACATCTTACCTCTATATATCCAACAAGCATCTCTACTCGGACAACTGCTCGTATGTTGTTAAGTCAACCTGTAACCGACATAACCCCAATTAATCACTCCCTTTCGTATTACTTTGCCTGCAAGCCCTCTTAATCTAATGTATGCCTATGTCTGTTTACTTAGCCCGTGTTCAGCGTGTATGAACCCACTTTCTTATAACCAACACAGTAAATAGTCTATGTGCGCACTATACCTCTATTGTCCCAATGCTCGTATATTTAAATATACATGCACGAGCCAAAGTCTTCAATAGATTCAGTATCACTCACGTTAACCATCACTGAAGTACCTCGATACATGGTGAAATATTCAAATCTTCAAACGCAAACCACAACCCTCGGTGTTTAGATTAATTAGCACTCTGTAATGCTTCCATGTCACATTGCACTAATCGTATCTTAATCTACAAATCCCTACCCTCGGTGTACCGTTTACTTGACGCCCCGTAGTGCTTCAAAATCTAAAATACGTTATTTTAAAGTGCCTACGTTTGAGATACACGGTTAAGGTAAAGATGTAGTCGTCAAAGCCAGCAACAAGGCCTGCAATCTTGACCGTGCTTATACGCTAAGAGAGAAGAAAAGGGATACTGATAAGAGGTCAACCAGACCGGAGGAGGCATCGCCATCGTCCACAAGAACACCATCCGCATCACGACCAACTCAGACGACACCCTCACAGCCGCCGAACATCTTCACTTCCAGATACACACCGACCCCAAGACCACACTCAGAGGCACCCTCATCTACAGACCCCCAGGACCCCGCGCACAATTCAGCGAAGAGATCGCAGACTTCATCAGCCCACACGCCCTCCCCTCCGCTGACTACATCCTCCTAGGGGACCTCAACTTCCACCTGGAGAACGACAACAACACCACCACCCTGCTGGACAACCTCTCCAACCTCGGACTCAAGCAACTGGTGAACACCCCCACCCACTACGCCGGACACACGCTTGACCCAGTCTTCTCCTCCAGCAAGTACATCTCCTTCAGCCACTCCACCGGACTCCACTGGACAGACCACAGCTGCGTCCACTTCAGCTTCAGAAGAACCACGACTCACCAACACCCGCAACAGGTTCCCCGCAGGAGCTGGAACAAGATCACCACCGACCAGCTCTCCACATCACTGAACCAGAACCCTCCCGCCAGCTCAACAGACCCCAACCAAGCAGCCAACAACCTCACACAGTGGATCACCAACTGCGCTGACGACCTCGCACCTCTGAAAAACCATCCCATCAGGCCCAACAGAAAGAAAGCCTCCTGGTTCAACAACACCCTCAAGAACTCCAAGAAGAACTGCCGCACCCTCGAGAAAGCCTGGCGAAAAAACCCGACCACAGACAACATGACCGCCTTCAAGCACGCCTCCCGCAATCACCACCAGCTGATCCACACCACCAAGAGGACAGCATTCAAAGAACGACTAGACAACGCACACAACAGCAAGGAACTCTTCAGCATCGTTAAAGAGCTCTCCAACCCCAGCGCCGGTAACAACGACATCACTCCCTCACAAGACCTCTGCGACTCACTCGCCTCGTTCTTTCACCGCAAGATCGCCGACATACACAACAGCTTCGGCGCACAGATCATGCACCCAACCACCGAACCGACGCCCCCCAACACCACCATCCGCGCCTGGATACCGGTCAGCACCGAAGACACCATCCACATGATGAACACCATCCACTCAGGTTCACCAATCGACCCATGCCCCCACCACGTCTTCAACAAGGCCGACTCAGTCATCGCACTCCAACTCCGGGACATCATCAACTGCTCCTTCAACACCGCCACCTTCCCGGAGAGCTGGAAGCATGCCGAACTCAGCGCCCTCCTGAAGAAACCAGCAGCAGACCCCACCGACCTCAAGAACTACCGCCCCATCTCGCTCCTCCCGTTTCCTGCCAAATTCAACGAGAAGACAGTCAGACAGCTTGCCGCCTTCCTCGAGACCAACGGATCCCTCGACCACTCGCAGTCCGGCTTCCGAGCCAACCACAGCACCGAGACCGCCCTCATCGCAGCTACGGACGACATCCGAGCCCTGCTCGACAACGGGGAAACAGCGGCCCTCATCCTCCTGGACCTCTCCGCAGCGTTCGATACTGTCTGCCACCGCACCCTAGTACAGCGCCTCAGCAACATCGGAATCCAAGAGAAGGCACTGGAGTGGATCATCTCGTTCCTCACCGGAAGAACCCAGAGAGTCCGCCTCCCCCAATTCAGATCCGAGGCCACCGAAGTCATCTGCGGCGTACCACAAGGATCATCACTCAGCCCCATCCTCTTCAACGTCTACATGAGCCCCCTCGCAGCCATCGCACGCCAACACAACCTCAACATCATCTCCTACGCCGACGACACCCAGCTGATCCTCTCCCTCACCAACGACCCAGCCACCGCCAGAACCAACCTACACGAAGGGATGAAAGACGTAGCCGAGTGGATGATGAACAGCCGCCTGAAACTGAACTCAGACAAGACGGAAGTCCTCATCCTTGGACCATCACCCTCGGCCTGGGACGACTCCTGGTGGCCCCCTGCCCAGCGCACCCAAACCAACGGACCACGCACGCAACATGGGCTCCATCCTGGACTCCTCCCTCTCGATGACAAGACAAGTCAACGCCGTCTCATCATCATGCTTCAACATCCTACGCATGCTCCGAAAGATCTTCCGATGGATCCCCACCGAAACCAGGAAGACGGTCACCCAGGCACTCGTCACCAGCCGACTGAACTACGGAAACACCCTCTACACCGGAACCACAGCCAAATTACAGAAAAGACTCCAACACATCCAGAACGCCTCCGCACGATGCATCCTGGACATCCCCCGACACAGCCACATCTCCGGACACCTGAGGGACCTGCACTGGCTCCCCGTCAGCAAGAGAATCACGTTCCGACTCCTCACCCACGCACACAAGGCCCTCCACGACCTGGGCCCCAGGTACCTCAACGACCGCCTGACCTTCTACGCTCCCACCCGCCAGCTACGATCGACCAGCCACGCCCTCGCCGCCGTACCACGCATTCGAAGAGCCACCATGGGAGGAAGATCCTTCTCCTACCTGGCAGCTAAGACTTGGAACTCCCTCCCCATACACCTCCGCCTGACCCAAGACCACCTCTCCTTCAGGAAGCAACTCAAGACCTGGCTATTCGAGCTGTAGCGATCCCCCCTCCCCCTAGTGCCTTGAGACCCTCCGGGTGAGTAGCGCGCTCTACAAATTTCTTGATTGATTGATGGTCCTATCAGAATAAACACGAATTACCATCCCTTTTCTCAGGAGTTTTATAAAATAATCAAAAAACATTGGACACTACTGACATCGGATAGGGATTTACGAACTTGTGTGCGAGTTAGACCCAGTATCACTTACAAGAAAGGCAACTCAATTCGTAACATGGTGAGTCCAAGTTACCCTAAACCTACTGTATGTGGGTCTTGGTTACAGACAAGGGGCAATAGCTCTTACAAATGTGGGCATTGTACCATGTGTAAACTAGCCTTAGACAAGATTACTGAGTTCAGTTATAATGGGTCACTGTTGGAAAGTGGATTATTGGTAGGGGCAAATGTAGGTCTGCCACTGGCAATAAGGCCACTAACACATGATAGGGCTCAGCATAGGTCTTAGAAAATTATTCCTATGCTCAACCCTCGGGAACGTGGCTGCGAGCAGACAGGCTTAACTTCAAAGACCAGTATGTAAAGCATTTGAAACCACCAATTCAGTAAATAATCAAGACACAACACAAAATAAAAAGCCAACAACCATTTATAAAAATAAGTAATATTTTCATCTTTTAAATAACAGCAAAACGAAAACATTCCACTGTAGGGAACCAGAGATGATTTTTTAAAGATTAGTCACTTTCTAGTGCTTTGAAACCAACAGTGCCCCTTTTAGTCATTTTGTTTTCTCTGACAGGAACACCTTTAGAAATTGTTCTGGAGAATCTCACCAAATGTGTTGTGCGGCCTTATCCAGCAGGCGGTGTCCAGTTAGAACTCCTTCCTGAAGCTCTGCTTGCGGGTCCCAAAGTATCCAACACACAATCCAAGGTTCTGGATTCTCCAAGAGGGTCCTTGAAAGTGTGAAACTTCAATTCCGCAATCCATTTGAACAAAACCCTTAAAAATCCACTGGTACTCCAGGCTGGGAATTCTTTGTGGGGATGTCCAGGTGAGCTGTGTTAACCTGTAGCTTGCAGGGAGTCCACTCTTTAGTCCTTTTTCAGCAAGGTAATCCACAGGGCTGCAGTTTCAGTTGGTGCTGTCTTCAGAGGTCCAGGCCTTAGAAATCCTTGCACAGCAAAACTTCTCAGCAGGGCACTTCTTGCTTAAGTAAGTTTCAAGCAGCAGATCTGGAGGGTTCTGCCCCTCTCAGATACTTATTCAAAATTCTCTGGGTCAAGCAGCAGGTCACTCCTGACCAATGGGAGCAGGGTAACTCCTCAAGGCCATGACCACATCCTGTAGAGTGTGGCATTATTTTGTCCCAGAGTGCATCAAATCTTCCAAATCCATAATGGCTGATTTTCCAGCAAGGAGGTAAGAGCTGGCTAAACACACCCACTAGGATGGCTTATTTCCATAGACTCTTCCCCTACATCTGCACATACCTTCCCTAATCCTGGGTCTGGTGGGGGTCAAAAGTCTAAAGTGGAAACTGACACTGTAGCCATCCCTCTGTCTCTGAAGACCATGGTTTATGACTCCTCCCCCTGACCTGACATTCCTATTTAACAGCACACTGCCCTTACAGCAGAGCCAGTTAACCCCAGGGGCTCTTTATCACCTCTTCAAAGCAGCCTGGCTAATCCACATAACTCTGACCAATCAGGGCAGACCACTGGAAGGCTGAATTTGGATCCACAAACATGAACTTCTAATAACTTCTTGTCTGTACATTTTAAAAGAAATTCAACAATATAATATTGTTGGATTTTTCACTACCATTCTAGGAAGTGTTTGAACAGTAGCTCTATCTCCTTCCTATCAGGAGTTATTTAATAATACCCTTCAATGTTAACCTATGGGCCATGGGATTTGCAATGGGGAAAATGACTTGGGCCAGTTTTCTAGCACCAGGGCTTATAAAAACATTTTATAAGAATTTCCCTAATTTCTACAAGACCCCCACCCCCTGTGCAACTAGGGGAGACTTTAGGGGTTCTGATTCTGCAGACATATTGCAGATCCTTCTTCCCCAGTGCTCCCAGCATCAAAGTAGAATTTGAGCAGCACTTTAACACAATGTGGGGAGTGAACTGTGAAATTTCACTTAACTCAGGCATATGAAAACTAATTTTATAAGGGTGTACCTTATAAATACCGGACCCCCCACCCCCTGGGATACCTAGGGGAGACCCTGGGGGTCCCTCATATGCCAATACATTGTAGGCTATCCATTTTCTAAGTGCCCCTACCACCAAAGTCGAGTTTGGGTACAATGTACTTTTTAAAACCAGTCCTGGCACCCAGTGCTGCTTTTAAACTGACCTCAGGCTTAAGCAGTGTACACATGCAAGAGCAGAAAAAGCCGCTGGCCTCTAAAGTGCCATGCTCCAGGGTACTAGGGACTTCTAGGTAGTTTCAATCCCCTGCCCTATTATATACTAGGGGCTTATGGGGTAGGTCATGTCAATTACAGGGGTATCCCACCATACCATAGTGTATGTTAGGTGTTTTAACTGTATTCTAATGTGATCCTTTCAGCTTGGCCCTGGGCCTGGTTAGCAGAGCCCAGGGTGAGTCAGAGTCAGTCACCACCAGTACCAGTCAGCAAAAAGTTGGGGGGTGCCCAGGGCACAGGATGACTAACTGTCACGCAGATTCCAAATCAAGGCACATATAGATTGCTCCACAAAATATGTTGTGTATGTGCAGCCAAATTTATGTAGGAGGCACAATCAGGTCAATGAAGGAGAGAATAACTGAACATTTTAGGGCGGTCAAGCAACGGGATATGAGATATCCCATTGCGCAACATATGAATGAATGTAGAGCACAGGAAGGACACTTACAGTTCAAATTCCATGGGTTACAAACAATACCGATCAACCATAGAGGTGGCAACCAAGAATTGGTGTTACAACAGTGTGAGGCATGCTGGATAATTACTTTGAAAGCTGTTGATAGAGGTCTTAACATTGATCATGAAATGCAGTACTTTTTGGGTGCTTAAACTAAAGATGCCAGTCGTACAACCATGACACACGATTCTCCTCTTTTAATGAAAGTATGTTAATGGTCAGGGATTAATACAGAGAATGTATATAGGCAGGTTGTATGAAATTGCGAATCTGTTTAAAAGACAAACTTCTGGGGAGGCAGTTCCCAATTTTTTTAGACATATGGGCACCAGCTACCTTCGCCTATAAAGTAAAGCCCCGCATTTGCAGACTCAGTACGTGGGGTGGTTTGGGTCTTACTCCAGTGCCCTTAAATCGGGACACAAGCAGCTATTCACCAGAATAATAAATTACTGTACATAATTAGTTATAACCAGCAACCCAGTTACGTGAGAATACGCCACCCAAAATATTAAGACATGTGGACACGGATGATATCTGTCCGCACAAATATGCCCCGCAATAGTAGATACAATACGGACGTGACTCTCGGTTACATTATAATGCTGAGTGCTTGGGACAGGAGTAGTTACAAAACACACAACATACTTATGTTAATACAATCTTTATTGCGAAATTTTATTTTATTTCTATTTTGAAGTTGATGATTAATAGTCATTGACGTCACAACACAATTATTCATGGACTATTTTGACTATTGATATGGAACAAGGAAAGAAGCTCAAACATATTACCAGGATTATGGTTTAATTGATCGCGAGAATAGCATTCTCAAAAGATGACGGACGGGCTCTTAGAGGAACAGTCGCCATCTTATGTAAACCCGCTTTTTATACATAATGAGGTTATGGGCGACCATCTTATGTAGGGTGCCATGATGGTTTAGAACAAGATGTTTTTTAGTTGTGTCATATCAAGAATAAGCGGCAGATAACATGTATTTAATATAACAAATAGATCATAATGACCATATAGCGCATTTGGTAGTGAGACGCAGAGATACAGTCAATGCATGCCGCTATGTAAGGCGGAGTCAAAATAACGCCCATTGACCGCGCCGGGGTGTATGTAAGAAGTACTCTCCCTCATACAGGTACGAGTTAGATGTAGGCACTTTAAAATAACGTATTTTAGATTTTGAAGCACTAAGGGGCGTCATGTAAACGGAACACCAAGGGTAGGGATTTGTAGATGAAGATACGATTAGTGCAATGTGACTTGGGAGCATTACCGGGTGCTAATTAATCTAAACACCAAGGTTTGTGTTTGAAGATTCGGATAACTCACCATGTATCGAGGTACTTCAGTGATGGTTAACGTGAGTGATACTGAATCTATTGAAGGCTTTGGCTCATGCATGCATATTTAAATATACAAGCATTGGGGCAATACAGAGATAGTGCACACAGACTTTTTACTGTCTTAGTTATAAGAAAGCGGGTTGATGCACGCTGAACACGGGCTAAGTAAACGGACATAGGCATACATTAGATCAAGAGGGCTGGCAGGCAAAATAATACGATAGGGAGTGATTAATTGGGGTTATGTCGGTTACAGGTTGACTGAACAACATACGAGCAGTTAGAGTAGAGATGCTTTTTGGATATATAGAGGTAAGATGTTTTTTCCTCACACCTTGGCCAGAATACAGGTTTTTCTCTGATGACCATGACATACATATTGCCATGTGATTTTTTATTGCGAGTCTTTTATTGAGATTTTTTTATTTGATGTTTATTCACCTTTAGTTTTAAAATACCACGCATGACCTTTTGATGCAAATTTGATGTTATAATTTGATGAGGTGAGCCTGAACATAGATTCAAGAATTTTGATTTTTTCGGATTAATTACAACAAATGGGTGACTATATAATGTACCCTCTTGGTTTCTTCTCCTATTTTCTCCTAGGATATCTTTTCTTTAGGATACCGGTTTCTCAACACAATAGAAAGACATGTCCTATGTTGAATTTCTTACAGTGTCCCAATATAAAGTTTACGCGATTTAAAAATGTTTTCCCTTTCTTCTGTAAAACGATCTAGGACGTCTGAGAATTAGTTTTGACAATGAGCACTCTATCACCACAACCTGAGCACTATGGTGTCTTGGGTGATGGGTGTAACTAAACAACATGACATTCTAATTTTGTATGTACTTAATGTGTAGCCCTGATGAAGTCAGTGATGTGAACGCATCGATCTGACGAAACAGGTGTAAGCTAAAGGGGACTACTGCAGAACAAGAATCAAAAGAATAAATCGATCTGAAATCAAGAAGAATTGAATTGATTTAATTTTTTGTATTTGACTATTATTTTCCCAGCCACTGTGGGAGCATTTTATTGGCCGCGTTCTCCCTTTGAGCACCACATGATTGAAAATGCGTTCGGTTACTTTGGGAAGACCAATTAGGCTTGCGCAAGTGGCCCAGCCACACCGTATTGTTCAACTCTTACTGTATATATTAGACATTCAGTTGAGCTTCTGATGACGAGAAACAAAACACAGTATTTGACAAACAACAGACTCTCGTGCTATGAGCAAGTCATACTTGCCTCAGAGAATGTGACTTTGAAAAGATGTTCTGTATTGAACCCTGCTACTTTGATGCCTATTCCAAATGTTGAAGATGAAGATTGTGAGGACCATGACTGTCTGAATGTAACTGAACTTTGCACCAAACTGAGACATGACATTGTTGACGAACCTCTGTCTGAATCACATGAAATCCTCTTTTTAGATGGTTCATGCTTAAGAGACAGTGGGGGTTCCTTGAGAGCAGCATTTGCTGTCTGCACTATTACTGGAGTTGTGGAAGCCACTTGTTTACAGGGAGTACACTCCACACAGGTGGGTGAAATCATTGCTTTGACACATGCATGGCTGGTGTCTGATCAGACCAGAGTCACCATTTACACAGATAGCCAATACGGGTCCGGTGTGGTTCATGAGCTCGGACAGCTGTGGTCACAGAGGGGGCTCCGAACGCAATCAGGCTCACCCATCAGAAATGGGGAATATGTGAGACAATTGTTGGATGCTTTGCTAGGACCAAGAGAAATAGCTGTGGTAAAGTGCCTTCCCCACAGGAGGGGGAGGATGATTGTTACGTTAAGCAATAGGTAAGCGGATGAAGTTGCACGTTTCTGCACTGAACAAGGATGCATTTTTAATGGGGAATACAAGGGCGAGAGCATAGAGAGAACCGATCTCAGCATGGTGTTAGCCATAGCAGACACCTGGGATAAGGTCAAGCATCTGCAGGGAGAGGTGTCTGCTCAAGAAGAAGCTGGTTGGATTAAAGCAGGTTGTAAGAAGAGAGATGATGGCATGTGGGTTTCAACTGATGGTCGAGCAGTGTTGCCAGATGATTTACTGTGCCCCATGGCGAGGCAGATTCATGGAGCGGTTCATATTGGAAGGGATGCCATGGTGCGATTGTTTAGACAGCCGTGGTTTAATCCACGGTTTTCTGCGTTTGCTGAAGCAGTGTCTCACAGATGTGTTGTCTCAACAGATGAATGCTGGGAAAAGACTGTGGTTGCGTTGAGTCACATTGGGAGATTTGGGGGTCCCTTCAATAGGATCCAACTTGACTTCATTGAAATGCCTAGGTGCAATGGATTGAGGTACATTCTGGTGGTGGTGTGTGTTTTCTCATAGTGGGTGGAAGCATATCCAACGAGATGGTGTGACCGTCTTACAGTAGAGATTGTTACTTAGAGAGTTGATACCGTGCTTTGGATTTCCGACTCCGTTGGAGTCTGATAGAGGGACGTACTTCCACAGCAAGAATATGAAGCTTCTTTGTATTGCCTTACAAGTAGATCAGATATGGCACTGTAGTTACAGGCCAGAGACACCTGGTATTGTGGAGCAGGTAAATGGAACTCTCAAGATGCGAAGGTTTGCTCGTCCACGTCCCTGAAATGGCCTGATGCATTGACTTTGGTGTTGATGAGTATTCGTAGCATCGCTGATAGGAGGACAGGTCTCACCCCGTGAGATCCTAATGGGGTGGGCGATGCACTTGCCAGCAGTGCCGTCTACAGCATTGATAAACATCACAGATGATTTGAGCCTTGACTATTGCAAAGGACTGGATGCCGTGGTCTGTTCTGGGTCTCATCAGGTTGAAGCAGCGACTGCCCAGACCGCGAAAGACCTCTGCCACGATCTCAGCTCAGGTGACTTGTTCCTGGTGTGAAAACATGTGAGGTAGAACTGTCTTGATGCCCGCTGGAGAGGTCCATACCAAGTGATGCTGGTGAATAATACAGCTGTGAAGCATGGAGGGTTGCCGAACTAGATCCATGCTTCGCATACCTGCAGAGTTTCAGGACCTTCTGAAGAAACAGCTCATAACCTTGAAGAAAATCCAGCTGTGGCTGCGAATCCACTGGAGAGGACAAGCCAAACTGAGGGTTACTGATGTGCAAGCTGAGGGGGGGGGGGGGTCATGCTACACAAGGCCTAGGTATTGACTCTGAGGGAGACGGTAACACTGCAAGTGGTACAGAGTCAGACTCCGCTAAAAGAACTGGTGTGCAGAGTGATCGGGTGCAGAGAAGGACAGAGTTTGCTAGAGGAACGTGACCTGTGAGACAAAAGAGGCAAAACCAGAGATTGGCATCTGAAAGTGATCTTGCCCTGGTGTCCAAAACTTATGAGTTAAGTGACACAGAGCAAGCACAAGGGGGCTTGATGAGATCTAGAAGAGCCAGAGTGCCTTGCCAGAGGTAAGCTGTCCCAGAGTGGACCTATCTGATCACACATGCCGGGAGCAGTGGGGACCGGGAGACTGAGGTCTTCACGAGAAGCCAGCAGAGTTCCTAAACCGAACATTGAAATTGAACAGTTAGTCCCTGGAATAGAATCCAATGGAGTGTTGACAGTGACTGTACCAAGACCTCCCATACTGAGTAATGTCCGGGTTTTCATACTGCCTTTCCCGCAATTCAGATACCAGCCACCGGCTCAGGAGGTTGCAGCGGCTAGTCTTGAAACTCTACAGTGCATCATTAGTGAAATTGGCTCGGAGCTTGTGAGAGACTGTTGAGCGAACTGTGGACTGAAAATAAACATTTTAAAGAAGATAACCTAGGCCCAAGTGGAAGAAGAATACAATTATGGATTTTCCGTAGAAGAAGAGGGATGAGGAAGTCTTTTTGAACTGTGTAAATAATTGTGCAACAAACTGTGAAACTGATATCCAGGACTCCAAGGAACTGCATGTGAATATTGTTGAATGGCAATCAGAGGAAGAAAAAGACTTTGCATTGATCCTCTTGCTGTGCTAAATCAACTCGGTAAAAATGGAGTCTGGAAATCTGAACCGTAGAGCAAGGTGTGTGATAGGTACACTCATAGCAGGAGTGATAGTGGTGCTAGTAGTAGTTATAGTCTCTGAAAAAGTTTCACATGATGCGGAAGTTGAAGGGGTTGGAGTGCACAGGACATTTACACCTGTTACTTCTAGCACAAAAGAGGGTATCATAGGAGCAGATAAAGCAATGCTAGATCAGACTAGTCGCATGTAGATGTGCCTACGGGTGATTATACATTGAATGCCTATGCGAAATTGTTGTATGAATATGTAAACACGATGGATGTGAGAGACTTGTGTGTATGCAGTTACCTGCGTCTGTGGAGGAGGGGATTCGCTATCACCATCTTCCTTTGATGTATGGTTTTACACGTTGTTTGTTGCTTAGCATGTTTTACGGTAAGGGTCATTAGGAGTATTACTTCAAATATGATGTAGTGCTTTCAGAAGTTCCACCATATAAGCACCTGAACAAGTATGATTATTACAAGCAGGAAGAGAGAATTGGGAAGTATTTCATATCTACAGTTACACTGGATACAGCTTATGCTCATCATAATTTGACGTGTATATTAATCGTTGTAGAGAAAGTTCATAGACCAAGAAGAAGACAGACATAGGCAGTTAGCAGTAAAACATAATAGTAAAGAAGGAAAATGTGAATGGACTAAGAAGGAGTTGGCACACAAAACTAAGGGGAGTTACGTTCCAATAGCTTTAGATTTTGAACAACGAGGAAAACTTTGTATTAGGCAAGCACAGATCTACTATAAGATCTTTGTAGGACAAAGTGTGTGTGATCACATCTTCGCAACTGAAGACACTGCGAAGAAAGTTTTGCAAGATGCAGTGCAAGTACTACCTAATGTGTATTTTGTGTGTGGGAAAAATGCGTTTGCCACTGAACTGGTACTGTACATGTTATGTAGCTGTTGTGTTTCCCACGATTTATCAAGTTGAGGATTTGGCCTTTGAAAGGTGTGTTACACATTAGAGAGAAGTGAGGTGAATACAGGAGAGATTGTTGGAGATGTATTTGGAGCAATAAAACCAAGTTTGGGAGTGGTTCTGAATGATATCAAGATTAGAAGGTGGTCAACCAGTGTGGCCAAGTTGTCAGCAGATACAGCTCAGTCTTTGTTGTTAGTGGATGGAGAGATGGTGTTGATAGGAGCCATGGTGATGCAGAACCACCTTGCGTTAGACGTATTATTAGCAAAAGAGGGTGGAGTATGTAAAATGCTGAGGGTCCAACAGTTCTTTACTTAAATTCCAGACCAAAGTAAGGATATGAGGAAGTATATAAGTAAGATCGTTGAGATTCACCATGCGGTACATGATCTGGAGATGGAAGGCGTTTGGGACAAGGTTGGGAAAGGATTTGGAAAGATTGAAAGTTGGTTTGCCAACCTCAGTAAAGGAATTCTTGGTTACCTTCTGAGGTCCATCATTATAGTTGTGGTTTGTGCGATTCTCTTGGTTGGAGTGGTATGGGCCTATAAACGGCATAAGGCAGGACAGGCTGAGAGATCTCTTAGAGAGCGGGAGAGGAAAATGGCTTTGACTTCTGTTTAGGTCGATTCTCTCTACAGGGAGTAGTGATTGATTGTGATGACACTTGTCAGAGGGAGGGACTGATAGAGCGAGATAGTGCTCTTTAATTTGTAGGTGTGCATCATAATCACTAGTAGTTCAAACATACATTTATCCTTTTGTCGTATTAACATGAGACAGTAGAAGGTGCACTGTATTGTAAACAGTGGTGTGTTAGAGGAATTTCCATGTAAACATGTAGAAATGTAATGTTGTAATACATACATATTTAGTTGAAAAATTACCGTGTAGAATTTGTGTATGAGGCTTACAAAATGTACGTATTTGATGTGCTCATGTATCGTGCTGATTTAGAAATGCTTTGTAGAATATTCATTTATGTGTGATTTTCATAAGGCCTATGTGCCTTTCTCTTATGTTGGTCGATATCTGTAGGCCTGACATTTATTCTCCCTTACATCTTTCATAGAGGGGTAAAAGCTGAATTTCAGGTGCATGTTGGATTTGTTCTGTTCTCACTTTTCTTTTGCGGTGGAGAATTCATCCTTGTTTGTTCGTTTTAGGAGTCAGGCTCGAGGAGGAGAGGATACTTTTTATACAAGGAGTGCGGATAATGTGAGACTGTGTTCTTTCTCAGTTCAGAAGGCCTTGGAATCAAGGTCATCAAGTCAGGAGCTGGGAGTATCGAGACTAAATGGAAAATCATTTAAGAGGAGTGTCCACCTGAATGAAGTGATAGGAAGATGACCGGTGGGCGTGTTCTGTGATTTTGGTGTTTTGAATTAGGTGCAGTGCCCCAGGGGTTGAGTTAGAAGGAGATCGATGGTGAAGAAAGGAGCATCTTAGAACGAGCTCTGTAGCTTTATACTACTTGACCCATACAACGTGAGTGCACTTCTGAGGAAATCTTCACCCACTGACACCATTTCCTGACTTGCCTGCAAAATGCTAAGTAGGGATGTCACGTTAGTGGTAGAGAAGGGACAGACTAATGATTTTTACTTACAAATTTCAAATGAAGACTGATCTTGATGTGGGGGCAATCATTGCATGCATCCTGTTTTGGGAATTTGTCATTCTTTTCATGCTTCAGAGGCTTAAAAAGGATGTAGTTTTGGCTTTATATTCGTTCCAATGAAATTCTACAACCTCATCTTGAGCTATCTGTATGTTCTGTTATTTTTGGCTTTGTAATAAACCTATTAAACTTGCAGACCTGAGTCTGATTCTTCAGAGTCCAGATTCATTGAGCCCGTGAGTCAGATCTAATGAGTTATTTCTACCCTCTACACTTCTAAAGCAGGCACCAAAGATCCATCGGCTGAGGGTTCCAGAGTATTTTTAGGAGAGAGAACCTGGCACCTTCAAGTGAAACATGGAGAAGGGTGGGGCAGAAGCACAGTGGCTAATGAGAGCAACAAAGAGAGTGGTGGTAGTGGTGAGGGTGTGGGGGGTTAAGTAAACAAGGGAGACAGCTGGAAAACACATGCACTTTCAACCAAAAAGAAAAAAGTAGTGCCAGAAAAGAAAGTGGAGGAAAAACAAGTTCCATGCTCCCGGGGAGGGACAAACACAAGAAGAGGAAGGAAAGCCCATGCAAGGTAACTAATTAAAAGTATGCAAATGAGTGACAAAATCAAACCATGTTAAGCACTGTGTGGGCTCAAAGCCGACAGGAAGAAGACAATTGGTCTTTTTGCAAACAGACAGGTTGTGCGGACTGCTAGGCGAGACCTAAAAAACTGATCTGGAGGTGTTGCCATGCACTGTACATTGTGTAAAAAAATGGGCCAGCTTCTGTATATTATGCTATGGTGATGTTAGCTATAATTCCACAGTAGTGAGTTTTGCACAAAGTAAAATTCATTGAAAACCCTCTTGTGATTCCTAGAAATTGTGTCAACTGTAGGTCAATTACAGCGTATCACTTGTATGTCTTTTATTAAGAAAAGTATAACCACCAGTCTACTCGACCAGTGCAGCGCATTGCCACAACATTCTAAATGCAGTGTCATCTAATTTCCCGTGCGTTAAGTTTCTAGAAAGCTTAATATGCATTTATAAAATGAATGGTTTACTTTTACGTTTGTCTGCAACGTTATTCTTCCACAAACACTATTTTGACAAGATTTGTAAATGTTTTTTGTCAAGTTCATATTACTTTAAATTGGAGCAATTACAGAAATGTTATATTAAAACAAAACATGCAAGTCAATATTCAATGGAAAGTTTTGCATATATGTAATCTGAAACCTTTTTGTGCAGATCCCATGCTTTCATTTATATAAATTACATTGGTCAGAGTGCAGGCACAGCAGAAGTATATGGGAATTTCTCTAAAAGGCTTGTTTTTAATGGTTTACTGTTCTGCTGTTAGTTTACTGTGAAGAATACTCTTACTTATTAAGCACTCACTAAACGAATTATCGGATTAAAGATTCAATTTTTAGACTTTCAAGTCAAAAAGTCATCTATAAAAGTGACTGTTGATATAAGGGAAGGGACATTGTAGACAATGACGGGGCTCTCGCTTTAGGTCGCTGAGACATGTGGACTAGCGGGTACGCTGCCACTTTTAAACATTTTGCAACCATGGTAGACTAACAGCAAGAACAGTAAGAAAACACTAAATTATCTTCAATCAGTTAATAGCTGTGTCTTCCATGGCTATTTTTCGATAAAGATTTTTTTTTAAATCCACTCTTTACCGCGCGTTAGGGTTTATACACACACCCAACATTGTAAGGCTTCGGCTGTAGTGCAATGTTTTTTGCCCTAATTTACTCTTCCTTCACTTTATTTCTTCAAAACACCATATAAAAGTTTCTTTAATTATAATCTGTTTTTAATTCTCTACAATATGAAGTAAAAAAGCTGAAACGGCCATTGGAAGAAGTCAGCCACTACAAAAACTGTAGAACAGAAACTAATCAAAAGAGGGAATCAGAAACGAATCAGAATGTAAGAGATTACTCGACCATAAACTCTGGATGCTACATATGATCAAAAATTACATGACTGCAGTGGGTTTTTGCTATTTGCAGCATCACCATACGGGTCAGTCTGGGGCTGTCTTTCCACTGCCCTGACCTCTCATACTTTCCTCCTTTACAGGGGCTTCATTGTTGGCTTTTGAGCCAGGAATGATCATGGATGGGGTGCTCCACTTGTTCGATGACAGATTATGATCTCGCTCTGTCACCTTCAGTCCTCAAAGTGCCACTTTCCAGTATCTTTATTAGGATGCTCTCGCACAGGTTTGTTTGTTGTACCATAGAATGGTTAGCGCGTAGAACGGACTATAGATTTAGTAGAGTTGAGACCAGGCTTCTCCAATGAGTAGCTCGTGATCTTCTGGTAGCTCTCCAGCTACTGTAAGTAGCTCTCCTGTGTGCAACCAAGCGAACTAAATTAAAAGATGTACCTTGGTAGAATTAATATATGTACACCATAATTTAAAAGTGTATTTGAGAGAGAATATGTGTATTTTCATAACTATGGATAGCTGGAGAAAGATGGTTTAATTTCCTAAATATATTTGAAGTGGACATTTGAGTGATAAATCATGCTGGTCTGAGAGGCTTATTACTCACATGATTACTTCGGTGCCAGGGGCATTGCAAGTATGGCTGTTCTACACGATTCATATACAGGCCTTCCTAGTCAATAAAGCTTTGTTTACATTACTGCTGGCAGTCCTGCCTGATGCTCTGAAGTGATATCTGTTGCTAATTGTGCATGTGGTGGCCACCAAGGTAATCTTGCCTGATTTGGTCACCATTAAAATACTAATAGTTGCTCAGTAGGCAAGACCCCTGACCTCCTGATCAGAGACCTGCTCTCCCCCAGCAGCTCCGCTGTCAAGTGCCACCGCTCCGGCACTGTGCTTTGGGCGCTGCTGCCCAGGTAGGTGTTGAGGCCCTCCTCCACCCGCAGGCTCCTGCTTGCGCCTCATTACGGGTGGCCCAGTGGGAGTGTTCGTGCGCGACGCGTCAAATTCCCCTTTCGGCACAGACCAACTATCATAGCATCAAATTCACTCAAATACATTCATTGGTGGGGCCCATAACACCAATATACTCCATAGCTCTGTTTTCCTGAGGGAAATACGCTTCCAAACGCTGACATGAAAGGAATACCTTTACCTTACTCTTAAACACATTGACCTCAGACCTAAGATATCCCTCTCATAAGGAGATGGATCATTTAGTTGTTTGAAGGTTTAGATTCACAGTCATTTATCTAGTTTTAGATCCCATCAAAATCTCCTCTTAAATAATTGACACAACACATTTGTCAATTAATCAAATATTCTTTTATCTAAGAAATATTGCAAGAAACGTTATAAATCATCATCAGCATTTTAGGGCATCATATTTACCTATTCTGGCTAAAGTCGTCCTCCAAGTCAATCAGTCAAGGAAGAATTTATTCAGCAAAGTTAGGCCGCAATTCAGTCTCTCAAAGATTCAGGATAACAGCTGTCCAGCAGTGTCACTGTCCTCTCCGTCAGCATAACGTCAGGAAATCGAGTTCGTCAAAGAAGAGCGTGTCGATCAGCGATAGCGTTAGCGTTTTTGAGCCTAATTCCCTACCTACTTTTATAATGAAAATAATGTCAAAAAGTATCAAGATCGGGGTTTAGAGAGTCCTGATTGGTCCATTTGGGGTAGCGGGGTACAGTTCTCAGGGTGTCGAATGATGAAGTCATCAAACTTGCTTGTTCCGGCTTTTAAATTGAGCTTTGTCTTTGGTCTTGGATGGGTTCCCGGAGCGTCCTTGAAAGGTACATGTTCGCCCGGGGTCAGGTCCAGGCCACTGCTGCTGGCGGTGACGCCTGCGCACTTCACCCAGAACCTCGTGTTGTCAGGGCAGTCACGTTTAACGTCTCATTCAGCCATCTTGTTTAGGCCGAAATGGTCAACTTAAGCAAAAGAAACACAAAAACGTAATGAAAACATAGAAATGGCTAATAAAATGTTATCCCCTTGCTAATACCCATATGTGTGTGTATTTATCTAGCAGAAGCAACACTCAGAGCGGTTTATACTCACTGAATAAAGCACAAATCACAAATACATCACCAAAGTGACATAACATGCAATATTCTAGTTTTCTACTATTAATATGCATACTCAAGTTAGTTTACAATTAATATAGCCATGCAAGGTGCAATTTCCACGTGTAATTCTTTTGTTAATATAGTTGATGAGTTATCACTTCAAACAAATTAATAATATTACAATTAATTGATTATTCGGATTAATATAAACATGCAGAATGGGGGGGTATACAACATTTTGTGTTACCCGCTCCAGCAATCCCACCTTTGGTGATTATATCACCACACTAATTAAACATTTTGTATCCATTTCACGCAAATTTAAATTGATTTCTTGTTTCGTTCATATTTCAGTTTCCCCTGTTTCTTCTCTTTTTGCTCTTTTATACATGCTATCCTTTAACTCACGGTTACTCATAGTACGGCCCGCGGCCCGGCATGCCTTCCTTGGCGGCCCGCGGACCTTGCAGACATCCTACCTGTGTTAAAAAAAAAAATTAAATAGTGTTAGCAAACACTGCCGGGTGCAGCAGCCCGGACTCAGACTCTGCTCTGTGGGGGCCGGGGGATTCCAGTGATTGTCAAAGTGGAGATGCAGGGGCCTAAGAGGTGAAATACAACAAAGCTTTATTAACATGTAAATGGTCTTTTAAAGACCTGTGAAGTACTCGAGTGCGACTGTGTGCGCGCGCTGGGAAGCTGTCTCAGCCCGGGCTGAGGGCTGACACACACGAGGTGAGATGACAGAGGGAGACAGAGTGAGACAGAGGGGGAGAGAGAGAGACAGAGGGGGAGAGAGAGAGACAGAGGGGGAGAGAGAGAGACAGAGACAGAGGGGGAGAGAGAGAGACGGGGAGAGAGAGAGACAGAGAGAGGGGGAGAGAGAGAGACAGAGACAGAGGGGGAGAGACAGAGGGGGAAAGAGAACCAAGCAACAACAGAGTAAACTCTACCCTTGCAATTTAGTGATGTACAGTGTATCATACATAAAGTAAACAGAAAATGACACCCAAGTCAGATTGAAGTATTATGGCATACAAACACTTGAGAACGCCCAACTAAATAATACAACTCTTATTTATTTCATTTGTTAGTGTCACTTTTTATAGTAGATAAATAGAATTTGTTGATTTTTTATACAAAAATGGTCACAATGAACAAAACACAAGGTGCATTGTAACAAAATATAAATAAAGGTGTTGAACACATACAGTTAATATCAGAATTTTAAACAAAAAGGAATATACCACAGGGAGGAATACAAACAACAGGTTCCCAGACGGGGGAGAAAGGTAAAGGAATATTTTTTGATCAGAACTGCATACACTCAAATTCAAACAGCTCACATTCATACAAAATTATAAAATTCATCCAACAACAGACCAAAAGACTCTTGTGGGCCCAACTCAAAGCAGTAACATCAGTGATCCCACGATATTCCGATGGTTTTTCTGGATAAATGTCGAAACACTCATCTAGGGTACATAATCAATGGGAATGGAGAGGGCCCAGCTAAACAACGCCGACGCGCGTTTCGGTGAGACAACTCCAGCTCTGGAGTACCACCTTCTTCAGGGCGTAAGAAAAACAAAACCCACACAGAGTGGGACCTGTTGAAAAATAAGAATAAACATAGACATAAAAGTATAATGAAACTGAACAAAAAGATGAATCAGGGATATATACAAAGACACAAAAATGTATGCCAAATAGCGACCAAAGAGTAACGAGCTCCAACATGGGTGTCATATCCTTGAGGATAAATACATAAACTAATTTATTTAATACTATTTAAATTAGAAAGTGATAAACAGGCACCATAGCGGTAGTTGAAAGAGTGAAGAACAGTCAAAAAAATGGATGGAAGAAAAAAGAAAGAAAAGATAAAGGAAGAAAAAAAACACTAAAAAAAGACGAATCCAGAGTCATCTATCTAGGTTTTATATAAACAAATTATACAGACTGATGAATAGACATAAATTGGCGCAGGAATATAAATACACATAGGAGCTTACCTGCGTAGGAATAGAAAAAGGAGCTAAATGTTCTAGGAGTGGCTCAATCAGGCAGATATAGGCATAAAGTGGATTGAACGCTGTCCCCACTTGTCCTATTACTTTGTCCTATTTTCGGTTTGGTAAACAGTGAACAAATCCAAAAAGGAGGTCCTACTGGGATCTAGGATAAGGAAAAAGAACCCAGAAAAAACGAGGATGTGAATATGAGTGCAGACCCGCTGTAGGTCCTTAATTGGCTGTCGATGAAATAGAGTTAATTCTATATCAAGGCAAGTCTACAAAGAATGAAAAGGGAACAGAGCAATTCACTGGAGAGTGATTTGTGCGATTCGTAACTGGACACAGGACTGATACATACAACGAGTTTCTAACTTAAAACCAAAAAGGTTGGCCTGATGGACGAAAGAGCAGCTCACCTGAGCCCAGATGGCTGTTCCGCGAGCCCGCTTAAAGGTGCAAACAATGACAAGGTTCAAACGGCGTTTTCAAGGTAGCAGGGTCATAACGGTCCACGGGCCCGTTTCGAAGGGTAAACAGTCGCGGGATGCAAGTGGCGTTTTCAAAATACCAAGACCATAAGTATCTTTTAACTGAAAATTCAAACAGAGGAAAAAAGGAAAACAGAAATAAGTCAAAGCCAAAAAAAGATCCCAGACTAATACGCAAAAGGAGCAGTCGAGCTATAAGAGTGGAACTAACCCAGAGGGCCACACTCGAAGAAAAACCCCTGTCAGTATATTCACACAGAAAATACCTTGATAGTAAATTTCAGAGTCGGAGCTCGAGCAGCCGTAAACCAAATGATGCGACCCCCAAAAGGATGGTTGCGAGGGAGAGTCCATCGCCGAAATCGCATTTGAATTCTCCAGGTGAGCCCCTCCCACACCGTTAGCGAATCGAGGAAGAAGGCGTTACAGGTAGCACGAATCACGCAAGAAAGGTAGCGAGGGAGACTATCACAGAAGCCGAATACGCGTTCTCCCGACAGGCACCTCCCACATCGTTAGCTAATCAAGGTGGAGGGCGTAACAGATAGGACCCGTAAGCAAAGAGAAAATATACCAATAATAAAGCAAATAAGCAGACTGATAATGAAGAAGAAAAAGAAGAAATCAATAAGTATAGACATGCCTACGTGGTTTAACTCGATCGTCATGTATCAAAGGATCCAAAGAACAAAATTAAAAAATATAACTAATCCGCAAATAAAACGGAAAAGTCTAAGGGAAAAACAATAACAAGGGACCAGAATCGCGGACCAAAAAATAGAGGGGTTAGAAACATAAATAAAGAAGTACTGGATAAAAAAGACGACGTCAAAGTAGAACAAATAATCGAGGTCAAAGAAATCAAAGGAGAAGGTATGAAAAAGGAATATAATAAGAGAAAAAGCAGATAAATATAAAATTATAAACTGAGAAAGTTGTATACAAAATATGAAGTCAAAAATCATGAAAATTCTTATAGAATAGCATTTTCCCATGGAAGGGATTCGTTGAGGCCTCTGTTCTTAGAATCAAGGACAAAAATCCAGAAAACTTCGCGTTTTCTACGCAGGTTGGACATGCATTTTTTCCAAAATAGTCCATCTTCGATCTTCCTCCTTATGATCCTTCTCTGCCCAATGGCCCACCAGAGGAGCCGCATGCTTGAGCCGTCTGATGTTAGATTTGTGCTCACCAATTCGAATTCTAACCTCTCTCGAGGTTTTCGCCGACATAGGTGAGCGGGCAGGGACATTGGATTGCATAGATACAGTTAGATGTCCTGCAGTTGGTCATCTCTTTAAGGACCGCAGTGAAGCCATTCACGCAGAATGAAATACCAATTATGGCATTGGCACAGGCATGGCATGTGCCACATTTGTGGTTGCCCCTCACCGGTGATGATCCTTCATCCTTCAATCGACTTTTGCAGTCATGTTTTCTGGTCAGAGATCTTCGCTTTAACCAGTAAATTTCTGAGGTTCTTGTTTCTGCGGAAGGCAAAAACTGGTTTGGGCAGGGCCAATGATTGTTCGCCCAGATTCAAAAGGTGCCACTCAGAGTTTACAATCTGTCTGATCTTATTATTGAAGGGAGAATGTCTGGTGACACAGACAAGTTTATCCTCCGATTTCTGACATTTGCTCTGAAACATGGAGTCTCGATTGTAGAAACGTGCTCTTTTCATCGCGTTTCTGACCAGCCTGGTAGGATACCCTCCGTCAATGAATTTCTGTTTCATGGTCTCTGCATTGTGGAGGTAATCCTTGATGGAGGTACAGTTTCTGCGTAAACGCAGAAACTGACTGAAAGGAATACCATCCTTCTGACTTCTGGGATGGAAACTTTCGAAGTGAAGAAGGGTATTTCTGGCAGTCGGTTTAGTGTAAAGGGACACCGAAAGCTTGAATTCATGGTGACCCACCCAGACATCAAGGAATTCAAGCTTTGAAGTGCTAAAATGGGCAGTGAACCTGATGGGGAAAGAGAGACAGAGGGGGAAAGAGAGACAGAGGGGGAAAGAGAGACAGAGGGGGAAAGGGAGACAGAGGGGGAAAGGGAGACAGAGGGAGGCAGGGAGACAGAGGGAGGCAGGGAGACAGAGGGAGGCAGGGAGACAGAGGGAGGCAGGGAGACAGAGGGAGGCAGGGAGACAGAGGGAGGCAGGGAGACAGAGGGAGGCAGGGAGACAGAGGGAGGCAGGGAGACAGAGGGAGGCAGGGAGACAGAGGGAGGCAGGGAGACAGAGGGAGGCAGGGAGACAGAGGGAGGCAGGGAGACAGAGGGAGGCAGGGAGACAGAGGGAGGCAGGGAGACAGAGGGAGGCAGGGAGACAGAGGGAGGCAGGGAGACAGAGGGAGGCAGGGAGACAGAGGGAGGCAGGGAGACAGAGGGAGGCAGGGAGACAGAGGGAGGCAGGGAGACAGAGGGAGGCAGGGAGACAGAGGGAGGCAGGGAGACAGAGGGAGGCAGGGAGACAGAGGGAGGCAGGGAGACAGAGGGAAGCAGGGAGACAGAGGGAAGCAGGGAGACAGAGGGAAGCAGGGAGACAGAGGGAAGCAGGGAGACAGAGGGAAGCAGGGAGACAGAGGGAAGCAGGGAGACAGAGGGAAGCAGGGAGACAGAGGGAAGCAGGGAGACAGAGGGAAGCAGGGAGACAGAGGGAAGCAGGGAGACAGAGGGAAGCAGGGAGACAGAGGGAAGCAGGGAGACAGAGGGAAGCAGGGAGACAGAGGGAAGCAGGGAGACAGAGGGAAGCAGGGAGACAGAGGGAAGCAGGGAGACAGAGGGAAGCAGGGAGACAGAGGGAAGCAGGGAGACAGAGGGAAGCAGGGAGGGGGAGGGAGTGAGTGAGAGTGAGTGAGAGTAAGTGAGAGTGAGAGAGAGTGAGAGAGAGTGAGAGAGAGTGAGAGAGAGTGAGAGAGAGTGAGAGAGAGTGAGAGAGAGTGAGAGAGAGTGAGAGAGAGTGAGAGAGAGTGAGAGAGAGTGAGAGAGAGTGAGAGAGAGTGAGAGAGAGTGAGAGAGAGTGAGAGAGAGTGAGAGAGAGTGAGAGGGAGTGAGAGAGAGTGAGAGAGAGAGTGAGAGAGAGAGTGAGAGAGAGTGAGAGAGAGTGAGAGAGTGAGAGAGAGTGAGAGAGTGAGAGAGAGTAAGTGAGAGTGAGAGAGAGTGAGAGAGAGTGAGAGAGAGTGAGAGAGAGTGAGAGAGAGTGAGAGAGAGTGAGAGAGAGTGAGAGAGAGTGAGAGAGAGTGAGAGAGAGTGAGAGAGAGTGAGAGAGAGTGAGAGAGAGTGAGAGAGAGTGAGAGAGAGTGAGAGAGAGTGAGAGAGAGTGAGAGAGAGTGAGAGGGAGTGAGAGAGAGTGAGAGAGAGAGTGAGAGAGAGAGTGAGAGAGAGTGAGAGAGAGTGAGAGAGTGAGAGAGTGAGAGAGAGTAAGTGAGAGTGAGAGAGAGTGAGAGAGAGTGAGAGAGAGTGAGAGAGAGTGAGAGAGAGAGAGAGAGTGAGAGAGAGTGAGAGAGAGTGAGAGAGAGTGAGAGAGAGTGAGAGAGAGTGAGAGAGAGTGAGAGAGAGTGAGAGAGAGTGAGAGAGAGTGAGAGAGAGTGAGAGAGAGTGAGAGAGAGAGTGAGAGAGAGTGAGAGAGAGAGTGAGAGAGAGAGTGAGAGAGAGAGTGAGAGAGAGTGAGAGAGAGTGAGAGAGAGTGAGAGAGAGTGAGAGAGAGTGAGAGAGAGTGAGAGTGAGAGAGAGTGAGAGAGAGTGAGAGAGAGTGAGAGAGAGTGAGAGAGAGTGAGAGAGAGTGAGAGAGAGTGAGAGAGAGTGAGAGAGAGTGAGAGAGAGTGAGAGAGAGTGAGAGAGAGTGAGAGAGAGTGAGAGAGAGTGGTGTATGCCGGGTCTGGTGGCTCAGTGGACGAAGGAGTCTGCTGCAGGGACCTGTGTTCAACCTCATGGTCACCATTTTTTTGCTTTAGCCCCGCCCCTCCCCCTCTGACCCCGCTCCCACCGGTGCGGCCCTCGGCCACAAACCACACTGTAAATTTGGCCCCCAAGAGAAAGTTTGTGAGTAGCCATGCTTTAACTCTTTTAGTTCTATTTCTTCAAATTCTCTTTCTTGTTTCTTATCTCTTCTCCTTAAGTTTTCTCTTTTTATTCTTTTCTGGTTTTTATTCTTTCTACAACAAATACAACCTAGTCTAATTATTAATACTAAAGTAATCACACATGTTAATGGAAATAATATCTTACCTAAAAATGTATTACCTAGTTTTACTACAAAGTTTTTAATAGCGGATATTTTCTTACCAATCTTCTCCCAAACACCTTCAACCTCCAGTGGTACAATTTTGTCATGCAATTCTGTAATATTCTTAATATAAATTTTCAAATCTTTACTTTCGTCAGGAATGTAAGTACAACAATGTTGAACTTTCAGCATTCCATAGACTCCACCCTCTTTTGCCAGTAAAATATCAAGGGCAAGTCGATTTTGCATTACCATAGCATGCATGGCAACCATTTCAGTATTTACCAATAAGAATCCTCCAGCGATCCACTACTGTTGAAAGTTTTCTAATTTTGTTCACATTCAGAGATATTCCCACTGCGGGTATCAGTGCTCCAAAAATGTCACCCGCAATTTCAGTCCAAGATTCTCTCTTACTACGTGCTAAATAACTACCTAAACTATGTACACCATCTTCTCCTCTATCCATGTGAAAAATCTTTGGAAAAACCAGGCCAATATAACATGTGCCATACCAATGGTCTGGCAAACGATAATATGTCCTGTTCCCACAGATAAAATACAGTCCTGGAAAGACTGGATCTCTTCCACCTTTAAATCCCCATCCTCCCATGATCCGGTATGTATCATGGCACTCACTATTCCCTAGGAAATAATTGTCATACGCCGTCTGATTCCTTCTTAAACACAATTTCCCTTTCTGAGGCCAATCTAAAGCCATAGTTGGACTCGTTTCTCCTCTTAAATGTTTCTCCGTTTCTACATCCCAAACCGTTTTCTCCACTTTCCCTACTGAAACCTGCCTTTGCATTTTCAATCTCCTTTCTTCAACCATATCCAAAAATGTCTTCTCCTCTTTCTTTAAACTGCAAGTCAAGTTATTTCTAAATATATATTCTAAGGTTAGTTCATTTGTCTAAGAAAAATTCACCCAATACTTTTACAGGTTTTACCTTGTTTAGTTTGTTAATTGCTGGTACTTGTGAAAATATAGTATCTACATCTGAAAAATAATACTCTAATTTACCTGTTTGATAAAATAAACTAGCTATTACACTACAAGTTATTCCATATGTTACAGGAAGGTGATAAGTCACTCCTTCAGATACAGATGCAGGTAATTGCATTCATACGTAGCAATCCCTTACATCCATTGTTTTTACATATTCATACAACAACTTTGAAAACACAGTTAGAAAAATCTGTTATTGACCTGTCTTTATGTAAATAGTTTTTATCTATTCTAGTTGGAACTACCTTTTGAACTTTCCCTATATTAGTAATGTTATCACTATGTCCTTCTAATGTATCAACAGTAACTTTAAATGAAATTAGCAGAGCAAGAATACTCCAAAGAAGCATTAATAATCCTGTACAACAACAACACATTTTGCACAATCTTCTAAGGAAGGTACATCTACTTTTGCTACTTTCTATGTTTGCCATCTTTTCTAAATGAGCCGTGTCTTTTGACTTAGCCTCTTCTACTTCACAACTAGTTTCTCACCCAAGGCTTCTAAGCACCTACGTGGTTCTACCAGTTTTTGTCTCAGTATTTTATTGTTTTTCCATCAGTAACTTCCTTGTCTCATTCAGTTTGGCATCTCATCATCTTTCACCTTCCCTTCGTTTTCAACATACAGGTTGTCCTGAACATCCGCTTCTTCTCCAATATCGGACAAGATAACTCTCAGGATTTCCGATTCTTCGTCTTCCTCAACCACTTCTGGTACAACCACCTCTGCATTTCCTTGGCTATCCGCCTCTTCCTTCACTTCAGGCAGGGCCACATATGTCCATTCCGGTGATTTATACTTCTGGTTAGGTTTCCTTGTTCTTTTGCTTTCTTTGACTATTTGTTCTTCTTCCTTCGATTTTTCCTGACTCGTTACTTCATTCACCTGTTCAGCTCTTGGTGAATTTACACGTGTCAATCGATATCTCAGTCTCTTTATTTTGTTTGGCCACACCTCGTCTTTGGCCACTCTTTTCAATTTACTCCCTTTATCATTCTTTTCAGTTCTCCAAGCTCTCTTTCTCAGAACTCAGCCTTCTGGTATTTCATCTTCACTTTCCTCAGACTCTGTTTCAACTTGCTTTTTACCTTCAACCAGTTCTTTTTCCACCTCTTTTGTTTTCCCTACTTCTGTCCCTCCTCGAATCTCCGTCACGCAATCTTCCTGCTGACTACTTGTCCCTGCTTCTAACTGGATGTTGGAGTTCCCTACACCTCCTCGGGGGTCTTCCGCAATAATCTTTCCCTCTCTCTCTGTATCTGGCACCTGTCCATCTAAAGGTGTTTCAGGTGGAATTTCTCTCAATCCTTCATCTGGCACTTCTTTCTCACGGATTTCTTTTATTGTCTCTCCACTGTCCTTTTCTGTGTTCTTCCTCTGTTCTTTCTTGGACGAATGTGCTCTTTGTTCTGTCTCCGAGTCTGAACTGGATTCAGAAATCTGTAACCAGGGAGTTACTTCTGGGGACCAAAGTTAACCTTGGCTCGGTCTCCCCCCTTTCAGAGTTTTCTCCTTCTTTATCTTTTGGCTCTCCGTCATCTGACTCAGTACTGGATTCTGACTCATCAAAATTCTCCTTTTCTTTACAATCAACTGGATTTGGAATTCTGAAAGTATGACTTGCATGGATCCAGTTCTTCAATCCAGCACACTTCACAGCTGTTGTGGTGGTGGTCAAGATGACTTGCCTTGGTTCCCCCACCTGGGAACCAAACAGTTTCTTCTTCTGTGTACTTTTATCCTTACCCAGTAACCTGGGCTTAGATCATGAGCTGGCTACTTTTCAAGAGTGGTAGCATCTGCTCCAACCTGATGAAACGCAGAATGAACTCCGTCAGCCAGGCTTTTACAGTATTCCAATACCATGTCATCAGTTATTGTTATCAGCTTGTTGACTGGTATAAATACATGTCTCATTGCGCGTCCCATGAGGATCTCATGAGGACTTAAACCAGTAGTTCTGTCTGGTATTGATCTAATAGTCATGAGTACTAGAGGCAAGACATCGGGCCATTTCATACCTGTGGCTAAACACATTTTCCCTATTCTGTTTTTGATAGTACCATTCATTTGTTCTACTACACCAGAAGCCTCTGGTCGGTAGGCACAATGCAGTTTTTGTCGTACATTTAATGCTTCAAATCAGTTTTATGATCTCATTATGAAAATGTCCTCCTCTGTCTGATTCAATTGTTATTGGGAACCCAAACCTAGGTATAAATTCCCTCAACAATAATTTTGCCACTGTCATTCCATCAGGTCTTCTTGTTGGGAACGCCTCTACCCACCTGGAGAATAGGCACACCATCACCAAAACATACCTCAACCTGTTACAAGGAGGCATTTCAATGAAATCTACTTGCATTCTGGTGAAAGGTCCTCCCTCTCGACCTATTGTTCCTAGACTCACCACTGTTTCTCTTCCTGGATTGTACTGCTGACAAATTAGACATCTTTGACAAATACTTTCCGCCACAAGCCTAAACTTGGCATTATACCAAGTTTGTTTAAAAGACCTAATCATGGCGTCTCTCCCTATATGCCCCTGTCCATGATACATCCGTGCTATGGCAGACATCATGCTATCAGGCATAACTGGTCTTCCATCTCGATAGACCCACACATGATCTTTCTCTTGGTGCGCATCCTGCTTTTACCCACTGTTTTACTTCTTCCTCTCCTGCTTCTTCCTGCAATTGTCTTACCTCATTCCATGTTCCCACAGTGTTAGTAAACATGGAGAAACAAGAAATCATTTCCTTTCCCGATTGATTGAATTCTGATTTCGTGCACAATACTGTGCCATGTCATTGGCAAATGTATTTCCAGTGGCAATGTAATCACCACTGCGACTATGAGCAGCACATTTTACCACAGCCAATTGCCTAGGCAGCTGTATTGCCTCAAGCAACTTTCCAACCACTTCAGCATTCTTAATGGGAGTTCCACTTGGTCAGGAAACCTCTTTGCAGCCAAATGTGGCCAAAATCATGGACCACCCCATAGCCATACTGGCTATCAGTTATCACAGTCTCACACTTTTCCCAATCTTACATGCTCTCGTCAGGGCAACAAGTTCAGCTACTTGGGCCGACCTTACTCCTTTCAAATAGGATGCTTCCATCACTGCTGCGACTGTACATACCGCATATGCTGCACTCCGCACTCCATCATCTGTTCTTAAACAAGATCCATCAACAAACATGACAATCACTTTCTGGTAAAGGGTCATTTTTTATGTCAGGTCTTGGTTTTGTACAAAAGTCAAGTACATCCAAACAATCAAGATCTGCTTCATCTCTTCCCTCCACATGCTCTACATCAGGCAACAATGTTGAAGGATTCACGTTCACGCATCTCACAAGACTCACATTTGTTGCACCCAAAATTACCTTTTCATACTTAGTCAGTCGGCTATGCGTCATATACTGAGTACGACTGCTTGTTAAAAGAATCGCCACATCATGAGGTACAAACACTTTCACAGGGTATCCCATCACAATGCCCTCACTCTGTTCCAAACTTCGACATGTAGCAGCTACTGCTTTCAGACACCCAGGAAGGGCTACAGCTACTGGGTCCAACATGGATGAAAAATATGCAATTGGTTTCCTCAGTTTTCCATGCTTCTGTACTAGAACAGAGAGTGCACATCCATTTCTCTCACTGCAATACAACTCGAACTCTAGTCAGGCATACCTAATGCTGGCGCTTCACACAAGCCTTCTCTCAACTTCTTGAATGCTGCCAACTCCTCTTTATTCAAATCAATTGGATCTCTCGCATTACTTCTTGTCAATCGTACCAAAGGTTTTGCAATCAACGAAAAGTTACCTATCCACTGATGACAATATCCAACCATTCCAAGAAACATTCTCACTTCTCTTTGGGTCATTAGTGGACTCATTCTTTTTATGATCCTGATTCTGTCTATTGTTATTTTCCTGTGTCCTTTCTCAATGCTGTGTTCCAAATATTGGCCTTCTTTCTTACAAAATTGTAATTTCGATGGTGACACTTTTAGTCCTCCATCTGCCAAATGATTCAGCAAAGCTACCATGTCTACCTCACAAGCTTCACCAGTTTTCGATTGCCACAAGTAGGTCATCTATATACTGGACTAGTACTGAATTTTCAGGCATTTCTAGACTCTCCAAAGACTTCTTCAATAGCCGATTAAATATTGAGGGGCTTTCTGTATACCCCTGTGGAATTTGGCACCACGCCAAAATACGCTCACCGAAACGAAATGCAAATATTTGCTGACTGTCATGGTGCAATGGGTTGGAAAACAAAGCATGGCACAAATCAATCACTGTGTACCATTCTGCGTCATGAGGGATCTGATATAAAATCACAGATGGATTCGGTACAATGGGACAACATGGTACAACAATTTTGTATCTTTTTCAGATCTTGTACTATTCTGAACTTCCCACTAGGCTTTTTCAGTCCCATTATTGGTGAATAACATGGGCTACTCATTATTTCTCTCAAAATTCCTTGTTTTATCATTTTCTCAATCACAGGAGTAACTCCTTCAATTATTTCAAGGGTCAATTTATATTGTGGGACATTTGGATAACATACTCCTTTTACAGTTATTTTTACTGGATCTACATTCTTCATCAATCCTACATCTTCTCCTGTGAAGTCCCAAAGTTCTGCTTTTACTGATTGTTTCAATTCTTTTGGTAGTTCGTCAGGGTTGAAAACAGCATAGGTTCCTGTAACCTCTTTCTCTCTATTTGCCAATGTCATTTTATACAGCACATCTTCATCTGGTGGTTCAAAGGCTATTCCACCTGGAGTACAAAATATAGTGCAATTCATGTTGCACAATAAATCTCTACCTAATAAGTTCACAGGACTGGTATCGCACACTACGAATCTGTGCATTTCAGAAAATGTCCCTATACTAACTTTCACTGGTTCTGTAAGGTAAGTTTTAATCTGTCTGTTGGACACACCAACTACTTGGATCGTTTCATCCGAGAGAGGAAGATTCTTGACATCAGCTGATCTAACAGTTGATCGAGTAGCACCAGTATCAACTAGGAAAGTAATATTTTCATTAACTTTTCCATCTACAAATGGGCCTGTCTGGTCTACTTCTAGAGTTGCGCCAAGTACGCACTCCTCTTCCTCCCTTCGGCACCGTCAATAACCCTCTTCTGAATCGCTTTCATCGCGTTGCAGCCAATACTGCGAAGCAGCGCTAGCGCGTTGCGGCTTATTTACCTGTTCTTCGTAGTAGAATCCATTCTCCTTACTATACTTCTGGCAATTTTTGTTCTGTGGAAAAGGTGGTTTTGGCACCCGATTCTGTTGTGTTACACCCTACTGTTGTCGTTGCTGTTGACCACTCGCCTCATTCTGCACCTGTGGATTCAAGGATGAATTTTCATCATTAGTACTTGGCGGATTCTTACACTCTGATTTCCAATGCCCTATCCTACCGCAATTATGACATGGAAATTTCTTTTTAGCTTCCTCAATATTCCCTTTATTTTTCCCAGGATTAAATCTTTGTTTTGACCCAGATTGTTCCACTAATTGTGCTTCCTGTCTCTCTGCTACTTTTACCTGTGCCCACATTGCCTTCTCTTTTTGTTTTCGCTGTTTTGCTTCAATTTCATCACTGAAATATTAAGCATGTCTCAATACTTCGTCTATTTTCTTATTTTGCCAATCTACTGTATGCTGCTTTATCATTTCACTAATTTCTGGACGAAGACCATGTACAAATCTGTATACGAAATTACTCAAATCCTTGTCACTCAAATTTTCATCTCCACTGAATTGTTTAAAGGCTAAAATTAACCTCTCATAATAGACATGTACTGATTCTTTGCTTTCCTGATGTGTTCTGTCAATTTTCACCCAATCTGTCTCTTTAGGGGGTACCTTGTTCTTCAAAAATGCCATAACCTGTTCATATTTCTTCATTACCTCGGGGTCTGGAGCTCCTGTCTTAGGATCCCTTGGGTATTCCTGTGTCGGCCAATCTATTACTATTTTGCATTCTGTCCATAGATCTGCTGGTACAATGTCAAACAAACTATTCAAAGTGTTGTGCATTAATTTGGATAGCTTCACTAATCTGTCCACCTGTCTATACCACTCAATGGGTTTTTCACGCAGTCGAGGGAAGTCATTCGTAAATGACAAAATATCCTGTCTAGTCCATGGGACATGCACATATCTTCCTCCCGCAATCACTCTCATAGGGTATTCTGTCACAACCTTCTCTTTTTCTGTCATAGGATAGGCTGAAAAGGTTTTGTCTGAAACTTCGTCTCGCTTACGATACAATCTGCTCTTCCATTTGTCCACATCTCCCCATTTCTCAACAAAATAATTATATCCTTAATCTGACCTATTCGTCCTGTGGTATTCATGTTTTCAATGTCTTTTTCGGTGAAATCTACTCGATAGGGTTTCTGTAGGGCTTTTACCTTTTCAATATCAATACCCATCTCATTTGCCACTTCTTTTAATTTTTCATGTAGACTTTTTGCTCTCCATGTTACACTTTTGCACAGAAATAACTCCTCATCATGGTAAGTTTTTAATTTCTCTGTCGGAATTGTTCATACTTAATTCTTCCAGTACCATTCGTAATTTAGCTACATCTATTGACTGAGATTCCTTGTCTTTCTTTTGCAAGCTTCTCAACCATTCACTCAACTCCTCTGTAGACGGTCCTACTGGCTTCTCTACATTTCCTTGTCCAAAATCTTTTTGTGTTTCTGACATCGTCTCCATCAATGTCATACGTTTCTCTGCACAGTTCTGACCTACAAACTGGTTATTTGAAAAATTCGGTTCAATCATACTCCTAGTCCGTCTCCATGGATTCTCACTCTGACTCATTCTTGGTTGTTCAACCGGTTTATTACTTTTATAAGGCACTGTCAAACAATGTTCACAGTCTTTCTGCTTGTCAAAAATAGGCATTACTGGACCTATCGTTACTGGTACAGTTACTGCTTCCAAATTCTTAGTCAGTTCTCTTATTTTCTCAGTTAATTCTAGGGTTGTTTTTGCTAATTCTGCTGAATTTTCTCCATTCAATCTTTCTCCAGACTTCTTTTCTACCTCTCTAATAGGATTGTTTCTTCCCAAATCTTGAAACTCTGGTTCCGATTTTATGATTCGTACAGTTTCTTTCATTGGGGCACTTGGAGTTAATTTTTCTGGTTCTGGTTGGTATGGTGGTGGATTCTTTTTTTTTTTTTTTTAAACTTTGTTTATTGAGATTTTTGGTTCAATTTCACATACATACAGAAAGAAAAAACATATGCAGGTTCAAATGGCAATGTGGATTAATCGTCACATGAGCATCATATGTACCTCTTCCCCAGGGGGCGAACGAGTCCCGTTACACAATAGTGCGTATGGCCAGTGGCCTACCCAAATAATGGGGACATCAGGTAGGGGAATAATGTATATTATAGTTATCCAGAATCGGCCTGGGAGCCCCCAAACCGATTGTGTCAGTCTTTTCGATCCCTTCCAAAGCATGGCCCCCTCCCAGAAACCTTGCACCCTCATCACAGAAACAAGAACCAAGCTATATGGAACAGAATATCAGAATCTCATCACTCCCAAGGCCACACACAGGGGAGCAGGAGAAACAAAGCAGGTGCACCTATAGTGCCCTAGCAGTACCCCTCCCTCCCTATGCAGGATGCCAACCTTGGGTATTGGAAGTAGGGTCATCAGCAGCCATAGGGGGGGCGCTTTCCGCCAGAACCTCCGGATACTGCAACAGATAACTCTGCAATGGCCCCCAGATGTCGGCAGGGCAGGACCGGGCGGGAAGCAGCTCAGAGTATATCAGTACTTCCTCTTGACAATATATAAGATCTTTGAGCCACTCCTTGAATTTCGGGGCCCGTCCCCGTCGGCAAGCAATACGCCGTTTCGCTAATAAAAGCGCCATCGTGACAAATCGACGACATGAGCGCGGAATCTGTTTGGTATATCCTAGTAACGCCTGTACCGGCTCAGGCGCAAGAGGAAGTTCTATCATGTGCGCAATAGCAGAGTACACCTGTCCCCCATGGTGGTGGATTCTTATAGAACATATCATCAAGTACATCATCCTCTGATTCATTCACTCCGTACCGTCTTGATTCCACATTATGCCTCTTTTCTACACACTTAAGTCCTTCATTTTCTCCTGCAGTTCTTACGGGAAACAAGCCCTCAGTCATACTCGCATTTCGCCACCTTCTCATTCGATCATCATGAGTCATGTCCGTATGATCTACCAAACAGGTACCTATATCCTCTACCATTTCTCGGTCTTTCTCGGTCATGCATTTCGTCTTCCCACTCCGTCAAAGCCTCGAATGGAGTCGGTCTAGGTCTCGGTTCTAAATTCATCATTTTCCCTCTCAAATATCTCAAAACAGCCAACTTAAATGAACCATGCTCTGGAAAAGCCAACACTCTGTTTTTCTCCGTATACTTAACCCAGTTGTCTAACCAAATACAGGCGTGATATCCATATTTCGCAACCATAAAGGATGCAGGGGTTTTCGGTGGAGGAAGTAACTGTCCTTCCCTAGTTATGATCGGTTTGTCCGTCTCAAACCACTTCTTAATTTTACCAAACCAAGACTTTTTCTGCTTTTCTGGTGGATCGTAATACATTTTCCTTTCTTTCGTGTCTCACTAGTTTCTTCTTACGACTCTACCGCTACTCTGTCCAATTGCAGCGCGACTCACACTAACACACCAATCCGGAGCGTCTACGTCACTGTCACAATTCTCAAATCCCAGCGCGACTCTCACTAACGCACCAATACGGAGCGTTTACGTCACCCTGTATTTCTCCACTCCTAGCGCGGTGCACACTAACGCACCAATCCGGAGCGTTTTATGTTTCTGACCGACTGTCCTATCCCAGCGCGGTCATTCTGACGCCAGCAGCAGCTGCGGCAGCTCCTGCTCCTGGCTACCCCTCCTTTACAAATCAGCTCAGTAAGTTTTTGTTTCAATTTTTACAATTCTGTTAGTAACAACATAAAAACGTCTCCATTGACCGCTTCGCTAACCAAAGAATAGCAATAGACCTTTCTCACGAAAATTCTGTCTTTCCCAAAAGCAGCGCTTACCACTGCCCTACTAGGGAATCGTTACTTCCGTTGATAAAGTAGCACATCCCTCTACTTCACCCTTCTAATGAGCATTAGCTAACCGTTTCTCCAGTATTTAAGACACATAGTTGGAGACCCAATGCTCCTGAAAAATAAAACCAGAGTTTCACAATTAACCCGAATGCTATTTCGTTCACACACTTTCACACAAGAAAAATGTAGTACATTCACACAGAATCCGGTCTTTCCCGAAAACAGCGAACAGTCTGTCGTACTACAGAATTATGACATACGTTAACAAAGCAGCGCTTACCTCTCCTTTGTCCTTCTAACAAGCTCAGAGAGTACCTATTACCTTTCCAGTGATAAGCGTCATCGGAATTCCAGTTGGATCCCTGGTACCGAAGACCAGAATTTCACAGGTAACCTTCGCTATCATACACACTTCCACACAGAAAATGTCTCTAGTGGCAACACACGGCGATGTCACCGATTCGAACCCAGACAATGCGTCGTGCAACTTCAATCATCACACGTTTTCTCCTGTGTACCTACAGGATAACAACAATACCGTCTTTCCCGAGAACAGCGCTTACCTCTGCTCTACTACGGAACCGTTACAAACTTCTGACTTCCTACATCCCAGAAGCCGTGCAAACAACATTAAACTCAACACGACTCACCATAGAGTGTTAGTACATAAACCAATTTCAATAACCAATCATCAATAAGCTATTTACAAGCAATATTCACAAACCAAAACAATAAAAACCATCGTTTTGCTACCAGAAAACTGTTACAGCGCGACGCGTCAAATTCCCCTTTCGGCACAGACCAACTATCATAGCATCAAATTCACTCAAATACATTCATTGGTGGGGCCCATAACATCAATATACTTACACTCCATTGATCTGTTTTCCTGAGGGAAATACGCTTCCAAATGCTGACATGAAAGGAATACCTTTACCTTACTCTTAAACACATTGACCTCAGACCTAAGATATCCCTCTCATAAGGAGATGGATCATTTAGTTGTTTGAAGGTTTAGATTTACAGTCATTTATCTAGTTTTAAATCCCATCAAAATCTCCTCTTAAATAATTGACACAACACATTTGTTAATTAATCAAATATTCTTTTATCTAAGAAATATTGCAAGAAACGTTAGAAATAATCATCAGCATTTTAGGGCATCATATTTACCTATTCTGGCTAAAGTCGTCCTCCAAGTCAATCAGTCAAGGAAGAATTTATTCAGCAAAGTTAGGCCGCAATTCAGTCTCTCAAAGATTCAGGATAACAGCTGTCCAGCAGTGTCACTGTCCTCTCCGTCAGCATAACCTCAGGAAATAGAGTTCGTCAAAGAAGAGCGTGTCGATCAGCGATAGCGTTAGCGTTTTTAAGCCTAATTCCCTACCTACTTTTATAACGAAACTAATGTCAAAACGTATCAAGATCGGGGTATAGAGAGTCCTGATTGGTCCATTTGGAGTAGCGGGGTACAGTTCTCAGGGTGTCAATAGATGAAGTCATCAAACTTGCTTGTTCCTTCTTTTAAATTGAGCTTTGTCCTTGGTCTTGGATGGGTTCCCGGAGCGTCCTTGAGAGGTACATGTTCTCCCGGGGTCAGGTCCAGGCCACTGCTGCTGGCAGCGACGCCTGCGCACTTCACCCAGAACCTCGTGTTGTCAGGGCAGTCACGTTTAATGTCTCGTTCAGCCATCTTGTTTAGGCCGAAATGGTCAACTTAAGCAAAAGACACACAAAAACGTAATTAAAACATAGAAATGGCTAATAAAATGCTATCCCCTTGCTAATACCCATATGTGTGTGTATTTATCTAGCAGAAGCAACACTCAGAGCGGTTTATACTCACTGAATAAAGCACAAATCACAAATACATCACCAAAGCGACATAACATGCAATAGTCTAGTTTTCTACTATTAATATGCGTACTCAAGTTAGTTTACAATTAATATAGCCATGCAAGGTGCAATTCCCATGTGTAATTCTTTTGTTAATATAGTTGAGTTATCACTTCAAACAAATTAATATTACAATTAATTGATTATTCGGATTAATATGAACATGCAGAATGGGGGGGAGGGGGGGGGGGGAGGGGGTCACAACATTTTGTGTTACCCGCTCCAGCAGGAGGGCCTGCTCTTCTGCTGGCTGCTGTTGTCTCGGGCTATCTTTCTGCCACTTTGCTGTCTGTCTACCTGAGTCTTTGTACCACTTTGCCGTTTTGTGTTTTTTTGTCTCTTGCGCCCATGTCAGTCTTTGTGCCCCTTTCTGTTTTTTTGTCAGTTCTCCTGCCTACACTGCCGACAATCCTTCACCATCAACAGCTCCCCCCACGACTGTTGAACCCAGGCTGGACTCCCGCATCACTAAGGCTCGATGTGCATCCTCCTCAATGTGCGCTCCCTCCACAGAGATCTGGGACCTGCTCGACACCCTCTCGCCAGACGTCGCCTTCTTCACGTAAACATGGACCAACGCCACCTCCGCCCCAGACATCGCCGCCATCCACGACGGATACAAGATCCAAAGAAAGGACCGCCCCCACCGATCAGGCGGAGGGCTATTCATCGTACACAAGAGCTCCCTCCGACTCTCCACCTCCAGCACGAGCTACCACCTCTCCAACACTGAGAATCTCCAATTCCAGATCCAAACCAGCCCCAGAAGTACACCGCGCGGAACCCACGTCTACAGACCCCCCCCAGCCCTTGCACGTCTTCTGCCACCACCATTGTAGACCTCGTCGCACCCCACGCCATCACCTCCACGGACTACATTCTCATTGGAGACCTGAACTTCTACCTCGAGAACTGCAGCAACCCCGACTCCACCACCCTCCTCGCCAACCTCGGACTGAAGCAGCTCGTCACCACCCAGACGCACAGAGCCATACACACCCTTGACCCCATCTTCGCAGGAGGGACAAACATCCCCTTCAGTCACACCACGGCCCTCCTCTGGACAGACCACCACTGTGTACACTTCAATTCACCACCACCACCACCGCACCCAAACCTGCCCCGCGTCCGCTACGAAGTAAGTGGAGCAAGATCACAGAAGAACACCTCAACACCACCCTCCTCCTCGACCCCCTCTCCACCACGACTGACGCCAACTCCTCAGCCAAAGAACTACACCTCTGGATTGCCAGCTATGCTGACAAGCTCATACCCCTCCACCACCCCGTCAAACAACGCCCCCTGAAGGCTGCCTGATTCACCACCGACCTCCAAGAAACCAGGCGCTCCTGCAGATGCCTCAAGAAACTCTGGCAAAGCAGGAAAACCACCGAAGACCAGAACAACTACAGGAACGCCATGAATGAGTGCCACCAGTGCATAAAAGCCACCAAGCGGACCTTAATCAAGAACAAAATCCACATCAACGCAAGTAACGCAAAAGAACTCTTCAACGTCATACAGCAGTTCACCAAAGCCCCCAGTGAAGCCATGGACGTCTCACCATATCAGGTTCTCTGCAACAAGCTCCGCTCCTACTTCCACCTGAAAATCAAGGCTCTACGACAACTTCAGTGAACAGACTCCAGCCACCATCCCCTTCACCACCGACAACCAGCAGACCATCACCGCCTGGAAACCCGCCACCACTGAAGACACCGCTATGACCATGAGGAACACCCACTCAGGAGGCCCCACTGACCTGTGCCCACTGCACATCTACCACAGAGCCGCCGCCGCCATAGCACCCGAACTAGGCCAGACCAACGCATCCCTCGGATCCGGCATCTTCCCAGACGACTGGAAGCGGGCAGAGGTCAAGCTCATCCAATAAACCATCGGCCGACCCGACGGACCTGAAAAACTACCGGCCCATCTCTCTCCTTCCCTTTGCAGCCAAAGTCAGAGAGATTCATCAACGCCCAGCTGACCAAATTCATCGAAGAGAACGCCATCCTCAACACCTCCCAGTCCAGATTCTGCAGAAACCCCAGCACAGAGACTGCCCTCCTCGCTGCCACCGATGACATCCACATGCTACTCGACCTGGGCCACTCTGCGGCCCTCATCCTACTAGATCTCTCCGCAGCCTACGACACAGTCTCACAACGCACCCTCGCTGGCAGGCTCCACGACGAGGGCATATGAGGAACCGCTCTCGACTGGATCCGCTCCTTTCTCTCTGGCAGAACCCGAAGGATCAAACTCTCCCCCCCCTTCCTCTCTGAACCTACAGAGATCAACTGTGGAGTATACAAAGGATCATCGCTCAGCCCCACGCTCTAACTTCTACATGGTCACCCTCAACAGATAGCATGGGCTCAGTACGTTATCTTACGCCGACAACACCCAGCTTATCCCCAAAGACACCAGACTCAGCTTTCAAGAAGGAATGAAAGACGTTGCAGCCTGGATGAGCAACAGCTGCCTAAAACTGAACTCTGAGAAGACAGAGGTCCTCGGACCCTACCCCACTGCGCGGGACAGCTCCTGGTGGTCCCCTGCCCTCGGTCTCCAACCCACCTCAACCGACCACGCCCGGAACCTCGGCATCATTCTAGACTACTCTCTTACCTTGACCTGCTAGATCAACACCGTTACCTCCACCTGCTTCAACTCCCTCCACATTCTCTGCAATACCTTCAAGTGGATCCCCCCCCGAATGCAGAAAGACCATCACCCACGTACTCATAACCATCAGACTGGACTATGGCAACACCCTCTACGCTCGAATCAACAAAACCCTGCTACACAAGCTCCAAACCATCCAGAACACCTCATCCAGACTCTTCCTCGGAACCCCACGACAAGAGCACATGACCCGGCGCCTACGAGACCTCCACTGGCTCCCCTGCGAGAAGAGAGTAACCTTCAAGCTACTCACCCACACCTACAAACCCTTCCACAACATTGGAACCAAATACCTAAACGAAAGAGCCCCCTTCCACATACCCAAAAGGAACCTCCGCTCTGCCGACCTCGCCCTGGCAGAAACCCCACACATCAGCAGAACCAGAGCAGGTGGAAGAGCCTTCTCCTACATCGCAGCAAAGACCTGGAACGAGCTCCCAGTCAACATCAGACGCTCCTCAACTCTGCACACCTTCAGGAAGAGCCTCAAGACCTGGCTCTTCGACTGATCCGGAGCTGTGCCACCCCTCCTCCCTGCCCCACTTGAGACCCTCACGGGTGAGTAGCACGCTTTATAAACCCCTGATTGATTGTTGCTCAGGATGATTTTCATTGAACACAAGTAGCTCTTATTACAAAAAAGGTTGGAGACTCCTAGTTGAGAGAAACACTATAGATGTTAAAAGAAGGGAATTTCATCTCATGGCCAGTTGTAAAAGTGCTGAACATGTCCCATATGTGGCCTACTCAAAATATGTAAAACTGTTTCATTCCTTACCTTGCAACACATCAATAACTCCGGACCGTGCTGCAGCCTTAACTAGAGTCAAGATTCTGTCAAAGTACCTGGGATAACACTTCCAAAGTAATTTATTCAGACCACTATCCAATATGCAACAGAGTTCTGCATATTAAACCTCTGAAAACTTTTTGATCCATCACCTGCAGAATAATAATCATTGCAGTTTTCACATTCTCAGAACCACCGACACATTTCTGGTCCAGTCGTGTCCTTTTTTTCTTTTGCACTTTATTTTTCATAAATCTAGTTTCTTTTATAGACCAAAAAAACAACGGAAACTGCAAGTTGATTGCACAAAACATACGTCTCGGACACTGAAAATAAACCAAGCAAGTCAAAATCTCACTAGTGAAACCAAACCTGAAAAGCAAGAGTAATTTCTCTGGCTGTAACACAAAGTTGAGGCTTCTGCTTGTCATCACAACACATTTCACCCACAGCCCTTCAGAGTTATTTTCTCAGTGCGTCTTTTCATTCACATGTTGCCAAATAAGCGCCCACAACAATGTGACACTGCTTTTCTTTTACTTTAGGGAGGTCAAGGTGCCCTGTTACACAAGAAATACTCTTTGTATGAATGTATATTTCTTAAAGGCAAATGCAAAGAAAAGGACAGCAATTTTAAATCATGTCATTACAACAATGGAGACAGTCTGCACACTTAAAAGTTCTAAGGCAACACGTTTAATAACTATTATTTCTAAAGCACTGACTGCCATGAACCAGTTTGTTTAAAAAAACAAAACAAAAAAACAGTTTACAGTAGTTGTAAGAGGACTTAAGCAGTCTTCTAAACGTGGAAAAACAGCACAGCGGTGGTCACGGTATCCGTGCTAGGTAAAAATGTTCAAACGCAACAGTTCAAAATGAATAATAAAACATTACTTCACAGACTACGGTTGACAGCAGCCCTCCAACTGGGTTTGTTGCTAATCAGAACAGAGATGGAGAGGGCATTATCTGAACCCTGGTTTCACCATTTCTAGATGTCTAGACTTGTGCGCTTGGGTAAAATCATCATTGTGGGTCAGATTTGCTTGATGATGCTGAATCTATTTTTTTCTAAAAAGAAACCTTCCCTTGTGTTCAGGTTCTTAATAGAAAATGGTGCTTAATCAAGGGGTTTCATCTCTGGCCAAAGCAACAATTCCTAAGGCTGCAGACCACACTATTTAGTGCGCCTATTACTGGAATTAGTGCGTGCCTAAACATATAGATAAGAGGTTATAGGAAGACCTATTGTAGCTGGTAATGGATGACATTTCAAGTACCACCACAACTATTTCTGCAAAAATGTAATGGTCAGGTTCCAACAGTCGCTGAACTAGTGCAAGTCGGGGGGTGGGGGGGGGGGGGGGAGTCTGGGAAGTTTAGCCTTCCTTATCCACATATGACACATGCGTCCGACAATAAATCTCAACCAAATATACATTTGTTAGAAAGGAGGCTAAGACGTTGAAGCAAGTAGAATGTTTCAGTTCAGATGAATTTTGCGCTGCCCATAAAAAATAATGCCCCTCAGAAAGGCATGGGCTTTGGTTTTGGGAGCACAATACTATCCAGAAGTAAACTTGAGAGAATATGTTACAAACACACCCAAGTTTTCCCCTACTACATTTTTTGACTTTTGTCGTTTCTGAAATCAATTTGACAATGAAATCAACTAAACATGAGGAAAAAAACACAAGAAAATGGGCAAAGTGAGCTATTAAAAAGCTTCTAGGCCGGAGGCAGATGGGGATTGGGTGGGCATTGAAACCCAGAATAAAAGGTGACCATCTTTATTTAACATTACGTTTAAAAAAATTGAATAGGATTAGGCAAGGTGTCCAAGCGAGCTTTTGGATGGAATTGCTACTCCTAAAACCAAGAAACCATGTGTGTAAATGCACTCAACAACTGGCAATGAATGCCATTTACCATTCAGTGGCATTACATTGTGTCATAAGACAAAAAACACACAAATGTATTTCCTCAAGCGGTTCTACGACAGGTGGTTTATTAACATCAAAACAGAAAGCTACCCCCAGAGCTTTAGGAGGAACTGGAGCAACAAAGTGGCAATTATTTACCTTACTAATATTTATTTTAACATCCAAATACTCTAATTTAAGAGAAATCTGTAAGAGTTGCAAGGAGATACAGGGATGAATCCTCTACCTCCCCCACACACCCCTCAGTTCATTGGGCTGCATATACGTCCATATAGACTGAATGACGTAAAGTTACAACAGCCCTTTTATTAAGAAGCAGACAAAGCCAAAACATCTTTCCAAAATGTCCGACACCCATTTACTGGGTGTGCTGTTCCACTGTGTCGTGCATGTGCTGTTAACACACAGAATGCGCATTGTAGAATGCAGTTTTGATTTCGGAAAACGTTTCGTAACTATATATATTATTATTATTATTAAAGTAACAGGCACTTCCTGAGTTGGGATTTACATGGACAAAGGCTATTACACATTGGCTCCCATTAGAACGTAGTTGCCTGGATCGCCAATAAATCTACATTTGCCTAAGCTCATCATTAATAGTGCACAAAAAAGTCAGGGGATTTTGCCAAGAAACCCCCAGAAAATAAACTTTAAGGTCCAGTGTAAGATTGCCTTGTAAACATACCGCGTTGGGGAATTTTCCACAATCATGGCAGAATCCTCAACTAGAAGTAAGACTTTAGCCTAAATGAAACAAGTTGTCATAGTTTCTTTCTGTTCAGCACAATTAATTTCCACCCAGCACTAGGAAAACCTTCTTATACTGTACACGGGAATGTTAAGACCCAAGAACACACTGTGCAAGAAATACTCCATTAGAAGTTTTTGATTTGATACCAATTCCTTGATACCGGTTACGCAAGTTTTTCCCGAACTAATTCTATCTCATGCAGACCTGTGGTATATTTAATAACAAAGCTGCTTCGTCTTTATGGCACAGACAAACAATGTAAGACAATACACCATGTAAGACATAGGGGTAGTATTACAATGTTGACCAAACTTTCTGGTCAATATCTTTTCCAAGCCAAGCAGTATGTTGGGAAGTATTAGTGTAGGGCAGTCTATACCAATGGAGGAATCCAGAACATTAATTCTGAGAGAATCCCAATTGCATGTCAGAGGTAGTTATGTACAGACGCAGTAATTCAAACGCAGATAACCTTTTCATATGTAGGTTCTGAATGATACTGGAATGCTTGTCATTTGGAAGCCTACGGTGTCAAGGAACTAGCTGTACTTAAATCAGAGTATCAGGTTTCCACATATATTTACAAGAAAGAGGTCTTGATGTTGGGTGCAGTTAGACTGGGTGACATCCAGCTGCAAAACAAAGACTAAAGATTTTATAGTGTTAAAGAGCTCCAGTTGTTGTCCTTCTTCCTAGTTTTTTGGTGAGGTCATTGTACTCCGCTTCTCCAATACAGATTAGCTTCACTTCCAACGATTCTGTACCAATGAGGATGCATCGTTCACTTCACCATCCCGGTGATGTCGCCGTGGTAAAAGCAGCAGAATAACTAGTATGAGCAGAATGATTCCACACATTGCCATGAGGACATACGAGACGATCCACATGATGGGTTCACGAAAAAAGTTTGTAGACACGCAGCTGCTTGAAAAATCAGTTGTAGGGAAAGGACCAGCAATCTCGGATACTTGGCTGCCACCTACATCTGAAAAGGAACAAATCAAATATATATTGAACTAAAACCTTCAAATGAAAATATATATATCAATAAATGAATAATTTATCATGAATTAATAAGTGTTAAGCACAGAAAAATCATACATGACTAATAAACCAAGAAAACTAATGCATTACTTAAAATAATGTTGTTCTCTAAGACACAGATTCATATAAAACAAAAATTGAAACGCAAGGACCGAAACAAGGAAGCAGAGACAAAAATGTACATAAGATTACATAGTGCATCTACACTTTCCTTGAATTCTGCTACTAAAGTCAATTCATTACATTTCTATATTTCGATGCTCTATTTCAAACGTGTGCGTTACTATTTCTCTGCAGTTGCTGTAATTTTTGGAATGGAACAAACCTTGACAAATTGGCAATTTTAAAGCTTATAGCCATTTAAAAGAGGGGCCTAATTTCGGTCAATTAACAGTTGAGAGCAATGGTACAGAATCTACTGCTATGTATGCAAATGTCTACCTCCCATGATTGAAGTCATGGGTTACTTTTGAATGCGTCATCTTGCGGTCCTGCACGCAGAATTACTGGGAGGGTGTTGCTAATTGCTCAGATTTTTTGTGGCATCCATTTAGTTTAGGTCACCCTTCGAATAGGTGCTAATGGGCACTTTATTACTTTAACATAAATACTTATATATGGCAGGAAATGGATACAAGGTTAATCTTTGTAAAAGCCTATCAGTAAATACAGTCACAAAAATTGCTCCAAATGAGATGGGCGCCAAATAGAACACAGACACATAAAGCAATAAGCAAACTGCTAAGAAATTGCCTGAAGATAACAAAAGTGCTCGGTTCCACACAAAGTGCCAAGAAGTGGAGTAACCTGCATGCAACAGGATCACATACACAAAACTTCCATCACCATATCAAGTATCAGACAAATTTTCAGCAAACGAATCTTAGACAAAATAAACTAAAACTACCAAATCCATTTTCGTACAATCCCGTTATCAATCAAACATCCAGTGATACATTCTCATTTCATGTGGATTCCCTAGTATGAGTGATCACCATAAAGTACATAAAGCACTGCACACCTCTACGCCACAAAACGAGTGAGAACAGCAAGAAGTTCCACTGGGAAACATAACAGGACTGGCTAATTGCTGGACTTGTCAGCTATTCAACGTCCACAAACCTGTTGGGTGGAAGTCCTCTTTAATTTTATGGTACATTCTTTCTCACACTAGTCCCTACAGTTAAAAGCTCCTCCACATCATCCCTACCTTCTCAGAGGTAGTCCTAAAAACCATCAAACGTCAGAGCTGCTGCTTTGCAGAATGGTGCCACAGATGGTATACTCTTTAAGCACACCATCATGGTTTCAGAGTTTGGGGGGGGGGGGGTGGTATCATGTTAAGAATCTGCCTCCAACCAGAAAAGGAAATCTCATCTTTTATTGTAATCCTAGAGGATGAAGCACGTCTGTGGTGCTTTGCTAATCCCCCAGATTTTGTAGATGAGATTGTGACCTCACCAGTCATTAAAGTACAGAAAGACTGATGTTCTGCTGCGCGTCTAACACTGGTTCCCATTTCATAAACAGTCTGGACAGTCAACTTCAAGTAAAGAAAGAGCACATGAGGCTGGTCGGGGTTCATGCTTATATTAGATCTGTAAATGAAAAAATGCATTCTCCCTGTCCAGAGATACCGGTTAATCTCCTTGCATCGATACTGGAGCAAAGGCGTGCATAATTCTTTTGAGGCAGCAGTTCACCCATTGAGGTCTGGCAGTGGTGCACATCCTATGGCCTTTTGATACTGTGACGGAACCTAAAGGAAATATATTCTTTGATCCCCTTAGAGCAAGTGCCATCCACAATACTAATTTCTGTAAAATATTTCAGCCCTCCTCATCCTGGTGGTGCTAACTAGAGGTACTCAACCCAGAGTCTTGATAGTATTCAGGCCCTCTTCTCAAAGGGTAGTTTCCCAAAAGTTAAGAAAGGAGTATAACTGCACACAATCACTGCAGCATGCAGGAAGATAGATACAACTTGCATAAGCCTCTGTTTGGGTTCAATGGGCTGCTTCAAAATGGTCTCTATGGTTGATGTACATAAAGGCTGGAATTCTAGCCTTTAACAAGATGACCCAGCTGTGTCTGGCCATAAAATGCTGCGACCCAACCTTGAAATTGTTTGCAAAAAATTACTATTCTCCATTAGACTTCTGGGAGTAAGCCGGATGATCTCACAAAGGACATACTGCAAGGAGGCTCTCCATCTGCTATTTTTCTGACTACCATGACAGCTGAGGCAGTGAACTCCCTCTTCTAAGAGACTGAGCTTCCACAATATGTTAGTCTGGCAAAAACTAGACAAGTTGACAGAGACCAGTCATCCTTGGAGAACAGTTTAGTAAGAATGATTCTCATGCTGGCAACCTCTTTGGGAAAATACATTTTCCCAGAGAATTGACCTGCTAAGTCATGCCTTCAGGTGGTGCTGCTGTTCTTGTACTCGTGCTGCAGAACAGGCTACAGGGAGCGATCCTTGCTAAAATCTCAGATTTTGACCGGTCATACTTTTTTGTTGGGCGCGGGTTAAATCATGGTCAGTACAGGTGCAAAAGACACATACACCGCAGGGTTCCTTCCACCCTGCATCACAGGAACCATTACCGTGGCAACCAAGGGGTAGGTGGTGTACTAAAGATGAAACCTATGCCTGGAGGATAAGGTGGAAAATGAATGCTACATTTGCCAGAAGTAAATCAGTGATGCCCTTCAGTTCCTCACGATTGCCTGCATCACCTTCCTTCACTCATCATCATCACAAAAGCCAAAGCATAATTCCAAACTTTTACCTGGGACTATCACACAACCATCCTATGAGAAACCTAGGTTATGGAATCAACATGTATTTAAACCTATTGTTGGCTGCAAAGTACATCACAACCTTGAATTACCAAAGAGTTAGAACTTCAGCAAAAATTGCTGTTCTCTGTATTGCCTCGGTTTGAACACTTTTTACCAAAACTGATGCTCAAAAATATGTTGCTGTATGTGTGATATTGAATAAACCATTATCTGCATGGAACCATAGACATAGTCTACAGAAATTGTTTGGTTTGATTACTATCACATAGCTTCAAATTGTTAAAGAAATACTGAGCCTTATTTTAAATAATAAAGTCATACTTGCGTAAAGACAATTTTAAAAATGCTACTGTTTATTTGGTTAACTCCAGGTGAACTTCATGATTCTGATTTCCCTCGTCCCTCCCAACCCTCCCATATCTCCATCTCGCCCAATCATAAAAGGTGAAGGAATTCCCACATCTTTTCCCCAGGAAAAAAAAGTCAAGCTCCTTCCTTAACTTCTCCTCTATTTCTTCTCAAAGCGATCTGTTTTTACGATGAAGCCACTGAAGGAGAGGGTGGTTTGTGAGAACTGGGACAACTGAGGTGGGAACTGGATTGATGAAGGTTAGCAGTAAATGATCTGAGCATTATCTCTTTCCTTGCTTCCTCCCTGTCCTCAACTCTGATGTGCATCGAAGTGGCAGGTCTTTGCCTGGATTCCACAGACCCAACAAAGAAAACACCAGATTATGTAGGTGCATTATGGGATACTTTCTGCAGACTTTTTAACATGCCCACATGGTATGTATTTCCTCCTGTTCCCTCCCTCCCTCCCCCCACATCCCGCCTCCCCCAAGTGTAATGCTCCATATAGAATGCTCACTCTTGATTATGGGAACTATGAGAGGCATTTTTTAGGGGGAACTTGGTCATAGCTGTGGATGGAGGTTCTTTTCTTGTGGAATAAATCTTGTTTGAAGCTCAACATCCGATACCTTGCATTTCTTTCTTCGGGACTATTGGCAACTACATCATCAACTACACATGCCTGGACATTCCCGGTGTGAATAGGAAGAAACTTCAACATCTTTACCTTGATATCATTAGATTTACTTCACCGGTGTACTTTTCTTCTTTGATATACAATTTCTACACTCCTGCTCATTTACAGCGTTTTTACTGTTATATAGGTGCATCCAGCAAGTACCTGCTAGTGGATATGGACAGGTTATCCAGGTGGCCGGAGGTTGCTGTTACCAAAGAGTTTAATACCCAGGCGGTCATCAACTTTTTGCAAGGGATGGCAATCCCAACATTCAAGTCGAGGGAGATGGAGAAGTGTCTTGGTCACAGGGCCTTAATCATAAGAAGTGTGCTCTCTTTCATCCCAAAACCAATGGGATGGTGGAGAGGTTTAACAGGACTCTCAAGGAAACAATTCAAATTGCCAAGGGTGGTGGCGGTAGTTGGAATCCGGCAATAAAGAAAAGGGTGGAGGAATATAGATTTACCCCTCACCCCACCGCAGCGGTGAATCATTTTGTGATATTCAAAAAACGCAAGCCCTACACTGTTATTAACACCCCTTGGTTGGAAATGTACAGAAAGAATTCTTAAAGAGCATGTGAAGGAAGCAGGAGATGGACATGCAAATGAAGAGACAAGAGAATTAGGATAGTCGCAAAGTGCTGAAACCTTAGGATGTGTGTTTTAGAGATCTGGTAAAGATAAAATTACCAGAATGAGTATGAGGTGTCTCACGCTATAGTAAAATGTTCACGGTGACAAAATATTTTGAGGGGCTGCTAAAATGGATGATGGGCGCATTTGGAATTTCATCATAATCCTAAATCGTCCATCAATTCATCAATGAGTTTTTTTATTCACCATCTGTTAGGGGAAGTGGGGTGTGGTAATGTGTAGTTATTTCCAAAAGTCCTTTTTATAAGCCCACATGGTATGTTCTTCCCTTTATTCTCCCCCTGCTTTCCCCTTAAGTGTTAGTTTCTACAATCGAGTAAATATTCGATATAGAGCCTATGAGAGGCAGTTCCTAGGGGAAACATGGTGACCACTGTGGCTGGAGTTTCTTCTCTTGTGGAATAAATCTTGTTTGAAGCTCAGCATCTGCTACATTGCATTTCTTTATTTGGGACTATGGGCAACTACAGCACCAACTTCACACATTACATCTTATCTATGTGCACATATACGGATTTAATACTAATTATGCTTGTAGAAGACGTGTGTACACTTGAACAAACTCCAAAGCCCCACTCATAGTCAAATGGTAACATCACACTCATGAGATGCCCACAACCAGATTGCAGCAACTTCCCAAGAGGTAACCCCAATCTGGTCAAAGAACCACACAAGAGGTGCCCCCAGCCAGACTCAAGGAACCACCTATGATGCACCCTCAGCCAGCGCCAAGAACCAGCGGACGACTGACCTATTTTTCATGATCTTGCAAACAGGTGAGTAGCAGTCTGATTATGCCAAACTAATGAATCTCAACTTTGGTGAATGGTAAATAATGTAAACATTCATTTTTATGGAAATCAAATGGTTCTCTAAGCAAAAATGTACCACACAGTATAAAATATCCAGTCTGACATGGAGGAAAAACTTTCCAAAAGTAAAGCCTAAATTAAAAAGAAATAAAGGCAAAAATAAAAAAGAAAATTGGTAGAGAGTTTGGTTAAAAATAAAAAATAATTGGATAGTCTGTCTATTTGTACCATGATCTGTGGAGGAAGGAGTAACAGGGGCCGTATTAAAGAACACAAGATAAGAAAAGCAAAGAGGATTTCAAGAGTGAGGGCAAGTTAAAAAAAAAAAGCATCAATAGTGAAGGACTAGGAGGAGAGAATGGGAGGGGTTTTGAAGAGTTTGCCAGTTGGGGGTCTGCCCCAGATTAGAACTATGAACGTGAGGATAAAGTCAATGCCAGAGGAAAGTTTATCTGCAGGGGTTAAGAGGCCAAAACAAGATGGTTAAAAAGGCACAAAAATGATTATAGTGATGGGAGAAGGGTGTGGGGAAGAAAGAAAGCCCCTAAAATGTGTGGAAGAACAGAGATTGGAAAAAAAGAATACAAGTATCGGACCTGCCTACACATCCCAGGATCTATGTTATGGAAACATAAATGCAGAAGCAGCAATATCCTGGACTTGAAAGGCTTTCGAAGGTCCAATTTAACAGTCTTGCGAATGTCATGTTTGAAAATATTTGTGGAAATAAATTTGACAAATTATTCATCACATCAGGATTTCACAAGTCAGTTTTGCATCCAGATCACATATTGTAACCAGGGGACTATCAATGTGTGGACCCAGATTGGTGCACAGTGAGCTCTTAGGGTAGTTCCTGAAAGCCAAAGGAATTGAATTTAAGGGCCTAACAAACCCATTACCTCCCGATTTATGCCTTGTGACTGAAAAGTAGACAAATGAAGGCCACACACCCGAATAATCGTGGAAGGAACCAAGCTCCAGTACAGACCTCATCACTAGAGCCCAGTCTGTTCGTTACCCATGTCAACAACTTCAGTTGTTTGTAAGAGTGAGTTCAAAGGATAGGTCTCCACAGAAAATATATCGACTCATAACATCCACTTTTACCTTGCTGCCAGTTGATTTGGCGATGGGAACCATTTAATGTGATGCCAGAAGGGGCTGGCAAAATCCATCTTGAATTTTAATTCAGACCACTGGCATCTGTAGAGGCAGGGCTTGAAGGAGGTACCACTATTCCAAGACATCCTGAATCTACTTTGTGACCACAAGCAGCACCTCAGAATCCAAAAGGGTGAGTGTGGGGTGAGGAGGAGGATGTCATAACCACAGCTTATCTGCGGATACGCTATTCATATGGGAGTCTACTCCCAGTTAGGGAGTCAAGAAATAAACGTCAAACTAGCATGCCATTGGCCAAAGCTTTTCTCATCTGATAAATTCCTGGTAGTATCTCCTTCAGCTTTAATACACTTGCATAAGAGATAAAAACTACCAATTTAAGGGTTCTGAAACTTCCCCCAAAGAAAAGCCAGATCATGTATTGGTAGGTGGGAGACTTAAGTCGTCAACTTTAACTCGTGCCCTAAGGTAACCATAACTTGCGCCCCCGCCATCCCCAGTTTTCTCATCAATAACTTAATTGCAAATGTTGCAGTGATATCAATGATGTCTTAGAAGATGTCGTGAGTGATGTAATAAAATATTACATTACTTTAAATAAAAATAAAAAACAATCACAGAAAAAAAACAAAGATTAAAGTAATTTTATTAAAAATTCTATGAAGAAGGGTTTTTGAGGGCCAGGGAATGAGGGCGCTCGGCTGTGTGACGCAACTTGTCACTATTAAAAAGTATTAGGATGGTGCTACTGGGAGAGGGGATAAGCCCTATAACCCCTCAGAAACGTTTGGGAAAAGGTTCTCACACTAACAATGTACATCCAAGTTCAGGCACACATCAAAGTAAATAAACAGTATGTATAGTCTCAACACCACTGGTGCAAATTAAATTCAACAATCCATGGAAAATGAAGAGAATGTTGCTTTGTCTTTTTTTCAGTGCTCAATTCGACCAAAACAAAACCAGCCGACACGTGTTTCGTCGCAGTATTTGTGATCCTCTTTACTACATATAGCCACAATCGCCTATTGGGCAGTGCAGCAGTGGGAACTTTCTACTAGCTGAGCTCATCATACAGTTTGAGAATAGACATGATTGAGATCTTTTCTTTCACCATTAGCGTCCCTGTTGACCTTCCATTTCATGATTCCCCCTCCCCCCCCACTTTTTTGATCTCAGCCTTTCGTACATTGCTAGTTACCACTTTAATGGATACAGCCCAGCCGGGTTGGAATTATCACCAGCAAAGCGGTAAGCGCTCTCCTGGTCCTTCATTTTCCCATATTTGGTTAAAAATTTGAAAATTTTACACCTAGATACTTACAAATCTGCTTTCTTTCTTCCCATTCTCTTTGCCAATATTTTTTCTCCTTTGTTTCTTTCTCCAAGCATTTTCCTCTACTTTTCTCTAGATTACAAAGACCTTTCTCTTCTACATTCAGGTACAATACTAGCTCTGTTTACCTGTTAAGGTTGTATTATTTAATTGATTCAGCATTACCCTTTTTGAGTATTTTTTACGTTTTATCGTTAGGAATGAGAACTACTTGACTTATTAGAATTTGGCCATATGATTGGAGCCTTGTAAATGCTAGGTGTTGATATGTAGGAATGGTGTATGTGCATGTCACTATAGAGACACCACTGACCCTGTCACATTTAAATGACTATGTTTCCTGAAACCACAAACGTCTATGTGTAGTGTCTAATCTTTGGAATTGTAACCTTTTTTTCGCACGATCTTTCGGTGAAGAGGGTTTCCACTGGTTGCAATGCTTAAGTCACAAATAAGAAAGTAATACGCTTTCCATATGTACTTTTATAATGTATTATACACATCATTTGTATCTTTCCCAGCCCTGATGAAGTCACGGAACTATTTTCAAATATGACGAAACACGTGTCGGCTGGTTTTGTTTTGGTCGAATTGAACACTGAATAAAAGACAAAGCAACATTCTCTTCATTTTCCATGGATTGTTGAATTAATTTGCACCAGTGGTGTAGAGACTATACATACTGTTTATTTACTTTGATGTGTGTCTGGACTTGGATGTACATAAAGTAATTTTATAGTTAGGTGAAATGTTCAGTAACAAGGTAACGTTTTAAACTTTCGAACTCGTGCCCTAAGGTAACTATAACTTACACCCTCGCCATGCACTGCTAATTACCCCACATATTACTATACGTGTAGCCAAACCCCCGCCATGCACAGTCTTTAGCCGTGCGTGCCGGTGGGTTGGCCTCAGGCCCTCACCCATGTCCTAGCCCAGTGCGCAACCCTTCCAAGGCAAGGGCCTTTGGCCGTGCATAACAGGGGGATGGCCACCGGGCCTGGACACAAGGCAGTCAATCTCTTGCTGCACAGGGCCGAGGGCAGGCCCTGTGGCACGCCCCCAACAGGCAGCCAACTCCTTGCCTTGTACGGCATTTGGGGGTGTGTGTAGTGGGGGTTGGCTACAGGGCCTGGCTGCAACCCACCTGAAAGCAGAAAGTTGCACCACCCCCCCAAACCGGCTGCCAACCCTACGCCACGCACAGGCTTTGGCAATGCAGCATAGGGTTGGCCCAAGGGACCCCATCACTCCGGGCCAAAATATATATTAAGGGGAGGGCGGCATGCAGTCCTCCTACCAAAGCCTTAATATGCCACAGGGACCCCCATCTCCCGGGGTCAAATTCAACAAAAAAAAGGAGAAGGAGGCTACATAGTCCCCTCCCAGAGCCTTTATAGGTTCTGGGATCCATTCTCCCAGGGCTGAACTCTAAGGGGAGTTGGGCATGTGGCCCATTCCCTATGCCCCAGGGGCCAAAGCCAAGTAAAACAGGGGAGGGGCTTGCAGACCCCCTCCCTGAGCCTTCTTGAGCCCTGGAGACCCCCTTTTCCTTGGGCCAAACAAAATAAAACAGGGGAGAAGGCATGCAGCTCCTCCTCCCGAGCCTTACTAGACCAAGGGAACCCATCCCCGGGGCCAAAATAAAAGGGGAGACAAGCTTCTCCTCCAGGGACCGCATCCAATATAGGTGAGTGCTCCGGTGCCCACCCGGGGTAGCCACCGACCAACATGTTGGGGCACTTAGGGAGAGCCCCAGGGCCTCCGCCAGGTCTCCTCATGGTGCTGTAGCCAGCATTGCTCACATTCGGAGGGAGCAGCTGCTTTTTTAATGCTCCCTACAGGCAGGAGCAATATGTGTTTTGTTTCAAAAACAGTACACAAGTCTGCCCCCAGCAGGCGGAAGTATTTTTAAAACTCCTGTTTGGCAGGAGTAGAGTTACTGTTTGCTCCTGTTTGGCAGGATATTAAAAAAAGCACCCTCCCGACGAGAGCAACCGCATGTATCCCTGCTCCTCTTCGTTTTTTTGTTGTTTTTTTAAAAGACTTGGCGCTGAGGCCTAAGTCCTAAGATGGCTTCTACCACTTCCTGGTTGATGTGGGGGCAGCCCACTCAGATCTCAGCAGGAGATCTGTTGGATATGCAGAGGCTCCACGTCCTAGATATACAATTTTTGTGAGCATTAATTGCTCTAAAACTTTTGAACAGTTTTAGATCAAGCCACAAAAAGCATTGGTAATGCACTGGTTTCACCTATGTAATGAATAAAGAGCTGTTTTCATCAATCATTGTCTAGGAGTAGGAAAGAGCTCCCTGAAAACACTGGCGTGGAGAGGATGTGGTGCATCGTCCAGAGCTGCTGACTCAAGAGCTGGGGATCCCGGTTCAAGTCTCGGGGATGCCATGCAACATCCTCTGATTCTATGCAAATCACTTAATTTCCCCGGGTGATAAATTGCATAAATATGCAAGATAAAAGGCAAAGCTTTATGGAAATATAGTTCCACCAAAGCAGATGTTAACAGTATTTCAGCAGTGGGAAACTGATGAGAAAAAGACTAGCAACAAGCATTGGTATAGCAGGAAAATATGCTACAGCCAATAGAAATGGAGGAAAAGTAAGTGGCACGCACAGGAACCAATGAGAAGCCAAGAAAGAGGAGGCAGGAAGCAAGTCCCTTTATAGTTTATATTAAAAATAATCGATTTCTCAAGCACAGTGTAAGCGCTGTGCAGGCAACTTAAAAAGCACACTTTCAGGATCAAGATCTAGCTTTCTGCCAAATTTGGTGAGAAAATGAATGGGAAAACCAGGTTTTGCCCACCACCCCCTTTTCTCAGCCCCTGCCTCACTGATCATTCCAAAGCTTTCCATGCGTAAACTAGTCAAATAGTAGGACATTTTTAGAATGTTTTGTGGAGATTTGTCAAACGGCGCCAACGTTTTTAGGAACACGAAAAATGCATTTCCTGTCAACTGCCACTGGCAAATATTATAAATATATATTTTATGCTAGCGAATTCCCAAAAATATACATTTTAAAAATGTTCTACAGGTTGACAAAATGGTACTTTACACTTTTTCAGATGTGAAATAGTTGCAACAAATTCTCTTTTCAAACCACCCGAGTTTCACTATGTAACAACTCTGCCATCTTGTGGTATTTTAGAAGATTACACCAAATGCTGCTTAGCATCTGAATACTTCTGAAAGTGATAAACTTTTTATAAGACAGCTAGAATGGTGAGCAAAAGGAGCTACGGGATGACGCTTGGGAAAAATTGGAGGCATCGAGAAGTAAAGACAGCAAGGCATTCTGGCGGGTAGCAATTACCCCCTTCCTAGAGTACGAGGGAGGCCCCTCCCTCTCTTGACACCCACATAGACGAATCCGCCTGGCTCTCACTTAAAGAGTATTTTGAACGTGGGGAAGGATAGAGCTACAAATCAACTGGATGACTCGCCGATCGTCCACTGGGGAAATGGAGTTCTCCATAGAGGAAATTGATCTTGCCCTCTCCCAATCGCCAGCCTCAAAGGATGCAGGGCCAGATGTGGTCCCTCTGGATATTTTCCTTACACAAAGATTTATGGATCCTGCTATTGACACAAGTTTTTAATGCAGTTTCCAAAACGGGACCTCCAGTATCCTGGAAACAATTGGTGATCATTATATAAGAAAGGTGACCCCATGAATCCAGCAAATTATTGCCCAATTTCACAACAGCGCAGGTATGTTTTTATACATTTATACTGAAAGTCACTACTTCACAAGGGACATTACAGATAAGAACATATATTTTCTTTAAATAGTACCACGACTTAACCCTGTGTGTGTAGAATATAATATATATATATATATATATATTACCTACTGGCGGTCGCCAGTAGGTAGTTATAGTTAGGACCACGTTTCCATAGGAAAACCTCAACATTCTATTTTGAATAAGTTTGGCGCCGGTCGACGAATCCTCGCGAATTTCTCAAAATAGGTGGGGCGCTACGCTCCGCTCCTACCCTGAAAGTCTCGGGGGGATCCGTCAAGCGGGGGCTGAGATAAAAGGGGGGTCCCAAAATGCGTTTTTCACATGCATTTTTCCATAGGACCTTTAGAACGAGCTACAGCCCGAACGGCTGAACAGAATTACTCAAAATTTGGCAGAGAGGTAGTCCCTAGGTCAAGGAAGTGCCTTTTGTAGGTTTGGTGTAAATCTGTTCAGTAGATTCTGAGAAAATAGCCTTTAAATCAATATATATATCTGAGCCCGCTTACGGTACGCTTACGGTACGCTTACGGTAAGCGTACGGTGGCGTGCGCGAGCGCGATTCTGATTGGCTCTTAGATCTTAGTAAACATTCGAATCGGCCGAAACCAGGAAGCGGTGGCCGCCATTTTGTGTATTTCACTCTGAAAAAAAAGAGTGAAAACAAGGAAAGGGGGCAATGAGGAGAGTTACAGACCCCCTAACATTTGTAAGGGGGTCAAAGAAGGACAGAAAAGTACAAAAAAAACATTTATTGATTTTAAAAAAAATCACGGGGTACGCGTACGGTAAGCTTACGGTAAGCGTACGGTAAAAAAAATAAAAATAAATAAATGAAAAGCAGATTTAAGAGTTTAGAAATTAGGGAGCTCTAAAAAGAGCTGTTGTGTTTATGAAGTCATTTTTTTAGTGGTACCTACAAGTAAGTACCGATGCAGAGTCTAAGGTTCAAGAGGAAGACTCTGTTCCCTTCATCATTGAAGTGCACACCATCTCCTCTATAAATGTCTTGCATGTCATAACGCAAGTTGTTGTGGTAAATGGCACCCATACCATAGTCACGGAGGAAAGCAGAAACAGATTTGTTGACGTGCTTTCTTGCTTTGTCAATCTGTGGACAGAAATGATTGGACCAGTTCCATTTTTGCCTTTGGCATATGTTGGAAAACACAAAGGCAGTTTTAGGGAAAAGTGTAAACAGTTGTGCAAAGGTGTCCTTCATAAGCATTTCCAGACCTACCCCAGTCAAAGTGCCTAGGTCATTGCCACCACAGTGCACTATTATGAGGTCAGGGTGTTGGATTTGAATGAAGGATTTCACCAATGGCATCAATTGGTGCCACTTTAACCCTCTCTGACCAATCCATTTAATGTCTACATTTGGCAAAGCAAGGTCTCTCACCATACCTGTTTTCTCTGCAAACTTTTCACTCCAGAAGACATAGCTGTGCCCTACAATCCACACTGTGAACATCTTCAAAGGAGAACTGGATGCACTCAGGAGGTGTCTTTCAGTAGAATGGCAATATGAAAAGAAAGACAGTTTGGAAATGGAGGCATACATATTTTTTTCAAAACAAAAAGAACTGATTGGCTGTTTCATACCATTCTAGAATAAAAACTAGGCTGTATGTGTAAATTAATAGAAGCATTTTTTGTATTGGTAAAAAAAAATGTGTAACCAAAGAACAGTACTATGGATTTGCTGTTAGGTTTGAAAAGTCAAGCACTCTTGCTCTGTGGAATTGAAACATTGTTTGGCGAACTTCTGACCTAACTCAACACAGCAGTGTTCCATGAGCTGTTGCTATGGTAGCAGGCAGAAGTCAAGTTGGGGGAAGGGTACTAGGCAGAAGTCAAGTTGGGGGAAGGGTACTTTTGGAAAAGGGTTGGTTTTCAACCAATAGAAATGTGTGATTACATTTGAAAAAAAGGGGGAAGCACTGAGATTTGAAACTTACAAGTATATGTGTGGAAAAATAGAGGGAAAGTTTGCCATTATCTGGTTCTGCTGAGAGGAGAGAGGTGAACACAACAGAGATCCTGGCTCTGATAATCTGCTGTTTGAGTGTCACATTTCTTTCACAACTAACTAATTTTAAAGGTGAGTTTACAGTTTGAGAGGGGATGTATGTGGTAACTTAAGAAATGAATAATAGAAATGGAAATTGTTTTTGTTGTAGTTACACATGGTGGTTTCATAATGTGTCAGTCTGTAAAAGTGATTTTCACTTGCCCCGAAAAAAAAAAGAGCAGTAAGTGTGCTTTCAAATTGGCAAAGAAATTTCGTTTTGGGACTAATGTGAAAACATGACTGTGTGCAGAGAGGAATTATAGGCAGAGATTTATTGCGTATTGCTCTGGTGATTTCACAGTTGCATTAGATGGAAAGGGGGAGCGAATTTTTGGGGGAAGAAGCAGAGTCTTAGCACACACCCATGTGCTTGCCATGTATAGTCATGCACAGTATTTACAAGCGAGTGGGGTTTTCAGGTTTCAGTCTGTAAAATATTTTTTGGAAAAAAATGTAAATATGTGTACTGTATTATAAAATGTTTTAAAAATATTAATACTTTTTTCTTTTTTTCCAGATAGATAGAAAAATTTCGAAAACTAGAACCATTTTTAAAACTATTTTTTTTAAAAACAAATGAATAAATATTTTTTTGAGTGAGTATGGTAAGTCAATAATAATAATTGTAGTCTCTCAAGGACCTTGTAATGTGATAATTGATTTTTAGTGTTTTTTTAAAATAAAAAAAAAAAAGTGCGCGCACCGTACGCGTACGGTAAAAAAAAAAAAAAAAAGTTTTTAAAAACATATGTAAAAAAAAGATGAAAGATAAGGTTGGCTCTTAAAAGAACCGTTGTGTTCATGCAGGGACAGAGGAAAGGAAGCATGGGAAAATTATTCAAAGCGACAAATGTGCTGATCTATTTTGTTGTTCACTAGGGAAACACTGGTCTCCCTATGGCAAATTAGATCTTTACAAAATGTGCAATGAATATCAACCTTCCGAAATCGAGGGTTCATTTCCAGAGGGCCAGCAAAAGGAGATTCTCCCCCCACAGATGAAGGGCTCACCTGACCTGCAGAAGAAGGAGTCAGCCCTGCAGATGATGGTCCAGGCTGAGCTGCTGTGGATGTACTGGCTCGTCTTTCTGAAGAGTTACCTCCAAAAAGATGACCATGTGTCCTTCTGTGTACATCCTGGAGGTGTCTCTTCATGGTGTGATTCCCAAAGGAATACTTCCTGTTAGGATTACCTCTAGAAAGTACACGCTTACACAGCTTACAAGTCACTAAGGGTGCATTCACCTTTTGCTGGCCTTCAGGAAAAGTAAAATAATCCCATACATAAGAGGGCTTTTGTTTCCTCGATCTCTGCCTCAAGACAGTGCTGCTAGTGCTAGCCTCACTCTCAGAAGAGCTCTGCTGTTCTGCCATCGTATCCCAAAGACAAACCAGCTCCTTCTCCCAAGGGATCACAAGCAGAAATGAGGGGAATGGGTGTGGTGTAGGAGAGTTCTAGAACTGAAAGTAGTTTCAACCAATCAAAAGTTGTGTTTCATGATCACATGACCTACCGTACGCTTACGGTACGCTTACGGTACGCTTACGGCAAAAGTGCGCATGCGCGTAAAAAAGACACGCGCTTGCGCGCATGCGCATAACAGTCACTACCCGACACTTCCGCGTAACGTGCGCGTGTGGCGTAAGCGCGCACGCGTCCCACGCGCAGTACGCGCGGCTACGCAAAGTGCGTAACTATACGCAAGCAGCGTAGATAGATTACGGACGTTGCGTAAACCGTACGCTTACCGTGAGCTTACGGTACGCGTACTAAAAAAATATTTTTTTTAAAAAAAAAGTACTGCAAATAAATTTTACATGTTTATTTTAAAAAATATATTTAAAAAAACATATTAAAGAATTTTAAAAATTTAATCATAGTCTTTATAAAAGGTAAGATAATTAAATTAAAAATATGTTAGAAAAAATAGAAGAAAAAAAAAAAAATTAGCATTTAAAAAACCTTGCAAATTCACTGAAAAAACCATGGGTTTCACACACGTTATAGTTAGGAATTAGCATTTAAAAAACCTTAGAAATTCAGTGAAAAAACCATAGGTTTCACACACGTTATAGTTAGGAATTAGCATTTAAAAAACCTTAGAAATTCAGTGAAAAAACCATAGGTTTCACACATGTTATAGTTAGCTGGACATTTTACTCGTAAAAAACCAATGAAATTGCCCCGTTATAGTTAGTTCAGCTAACTATAACTCGCGCGCCCGCAATGCACTGCTGATGACGTCACATATTACATCACTCATGACATGGTCAGTGACATCACTCATGACATCACTGATGACATCTCAAATGACATCACTGATGACATCACTGATGACATCATCCTTGTGATAGAGTGGCAGACCTCCTCTCACCCTAATATAACCTTTGACACACACATTCAAAAATAGAGACTAAAATTTTCAAAAACAATGGACATATCAATAACAGTTACAACAACCTCTTCAGTAATTCTAAGATCCACATACACATCCACTCATTCACCAACAGTCCAATACAGTCACTGATACATGTACTCACTCATCATATGTACTCATACACCTATACATCCTGTTACACAATGCCACTCATCCATAGAGTTACTCACACACATAGTCACTCGTGCTAATAAAGAATCAAACATACATTTACTTGCATATACAGTTATACACACACCACCATACTTACTTCTACGGAAACTTACACATACTTAGTCTTTTAAACAATCACTTATAGAAACACATACTTATTCATACAGGAACTCTTCCAATCTCTCACCCTTGCATATACTCACATATATACACCAATAGTCACATATACTAGTTTTAAACATATGTAGTTACTCAAAGACACTATTGAGACAGTCATTCACTCACTAACACACCCATACACACACTCATCCACCCATGCAGTCCTGCACACATGGTCTGTTCAACACATACAAACAGTGAGTCACTCATTCATGCACCTATGCACTACGTAATACCCCCCACCGAACCATGCAGACACTCAGACTGATACTCAAAAAACCAACTAATAACCTATATAGACACCCATGTAGCTACTCACCAACCCATGCAGCCACTTATACACAAAGTGAGATACTGATACAGATATATACATATTTAAACATTACTCACTAAAACATGTATTCACTATGATACACTTAATCAGTCAGTTAAACAATCAATTTTTCAAAAACAAATCATCCATTTAGACACTTATATACCCATTTATTCTTCCATCGACCTTGAGATATACATATATAAAACATATTTAATTTTCAGAAAAACCCACATTCACTGGATGATGTCATCAGTGAGGTCATCAGTGATGTCATTTGAGATGTCATCAGTGATGTCATGAGTGATGTCACTGACCATGTCATGAGTGATGTAATATGTGACGTCATCAGCAGTGCATTGCGGGCGCGCGAGTTATAGTTAGCTGAACTAACTATAACGGGGGAATTTCAATGGTTTTTTACGAGTAAAATGTCCAGCTAACTATAACATGTGGGAAACCTATGGTTTTTTCACTGAATTTCTAAGGTTTTTTAAATGCTAATTCCTAACTATAACGTGTGTGAAACCTATGGTTTTTTCACTGAATATATATATATATATATATATATATATATATATATAGTCCATTGGAACGGAGCTACCCTGGGGCCACCATAACGTGGATGCAGAATGGTTTGTTCATTTAGGACAGGGAAATTATAGCACTTACACATTTAGGAGTGAATATAGAACTGTCCTTATAACCGAATTGTGCAAATATGTTCTCTCCTCTCTTTCCCTCCTCTGGACTTGGGCAATTATTTCAATCTTGTTGAATTCCTGGTTGATGAGTTTCCACTAAAATTTGATTTTTGTAAGAAATGGGTCCAAGGGATTTTCTATTTTAGATCACAGAGCACGGCACTTTATATATGCGACACTTTAAGAGATGGTTGTATTTTAAAGATATAATGGAGGTTGTATTATTTATACTGCACCATGCACTTTATATAAAATATATTGCACCTTATTTGAACAGAAATTATCGAATGTGAAGAATTAAGATTCCATTGTGAGGTAGTTGCGTCGTGTATAAAGCAATATGCACTTTAAGAGCAGTAAATAGATAGGTCTTCCAGTCAAAAAGGATTATGCACTTTATGTAAATAAGATTATGAAATATGGTTGTTAATTGACAACTGTAAGGGGTATTAGAAAAGTTAAATACCACACTGTGTTACATTATGGATTAGGGTGGAAAATGCCTTCTTTGAGATAATGGAGGCTGTATTATTTACACTGAACCATGCACTTTATATAAACACATTGCACCTTATTTGAACAGAAATCTGAATTTCATCATGAGGTAGTCGCAATATGCACAAAGTAATATGGACTTTAAATGCAGTGAATAGATATGTTTTTCTGCCAAAAAGTATGATTATGCACTTTATGGAAATAAAGAGGTTGAAACATGGTCATTGCTTGACAACTGTAAGGGGTATTAGAAGGGCATGATACCATGGATTTTATGTTATGGATCAGGCAAAAAGAATGTATCCTCTGAGACAATCAATTTTGCATTGTGTACCCTATAGAGAGCTAAAAACAGTTATGTAAGAAGAATAAGGATACGCTCGTACACAGCTTTGGAAGACTTGTTAAGATAACAAACATGCACCTCGCTTGATCTGGGAGAGTAATTGTCATTGTGTATTAGGTGCATTTCGATTCGCAAAAATTAAAAAAAGAAAGAAAGATCCAAGTTAAATACAACCTCAATCGAAACTGATTTGTCACTGTGAAATAGTGCCAGAGCACGATGTTGATTGTACATAGGAATTTGTAAATAGTAACATGGTGGAAGAAATAATCCTTTTGTTATGTGAAAATCGTTGCTCTAGATGTTTAGGGGTCAATGAAACAGATCACTCACATCACATAACCCAGCGAGACCCAGTACAAGGCGTCAGCCGAAACGCATCGGTCTGAGACACTATTTTGTAGAACACTATAAAACTAATGGTTTAAAAAAATAAAAAATTCAATACAGAACTTACATTGTGGATGCGGTCCTTCTTGGATCGTGCCACTGAGTGAGGTGTTGGGAGGATGGAACGCCGAAAGGGACATATATATATATATATATACATACATATATACACATATACACACACACACACACACATATATATATATATATATATATATATATATATACACACACATTATATATGCACACAAATATACACACATATGACGACGCACCACCAGGAAAAAGAGTACCAGCAACTGCCCGAAAACGGACCCTGCTTGTGGTTTTGCGGAAGTAATAAGGGCTGTGGCAGCCGCCAGGAACTGGACCTTGGTTGTGGACCCCAGCAACTTTAAAGTTACTATGCACGGGGATTAGGTGTTGAACCAACAAGAAAGAATTTTAAGGCATCGCCCACTAAAGAGAAATAACTGCGGGACTGAAGCAAACTACAAAATACAGCATGTTTTACCCATTTAGCCTATCGTGGCGCCCACCAGGGGGCAAACATTTAAAAATAAGCAATTGGGACAGTTTGCTTTTCAGCCTCTTGATGCTTCTGGCTTCCTTTGAAAAAGGTCAATGTCACCGAAATGCATCAGGAACAAGAATGCCAGCGCTTTGGAATCGAAATAAAATCTGCTCATCTCACCTAATGTGTGCGGCTCACTCCTTTCTCTGCGAGAGAGGTTTGTTGTTCTATACACACACAATATATATATATATATATATATATATATATATATATATATATATATATATATATATATATATATACACATATATACATACACACACACTGAAAAAACCATTGGTTTCAGGAGCGTTATAGTTAGCTGGACTTTTCACCCGTACAAAACTATTGAAATTCCCCCGTTATAGTTAGTTCAGCTAACTATAACTCCCGCGCCCGCAATGCACTGCTGATGACGTGACATATTACATCACTCATGACATGGTCAGTGACATCACTCATGACATCACTGATGACATCTCAAATGACATCACTGATGACATCATCTTTGTGATAGAGTGGCAGACCTCCTCTCCCCCTAATATAACCTTTGATACACACATTCAAAAACAGAAACTAAAATTTTCAAAACAATGGACATACCAATATAAGTTACAACAACCTATTCAGTAATTCTAAGATCCACATACACATCCACTCATTCACCAACAGTCCTATACAGTCACTCATACATGTACTCACTCATCATATGTACTCATACACCTATACATCCTGTTACACAACGCCACTCATCCATAGTTACTCACACACATAGTCACTCATGCTAATAAAGAATCAAACATCCATTTACTTGCATATACAGTTATACAAACACCACCACACTTACTTCTACAGAAACTTACACATACTTAGTCTTTTAAACAATCACTTATAGAAACACATACTTCTTCATACAGGAACTCTTTCAATCCTCTCACTCTCACATATACTCACTTATATACACCAATAGTCACATATACTAGTTTAAAACATATGTAGTTACTCATAAAGACACTATTGAGACAGTCATTCACTCACTAACACACCCAGCCACACACTCATCTACCAATACAGTCCTGCACACATGCTGTCTTCAACACATACAAACAGTGAGTCACTCATTCATGCACTACGTACTACCCCCACCGAACCATACAGACACTCAGACACTCATTCTGATACTCAAAAAACCAACTAATAACCTATATAGACTCATGTAGCTACTCACCAACCCATGCAGCCACTTATACACAAAGTGAGAGACTGATACAGATATTTACATATTTAAAACATAACTCACTAAGCCATGTATTCACGAAGATACACTTAATCAGTCAGTTATACAATCTATTTTTCAAAAACAAATCATCCATTTAGACACTTGTATACCTATTTATTCTTCCATCGACCTTGAGATATACATATATAAAACATATGTAAGTGAGATCCTGTGCACACGTATGGGTAGTATTAGGTTCTGTATGTGTTCAACATAAGCCAGAAGGTGTGAAAAGAAACTTAATATGGATAAACACTGGTCGACATCAGGTCGTGTAGCGTGTAAGATTCCTTTAATGAAAATGTTTCAATTCAAAGTACAAAAGAAATTAATCAGCCGACACGTGTTTCGTCACAACATGTAGCTGTTGTGACTCATCAGGGCTGGTACGGGAGGTTGTGTATGTCGTTATTGACCTCAAGTATGAAGTCACACGAGGAGAAGTACCCACTAGGAAACGGCGGGAACTGGGATTGCCTGGATAAAGGCTGAATAGCAGGATCGGTGGAAGAGCAGTCTCCGGTATGGGATCTGCTCAAGATTCCTGGTTGCGAGTCACAGTGTGCTCCTGGCAGAGCCCAATGCTGTGTTACACCCACCAGTGCCCGCCGAGTGCCTCACACCTCTGTGTTGTATTCCACCAGCTAGTGCATATGCTATGACACTCTCTAGCCCATGTGCACTGTAACACCACCCTGTGAATATGTCGTGCCACACTTGCCTTTGCACGGGTTATATTGCCCCATCTAACGTGCCTTCCTCGATGCCTATGTTATAACTCACAGCGCTATGCCATACATATTACAATCTGGGATCCGTATCTTTGTCACAGTGCATATGCAAAGTTACACTCCCCAGCACATTTTATATTACAATTTTAGAGAATAGTTAGGTTACACAACACTGCCCTGTGCAGATTACACTCCAAGGCGCATATCGCATAGCACAAGCTAGTGCCTGTGCTATCTCGCACTCTCCAATGAATCTGTCATTGCGCACAATGTATTGCATATTATATTTCACGCCCCGGTTCATCTTATATCACACTTTTTGGTGCATAGTTTATACCATATACTATATCTAGTTTTCATTTTCAATCGAGCTCTCAGGACTATGTTCTATATAACACTGCGTCCACCTACCCTTTTCACGGACATTACATTTTGCGATGGGGGGTGGAGGGTCAGGGGGTGTTTCTGCCAAGTGAGCCCGGAGTCGCAGTCACAAATGTCCTCTTCTTCCTGAATAAAAGTGAGATTATGCTGCATACTTGTTCATATTTTAAGTAGTTCGCACAGACACACATTTTAAAAACAATAAAGTTCCTAATACCCACCTTCTCTGAACAGTTAGCTTGCTGCCCCATCCACCTCCTCCCTATCCTCTGCTGTCTAAATCCATGGACTAGCCTCCTCCCTCCTGCCATGCATGGTCATGATGTGCTGCCACTGCCCTCCATTTAGCATGATGTACCAGTCCACTCCTCCTGCCCTCCATTGCCCAATTCTATGGCCCATCATTGACCTCCTGCTTAGCCTCTGTGCTTAGCTTGCTGCCCCTATTCTCCTTCCCCCTGCCATCCGATGTCTTTGTGCATGCCCCTGCTCCATCCTATGGACCTGCCACTCCTATCTACTCTGAGTGTTCTGTTGAGCTGCCACTTCCCTCTTACCTGCCTAGCATTGTCAGATGACTGTAACCTGTCCCTGCCACCTCCACCCTGCCTGTCCACATGCCATGCCCCTATCCCCTTCCTCCTGTCCTCCATGGTCCATTTTACTGCCACACCCTTCTGCCCTCCCTGGTCTGTTGTGCTGCAACTGCTCCTCCTGCCTGCCCCGTGCGGTCTGTTGTGAGGCCCCTTCCCCTGAACTTTCTTGTCTGTGCCCAGGTCCTGACCCTCCCTTCTATCCTCCATGGTCCTTTGTGCATGCCCCTGCACCCTCCTTATTGCCCATCATAGCCATTGTGCTGCCACTAACCCTCCCACTTGCCATGCATGGTCTTCTGTACTGCCACGGCCCCTCCCACCTTCCCTGTGCGGCCAGCTAGCTGCCCCTGACCCCCTCCCACCTTCCCTCCATGGTCTGTGTGTATGCCATTATAGACTCATTGTTGCTCTCCATGGTGTGTCTTGTTTCTAGTGCCCATCCTGCCTGACCTCCATGGTCATCTTGCTGCTCCTGCCCTGCCCCCTTGCCCCCAGCCCTCTGTTTACATGTGCAGACCCCTATTCCCTCCATCCTGGCTTGTCTGTTCCATTGTAATGCCCCTGATCCGTCCCTCCTGCCCTTTATGGTCTGTTATGCTGCAGCTTTCTCTCCTGTCTGTCGATTATAGTCAGCTAGCTACCATTGCCACTTTCCCCTCTGTTCTCTGTTGTCCATGTGCATGGTCCTGTCCCCTCCCTATTGCTTTCTATGGATTGTTGTGCTGCACTCCCCGATGCCTGCCCTGTAGGGTCAGTTTGGTGCACCTCTCCATGTCCCTCCTGTCCTCTGTTATCAGAGTCCATGTCCCTACCCCAATTCCTCCTGCCTACCATGAGCCAATGTACCATACTTGCAAACATTTTGAACTTGGTAAGAGGGAGATTTTGAAAAAAAACTGGGGTATTAATTTTTCCCTTTGAGTTACATTAAAAAAGAGGAGATTGTAGACAGGAGACAGATCAAGTAAAGCCCATTTGAGCTTAAAATCATTGGACGTTTCCTGGCTGAAACGGGTCTGTTGGCATGTATGGTTGTACTACCACTGCCTCTTCCTTCTGCCCACAATGGTCTATTATATTGCCACAGCCTCTCTTGCCAGTCCTGTATTGTTAGTTTGTTGCCCCTGCCCCCCTTTCCACTGCCCTCCATAGTCTGATGTGCTGCCACTGCCCTTCCTGCCTGCCCAGTGTGGTCAATTTGTTGCCTCTGCACTCTCCTACCTGCCTTCAATTTTCAGAGTCCGTGCCCCTGGCCTCTGCCTCTCAACAGTATCCCAATGAACAACTAGATTGCTAACATTCTATATGTATTACAAAAGTGTGAAACGCCTGACGTCATCTTGATGTAATCAAAACTGTAATACCTAGAGTATTTCCTTTAGAAATTACATCTATGAGAGGGTCTTATTTGCATCAAAGTTATGGTTAGTGCTCTAAAAAACTAAAAGGAGGACATTTTCTGAGTTTTCAAATAGCGACAAAGAACTTTTAAATTATTTGTAATCTTTATGTTTTTTTATCCAGTTGACCACTTGATTAAATGTTGCACCTAGGGGAGAGGATGTGGTGTTACTTCCAGAGCTGCAGACTTTGCAACTGGGGAACCAGGTTGAAGTTTCTGCTTCAGCTCGACATTCTGTGATTCTGGTCAAATCACTTAATCTCCCCATGTCTACAACCAAAATGAATTTGTTCTTGTGTGATGTAACCAATGCTCATGTAAAGCACTCCAATACCTGACAAGTCTGCACTATATAACACTGCAAATACACAAAAAATAAGTGTTTTGCACACTTCTGTCATTGGGCTACATGTGGGCTACATCTGGGTGATATTTGTGCTGCATTTGGGCTTTTTTGTCTCTGGTGGCCATCTTGGGAGATTTATTTGTTATGAAGTTTCCTCATTTCCTCATTTACTGCAGTCTCCTCAGTAGGAAATGCTTTCAGTTTTTTACTTTGATTCCACCAAGAAGGTATTCAGATATGTCACACATTTGCCATAAACTCTGAATGTTAGCACTCCAGTTGCTCATTAGATCACTGTAGTAAAGCTACTGCTCACCAGGGAAGTCTGCTGCTGGTATTCAAAGTGCATGTTTAAGTCTGCATGTCAGAATTTTTTTATGAAATAGAAGAGGATTTGAGAAGTCAAAATGTGCCCTAATTTTTCTTTCTGCACCACTAATCATAATTGCTGTGGCAAAATGAACCCCCTCAGTTTGTTCCTTTGTAAATTAAATGTTTTAAGTGTTACCACTTTATTCCAATCAAGATGGCTTCAGGTGTGCCATACTTTTGTCATAAGTAAGACTGTTAGCGCTCTAGTTGTTCGTTAGAACACTCTGGGACATTCTGTCATTGGGCTATACTTGGGCTACATCTCGGTGATATTTGGGCTCTGTCGTCTCTGGTGGCCATTTTGGGAGAGTTATTTGTTATGATGTTTCCTAATTTCCTCATTTACTACAGTCTCCTCAGTAGGAAAAACTTTGTTTTTTACTTTGATTCCATCAAGAAGGCATTCAGATTTGTCACACATTTGCCATAAATTCAGAATGTTAGCACTCTAGTTGCTTATTAGATCACTGTAGTAAAGCTACTGCTCACCAGGGAAGTCTGCTGCTGGTATTGAAAGTGCATGTTTCAGTCTGCATGTCAGAATGTTTTAATGAAATAGAAGAGGATTTGAGAAGTCACTCAAAATGTGCCCTAATGTTTCTTTCTGCAGCACTAATCATACTTTCTATGGCAAAATGAACCCCCTCATTTTGTTCCTTTTTGAATTAAATGTTTTAAGAGTTACCACTTTATTCCAAGCAAGATGGCTTCAGGTGTGCCATACTTTTGTCATAAGTAGGACTGTTAGCGCTCTAGTTGTTCTTTAGAACACTCTGGGAAGCTGCAGTAGAACACAAAGGAATCAACTGACAGTCTCTGCCCTTGTTGGATGTACATGTTTTACTGAGAATGTCAGACTTCATTCTCCCATGACTGAGAAAGATAATGTGAATTTATAGAAAATATGCTCTCAGTTTAGCTTATTGATCACCTTCCAAACCTCTGTGGGAAAACCATGAGAAAATAGTTCTCTCAAACATGATTCATGATATCACAGCAGAAGGCTTTTTCACATGGTAAAATCACCTTAGAACACACCACAATTCCTAAAATGAGTATGGTACCATCAACAAATGATTTATAATGTAACTAAAGTCTTAAAATCTTCTATTAACTGCAAGGCTTTTTAATGAGGTGCTATCATGTATATTGGTCCCAAGATGGCTGCCAACACTTCTTGGATGAAGTGCTGACAGCCAATCAGATCTCACGATGAGATGTGTGGTTAGGCTCCGCCCAGATATATATACGATTTTACTTTTGATTTTCTCAGGAACTACTGAACGGATTGACACCAGATATGCAAAAGGCACATCCCTAACCTGAGGACTACCTCTTTGCCAAATTTAAAGTAATTCTGTTCAGCCGTTTGGGCTGTACCTTGGACTAAAGATCCCTATGGAAAATTGCATGGGAAAAACGCGTTTTGGGACCCCCCTTTTTTCTCAGCCCCCGCTTGACGAATCCCCTGAGACTTTCAGGGTACAAGCGGAGCGGAACGCCCCACCTATTTTGAAAATTTCGCGAGGATTCGTCAATCGGCGCCAAAGTTATTCCAAATAGAATGTTGCGGATTTCCTATGGAAACACAGTCCTAACTATAACTATCTACTGGCAACTGCCAGTAGATTATATATATATATATATATATATATATATATATATATATATATATATATATATATATATATATATATATATATATATATATATATATATATATATATATATATATATATATATATATTCACTGAAAAAACCATAGGTTTCACACATGTTATAGTTAGCGGAAATTTTACTGATAAAAAACCAATGAAATTCCCCCGTTATAGTTAGTGCAGGCAACTATAACTCACGCGACCGCAATCCTCTGCTGATGATAATACTGTATTTAGACACTTATTTGCCCATGTCTTCTTCCATACATTTTTAGCTATACATATATTACAAATATTTTTTTTTCATAAAGACACATATGTCATCAGCAGAAGATTGCGGTCGCGTGAGTTATAGTTGCCTGCACTAACTATAACGGGGGAATTTCATTGGTTTTTTATCAGTAAAATTTCCGCTAACTATAACATGTGTGAAACCTATGGTTTTTTCAGTGAATTTGCAAGGTTTTTTAAATGCTAATTCCTAACTATAACGTGTGTGAAACCTATGGTTTTTTCAGTGAATTTGTACGTTTTTTTAAATGCTAAGTTACTTTACGCCATTCGTGGCGTGCGCGCCCACTTAACGCAGTTCGTTCTGTGCGCGCACGGTGCGCTTCGCGCACCGTGCGCGCACAGTGAGCACGCGGTGCGTTTCGCACACCGCGTGCCCACTTTACGCAGTTAGTGCCGTGCACGCACGGTGGGCACGCGGTGCGATGACAAAGCAAGAAAGCACGTCAACAAATCTGTTTCTGCTTTCCTCCGTGACTATGGTATGGGTGCCATTTACCACAACAACTTGCGTTATGACATGCAAGACATTTATAGAGGAGATGGTGTGCACTTCAATGATGAAGGGAACAGAGTCTTCCTCTTGAACCTTAGACTCTGCATCGGTACTTACTTGTAGGTACCACTAAAAAATCATTTCATAAACACAACGGCTCTTTTTAGAGCCCCCTAATATCTAAACACTTAAATCTGATTTTCATTTTTTTTTTTTTTTTTTTCTACCGTACGCTTACCGTAAGCTTACCGTACGCGTACCCCGTGATTTTTTTTAAAATCAATAAATGTTTTCTTTGTACTTTACAGTCCTTCTTTGACCCCCTCACAAATGTAAGGGGGTCTGTAACTCTCCTCATTTGCCCCCTTTCCTTTTTTTCACTCTTTTTTTTCAGAGTGAAATACACAAAATGGCGGCCGCCGCTTCCTGGTTTCGGCCGATTCGAATGTTTACTAAGATCTAAGAGCCAATCAGAATCGCGCTCGCGCACGCCACCGTACGCTTACCGTAAGCGTACGGTAAGCGTACCGTAAGCGGGCTCAGATATATATATTGATTTAAAGGCTATTTTCTCAGAATCTACTGAACAGATTTACACCAAACCTACAAAAGGCACTTCCTTGACCTAGGGACTACCTCTCTGCCAAATTTTGAGTAATTCTGTTCAGCCGTTCGGGCTGTAGCTCGTTCTAAAGGTCCTATGGAAAAATGCATGGGAAAAACGCGTTTTGGGACCCCCCTTTTATCTCAGCCCCCGCTTGACGGATCCCCCCCAAGACTTTCAGGGTAGGAGCGGAGCGTAGCGCCCCACCTATTTTGAGAAATTCGCGAGGATTCGTCGACCGGCGCCAAAGTTATTCAAAATAGAATGTTGAGGTTTTCCTATGGAAACGTGGTCCTAACTATAACTACCTACTGGCGACCGCCAGTAGGTAATATATATATATATATATATATATATATATATATATATCAATAAAGTTTTCAGCTCCAGTAAGCAAAACACGCACTCAGAAAGGTACAGCTCGTTGGCGATTTATTCACAAGGTAACGTTATCTTGTGAATAAATCGCCAACGAGCTGTACCTTTCTGAGTGCGTGTTTTGCTTACTGGAGCTGAAAACTTTATTGATTCTGAACTCGGCGGTGGGATTGGCCGAGTATAACACGCCACCTGACTATGGGAGATGGATCCCGGAAACTAATCCTGTTGTGAAATGATGGAATATATATATATATATATATATATATATATATATATATATATATATATATATATATATATATATATATACACACACACACACACACACATATATATATATATATATACATATACACATACACATATACACACACACACACACTCATATACATACAGACATATGTATTGCACAGAAAGTCATTTTTTGTTTTCTTTATAACTCTGGTGCTGGTCGACAAGCCTCGACTGTCCCGTTAAAAAGTTCAACTGTTTTGGGTTTGAAATGGCACGCTTCGTGCAGCTCCGGAAAGTAGGAGTCCCAAAAACAAAGGGGGGGTGGGGCTCATAAAAGTGATATTTACCATTTTTATTCCCATATGATTTTTTGCTCTCCAAAACAGAAAGAATGCTGAATGGAATTGTATCAACTTTGGCGAGAAAGTGGATATTTACTCAAATTAGAGTTTACAAAATAGCTGAGCTTGAAAGGATTGAATTGTAAAGAGATCTGGGCAGCTAATCCACATTTTGAAGAAATATTTAAATCGGATTGGATAAGTGCACTTTTCTTGCCCATCAGTCATTTACTGCCCAGAAACTCTCCCATTGGCTGTACAAAACTTTAAACAAAAATTGCGGTCCCCATTACAAAACAAAGGAGAGCCAAGAGGGGCAGCAGTAGAATTCTTTAAGCCTCTGGCAGAGGTGTGGGGAGGGGGGGGGGGGGGTTAGGTGACCCAGGGGCTGGATTTGCTTCCCACAGTGCAGCACCAGAGGCCAGCGAACCCTGGCCAAAGGAGCGCTAACCCACGGCAAGTGTCTTGGACTTCTACTTCACCATCTGCAGGGTCTGTACATCCAGTGGGAAATGCTAAACATGAGTGGGTATCAACTACATACATGTAAAATCAGCCCCAACTAAATTGGGTGGTTGAGCCAGGGATCGTGTGTACAGATTAAACCGATAGGGAGGCAGGGCAGGAGATACTTAGGCCTGTCAGGAAAAGGATGTCAAAGCAACCCCTTTCCCCTAGTCAGTGTCGCTGGGTCTACGCCACGGCCCAGCTAAAGCTCTGTCAAGCTGCCCAGCTGCTGTATTTGTCCAGCATGGAATCCCACAGGCAGCCCCACTGGGCCCTGCACCACCAGAAGACTTGATGTAACCTGTGCCTGCTCTTCCTTTGGCAGGCTGTTGTGCATTCGATCTCAAAAGAGGTTTGTTTACATGTGATGTACACCTCACATGCCTCAGCAGTGACGGAGAGGACTATCCTGGAGGCTGACAAACTTTTAATTTTCTATTTCTTTGTTGGTCTTTTGACGAGGTAATTGGATCCAGGGACCTCAGCTGTCCACTCTGAGACCCATGTGTTCCTTGGCACTTGCCAATGCATGCCAGCTCACATTCAGAGCCTCTGCATCTCCCCTGTAAGCCATCTTTAACTTCAAGGAGGTACAAAGATTAGGCTAGAAGGTTTTAAGATCCTCCATTTTGGTTAACCAGATCCATACAGCTTTATCTAAAACACATTGTTGCAACTTCTAGCTTTTGTATCATGCCAGGATACGCCTGCGGAGATGGTGCGCTTTACAAATACACAATGCATTTCATTACCATTTTGTTTCCTAATAGGAGAATTATCTTCGAACTTTCAGAGGCTACGATCAATAGAGTTTCACAAGCATTAGATATGATCTAGTGTTGAGATGTGGGCCCTACTGTTAAAACTAGATTGTCTTTTACACCTGTTCCGATGGACTCCAGGATTCTTTAGGGACTATCCCTTCTAAAAGCGGTTCAACAGCTCATCGTACCACTAATGTACATGGAGTAATGTGTACTTTTTATTTCACCTGAATGGTTTACACGGTCAATATATTTTATAGATATGAATAGTTAAAGATGTTTCTCTTGAGTTCGGCACCAGAAGGTTCCCACATGTTTATCCAAAGAGTCTTAACTGACCACCTCACTTTCTGCTGCAGTATGTGTACCTTGACGTTGAATGCTTGGGACTTTAAGCTTACGCTCATTAGAAGAGTTATGGTGCACCTTTAAATGGGCCCTCCATAGTACCTGGCTGGAAAAATTTGTGTAATAGATTAAGACACTGGTATTTTCATCCTTTTCATGGAACTTGGACACTACCTCAAATATCATATATGTTACTGGAGTTCTAGAGCATGAGTTTACATGTGAAGCAATGGGGCATGTTTTTGAGGTGGGTGAGGGAGGCATGGGGAGACAACAGAGAGGGGCTAGAGGATGTCAAGATAGACCTGGAGGGGAAGGGGGAAGCTGGGCCATGAGAGCTGGAATTACGCAGCAACGAGACACAGCTTTTGCTTTTCATATAGTGCCAATACAACATGGTGGCAGCTTCAGGGCACCTGACAAGAAGTAGAGGTCATAGGAAATTAGAAAGTTTTGGTAAAGAGGAAGACTTTCAGGACAATTACAAACAGATCTTTGACAACCAAAAGGTAAGAATAAACCGAGCCCTTCGATCAGATCACAAATGTAAACTTTTCTCCTGTACCTGCACAGGTGCTCACTGCGAAGCCCACTCTCTTCAGTGCTCGGTCAAAGATGACGTAGAAGCCTTCCATAACTGTGGCACCAATCACAAGGGTGCCAGTCGAGGAGGAGATGCCAAAGCGGTAGCAGTCCATGGTCCCCTGCACCGTGAGTATGTACTGGATGTAAAGCTGAAAAGAAAGCCGTCGATTATCAGTCAAGATCTTAAAAACAATATTTTACTGGAGTTCTTCCAAGCGCTGTATATAATGGAGACAAGGCAATTAGCTGGCCATTAAGTCTGCACAGACCCCGAGAGACACACAAAACGTTTCTGAATCAACATGTGTGCTTCAAAACAATTCCCATGATGTTTTAAGTAGCAAAAACAAGACAAGGATTATATTTAAGTACTAAAATAGAATATGGTATATGTTTATTCGATTAGAAAAATGTAGGTGATCCATTTTTGTTGACCAAGCTTGCTTTTCTTGCATGCGCCTCCTTTGCACAGGTTCGTACACCAAATGTTGGCTGCACAATTCGATATGGCGGGGGCATGCGGTGTAAAGAAAGATAAACTCATGCTGCAGGTTTGTGTCATTTAGTCTGTAACGCCTTTATTGCAGCATTTGTTTGCCATATGGAAGAAATATATTGAAGGGCATCTGTTAGTACCCATCTGTATGATGGATATCTGTGTGTGTGTTCATGGTGAACAAGATTCTGGAGCCAGTCACTGCTGTAATATCCTTGATGAATGGGAGACCGCTGGCAGCAACAGGCTGAAGAGACAATATTTAGGAGAGAAGCAGACATGGGCCGGAGACCATGACATCCTGGGCGAGGCCTATATTTTGAGAGTTGCTGTGGGCTTCCCTTTGGCACATCTCCTGAGAGGATCTCCGGTTCTTAGAACTCCAGTGAGTGTGGCAGTGAACCAGGCTCCCATCCGCCATTAGCATCACAGAGGGTGTGATGTGAACCATGAACTGCCAGGATTCCACCTACTAGGCAGCACTGGGGTACCAGAGCTGTCCCTAAGTTTGCTTACAGACGAGAGAGGACTGCTCAGCTGTGATTGATTAGGAGGGGGAACAGCAGATGTGCAGAAGAGAACAGAGATCACCTAATGGCACATTCACCCTTAAAGTCACCACGGCCATAGGGAGAAAACACAATCATTGATAAAACCTAGGAAGTACCAACACCTGAGAAGTTACAAATGGCTTCTGGAGCCAATGAGTGACAGAAACTAAAACAAGTTCTTATTCTGTAAGTTACCCAAAGTATAGAGGTATTTTTTACACTTCTAGGGCTTGCACTGAGAAGCAGATTGGGTATTTTCATACATTTAGTATGGGTTCAGTAAAACCTGTGATCTGTAAATTTCAGTCGCATGGTTACCTTTCAATAAACAAAAGTGTTTTAAACCTGAGAAAATTGTTGGGACAGTGGCTTATTTCCATAGCAATGTCCATTATGTTTCGGTTGCAATGGCTTTCGTCTTTTACCTATGAGCAAAATATATATATGAATCCAGTACTACTTTTCAGGCTAGGCAAATTGAGGCACTAAGTTTGAGAGGAGTCAAAAAAAACATAGAATGTCTTCAACACGGTTATAGGATACACTGCTATTTCACAACAGGATTTCCAGGTGTTCGGTTTAATTCAGCCTTACCCACATTACTGAGAGTGCGAGACCCCACCACTTGCTTTCCCATTACAACTGGCAGGGCACACATTTCCATGGCCCTACACATACAGTGTTTGTATAGCACAGACTATAATGATATACTGGAAGGAGAAAAGGAAGAGAGGACAACCAGCAGCACGAATGCGCCACACAAGGTAGCATGTGCATGTCGCAGAATTGAAATGTGTCGAAGAACAGCAAAGTTGAGAAAAAGATTAACGGGGCCACTGTTAACTTTCAGCTGTAAAATGTTTGCAAAAAGAAAGAAAACTCAGAAGTTACGAAATGAAATTACTGGCTGATTCTGGGCTGTTGTATTGTGGGCCATTTCTCATCCAAAAATGACATGATGGGTGGACCCTCCCTTAAACAAGCACTGGCAAAGCTACTAGGTCTCACGTATATAAGCGCTATGAATGAATGGCAACTTATACAGCGCACAGCTACCTCGGAAGAGTTATCCCGGCGCTAGCCGGCTGGCTTTGCCAATGTCTTTTAGCCATGTTGTATGCAGCATGGCTAAAAGTTCTAAAATAGAGCGTTATGACTCTTATGGGAGGGGAAGAAGCAACACTGACAAGGATGACGGAGGAAGAAGAAACAAAAATAGTACCTCAAATCACAGCACGATCAGCGGAAGGACAGCAATCAAGCTGAAGCAATCAGTTCTTGGTACACGGTCTAGCCGAAAGAAGAAGTGAAACCGGCACATGCTGCCAATTAGACAGCAGCAAAAAAGAGTGACAATGAAGCCAACTAATGGTAAGCAATGAGCGGGCTGCAAGCCCCTAAATGTATACAATATCTCACACAAGCAACCTGCTGCTGGGGTGACCTAAGAGGTAGGCGGTAGCATGAGTGGGTCTGATTACCATGGCTGATTTAAATCCCAGCGCAGACACATTGTCACACTGAGGAGTAACATATCATTAAGAAAAAGGCAAGAGCGTGTTCACCATTCTAATTCCGCGGATTGTCTGGGGGCAGTAGAAACATTTTCCCCCTAAGTGACTGAAATATACACTGAACAAAAAGACAAGAACTCCATCCGTGGTACATATGGTTAACAGTTACCAGTTAGAAGTGAGAATCCCACGCCAACACACTTGGGCACAGACTTGCCTTATTCACCATATGGAAAGTAGATACATTCACATGTGCCCAACAAAGGAGAGCCCAGCCAGAAAAAGATCATGCATCCACAGGCAAACAACTGGACACTCAAGCATGCCAAGAGGTGTTAGCCTGGCAGACCATCTCTGTCCAGTTTTCAGCACCAGAACCAGTAGAGCCACCTTCCAAAATGGTGGAATTAAACATGAACTAAGCAAGGCAGAAAAAAAGAGAACAAAGGAGCCGCTTATCGACTCTTTAGAACGAAACTGACAACCCAGAAACGTCCGAAACACGAACTCCCTACACAACAGCTGAATGTTGGCAGTAAATGAGTACTGCTGAGTGGAATTTATTTTAGTCAAGCTCATTTAAGGAGCATCTGTTGACAGAGCAAGCTTGAAGTGAAGAGAATTGGCTGTTGGAGAGGTCTTCTGACACATGATTACAGATTCTGGCAATCTTTTTAAAAAAAGATTATACATTTGTGGTCTCTGTGGCGAGCACTGGAGGAGAGAGATGGGGGTCTCCAACCTTTTCAGTAATAAGACCTACTTTTGGTCATTGACAATTCTCCTGAGCTGCAATGTATTATGCGAGACATAATAGACCACGTCAGACAAGATTACATTAGTGGCCATCTTATGCAAGTTTACCAGCAGCGTTCACCTCAGTGCATCAGGCATGGTTGCTAGCAGTAATGTGAAAATGCTTTGTCAATGTGGAATGCCTCTAGCTTGATAATACATAACAGCCACAGGTGCAATGCCCTGCCACCAAGTTAATAACATTAGTAAAAAAATCCCCCCAAAACCATTTGATATTTCTCATTCAAATATCAGCTTTAAATAGATTTTGGAAATTAAACCATTTTTCTCCACAGGCCAGCTTATGAGTTCTGAAAATACACACATTTTTGTCTCAAATGCATGCTTTTTAATTTTGGTATACATATATTAATTCAAATAAGCAAAAGCTTATAAATTGAGTGGGCTGAACACAGGAGAGCTACTTACAGAACCTGGCGAGCTCCCAGTAGCTCACACGCCAACCGTTGGAGAAGCCCGAGGTAGATTAATGTCATCTATTACTATTTGAACATTTCCATGAAGCAGGTAAGATCTCTGCCCTTTTTTGTCCAAAAAGTTGCATTTCATTGTTGTTTTTGAAGCCATTTCGTTTTTTTGCCAAGTTTTTCCTCAGTGAATGAATACTACGCATTTAGGGAAATACCACATTGAAAACGAATTAGTTTTCATTTCTTCAGCCCATGGGACAGCAAGCTCATCTGTTAGTGGGCTCTAGAGTTAAAGTGAGGTACCAAAGGGCCGATGGAAGGGAGGATAGCAATGCAAGAGTTCAAATTATAAATGGGGAGATTTTTATGGATTATTGTTAGTTTTATGCAGATTATTGCTACTTTGAAACTGAATTTATGTTTGCGATACTCTGGGTGGTAGACGGGAATGAAAAAGCGGAAAGACATTTACATTTGATTGGAAATGTTTGTAAAGCAGTAGGTTGAGAAATTTAGAGGTCAAAGGTCAAGCCAGCACTGTAAGCAGGTATAGAAGGAAGCTGATCCAGTTCAGTGGCGTTTAGGAGGCTCAACTGCAGAATGGATCTGCCAGATGGCTGACCCCGGTGTAGTAAAACAAAAAAAAAAAAAAAAACTAGAAAGATTTACCAAAGAAGTTCAATGGCAAGGATCATGAACATTTCATAATGTACATCTTAAACCAGTAAAGCGGTCCCCAAAACTAATCTCTGGAAAAAAAAAAAAAACTCGTTTTCTGAAAATAAAATTTAAAAAAACCCCTTCATTTTCTGAAATAGAAAAGATTGTGCTTCTAGATCTGCTTATTAGTGTTGCGGAAATGTACTGAATCAAACTGGTAAAAAATGCATACAATTATTAAATAGTTACAACATAGGTATATTGTGCAGCCAGTTCCACAATAAGTGCTTTTCTACACTTTACCTGTGCCTTTGTATGAGAGTTCAACTGAAGAATGGCAAAAGCCATGGAAGAAATCTGTTCAACACAAAAACAACTTGAAGTCATTAATACTACTGACCGGCGGTTTGATGGTGAGCCGAAAACTCTGGCTGGAATTCACATCTCTCAGGTAGATGGAGATTTCAGGGAAGAAAGTCCATGGCTTCTCCGATTTGTCCCAGCATGCAAGCTGACCGCCAGTCCAGAAGTCGCTTACAAAATCCCGGATCTGGTAATGATCAAAGACATTGTACTTTATGCGGTTTCTTCAATTTTCTCAAACCAATTCACAGATACCTCCTACAGAAGCTCTCATTAAAAAGAATGGTAAATATATTGAGCAGAAAATGGACAGGTTAGTTTGGGTTGCATACATAATATTTGATACGATTATGGGACAAAATGCAGCCCAGTGCTTAATGTGCACTGCAGTAAATCTCAGCAGTGTAATTGTTTACATTATTAATTTTGAGCAAGGCAGCGCTTTTTGTTGTCAACCAAATATTTCCAAATGTGGTTATCATCCATTCATAGGACTGTGATGCAGTAAATTAGAATGTTTCATTGACACAATGGGGTTATGAAACATCTACTAATATGCAGTATAAAAGCAATATTTATTGTGAAAACACGTTGACTAGAATATACGGATATTATGTGTGTAAATGATAGGGATACGCATGAAGTTATAAGAAACTTTAAAATTTCAGTGCCTCCACCAAGTTGATTCATAATTCATGCATGACATTCCAGGCTTTCAGGAAACCATGGCAGAGGAGCAGCTGACACAAATCATGACATTACTTTTAACACACTGGTCAACATTAATGGTTTACAGGGTAGTAAGCATCTATGGATTACTATAGTACACCAACTTCGTTTTCTTTGTCTAAAAATCAGAAAGAATTGCACGTGAAACAAAATTTGAAACAGTTTTGTAAGTGTAATTTGAAAATTACGATCGAGCCTTAATTTGAAATAAATTGAGTGAACAACATCAAAAGAAAATATAAAGTCAGCTAAAGTCTGTGTGCACATTCCAGATGTGTTGTTGTATGTACTATTATATAAATGCCAATAAAAAAGGTTTATAAAAAAAAGTGTGTGCACATTTTAAGGTCTAGTCTAGAGACAGTTTCAACTGCCCCATCAGTTTCAGGCAATATAGACAATTCACTCAATAAGCTTTATTTCGATACAAAGATATCTTAAAAGCTGAACAAACTCAGATAAACAGTTACAATACTCCTCAGAACATTTTTAGGTGTAAAATACATTAAGACAAATGATTTAAAAAAGCATTTTAAAAGACAGGATTAATAGAAAAAAGTTTAATTTTTTTGTAAAATTGTATAGACTATTCACAAAATAAAATACAAATATAGAGGGGATTTCGGGTAGCTCTCTCCGTCTATTAATCTGTTCAACTGTCAAGCACTTCTAGCTCCACCCACAACAGCATACAGCATGGGGTGGCTAACTTCGGCCAATGGCTTTTGAACTTGGAGTGATGTCAGTTTGCCTGATCATATGTACACATCCACCTAAAAAGGAAGGGCACTTCAGTGGCAGGGTTACTTTGCCAATTCTGTTTTCTTTCGATTCCTCATCCTTTTTAGGTTTCACCTACCAGACGGCATACGCTTTCTGGTTTTGAAAGACCATTGGTTGGCTTTACTGTCACTCTTGTTTACTTGCCTCTCATTTGATGGCTTACCTTTAACTTCTTGCATTAGTCTTTCCCCTGGAGTGCAGCCGCTTTACTATCCTTTTGATTGGGGGACTGGTCTCTTTTCATTGCTCTTTTATGGACCTATTTTCTCTTTTCGGTTAACCATTCCATAAGAGTGCATATGTTTTCAAGTTCTCTTCCTCGTGTGCCTTACTTTCATATGGTTCATGTTGCGATCTCTCTCGCTCTCGAGTGCTGCATGCTCTCCCTTGTATGCTTCTACCCCATGTTGCTCTCTCCCTATGTGCTGTTACTCCTTTTCCCACTCTACTTCATTTTATTCCCCACCACCCACCCCTGGTCAACTTCCACTCCCACCTGCGCTCCCATTTATTTTTGTTTTGTAATTTTAAAACCTTTGACATTGCAGCCCCTCTGCCGTAGGAAAAAAAGCACTTTTGCACCACTCAAGCTTCATTTTTTTTATTTTTTTTTAAATGGAGCACAAGTCATTTCATAGGCGCACAAATACAATCTAATGAAATAGGGCGAAGAGCAGAAGCGGCTGCGTCATCTAACTTTTTTCTTTTTGACCAATGCTGCACAGCATTGGCAAAAAGGATTTTACTGATGCTGTGCAGCATCGCCAGAAATCCTTGGTCGATAAGTCATTGAGACAAAAGGTTAGACCTATTGACTTTGCTAGTGCCTGTTTAGGAGTCATATTTGTGTGTTTAGTTTACAGTAATTCAAAGCCAATAGAACCTTTTCTTTTAGCCAATAGCAATCATGTGATAATGAGCATTAAAACAAATAGTTACTATACTTACTCTAGTACACACGCCTGTGAGGAAGTAGCCATACTTCTCTATGTAAATTATTTGCTTTTGTTTTTTTATTGAAAAGTTACTGCAAACATATTGCCGCCACATGTGGGTGGGATATTGTCTTTCTTTTTTTTAGGTCTCGCCTGAGCCAGCGCATGTGCTGCTCTGACGAGACGTTTAGTAGCTGCTTAAAAAGTGCTACATTGCCGGCCACCAGCTTGCTATTACGCGCACAAGCGCGCGCGACGTGCACAGCACTTTTTCCCGTCGCGCGCGCGCACAACTCGCATCACCACTCACTTTTTTTTAATTTCATTTTTGCACATTACACTTTCAACTTTGATGAACGTTTTCTTTTGATAACGCTGCATTCACAACTACATTTCAGGTCTACTTCTGATACATTTACACTTCAAATAACGTCATCTACATTTTAAAAAATTTGGGGGGATTAATACAAATGTAATGACATTAAACTAAAAGTTTGGTGGCCGTGCTACTGAAGGCTTGTCCACGTTAAACTCCTTTGTGTAATTTACGTACAAATAAAGATTTTGTGTTCCTACGGATCGCATTAAAAAAGTAATATCGAGCAACAGCTCTCTCTAGTGGCCCTTAGCTGCATTAGCATTACAGACAAAAATCCGTTTGTTGAGGTCTGCCGATGCTCGCAGCAGGAGTACTATTCAGAACTATTTACGCGTGTGTGAAATTCACGAATTGGCATTTGCTCTTTCCATATCCCTGAAGTAACAGCACTGGGGAAATCTCGCAGCTGAATAGTTCCATTAAAGTTACAAGAAAGGACCAATATTTTCCTGTCCAGCGTAAGTGTACACCTTTTACTTATACCGGTCATTTCTAACTACTCGTTGCCATCAAGAGTAACCCTGGGCAAAGCACTACGCTACGTTCGCGTAGTTTGCGAAGTTTGCGCTACTTTGCACTACGCGAATTGCATGTAGCACAGTGCAAACACTCATAGCGTAGTGCAGCGGTCATTTTTTGCTTGCTCGCAGTCCTCAACGTCAAGTTGGCGACCGCGATCAAGCAAAATTACATACCGGCGAGACTTTTACCTCGTTCGCGATCAGCAACATCAAGTTGTCGATCGCAAGCGTGGAAAATAAACCTCCTGGCGAGATTCTCAACACGAGCTGGTCAGGTTTCTCATTGAGAGTGGTTGCGTATGCTCGCGACCGCTCGTGATGAGAAACTACCAGTCCGCGTTGAGAAAGCTGTCGCTCGAGTAAAAATCTACTCGAGTGGCAGAAAACTACAGCTCGCACTGTGCAAGGTGCCGTTTTCAATGATTGCACAGTGCGGAAAAGCATCCGGCACCGTGCAATCATTGAGAACAGCATCTTGCACAGTGCGAACAGGGTACTACGCAGTTTGCGAAGTGCTACGCGTAGCGCTACTTCGCGAACTACGCCCAGGGTTAATTAAGAGTACATGAGTGAGATACAATTATTTATTTTAAATCAACTTTTAATTTTTTCCCCATAGTTGCATTCAAACACTTCACGTGATATTTAGAGACACTCGGGACGTTTAAAACAAGCATTGGCATAACCAATAGGTCTCGCCTTTGGGACCTGCTGCATAACTAAAAACTAAAAAGGTCCCAAAAGAGAGACCTATTGTCTATGCCAATGCTTGTTTTAAGATGAAAGTGAAAAGTCAAAACCAAAACAAAAAAATTCCTTTATGTCTGCATTTAAACTGTGCCCCATCTTCACTTAGAGCGGTCAACATGAAATCAATATTTTCTTCTGCAGCACGATTTTCTGGTGGGATGCTTTAAATCCAAGGAATGGTCGGTAAGAGCAACACAGTTTGTGCTAACACAGCTCTTTATACATTTCAGGTGGGAAAAAGGACAGTTAAAAATTACTCTGGGCACCAAACACCTTGTTTATTTTAAAAGCCCCCTAGTCACTGCTTTAGCGAATTAAGAGCAACATACAAGAACGCAAAACAGCAGAATTAAGACAATTACTTATACCTTGTTCCCTTGTTTAATGTGCAGAAACAAAGTACATATCCCAAAGTATCCAATGTCCTCATAGGACTGGCAGAGCATTCTGTAAGAGAGTGGAGTGTAGAGTAGCTGAGCTAGACCCCATTGCCTTATGCTTTTAAATGCTGTTCAGGGAAACTAGAAAGATACACAAGCATCCTCTTAAGAATGAGACACTCTAATATAGCAACTATAAGTGGCTATAGATTTGAGGATACCAATTTCTTTCCCTACTGGATAGGGTCAGACAACATCTCTTCTTTCATATTTGCCCCGTTCTGAAAACGGAATAGGGTTTTGGAGGCAAGATGCCGGATGTCTAAACAGAGTGCTTAGTTTGAAAAAGAAAAGAAAAAAACAGGGCTCTCGTCAGGAGGCCACTGCAGCTCGCACCATACATTGCCCCGCCATGCTTCCAAGGATGGCTACAACAACAACTACTAACCATTACACTACTACAAGTGTGACAATTCAGACTATTTCAGGTCCCCAAGCCGTTAGAAGGGCTTGGGTGGCAGGTAATAGTCATTTATATGTATAATGAATTAATAATTTCCTGTTGTGATCATCTGTAAATTAGCCAGAGAGCGACACCTTGTGGCAGACTGTCACAAGCACATGTGTTGACAATTATGTGTCGGTGCTAAGCACCAGATGCCTCCGGCTAAAATTTAGCCCCATCGACCCCAAATATTTTTCACAAGAAATATCTTACAAAAAACTGATATTTCTAATGCATTTACAGTTTTCTCATTTGTACCAATATAAATGTGTTCATGCAGATCCGTGAAACAGATTAACGTTTAAACAGCAAAGTTACAAACACACTCTAGTTTAATCACCATCATATGTTACACTTACATTCCATAGCTTGAAAAACAGCTACACTGCTTGCTATAATGCTACTTCATGTATGTTCACAATAATATACAATGGAAGAGACAGGATGAGGTCTAAAAAGGTCTTCAACGCCATTGTGAAGCCTACCAATTATTTATTTATTAATTAGAAAGACATATTGCTTAATTATACAAATAAAACATCTAAAAACTGGAGGTTTTCTTCGAACATCGTGTTAAACTAGAATATGCCAAAACGGGCTTCGCAACATTCAAATAAAGTGTCACTTCAACACATCACGTTTTTAACACAAAGACAGTCCACATTCATATAACAATTTTAAAAACATTTAGGACAATAATAAAATTACATTCTTGATTTTTTAAATTTCATTTAATTTTTGGCCATATCCAAGTACCGTTAGTAAGAAATGTAATGGTTACTCAATGTAATGGTACTTAATTTCCCAATCCCAGAAGGGGGGGAGGGGGGGGAATGGTGGTAGGATAACTCAGTTAGTAGCACAGTTGTCAGTGGAACATGGAATGGTCTGCAGGTCACCCGTTCACACCATAGAAACACCAAGTCAGACTTCCAAGGTTACTTAACTGAGTACCATTAAATTAGGTTAGTTAGACCACTGAGTAATGCCCCAAAAATGCTGGCTCTTGAACCTTGCGACTTAAACTGCTGGACAAATTGCTGCCCATAACTCGCCTACCAGATAAGGTGGTGCCCGGCCTGTCATTTGTTTGTTCTTATAGACAATGGAGATTGGCTGCATTTTTGGATGAGTAGCTGAGCTTCTCTTGGTTGCATTGTACTTGCTTCATGCTTATTAGTGTGATCTTTGCCTTCCTCTTATAATATTCACTACTGCTTTCTCTTGTCCACTGCCTCCATTTCTGTCAATTTTCCTACTACTGTTTGATGTCCCATGGACTGATCACCACTCCTGGATGTTCCCCAGGGCCAAAGTGGTGTCTTGCGGTCAAGCTATTTTATTCATAATGTATGTAATACTTTGGGAAAACTTTAGTACTGGCATTTCAACAAACAAAACATGAAATGTGACATGCTCAACTTTTCAGGCCAGGAGGGATTTTTGGGAAATAACCCTTTTCACACAGTTGGTACTTCTCCCTTACCTTGCACATTTCAAACTGCAATAGACCTAAACCCATCGACCATGTTCTACAGAACTGAATTGTATCATGAAGAACCCAAGTAAGATGTATTTTTAATATTCACTCCCAGGTATCTATAATCTTTTACTACCTCTAATCTTTCCTCATTATAGTACAACACCATGACCATCAAATGTGCAATCGGATGCTTTAGATGTCACTATAAACGAACAAGACTATACCTATGAAAGGGGATAACAGACCAAATCAATACTGTATCAAAATATTCATGTGATGTTGAAAACATTAAAAAAACATTGGCGAGGTGTGATGCAGCAGCCAGGGCAGCTGACTTTGGTGCACAGGGCTCACGGTTCGATCCCTGGCTCCGGTGGCAGCTCAGCTCAGCACCATGTGACTCTGGGCAATAACTCACTTAATTTCCACAAATGCCCCCAGCGCCTGGAGACCCGTAAGGGTGAATAGTTTGCGCTTTACAAATATGGATTTCTAAATACGGATTTACATTTCACATTCTAAACCTTGATATGCCATGTCCTTAACCCCTTAACTGCTTGGAGCAGACTCCCATTGACCTCGGCTTGATCTGTTCCAGTCGTGGGCACTAGTCCTAGCCACACAATTGGTGCAGCGTTTTATCGGCACAAGTGGAGTAGCGCTGGCTGGTAGGATTTTTGTGGTATCCTGTAGATTCTAGAATTTTCTATCACAAAAATGTGAGGAAACCGTGTGATTGTAGGCATAGTACGAGGTTTGCAGGGCATTGTACGCAAGAAAACCTCATGAAATCCATGCAAGGCACACTACCCTGAAACAATACCCTTGTTGTCTATTTTTTTTTTTAAATGTCTGTGGTTCATAGGCTTACATGAGTGGTGGCTGAGCACAGCCCCTAATCCTATAACTACTCTCATTGATAATACTCCACGTAGTGCTTTAGCGCCTTGTGTCAAGGTCTCTTGCCCCACCCACACTAGTGAGGTATCACTGTTATCGGAAGACTTGGGGGGAATGCTAGATGGTAGGAAATGTATGGCTCCCCGTAGATTCCAGAGGTTTTCCTCACAGACATGTGAGGAAAGGGTGTGTTTTTAGTCCAAGTTTGCGGTTTGCAGGGCATTGTGGGTAAGAAAACGTTGTGGGATCCACGCAGAGCACACCACCCTGGACTCCAATCGGTATCTAATTTTCAGAACGGTCAAGGTCTGGTAGGTTTTCCAAGGTGGAAGCCTACCCAAGCCCAATAAGTGTAGCCATTCACCACTGCAAGTGGGACGATATTGGGAGCTAGCCAAACTCTCCTGGTCTATATGTAAAACCAATACCGAAAATAATCAAATATTTTCTCATTTTACATTGGGATGGGATTTCTTAGCCCGCATGGGAGCAGAAAGACTGTTGAGACTTGAGGGGTAAAAGTGAGGTGGATGGGCCAGACCAACCCCATTATTTTATTTTAAAATATAATCCCCTACAATACAGTGACCTTTCTGGCCCTCAGGGGCAAACTAATGCAAACCCCCTATCTGCCCCATGGGGATATGAGGAGAAGACGGGTTTCTTCCTTTTTTGTGTTTGGGTGTGTTTCTAATGCCAGAGTGCAACACCAACACCACTTTCTTTTGCCACAAGCCAAAATTCCTGGTGTCAGATGGACAGCAACGTGGTAAACTGTTATGCCCCCGTAATGCAATGCGTACGGTCCCCTTTCAGGTATTCTATTGGGAAAAAGCATTGCAACATGTAATAGTTATCAAGCAGCTAGTTATGCGAAACAAATGCAATGCGAAACACATATCCGGCAGTTCGGTATGCAACACGAATACCATGTGTAAAACAACAATCCAGCAGATCGTGATGCAGGACTTAAGACGCAGCGTAACACATCTATCAGGCAGTTTGTTATGCAAACCTAGTGCAATGCGTAACACACCTATCAGGCAGTTTGTTAGGCAAACTAATGCAATGGGCAATATGACAAAACAGGCAGTCCGTTGTAAAGAAATAAAGCAATGCGTCATACAATCATCAGATACCCCGCAATGCAGGAGTAATGCAATACGCAAGTTACTCTGGCACTGTTCTCGGTGCCTCCGGCGGTCTCTCCGCCACTCGTGCTGGTTTGCGGTTAGTCTCCAGCCACAGTTGCTACTCCCTCATGGGTAAGATCGAACACAGTAAGTGCAGCTTCGCACTCCGGTCCGGGTGCGCCACTCCCTTGGCACACAGGTCTTGATCCGAGCCGAAGTAGAGGCTCGCGCTGCAGGACAGAGAGGCCGAGAGAGTCCCCCTCCGAGTCGGCGCCCCAGGAATCGACACACGTTACCTGGGGGGCACGGACCCACTTGCCTCTCCCCGCAACTTTGGCCTCCAAGGCGCTCTCTGACTTTCCGGACAGTGAGAAGATCCCAGGCTGCACACTATACCCGCAAACAGAGCCAATCAGACTCACGGAACCTCCGGGTGCACAATAACCACACAACTCATCACGATGGTCTCAGGCTGTGCACGACACACGCACGCGTCACCGAGACACACTTGATCTTCTGGTGCTCACGATCACACGGCACCTCTTGCGCAGATAAAGCCATAGAAAGGATACGCACTCCGTGTCGCTTGAGACACACTTTATCCTCCAGTGCCCCCGATCACAGGGCACCCCTTGCGCAGGTCTCAAGCAGTAGAAAGGACATGCACTCTGCACCGCTGAGACACACTTTACCTTCCGATGCCCCCGAACACAGGGAACCTCCAGTGAGGGTCTCAGGCCGCGAACAGCACACGCACGCCGCGTCGCTGAGACACACTTGCTCTTCTGGTGTGCACGATCACAGCCAATCGACACAAAAGTCTCAGGCTGCCCCCAAGCACATGCACACTGCGTCGCAGAGACTTACTTGGCTCCCCGGTACACATGTTCACAGGACAATCCTCTCGAAGGACGCAAGCTAGACAGAGCACACGCACACCGCGTATCAGAGTCTCAGTTGGAACACACGGTGCCCGAGATCATAGGGCACAACTTGCGAAGGTCTCAGGATAGACAGAGCACACGCACCCATGGCATGTCTGAGAGTCTTCTCTGGAAACTTGTGTTCCAGTGTTTCCAAACAGGGAGCCAGCTCAACTCAGGCCCTTGGGGATAGTTACTTCAGGACACAGCAAAGTCATTCAAGCAGGGGGACAGAGCACACAGCAAAGTCCCTATAGCCTTTCCTTAGCAGAAACAGCAAACTGCAGGCAAGCCCCAGATCACACAGGAAGAGCAGTCCTATCCAGCAGTCTCTTCAGTTATTTCTTCCTTGGCAAAGTTTCCTTTTGATCCACAAAGTAGCTCCAGTCTTTTTCACACTTGATCAAGCCATTCTCCAAAGTTCAGGGGCTTCAGCTCGCATAGTATCCTCAATGGCTTTGAAGTCTTTGTATTACAGGTGACCTCGCCACGCTGAAGAAGCGGTCCCTGGAATTTTTTTAATTGGCTAAATACCCATCTCCTTACTAGAACGAAGGATTGGAAATAACTTAAACAAGCCACACTCATGCTGGTAATGCACTTGGAAAATATAAGGAATAACCGGCACTTCCATCATAGAGAGGGGGACCAAGTAGAAGTTCGGAAAATAAACAAGATATGAACTAAGGAACACGCATATTATTTTGACTGCCCTGGAGAAGACCTTCTGGGTCGAAACGCATTGGCTACGGTCGCTTTTAAGAAGATTTTTCGAATAAAGAAACCAAGAAATAAGAACCTGCTGAAATCATGCGCTTCTTTTTACGTTGTTTATATATGTAAATTATACTCATTTTTGACTTATTGGAGTGCTGAATCGCTGCGGTTGTAAATTCATAGGATTTATTTCCTAGGAGGTGGGGTATTGAGCCTCTAATTCTTTGCACCAACAAATACTGCAAAATGTTAATCGCCAATAATTAGATAGGTGTACTGACAGTTACCCCATACCCCTTTGTGTATTGTTTACTATAAATGATGCTTCTCCACAGGATCATAGCATCGTGACTTGATCCAAAGCACCTTGCACAGCAGTTCAGTAGAGACAGGTCCACATCAGACAGTATTTGCACATGAATAGTGTGCTCCAGTATACAGTTGCTGGACACTTGTTCCATTCTGTACGTGGCCACCAGGTGTACATGAGTGCAGTCAATTGACCCTAGAATTCCAGGAAGTCCTGCTGCAGCACAGACACTTACGTTGCTGGCATTGGCTGCATGGGTTACTAAGGGGAACTCTATATGCTATCCACTCACTCTCTGGGCAAAGAATTCATCACATAGCAGAGTATTTTGCTAAAGGTTGACTGAGAAATGCCATGCACCAATCCTACTGTCCACACATATGGTGACTGATTAAAAAGAATTCTAGCACTGATAGCATTTACATGAAGCCAGAAATGGTAGTAGATCTCTATTTTGGGCTCCAGGTTCTGAAAATATGTTATGTTTGGTGCTATATCGATCTTGTGTATCCTCTGGATCTCAAGCTAACTCATGATAATGGGTTCAAGCCTTACTCTGTCAATTCAGGCTCTTGTCCTGAATTGCTGCCCAATTTGAGGTCACCGATTGGTGGCCTGGTTTCCATCCTCATGCTGCATGTTTTTTGTAGCAGAACATGGATCTGGCATAGCAGGATATAGTGGCCTATCATGTCCATGGCGGTTTAATGTGGAATGTAAGAGTGGGCCACTTCAATTATGATAGTGAGGGGAGAACCGAATCAAACAATGCAGTCTATCTTGCACACATAAAAATGAATGGAGCTTCTACCAGTAGAAGCAAGCATATCATTCACGTGACACAAATCTGAATCTGAACCCACATAGTTGTGGTTGCCACAATTTTAAAAACAGTTTTCCACTTTTGATGGTTTCAGACCAGAAGTCAATTGTTCAGGACCCTTTTCCTTTACAAACTCAGATTTTGCTACCAACGCCCATTTACCTCTTCCCAACCGCCTGATTCAAAGACGCGCGATTTTCTAAAATACACCTGCGAGAGCCCTCTTCTTCTGGACGAAAAGGTACAGAATCTTACCCTGTATGAGAGACCTGCATTGCTCACCTTTGACAGACAACAGTACATTTACATTTGTATGCCTGGTACTCAAAGTACTTCTGAAGAAGAATAGATTCTAGCAGCGGAGTAGTGCAGAATTTCTTATAGATTGGGCTGTGACAGAACAGACAGAGGCATGGATTTTTTCGGCCAGACAGAATTTAAAAGCACCTTTTCACCAGCGGCGGCTCCTCCACGGGCAGTGGGGTGATGTTCCTCCGCCATAGCAAAGGCAAACGTAAAATTAAAATGCAGATCATTTTATTTTTCGTTCTGTGGCACAGGGCCACAGCACCGCAGAAGGGGGAGGAGGAGGAGTGGTGGGCACTGCTGTCAGTTCGCATGACGATTTGGCCGGCTGGCTTAGGAAGGCCAAACAGTAACGCGTACGGACATCCCTCTAACCCAGCTGTATTGCTGGATGGAGAGACCAGCAGGCACAGGCTCCCAGCTCCTGATGGAGTGCAAAACATGCGCACTCTGACCATTCCTCACACTGTTCTCATGAGAATGAAAGCAGCGTCTGGATTGGCCGTAGGGGAGGCTGAGAGCTTCAGCCTGTGCCCAGAGGAGCAGAAGTTCCGCGAGCAGAAGACCGGCAGGTACGTTTTTTTTTTTATTGTTTTGTTTGTTACAGACCCCCCCACCCCCCCACCCCCCCTGCGCTGCCCCACCACATTTCCCCGACACCAGCAGCTACTGCTTTTCACATGATTAACAAGTAGGGTTGCCACCTGGCTCCTCTACAAATCAAAAGCAGATACCTCGCTCCAGCTGGTGCAATGGAAGCCCAGGACTAAGACCAAAACACGGTAGGCTTTCAAAGTCCAGAACTGGAAATATGGTGTTCTTGCAACATGGAGCTAGCTGGAAACCCTGGGAACCGATTTGCTGATGGCAGCAGCAGTGCGCTTTTTACAACCACACTGTACAAGTTAATGGAAGGCACAGTTTCTGCCAACACTAAGCATTGCTAAAAACATTCTGCGAGTGATGCAGGAGGATTTCAGACACACTTTAAGGGAATACACGGATATATATCAGGGCAATGTTGGGTCGAGCTCGTAGGCTCAAATTATGCGGTCATTCCCTGCCTGAGCTAGAACAAAAAAAAATCAACTTAAAATCCATTCAGATCTACTACATAAAGCTAAAGGGAGTGATTTAAATCCCAGACCGAGCCGTATAAATCAGACACACGCTACCGGCCTTGCCCAAGCACTTCCAAAACAAGGCAGCTGCTTTAAATCCAGTTCATCACCATTATTGATACTAGACAAATTTAGGAAATGTAATCAATTACACGGACAGAACTGCTCTATTCTACTTGGGATGGTGTGACTTAATGTATCACAAAAGGCAATGAAATACCCCCCCACCCCCGACCGGACTATGGGGCAATCGGGCAATGCCCGACATCAGTGTGTGGGCCGGGTTTATGGTCCGCTGGGACGGGTTTTCGTTTGATTTCCAGGATACTAAAACAAACCGTCTGCAGCAAGCTCAAATCCATGCACACGCCCATACCATGCAGAACACTTACACCGTGCGTTTGTACAAGATCAAAACTGCCCCAATGTACAAACATGGATCACTTTTTTTTTTTTAAAAGCAAATTCACTAATGGGGGGTCAGTTTTATTTCGGTGACCAGGCCTATTTTCTGTCCGACACGGATTCACACTGAAAACTTGCCAACCACACAGCCTGTGCCACACAGCTCAGTGTATAGCAATGTGCCCGTGGTGGGAGGGTGTAATTATCACTCCGAGCCCTTCACACCTACTTGTAACGAGGGTGTGCCGCTGTGGTGGTGGATGACTGACGTCACAACATACAGCTAGGTATAGCTCCTCGTGCTACAGAAACTGACATCAGCATACAGCACTTCACACAGCGAGTATTATCTATTCACAGATTTGTTTGCTGTGTCACACCGATCAGCCAGCCGTGTCACGGTTGTGTTCTCCCCGGGTTGTTTGCATAACAGCCGTCGTACAAATGTTCACAGAAGGGACAAAACAGCCCACCCTCCTGCTTCTGCAAATAATGAGTCATGCGCATTCCCTCAGTCGCGCGCCTTTCAGCTGCTGTGTACGTCAGCGAGGATTGCGCGGTGCTTTGCAGGAAACAAGCTGCACTGCACAACCTGGCACGCGAGGCTGGTGCCCGTGAAGTCACAACTACCATCGGGACAGTAAAGCACCTTTGAGACACTTTCAGTTCGCGGATAATCCAGTTACAGACGGGAAACAAAGGGTGACCTGGCTAGTCTAGGTCGACCCAGACATTTCCTATGAGCTTTCATGACGATAAAGTCCCAGCATTCACGTTGCGCAACACCCCCATGCAGTACTATCTGTGCTCTGTGTATCACCACCCGAGGTGAGAAGACGCGTGTTCGTACACATCAGCAACTTATCACAATGGCCAGCACGCAGTGTGGAAAGGAATCATTCTTACTTCCAAAAAGACCGACGAGGGAAAACACAAAGCGAAAACCACTTATCGTGCCCAGGGCCTGTAAAGTAAATGCTACCAGAGGGCCTGCAGCCCTGGTTGGGTCACTCACTTAAGAAGCCTCTTAACCATGTCTCAGGCCTACCACTGCAGAGCCTGTGTGTGCAGTTTTACACTATATTGTATTGTAATTGCATCAACATTGCACTTACTATCCCAATGAGATGTTGAAGCGCTTTTTTGACGAGCTGTACGCTGCTCCGGAACCCATAAAGGATTAGTGGGGAATTAGTATAGTTAAATATAAAAGTCATTTGAGTGATGGATATGTTAGTTAGTTATTTGAATTGAGAAGGGTAGTGAAGGGATAGAAGAGGGAAAAGGTTGGCATTTATATAGCGCTTGCTACCCCTGATAAGGTGTTGAAGTGCTTTTTTGGCAAGTAGTAGGCTACTCTGGTACCCATAAAGGATTAGTGGTGAATTAGTATAGTCAAATACGAAAATAATTTGAGGGTGGACATGTTAGTCTTATTTGGATTGAAATGGATAGTGGAGGGTTAGAAGAGGGAAGGAGATATAGATATAGAGATATATGATCAAGGCTGGCGACGACCGAGGAATAAAGGATTTTTTGCACTTACATTTTGGGTCAGTGTCCATCTCTCAGGAGAACCGTTTTCAAACCAACGGAGGAATACTTGTGATTATATATATATATATATTATATATATAGATATATATATAGATATATATATTTATATCTATATATCTATATTTATTTTGTCGCTCATAGCAGTAGGAGCAGGCTTGGGATGAGTAAAAGGGACGTGGAGGAGGAAGAGTCAGAGGGAAGGGTTTAGAAAGGCTAGTTTGGGGGGGGGGGAGGGATTCAGAATAGTAAGAGGTAGGAGATGATGCAAGGAGGGGTAGAGTAGGGAAGAGTCTAGAATGGGTTATTTTGGGGGTCATAGTGGTATGGGTTTGGGATGAAAGGGTGGAGGTAGAGGATATATTGAGAGCGGTATAGGGCGAATAATAGGGTAGTGCATTAGAAGAAAAGTAATAAATATATAAACAAGTACATAGAACATATATAGATGCATTAAGGAAGGTAGAAAAATGCAGAACAAAAATTCATTAAATAATCTACGGCTTTCAAGTGGTGTTGAACTTCAATTTTTTTTTTTGTAAATCAAACAATTGATAGATAAATAGTGATGATAAAAGACTTATTTATGCAGTCACTTATATGATTGAGATGGAGATGGAGATAACCTACTGGCGGTCGCCAGTAGGTAGTTATAGTTAGGACCTATTTTCCATAGGAAATCTGCAACATTCTATTCCCAATAACTTTGGCGCCGATTGATGAATCTTTGCGAAATTTTCAAAACTTTTGGCCAGCTCCAGTCCGCTCCTATCCTGAAAGTCTCGGGATGATTCATGTAGTGGGGGCCAAGAAAAAAGGGGGGTCCCAAAACGTGTTTTCCCCATGCAATTTCCCATTGGACCTTTAGCCGCAGCTACAGCCCGAACTGCTGAACGGAATTACACCAAATTTGGCAAAGAGGTAGTCCTCAGTTCAGACTCGTGCCTTTTGCTTAAATGGTGTCAATCTGTTCAGTAGTTCCTGAGAAAATTACAGTTAAAAGTACATATATATCTATGGCCGTGCTGGATCCGCGCACCCTGAGCGCACCCTCCCGATCACGCGCTGAATGCTAATTGGCTGTCAAGTGGTTGTCAACATTCGAAACCAGGAACTGTTGGCAGCCATTTTGTGCCTCGGTAGAAGCGAGGCTGAAGTCTGTGGAATAAGTGTGCAAAACGTATAAAGGGGGCAGGGTAGAAATACCCTGACCCTCTAGACTTGCTTAGGGGGTCCCAGAAGGACTCCGCGGGGCCCCCCAATTTTTTTTTTAAATGCAAAGTGCGCGCAGGGTGCGCAGATCCTGTCGTAAAAAACATAATAAATAAAACTGAGGTTTTTTTTATAATTAGCCACCGGGGGTGGGGGCAAATGCCGGGGGCAAAATTATTAAATTTAAAGGGGGGACCCAGAGGGGCCCACCAGCCCCGGGGACCACCACCCCCCCAGGGCTACAAAATAAATTGGGAGGGCCCAGTATAATTTGTGAGGGGGGCCCAACGGCACCTCCAAGCACCGGGGACCACCACCCCCCGGGGCTTTATGTATTGAGGGATGGGGGCTGCGTGGCCCCCCTCCTGGAGCCCTCAAGGGCCCTGGGGACCGCCACATCCCAGGGCCGGCTCCTGTAGTGTCCTGGGGTGCCCACCCCCACGACACTGTTTGCTATGAGAGGGCGGGAGTCTCCCACCCTCCCATAGAAAACTTGGTTTGGATTTTGAAAGACAGAGCAGGGAAACCTGCTCTCTCTTCAAAATCCAAACCATATTGCTTTTCCACACGGGGAGCTGCATGTCTGCAGCTCCCCATGAGGAAAAGCAATGCCGGCTCCCGAAGGACGCGGGGAGCCGGCTGGGATTGTGGGGGCATTGGGGACCCCCCGCCCCTCCCACGGCCCCCAACGTTTTTTATATAAGCCCCGGGGGATGGGGTCCCCGGGGATAATAAAAATTAGTGATAGGGACTATAGGGAAATAGGAGATTCAATTCAACTGGGTGTAAACAGGGCTGGTACAGAGGGTGAAAGAAGGGAGGCACTGACGCCGGCTTATTGTGATTGCATGCTGAGTGTGTATGTGTTAAACCAGCCGATGGCGTCGCACCTGGAGCTGACGAGAGAAGATTATGGGTTTGAACATAAAAGGCTATTTGACTCGCCCTTCTCGAAGAGGGAAGCGCAGAGTTTCACGGCCTATGTGCTGCAAAAAAGCTGAAATGCATACACCATACCCCCGAGGACTGCAGAAGTCCCCACAGATTTGTAAATGACGCTGGTGCCGAGTTTCAGGCTGGCCAGACTACTTGACAAGGTACAACAATATGTAATGGGAGAAAGAATTGTGTTTGCTTGAATGTGTCTGGCTGGCAACCTGTGAAGGGAGGTACAGTGGGCTGATTGATGTACAAAAAAAAAAAAATATTGTACCCATGAGAAAAGAATCTGGCTTCGTGAATGGAACTTTAGATTTTAGGATCCTAACGGTGAAACAAGGCAGTCATGATGAGAAGTGTTCATGAGCCATTGATGTGCAGCAGTCCAAGGAGATGAATTGCAATGCCCTTACCAGATTCTGCAGGAGTGACACACACAAATAAAGGCCCAATCAATCAATCAATCAGGGATTTGTGACGCATGCTACTCACCCATGAGTGTCTCAAGTCGCTGGGAGGAGGGAGGCGGGGGACGGAGGTCGTGCAGCTCCGATTCAGCCGAAGAGCCAGGTCTTGAGGTTCTTCTTAAAGGTTTGGAGAGTGAGGGAACGTCTGATGTTGAGCAGGAGTTTGTTCCAGGTCTTTCCTGCGATGTAAGAGTAGGCTCTTTCACCCGTTCTGGTTTTGCATATGCCAGGGGTTTCGGCGATTGCTAGGTCGGCAGAGCGGAGGTTTCTCAGATACGTGGAAGGAGAATCTTTCATTGAGGTATTGGGTCCGGTGTTGGAGGGATTTGTAGGGGCGAGGGAGTAGCTTGAAGGTTACTCTTCTCAGCGGGGAGCCAGTGGAGGGATCATGGGTGCTGGATGATGTGCTCATGTCATGGGATGCCGAGGATGAGCCTAGCGGTGGTGGTCTGGAGTTTCCGAAGCAGGGATTTGTTGATTCGGGCATAGAGGGAGTTTCCGTAGTCCAGTCTGCTGGTAATGAGTGCATGGGTGATGGTCTTATGAACCTTAAACATGTTTTTGACATCATATCGGTCTGGAGACCTGGGAAGTGGCTATCAAAAGAGGATTTTGGATTGGAGAGGGGTTTCAAGGTAAAGAAATCTAAAAATGTCACAAAATATTTATTTGAGAAGCCAGGGAGTGACAAAATAGGTTCAACTACTGACTCATCTAAAACTGCAGGCAAGCTGATGTGAGAGCAGGACACCTACATCAGGTGTCTCCCCATTGGGCACACTCTACTGATCGTCAGCTAAATCGGTGATATAAATTAAATGATAAGGGCCTAACTTTTTGTTGTGCACACTCTTCACTTTTTCCCAAGGACTTAGATTGCAGGCATCATTTATCTTTCTATACTCTGGAATGCCTGAGTGTGAGCACATAAATTGACCTTCGGGTAAGGTCACAGTAAAAAGAACTTACCAGATGTCACAATGGCGGAGGAGCGCACCCTAGTGCCTGGCTCAGAGCCAGCAAAAGTAAAACAAAACTAGGTTCTTGCATCTTTAGTTTACATTTGCCGGCTCCCAGCCAGTGGTGTTGGGAGGGGCGGGGCTGAGGCATGGGAGAGTCTCAGGCCGACCAAAACACAAATGCGCACCTAGGTTTTTTCCAGCCTACCTGCGCTGAGCAGCCGGGCTGGAGTAACCCCAGACTCCCTGGTCCGAGCAGTGTGTCTTTTCTGCCTGCTCAGACCAATCCCTGTGCTGCTGGTCAGCAGGATGGGGATTGGATGAGAGTCCGTCCCAGGGGCTTCTGGGACCTCACCCAGGAAGAGGAGGTGAAGAGGCCGGTGGGGTAAGGTAAGGTAATAAGGTACGGTAATAAGGTAAGGTAATAAGGGAGGGCAATAAGGTATTCCCAACCCCTCTGCACAATGCCTCCTGCCGCCCTGCGTGACCCCACCCGCCCCACCACTGCCTTATGGTGGCTGCCGCTGCACCCATGTGAGCTACATTGTGGATTTGAACTACTCATGTAAGCGACATTAGAAACATGCGACAAAGGCGGCTGCAAGCCAACACTGAAACTGACAAGCCAGAATGAGCCCTCCCAACAGCCTGAAAGGTCTTCCAACATTAGCTAGGCCACCTGTAAGTAGTGCATTGAAGCCCCCATGGGCGCTGCACATCATTTCTCTTCCGTAATAAGTGCTAAAATGTCATTCCAGCGGAGGCTGGACCTGCTTCACATTCAACAAAATCTACTTAAAAGTATAAATCCCTTCAATGCCCATCACGACCTAGAAAGAGTGTAAAATATAATTTTTCTATAAATGTTGCACAAATGAATTTTTCTATTTATACGTGGCTCGTCTTTGCACATAACTCCTCCGTTGCTAATACTTTGCCATTCCAGCTCCATAAATTGGGCCTCCCAGGCTCTTCCCTCCTGCAGGGACTGTTGGTTTCTGCACTTTAGTGATGACTTGGGTTCAGGTATAGAGGACATTCAACAAGCCCCACAGAGAGCAAAGGGGTCTCCGGGGGGCATCTGTCTTGCAGGAATATCTCTGGCAGAAGATAGAGTGTGGGGGAATTAATCATGGTAACATCTACCCTTATCCAAGGAAAGAGAGACAGGAAGGAGAGCAGCGGGCATCCACTGGCCACACCATGCACAGCCAGAAACTCTGTAAGGTCCACTATTTGTACTACGATTGAATTATAGTGTGAACCAGCCTTCGATGTTGGTCTAGCCTTGGCTCCTCTAACTCAGGGAAGTGGGGAGGAACATCAGAATCAAAGGGGCACATGACTCGATGGAGTAAGTTTGTACTGGTATGGAGGAGAAAACAGGTGTCAAGAAGTCTGCCTGCCCTGGGGAGTCTGTGGCCGGGTTTCCTGCTGCCCCCCCCCCCCCAGATGAGCTCTCATAAGTTTAGGGGCATCTGAGTGTACCAGCATTCAAGCTACACAACAATGCCCCTGCTCTACCAGCCTGTGTGGGCAAAGGGGTTTGCTGGTCACTGTTTTTAGTTTTTGGTGCCGAAGTGTTTTCCAATGGCAGCTTTTGGTAATGTAATACACAAAGCATACATGGAAACCACTGGAGAATCGATCAGACAATTTTAGACTTTTTGCATTTTTTTTTTTTTTTTAAATTGCAATTTTTTTTAAACTGTTTATTGAAAAATATAAGCTTCATACAGCATATAGTGGAGAGAAAACTGAAAATCGGTAAGCCTCAAGTGATCAATGGTTCATTACATGACAGAGTAGGCGCTTTTATAGTCCAAAAACCTTCAGAATTCACACTTCTTCACCTGTGCCCCCCCCCGGTGGCCCTCCCCAAATTCTCCCTTTAACCGTATCCCCTATACCCATGCCACGCCCCCCACACTTTTTCGGGCAAACTCAACCTTTGTAGATGACTTGCTCCACCCTCTGGCACCAATCCAAGTCCGCTTCCCAGTCTGCTGCCTCTGGAGGGACTGAGGTACCAGTGGCAGGTGCCGCGGAACAGGGGTGGTGGAGCGGGTGAAAAATAAAATAAACTTACTTGGGAACGCCGCAGCTGCCTCTCCTTCATCCTCTTCTTTCAGCAGTGCACTGGCAGAAGGGAAGCACCCAGGCTCCCAGACTGTCCTAACCAATCACAACACTGCTTTACAGCAGCGTTGTGATTGGTCTGAGCGCCGTGGTTCGGTGCTCAGAGAGGGACTGGAAGCCTGTGCATGTTCCTCACCAGGCTGCACATTACAGCCTGGTGAGGAACATGCGAAGTGCGCATTGCATTTAGGCTTGCCCAAGAGGGCTGGCCAAACCGTCATGCACACTTAGGGAGTGCAAACCACTCCTCCCCCTGCTTTGTCCAGCCCCGCCCTAATCTGGCTCCGAGTCGGCAGTTAAATATAAAATGATAATAACGTAATGTTATTTTCTGTTTTTTGCACTGCTCAAATAGAAATGGCTCGACGCTACTCCACCTTAGCAGAGGAGCCACCACTGTGAGGCACCCCATGCCCATGCAATATTTCGCTTAGCAGGCCTCTGCAGCCAGCCGCAACCAGACTCAAGAATATTTGAGCCACGGCATTTCACCAGTACCCCTAGGACTAACCATTTAGCGTCCAGCGTAACCATGTGATGGCCGCGATTCCTAGTAAGTCACAAATTGCAACCTACCTCCTTAACCCTTTCGATGCGCATGACGGAGCGGTTCCGTCATGCGCATCGGTCGCGCTGTGCGGATGACGGAACCGCTCCGTCACGGCCCCGCCCGCTCAACGAACCTTCAGCACGGCGCGGTAATCCGCGCCGCGCTGAAGGCGTTAATATTCATGAGGTAGGTCGATTTGCGACTCAATTGGAAATGCTATTTTAAAATTTAAATATTCATACATTAGGAATAGTGATTTCCTAATTGTAATTCGGATACAATCACAATTAGGAAATTGCTATTCCTGTTAGTACATCTGGTCCTAGGTTACCTAACTGCGTAGTAGCTCACCGCTGGCTTTCCCCCTAGGTAATAATCTGGATTTTCAAAATGCCTGAATATTATTTTGAAAACAATAATGCCACAGGATAAGTTGTGCTGCTCCTGAAACCCGGTTTCTGGTCATTGGGAAGAAATATAAGTTGGGGCCCTGCAAACAACCAGGATGCAAACTAAAACTCTGGATGGGAGCAGGTGTCCAACCCCTCCATCAGGGTCATAGCTCACAAGAAGCACCTAGAATAAGGCACCATGTACAGTCATGCAGAATAAAAACGGGTGGAGAAAAGTGGGTACCGGAAAAAAGCGTGGCAGGAGGTGGCAGCATGCCTCCTTTCAGTGTTAGCTGCCTGTGCTGCGATGATGCCCAACTTTCCTATAGCAACAGGCACGCAGATCACCTCCAGCTGGCCAGGTCAAGCAGATAGTTACTTAAATCAACCAAATTACCAACTCTTTGCTTAGTAGCTTAACAATAAAAGCCAGTTGTAGTGTTTGGATTATGCAGTTGGAAGTTACTCTGGTGTTCTCAGTGCTTAAACCACTGATTTCTGGTTTGCGACCAACTGCTGAACTTTAACTGAGCAATGAATGACAGGTAGTGTGTTGGTGGGGGTTTTGAGGAGTATGGTTATTTTGTTGCTATTTTTAGAACTCTTATCGTGTGATGGTAGTGAAATATGTGCTTTTTTCACCAAGAAATGTAAGTCACTTGAGTAGTTGCATGTTGCTATTTCCATAGTTAGTTAAACAATTCCGAGTGGAGACCGAGTGGTTGTGAGTGGTTAATGCGGATAGGTGTGGGTGGTAGTGAACAAGCCAGCAGTATTGTGATTGGCTGTAGGTGAGTGATGTTGTGAAGGGCTGAGTGCAAGTGGTGTTGTAGATAACCAAGGGGGAGTGGTGTCTTTGGCCAGTAGCAGTGGGCAGGTTTCATTTTGAATGGCAAACAGGAAGTAGCGCTTTGAGGGGCTGAGGGTCTGATGTATTGTAGGTGATGTTTTAAGTGGTTTCAGATGAATTGTGCCATTTGTGGCTGAGCGCAAGTGTTTAATTTCTGTCGGGAGAGTGGTTTTAGTTTAGAGGTTAGTGGTAGGGGCGGAGCGGTGTAATGATAGGCTGCTGGGTGAGAAAGGAGGAAGTGGCAGGCTTCTACCAGGATGCAGCACCCAAAGTCCAGGAAGCAGTCACTGAAGACCACCACCAGTCCTAATCCAAGCAACACAGCTAAACTTCAGACCAAGAAGTAGTGAGAAAATCCAGACTTGATGAAAAATTAAGATGAAGGTCGTGGGATATATGTGGGGACATTTGCAACAAACTACTATCATTGTCTTTAAACCCCCCCAAAAAAAAAATGATTTTGGGCCGGTCATCTTGCTCAAGATCACCGCAAAAGGTTTGTTTTATGAATGATTACCTGCGTGGATACCCATTAAATTGAGGCCAAAAATGCGAGGAAAGTGGCTTATGTTAAAGAACGCTCTACAAATCCTTGGAAATGTAAATTGTTTCAGTACGTCCTCTCTAGCAGGCCTCAAACTCAGTAAACGTCGAGTGTATTCTCGCGTGAGTGCCCTGCTTGGAGGGAGGGATGCCCGTTGGTCTTGGGCGGGTTCGGTGGCTCTGAGTGTGAGGTTTGCTTTGGTAATGGTGTCATGATACCGTGACTGTGCCCACAATGTCACCAGAGCTCCACCCATTGTCACCACACCCAAGCCACCCACACCAGCAGAAGTGACCGCTTGGTAGTTCAGTACATACATTAAGTTTTGTAGGAGTATATTAACCAGGGGTTCACTGGGAGATGAGCACAGACCTGTTTGCAAAGGAGTGCAGCCGGCGGGGGTTCCTAAACTGGTGCCAAAGCAACACCACCTAAAGGCTGTGTTAATGTTGGGGTCCTCCTGAAAGCTCCCACGTCCCATCTCAACGTAAAGGGTGCATTCTAAGGCAAGTAAACTGTACAGTAATTATTATCCGTCACAATCCCAAACTGAACATGAATAAAGTCCTCGGAGCAATCCGGACATTGGTTTGAACAATCAACAGCATAGGAGCAAAAAGTGTATATCCCCCATTTCTTCAGTGCAATCTCAATGCACATTGCGACATGTTGGGGCTTTAGCGAAATTAAGGACATAATACTGGGTTAATGATGAGGAAGTAAGCAGGGTTGGACTGGGGTCGAAGATCGGTCCGGGCACTCCGAGAAAATAAAAAAATAAAATAAAAAAATAAAAAAAAAGGGTCCCACCTTTGCGGATTGCGCCTTTTTGCAAAACACTGATTCAATGTTTGAAGTTTAATGAAAAGAAGGAGGGTTTTTTTTGTGGTTTTTTTTTAAAAAGGGGCATGGTTTCCTAACTTCACTGAGATAAAAAAACAAAATGCATCCGTTGCCAAGAGTCTTTGTGCACGGATTAGTTTGTACTGGTGAACCACACCTGAATATAAGGGAGGCCACCAGGGCCAGACTGGCCGTAGCGGGCACCGGGCAATCCCCCGGTGCGCAGCACAGGTAGGGGCCGGTTTTGGGCCCCCAGGGGCCGTTTTTGTTACAGGGTCGTTTTTGCAGCAGCTGCAAAATCGGCCGAAAACCGGCACTGGCAGAGAGCTCGGCGGCACTCTTTGCCAGTGCCGGTTTTGGTTCCCAGTCCGGCCCTGGAGGCCACTTCTATTCAGGCCCCCTGGTCAGTCTGTCTACATGAATGAGCTGGCCTAGTGAGAGGCTGGGAGTGACACCTCCGCCCCGTTGGTAAAAGGGAGGTAATAGTGGCCCATCTGCCGCCCGAAAGGCGAGTTTAAGTTATTCGCATTGTAAATCACAATGCCTTTTATTTAGGTTTAAAAACGAAAACAAAAATAAAAAGCATTGTTATTTGCAATGTCAATAGCTCAAACTTGCGTAAATGCGAGACCTATTGCATTGCAAATGCTTGTACTTTCTCTCAGTCCTCCATTGGAGTGGGTGTTTTCTGTCTCTCTGTCGTGCAACTCCTCTCAAATTCCTATCTGCACCCAGTGTGCTCCATATTCCCCCCTTCCAAACCCTCAGCTCACCTATTGCTTCCCCAAACCTGGCTTTCAATTTTTCTTTCCGTTCCACTCCATGACTTAGAGGTCCTCTCTACACAATTCCCTGTTGCTTCCCTCTGCCGCGCTGATTTGGATCCGACCCACTACGCTCTGCTCCCCAACCCTCCAGTCACTGTCCATCTACAAAAACATGCTTTAATATTTTGGAGGACTCGGTAGCTGCCATTTGCTTCTCAGCTGCTCAGTTTTCACAAAGTGCATTTGTGCGCCTTTTTAAATGTGTTTTTTGATTTTTTGTTTACCGTTTTAAGCGGCGTGCACCATCTTGGAACAGTAAATAAAAAAAAATAATATCGCGCCTCGACAGCGTCATGATGTGCGCATTGTTTTTCTATTTTTTCTTTTTTTAAATGCACTTCATTTTGTCGCTGATGCACAGCGTCGGTAATAAGCATTGTCAAAGTAATAATGTGGAAAAGGCGAGACCGGTCGGCTTTTCCAGTTCTTGTTACGTCATGCTTCATAGCGCTTTGAGCTGCTTTCTAACCGCTCCCAGTTTGGGCATATAATTGAACCAATTTAGTAGTGTATAATGCCATTTTCTTCAGAATGCCACGCTTTGGATATTCGCGCCATGCTTTGATCTCGCTGCCTTGATGCCCTTGTAGCAGCTTCACCAGGCCCTCTTCTTCAGAGTTTCATTTTGTCTACAGTGATGGCCAAGAGCTTGAGGGCCCTGTCCCTGTGGCGGAATGTAGCTGCTGTTGCCTTTGCCAAGGCACTCGGTGGTAGTTTCGCTCTTGTAAAGGGCGCTTTGTGCTTCTTGCCACTTTAACCGTGAGAGGTTTGTGTGTCGTTTTTGGAGGGTGTCCTTGTGAGTTGTAACAGACTGTGCTTCCCTCAGATAAGCACAGCCCTACCACAGGCTCAGTGTGCGGGGGGCTGTCTGGTGTTGGGCACAGCTCTGCGGAAAGGAATGCTCTTGTGCCTTCTGTTTTCTGAATATCTCTGGTTCAGGGTCTTGTTCGAGGTGGCATGTTTGCCCCCGGCAGGCCATGCACTAAGCTGTGGAGAGCAATGCCCGCTCGCCCTGCGGGGTACATGGCTTTGCTGCGGCTTTCTCTCCACCGCCATACAAAAGGCTGCAAACGTGAAAGTCCGATGGGCGGGGGCGCAGCAGGTTTAGGGAAACCCAATCACTCTCTGCGTGCTAATGAGCTCTGGAGCCGTGCGGATGTTTCCAGAAGGATTTGTGACATGGCAGATACAGCCGCCCCCTCAGGGTCTGTGGCAGGGAAAGCCGCCTCTCATTACTTGCCTGAAATAAAATGTACGCCATGCGCGCATGCTGGGGATTTCTGCTATGCTCTCCATGACACTGGCTCCTGCTTATATTAGAAGACCCTGGAATCAGGCGGCAGTGGCGACAAAACTTCAAGAACGGATTGATAAAAGTATGCGTTAGGAAAAACAAATGATGTCACTCATTGTATGTTGCGGTAATGTCCTTTCAACAAACATTGATAAAAATAAATCTAATAATTCTGTCTCGATGTCCTCGCATGGCCCCCGGCACAGAAGTCACAGAAGATGCAGCGTAGGCCTTGCGAGGTGGGGTGCTAACAGTAGGAGCTAAATGAGAGAGGCTACCTCTGCGCCTCACTCCCCTACTCTTCGGCTGTAGCGCCGTTGGGCGACTCCAGTCCCTGACCGCTGAGGGCAAAAGCAGTGATCCAAAAGGAATGTTCTAAACCAGGCGAAACCAACTCTCCATCTGTCTGCGGAATTGGAGGGAGCAGAGGGGGCCACGCCCCCAGCCTCGACCGGCACTCACAGATCTCGGCAAAGAGTCTGATGCCCCGTCCATTAGGGAGGGGTAAAAAAAAAAAAAAAAAAGCAACGCCACAAGTAAAAGATCCAGTCCAGGTGGGCGGGCGGGGCCAAAAGGAGACAGGGGGGGTAACAAGGAGGGACTAATAAGCCTCCTTTACAATAGAAGGCCAGCGTTTAGCCTGAACTATGACGCAAGCCAATAGGAAGGGGCCGGGCTTCAAGTCCCCTTCTGAAATCGTATTGATGACAATAAGCGTAGCAGAGCCAGGAGCGCATGCACGCTCCAGCGCTATGTCTGCGAAACCTAAAAACTGGACATTTATTCAGTTTGGAGGAAAGTGTTGGTACACCGGGACACTTCACGAAAAACCAGGACCGTCTGGAGAAAACTGGGACGTCTGTTCACCCCAGCACTTGCCCCAACACACACCCTTTCTGTTTAGAAATGCGAAGAATTGTTCGGCATCAACAGCCACACTCAAACTCATCACGAGGCTGAGCGGGGAAATCCACATGGACTACTCTGGGGCAGACGTGTTACCACAGAAGGGGGTGGTGAGGGCATTTGGTTCTCACAATTCAATTCAATATGTTTATAAAGAATTTGGATCTCTAATGAGGTCCACTTAAGACATACATAATCATATTTAAAGAAACAGCAATAATTATAAACACTTCATTAAAAACATAGCTACGTCGCTACAACAGTTTGTACAGATTTAAATCATCAAGAGACATCAAAGATTTCGAAAATAGACTCTGGGGGATTCCTTAGGCAGCAAGGGGCCCTCCAATAAAGGGAAGCGAAAAATGACAATATAAAATTCTAAAACGTGTGCAATTTTGTTAGAATAACATAATGCAATTTTATCCAACGGCAAATTATTAAATAAAGTGCATCATATAGCAGCAACAGCATAGCAGCAATCATAAAAAATTTACATCTATACTGCAACGGTAAAGGGTCATATCCTGATAAGAATAAATACAATTTAGAAAAAATTATCATACTATAGCAGCACCATATGTTTTATATAAAGTGCAATGTAAAGCAGCAAAATCCTTTCCCTTAGGACTTATAAAACCTAATTTAGTGCAAACAGCGATAAGTTAACAACAATCATAAGTATATATTTTCCAAAAGAGAAAAATAAATACAAAATGTCGAACATAAGAGCTTAAAGCTTTAAAAACAATATAATAAGAAAACTGATTAAATGCATAGCCAACCATACTCAGACTAATTAAGAACATTTAAAATATAATCATAAACTCCCTAAAAAAAGTTTAAAAGTTTTATGCATACTAGTTCATTTTTTGGACAAAACAAAAATTCGAGCAGACAAAACATTTTTAATGCCATTCTGCATAAACATTGGTCAAAGCCACCTAAATCGAGATGAAGTCAAAGCCGGACATACAAACAAAATATGATCAAGGTTCTGAATACCCCGATTACAGAAGTTGCAATTTTTTCACCTTTCCTATTAGGTGACCAATTTACCGTTAAATCCTTCAGTGGTAAAAGATTCATACGGCAGAGAGTGAGCCACCGGCGAATACCGTGGCTTAAATTCCGGAAGAGGTACTTCTGGGGAATTCTCGGGGAAGAATCCTGGACTATTGTTTCCAGTATGGCCCTTGCTCTACATATAAGGACATCCCTCTGATGGCTAATTATGCCACTTGAAATCTTTAAAAAAAGATTAATTCTGTGAGGGAGAAGAACAGCACGAGATCCTCTTGCACATTAAAATATTGCAGTGCCAAGTAGAAATCGCTGGAAAAAAAAAAAAGTGTATTTCTACATTTGTCCTGCATATATTTCCTGTCGCATAAAAATCCTCAATGAAGAAGGATCACTTTTCTTTAACTGGTGATCCCAACGTATTACCCATAGCTAAACCTTGTAAAAAAGAAGAACTCACCAAGCCACATTCTAGCCTAATGGCGGCTGTTGTGACAAGAGTATTAAGGTTACATAATTTACGAAAGATTTGGCCTTCAATCTTATCCAAGAAGCTCCATTCACTTACTGGTATCGATTCAATTGCATATAACAAGGTGGGAGGGATTTTGGTTTTAAAAACTAAAAGCAGATGTGAGAAATGTCTTCGACCCATAGCACTATAAAATAGGCGTAAGCCTTTTGCATGTGATGTCACTTTACAAAAGCTATGTTTAATATGGGGACTGATCTTTGTACTACTAGAAATGACTTTACCAAGATAAAGGTAAGAATCTACAATCTCCAATTTTTCAGAACCAATTCTCCAATTAAAATTTCAAACTTTCCTATTTTTTCCTCGTTTCATAACCAAAACCTTACTTTTAGAGACATTTATCTTCAGAAATTGTGCAGACGTATAATTCTGTAGTTGGGATAATTTTTTGTTTAAACCAATAGGGGTCAGGCCCACAATATCATCTGTGTACATAAGGCAAGGGAATGAACGGCCACCTAACTTTGGCGCGTCCCCTTCCGTTAAGGAAAAACAATCCGGTAGATCTCTTACATATAGAGAGAACAATAGAGGTGCTAATAGGCAACCTTGCTTCAAGCAATTTTCCGAAGAAATAACTGAAGATAAGCCCCAAGTACCACCTCATTAGTACCAGACACCATGTTTGTTTGTGTAGGGCAATAACTAAGGATAACCGAGTTAAAGCCCCCCCCCCCATTTTATATAACTTTTTCCAAAGAAGTGGCCGGTCAACTTTATCGAAAGCAGTAGAAAAATCTATAAATGCTACAAGGACGTTTGTCCTGTGAAAGACCGAATATTTCTCTTCTATTAATTTCAACAAACAGATGTAGTCTAAAGTGGAATGGTTTTTCTTAAACCCTCCTTGCTCAATGGGGAGAATTTTCTCCTCTACTACCCAATCAGTAAGTTTCTCAAGATCACTGCGGGCAAACATTTTCCCCACTGCGTCTAATAAGGCTATTTGCCGGTAGTTACCTGGAAGATGTCTTTCGCCTTTTTTGTATAACGGAATTAGGATACTACCGGACCATGACAAGGGGGTCCGCCCATACAGATAGCAATATTCAAACAGAGGGGTAAGATATGTTGCCCATAGTATTGGCTCTTTTTTTATGACTGACATATGGATTTCATCTGGGCCCATTGCCCCCGAGGCTATCAATTTTTTAATCAGTCTAACAACTTCCTCCTTAGAAGGTGCATTATTGTAAACTTCAATTTTCGTGGAGTTCATTAGAAGAAAGTCAGGCCAAGAGCAATTTGAATTCGTGGAGTAAAGCTCTAATAAGCGGGATTTTCATTCTTCATTTATTGGAATGGGAAGAGATTTAATTCAAGTACCACAACTTTCTGCAATTACTTCCCAGTATTGTTTTGAGTTATTTTTAGAAGCAGCATCCTTTAATTGAACCCATTCATAGTCTTTTTTGTTTTAAAGAGCATTTTTTCTGTTGTCTTTTCCTCTTTAGTAAACATATTAGTCCATTTCGTTCAGGAGAATAATTCAAAAACTGAGCCCTCACTAATTTGTTTAGATCCTTTTTTATTTGAAGTAATGGGTTAAAACTAGATCTCTGTTTAATTATTGTGTGGATGGATTTACAATACATAACCATACTGTTTATACAATAGCTATCAGATGCTAGTAAATTATTAAGGGGGTTATCAAGATATTCTGTTACTCTAAGCTGCTTATCGCCTATTAAAATAGATAAAGACTCAATTTTGAAACGGCCAGAGGATTCCAGTAAATTCTGCCATTTGCTTTGTTAAAAACTACCGCTTTATCTTTAAAATTCCAAGAGCTCTCCCCAACACAGGACAACTATTTTTAAACTAATCCACATATGGTCACCAAATTGATTTTCTAAAATATCCATATTTGATAATCTATTAATAAAAAATCAGCAGAGGTAATTACATAATCAATAATGGAGTCACCTGTTGGTCCTTTATGTGTATTTTTCGCTGGGATATCTTTTTCTAGTCTCCCATTGACTACTAATGCCTCCAAATTTCTTAAGTCTTCTAATAAAATTGTTCCTCTTTTATCAGTTCGACTATGATTTGGGAATTGAGCAGGCAGTATATTTAAGGCTTCCTCCTTAGCGGAGTTATCAAAAAGCTCCATACTATGGGTGGAAGCCTTAGCATTCAGGTCTCCAACCAACATTAGCTTCTTACATTCTGAGTTGTCGAGGATAGACGAGACTAAGGCAAGCCGAATATATATTGGATGAGTCTCGTGGAAAGTATGCATTTACAATTAAAAGGGACTCAGAGTTGACAGAATCTTCCTTGGTCTCTAGCTTAATTGCCTGAAATAGATTATAGGCATGTAGGCTGGTTTTAAGTGTTCATTTAAGGCTACATCTAAGCAAAATTGCGATGCCTCCTTTCGCAAGTCCCCTGCTCACCGGGAGCGCTGGGGAGCTCTGGGTATGCAGACATAATATTGAGTTTTTATTATCGACCTACACTAATCGAGTTTTAAATATCGTTGGGACAGAATATTGAAGTCAAGAATATCGGTGACCAGAATATCGACCTTAAGGTAAGTAATAGTTTTTTCTAATATCGAAGTATGTAATATTGAAGTAAGTAATATCGTTAGCAAAAATATAGATATTTATATTAGTGTTCTGTATTTTAGTATGTATTTTATATGTACGTGTTTAACATTTTTTGTAATGTTTTTTAATTATTTTTGAATATATGTATGAAATGTTTAGAAATTAGTAATTTTTTTAAGTACATTTTGCGTTTTAGTATCAGAGGGTTGTGGATATATAGGAGAATAGAGTGGGAAGTAAATTAATATTTTATTTATATTTATTGGTAATTTATTGTTAATTATCAACTGGGAATTAATTTTTATTAATTGAGCAATTTATAATTATATTATGATTAATTTATTATATTTTATTTATTTTTATTGTTAATTTATTTTTCATTATGAATTGGTAATTGATTTTTATTAATTAATTGTTAATTAAATGTGTTATTTATGTGTAGCAGGTTGTGGGTTTATAGGGGAATAGGGTGGGAGGTAATTTAATGTTATTTAAGTAAATATTTATTTTATTGGTATTTATTATTAGTTTGTTGATTAATGTTATTTATTTTTTTAAACGATTTAATTAATAAGTATGTTAATTTAGCCCCTAGGCTATCCTACATTTTCCACACTGTTACACTCACTGGAGTTAGAATAGTAATTTTTCCCCTACGCTATCCAACACTTTTCCTACTGTTGTACTCACTGGAGTGGGAATAGTAATTGTTACCCCTACGCTATCCAACACTTTCCCTACCGTTGCACTCACTAGAGTGGGAATAGTAATTTTAACCCCTACGCTATCAACACTTTCCCTACTGTTGCACTCACTGGAGTTGGAATAGTAATTTTATTCCCTCCGCTATCTAATTTTTAAAAATTATTTTAGTTAATGTAGTATATAATTAATTTTAAAATTATTAAAAATTGTAATTGTTTAATTTGTTATACATATTTATTTAATTTTTATTTACATTATTGTTTTAAGTGCAGAGATGTATCTAATTTATAAGATTGTTTAAACAATTTATAAGTTAACATATTTATTAAAAATTAAGTGTATTATATATTATATGTATACGTTTAATTTATTTACATTATATGTATTAGTTATAATTTTTAAACATTGTAAAATATTTTTAACTATGTTTATTTTAATTATATGTTTTACTTTATTTTACATTATTTAGTTAACTTAAAAAAACAACAATATTTTTAACTATATTTTTTACATCGATCTTTTTTCAATATTTTTCTACTTACCATAATGTAGATAGGATGTCGATATTCTTGACTTCGATATTGTTGCGTCGATATTTCTGTAGGTAGATATTCTGACTCTCGATATTCTGTTAGTGATTCCAGCTCAGCACATAGTAATCTTCCATGGCCCAATTCGTTATAATCCAGGACTCTTGAATACATATGTCGGCGTGCTCTTCCTTCAAGAACAGCCATTTGTTTTTGTTTGTGCTTAAGTCGGCTGCGTTCCAGGAGACCAATTTAAGACCCTTGCTAAGAAGAATTCCCAAACCTTAGGTCAACTGAAATATTTGTATTCAGTGCCCCTGCCACCCAACTCCATTTCTTATTTTTCATCATCTACAGATAGTACTCCGCCACTCTTTCTCTGGTTGGAGGGAAACTGTTCCTCCATCCTTGCTGAGAGAGATCTGTAATATCCTTTCTCTTTCCAAATGGTGAGCATCAAGAGACGATAGATCTTGTATGATGGAAAGCTGCCTATTAATGGTCTCTTTTTCAGGGGCTTTCTCCTCATTGGGGACCAGAACATAAATACTACAGCACCGTAGTTTATCAGAATTGGAGATAATGGGACGTTACCTTGGACCTAAATATCACTCTGGCACCCCCAAGATTGCCATGTTTTAGAACTTGAACCAAATCACTACTCTGGATCATTTTTAAATCATATATTTCAGCGAAACAACTCATAAATAAGACCTATTCATATATAGCTCATAATCAAAAATAAAGACAAAATCCAGCGAAAAGGGTACAGACTGCTGAGTGCTAACATAAAAGTCTCCTTTAGACAATTTTCTACGATTATAAATCACATTATTGCCAATAACAGATGAAAAGAATACAGCGTCAGGATTCAAACTACATTTTGCACCCGATGCAGTACTTGGATCTGTGGTATTAGCTTCTTGAGACACAGATTGCAGTACTGGAGTTCAGCTGGAGTGTATTCAAGTCCGTTGGAGAAACTTCCACTTAAACTTCTACCCTCTTCTGATCTTTTACAGCAGGGGTCGGAGATAAAGTTAGATTTATAGTAGGGATGAAACGGATTTGTTTAGCCCTTTTCTTCTTAATCCTCCGGGTGTTTCCTCTTTTTGTTTTCTTCTTTCTACTAGCGGATTTTCCTTCACTTTTTATGGCCTTTTCTTCTGATAATATATGATCAGATATTAGTTCCTTCGTAGTAGGATGAACAATTTTATTACTCCCGTTTTATTTATTTTTTAAAGCAGATAAACTTTACGTTCGACAATAACTTTGTCCTTTCCTGTAAACGGGAGAGGTGAATTAGCAGGGGACGACATAAGAGCCTCAGGCTCAAAGAGTTGCTGTAGCGAAAAGGGCTGAGATTCATTAAATAAATCCACACTTTATTTATCTTCATATTTTGGGGAACCAAGGGACATGTCCACCTGAGTACCAAAGTCACAATGATTCGGATTTGTACCAAAGCTTGTTTGGTTAGATTTCATTAGGTTCAGATTAATTAAATACTTGTGTTTGTAAAGAAGGGGTCTCTAAACACAATTTAGACTTATCAGATGAAGGGAGGGAAACCTTACCGATTGGCTGTATATGGTCTGAAAATATTGATTTGGTCAATGACAGAAGTGAATCCAGAATATAATCAGAATTGTTTACGGATCTTTCCATAAGAGCTAAAATAGAAGTTAAGACTCTTTCCAGACAAAACAAGGATTCCGACATCAATATTTTATCATCAGACTCCTTAATTGGGGGGTCAGAATCCAAAGGCAAATCAGGAGTGATAGAGGCTCTAGAGCTTATTGAGTCTGCTCCACTAGGCGTACTACTGAAAAGTTGCATTTTAATAGATGAACCTGGAAGATGAACTTGGGAGTTTGGAAGATGTGATATCAAAAGTGCATGGCTTAGGAAATTGTGAAGCCCTCGAGGAATGGTTTAAATTAATATTTAAGTCAGGGAGTGTAAAATCCTCCAATATAAGGCCATCTACTCTAGACTCAGAACATAAATCAATAATGGACTGAGAGACACTATTTTCAGTAGAGTGAATAGTATAGATTTCACGTGAGGAGCCTTTCACTCTGATTTCAGGACTTACCGCCTCTCTTACCCCATCCATTCTATTTCCAGGAGAAGAAACAGTAGTTTAAGGTGTAGATTCCACTGTTCCTTCTAGCTTTTGGAGTAGAGATTCAGACTTGGGCCCCATATTTGCCTCCTTATTTTGACATATCTCTTTTTTGAGAACAAAGTGGAGATGGCATTAAATCCTTTTAAAGTATTTATCTGTACTGAATTATTCCTCAGAGGGTTGGCTTTAGTTTTTTTGCATGCTCTTACAAATACCATTTTGCCTGAGCGTAGGGTTTTTTGCGATCATAGTTCTAAATAAGGCTCAAATTAAATCTGTAGGGCTATATAACGATGAAACTGCTGCACCGCAGGTTCGGCCAGGATTATACCTCCGAAAGAGAGCAGGGCACACTATCGAGCCGCAAGCCACGCCCAGCCTAAGTGGGCTGCATCCGCGGGCTCGCCTGGGCACAACACTTAACGACCTCCGTTAATGGAGGAGTCGCACTCTCACTTCCCCCCCGCCTTCCTGAGGTTCCCGCCTACAGCACAATCAACCGAAATCTTCAGGAAACGCACCTCAGTCTCAGTCCGGCAGTGTGGCAGTTACCTCGGTCATAAATCCTTGTATGCCCTGGCATCCTTGCTGCTACTGCTGCCCCTTACCGCTAGCTCCTCGCACGCTGGGGCGGTGGTGGCAGCAGCGGTGGTAGAAACAAACTGATGAGCTGGCGGGCTGACAGGCTGCAAAAGCTGGAACAGACTCTCCACGGTCAAGGAGGGCAAGACTGTAGAGCAAGGGTACAAGCAGCCAATCTTTGTAGCCCCAGAGACCCTATTACCCTGGTCTGCTTGACCTCCCTAGCCACTCCGCATATATAGGCACTCCGACCGGTCTTCAGCAAGGTGGCGTCGGTGCTGCAGGATATAATAATACCCCCAGATTCGCCCAGAAGTCTGGGAGCCCCCCCGGGAGGCAGTGGAGTGATGCGCTGCTGGGGCACCATTGGAGCCGAGAGCACCTCCCACAGCGTTTGACTGGCCCGCGGCAGATGCGTGGGAGGTGCGGAATGTGAGGTGCAGTCTGGGTCATCAGGGTCCGCACCCCTCCTCCACTCAGGACCACTCTCTGCTCCACTCTCCGGCCACCAGACACCGATCTCTGGTCACTGTGGCTCTCTGAGGCTCCGCATGTGAGTCAGCCTCTCAGACTAGACTAGAGGAGCGCCAATTGGTTCTCACAAGAAAAAGTTTTCAAAAACCTGAAAACCTTGATCTCCCACTAAGCCCCGGCATGAGCCAGCACAGCACTTTCTTTCTAGTGCCCGGAAACCCTCCTGGATGGAATGTGCGCTTTACAAATAGCCATAGCCGGTGTCCTTAGACAGGGCAGGTGTTGTTCTAGCTCACGACCTCCAGCAATGAAGACAATACACACCCTGTCCACTGTTATCATATGATATCTTTAACAGGAATATTTCAGTGCGTCATCTTAGCTGTGTTTGGAAAGCTCTTGGCACACACAATAAGTTAATCAGTAAAAGAACACTGATCAAGACAGTGTGTGCCAAATAACCTTGATTAACCACTTTGCTGCCTCCCTGTTCTTTTATTGCATTTTAATTCCTCCTTGTTATCTCCGTACTTCCCTTTTCACTTCAATCCGTCTGTAGCGTATCCTTTTTTTCATAAGATAGTGTTAATGTTCCAATTACAGGTTTTTGCTTTATCAATATATATCTAACCTACACTATATTTAATGCTGTTATGGATATTTAATGTACATTCCATATCTAATAGTTCAACTGTAATTTGTTCCTTTACATCATTATAATGCTATAGTTATTGCTGTTTCCGCCACTGGTTAGTTCAACTGTCACTCACATTTTGCTTCCTCCCACTACATCATACAACATGAGGCAATGAGTCAGCCTACTTTGACCACGGACTCTCATGCTCTGTGAGGGGCAGAATTCCGCCTAGTCGCATGTGCACATCTGCCTAAATAAAGTACCTTTCAATGCCAGGGGTGGTACGACAATGCTTTACTTTGTTATTTATTGTCACTTCCCCTCCTTCTTTTGTCATTCCTGTTTATCTAAACTTTGCCTTCAGTTTACTGTAATTCATAGGCATTAGTATCTTTTCTTAGACCCAGTAAGAATCATATTTTCGTTCCATCTGGTTTAAACTAGAAAGAGCTTCTATACCAGTTTGAAGTAATCCCGCCTGTCAGGAAACACACATACTGTTTTAATAAAATTACACTCCATGCATTTTTAAATGTAAGCTTTTATTGCAGGCACACCACTGCCATATTTAGTCAATGGCATGGTTTTGTTTTTCCTTCTTTATATTGGTTTGTGGCATATGCTTTTAATTAAAAAAAACTAAGAAGATTGTAACCATCACTCCAGTTTGCTTTGACTAGACCTATTAACTTTGCCAATGTTTGTTCAAAATATCACCTCTATAACTTTAAACTTCGTACATACGAAAAGTAAGGCATTCTAAGTCCTTAAGTTTCATTAATGAAGTGCATTCACCGATGACTACGAACACGAAGGCACACTTCCTACCAGAGGCATCTGGTGTTTTGGCTGCTGCAGCAACATGAAATGCAGGAAAGACAAGATGGCGGGCCTTGAGCTGCCGTTCACCATAAGTGTGGTATTCCAACCCAGTATAGATTGGTAGAGCGTGTCCTTTCTCACCAAAGGTACTCACTGTTCTAGCAGCAGCTCACCTTACTGTAGCTGCCAAGGTACCAGGCTTCCCTCTGGAGCAGTGCTTGCAATGGAAAAATAGAAGTGGAGGTACTCTGTGCCAGAGTACCGGCTTGTTTATAAGAAGTGCCGGTACTCTCCAATTAAAAGTATTACATTTCTCTTGAGAAGTGCCGGTACTTCTTATAAACAAGCCGGTACTCTCCAATTAAAAGTATTACATTTCTCTTGAGAAGTGCCGGTACTCTACCTCTCAAAATAAAAAAGTGCCAGTATTCCGTACCGGGGAACCGGCCCAGTTAAAGCACTGTTCTGGAGAGAAAGCCCCTCCACGTTCTCTCTCCACCCACTTCTCTATTTCATCCAAGCCGTCCACGGCAGCAACCATATGCCTGTGTCCCACTCTTATTACCCTACTGCCCCCTCCTCTATGCTTGTCAATGACATAAGCAGTGTTCTGCAAGTCACACCTTCAAAACGAGGTATGATCAACACAGTGTTCCATCCCTATGGGATCTAGATCCAATGCCACTACATTCAGTAATAGCAACCCCTGGTATTTACAGCTCTTAGAAACAGCAGAAGCATGATAAGTAGCGCTGAATAAAGAACACGTCCTCCTCACTCTACTCACACTCCCTTGTATTGCCTTACTCCGCCCATTCTCTCTAACACATTCGTCCTCTCTTATGGAGTAACCAAACAGGTTGGGTCAAGGACTAACCAAAGCAGAATTACATGTTATTGAAACTAAGATCACAATGCCGAAGGGAGGTTAAGGCAAGTTGAGTTCCTCCATTTCTTCTTCTCTTCCAGTGATTCTAAAGTGCTTGCACTGAGAAGCATTATTTAACCCCCGTAAACATTGCTGAAATACAAACCCTGGGTTATTGAGTCTGAGCAGAAGGACAGGTCCAAAGTTGTACTTACAGAAAGGACACTTACCAAAGAGGTTTGTATAATTGCGTCCACAACACTGTTGAACACCTTCTGAGGCAGGCGCATGAGGGTGGTGCCGCTGTCCACTATGGCTTTATCCGCATTGTACTGAAAGAAACAAACGGAGAGCATACATTTCAAGACTGTCGCCTTTAGAAGAGAAAGCTGGACAAGGGATCTGCAGGATTCATTTTAAACAAAAAAAAAAATCCTTTTTCATGATTGAATTAGTTCCAATTTTCTTTTTTTGGGGTGGTTTATTTTTGTTTACTTAAAACGTGCTACACGGCGAAAAAGCGATTCAACGCCTCGTCTGGGGTAGTAACTGACACCGACCGACACCCCCCCCCCCCTCCCCTTCACTTCAGCAACCCGCTACTGCTCTACTTCATACGTTAAGAATTTATGCTAAATATCTAACTGTTCCCTTTTGCTTTTTCAAGGGTTCATCAACTTTACCTGCCTTGTTTTCTTACTGCCGTTCAAACATTTTGTAGGGTTAGAAGATATTCATTTTTTATTAAAAGGTATTGTTTTATTGATGGAAGCCTACTAAAAAAATCTATTCTTCAGTCATGCCTACAGAAAGCTTTTATCGGTCTGTTGAAGACCTATTGTGTACAGTACAAACTTAGTGAATTTTGGGTCACACTGCTTGTTTTACTTGCCTTATTTTTTGCTTAAAATTTGTTGACATTCCCTTCATTTATGTTTGTCTCTAATCTGGAGCATACTTTCCTAAACTATCCTTCTCATTGGATGGCTTGTACTCTTCCGCTGCACACATTCAGGGAATTACTTTGTTCTTTGTTTTTATATGCTACATGGCAGTGCAGGTTTTTGCTCTACACCAGTGCACACTTTCCCTCCTCACATCCCTGGCTCCTGCACTCTGTTACTCCCCTGCCCGCTCCACCTCAGTTTCCCTAGCCCAACTCTGCTTTCCCCTCCCCCCCCTCACGCCACCTCAGCCCCACCATTGGAGGAATTTGCTCCTCCCGCTCTTGTTGCTCCCCACCGCTCCATCGTTACCTCAGCTGCCCTCCCCTCTCCCTTATGTTTTTGAGTGTTCGGCAGATGTAATCTGCTATTGGGCCATTCCTACGCCCTAAAACATGTAGATTGTTTTTAGTGCCCTGTTCCAAGACATGTGTCTGCCAATTTTGAACAGTGAATTGAAAATATATATATTTTTTTAATGCCCGACACCACATCATGATGCTTTTGCGCGCATGCATCGTGACGCTTGCATATATGTCATCATTCTTTGGCTTGGTGAAAAAGTAAAATATGGCTTCCTTAGCATCATAATGCAAACCAGCACATGCTTGATAACAGGCATGCATGCATGCGTCATTGTGCTGGACAGTCTATTTGTATTAGGTTTTTTTTGTTTGTGTTTGCTGATGTACAACAGCACAGGCAAAAATTATTGCCAAATCCAAATAGTTGTGCGATGTTTAGCAATGACGAGACCTATTAGCTTTGCCATAGTTTGTTCAAAAATCAATAGTAACCCTAACTCACAGTAAGTATACTCAATTGGGTGAGTGGGCTACGGGTGATTACACTGCAAATTTGACAATTGGAGCGCTGTGATCATGGGACTCAAAGGTTAGCCTGCCCCCATCCCCTTTTATGGCCCGACAAGGAGAATCTCCACTATCTACAACTGCTACTGCTACTGCTACTACAAACTAGTGTAGGCAACCCGAGACCAACAAATCTAAAATACGTTTGAGCCGATTGGTTTCATACATATGCTTGTTACAGGCCAAACCTGTTGCAGTTCAATTTCTTGAATGTGTTATAAATAAATCACAGTTTGTTCTACTTCAGTTATGGATGAAACGCTGAAAAGTTAACAAGTTAAGTGAATGATGGACACTGCGCAACTCAAATGTCGCAAACGTGGCCATTCAGAGTCAGAGACTCAAAGTCCTCATCTATTGACTGGTGAAAATATTAGGCGAGTTGGCTGGTCTCAGTCCAGTCCAATGCATCTGATCATATCTGTGTACTAAGTCCAGCCTTTGATCTCATTCAGTTGAGAAAAGAAGGATCAAACTAGGAAGGAGGTCAAAGTGTCTCCTAACAGTAGCCTTGGTACAGCATGGGTTTGGCACAGACATGTCAATGTGCACAGTTCCCAGGAAATGCGTCATCTGCCATGATTTCCATCTAAATATATAAATCATGTATGCAAATGTTTAGTTAAACCTGTGCTATTAACCAAAATCTTAAAGTTGTAACTCCTACAATTAAAAATCGTATGAAAATCAGGAGCAATTGCATTTCAAAACAAAATCCAACAATGTTTTTAGAGAGGCAATGAATCTTTTGCAACAATGCAATTCATACAAAAACACTACCATTTTGTGAATAATTCTTTAGTTGTCTGCTAGACGTCAACTGGTGCGAGCTTAGCCAACACAAAAGCTCTACACGGAACTGATTACATTATATGCAACCACTCTTATTTATTGTAGCCCGATCCCATTCCAGTGTTTTAACATGTCTGCTCAGGTTTTCATAGGAGAACATGGCTATTCAGGAGAGGACACTGAGGAAAAAGCAGCCACACACAGTGAACCGGAATGTTGTTGGAAATTCTACAGACTTTCACATTTTTACAGAGAATGTTCATGAAAACTTGTGCACCGAGTCTGCAAACAAACGTTTATTCAACAGCATAAAAAATGCAAGCATTGGCATAGCCAATAGGTGTCGCCTTTGGGACCTTATAAGTGTTTAGCCATGCAACAGTTGCATAACTTAATACTTATAAGGTCTCAAAAGCGACACCTATTGGCTATGCCAAGCGGCCGTGCGGCCGCGAAAGTATCGCGATCAAACATCAAAGTGAAAGTAATCGCGGAGAAGCGTGGCACGTGCACCCGCGCACATGCACTGTAGCTCTAGGCTGGCCTGGTAGCACTTTTTGGAGCCCTCTCAAAAAGTCTCGCCAGACCAGCGCATGCGCTGGGTCAGGCGAGACCTAAAAAACGAACGAACGTTATCCTAAATTAACAATTTAATGACATTCTATGTTGGAATATTACCAGCAAAGAAAAGGAATAGAAAACAACTTTAGCTACCTCTATGCAGTCCATATTCAGGTTAATTCCTCCCACTTCCAGTTTGAGGACTTCAACTTGGTAATACCACTCTTCGGTCACTGGTGTGTACCAGACGTCCCCGCTGAACAGGCTTGGTTCGATTCCACCCAGTACCTAAATGACCAGATCACCAGAAAGCACAGTTGTAATAACAAATTACAGACCAAATCATCTACAGTTTATAAAACCAATGTGCCAGTATGTTCAGGACAGTGTTTAAGAAATTATTGCAAACAAGCTTTGGGAACCTGACCATTTGGTGTTGCCACTCCTAATTGATGAAGCTGTTTTGCATCAGCAAAAGCAGTAAAGAATTTTTTTTTTTAAATGCTCATTTGGCAAAGCAATTACTGAAGTTGCTTTATCATGCAGATTTGTGCATGCAAGCATCATCACGTGCGCATACGAGATGCATCCCCCACATGCGTGCATACAAGTCATGACGCGGCAGACTTTAAACATTTTTTTTTCTTTTCAGAGACTCAAAGGGCAAACACTCCTGAAGGAAAAGAGGCTCCAAACTCCTCTTTTATAGATAGTTTTATGCTAATTGGAGGCAGACATAGAAACAGAAAGGAGGGACGGCAAAGAAACTCAACATGCAACATGACTGGAAAAGATGGAAAACCATTGGCATTGCACAAGCAACAACATTTTCTACATTCGTGCACAAGGGTAGAAGAACATGCCTTATGTGTTTACACGTCATATTGAAACTACTACTCAAACATGGCTAAAAGAAAACATGATCAACTTAAAGAAAGTAGAGCTTAATGATTTTTATTATTTGCAACTGAATGAGTTTGTTGCTTGAGGAAGGAGGCTTATTTACAAAGATGCATCTCGTCAATACCACAAAAACTTTGAACATAGCATTTCGTTCGGAGTAGGATACATGGATCTGCTTAAGGAACAGGCTTGGCTAGGGTAACCAACTGGCATGGGTGCAAATTCAGGACAGCGAGTGTAAAAATTCAGGACAAAGGGTCAAAACGCAGGACAAAAGGTGCGTTTTACAGAAACATCAGAGGAGGTCGCGCAATAGTATACAAGTAGACAACCAACATAAGTACAAGCCAAAATAAGTTTATATTATAGTGAGCCAATCGTCCACTTCATGGTTTTTCGGTATGCGCGCAGCTTTCAGTAACTCGGAGGTCTTTTTGTGGTATTTCATATGATCATTATCTATTTATATGGTTACTGCACTGGGTTGTCCAGTCTGATATTTTGGTTACAATTCATGGTCCTCAGCAGGGATGTTTGGTAAATGAAGTGTTCTGGAAGATCTGCTCAGATGGACTTTGTTACCAGCATCTCATATCGGAGTGCCATTTTGAGATGGAAAGCAGCACGCATAGAATGTAGCTGTAGACCTGCAGTGCTGGCCCAGAGTACTTTCCTCCGAGTGGACAGCTTTATGTGTCAGATTGCTTCACGTATTCCATGTCTGTTCAGCTGGTGATGACTGGTTTAGGGCTTGTAGAGTACTGAGTGAGTAATAAGACCCACAGCAGACAGGCCTTGTGTGAGGGTAGGAGCATGAAGCAGGAAAGGGAGTTCTTAACCAGCCTGCATGAGCCATAATTGGCTGCAGACTGCGGAGTTATGGCATTATTGTGGGCCAGAGGCGTTAGAAAAGAGTTGACATTACTACATAATGCCCTGGCTAGCCGATATCAGCCCTCCTTATTTTACCTGTATATGGGAAATAGTATACTGATTGGGCCATTTCATTTCTGTGAGCTGTAAACTGCAGATTATCATCGATGCACAGAAGTGTGCTACAGTCTATACGTTGTTGAGGCATAGTTGTAGGTTAGAAGGTGGCACTGTCTTTTACATACAGAACATTTTCTATTGCATGGAAGCAAAATGACAACGTGCAGTTTTACTGCTAAAACTATATAGCGCACAAATGATAATGTGTGGAAATGTGGTTTAAGCAAATAATTGCGCCCCAGGTGGAGCCAGCTGTACTGCTGGTTCCCCCCGGTGAGAATTGTGTTGGTACGGTCCCCCCTCACCCCCAAAAGACACATTCTCCAAGGATTCCCTCAGTACCACCATTCAACAGTGTCCCTCTTTCCTCCATATATCCTCTCCCATGTGTATTTTGCTTTATAGTGATACTCATCACAATGTGGTGTCAAGAGCGCTTCACATCACACACATTTTATTCAGAGACAATGACTCATAAGTGTGCAAGTCAATAATAGAGGAAATGTTACTTAAGACAATGAGGGCTGCGAGATGTAGGAGATGCATGTCATTCATACAGGTAGGCATTACACGCAGGGTCACTGGAATTATACAAAAAGGTTGATTAAATTATACAGCAAGTAAAAGCAAATTATGCAGCATAATGCGGCACATATTTTTTAGTATTAATGTTTTATTTTGTTATTTTAATACATGGTAAATTGGAAATACTGTCCGAGCAAAGATTTCCCCTCATCAGTACCAACTTAACTAAATACATAAATAAGCAACGGAAAGGTGACCATTGAAGGGTCTTCCACTATGCCTGAACATAATTTGCCACTCTTTTAGTAACTTTGGATCCATTTGAGCTAATAACTTTTTTTTGGTTTAAATCTGAACATTATGCAAAAGATAATGGGTTATATGGTAAATGCAACAAATCAATGATGAGAAAAAAACAGCGGCCGCAACAGTGCATAATTCCAGTTGCCCCAATTATGTTAAGAATGCTTGGCCTGGAGAGATACAAACTCAGGGTTTAAAACATTACATAGTGGTTGTTCTTACTAATACATATTTATTATTATCCAAATGAACCCACTGAACAATCTACTTAAAACAAATATTTTTGAACTGCATGTTACACTTTGTGCCTTGCAAGCGGCACATTATCCCTCTGCTGTACTTTAAAACTGGGATCAGTCAAAACTCTGATATCTCTCAATGAAATACATTAATAACCAGAGTTACATTGACATTTTTATGGTGGCATAATAATTGCAGACTGGCACAGAAACTTAGAAGTCTTTGCCATTAGCCATGACATCTATTTGAAAATGCAGGGCACTGGGAACCCCAAAGCATTGTTCCTGTTTCAGTTGCACTTAAGTTGAACTTAGTTTGTTATTTATTCATCCTTCTGAACACCAGGCAGAATTGTACTATTAAGTATGTTAGCAAGAACACTTCTAATAAGCCTGTCTCTGAAAGTTTATGGATTCCACCATAGTTGTAAGCTGTTGTTTTCAAAAGCAGAATGTAGGCCCTGACACACCCCATGCTGTAGCTGCAGCATGGCCCATTGAATGAGAGGATTGGCCACAGGCAGAATGACAATGGGGCTGACAGTCTGAGGTCTGGGAGGGGCTGTTGAAGCCTCTTCACTTCAGACATGTGAGCTGGCCCCCAGCAGGGAGCGCTGTAAAACTCCTGAGGTTTCTCACAGGGGGCATCGCAGATTCCTGGAAACCCCAGAATTATGGACAAAAGTCATTCGTAAAAAGAATTATGACGGACAGCGGACTTTGCAATGAAATAACGGACGGTCCGTGAAATTTACGGACGGTTGGTCACCCTAGGCTTGGCGCTCTCTCAAAGGCTGGCAGCGGGAATAGGTGATTAACTAGCAGAATCTGTGAAGGATACCGTTGTTTATGATTGCTGTTTCAAAACTTACCATTTCATTAGTTTAAGAGTATTTCTTTTAGAAACTGGTCTCTCAAACTGGTCTCTCAAACTGGTCTCTCAAACTGGTCTCTCAAACTGGTCTCTCAAACTGGTCTCTCAAACTGGTCTCTCAAACTGGTCTCTCAAACTGGTCTCTCAAACTGGTCTCTCAAACTGGTCTCTCAAACTGGTCTCTCAAACTGGTCTCTCAAACTGTGGCAATAACGATCAGTCAAAGGGGAGGAGGCAGCAAACAAGGGTAGATTAGAGCCCTCTGAAGCTCCAAGTGGACTTGTGAGGGTTGATTCAGTATTTCACTGAAGCTCGGTCTTCTGTGCCGAGCACAGGCCAGGGCTGCCCAAGATGGGGGCAGACAGCCAGGTCCATGCCATGGTTTCACAAAATCTAATTGAAATAAATTTACAAGCAGTAGACCCGCATGGAATGCGTTCACATGGTCTGTAGTTATCAGGGAAAGCTGGCACGGTTACAGAACCTCTACGATCTATGTTGGATGTTCCTGGACTAGACTATTTCATAGTAAGTAGGTCTTCAAATTAAAGCACCAACGTGCCCCAGCCAACAGACACAATCAAATGACAGACTTTGATGAAAAGTGACAGTTGTCACTGACTTAACCTCCCTGAACAGGAAAAAACAAAAGATCACAACTGAGTCAGCGTAAAAGCGGATTATTCTTTGCAACGACATTCGATTTAGACAAACTCTAATGTGCACATTGCACACGTCTAGAAAAATAACAATGAAACTGCAAAAAGTAGAAGTAGTAGCACCATTAAAGTGTGCTTGGTTTTATACAAATAGAAGAATTTAAATTCATTAAGTTTAATATGTTTGAGTATCATAGCAAAAAAAGTTATGAAAATTATTGATGAAAATGCTTTCACTGACAATAGAGCAATTTTTAATGCTGAGACTTAGCATCTATGTTGGTCCCATTGTAATGCATTATGTATAAGAATGTGGTGCAACAGTTATATGCAAGATGTAACGAATGATATTTACAGAATACTTGATATTTTTGGTATCTTGAATCTCTAAAAAAAGATTTTAGTAAAATGATTAAGAATAATTTACATGTATGTACTTTACAAATCGTGATAGTAGGCCATATTCATTTTTGGACATTTCTATGTAATAATCACAGACAACTTTACAATTATTTCTTCATATGAAATGCTTGATTTATTTTGTTATGCTTGAACTAATTAGAAGTCTATTTTAAAAAATGGGAAATGTGAACTTTAAATATATTGAATTGCAGATTTCCTCCAAGCCACATTATTTCATAGCCTCGTAATGGTCCTTTGTTAGGTTTCTTCAAATATTGCTTCATCTGTTCTGTTTATGCTACATTCTTTATGAACAGGACATTTTTCTAGTCTCTCATTGTGACTGAATCGGTGGGAATTGATCTTTGGACTCAAACCATGAAGAGCATCAAAGTCTCTTGCCAAATAACCTGTGAGGATGGAATGGACAGTCGTTTCTCATGATCAAAATGGTATACTGGAGTATCAAAATTGTACCTACAGATGGAAGAATGACCACATGATGATGAGACCATTGTGGTACGAAGACTGATGTCACAGATAGACTATTGGAGGTATAAAAAGTGACTCCCCAAAGGAGGGGCGGGGACTTTCATTCAGAGCTCTTCCATTTTGAACTGTTCCTTTTTGCCCTTCTACTGCGGCTGCTGATCGATTTGGAATCCTTCTTTGCGAACAGACTGATTGATTACCTTTCCATGCCTCTGTCTTTCTCTCCTCTGCAATGAGCTTGCCTGCTGAACTATTTGGAGCTGTCTGGTGAGAGACCAGATCTGAACTTTTCAGATTTTGCTCCATTCCCCTTTGCCCATGCCCATCAACTTTCCACTAGTAGATGCTAACTTGATCCCTTTGCACCTTCTGAGCAAACTTTTGTACATTCCTCCACCCTTCCTATGTAGTTGAAATCTGGAACCTTAACCATCCTATTTATGAATACTTTGACAAAATGTCTGGTTTACTACTACGAGCTGTAAGATTTAGGACTCAAATACTTAAAATGTTGCTTATATGCATTGATTTTGGAACTTTAATACAATAAACAAGTTACCAAAATTGCCTGAGTCTTAGTATTGTGTTTTAATGTTCTTTCCATACAAACTGTGCAAAACGAGATTTTGATTTCTAAATGTATGATAGGGAGAACCATAGATTATTTTCAAAACATCAGATTCTGCTACTTTTATTCCGGGTAGCGACTGCAGAACTCTTAGTTTGTATAATTCTGGTTAGAATAAACTTCTTTAGGAGGTTGGGTCTTTCAATTGCAAAACTTTATTTTTATAGCATGGTGCTGGGTACTGTATAGAACTTTATTTGTAATGTGTGAGTTGGCTACCAATGAAGTAGGCCTCAGAGTAGCTGACAGTTTGGACATCCTGACTTCTCACCCCTCTCTACGGCAAAGAAAGAGCCGTCTGGGGACCAATGCCTCAGTGGGTACAGCATAAACTCTGAGTATAGTGATCAGAAAACTTGTCAGATCATTTATGCGCCCAGAACGGAGACTTCAGTGAGTGAAAACGGCATTCACTGCAACACAGATACAGGTCTTTGTTTTCTTTGAAGTGGATTCAGATGGTCCGACCTCACCTTTCACAAGGACATAACGGAGCAAACATCCTGGCTTGCATCTCTTGTGCATTTCTAAGCAGGAAACCCTTCCTTAGAAGCAACTTTCAACCCAAGGAAAGGACCCTCCGAGGCAGTCAGATGGGACAGATTGCATGCCTTTCACTAACATGGCTTCAGATGCAGCATTTTCCCGTTGAAGGTCTTACTGCGGGTAAAGAGAGGGCTGCTAAAGTCAAAGGGATGTGATGCCTCCTTCTGGCTCACTAAAGTAGGCCCTGCAGCAGGATTCCATTTAGCCATCAATGATGAAAGGAATCTGCAAAGATCCTTTGTGGAGGGAGATGTGGGAGGAGGGTAGCACTGTATAGTCTGGCAGGGTGTGGAGCAGAGGTATCCGCCATATCTGAGGCTACAGCCAAGAAGTGAGAAACAAATGGGCGAATCACACAATGTGGGCAGCAGCTTTTGGCAAAGGAGTCGGTCTGTCTGGATGTCAAGGTCCCTCTCTGTGAAAGGGCAAATGAACAATATGCTATTATCTCAGGTTTCTGCAGCTGCGGAGTTTGCCTCTAAATGTTCAGGCGGAGATAAAAGCGGGCCCTATGGGTTATATGGGGGGGGGGGGGTGGGGGGGTGTTGGGATCTCAAACTATCACAGCTTTGTCTTCGGGCCGAGAGCGAAGTCCAGGAAGAGACGCGTTGCATCTTCCGGTTTGAGATATTTCTCACATAAGCCCCACTCTGCAGACTCCGCGTGCACAGCATGTGATCTGCAATAAACACGCGGCGCACCCTTGTGACGCTAGCACGTGCCAGGGGCCGAGCAACAACCGCTGCACTTTTGTTTTAATCGGAAAACGAATCGCCAGGTCTGACCTGGGGTAATTCGAATACAAAGCTGGGCTAAAAGAACTGCATTACCACACAGGAAATAAAAACACCACACGATTCCTGCACAAATATTATAATCCCAGGCTGCTTCTAAACTACAGATTCATTATGGACCCAATGACTTAACAAGATGCAAACTGGCGATGCCTCCGGTCTGCTTATGGATGGTGAGCGCATGACTGGACCGACAGAAACTTTACATTCCGGGACCCCCTCGTGAAATACTGCTCACACTTTAGCTATTAAGACCTCATACAGTACCTCTCGATTCATCTTAAATCTACACCACAGCAGTTAAAGTGTGAGCCTTGGGGGGCGTGGCCAAGATGGCGGCGAGGTAGGACGCATTGCTCGGAGCTCCTGCCCGCCGTCTGACCAATTTGGTGCTTATAGGTCCCCGAGGGGCACGGACATAGCTCAGGGTCCCCTCGGAGTGTCTCCCTGATGGGATCCTGCCCACAGCTACCCTGAGAACCCAGCCTCACGGGGACCACGAGGGAGACGAACCAGCTTCCCCCTCGTCGACATCAAGCGGCGGCTTCAACAACGCGGTGGCTCTAGGGTATAGACCACCGAGGCCAGCAGCTCTACACCCAGCCGCCTAAAGGGCAATCTGGAAGACCTGCGGGTTGCCCAGCACTACGCCTGTCTGCCTGGGTCCACCCGACTCGGCTCATGAGGCCCTGAGGCCAGAGGCCCGAGCGCATCACCCCCGACCTCGACTTTCGGGCTACCCGCACGAACGGCCGGAGCCCACGGGGCCTGGCCTGGTTGCCTTCTGAACCACCCAGACGGCCCGCAAGGGGCCAGGCAAGCTATCCTTTCGCCCGGAGACACCGGATGCCCGCAAGCTAGAAAGGCCTCTTAGCTCAGAGGGCCGTGAGGATCCCCAGCCTCGGGGACATCCGCCTGGAGCAGTGGGCTCAACGGGCCCCTGGATCTTCCGGAGGACAGGTGGATCACCCAGCGCCCCATCAATGTGTCTGGGGATGGATAGCTGCCCGCGCCCCCAACTCTCGCTGTTGGGCTGCTCGCCGGACTGGCACTCCCTCGACGCCTGGCCCCACAGCACACGCGGTGGCAGGACCTGCCTCTGTGAGACTTTTACCCCCTGTGGACACCCTGTAAGACCGCACACCCTGCAGTCGAGCGAGGGGGGGGAGCCACGCGACCTGGGGAGAGGAACACCCCTGCCTACCAGAGAGCACTGGGCACGCTGTGGTTGGGGGTGTGAGAGCCCTGGGGAGACGTACGGGGCCGTGGCCTACCTGGGAGACACAGTCCTGGGGTGATATAGTCTGGAGACCCGGCCTGACAGTGCCTCAACCCCGCACTACCACATAGCTATAGCACACACCAGTGACAGATCCCATGCAGTTGTAGGAATCGGCAAAGCGATCTGGTGCACCCCCCTGGGCCTGGCGCATCCACCTGCCTTTGCCTTCACGATGCCTCCACGGTTATCAGCAACGGGCTCCACGCTGGTCCACAAAAGCGACACAAGGGTGCGCACTATTCGCCTAGCGCTCCCGGTAGCCCTGCGCACCAGCACCTCCCGGCCTGTGTACCCTACAGCTGCGATTTCTCCGGGGCCCATATTCCAACCAACGATTCATCTAGGGGTGCCAACTGAGCATGTCCTCTTCCAAGACGAAGAAGGTGAAGCCCCTGAAGGACATTTTTGGACGCACACAATCCAACCCCAATATGGCGAGCACTGCTCCAGACGCCACGACCTCGACACAGACTGTCCACACTGGAGATGAGCCCATCACGAAGGCATTCCTGGAGTTCCTCTTCCTAACTCTCAGAGAAGACCTGCAAACAGTGAAAAAAAGACCTCACTGCCGAGATCAAAGATTCGCAGGGACGTGGATGACATTGGGGAACGGGTGGCTGCCCTGGAGGAAAAGAGCGACACCGCAGTGTCTGAGTCAACTATGCTTCAACAAGAGGTGAACCGACTGCAAGACCAACATGTTGACATCCAAACTCACCTGGAAGATTTGGAAAAGAGGTCATGCAGACACAACATCCGGGGAGTGAGGGCTACAGAGGACACCAGAGACATGTTTGCATTTGCCAAGGGCCTGTTCCACCATATCCTGGGGGCGACTCCCACGAAGCTGAGATCATATCAGACCGAGCACACAAGGTCAGACCACCCCGGGCGAACAACGCTCCTCCGGCAGACATTCTCGTGTGTGTTCAGGAATTCAGAACCAAAGAGGCCATCCTTGCCAAGGCGAGATCTCTTCACCCAATCTCTTTCCAGGGACAATCTCCGGTGCTATTCCAAGATCTGGCACTGATCACACTTCAGCGCCGCCAGCAATTCCGCCCTGTGACTGAGCACCTTCGCCAGCAAAGAATTCCATATTCCTGGGGCCATCCCTTTAGACTCATATTCCGTCATAATGGCAAACTCCACCAAGTTCGCTCACTCACGGAATCTTGCCGGCTCCTTGGCCTCACCGCACCATGTGATGAAGACTACCAGCATAGCACCACCTCGGGGCCCGAGATCTCCCCATCGGGGTGGCAGCGACAGGGCTGGCAGAGGAGAGTCCAGAAACCGAACAAGCCTGAAATAGCCAGGAGTCAACAAGCAGCCCTTACCTCTGCGCCGGAAGCCTTGGCCGGAGCAGGTTCTGGCGACAAGTCAATAGACAGGGGTCACGGATTGCTTTGCATTTTCTACCTTTGATGTTGGGTGGGCGGCGGGTCACAACATGGACCCCACTCTGTTGTCCCTCTGGTCATCCCGAGATGACGGACTATTTTTTCTGACACTATTTTTCCTAAATGTTGTAGATTTTGCTCTACTTTGGAACTTTGTTTTTGGAGGGTTTTTGAGTTTTTCTGGTTTGGGTTCCCTCGTCCACCCCCTCTCACTGTGCCGCAGATGTTGTACGAAACCGGACTATGGCCCTCTCCCTGCTGCGCCTCCTCACCCGTTAGGAAATCTAGCCCGAGCCACAGCATTCATCCTCTCCCAAACTTAGATGCCACATAACTCTCTCAAAATTCTTACACTAAACGTGCGAGGTTTGAACAACCCTGTCAAACGTAGAGCCGTCCTTCACCATCTGGAGCACTCCAAAGCCGATATATGCCTTCTACAGGAGACTCACCTCCTCCCCAATGATAACCATAGGATGAAATCCCACGTCTTCCCTACATAGATGTTCTCCTCTAATCCCACCAAGTCCACTGGAGTTGCCATATTAGTTTCTCGATCCTTTCAGGGCAGAGTGTTACAGAAGGAAGCAGAGATCTGAGGCCGATTGCTCACGTATCGGTTCCTTGTGGGAGGGGTGACATTTATAGTGGGGTCTGTATACGCACCCAACGAGGGGCAAGACAAATTCTTTCATGACGTACTCACTGATGCAACAGCTACAACAGAACGGCGCCTACTACTGGGGGGTGGGGGGGAGGGGGGGGAGAGACCTAAATCTTGTCTTTGACAACATTAATGACCGTTCCTGCCAGAGGACGGGCCAGACCGGCACACTTTCACCTGCTGGAAGGGCCCGCCTTAAAGACCTGGGGTTTATAGTTCTCTGGCGCTACTGCCATCCCCACAGTCGCGCTTACACCTTTTACTCAGGAGCGCGACTATCTCCTTAGTTCCACCCCACTACACTCGCTTGTGACCGACACTGAGATCTTGCCGGCCTATTATAGAGATATTGGGACAGAAGAAGTAATAGCAGCTATTTCACGCCTCAAAGTGGGCAAGTCGCCTGGTCCGGACGGCTACTCTGCGGCTTTTTACAATACTTTCTGCAACCTGGTGGCCCTTCTACTGACGGGCCTGTTCAACTCCTTCGCACAGACCGGGGCTATCCCGGACAAGATGCTTGAAGCGTCTATAGTAGTTATTCTGAAACCCGGTAAAGATAGAACATCCTGCTGGGCATACAGACCAATATCCCTATTGAAAATAGATATTAAACTTTACACTAGCATATTGGCGACTCACTTAGCACCCTACATGTCCCAACTAGTCGAGCCATACCTGGCAGGATTTATCCCACAGAAACAGACGAGCAACAACACCAACTGGTCCTCCATCTAATCGAAAAGGCTTCTCGTACTCGGGGGGGGGGGGGGAATACATGCTATTGGCCATCGACGCGGAGAAGGCCTTCGACAGGGTGCATTGGCCCTACCTGGAACAGGTCCTAACGCACATCGGCATCGGTGAGAGACTGCGATCTCAGATCCTTAATTGTTATCGCTTCCCCCAAGCGACGGTTCGGGTTAATGGCCATACGTCTTTACGCTACCCCATAGGCAGGGGCACCAGGCAAGGGTGCCCTCGCTCACCCCTTTTATTCGCACTCTACATGGAACCCTTAGCATTACGGATTAGGTGTCACCCCCTCATTTCTGGGATCAAGTTTGGAGGAGACGTACACACCATAAATTTGTACGCGGATGACATCTTGCTCTCCCTCTCACACCCGATCCTCGCGCTATGATCCCTCTTCATTGAAATGCATTGCTTCACGCAGGCTTCAAGATCAACATGGTTAAATCGATTGCACTTAACATCTCCCTCTCCCCGCACACTTTAGCTCACCTCCAGGGAGAACATCCCATACAATGGTCAACCTAGTCAATCCCCCCGTATTTGGGAGTTCAACTAGCCCCCTCCATTCAGGCCACGGCTTAAACCAACTATTCAATACTTTGCTCGCACCTACGTAAGGAGCTAGGCCAGTGGAAACACTGTACTCTATTCTGGCTAGGTAGGATTGCGGCTACTAAGATCCTGTATCTCTTTCAGACCCTACCCCTTTGCCCTCCATCAGGCTGGATCCAACAGATCCAATCAGACCTGGCACAATTTATCTGGCAGGGACGCAACCCCTGGTTTAAACATGTGATAGAAATCCTTCCACCAGAGAAGGGAGGTGTAGGGGTTCCTGATGTCCAACTTTACTTCTACGCTTCACAGCTCTGATATTTAGTGGAATGGCACAGTCTAGAATCGGAGAAACACTGGCTGTTTCAGGATCAGGCAGTAGCGGCCATTCCTCTTCAAGGCATTCCCTTCCTCCATAAACCACACAGACCACCCAATCTCTACGCATCATCTATCACAAGCACAATTATGGAGGCCTGGGATCGCACTAACATTGCCCATAACCTGACTACCTAGCCCTCTCCCCTCACACCATTATTCGATAACCCAGAATTCCAACCTGGTATGGGTATTAAGGCCTTTTCCGCCTGGCGCCTCACCACATGTCGGTCCCTAGGCCACCTCTTCGACCTCAACTCAAGGCGGACTGTGGCCTTACTGAATAGGAACGTCTGCACTATTTACAGCTCTGTCACTGGGCACTTCATCCGCACATCAAACCTGAGGCTCGCCGCTTTCTGACTCCCTACAAAAAATGGCTCATCACCCGCACATCCGATAAAAAAATCATTTCTGACCTGTATAAAATGTTATTGGCATCAAACACGCACACATCACCAGCCGAGCACGTTGAGAGCGAGACTTAGGAAGGACACTTAGCCACAAAGAATGGGAAGGCATATATCATAGGGCCCGGCAATCAGCATATCACATGGGACTCACTGAGACACTGACTAAAGTAGCCATATATTGGTATTACACGCTGGAACGCCTGCACCGATTTGACTCACTGGAGGGGTTGTGGGGAGGTGGGCAGCCTGGTGCATCTCTGGGACTGCGATCGTATCCAATCATACTGGTGGCAGGTGCTCGATGAAGTAGATACCCACTTCGAGACACAGCTCCCGAGATTTCCCGCATATATTCTCCTGGGATTACCCAATCCCATAACATATCCGCTCAAATCCCGGAGGGGCCGACTGATTGTCATTGCATTAGGCGCGGCTACACAGAACATCCTGATACACTGGCGCACTTCCCAGCCTCCAACACTTTCCGGATGGCTACAACGACTTTGGCAGGTGTTGGGTATGGAGAAATTACCTTTATATTAACTGTTATGGGGTCTGACTTTCCAAAACTGTGGCGGCCCTTCTTGACCCTTCTCACATCGGAGTTCCGAGAACTGACATGCCCCCGATACCTCAGACTCCTCCGTCTTTCAGACACACAACCCACACAAGGATCCCTCATAAGATCGCACGCAGCCATGCTGATTTTCATATTATTCCTGCTCCTTTTTTCTTTTTGGTGGATGAGGGGGCGCGTGGGTGGGTGGCGGTAATGTTGGATTAATGTTGCTTGCTTTTTATTTTTTCCCTTGCATTGTTCGTTTCCCACAGACCCGTTCCGCTCAGCTTACTTTGGTAATGCTACTACCTACGACACTTGTTGTCCATATTGCACTGTTCCCACGGAGCTCGGGGTCTTGTTTTTTATTTCTTGAAAACCTAATAAAAGATTTAAACCATAAAGTGTGAGCCTTGGGATAGAACACTTTCTCCCCCCAATCACATAACTGGTTCTGCCCACCCACCGCACATGGTTCCTACACACATTACCACCACATCCGACTCGATGAAGTACTGACTGACTGACTGGCATAGCGCTTTGTGCCCTCACGTTGAAAGTCGGTGTGCAAAGTTCTGGAAATGTGGAAAGGAAATGATAAGTGTGTAATGTTTACATTTGAAGCTTTAGTGTTAGAGGAGGGGGTAAGGGGGTTTCAGGGAGGTCCTATCACAAAAGCTGGTAAAGAGCAACACAGAAAAAATGCCACATCGAGTGCGCTACAAAAAGAGGTGTAGGCTGTGGCCAACTCTGTACATGTAGTTGGTTAGCAGTCTTAACTCACTGGGACACCCCCCAGAGCCATGCCTGGATGGCCCTGCAGAGGAGCTAGGCCCCCACTGCTAGTCCACCTTGGGAGTGTACCCCCCCACACGCGCCCCCTATCCCCTCGCACTGGCATACCCCTACAGAGTATAGGGGTCAGATACGGGACACCGCACCACACTAAAACAACCTGTGGGGGGGACGCCCATGCCGCCAGAAGCTGTCGAATCGCAATGAGAAGTTTGAACATTTTGTTTTTGTGTCAGAAAAACGTAAATCTAAAAAGTAGTAAAGTGATCATAGAATGTAATTGCAAATGGACCATTATGATAGTGGGATATAAAGGGTCCCCAGAAGGTTGCACTCGCAATAATGCCAAGGTTACACTGTACGATTCACTCCTGTATGACACCTCTTAAGAACTGCACCAAGCTGTCATCACGGCCGGGCAACAGTATATTGCATTGATGTTTGCAATAGGATGTCTATACACTGACCCTGATCTGCATACTACCAATAAAAAGATTTATAAAAAAAAAAAAAAAAAAAAAAAAAAAAAAAAAAAATGTAAAATTAGACTGGGTCTTGCATGCACAGCGCTTATCTCAAGCATTAGAGATAACCTATAACCACAATAGTCGAAGAAGACAGACTTAATTGAACAGCAGGGGACAGCCTGTCTGTGCCAGTGCAGGTCAAGCGCCTTTTGAGTGGTGTTCAAGGGCTAGTCTAGCAGTAAAATAGAGAATTAAATAAAGGCTCTGTATAGTATACAGAGCCTTTAATAACATCCTTGTAAGTCCACTTACTTTATCCTAACCACTCCTGCAACTTCCTTAAAGAGAGTTCTTGAATCAGTGTCTTTTCATTCAAGGGGAATGAGGTGGACACACCACAGATCCCTTCATTTTTCCATTTTGCTTCTTCCAGATTGAAGGCCTTTACCACAGCCAGGTAAAAGGACTTCTCCCTGTTTTTAAATAGGTTCCTGCCTTAAATTGAATCATACGATGACCCCAGATTTCAGGTCTTCTCCTGCCCCTTGCTCCCAGAACCTATATCTCTACTATAGTCATTTCTAATTTTCAAGCATCAATTGCCCTCAGTAAGTTCCAGGCAACATTCAGCACATTGCACAACCGGTGAGCTGGTGCAGCGCCACATCATACACAGATGCACTGTCCCGGAACCAGAGACTATTACAGGAAATCCACCCAGGAGCGCTGAGGGGAGAAACCCCTTAAGCCATAGTTAGACAGTCAAAGAATACTATATACTGTACATAAATAAGAGCATATCCGGACTGGTAATTTTTACCGTACTTCCCATGCTCCCTCTCGTTTCTTGCAAGTCCTAATTTACCCTCATCTTTCCTTCTTTGTCTTCCCCAACCATCTCTTTCTCTCTTTCACTCATTTCCATTCAAAACCCCTTATTTTCTCTTATAGACAATAGGTTTTTGCTCTACATTCACAGAGTAATCGCATAACATTTAGTCACTCCTCCATTTCCTCCCGTGGAGAGGGGGTGGGGGCAAAATAAAACTTACCTGACCGGTCCCGGGCAGCCTCTGCTCCTGGTCCGGGTCTGCGTTAACCTGCTCCTAAACAGCAACAGGCATGCTCTCTCCCCTCCTGTAAGCCAATCACAACGCTGTAATGGCAAGGAGTTCTTTACTCTATCTACTGGGAACTATTCGACCACTTTAAGGAATGGGTTTGGGTGGTTGCAGTGCCACAAACGGAGACACATACCACGCTTGGTGTTGATTATGGCCATTAACACTGTTTTTTTACTAGGAACTGAAAGACGAACACTACAACCACCTTCTCGACTTTCAATGTAGTGGTAGGTGGTGCTCCTAGACTGGGGGCCAACCTAATGGCATTGACAAGGATTTATATCCTTCCATTATGAGGATTTCGGTCTTTGTTTTGGTCAAACAAAATAAACTTTGCTCATACAGAAGAATTGATGACCCACTCAGGTAGGAATGTTGACTGGATTCTCAGGCCTGTTATAAAGCAAGGTCATGACAGTATAAGCTCAGAAAATACTAATCATCAATATGCTATGAAGGCGTGAGCATGAAATTCCGCTCGCAGTTTGCGCAGCTTTTCTCACTCTGCGTAGAATTTTTCCTCTTACATGGCTCAATGTTTTTTTTTTTGTGTTTTTTTTTTATAAACAAACTTTATTGGCGTCCACAAAATTACAACTTCCGTCATCATCAATACACTGCATAACAAGGTAATATCGACAGATGCTCCAAAGAGGCCTCAATCTAGTAAACCGCAAGACAGGTCCCAGCCACAATTTGTGGGTGCAACCCCGTGGGGCAACCAGTATCTTCAGTATGTGCAATCGATGGCTCAGTGAATTCGCTATCCCCAAACCAATTTGAAAAACAGTTCCCCCCTCCCACCTCCCAACCGCGTCCCCCTAACCCAACCGCCCCCCCCGCTCCCTCCCAATCCCTCCCCCCCTCTGCCGGGTCACTGCAACGCAAGGTTTGCTTCCCAACGCACTCACTCGGGGTCTGCGACGATCTCCCTCTCTCGACCTGGGGTCTCTCCCACCCCGATGGGCATGTCAGCCGTACTGGATATAGTGATCTGGGAGGCTTGTCCCGCTATTTCCTGCATCATCACCCCCCATGCTAGTAGCACCTCAGGCAACTTAGGGTCTCTCCTATGGCTCATCAATGTTAAGTAGGTGAGCAAGGAAAATTATACTCCAGACCACTTCTCGGCAAGATTTCTCAATGCGGGTGGTCGTGGCAGGTCGCTACCGCTCGCGTTGAGAAACCTTACACTCGAGTTGAGGAATGTGCCACTCGAGAACATCTACTCAAGTAGCAGAAAGAAGCAGTGCCCTCTTGCACTGTGCAAGGTACAGTTTGTCCTGATTTTACAGCACCGGCCAGACACCCAGTGCTAAAAATCAATGCGAGCTGCGATATATCGAATCCGCCAATTGCGGAACTCCATGTAGTGCAGCAGAGTTTTTGGAGCACTTTGCGAATTTCCACAAACTCCGCCCAGGCCTCATCCTATGGCAGCAGAGGGGAAACAATTGATAAGCCAGGAGCTGTACCCACAGGTTAATCTCTCAATAGATAAGAGCACATTCTGCGAGTTCAGCAGTCCTGGGATCGGACATATTCTCACTGCATAGTTCAGTTTTGTGGGACACACATAAAACAGAACATTCATATTTACATGTTTAAAGACAAATTCACAGCTGTTAGTTTAGTTATTCCATCCTTCCAGTTTTTTTTTTGTCACACACGATTCACCTTGCACTATTTTTTTTTTTGTCACTGTTCTACTGATTTGGGAAGAATATCGACTCAAGTGCTCTTCAGCGACAAACTTTGTGTCACAAGAGACCAAGCAGATCTCTCAGCAGTGCCCAACCCATGGGTCCCGACGTGGCCCCTCGTCCCCTTATTGCACGGCTGCTTGGTGCCAGTTGAGCAACTACTGCCAATTCCCAAGAAAATGTGAGTCTCATCAGAAACACCAATGAACTCACCACAAAAGCGGAGAAAAGACTATGCTTGCAGTCATTGTCAGAAAATCATTCCATATAGTGATTACAGAAGATTGCAAACTTCCCAGAATCCTAAAAAAACATGAAGGCCTGACCCATTTCTTTCTCCTCTCTCAGTAAGACGGCTTGACTGGGATACGCATTCTCCTGCCAGCAAGAGTAGCCCTGCTGATGTGTGCTTGCATGGTGGCATGAATCCACAGGACCCTGCAGTGTATGCGAAGGATCAGTCTATGCCTGCTGTGCCACACTGTGAACCCAGAACTTCTCCATATTGGCTGAAAGCTGGCAACGGCTGCTGCCCAACTGCCACGATCAATAAAGCCAGAGTCGCCCTGCAACGCATGGAAGAGCTACGCCGTGATCTGTGAAACCATATATTGAGCGGTGTGCTACATCTCTCTTTAAGGCTAGGACTAAGATCGATGGCTGCTAAGCCTCACAGACTGCCCCGCTGCCACTGCCTTAGCTACTTGAAAGCACGAGCCAGCTCAAGGGGGTCCACAGAACCTGACCCAGAGCACCCAAGGAACTCTATACTCCTCGCTAAAGAACAGAGGAGGGATGGCTATGAATCTACCTGGCAAGTGCAGAGGAGCCTTTTGAAGCAGTGACACAGCTCAGCAAACATGCTGCCTTTTGCCAACACCTTTCTGGCACTGTAAAGTTACCTCTGCCTCAGCCCATGCCCGCCATCCATCTGCTTTGGCCCAACATGACCTAGACGAGAGCCCATCACCGTTATCCTGGGGGCCAGAAGTGTTACAGAGCAGGTTTTGTCCTCGTCTCAAGACTCAGACTATCTGGCATTCACCTGTGGCTGAGTCACCGCTACCTGCAGATTAACCCGATGAAGACCACGCTGCTGGTGCTGGAAGTGCATGCAATGACCGTGCCATGTGACCTTCAAGAGGAAGGGGGACTCCACTACCCCCACGAAAGCCAAGTCCCGGGGAGGGTTTATCTTTCAGGAGGTCTCACTGAAAATGCAGGTTAGTGCTGTGGTCAATCAATGCATCTATAGTTTCTCCCTCTTGACAAAAGTCCTCCCTTTCATTTCTAGGGACAGGCATACTCCAGTAGTCGATATGCGTTTAATCTCCAAAACAGACAATTGCAACAGCTTGTTTTTAGCCTTCCTACTAACCGTGTGGTAGCTCTTCAAGGAGTACAAATGTTTGCAGTTAGAACTATCAAACCCCTCTGAATGTTCGACAACCTGGCAGATGCTGAGACACAACGGCATTGCCTAGCGGTAGAGAAGAGCGTGCAGTTCAAATACCACTGAAAAACACAGAGCTTTAATGCCCAAAGAAGAAATGAAATAGCCAATGAATGACAGCCTTACACACAGATTTGCTGCTTGCACTCTCTAAAGCTTTCCTTTAGACTAGGCATTAAGATACCAGCGTCATTCCATTTTCTAGCCTCCCCGTCTATTGAATGCCGCAGCATTAGAGCCAAGACTGATGGAAAACCATCTGACCTTTCAAAAGGCGCTGACAACAATTCACTTCTGTTAACTTGCATGTCGATTGACCCATGTGGGCCCTCTGCTGTTCTCAGCGCCTCAAAGTTTTCATACAATTTGTTGGCGAAGCCGTGGCCCTGCCTGGCTGGATAATGGCAGAGCGGCTATTTGCCCAGAGCGAAAGCTGGAATGAGAGCACGTAAGCAAGGGACAACTGTTTGCAGTCTGTCTTTGTGGTGAGTGACAGACACACACAGACAAAGACACACAAAATCCAAGGGTCAGAGTCCACCTGCAAATGCTCCCACTTCTGGGCTTGGAACCGTCAGGGCACATTTAGGGCTTTTGAAATTCCCTTCTAAGTTACCTTGGAGACAAACCCTGATTCAGCACATGGTCCCTACTACAACCTTTAGGTTGAGATATCGGTCTCCAGGGGTACATTACAAAACGGAGTGAAAAAATTAGGGACCAAGTTGTTGGGACTTTATTAAGAGAAATAAAATGATTGATATCATTACATAGTGTAGTAATTTGCATTGAGCTTATGTCACCAAATATGACCACAATGGGCAAGGATGTGGGAAAAAATAAGCAGTCTTTCCACGTTAATGCATATGAAGTCATAATTTCCCTAAACTGTTCCAGAGGACCCACCGGGAGCTCTCACGGTAAATTGTTTTTAGACTCTAGGCAGCTCAGGAGCTCACCATGGTCCTGAAATTATGTAGGTCGGACAACATTGGCTCCGATTTCCTATAAAAGTAGAATGCAAAGAGGAGATTTTGTGAAAAGTGGTTTGTGAACAGCCAATTGATGGTGAACAGTAGTTTTATATTTTTTGCACTAGTGTTGTTGAAATACATTTCCGTCTACTTTTTTGGTCTATCTATAGAAAGATGGAGCCACCTGGAATCACTGATTTTTCAAAAACGAACTATAAGAAATAGTGAGAGACAGAGGGCTATGGTTCAGGCCATTCAACTCTTTGGCTTTCATGTATTTTTCACGATTTGCCATGGCTAGGATGAGCTGTCCATCAAGGCCAATGCATTTTGAACATGGTTAAATTGTCCCATTTGTGGTTACAGCAATGAGGCAATATATATCCTTTTGTTACACTGCAGATACAAAGGATATTTAGCATGCGAGTCAGTGTGTGCTAGTTGATGCTTTCAGTTTGCTGATACAACAACATTGAATTCGTTGGTTTATGGATTTTTAAGCGGTCTATGCTGTTTGGATGCCATTCCCCGTTATACATTCACTGATCTCCTTTGTGTATTTATTTGTTTTTCTTTGCAATCAGGATACCATGTTGGGTCTGAGACTTCATTGGTTGATGCATGCTTGCCTAATTATTCAAAGGAAATACTGACCCCGTCTCACAAGTATCTACTGTGCAATATTTTTTGTGTAGGTCTTTTAAATTCACCGCTTACAACACAAATTTCATCTTCTGACTCCTTTTCATAAAACTTCTTAGATGGTGCAAATTTCGACTGCATTGTGGTGGGACTTCATCACCATGACAGTCGAGGGCAGCTCAAACAAAGTCGCCCAACTACAATCAAAACCTTCCCCCAACACTATTAGCTTTGCCAATGCTGGTTACTCTATAATACATCAAGGTGCTATTAAAGAAATAATCCTTTATGCGGGGTGGGGATTTAATATTGTACTGCACGCATGCCTGAATAGGCAACCCGAAGCATGTGGCAGGGAAGCATTGGCCCAAATCCCAGTCATACGGGTTGATAGATGTGTGGAGAGACCTTCATTCCAGTGCAACCGAGTACAAGTTTTTTTCATCAGCACAGGACATCACACATTAATGTGCCTGGTTTCCTGTAGCATGCTTACTAAAACCTGTGAGGTCCATTTCCTACCTCATACACTGACCATTCATCGATGGTACAGACTTTGGACGACCCACCGTGCCTCGACCCTTCAATACATGGCGCCTAAAGGGATCGAAGTAGAGGGATCTGGTATTCCACACAGAGATACATGCTGCCATATTAGAATACTTTGACAAACAGAGCTGCAAGCGCTGGCATGTTATGGGAGGCCTTCAAGACCTACATAAGGGGAATATACAGCTCCAAAGAAGTCCTTGGGGGACACACTGAATCGCCTGAAATTAAACCTTAAAGAATTAGAGTTGGAACAAAGATTAAAAAAAAAAAGACACTAGACAGGTGCCAAACTACTCTTGAAGAGTTCAGGTAGGCAGCGGACTGAGGGGTCCTCTACCTCGGGAAACAAGTGAGGGCAACAGTTTGGTGAGGAGGATTTAACCTGGGAAAATGTGTGCCTGGTGGCCAGGTCTTGTACAGTCAAAGCTCCAATCTCTTGTACACAGATGGGAGATGGCTTCCTGTCGTCTGATATCATTTTGGCATTTACTCTGTAAAATTGCACCTTGTACACAACCAGGTCCTACTGGTCCCCACATGACCTTGCAACCTATCTTGATGACATAGCATTAGGTTGACAGGATGGCTAGGTGCAGGAGTGGCTTAATTCACCACTGATACTGGAGGTTAAGCGCATGATTAAGGCACTGGCTAGCGGTAAGGTCCTTGGTGGAGACAGCCTCCTTATTGAATTCTATAAGGAGTGCATCCAAGAGCTGGCTCCCAGATTTACCATGAGGCTACTTGTAAGGGCAACTTCCACTCTTGATGCTCGGGGCCACTGTCACTATTTTTAAAACCAGGCAAGGAGCCAACGTAACGTGCTAGGCAAGGAGCCAACGTAAAGTGCTTCCTATTGACTAGGCCTGGGTGGTGAACTCTGTGAAGTGGAGTTTTTACCTCGCTCGCGAAGGTTAAGTTGGCGGGTGCAAGGAAAATCCAGCGCTAGACCACTTCCCAGTGAGATTTCACAGCGCGGATGGTCACTCCCGTTCTTGTTGAGAAACCTTCCATTCGAGTTCAGGAAGCTGCCACTTGAGTAGAACTTCTACTGGAGCAGTTGAAAGAAGCACTTCTCAGTGCAGATAAAGTATTTGCAAAAATCTTCGCATAATGCTTGCAGCCACTTATAAAGTCTGACTGACCAGGCAATACCAACAACTGCATATCTAACTGATCCACAGCCCACGACCTCCGCACTCTGAAGATCCTCCTTCACCACGTAAATCTGCACCTCTCCAACGTGGCAGTAATCCTCCATACTGAAAAAGTGTTTGTTTCACTCTAATTGCCTTTCATACATGAGGGACTCTGTACTCTGGTTTTGAAAATGGTCGCTCTGCTTTACACAACTTTAAGTGTGAGGGTTTAAATTAATAAGGACCACTCAGAGAGGATACCAGTCAACAGAGGTAGATCAACAAAGACGACTGCTGTCCCCTTTGATATTCACACTAGCCATGGAACCTCTGGCATTGTTTCTTCAGGAACGACACATACACCGGGGGTTAGTGTTGGTGGTATATTGCTTATAGCCTCCTTGTGAATCATTCTATAGGTGTAGAACCTACGCATTAACCTTGCATCTATAACTAGAGTGGCAATACTGTTTGGGGGATTCTCAGGCCCCCGGAGAAAATCTGATATATTACCCATAACCAATGCTACAGAGAAGATACCTATAGAGTACCCCTTACAATGGTGCTCGGACACAGTAAAATATTTAGGAACTCATATCACCTGGGGCACCACTGAATTAGTGAGATGCAATTTCGGGGTCACTTTGACCTCACTGAGAAATCAAGGAGATTGTTGGTTCTGCTAACCACTTCCACTGCTCTCATTAAAATGATCATCCTACCCACATTTCTGTATTTGCAAATATTTAGCGAGTTTCCCTACGGAATTATTAGTAGTGACAATTGCTACTGTGATTGATGTTGAGTAATGAACAACCACGCATACATTGGTTCGTCCTCGCCAGACCAAAGATGGGTGGTGGTTTGTCACTGAAAGATCCTTATGTTAAGTATCTGGTGACAAGTATATTGTATTGAATATTGGCTAACTTCAATCGCCCCCATGCATTCGCAAATAGAATGTACATTGTGGACCCCTCCCCGCTGTCATCTGCTGGAGGGCGCAGTCACTACGAGACGACATGGACGCAATAGGCTACACCAGCAGATCCTGGAGGGAACTAGCACGTCTCATGCAATGCGATTCCCCTACTGTTTGCATACTGTAATGAGTTGTTCCAAATTACTCTGGAAAGTGCAGCGAAGAATATACAACAAAAAATCAGCAATATTTGTCCCCGGTGATCTTTTCCCTAATGCTCATTAATATCCCTTGCAGCTAACAAGAGAAAGGGTGGTGACACCCTGTTGAGTACGCTTTATCATCGGCTGCACTATGCTGCCAAAGCCGCTTTCCCACAGTTCCCGAGACCTCCTATAGAATTTGTACTTCTTACGAAGTATATGCAATAGGCCGCTGCAGGTAAATCCATCTAATTTCTGCATTTAGAGACACCAATGCTTGCCTCCTGCACAACTCTAAAAGCTAAGCAGGACTGGGAGAGGGAACTCGGATTAGCTATTGCAGATAAGACCTGGCTATACAGTTGTGCGCAGGTTAAAAATATACCTTTTACTGATAGACATAAGCTATTACATTTCACATTTCTTCATCGTTTTTACTACATCACAGTGGTCAACTTTACCCCAAATAGCTTGTAATAATTGTGTCTTATTTTTTTTTATTCAAACTTTGTTGTTTTGAAGTCCAGGCATGAGAAAGTACAGATATAAGAGGTAACGCACTTGCACAATACAGGATAAGGATGCAAATTACAAGCATTCTGTAAATGAAGTAGTGTAGACATGACATAAGCTATACTACGTCGTATTAAAGATAGCAGTACGTTACAGATCAATAAACTGAGATGCGCACTAGGTGGAAGATTGTTTTTCAGTTATCTCAGAAGTTCCAGTCACTTTGTGGGTGGTATTAAAGTAGAAAATCTAGGTTGTGGAAATCATTCTATTAACTGAGTGGAGCAGAGATTTTTTTAAGGGTTAGTTAAGGTACATGTTACCAAGTCAGGCTGCAGGCGAGAGGTCGAAGTCCGTCATCTAATAGTGGAGTGTGGTATATTGGAGTGTGCAAGAGTGCAGAAATGAGAGGAAGGAGAAGAGAGATTGGCAGGGGGAGAGGAGGTGACCCTTGGGGTGTCGGTATTGCACAGTCTGATGTGGCGTAGGGGGGAGCAGGTCTGCAAGGTGTGAGGTGTGTGTAGGGGATATTTTGTGTTGGAGAGCCGACTATCTGTAAATAAATGTCGAGCGAGTTCCAGAGGCCTCTTGAAGCATTAGTGTGGTGTAATTTTTTTCTATGTAATATTGCCAGCCCCTCTGGTTGATCTTAGGGTATTCCACTATTTTTCATTGCAGGATTCTGTGGTTTCTTTCCAGTCTGACAGGATAATATTGGTGCAGAGTGCAAGCATGAGGTCAAGAAGGGAGTGGTCTTGTTGTGGTAGATCAACGGGAGGGTCATGAGTGTAGCGGCCCAGAAATTCTGCGAGAAGAGTCGGTGTGAAGGTAGTGTTGAAGATGTTCTGAACGGAATGCTGAATCTTGGTCCATAGGGGTTGGACCAGTTTACAGGTGAAGAACATGTGTTCGCGTGTTCCAGATGCCTCTTCGAAATGCCAGCATATATTAGTCCGTTTTAACCCCAGTTTGTGTAACCTAGCAGGGGTCCAATGGGATTTGTGGATGGTCCAAAACCTTGTCTGGGCAATTGACGGAGTAATTTTTCATTGGAAAAGGGAATACCTCATTCTTCGGCAGATGGGCTCCAAGAAGTGTGGTGATGAAGATGGCGGGATTTGAGCTAACCAGTTGTTTTTTCATGATGTACCACCTCTGGGGTTCTAACATTTTATAGACGCGTGAGGCTACATCACCTGATCTCTTGAGGTTCCTCAATAGATCAGGCAGGTCCGGTTTGTGGGGGATTCTTGAGGATTCTGGTCGATACTTTGAGTTTTAGGAAATGTTGAAACTCGATTGCAGGTAGATCATGGCGTGCACTAAGCCCAGCAAAAGTAGTGGGGTTAGTCGATGTGGCAAGATCGCTAATGCAGTGAATGCCTTTCTGCCCAGAGTTTCTAGAACAGTGTTTTCCCATCCAATTTGAATTTGTGATTGTGCCACAGGGAAGCTATAGTGGAGTCCTTGAATCTGTTGGGGAGTGTTTTGTCAATGCGGGGAAGTGGGGCATGTTAAATGTGAAAAAGACTTGGTCATGTTCCAAACTACAAGACTATTGGGCGGATGTCTTCTCCCTAAGCAACATGGCGACTACATATCTTCCAAGGGACACAAGATTGGCACTCTTTGGGGTCACGGCAGATATTTAAAAAATTGAGCAATGCTTTGATATGGCCCTCTCACTCTCTAAACAATGGCTAGTAATCTACTGGTCGAGCAGAGCTGTGCCCAAAAGGAACTGTTGATTACGAGATATGGCTGTATGACATTACAAAGCATGCCTTTACCACGCAATGCCTTTACCATGCATATACCTTTACAAGGCATGCTGAGAACCGGGCACCACAGGAACTATTCTTCAGGAATCATCTATGCAACACTGCCACCTCCCCACCCACCTGCTGATCCACAGGCCTCGTACCAACACTTTACGTCCATGTCAAGACTGCCTCTCCCTAAAATGACACTTAAGGTCATGAGAAATCAGGTGTATGATTAACAGATACATTTTCCTGTCACAACTAAAGTAGTAAAAATGTAGATTAACAATGCTCTTTTGCTGGCATTGGCGATTTCAGCATCCATGGTATCAATAAAACTAGTTTTTAAGGACTGTCTAATTTGGTCCTTCCTGAAAAGCCTCGCACATAAATCTTACCAGGTCACCAATGGAATGGAATTGGCATTCACATGAAAAAATAATTACAAAGGTTAGAAGTTAGCATTTACCCTTTCTAAGGGTAGGATTAAACCACCTGTCTAAGGTTTGTTCTAGTTTCTGAAGCACATACATTTTACGCAAGGTTACAGAGTCAAGGATAGCAGATACTTACAAGGCTGCCACCACGATCCGATGCTGCGAACACTGAACCACACATCTGGAGCGAGAAGATGTTTGGGATGTGCTCCTGATTCACAAGGGAGTCAAAGAACGTGGTCACCGAACTTGATGGCTAAAAAGGAAAATGCATCAGCTTAATATGGGATCATGGTCCCATTAGAAATCAGTTCATATCATTCATTATACAGGTATGATCCAATCAATGCTAATCAAAGAGTTCATCGTTCAATCAGGAATCATCTTATATCAACAAAACGATTCAGCAGTAACCTTATGTTGCACTAAGTATCAAGTCTGGAGCCTGTACATGCAGGTATATGCTTTGCCATTCTGGGTCCAGCACAAAGTTAAGAAGCTTCTTGAAATCAGGTTAAATGCTGAAAGCTCCCACAGGCATGACATTGAGGGGAGTCGAGAATTTCACCCTTATTACAGTGTATGATCATGAATTTATTTGTCTCTGTAGTCCCTGATAAGGTCTGGTTTCAAAGTTAGGTATCAATCAATGAGGATTTACAAAGCGCGGCAAATCACCTGTGAGGGTCTAAGGGCGCTGGAGTTGCTAGCTGCTTCATGGAGAAAGCAGTGAAAAACTAGGCAAAAGCAGAAGAAAGTACTCAGAGAAGCGGGTGAGAGAAATGAGAAGGCAGGAAATAAACAAGGCAAGAGCATGAGAAAGCACTCAGAAAAATGGGGGGGGGGGGAGAAAGGAAGCAGAAAGCAGCAAAAAAAAAAAAAAATAAAGGCTGCAGAAGCAGGGGAAAACATTCAGAAATACTGGGGGGGGCTGGAGGGTAGTAGAACGGTGCAGCACTACTGGGAGCTGGGCCTGGCCCCTGAGGTATCCGAGTCAAAGATGCATCCTTCGCCCATGTTGTCCATTGAGCAGGAAGTAAGGCTTTGTAAAGCAGGAACCTAGGTAATAGAACTAAAAAGGTGTTGTAAAAAGTATAAGTCAGGGTGCAAACAAGAATTGTAAACAAGCGAAGGTGTCCTCCTCCATTTGGTTCTCTGGGTCTCAGACGTGAATACGGTTGTTGATTGATGGAAAATTAGATGCTTCTTCAGAGAGGAGTATTCCACTCTAATGAAGTGGACAAGTGAGGGAATAATCCTGATCTATGGTAGGATGTTATTCCATAGCCTGGTTTACAAGGATTGTTATTAAATGACACCGGAGCAGGCTTGAGCATCTTTTCCTGCTTTCCTCAAACGCCTTTGGTATTACTAAATGCTAGTAGACGTTCACTTTTTGGCATGACAGCATGATCGTATGCCAATGATGGAACACCTTTAACTGTGAGCCTGCACCATCTTAAAGATGCAGGTGCATGGAGGAGAGAATCTCCAAGGAAAGGCTCCCTATATGCTAACAGTAGAGGTAGCCTTTACTCCTAATTAATGCACCTAACCCCAAAGTGAGCTCTTTGCCAAAGGGTACAGTAAGTCTCAAGACCCCCCTCACCAACAAGCAGATGCAGTCACTGACTACACCTCTCACCACCATCGAGGGTCCGTAGCCTCCATTCCAACAGAAGAAAAGTGGTGTCCTGCAGAGATAGTGACAGTGAGTTAGGACCACACTGCCAGTGTCTCTGAATTGGCATAAATCACCACTGAATGCTAAAGGATTCCTCAAGGTACCCCCATGAGGGCCAGATACATTAATCTGGTCACCAACTTCCCTCTTTTAGGCCTAGGTTTGAGTGTTAAAAGGCAATTCTCAGGTATCCATAAACTTGTTGATCTGGTATTCACCGATAGTACATCAGTGACCTCTCTCCAATACCCACAAAGTGCTGAAAATGCCCAGAAAACATGAATTAGATCAACTGATGACTGAGGACATCTCTGCCACTTGCCAAGAGATTCAGGATAAATTCTGTGAAGTCTGTCAGGAGTTACATAAACTATAGGTAATTTTTTACACTGGATTCATTTAACTCCCAGATTCCTAGAGACTTTAGTAAAAAGAAATTCAAGATATGCATCTATTCCTTGTGCATGAATTGTCTGGACAAATCTATTTCTCACCTCTGGCGCAGTGAGTCAATACTCAAGTCTGCTCAGACATAGCACAGTTTAATATCAGCCTATCCCTTGTGTCAGCATCACTTGTAATGTCTTGTGCACATGAGGCTCAGTATTTACACATTTCCCTACGTTTTTAAGAGCTCGGGAAACAGGTCAGAATCTTGCCTGCTGGTAAGTAACATTGCCATAGCAGGGTTTCCAGGACATAAGCCACCATGGTCAGGAATTTGCCACTGCTAGTAGACTGGATTAAAGCAAACTCAAGGAGACGATGGACGGAGTGCTGAAACTTTTCAAACACTCACCCCCCAGTCACAGATCTGGGGTGAATCCATCATCATTCTTTAGCTCACTTTGCCACCCCAGTTCAGACAGCTATATGAAAATCAGTCTTGACCCTGTGCCTCATGGGAACAGTCCAGCCCGAACTGCCAAGCCATGTCTTCCCTGGACCGGAAACAAGCATCCTGGGACCGGTTTTGGGCTAACAGCCCTCTTCAGCCAGGCTAGCTTGAATCCAGTGGCAAAGTGAGCAACGGACCCACGTCTGGGCATACCCTGCCAACTTAGGGCGAACAAAGCAATGGATTAACCATCTCAGCATTCATATTCAACACCTCTGGCATCAGCCAGCTATAACCATTTGCTCTTAATATTTGCTTACGATCGTCGCCTTGAGGGGAAATTGCAAAGTTCTGCAGTAATTCTCAAAACCAGGGGCATTAAAACCTCCCCTGGAGACAGGAGCTGTAGAGTTATTTTGCACCTTCATCCGCCCCACAACAGTTTGAGCAGAACGGCAACCACCACCACCACCACCACCACCATGTGTGCCTGGGCATGAACCATTATGTTGGAAAAAAAGAGGACAACAAAGGGAATAAAACAATTTTAGAGAGGGCAAGTCTTGAGGCTTTGTCCGTGCTAATAATCTTACCTAAATTTCCCTCAATGATGTCCACCTCCTCATGCCACCTGGATACCTAGATATTTAAATGTCCTCCTAGACCACCATATGGAAAGTGTAGGTAGCAGATCCGACAGTTTCTCCCCCAAACCAGAGTAGCAACAGGCGGGATTGGTCTCAGTAAGGTTTGCGGTTGCAAACTGCGCCAAAGTGGCCTAATTGTCACGGAAGGGATGTCCAGGTCAAGTCTCGAATTCTGAACATAAAGCAAGACATCATCCACATATGAGATTTTAAGAGTATAGGCACACAGTAAGAATCTTCTAGGGGTTTCTTTGTTCCCAATACCACCTAATTAGGGCTGTCAATAGTTCAATCAATCAGGGGTTTGTGAAGCGTGCTCCTCACCCGTGAGGGTCTCAAGGCGCTGGGGTGGGGTGCAGCACAGAGTCAGCCGAAGAGCCAGGTCTTGAGGTTCCTCCTGAAGGTGTGTAGAGTGGGGGAGCGTCCGATGTTGATCGGGAGCTCATTTCAGGCCTTTACCCAGACGCAGGTGAAGGCTCTTCCACATTCTCTGGCTCTACGGATGTGCGGCGTTTCGGTGAGGGCAAGGTCGGCGGAGCGGGGGTTTCTCTTGGGTATGTGGAAGGAGACCATTGTTGAGGTATTGGGGCCCAGTGTGGTGGAGGGATTTGTAGGCGTGAGTGAGTAGTTTGAAGGTTGCTCTCTTCTCGACGGGGAGCCAGTAGAGGTCTTGCAGGTGTTGGGTGATGTGTTCATATCGTGGGATGCAGAGGACGAGCCTGGCCACGGTGTTCTGGGTGGTCTGGAGCTAGCAGAGCAAGGATTGGTTGCTTCTGGCATTGTGGGTGTTCCAGTAATCCAATCTGCTTGTTATGAGTGCACTGGTGACGGTCTTTCTGGATTTGGACGCGGAGGGTGTTGAAGCAAGCAACATCATTGATCTGTCGGGTCATGGTGAGGGAGGAGTGGAGTATGATGCCGAGCTTCCGGGCATGGTCCATGGGAGTAGGTGAGTTGCCGAGGGCGGTGGGCCACCAGGAGTTGTCCCATGCCGAGGGGCTGGGTCTAAGGACAAGGACTTCTGTCTTCTCAGAGTTGAACTTCAGGCAGCTGCTGCTCATCCAGGATGTGATGTCTTTCATCCCTTCCTGGAAGCGGAGTCTGGTGGTGTCTGATTCCTTTGTGAGAGAGGATGAGCAGGGTGCCGTCGGCGTTGGACAATGGCGGCGAGGGGACAATGTAGATAAAAGATGGGGAAATAAAGAGAAGAAATATCTATTTTGACTAATTTAGGTACAACTTCTATGGTAATGAACCAGCGTCATTGTATGGACTACCTTTGTGTGCCTCGGTACTTGTGTATGTAAAGGGGCCATTTAGATGTTGAAGAACGTGGGGCTGAGCGATGATCCTTGGGGTACTCTGCAGTTGATCTTGGTGGGTTCGGAGAGGAAGGGCGGAAGTCTAATCCTTTGGGTTCTGCCGGTGAGAAAGGAGCAGATCCACACGAGGGCGGTTCCCTGTATGCCGGCGTCCTGGAGTCTGTCGGTGAGAGTGCGATGGGAGACTGTGTCGAAGCCTGCAGAGATCAAGTAGGATGAGGGCGGCGGTGTGGCCCAGGTCGAGGAGGGTGCGGATGTAGTCTGTGGCGGGAAGGAGGGCGGTCTCGGTGCTGTGGTTGCTGTGTAATCCAAACTGGGAAGGGTCGAGGATGAAGTGGTCTTTGATGAAGTTCATTAGCTGAACATTGACAATCTTCTCAGTGACTTTGGCTGCGAAGGGGAGGAGAGAGATCGGTAGGTTGTTCTTCAGGTCCGTCGGGTCAGCCGAGGGCTCCTTGAGAAGGGTCTAGACTTCTGCCTGTTTCCAATCATCGAGGAAAGTGCCGGATTCGAAGGTGGCGTTGATGGTGCGTCGTAGCTCGGGTGCTATGGCAGCGGTGGCTCTGTGGAAATGTGCGGTGGGGGCTCCGGAGTTAATGCTTTTCATGGTCCTGGCGGTGTCTTCTGTGGTGACAGGGATCCAGGCAGAGATGGTAAATTGGCTGTTGTACCTGGAGTAAGGAGTGCTTTTGATGTCTGTTCGTTTAAGTTATCGTATAGGGACTGGATTTTCAGATGGAAGTAGGAGTTTATTGCAAAGGCCCTGGGAGGGTGTGACGTCCGTAACTTCGCTGGGGGGTTTGGTGAATTCCTGAATGAAGCTGAAGAGTTCCTTTGCGTTGCTGGCAAACATTTTGTTCTGGATGAAGGTCCTCTTGGTGGATCTGTTGAGTTGGTGGTATTATGTCATGGCCTTCTTGTAGGTGGTTCGATCTTCCGAGGTTTTGCTGTTTCTCAATCTCTTCTCAAGACGTCTGCAGGTGCGTCTGTATTCTTGGAGGTCAGAGGTGAACCAGGTGGCTTTCCGGGATGATGTCCGTCTGAGTTGGGGCAAGCTTGTCTGCGCAGTTGGTGATACATCTGTGTAGTTCGTTGGCTGCAGAGTTGACGTCAGTCGCGGGAGGGAGATCTATTTGGTTCAACAGCTAATGCAAACAGCAGTGGTGATAATGGGCACCCTGCCTGGTCTCTCGATGCACTTACCTTCTCTAGATTATTTTACCGTTTTAGACACTAGCCATAGGTGCACTGTAGAGCAGCCATATCCATCATACAATTTTGCTCCAAAAATCTATTCCATCCAAGACATTGAGCAAATATTGGAAACTTTATCCACATCTGTAAAGATCATAGGTGGTTGGGGCCTTTGAAGAAATGATGGTCTAGTAGTAGCCCTCTGACGTTCGATGAGGTATTTCTGCCAGACCCAAAACCGGATTGATCTGGATGTATCAAACTGGAGAGGAGATGACATTTTAATCACTAACCTCTTGACCAATATTTTTGCATCAACCCATGCCCACAGACCAAAAGGTGTCATGGTCCTAGGTAACTTTCTAACACAGCACGGGAAACGTATTAATAAGCTTGCTTAAAAAGGCAAGTCTTCAGCATCTGTCTGAGCTTTCCATAATTGGAGGTGATCCGGAGTTCCAAAGGCAAGGAGTTGCAGACACAAGGGGCAGTGACTAAGAACCTGACCTCACCTATTCGGTTTCACTTAAAAGAGGAATCACAAAAAATGTACGCAAGTGGATCTAAGATCTTTAGTGAAGGGATATTTATGAATCCAAGATTCAATAAAAGCTGGACTTTTCATGCTCAAGGCTTTCAAAATGGTGCAACACATTTTGAATGGGAATCTCTGGACAACTGGGAGCCAGTGGAGGTCTTTTGTCACTTGAGCGATATAGCAACGTTTTAGAAGTTGATAAATCAGCCAAGTAGCCTGATTTTGGATCAACTGGATCCTTTGTGTGAGGTGATTAGGAGGACCCAAGCACACAGAATTGGCATACCTTTGGCCATGTCAAGAATTGACTACTATAACTTGGACCAAGGAGTCAGTAGTCAGAAATGTCCATCTTCTTAATTCTGCAAAGTTGGAGAAAGCAGAAAGATATCACTGAGCCAATTTGTGGTTTCAGAAAAAGATTCTCATCATTCATAACACCAAGACGCTTTACTAACTTTTTTTTTATGGGGACCCACCTCATTGGGCCAATAGGAGGGGCTCCAGAGTTCTAGTTTACTTTTGGTAACTACTAGCTCTGCTTTGTTAGATGTTAGTTTCAGGTGATTGCTGTTCATCCAATGCATAGATTGTGGCATGGTTCAAACCCATTGTTCTTTTGCCCACCATGCCACCTTAGTTTGGACCCAGCCATATGTAAATCTGTCTTGGACTTGCTCCAATAGGAACAGTCCAATGAGGTTAGCAGGCTCATCGGAAAGGTAAAAAGACTAACTGGCACTGCTAAATTCCCAAATGGGAGAAGAATGGGCATCCAAATGCTGAGTGCCAAGCGGCTCGTGTACCCATGGTGTGATCTTTGCCCAGTCTATGGTGTCACAATCTGCTTTGTGCTATCCTCCTGCACATTGTTCTACTACCACTTATCTGCAGAATACACACGTACTAAACAGTGGAGCAATAATTCACCTCCACAAAGCAGTAATAAGTTTCCCTTCAAGGGACTGTATAATAATCCTGCCACCAAACAAAAAAAATCGCAGCATGGAAATTCCTATGGGTCATTCATGTTGGTAGTTCTGCCATCAGGGCTATTGAGAAGCCTAGATTGTACCTTTCACAGTTTCAAAACCAAGAGTGTACCCACCAGCTACTATAGGTGTCCACTGGAAATTGTCAAGAGATGACGCAACTGCAGAGACAGGTTTTCTTGAGGGAGTAGTTTAGGAGTAGGTGGGTGGAGGAATTGGGGAAATAGGCACAGGCCTACATCAGGCACATACCTCCCGCCAGTCCATCTCTCCTCTAGGAGTATAACAATTAGAAAACCTACAGAGGACAGGCTGGGTAAAGTAAGAGATTACGAGGGTGGACGAGTCAGGAAGGTGATAGGCTGGAGTCAGGCCACAGACCAAGGAGCAACCAGTAAGTTGGAGAGAGGATGGCTACGGAGGTCGAGAGGGAAGGTCCATTGACCGGTCCACCAACACACTCCAATTTGGTATCACCCTGGTTATAGGCACCACAATGAACTTAGTGTTTGCAAGAGGGGGAGGATGTCTCCTTGCTTGTCCCTGGATTGGCATGACTGTGTATTCTAACCTTAAGTAGCAAGTAATGTTATTAAATTGGAGCTCTCAGAGCTTTTGCATTAATATCTCAGGAAACCCAAAACATTGCAATATTTTTTCCAACCGTATATGCAATAGTGGATTGCTATTTATTTTTAATACCCAACAAGATGACCAGGTACTGTAACATTTCCTCAAGTGTCTCCCACTTATAACAACCGTTGCTTCTAAGCTTTAATTTGTTCACATCACCCAGTGCACACCAAAAAACAGAAAATAGTTTGTTACAGCTTGAGTATCTTCTACGCAAATTAAGTCACTTGTATGAAATTTTGATATGGCTTCTCCTCATTAGAGTCAAACCATCTCTGGCCTACATTTGGCCTAGGAATACAGTTTCTATTTTGTAGCCATTCAAGGCTAGACTTGTGGAAATCATCCTATGGTTAGATTTGTGTGTTGTGGTGGTTTTTACATAAAGCTGTTATTACTACACATGTGGTAAGCAACTATATGTCATTTGATGTTTATCCTCAAGAGCGGGCAGATAAGCACTGAACAGTTTAGGAGAACCCTTGAGGAACTCCCTTGCTGTGCATGGATACAGCTGGATTCAAGCATTCAGTCTGTGCAAAGCGTGAACTGTAGGCAAGGAATGATTTGATCAGAGAGAGTGCAGAACCTTTAAAACATAAGCCGCGTTGAAGTCTTTGCAGCAAAACAGAATGGTCCACGGTGTTAAAAGCGACATGAACATTGAGTAGGATGAGAAGAGAGTCGGCTTCATTGGATGGGTATTCAGCAAGCTCTTCTGCAATGTCTTAGTACTATGACCTTGACGAAAACCAGGTCCCTTGGTGTTGAGAAGTTAGTGGATTTGCAGCAATGTTTAATTTGATGGTTGCCAGGAGGATCAGTAAATTTGGGCACGGTTTGCAGTATATAGTAAAGGCCCACGTTCGCTTTTTTCCTGCATTTTGAGAGCTTTATTTCCTTCAGTAAAAGTAGCACAATTTTGCTTGAGAGGAAATCCTTAATGCAAAGAGGTACAATGTTGTATTAAAAGAAGGCGTGTAACAATGTTTAATGTGTTCCTCATGAGAGGGGAAAGGGGAAGTAGCAGATTAAATACCCAGTTGGAGGTCATGAACTGGCTTGGAAGATTTTTATAATTTTGTTATTATAATAAAGACCGCATTGATACATACTGCTGCCTGGGGTGTTCTATCACCACATTGGGTCTCTACTATCACAGCTTTACATGCCAACACGTGTTTCACTACAATTTGCTTCTTCAGGGCAACCTCTAAAACAATGGAGCTTAGCCAAAGTTTGCAGTAAGTAAGCACTCCTTTTCTCCTTGAGATTTTCAAAGCAATTTCTATAGATTCCATCTTTAACCACAGCTCACAATATTTTTAAATTTAACAACTCCGTTTAAGCATTTGGATAATCACTCAGAGAGGTTACCATGCCAGTATCATTGGATAACCTTCCCAGAAGTCATTTAAAAATAATCTAAAACCCTTTCCAAAAACAGAAAATAGGTTCTGCGCCAAAAGCTGAGATGCAGATGTAAAGAGAAATAAATATGACCATTAAAAGTGTGAATGATTAACATACCACAATACATCATGCATTTTATATTTTTGTCAACAAGGCCCAATGTGGGCTATTTGGATAGCGAAGAAAACTAATACAAGACCCTATTTCAGTCGAACCATGCTCTTACGTTGTGGAATGCCAATGCTACAAATTTAGAGATGCCTTAGGCACAACAGTGACCGCTCCAACCCACCCAGGAGGTACAGAATAAGGGTTTTTCAGCTCAAACTTCACTGCCAAAGTTTAACACACATTCACAATGCTACAGGTTTCTAAAAGCTTGCAGGGTGCATGTTTACAGGTAACAGACCGCTTTCTGCCATCAAGGATCCTTATTCCACACAGGTCTTTTATTTTAGACATTCCTTTAACCTGGAACTTAAGTCTAACGGAGGTGACCCAGAACTACAGTTCTCATAAGACAATGATAAATGGAAGGCCAGGAATTAAAAACGTAGGTCCCCGATGGCACGGAGTAGATGGCTTAAATAACTTTAAATATACTGCATTGTGCAACACTGCCCTACGAAACTCCACGTGGGTATCCAATGTCCTACAACCTACTGCATAGCATCCATTACCATTAGCGATAAAAAAAAGGACATCTTACCTTAGCTAGAGAACCATATGCAAGTCCGAGGATGCCTATCCATTTAACTCCTGGTAGGAAGAAGCTCTCAGATTCAAGAATTGAAGCAATATTTATAGTAAAGTTGCCACTGAGTCCTTGGGGGACTGAGATGACATCTTGTCCGAGCACCCCAGTCCAGCTTCCTTGAGTGTACTGAACACTAACCTGAATTCCGAGCGAACGATATGTGATCGACCTGTAAATAGACAAGTAAAAATTACTGTGCCATGTAGTTCCAAACAATCATGGAAAATAAATACAGAGGAACGAGATTTTTTTAATGCGGAATGCAATACGAATATTTAAACAGAGGCTAATGTGCGGGAAGCGAGAGTGTTTAGACAATTGTTACTGAAAGGTTCAACTTGTGCAAACTTGAAACACAAGCTTAGGAAACATGACCCAAGGTTGCTTTTTCACTTTCTAATGTACACAAAGTAAGTATCAACAGAACCCACACTTCTTTGGTAGCAAGAATTCTACTTCAGTAGGTAAAAACAAATTCCCTATTGCAAACTGAGAAAACCCAGGGAACAGCCTTCAACACTAAATAGGTAAGGAAAACATTTGCAGAAAGATACCAAAAAAAAAAAGAAAAAAAAAAAAGAAAAAAAAAAATGTAAAAAAGGCATTTGAAAAGCCAAAATGTTATGCCTATTGGCTTTGCCGATGTAGACCTGTGGACCTATTGACTTTGACGATGCTTTTTGCTGATCTGTGTTCAGCATTGTCAAAGACAAAAATTGGGTATTTCCGATGCTGAACCGCATCAGGAAAAAAAAAACCATAAAAGCACAATGATGTGTAGACATGCAATCCTATGGTGCATTGTGTGATGACGTATATGCAGGAATGCGTCACCATATGTTGTAACGAGGACACCATTTTGTTTTTTAGGTCGATCCTAGGCAGTGCACATGCGCCGTCTGCAAGACCTGCTGTAATCAGTATATGGAGTAAAATCCCGCCTGCTGCTTGTCATTGGGTCACTCCGGCGTTCCTCTGCTTTCCTGGCTCCTTATTGGCTGGTGTTTGAGACTTCATTTCCGTTTCATAGCATGGTAGCACTGACCAACTACAGTTTAGGTATGTTGTAGGGCTGCATCTGTTAAGGGTCTACTTCGTTGATTATTTTATTTTTTATTCGCTATGGCACGCACTTCACGGGTCGCCATACGCATAAGTTTAATACATGCACAGGCGCGGAGCTCTGTTTAAGCACAGCGCCCGCATTCATGTTTCTCCTTTTGCTGTCTGAGTGGAGTGGTGCAGGGTAGAGTGCAGTGTCATGGAGTTGAGTGATACAGGGTGGTGGCGTAGAATGGAATGGCATAAAGTGGCGCAGTAGCGGAGCGGCGCAGTAGCAGAGTGGCGTGGCGCAGTAGCAGAGTGGCGCGGCGCAGTAGCGGAGCGGTAGCAGAGTGGCGCGGCACAGTAGCGGAGCGGTAGCAGAGTGGCGCGGCACAGTAGCGGAGCGGTAGCAGAGTGGCGCGGCGCAGTAGCGGAGCGGTAGCAGAGTGGCGCGGCGCAGTAGCGGAGCGGTAGCAGAGTGGCGCGGCGCAGTAGCGGAGCGGTAGCAGAGTGGCGCGGCGCAGTAGCAGAGCGGTAGCAGAGTGGCGCGGCGCAGTAGCAGAGCGGTAGCAGAGTGGCGCGGCGCAGTAGCAGAGCGGTAGCAGAGTGGCGCGGCGCAGTAGCAGAGCGGTAGCAGAGTGGCGCGGCGCAGTAGCAGCGCAGTAGCAGAGCGGCACGGCGCAGTAGCAGAGCGGCACGGCGCAGTAGCAGAGCGGCACGGCGCAGTAGCAGAGCGGCACGGCGCAGTAGCAGAGCGGCACGGCGCAGTAGCAGAGCGGCACGGCGCAGTAGCAGAGCGGCACGGCGCAGTAGCAGAGCGGCACGGCGCAGTAGCAGAGCGGCACGGCGCAGTAGCAGAGCGGCACGGCGCAGTAGCAGAGCGGCACGGCGCAGTAGCAGAGCGGCACGGCGCAGTAGCAGAGCGGCACGGCGCAGTAGCAGAGCGGCACGGCGCAGTAGCAGAGCGGCACGGCGCAGTAGCAGAGCGGCACGGCGCAGTAGCAGAGCGGCGCAGTGGCGCGGCGCAGTAGCAGAGCGGCGCAGTGGTGCGGCGCAGTAGCAGAGCGGCGCAGTGGCGCGGCGCAGTAGCAGAGCGGCGCAGTGGCGCGGCGCAGTAGCAGAGCGGCGCAGTGGCGCGGCGCAGTAGCAGAGCGGCGCAGTGGCGCGGCGCAGTAGCAGAGCGGCGCAGTGGCGCGGCGCAGTAGCAGAGCGGCGCAGTGGCGCGGCGCAGTAGCAGAGTGGCGCAGTAGCAGAGCGGCGCAGTAGCAGAGCGGCGCAGTAGCAGAGCGGCGCAGTAGCAGAGCAGCGCAGTAGCAGAGCGGCGCAGAGGCGCAGTAGCAGAGCGGCGCAGTAGCAGAGCGGCGCAGCGGCGTAGTAGCAGAGCGGCGCAGTAGCAGAGAGGCGCAGTAGCAGAGAGGCGCAGTAGCAGAGAGGCGCAGTAGCAGAGAGGCGCAGTAGCAGAGAGGCGCGGCGCAGTAGCAGAGAGGCGCGGTAGTGGAGCCGCGCAGAGTGAGGTAGGGTGCAGTGACATGGAGTACAATGGTGTAGAATGCAGAGACGGACTATTGTAGATTAGAGTATAGTGACGTAGAGTGCAGTGGCTACAGTAGAGTGCATTGGCATACAGTGATTAGAGTAGAGTGCAGTTGCGTAGAGTGGTGTAGAGTAGCGTGGTGCAGAGTAGATTGTTTCAGAGTAGAGTGGCGCAGAATGAATAGGTGCATGGTAGAGTGGAGTGCTGCAGGGTAGAGTAGTGGCATAGGGTGCAGCAGCATGGAGTGCAATGGTGCAGAGTAGATTAGAGCGGTGTACAGGGGATAGTATAGAGTGCACTGGCATAGAGTGTAGTAGTATACTCTAGTAGAGCTGATTGGAGTAGAGTGGAGTCGAGAGGAGTAGGAGTGGTGCAGAGTGCACTGGCATTGAGGATCGTAAACGGAAGTGGCGTAGGGTCGAATGCTGCAGACTAGAGTGCAGTGACGCAGTGTGGAGTGGTGTAGAGTGGCACAGCATAGTGAGAGTGGTGTACAATGGAGTGGGGTAAAGTGGAGTATGCATGGTGTTGTACAGCATTGTCATTACAGACAAAACATCTTCAACTGAAGTGACCATTGCAGTTGCAGAGACATACAGTTTTACCGATACAAATACACAGAGCACAAACTATAATGTGTGGAAATGTCATCACCTGGCATATTGATTTGTCCTGATGGGATTCAAATATTTGCAGGATTACCCCTTGTAGTCAGCACGATGGTCATATAAAGCCTCTCACTTTGAAGTCCGAGAAAGAAAAGAAAACATCAAGCTACCTGGGAAGATGGAGCCTGACATCTGACCTCGGTCTTTGAATGCACAGCAAATGTGACAAGATAGGTGCAAGATTTAAAGGCCTGTTTACAGAAAGGGAGTGCTCAGTAGGAGACTGTAAATGTGCGAGTTTGTCCCTTCCCTTGACCAAACCTTGAAAGCCTAGGACAAATAAAGCCAGCAAATAGAAAGCAAGAAAATGTGAGTTACAAACCAAAAAGCCAATGGTAAGCAGTGGATGGAATGCATTCCCAGGAAAACTTTGTCAAATGTCCCCAAGAGGATGTTAGCAAACCGGAAAGCTGCAATGGCTGTAGCCTCCAAAAAGAATAAAAATACTTTTAAAAAAGCATGGAAGAAAGAAAAGGGAGGTGTGGAAGGAAGATTAAACTCTGCCAAGCACATGAGCAACCAGGAATAGGGGAGAAACCGAGGTGGTTAAAATACAATAAATAAATAGAAATAAAAGCCAAATAAAATGCAAAGTGGGAAAGAATCACCTGCGGTCGCTGCAGGTAAGCGTGGTGGGGCCTGGTGAGGAGAAATTTCGAGCGACGACCACGAGGGAAAATGAAATAAATAATACATTTTCCCTCGTGGACGTCGCTCGAAATCCCCCCTCACCCGGCCCCACCGCTCTTACCTGCAGCGGCTGCGGCCAGAAAGAAGGATGGGGCGTAGAGGAGCAAGAGACGTGTGGAGGTGTCAATACCTCTTGGACCTCCCTCCCCAGACCTGCAAGGTTGTATTTCCAACACCCTGGTGCAAGGACTTAGTTCAATGCACCAATACAAACTAGAAATTCAGTGGACAGCGACCCGTACACAACCCACTGAGCAGTATTATGCAAGAAGTATTCCTGGTACTGATAATTTCCACTCGTTGAGTTCAGGGACCCAGTGGAATCCTGAAGCCTCTTTTGTAACTGAAAAGAGCATTCAAAATGCCACTGAGAAAAAGAGGATCTACTTTAAAATGTTTATTTGTAAAACCCAAGTCTAGTGCATAAAATATGAAAGGTAACCACACAGACTGTGAAAATAAATCTTAGCAGGAGAGAATTAATTGGCAAGCCTATAAATCAAGTTTCTTAAGACGGATCACACCGCATTCCTTCTCTTGGAATAAAATAGCCGTTTAGCTCTTCTTCATCAGTGCTTTTGACTGGGAATGGTGAGCAATGCCAGGCAGAAGAACACTGATCTGCACCGCTCTGACCGAGCCTGGCCGCCTCTGGTGCCCACCACGACCTCGGGTGCGATAGTCAAAGACTCTCTAATGCATGGTCCGACACCTAGGTTTTTATAGTACCCGATTTCCCATTTTATCTTATATTTACAATATAAAACAGTATGTGCAGACATTAAAAAATGATTAAACAAATATGGGATAAATAAATCATCTCCATTTACATGTAGACTATATACTCATATTAGGATAAAACAATAAATCGCGCCATCTTATAAAGTAAGTATTCATGATCATATGGCACCGGTCATATCAAAAACAATAAAATGTGTCAGCCTCCATAGGAAGCAGGCATGATACTAACATTTGTGTGTGCGTTTAAAACATCACACTGTCTACCAAACAAGATAAAGTAATCTGCAAGCAGGTAAATAATGAAAACAGGAGTTTAAACGAGGCTTTCCACAGTGTTCACAACTGTGGTTAGTGCAAGCGGTAGTGTGAGGGGGAAGAGGTACACAGGAGAGAGGGCAAGAAAATATGCATTCCCACAAGTGCAAAATGTAAGAAAAGAATTGTGCCCTCAGTGTGAGCGCCAAGGTTAGAAATCATCCAATCAAACATTTTAAAATAAATGTAATAATAATAATGTATAAAGCGCACAGCTACCCCAGGAGGTTTCCCGGTGCAATGCAAACAGAAGGGGTATCTAGGTACATCCGATTTTAAAAGCCATATCATCAGGTCTTTGCGGAAAGGAAAAAGTGACGTACAGTTCTGCAACGACTCTGGGAGGGGACTGCATATTTTTGGGCCCAGATATGCAGAGGAGCGCCCTTTCATGCGAACCGAACAGAACCGAGTCACAACAAACAAGGCTTGGTTCAATGGCCTCAATGATCGAGTGGGCTGATGAGGCACCACCAAATCCAGAAGATCGCGAATTCCTAATTAAGCGTTATCCTTGAACATGTAGCATAAGGCTTTGAATTTAATACAATTAGAAAGTGTAAGCCAACGCAGCTCTAGCATAGAAGAGAGGAAACAGAGGCACATTTTGGAAGCTCGTTCTGAACGATCTGCAACCGACGAATCGTTGTCTTATCGGTTCCCAGATAGAACGCATTGACATAATCTAGTCTCGATAAGCCTGAATCACACACCTTTGGGCCAATGAAGGAATCATCCAGATGCTCCTCTTTAGCCACTTGAGCACTGCAAAACAAGTGGCCATCACCTTAGCCACCTGAGGCTTCATGGATAAATTATCCAAAAGGAAGACCAGATTTTAACCTCAGCATTGGGCAAGCCCCCAAGAGAGGAGTTCTAGCCTCGAAGCATGACCTCGGATTATCACCATGGAGCTAGAGCATATTTTTGTTCATCCATAAGGATATACGGGTCAAGCTCAGGTTAATATCAGACGGTCCAGGATTCTATGCAGATAATATAAAGATTACACGTGTGTCATCTGCATATGAAAAACGAGCCAGGCCACGACGCTCCTCAGTATCTGCCAAAGGGTGGACGTAAATGTTAAACATAGGGCTCAAAACTGAGCCCTGAGGGACTCTTGAGGTTAAAGCTTGTGGTTCCGCCTGACACTAGACGAGAAAACTTGCAACTAACCATCTTTTGAAAAAGATGTAAGCCATGCAGACCAGAACCTTCAAGGCTTGGTGACCTCAGTCTTTCCACCAGGATGGAATAGGACCCAGTATCGAAGGCTGCGCTAAGATCTAATAAAATATGAACAGCTTTTCCACCTTCAAAGAATGGTAAAGAAGTTATTCACAAGGGAAAGGACAAACAAAAGATGAGGAAGGAAAGCCACTGAATCGGAAGTAGGCAAATGAGACTGACAAAGTCAACCAATGATAAGCAATGGGTTGGCCAAAACAGACTGCTAAAGCGGTCAGTAGGTTTGATCTAAAAACAGTCTACTATGTTTTTCTTTTGCCGTCCCCATGTGATGTCACGTCTGAGTACAGAGGCTATCTGATCACTTCTTGCCACAGCCTTTCCTTTTACTGCTTGAGGTTTCCTCCTATACTGATGCCATCCCTACCTTCCAGTAAGTTTGGGAGTGGCATGTGTAGTGAAGCAGCAGCTGCAGTCAAAAAGGCAAACAATTCCCTGCCCTGTGCTGTGTGTAAGCAGGTGGGGCAATGTAGTTCTAGCTCCATTACACCAACTCACTTTAAACTTGCGGGTAAGAAGGGGCCTAGCACAGGGAAAATATTTGGGGTGGATAGAAAGGAGAGGAATTTGAAATGGAGAGTTGGTGTTTGAGGTGTGAAAAGTTGGGGGACAAAAATATAGATATGCAGACTCCCATAATTAGGCTCATCAGCGACCAAAGACCAGTATTTAAGCATGTGTTGTGTTGCGTGCTTTATGTCTTTTTAGATCACAGCTCCAAACAATTTTCGCTCTTTGATGGCCAGACCTATTGTTACGCATATAAATGTGAAATGGGCAAGGAGTCAGCCCATTGCTTGGGATTGGATTGCTTCACTATCAGTTTCCCTTCTCTGCTCATGATGGAATGGCTTTCTTGCTTATTCTTGTGTATGTCCTACCCCAGGAATAGCTTGGCCTCACAGTGTTCCGATTGGTTGACTTGTATCCTTCCGTTGCAGACCTTCCTTACATTCAGGGAACTACTCTTCTTCATCTACACATTCCATGGGAGTAACACTTTTCTCGATTCCCCTTATGTTGCTGCCCTAGCAATTTTTCTCCACCCCCTGGCTCTCCTTGTTGCTTTACTGCCCCTCCACATACATCTAATTATTCAATCCCTTTACTCTTTCAACCACCCTTTCTTCAAGCTTCCCGATGCTGGCTGCCCACCGTGCACCGCACCAGTTCCGTGAGTGTTTTTTAAAAAAATACATATATTTTTAAGAGGGCGTGGAAGCAGCTAAGCATTGCTGAGCCATTTGGCAACTTTGTTGTGTTTTGCAAACAAATAAACAATTACCAATCCAACCTGGACTTCTTCCATGTTAGTTTAAAAATGGCAGCTGGCATCAGGGCATGCGGGAGACTAGCTGGATGAAAACGGGATAAACCTGCATAACGAGTGGCTCATAGATCCCATTGAACTCGGGACAGGTCAAGTAACAGCGGGCTGCCTGCTCTCTCCATCGACAAGGGATTTCCAGAGAAGGGGTTAAATATAAAGGAGGGTATCTGAGGGCTCAAAAGGAAAGCAGGACACAAGCAAGTTGGAACATGCTTTGATTATGGAACTGCAAATTGAGCAAGAGAAAAAAATGCAGCCATCACAAGTACAAACAGCAAGAAAGGTGCAAGCAGGGGAACAATAGACAAACTGTTTTAAATGATAGATAGTCTGCTCCTCAGGTGTGATCTGTCGGAGGTGAAAAAGATCTTATAACAAGCATTACCAATGCCAATAGATCTCGCCTTTGAGAACTATTGACTTTGCCAATTTAGTTTGGTGATGCTGTGCAGCAAATGGCTATAAAGGGGGAAAAAGGTAATATAATGCGGCTGCAGTGCCTGTGCCATTTTGTAGGTGCTTGCACCATGCATGCAGGCACCTACAATATGTGTTGGTGAATTTTCTTTCTTTCTTTTTATTAACTGATCTAACTTGTACTGGTAAATAAAACCAGCATTTATAATGCAATAGGGCTCGCATTTACGCGAGACCTATTGCATTGCAAACGGGAGTCATGACTGACAGCGGGGGGAGGCACAGACAATGGGAGTGTGGGCGGGGTGTGGAGGATGAGAGAAGGCACAGACAATGGAAGTGCGGGCGGGGGAGGCACGGACAACGGGAGTGCAGGCTAGGGGAGGGGGGAAGGCACGGACAACAGGGGGGGGGGGGGGAAGTAGAGAAGTCAGTAGGAAAACCTAATTAAAGAAAATAGTGGTCACAATCTAAACAACACGTACTGTGTAACACTCGAAGTAAACGGGCCAGTAGTCATGAGAGGGTACTAATGACGACATGGCCGTAATAAGGAGGGACTAACAAGTCTATAAACTAATTGAAAGGCAGCATTTACAAAGGACAAAGACAAGCCAATGAAAAATATGGGCGGAGCAGTGGGCGGGGCTTCCCTCATGTACTGAACTACAGCAGATCCAGAGCAGTGCTTGCGCGCGGACTCTAGGCTTGACCTAAAAAACGTAGTGTCAAAGCCTCCAAGCAAGGAGAGCGGGGGACGGTGCAGAAGGAGGATCATGGAGGATAGCAACAGAAGCAGCCAGGAATGTGGCGGGAGAGCAGTACACAATGCTGGTGAGAAAACAAAGTGAAGCATTGGGTGAACAGAAGCAAATGTACGAGGAAGCACAGCGTCGATGGGGGAGAAGCACACATGCTAGAAAGCAAGGCTGGGGTAGATGCACACAAGTACAAACACAACTAGGAGGGGGCGAAGGAAAGGGGTGACAACATAGAGGGCAGTTTAGGGGCTAAGCGAGGTCCACAAGGGAGACATGTGGAACACACATGTACCCTCATGGAGTGCGTAACAAAAAAGAAAGAAAAAAAAATACGAGTGTTTGAAAAGTAAACAATGGAAGGGCACAAGTAATGAGGCCATACTCCAGAGGGGGAACAAACACAAGATTAGGAAGTTTGACTGCAGGATTGACAGCATTTGTTGGTTGCTTTACTAAAAGCATGCCACATAATGCGATGAACACGGTTTTCTTATTTCCACTGCACAGCAATTAAAATATACAAGGCGGTCAATCAAATATGCAGTTTATGCAAATATGAATCTGCCAAGTGAGCACTCCCCTTAGGGTTCACAGCAACATTCTACCGTAAAGTTCCTTCTCCAAGTACACACACTGATTTCCATAGATAAGGCGGACAGGTTGATAGATAGCTATAGATAACATGTAAATGTTTCTTAATCTTTGCTATGACTTAGCTTTACTGGAAACATAGAAGCTTAGTTTCAGGTGATAAGTTACCTGAGAATAAAGAAACGCAAATGTAGGCCACACCGACATGTACTGACCAATCAGGGGCCAGCAAATTCGAGTGACAATGAAGCCAATGAATGGAAAGCAATGGGCAGGCTTCAAAATGTTTAGTTAGAGAAAAAAAAAAATTCTCACAAGCTACAGCTAAAGTGATGTCTAACGAGAGTCCTAACAAGGGAAGGTGCATATTACTATCAGAGTTTGGGAAGACAACCAACAGCTCTTCTGCATATAGAGCACTGGGTGCATCACAAGGCCTCAGAAACACACTGGCACCCTTGGTAACAATGATAATCAAGATTATAATACAAACATTAAAAAAAAAGACAACAGGGAACAGAAGTAACACAAAAATAAACTTGACTCATGGAAAAGCAAAAAGTGAAATCAAGGTCAGGAACATGACTGCAATACACAGAACTAAGAATTCTATAAAAAAAAAAGCCTAGGTGAATCTACATCCTAACAAGGCAAGGTGGAAATATGCAGACAAACAGGAACACAGAACGCAAGGCAATGAGTCAGCATATAATAGAGTGGATCAAGAAGAGTGTAGATTAGACCAGGAACAATGGCTATCATAGGATCAGAGGCAGGAGACAGAAACAGAATCCAAAGGCATGCCTGTAAACACAGCATCAGGGATGAGACTTAAAAATAAGGAGACTCAGCAACCAAGTCAGTTGTGACTTGCTGCACTCTGGGCTCACAGGGCTGAAATGGCTGGAAGCTCGGGGGAGGACCACAGGTGCAGAGAGTGACTCAGGTGACTCTCTGTAGGAATCAGGCAACCATCAATGAAGGGAAGGCTGAACTGGGGCTTGTAAAAGAGAAGACCAGGAAAACCAGGATACAAACCGGAAGCTAGGAATGGAGTACGGATCGGAGCCAAGCGAGAGAAAGGGCCAGAATGCAGGTATAAACAAGCATTGGCATAGCCAGTAGATCTCACCTTTGGGACCTTATCAGAGTTTAGAAATGCAGTACATTATCCCCCACTGGCTGGGAGGATCAACGAAGTGAGCTGATCGATGGGCCCTGCGAGAAATGGCATGGATGAGAGCGATGTGTTCGCGGGGAAATATCAAGACGAGGAAGGCCCTTGGCTCAGCGGGAAAAGAGGAGAGCGGTCTGTTGTCAGTGACATTTCAGGATGTGCAGAGCCGTAGAATCAGCATGAAAGGAATAGGGACCAGGTGAGAGGGATTGGCTTTTGTGTGAAAAGTGAAAGGAGAGAGAAGCTGCCCGGTGAAGCGGAGAGCCGTAGGCTCTGGGTGAATGGGCAATAGAGAGCGACGGGCTCTTGGTGATAAGTGAAAGGAGAGTGGATGGGGAGGGTGAAGGGCTGTGGGTGAAAGGACAGAGGATGAAAGTAAGTATGGAGGGAAGATCATTTGAGGAGTGCGATGGATTCGGTGAAAGGACGGACAAGGATGTGGAGTTGGTGCGGTGTGAGGTGAGTGTGGCGTTGGGCTGTGAGTGTGAAAGGGGCTTTGCTGGCCTGTGCTGCTTGTGTTGGGGCTGAAGGCAGTGATGATCCTCCTCGTGAGACAGGATTGCCGAAGGACAGCAAGCCATGAAATGGGCAGTGTGCAAGGGAGGATGTGGAGAGCATGCGGTGGGTGAGGAGGGAGGCTACGTTATTGGAAGAGAGAGTGAAAGGGCCTTTGCTGCTTGCGTTAGGGGCTGTTCACGAGGGGAGGGCTGCTAAAGGACACCCAGCCGTGAAGTGGGCATCGTGCAGAGGGATGGAGGATGGGGATTACTCAATGTGTGAAGAGGAAGACTAAGGCAGTGGAAGGCAATGATGGGCGTGCTTGCATTCTGTGGGGCCGATATGACTGGTGTGGGGAGCTGATGATGGCACCCTGGGCGGAGCTCTGCTGGCACGTCATCGATCCGACAGAAGGGTATTTCTAATCGGGGGGCTAGGATAGCCTGCACATTGTCGCGAGAGGAGGGGGTGGATGGTGCCTGTGTCAGGGAACGGCGATGCGGATGCGTGCACTCTCGGGGGAGGAAGTACTTGTAGGTGGGAGGGTAGCATGCGTTCCCGGGCAGTGTGAGGGGACTAGAGCGCACCACATAGGAAGACCGAGGCGCTGGAAGGTGCAAGGGTATGCGCTGAGGAAGGTGAGATTCTAGCATGGGAAGGGCAGTAGAGGACACCGATGTCTATGTAGTAGTGTCAGGTTCAGGGTATGGAAGGGTGTAAGTGCCCACATCGTGCAAGGTGAACGCGCAGGAGGGGCAAGCTCGCAGATAGATGGAATAGTATTAGGAGGAACAGGGTAGGCTGAGGGCACTGGTGTGCACATGGCATGGAACAGTGGAATTGTCTTGGTGCCCACAGGCATCGTCAGAGGTGGGGGTACAGGAGGGGGGGGCAGAGCAGGTTAAGGGCGCGGATATGCACATGATATGCTTATGATGTCGGGTGGAGATGACCTCATTGTGCACGAGGGGGAGGCTGGTCGGACTTACACAAGGAGGAGGAGCCGGACGTTCAGAAAACACTTCTCTCCTTAAGAACAGGCCGCAGTGCTCCCACACCCCCACTTTATAAACTAGTGCAGCATCAATCGTTGCTGGAGACATCTATGAGAATTATCAGAAAACGCACGGCCGCAAAAGAATACGACCGCCATCTGTTTACAATTAACGCGACCGCAAGACAGGCAAATGGAAACAAGCGCGGGCGTGATAATTCAAAACAGACTGCGCCGCTGCTCGAAACCGCAAGCCCTAGGCCGTGGGCAGCCACATTACTGGGAAAGGTGGGACATGCACCCGCCTTTGCCCGATTGAGTGCTGTCTTCGCACACAAAGCCCAATAGAAAAAAAGCTAAAAATAAAACCACACATACAAGAGTGTGAAAAGTCCCTAGTGATTCAAAGAGGTAGTTTTCCTAGGGCAGCGCATGCGCGCTGCGCTAGGCTCGACCTAAAAAAGGTTAGGATAACCGTAGGAGACAGGATTTAAGGCAGTGAACAGAGAAACACCCACCCTACATGATCTAGGAAAAGGCTGATGACAGAGGGAACTACAAAGACTATAAAGCATCAGGAAAATGGGATAGAAACCTGGACTAAAAGGTGAAGCGAAATGAAGTAGGCTAAGTGTAGATTAGTATATTGCCCTCTACTTATGTAAAGGCTGCCCCCTAAAGGGCCCGCATGAGTTACATCAAGTGGCAGGATGTTAAATGGTAGAATTTTGACGGATGCTGGCGGACATCTGAGAATAGGTTTTCTTAATTAGGAAAGATTCCAAAATTGCCATTGCATGCATGGTATGAATCTTCATGAATGCATACGGATGTGATTTCAAAAAGGTAGAGGCATTTTTTTTAACCAGAGCCCTATTGGCTTTGCCGTTTTTTTTTGGTTTTTTTTAACACAACAAAGAGGCACAACATAAAAATATCAAAAAAGCGTGGAACTCTTTCTGAAAATTCATCCTTTACTTCCATGAGAGGAGTGTCAGGACAGGTCAAGGTGTAGTTTTTTTCAGAGCAATGTGACCAGAATGTTGCTCATAGGAAATGTAATTAAAGAAGCTATGTCCAGGCAAAGTTTGAAGGTGATTTAGGAGCCAGAACTCAAGCAACAGTAAAAAGTGTGAAAACTTTTCATAAATTGGCTCAGAAAAAGGAGATTGAAAAGGTGAAAGATTGCAGGGAGCATCAGGAGAAGCAAGCTTTAAGAAGAGACGATAACCGATGCGTTGCTGCTGTAGAGTCGGGATAATATGTCAAATGAGGTGGAGTGTAGATGATCCATCAAATAACTAAGCATGTCAGATGGTCAGACATTCTGCTATACACGGTGGTAGACACCCCCAATATGGGTCTCTGGCCTCTGCCCCAATCTGGACCAAACCCAACTCACTTGACCGTCACTTTATTATGGAATTCACACACTACACATATGATTGCCATTTTGTGGGGAGTCTTGGGTCGTTGTTGAGGCGGTCATTTTGTGGGGTGCACTCTTACCATACCGAGGGGAGTCTGCGCAGAATGACAATTAGGTATATTTATTAAGGCCCCCTTTCCTCCCCTTAAGTAATGTGTGTTGTGCAAGTGTTAAACAGGGAACAAAAAAATTAAAATCCAGACATTTGGGGGCGAGTGGCACTCTGATATTTGATATTTATTAGCTTGTATAGTGCCCGAATCAACCCGTTAGGGGTATCTCCGAGCTTTGACTGCTGTCTTCAACCAAGAAGACTCGGACCAGAGAGGTTTTTAGCAATTTTCTATATTTTAGGTAGTCGGGGCATTGGCGGGAGTTGGTTCCAATATAGGGGGGCAAGGTGGGTAAAGGCTTTGCCGACCAAACGCGCTCTGTTAAATCGCGGAGTGCAAAGAAGTGATTTAGACCCTGACCAAAGGGACCTGGAGCGCAGGTACCTAGAGAGTTTATCTGAGAGGTAGCTAGGACCCATGTCATGTAGAGATTTGTGAACCATACAGCAGATCTTGAATTTAATCCGTTTTCGCACCGGAAGCCAGTGCAGCTGTTGTAACAGGGGTATAGAGGCCGTTCTAGGAGGGGTGTTGGCAACTAGGCGGGCCGCCATTTTCTGGATTACTTGCAGTTTATTTACGGAAGTTTCATTGGCTGAAATCAGCAAGGCGTTGCAGTAGTCCAGGAGGTTTAGCACTAATGCCTGAATCAGGACTTTCCGTGTTGACGAGGGTAGAAAGGGGAAAGCTATTCGTAGTAGACTAAGTGTGAAAGCCTGACCCTGCAGTGGAAGTAACATGCTCTCCCAATGGTTCTGGTCTATACGGACGCCCACGTTTACCACTTTTTTTGGGGTAGCAGTTGGACCCAATTCCTCAGGCCACCAGCAAGCGGGTCCATCGTAACATTGCTTCCCCAAACAGCATAATCTCGGATTTTCCAGCGTTAAGCTGGAGAAAGTGGTCACCCATCCAATCCGCAACTGCTTTCATGCTCTCCGAAAAGGTGGTCTGAGTGTTGGGGTTATTTTTATCAAAGGAGAGAAGGAGCCGAGTGTCGTCAGCATAGGAGTGAAACCTAGATTCCTCAGTAATCCCGCCAAGGGGGGCAACGTAAATGTTAAATAATGTTGGGCTCAAGCATGGGCCCTGAGGAACTCCCTTGGTCACGCTAGTTGTCTTAGAACCCAGACAATTAATCTCGGACCTTTCCGTTCTGTCTGATAGAAAGTTTGACAACCATTTTAGTGCATTCCCTCGGAGTCAGATGTCGGAGTCTTTCGATAAGGATCCGGTGAGAAATGGTGTTGAATGCCACGGATAGGTCAAGCAACACCAAAAAGTACCGCTTGACCATTGTCCAGAGACATTCTGATGTTATCGGTTACTGCTACAAGGCAGATTCTGGACTGAATCTGGCCCGAAAGCCCGATTGAGAGGCATCAAGACAATTCGAGGCTTCAAGGTATTTGTTAATGTGCTTTTCCAAGAGCTTGCTCTGGAGGGAGAGCAGAGAGATGGGGGGGGATAGTTGGAAACATCGTCCATGGGAGCTTTATTATTTTTCCGATTGGGAATGACCTGAGCTGCTTTCAATTCAAGGGGGAGCCAGACATGTTTCATAGAACTGTTAAAAATGGTACAAATAGAGGCGGCGAGCTGCTTGGAGAGCAGGGAGGTAGTCCTTGCATGGATAGCATCTGAAGGGGACCCAGATTTGACTTTCCTAAGAAGTGATTCTACTTCTTCAGGCGTAAGTAGTGGAAAGTTCTCAGAAGTCGAAAGGTTCGGAATAGGCACTGGAGAATCTTTCTTAGCGCCTTTCTGCGAGCCACTGGCCTCCAGGAATGAGGTTCGCTATGTTATCGCATAAGGTTTGGGATGGTGCCTCTTCATTGTTTCACAGACCCAAACGGATGTAAGATTTTAGGATCTGGTACAGGGTTCTGGAAGAGTTCCCTGCTTATTCAAGTTGTTGCGTAATGTGGAGTTTGCGAGCATTTTTAACATTTTTATGATATTGAGTCAGGGCTGTTTTATAGCTTTCCTTAACCGGAGGGTCATGTGAAATTCGCCATGGTCTTTCAAGTCTTTTGCAGTGGCTTTTATCTGTCCAGAGGCTAGGGGAGAACCAGGTAGTTTGGGGGCGCCTGGTAGAGTGGGAACACTTCAAGGGAGAGAATTGATCCACTGGGGTTTTTATGACCGAGTTGAAGTGGACCAGGTGTTTCTCCACACTATCGAAGTCGTGATTCCAGTTTGCTGGGAATATATCCTGGAACGGTCAGGTGTAAGCTTGTGCCATTGTCTGTACTGCCTAGGGGGCTGGAAGTTAGGGGCAGTATGATCTTGAGGGCTGTGAAATTGGAAATCAATCAGCGAGTGGTCCGACAATGTCAGGGGGTAAGTTGCTCCACAAAGGATATTCGGGGAGTTAGTTAGAATTAGATCTAACATATGCCCTGCAGAGTGAGTGGGGCCGTCATTGATCTTGATGAGCTCAAGTGTGGCCAGATCTGCTAGACATGTGGCAGCATCCGGATTAGTGGCATTTTCACTGTGGATATTAAAGTCTCCTAGAAGCAACAAGTTTCTGGTTGAGATGACATGAGGGGAAATTAGTTCCATCAGTTGGGAGGAGAAATTTGCCAGTGGGTCTGTATGCAAGAGCGCCTTTCCAACTGTGTTGCGGGTGTAAAGATTAGAATTTCCAGTGTATCATTACACAGTTAATCCAGGATGGAGATTTTGATATAATCTTTACGGATAATGGCTATACCTCCACCCACCATGCACGGTCTGTCAAGTTTTTGTATGCAGTAGCTTTCTGGAAGTGCCACCGCAATTGCCGGGTTTGATCCAGGTTTCAGTTAAAAACCCAATGCGTGATTGCTTGGACGAAAGCAGATCCCAAATGTTAATTGCATGTTTAGGCAAGGATCTTACATTGACCAAGAAGCAGTTCCAGCCTTCGCTATCATGTGAGGTCTGGGAGGGACCCTTATTATCCTTAGTGCTAGGAGTTAGGTTATTTCTCTGGCCTGGTGTGATATCCTTAGGGAATGGTCAATTTCCATACTCTGGAATCTGCAGAGTCTGCATGAGAAAGGGCCTTCCAAAAATGTAGATTTAGTGGGAGTAGCATGGGCGGAGTTAGAAAGCGTTAGAAAGGCTATGTCTAACCCTTAAAGGTTCCTGGCGTGTGTAGAAGCAAGAGTCACCAGGTGTATGTCCAGGTTTTGAGGGTAAACCGGCAGGGGTTCTGGCTCCTGGTAGCGTCCAGGCACAGACTGGCACAGACGGGTGCAGACGGGCTTGCCTTAGGCATGCCAGTGGCGCGCCCGCTTTGCGCGTCAGCTGCGCATCGAGCCAGGCATCCAATTTATGTGATGAGGGCGGCAACTAGACTGCTAACCTCTGTTCCGGTTTAATATCAGAAGTGCCTCTAGGTCATTTCCACAAGCGCAGCCTCACTCCACTCAATCGGCAACAAACCGTAGTTGACCGGGGAGGAGCGCTGAAGGTGCACAATACAACAGGTGGCAACAAGTAAGCTAAAATGTAAACGTTTAAAACCAATTTAAAACGAAGATGCAGTGAATAAAAAAACTGCAGATTAGGCGAGAGTTGGCACACTAAGTGGATGGGCCCTTAGCGACAATCCAGCAAATTATAGATATGTTCATGGAAGCTCACATTTCTGTAGAAAACAGGAAAGGTAGTAAAATTCTCAACACCTCACATAGGTATATAGCTACAATACTCAAAACTGCCATTTGGTAGAATCTGTGCAACTAGATACATTAGGAGGATCTCGGTTGCTGGTCTTCATGTTATAGAACTGTCTGGTGTGCTGGACTTGGATGTCCTACAGCTACTTGGAAACCATAAACACCTACAAATAGAGCACAGCCACAATCTTATCTTGATGCAATCAAGCTTCTCATTCATGAAGGAAATAAAGTTTGTGTGTTGAACAGGAGTGTGGGCTCTATCCAGGCTTTGGCAGTGGCAAGAGTTTTTCCATGTCCTATGTAACTGGGCGGAAAGGTTTGAGGATAAAGATAATATATTAATACAACAAAACACAGGATCTCACAGATTAAGTGAGAGAAAAATTGGGTTGTTGGTTGAGAAGGGTGAAACCCTACTCAAGCATCAGCCACAATCACTGGCAGGGTGTAGGAAGCTGGCTCTGTATATACTATACTAAAATGGAGGTATAGTGTGCACAGAGGAAGACCGAGGAAAAAGTAGGCAATGCCTTACTCTCCATTTGTGGTAGTGTGGGTGAGCACTAAAGCGTTATCAGAGGGTAGTGTTAAGCATTTGATGTACACACTCAATCAGCAAATGATATCACACGCTCAGAGACTGAACTCAGACAAATGTGTTTGTATACAAATTATTAGTTATATTTATTTCCTAAAACCAATCAAGCCTGGTACAGGTAAGTGTAAATGGTACTTTTCAAGGCAGGTTGAACGATACAAACACGCTGAATGAAAAAGTCTGTTATAGGTTTGTAAAACTTTTCAATAAAGTGGAAATTACTGGTAGATTACTTTTGATTACTTTTCAGGTTACTTTATGGATTACTTTTTCCACTCCATGTGATATGCCTAGATATTGCACTGGGACATTTCCTAGAGAAAAAGTAAAGCAGTTTAGTTATTTGCAGTTTTTCAAGTTCTCAAACAAAACCAACTCCACACAAAATAATTTAAGGAAAAACAGTCCATGTATTCATATGGAGAAAATGTGGTTAACGGTTAATAGGCAAGTACTTGGTTGTGGGAGTTGGTATTCTGGGGTTAGAACCAGCGTTCCCCCAGGGTCAACGATGCCCTCCTGAAACACCCTCAGCGGCACTAGGGCGGCTGGGTGCAAAGTGCTCAGGCCCGATGTTATCCAAGGGGGAATAGGGGGCCACCGGTTGGTGGCTGCTCATGAGCAGGCCACAAGGGTGTTGGAGTAAAGCTCCTGGTGTAAGGCTCAGGGCAAAGGAGGATCAGAGTTAGCACCCAAGATACACCTGCAGCGGCGCAGGGGCTGCTGGGTGCTGTTTTGGCATCTGGTGCCCTGTTGCTTTCAATGGGAGTTGCCGGTTTTGGATTTTGGCTGCAGACTTGGTCCAGGAAGAATTCCGAGAGGAACCAACAGCTGGGCAGGTAAGCTCGGGGATGTAGGTGCACCTCTTTTCTCCAGGGTGCAGCGCGGCTGGATGCCATGGTGTCTTTTGAGGTCTGACTTCACCTTACCATGCCACTCACGGTTTGCTAGGGGGGGGGGGGGGGGGGGGAGGGGTCTCCATGCAGAGGTTGCAGGCTACCTGAGGGAGTCCTGAAGGGGTCAACCCATGGTGGACTCAGACTCTGGAGTGCTGGGGGACCACGGTGGGACCGGTGGACCACTCCGACTCGGGCCGTAGGCAACGGGTGCAGTGGTAGTTCCAAGCATCTGGTTTCTTTGTCCCCAGCAGTCTCAGAGTCTGTCTTGGGGTTTTTTGTTTTTTTAACAGAGCTGCTGTTCACAGGAGATCCGGTCTTTGTCGAAGACAGTCAGTTCTCCCAGGGTTCTGGAGGTGGCTGGCTGTAGGACAAGGCGACTTTTGGCGCAGGATCTCTGGAAACTGTAGAAGGGCCGGTAGGGCTGGGACTAAATCAGTTCTTCTCTGCAGTTTCCTCTGCTGGGCGTCTTCTTTTGTCCTTCTTCGTAGGTTGCGGGAATCTGTCTTCCTGGTTCGGGGCTGCCCCCTAAAATACTGTATTAAGGGGGCATTTTAGGGGTCAGTAGCCAATGGGCTAGTGACCCTAGGGTGACTACACCCTTGGTGTGCTCACCCCATGTGGGGGAGTGGGCACAATCCCGAATCCTGATCGGAGAGTGCCTGCCGTCTGCAAGATGGCGGGCACTGAAGAGTGGGCTTCACCTAGCCTGCCCCACTTGAGGGGTGGCATTGGCAGAGTTGAGCACACCTTCTGGGCTGTGCTAATTTTTCCAACCTGTCTTCCCGCCGAAAAGAAGGGGAGACAGGAAGGGGGCCTGTTCCTGATAGCAGGAGAGGCTTTGAAGCTCCCCTGCCACAGATGGCTCTTCCTGGCCTGGGGGAGGTGTGACCACCTCCACCCAGGAAAGGCGTTGTTTGTGCTCAGGGAGCGAAGGCTCCCACTCCAGCGGTCCGTAAACAGGTCTCGTGGTGGCAGGCTGGTGCGTACCAGTCAGGGAACCCACCAGAGGCTGGTAGTTTCTCAGGGGGCATCTTTAAGATGCCCTGCGAGTGAATTTTTCATTAAATCCCACACTGGCATCAGCATCAGTGTGGGTTCAATGTGCTGAGAAGTTTGAAACCAAACTTCCCAGTTTTCAGTAAAGCCATTATGGTGCTGTAGAGTTCGTAATGACAAACTCCCAGCACCATATACTCCTAATGGCATTACTGAACTAAAAAGGTTTAAGAATTGGTCTAGACACTGAAGGGGTACAGGGCACATGCACCTGTACACTCACCACTGGTATAGTGCAATCCGCTAGAGGATTGGTTAACCTATGCCGGGGCCATGGGTTGTAGGTATGGCACACAGGGATGTGAGCCATGTCCACTCTTCACTTTGTTCTGCGCCAAAGCATGCAGCCTGCAGTGTGTGTGTGTGTGTGAGAAGGTACAGGGCCTCTAAGGATGGCACAATAATTACTGCAGCTCTTAGAGGCCTTCCCTGGCCACAGTACCCTTAGTACCCATGGTACCTTTTACAAGGAACTGACATGTGGCCACAGAAGTGCTAATTGGGGTTACAAGGTACAGTTTTTGGAAAGCACACGGGCCCTGGGAACCTGAATGGCAGGGATCCAGGGCACATCAAGTCAAAGTGAATCAGTAGTCTGGCAAAAAGTGTGGGGGGGGGTTACTGCAACAGAAACCCAGCTTCCTGCACAGGGTGAACCACAAAAAGTCACTAAATTAACCTGTGCTTAACCCTCTAGTAGATAGGCACAAAATCCGTCAAACTTAACTTTGAGGCAATGTGTAAAGTATTTATGCAGCACTTCAACAGTATAAAGCGAAAGCACAACAAACACCAATTTTTTTATGTGAAAAAATAGAGTGAATTTTAAAAGAAAAACTAAATTTACACCAATTTGACAAAAATCACAATCAGTGGAACTGGAGTTAAGATTTTTTAAAGTTTAAAGTGAATAGCACCTAAAAGATCAAAGTATCAACTACGCACATCTAGTCACGTGAGACCGGAGCAAAGTCAAACGTTCTAGCTGACCGCGATGAAGCGAGTGAATTGGGCTCGCCTCCTCTTACCTTCGGACGTAGAAGAAATTTTGAAGAAAAATGACTGAGAAGGTAAAGTTCAGCCAGGCAAGGCAGCCATGGTGTCCAAGGAGGAAGAGTGTCCTCATCAGGGAGCCGCTTGTCGAAGTCATGGTGAAGATTTCCATGTTTGGACTTAGTCTATTATGGAAGTCAAAAATCTCCGGTGGGATGAAGCTGCAGCATGTACCCAACAAGGACTTCACAAGGCCGGATATCCCTTCTGGGAGGGGTCATTGAACTGAATTTGCAGCCGTGGAAAAGAATGTAGCAGGAGCAGACGCAAAGTCAGGTCGACTGGTGATACATCTTGGGTGGACCGGTAAGAAGGTAGGTTGTGGTCTCCTAAGTTCTCAAAGCACTTTTTGCAGAAAATAAGTTTTAGATATGGGCAAACAGGGCATCTTTAGCACCACTTCCAAGGGTCGAGGACTGAAGGGGCATCACTTGGAGGGTCAGGACTCAGGCTGGGTACAGGTGTGGTTTGAAGATGGCTGGAGCTTTTTCTGTCACTGAGGCTCTGATCAGAAGGCCAGCCAACTAGCCTTTGGAATCACTCTGGAAGTCTTGAGTTAAGCAGGAAAGTAGGTCTCAAGCAGCAGGGCAGTCTTTAGAGGGCACAGGGCAGGCTTCAGGCAGTAGGGCAGTCCTCTTGGTGCAACAGGACAGTCTTCTGAAAAACACAGCAGGGACACAACCAGCAGGGAAGTCCTCAGAATCCTTCTGCAGGTCCAGAAGGGAACTGAAGAGTGGGTCTGAAGGTCCCGATTTTATACCTGGTGCCCACTTTAAAGTGAAAGAAACTTCTGGAGTTTCACCCCTGACAGAAGGTTCTGGAATTTCCTGCCTCGCTGCCCTTGGTCCCAAGTCTGTCTGCAGGCACAATAGGCTGGTGTGAAGTTCTTCGTGTGGGAGCTGAGTCATGGTCTTTGAAGTGCAAGTCGGTCTGTGCCCAGATCCGATCCCCATCTTGCTTGCATGGCTCATCATGCCAACACCCAGTCCCTCTATTATGGGACTGTAATAGAAATACACAAATGCCAACTGCCAGCTACACCTAGTCATGTGACCTAGGAAACAGGCTACAGGCACAAAATGGGTAGGAAAAGAGAATGCCAACTTTCTAAAAGTGAGTTTCAGAATTGTGACTTAAAATCCAACTTAACATTAAAGGTTTTCGATAAATTACAATTCCTTAGACAAACATGACATTTATACCTGCTCCCAAAAATCATTATTAAGTGTAAAAAGGTAACCTAATGTTATCCTATGGAAGAGGTAGGCCTCACAGTAGTAAATAATTAATGTGAGTTTTTCACTACCAGGACATGTAAAAAATAGTTATTTAGGGCTTACCTTATCGATGACATTCATGAACAGGCAAGGGCAAAGCCAATAGGTTTCACCTATGCAGAGCTATTTGCTTTGGCGATGTGTTTTAACCATGTTGTACAACAATGGGGCTGAAATGCCAGAAACCGGTCCTAGGAAGCTTGTTTCCGATCCAGGGAAGGCATGGCATGGCAGTTCGGGCTGGACTGTTCCCATGAGGCACAGGGTCAGACTGATTTGCATATGGCCATGTCTGAACTGGGGTGGCAGAGTGGGCTAAAGAACGGTGATGGATCAAACCCAGATCTGTTGACTGGGTGTGAGTGTTTGATTGGTTCTTATGTTCCGTCCATCAACACCCCCTTTGTACCACAAATGAATAAATGTCAGACGAGGGCAAAAGGTCTATTCACCGGAAGGCATACAACGAGTGCAGCAATCCTATTTCAGCGGTATATTGTTTCATGTCATGAAATGTTTTTATAAAGCAGGACCGTTTGATTTTATCCGAGTTTTGTACAGTTTATATGTTGGATTCACAGGCGATATATATGAGTGAGGGGCGCCACATGTTACAAGTACAGAATGTTCCCACCTACGTTTCAACTGAAATCATGGTTTAAATGTTAAAGGCACTTTTACCACCCAGGCTTTTAGAATGTATGGTAAAACATTGGATTATATATATATATATATATATATATATATAGCATTCAATAATGTTTATAGGTGTAATAGGTTTTCCCTGCTACAATAGTATAGTATGCTACATAGGGTATTTACTGATGCAATGTGCTTGGAAGTATTTCTTCCATGTTTAGCTTAACCCAGGTGGGGCGGACTATATATATTCACTCTGTAATGGTGCCGTTCAGATTGACAAAGACTCCTGCGGAGTCGAAACGAGTCTCTCGTTATCCTGGGTTGAGGGTGACCTGAATCATTAAAAGGAAGCCTTAATCCTACACTCGTGAGTCCATGCCTTCTCCGTTGGATTTCTATGTGAGGAAGCTGGAAGGGGGGGGGGGGGGGGGGGGGGGGGGGGGGGGGTGGGGTGTGTGTGTGTGTGTGTGTGTGTGTGTGTGTGTGTGTGTGTGTGTGTGTGTGTGTGTGTGTGTGTGTGTGTGTGTGTGTGTGTGTGTGTGTGTGTGTGTGTGTGTGTGTGTGTGTGTGTGTGTGTGTGTGTGTGTGTGTGTGTGTGTGTGTGTGTGTGTGTGTGTGTGTGTGTGTGTGTGTGTGTGTGTGTGTGTGTGTGTGTGTGTGTGTGTGTGTGTGTGTGTGTGTGTGTGTGTGTATATATTATAGCCTTTAACATCACACATTTTTGTATGTTTATGTGTATCTGTTTGACATGTATAATTTATGAAACTTATTGATCATTGTTGGTTTTTGTTTAGATCACAGATTTGTTGGATTAGGAAGCAGTCATGAAAGGATGGAGTTCTGTTCAATATTATAGAAGATCAGCCGATTTTCCGTCCAACACCCTTATATATAATCATTCCGAGATACACAATGATTGCCCACTGGGGCTTTATTATTTTCTTGAGTATCACTCAAGTTATGATTCATTAATTTAAGAAAGGAACAATAACGTTTTCCTAGGGTTCTATCGAATGGACAAATGGCTAATAATGACATGTTTAATGAATCTCAGACCTATCCTTGAGACCATTTATCTTTCAATTGTGAAAGTAAACACTGTGAAAAACAATTTAAATCAGCAATTATTTTGTTTCTAATGCTTTAAAGAACATTTCATGTTTTTGTCACATTTATTTAATTTTAAAACAACTGTTGGAGTGATGGTAACTCTTTAAGTCTGTTTTCCATTATTATTTGTCACATGATGGTTTGTTTATTTCAAGTAGATTGGCCAAACGATACCTGTTACTCGTGATCAAGGGGTTGTCCCCGAAACGCGTTGGGTTGAGTGCGAAGCGACAATAAATCACCGCTTTTTGCAACATTATGGTCTTCGGCTGTTGATTGAATGAAGAGAAACGACAATTGTTTGGACATATATATATATATATATAAGATTAGCATCAATAAGAGGTACGTGAGCACCCACTGGGGGATAGACTAATATTGTGAACTGCTAATACCATCATGCATCATTGCATACGCCCACAGGGGCAGAGAGGAACGCCCACTGAGGCGGGACTTTGGATATAAGAAGCAGGTGTTTCACAATGCGGCTGCCGTTTCCTCTGCATCTGCCTGTGAACAAGGATAGTGTGATATCCGAAACGCGTCTGGCATATTTTAGGAGGAGATCGTGATGCGAGACTGAATCCAGTGCAGTCCTCGAATTAAAAAGGTGAAAACTCGCCATGTGTGGCGTCTTCATTTGGGGGCAACGATAGAGAATATATATATATATATTCACTGAAAAAGACCATAGGTTTCAGAGACATAGTTAGAAATTAGCATTTAAAAAACCTTTGATATTCACTGAAAAAACCATAGGTTTCAGGGGTGTTCTAGTTAGCTGGACATTTCTCTCGTACAAAACCCTAGAAATTCCCCCGTTATAGTTAGTTCAGCTAACTATAACTCACGCTCCCGCAATGCACTGCTGATGACGTCACATATTACATCCCTCATGACATGGTCAGTGACATCACTGATGACATCATCCATGTGATAAATTACTGCATCTTCTCACACCCTAATTTAACCGGTGACACCAACTCAAAATTTCAGACGTCCATTCTCAAAACCATAGATACTTCAATACCAATAACTACATACCCACTCATTAACTCTTAGGTCTACATACACCTCCACTCACTCACCTGTACAGTCACTCATACTTACAGTCACTCTGTACAAGACTATCATATGCATTTATACACCTACATAGACACTCACACACCACCAATCATCCATAGAGGTACTCTCACACCTAGTCAGTCATGCAAATAATTAATCACACTCTTATTTACTCACCTATGCAGTTACACATACTCAAGTTCACTTACTCATAAACATAGTACCACATTCTTACGCTCTTATACAATCATTGATACAAGCACACTCATCCATACAGCCACTCTCACAATCACACACTCACATATACCCTCTTATCTACTCTTACACGCATATATACTGCCTTTCACATATGTAGTTAGTCACACATGTACCACTGAGATATACATTCAATCCCTAACACACCCATACATACACTCACTCAACCATACAGTCCATCACAGATGCACTTAAAACCATGCACCCATAGAATCACCCACTCACACATCTATGCATAGAGTCACACACACTCTACCCACACAAACACTCAGGCACCCATACAGATACTCAAACAATAACCCACAGACACTCATAGCTATTCACAAAACCATGCAGCCACTTATACACCTACACACAGACACAGACATTCACACAGTTTAGTCACGAGTCTGCAGTAAGATACATTTAATGACTCACTTATAGAGTCAGTTACGCACCTAGAAAATCATCCATTCACACACTTGTACACCCACTCATTCTTCCACAGGCCTTTCACTATAAATATATAAAACATATTTAAACTTTACAGAAACACACAGTCACTGGATGACGTCATCAGTGATATCATCAGTGATATCACTGACCATGTCATGAGTGATGTAATATGTGACGTCATCAGCAGTGCATTGCGGGGGCGCGAGTTATAGTTAGCTGAACTAACTATAACAGGGGAATTTCTAGGGTTTTGTACGAGAGAAATGTCCATCTAACTATAACACCCCTGAAACCTATGGTTTTTTCAGTGAATTTCTAAGGTTTTTTAAAAGCCAATTCCTAACTATAACGTGCATGAAACCTATGGTTTTTTCAGTGAATTTCAAAGGTTTTTTTAAATGCTAATTCCTATCTATAACTTATCTCTAAAGAGATCATGTTTAATGATTTTGATTGGATTTCTATATTTTTCAATTTCAGTGTGTCAATTTCATTAATTATGTTTTCTTGAAATTATTTTTATCACCATTTTTAAAATGCATTTATTCAATTAATTCTTTTATAAAAATAAAAAATATTTGTTTTTATTGGGTTTTTCAAACTTTTTTTATATTTTTAAAAATATTTCTTTAACTATATGTTCAAAACTTTATTTTACATATTTTTTTTCAATGTTTTTGGATTCGCGCACCCTATGCGCACCGTTCTAGATCCCTACGCGGAAGCATCCGCACATGGTATGCGTTGGGTACGTGTTTAGTGCGTGATCGCAATGCGACCGGTACGCGACTCCCAGCCTATACGCGACACGTTCGATGTTCGTATCGCGACGTTTACGCGCTTCGGCGATGCGTCTATGACGCGGTAGGTGCGCGGATCCCGCGAAGTATTTAACATTTAAAAAAACATATATATGTATTTCATGTGAATATTAATTGAAGACAAACTCTAAACTAGTCTTAAAAGTCAGTGTAGAAATTAGTCATACAACCAATGATTTGTCTTTTAAAAAAAAAAAAATCAGTGGATCCGCGCACCCAACGCAAGAGAATCCGTGCACCCAACGCGATAGGATGCGCGCACCATGCGCGCATTTCGCTGTTTTTTTTATTTTTTTTTTATAAAGGGGGCCCCATGGGGTCCTAGAAGCACCTCTAGAGGGTCAGAGTATTTCCACTCTGCCCCCTTTATACGTTTTACACACTTATTCCCCTTGCTTCTTCAGCCTCGCTTCTACCGAGGCAGAAAATGGCCGCCAACAGTTCCTGGTTTCGAATGTAGACAGACATTCGACAGCCAATTAGCATTCAGTGCGCGATCGGGAGGGTGCGCGCTCGGTTCGGGGAGGGTGCGCTCACGGTGCTGGTAGGGTCCGCGGATCCTCCCCGTCCATAGATATTTATGTACTTTTAACTCTAATTTTCACAGGAACTACTGAACGGATTCACACCATTTATGCAAAAGGCACGAGTCTGAACTGAGGACTACCTCTTTGCCAAATTTGGTGTCATTCCGTTCAGCGGTTCGGGCTGTAGCTGCGACAACAGATCCTATGGGAAATTGCATGGGGAAAACGTGTTTTGGGACCCCCCCCCTTTTTTTTTTTTTAATCTGCCACCGCTTGACGAATCACCACGAAACTTTCAGGGTCGGAGCGGAGCTGGCCAAAAGTTTGGAAAATTTCACGAGGATTCGTCAACTGGCGCCAGACTTATTGGGAATAGAATGTTGCGGATTTTCTATGGAAAATAGGTCCTAACTATAACTATCTACTGGCGACCGCCAGTAGATGATATACATACATATATATATTACCTACTGGCGGTCGCCAGTAGGTAGTTATAGTTAGGACCACGTTTCCATAGGAAATCCTCAACATTCTATTTTGAATAACTTTGGCGCCAGTTGACGAATCCTCGCAAATTTTTCAAAATAGGTGGGGCGCTACGCTCCGCTCCTACCCTGAAAGTCTCAGGGGGATTCGTCAAGCGGGGGCTGAGATAAAAGGGGGGTCCCAAAACGCGTTTTTCCCATGCATTTTTCCATAGGACCTTTAGACACAGCTACAGCCCGAACGGCTGAACAGAATTACTTGAAATTTGGCAGAGAGGTAGTCCTCAGGTCAAGGAAGTGCCTTTTGTTGGTTTGGTGTAAATCTGTTCAGTAGATTCTGAGAAAATAGCCTTTAAATCAATATATATATCTGAGCCAGCTTACGGTGCGCTTACGGTACGCTTACCGTACGCGTACGGTGGCGTGCGCGAGCGCGATTCTGATTGGCTGTTACATCTAAGTAAACATTCGAATCGGTCGAAACCAGGAAGCGGCGGCCGCCATTTTCTCTCTCGCACTGTGAGGGAGGGGCTGTAAACAAAGGCAAAAAACATATAAAGGGGCTGTTTAGACAGCGCCCATGCACATAGCCATGTTAGTTGAGTCCTCAAAGATCCCCCAAGGCCAAAAACGGTAAATTTTTATTTTTTGAAAATTTCGCCGATTACGCTTACCGTACGCGTACCGTGCGCTTACGCTAAAAAATATTAAAAAAAAAAAAAAAACACACTCTGTGCATGGCATATTATTGTCATCACTTACAAATTAAATTTAACAGATTACCTATCACAAGGAAGCGCATAATATGTCCTCCATGTGTGCACGGTGCGTAACGTGCCCACCTTGCGTGTACGGCACTAACTGCGTAAAGTGGGCGCGCGGTGCGCGAAGCGCACCGCGTGCTCACTGTGCGCGCACGGTGCGCGAAGCGCACCGTGCGCGCACGGAACGAACTGCGTTAAGTGGGTGCGCATGCCACGAATGGCGTAAAGTAACTTAGCATTTAAAAAACCTTGCCAATTCACTGAAAAAACCATAGGTTTCACACATGTTATAGTTAGCTGGAAATTTGACTGATAAAAAACCAATGAAATTCCCCCGTTATAGTTACTGTAGGCAACTATAACTCACGCGACCGTAATCCTCTGCTGATGACATATGTGTCTTTATGAAAAAAAAAAAATTGTAATATATGTATAGCTAAAATTTAATGGAAGAAGACATGGGCAAATAAGTGTCTAAATACAGCATTAGCATCAGCAGAGGATTACGGTCGCGTGAGTTATAGTTGCCTACAGTAACTATAACGGGGGAATTTCATTGGTTTTTTATCAGTAAAATTTCCAGCTAACTATAACATGTGTGAAACCTATGGTTTTTTCAGTGAATATATATATATATATATACACATATACATATACATATACACACGTACATACATATATACACACACTCCAGGTTGCCCATGCAATGAGTCGCACTCAGTACCAGCGTTCGACACAAGGCCTTTAATCAGGTAAAAGCATCACCTGCAACACGATCGGGAAAACAGCCTTCCCATCCTTAATGGCCTGACGCGTTTCAAAGGATTCACCTTCTTCCTCAGAGTGCGAAATGGATCAGGTTTGTGCATACCACCCCTCCTCCAAATATATGCGAGTTTCCACGCCCCCAGATGGGCTGGTCCTATGGCTCAGTGGGGCATTATGGGAGATGTGGTTAATTAAGCTTTGATACTCGCACTCTGAGGAAGAAGGTGAATCCTTTGAAACGCGTCAGGCCATTGAGGATGGGAAGGCGGTTATCCCGATCGTGTTGCAGGCGATGTTTTTACCGGATTAAAGGCCTTGTGTCGAACGCTGGTACTGAGTGCGACTCATCACGTCGGCAACCTGGAGAGAGACAGACACACACACATACCCCCCCCCCTTTATCTCTATCCCATGGTCATTGCAAGGAGGACCTTGATGTGCTTTTCAATCTAATTAGGAAGGAAGAAGGATCAGATACATCAAAGGCCAATAGATGCTTCCTTTTCCGAGCTCCGAGCACTTCGACAGCACGAACCTCAAGTGGCAAACATGTGACCACGCACTTCCATGTTGAAACTATCACATGTAGGAATGGTGGCCATAAGGCTACGGAATATCTTGCCAGCCAAAATAAAAATACTCAATTACATAGATGTATGCTTCAAAGACAAAAACGATGTATCTGCATAAGACACCTGTAATACTCACTCATTAGAATCGAAGAAGGTGGTTATGTCAGGGTTTGGAGTTCCGGCCACCGCGAAATTACTGCTTCCAGTGTCCACCAAAATATTTAACTGAAATAAAGAGAAAGTGTTCTTGTAACATCTTCGCATTACTAATGCAATCAGAAATATTATTTTAAAGTACACATGTACAAGAAGGTCTACACATGGGATGCATTTATATACGATGTAGCGGAGTGAAAGCCAAGTACACAGGCAGCGGTTCTGCCGACAATGATGGGGGATCCGGCCGCACTGGCCCAACATAGGGAGCCCAGCCCGTACGCCCTTCCAGTGGTTGAGTGAACATACCCCGATGTTAAAACTTTCTTCAAAATTCGACTAGAGCATCCTACAATCACACTTCACACTAAGTTTCTTCCACACACAAACAACTCCTGCAATGCCAACCAGAGTAATGTGGTTTGGAAACTCCTGTGTCTGTTGACACCAAATGTAGTTATGTCTTCTATTGATGACTGCCCGCATAGGTTGATTGTGTACTGTCACACGCCACTTTATGGCAGAACAGACCCACAAGATGGAATTTCATTAGGTGACCAATACCAGCCCCACTTCTGAGAACTACAAAGCAAAACCAAATTTCTGATGGCTGCGCGCACACCAAAGAAACATTCTGTAGGAAGAAGCCCTTGTCCTCCTGAGTGGCTGCCCAGATGTGGCCTGACTCTACACTCCTGCTCCCAGCTTTTACTTGGATTTAAAATAAAAAATGAAAAAACATGCATCCTTGTCTGTTCCTATAGTTTCACATTTTTTTCCAACCTGTTCCAGCTGTATCCCATGTGTTCCACCTTCCGCTCTGAGCTCCTCTCCCTCCGTCCTTCATCCATCTACGACTCTACTGCAGGGTGACCAAATGTCCTCCAGTTCCCTGGACAGGCCCATCTTTACATGCTCCCCCTAGCAGTCCCACACGGTTGTCTAAATTACCATCGTCACAGTTTTGGCAAGTGTGCACTTTAGTTCTAATGTGGTGCCTGCCGCTTTCCTCCGTCACTTGCTCTTGCATCTCAGCAAGGACAGAGGTTCATTGCCAGAGAGTCTCCCCTGCTGTGCTCCTGGTCTCCTCCTTCCATCAGAGCGGGCTGCGAGGGGATGGATATCTACAGCCAAGAAGCCGCAAAGCAACGGCCCCTTTAAGTCTCCATCATCAGAGCTTTATCTCACCACTGTGCGGTGGCGGCTGGTGAAGTCTGAAAGGGGTAAGGCGTAAAATCAAAGCATTTGCGTTTCATTTGTGAGCGACTACGAGTAGGGAAAGGCTAAACCTTCATGCACACGGTCCACACTTTGCAAAAAGATGGGCATGCTACTTTGACTTTTCAGGCCTGGTCTGAAAACAGTACAGCAGACAAAAGTCACGTGTTTAAATAAACAAAAGAGAAGTCGAATAAACAAAATGCTAAATATGGGTTTTATGGCATTTTTATGTCTATCAGCATATCCTTCTTAGGAAAGAAACAGGACAAAACAAGCATTGGCATAGCCAATAGGCCTCGCCTTTGGGACGTTCTAAGTGTTTAGTGAGCGCTATTGGCAATGTTTTTAAGGTATGTTGTAGAGCAATGTGGCTGCTGTGTTCAATACTGTAAAGATTTTGTGCGAGTTGTGCTTCTGGTAGTGACGTACAGGAAAGTGGCATGGTGTGTAGTGGTGAGTTGTGATATGATGTGTGTTTGTGGGATGTATGTGTGTAGTGTGGATGTTGGTGGTATAAGTAACTTTACACTACAAAAAAAAAAAAAATTGTAATGAGATTAATTATGTGCGTACTGTAATGCAGTTAGTGGCTTTTGTAAGGTTTTTAAAAACAAATACATTGTTTTGTTAGTTGTGTGTTCGTTTTCTATATGGTTATGCATAAACTTTATTATAAAGTAATTAGAATCTGAAAAATTAGTGCAAAAAAAGCTCCAAAATAGTTAGAGGGTGTATATTAGTGCCAGTCAGCTGGGACAGAAAACACCTATTATACGGATGGACAAATGTAGAAAGTATCTACTGAATGGAAGTGAATTTATAGAGGCACAGAGAATAGTTAATGTTGAGTAAGGGCTGTAATAAATGTTATTTAAGGTGGCGTTGTAGGCCTCGTTTAGAAGTGGTTGGGCTGGTAGGTTTTGCCTATTATTTTTTAACACACCAAACGTTCGAAGGGTTGGTATCGGTACAGAAAAGTCAATTAGCACTGGCGCCACGTCACTGGTGTCCTGTTTGTGCCTGTGATGGGGTAGGGAACAGCCAGTCGCTTGCCCGGCCAATTAAAAAGCTTGTTATGTTGTGGAAAGTCAATCGCTGCATATTGTTGTGGCAATAAGAGGCACATTGGCGTACTGCGCAGCCAGTCACATGTTAGTGTAGCATCTGTGGAAGGTATGTAGGTTAAGGGCGGAGTCAGTCAGTCTGAAGTTGTGGCCTAATATTCCGGGAGGGTTGGGGTAGAGTGTATCGTATCTAGATGGGGTTTGTAAAAACGAGACGAGTCGAAGGGAAGATGCGGTCTGTGAAAGGGACCCATAAAGGATTAGTGTTGAATTAGTATAGTGAACTTTGAAAGTAATTAAAGTGGTGGATAGGTTAGTCGGTTATTTGGATTCTGAAGGATGGCGGAAGGATAGAAGAGGAAAAAAGGTTTGTATTTTTATAGCGCTTTTTACCCCTGGTGGGGTGTTGAAGCGCCTTTGTTTTTTGTGCAGTAGCACGCTACTCCGGAAACCCATAAAGGATTAGTGGTGAATTAGTACGGTAAAATATGAAAGTAATTTGAGTGGTTGATATTAGTCAGTTATTTGGAGTGAGAAGAATAGCAGAGGGATAGAAGGGGGAGAAAGGCTTGCATTCATATAGCGCTGCTTACCCCTAAAGGGGTGTTGAAGCGCTTTTCTGGCGAGTAGCACGCTACTCCGGAACCCATAAAGGATTATGGTATGCGAAAACTACTTTACACCGAATCCACTGTGCAATTTCATCAGGACAAATATATTTATGGAATAACCAGTACAGAGAAAAAATGATATAGAAATGACTATCAAGGACAACGGTTACAGAGAAATAAATGCCTTTCAAGAGAAACCGCGAGAGAAAAATATCAATCCCATTTTTGCTAACTTCATGACTCTGTAAACGAAACTTCGTTCCTTTTAGAAGAATTCATTCAATCTGTCCTGTGGTAAGATGCGAAAAGAGAAGTGCCGGTGCTCACTGACCCAGAGTCCCTGTGTGTAACCGAGAAGTGCTAGGACTCTAATATTGAAGTGGTGCATCTGTGCTGAGGAGTGCCGACACTCTACCCATGGAGATAAAGACGTGCAGCTACTGAGGACCTGTCTGTGCAGGTCTATAACTCCCTGCTCATGTTCCGAACCATAACCCCAATTCTAAACTGAACCATAACTGGTATCACTTCACTTACCAGAACTCTAACGCACCCTAAACGACCCAGCCCAGTTTTTTGCTCTAGTAATCCTGCCCTTTATCTCTTATAATAGCACAAACCCATCCTTTGATTGCATCTGTAACCACTGTCTTCAAGTAATTCGCCTTCATGTATTTGTTATTTTTCGTAGTAGCAACTTAAAAAACTTCCCACCTGTAAGACCTGTGATTTCCAGGCCCTAAGGGGGTAACGTGACACGAGCGGCTGGGCACCCAAAGGCCTGTGTGTTAAGCGACCATACAACACATGCATCCTCTGAAGCAGTAAACTCACACAATAATGGACGCCACACAATAAGGTGAATGCAAATTAATCAGGTTTTATCTAATCAAAGGAGCACACACGGTGATCCTGGAGGGCAATGTATCTTAGCTTATACACATTCACATTTGCATTACAGTTGCTCATTACCTGTACACTTTAACATGTGCATTACAGCCTCTCAGTACTGTTACCTCCGCAACCCCTGCAGTATGAACTTCCCTAGTGCTGCGGGCCGGGGCCTGCAGGCGTGGCGCTACTGGTGTCTACGAAGAAACAAAGGCACATGAGCATAACTTGCGGTCGTATAATGCCTGCCTAGCACCTTGAGCATAAGCGTTGTGGGTCCAATAAGCGCCTTGCACTTGGGACCTTCACTGGCGAATGGAGCGCTTGTGGATGCAACACATGGGGTCAGCGCTCCTTAGACTTAGAACGCATTGAGGGCTGGTGAATACACAGGAACGATTAGCGCTACTTCAACATAGAACGCATTGAGCACTGTTAAATACAATGGAATAGTCAGCGCTACGGGGTCATAGAACACATTGAGCACTGTTAAATACAATTGATCGATCAGCGCTACTCCAACCTAGAACGCATTGAGCACTGGGAAATACAATGGAGTGATCAGCCTTACTTGGACACAGAACGCATTGAGCACGATTGAGTCCTGCGAACGGCAGTCCCCAGGAGAGGGTAATCCCACGGAGGGGAGACTCACAATTACAGCGGGAAATCCCACAGAGGGGGGAAAGTCACAGTCTCAGCATGCGGTGTCGTTCCCACTTGGCAGGGGGTGCACCGGGCCTTCTCTGGGAGCAGGGGGGGGGGGGCGAGTCTCAGGCCACCACACCTCCCAGCCCCCGGGGGGTTACCTTGGTCTCGTCGCTCGGTTCCGCTCCGGGTCCTCCTTCTGATGCGCGCACCGGCGCGGGACACTCCCGGACACTCGCTCTTCCTTCTGACGCTGCGACGGAAGCGGCGGGGCCCCGGGCTTCTCCGCAGGCTCCGACTTGGCACTGACACTTCCCTGAGGCCTACGGGCCGCGGCGGTGATCGCGTTGCGGGTCCTGGAACCCGCGGGGGTCACAAATTAAGCGGGAGCTCGGCCAGCTCCGCGCTCGACAGCAGATCTGCACAGGGGGGGGGGGGGGGGGTCACAGGTCAGGTCTGGCAGCGCAGGAAACACAGCGCCAGTACCTGGTCGATCCCCAGCAGTCAGGCAATCAGTCGTTTCATGAAGTTACAATATTCAGCTTGGCATGAAGTTTCAGGATGTTACTTCTGCAGTTTCAAAAGTCAGTCTTTGTGGCGCAGATGAAACTGGCGCCCTTGGGGTTCTGTTCCTTGGGGGGTAGGGGATGAGTTGGCAACTAGGTCCTTCCTAGTCAGGCTGGGCAGAGGTTCCCTGGGTCCTCCTACTGCTGGGCAAGATCAGTGGGTTTCACAGGATCCCTCACTCACTTAAGAGGCAGCACCTAAGCCCTGTCACTCTCAGAGGCATAAGTCCCTGGCTAGGCCCTACCGCCTACACTCCTGCGTGGATTCTCCAGCTCTGCTTCACCCCAACTGGCCAACTAACTGGAAAAAGTTCCCTCCCTCACTTATGTAGGTCAGGTGACCTCTAGCCAAGGCGGCAAAAGTAAAAACCACACCTCCCTTCTAGAAGGTTCCAGCACATTCCAGGAGCTTTCCCATTCTACCTATGGGACAAAAAAGGCGGGCTGGTGTTGCAACATTGTTGTGGGGTTCCAGCCAGCTCCTGGCAGCTAGGGTGCTACTATGAAAGACCACTCTGCAGTAGCAGGGGTCTGTGGCAGCCATCTTGGGAGAAGGGAGCACCTGCACCTTAACACTGGTTGGCAATGAAAAGGCGCCCGGAGACCTAAGTCCAACATCAAAAATGAGGGTGGAAAAAATGAGGCACGATCAAAAATAGATGGGGAGACTACCCTAAGGCTGACAGGTCCAACACCACCTAACATGTCTCTTTCACGGTTCCTTTGGAAAGGTGTTTCTTCGTTCATGTTTCTTTCCAAGGTCATGTCATGATATTTCCTGTACATGTGTGTGCCTGTGTGGATCACTGGTCCCCACCAGGGGGCGTGCACCTAGTTATGAGCTGTGGATAGCGTCCTCACGAGGCCCTAGTCTAGGCGCGCGCAGAGGCGATGGGTGCACGCGTTCGGGTAGAGTGAGCTGCCCCGGGCAGAGCATAGATGAAAGTAGCTTTTCCTGCCACAATAACCCAATCTTACAGATGCTGAACAATCACACGCGAGTTCTGCCTTGTACGCGACTGGTCCTTCATATGTATTTCCCTACATTTGAGTACAAGTGCACATGAGTGCACACTTGGCGAATAATATAAAGTGGGAAAGGACCACCCCTGCAGCGTTCAAGGGCGGCGCGAGCAGAATCTGGCCTCACTCGGGCAGCCCCCAGTACAAGCCTTTGTGTTCATCTTCCGGCCTGCCCTGGATAACCGCCTTTGGGACTTCAAAGCGCTGCTTCAAGGGACCCTCCCTTCAGTTAATCACACGCTGGCAATGTCTGTGCTCCAGGGGTGGCAGCAGACCCTACTTTAATGAGACGGAGTAACCTCCAAATGATGTGGCGGCAGGGCGCCCTAGGTGGGGATTGTTAGATCTGGGGGTCTCTAGTTGGCAGAGGTATACACCTTAGGCCAAATAGGGACCCTTGCTTCTAGTCAGGGTACAGGGACACACGGTAGATAACCCCTGCTCACCCTCTAGGTAGCTTGGCTCGAGCAGACAGGCTTATCCCCAAGGCAATGTGTAAGGTATTTGCACGTAGACACCACAATGATTCCCCCCTCCGCACACCACAAACTTAGACCACACAGGTGAGTTATATCAAAAATAATACATCTTTATCTAGTTTCCGCAGTTGAAATCAAGTATCACAGGTTTACACTATATTCGCTTTCTTGGTTGGTCGGGATCGGTGAGACGATAGTCTCTAGTCTCTTGCGTGATTCGATACTCACTGAGAATGAATCAGTTTGTAGGCTCTTGATGTTTAGGCAGCTACGTTGCTCCGGCGGTGTCGTTGAGCTCGTTGTAAAAGCGCTCCTCTGGCTGTTCGGTGCAAGGTTTCCACAACTCCCTCGACGAGCCCCAGTGACTATGTCGACGTCACCGGAGTCCGCCACTCACAGTGCGGCTTCGTAGAGCAGGGAAGTACGACTCTCGATCTGCTTCAGGCCTCCGGGTCGCGGCAAGGCACGTGCCGATGAGCACGTCAGTCTTCTTGATGCGGCAACCGGTGTCAGGCCCGGGTCAGTGCGGCACTCTCCAGCAAGACAGAGAGCAGCCAGCCCACTTCACAGGCAGATGTTGAGAAGCTTGGTAGAACAGTCCCCGGTCCCTGCAGCACACAGCAGCGCAGGGGGGACACAGCGGAGTCTTGAGTTCTTGGCAACCTTTCTATCCCTGGGTTGCGAAACAGGAGGCCCGCTCTTCTCAGGCCCTTGGAGATTCGGTTCAAGACACAGCACACAGCAAAGTCTTGTTTGGTCAAGTGGGTAGGGTCAGCACACAGCAAGACCCCTTCTCCTGCTGTACAACTGAAGCTGAGGAGAACAGGTCAGCCCTTAGAGCACACAGCAAGGCAATCTTCCTTTAGTTCTTCAGCGGTCCGTCTTTCAGCAGAGGTTCCTCTTGATGGTAGAATCTAAAAATCTGTTGTCAGGGGTCCTTTACTTATACCCCTAAAAGTCTTTGAAGTCTTTGTGCAAGTGGGTCCTGAGCTCGGTCTGATCCAGTTCTGGGTGTTGCTGGAGCACTTTGTTTTCCTGGCTTCTACTTTCTTTTCAGAGTGAGGGGCAGAGTCGTCAGCCGCCCAGCAGGAGGTGGAGCCAGCACCGTGGCAGGCAGGCACAGCCCTATTCAATCCCAGGTGCTATCTCCTCCCTCCACTCTCCTTGCAAATGTCACCATTCAGCAGAGGGCTGACTCAGCCAACCTCCCGGGGGATCCCCAGCCCCTGTCACTCTCAAGCCAGACAGTCAATCCACAAGCACGCCCAGGCACACAGAAGGGTCAGACAAGAGAACAGCTACTCTAAAAAGTACTATTCTCCAACTCAGGATTTAAAAACAACCTCTCCTAACAGATGTGTTATTAAATGCTGAGCTCAGGGATATCAAACACTCATGTCTTATCTTGTTCCTATGAGAAGATAGGCGGATAGCCATTGGCACCAGCCTCCCCCATGGTAGCCTATGGAGCAAGATAACCTTGCAGCAGTGAACACACAAAATGGCCGTTGTTCACTACCAGAACATGTTACCTGCACTAGTACATGCTCTACCTTTTACATACACTGCACCCTGCCCAGGGGGGTACCTTGGGCCTTCCATAGGGATGACTGACGTGTATAAAAAGGGAAGGGTTAGGCCCGGTCAGTGTGGACACTGGCCAGGAGGACATGGCAGTCCGGGGACTGCAGGCAGGCCTGCAGTGGCAGGCCTGAGGCACTGTTTTAGAGCTACACAGGTGGGTGGCGCAATCAGCGCTGCAGACCCACTAGTAGCATCTGTCATCACCAGCCCTGGCACACAGTGCACTTTACTAGGGACTTCAGGGTGATACAGATATGCCAATCAGGTATATCCAATCAATATGATATTTTACACAGGGAGCACTTACACTCTGGCACTGATTAGCAGTGGCAGAGTGTCCAAAGCATCTAAACCAGCAAAAACGAAATCCAGCACAGCGTCAAAAATCCAGGTAGCACAGGCAAAGATAGGGGAAAAACCCACGGCAAGGATGTCAGGTCTAACAGGGATTAAATATGTAGTGCTTAAAGCAGTGTTTTCAGCAGCGCTATGTTTGGTTAAGCAGTAGTTGGCTCTATCTGTAGGTCTGGTGTCTGCTGCAGGGACCTCTGACAAGAGACTGTCCAGCTGCTAGCGACGTGTAGTCGTGGCATGCGGTCTCCTATGTGCGGACTGAACATGACATCATAGTGTTCAACCTCCCCTCTTTTAATCACGTGTCTGAAGTTCTGGTACTTGCTGAAGCGTTCTGGGTCTGGAGTGGGGTACTCGGTACTCCGTGGGTTGCGGGTCGCCTCTTGGGGTCTGAGGCCATCAGCTAAGCATAACAGACACAAGGGCATCTAATGATCTTCCACCCCCATCGCTGCAGTTTTCAGCGTATCCGTTTCCCTGGCTCGTTTCACACACGGTAATCGGGGGTCTGGAGACACGTTACCGTAATGGCGATATTAGTGGGCACCTTTAGCTGCCAAAGAATACAAAACCGGGAGTGGAGGGTCCGAGGGAAATTTTAAAACCGGCGTGGATAATGTCCCCAATACGATTAATGACAAAACCTAGTAATCCGCGGGTCTGGCAGGCTTAGGAAAAACACTGAAAATTTAGAACACCAGCAAACGACTCAATCATGCCGAATGAGAATCCTTAAATAAGGACGGAATCCCATCACCCACTGAGGTGGCATGCTTCAACATCTGGGATTTCTCCTCTTGGCTACAACACCTAATGTAGCCAAGGGCTACTATCCCCTCACTGTGAGGGAGGAGCTCAGGGATGTTTTTAGATGCTACTCTTGCATAGGATCTACTACAATCCAACAGATGTAAAGTATTCTGGTATCAGAGTGATGGAGGCAGTGAAAAAAAAAATGAAGTATGTGTTAAAACTAACTACCAAGATAAAAAGGATAAAGTTTAATAGCTAACTCTTGGGGTCAGGATTAAAAACAGTGCATGTGCAGTTTGAAAAAATAACTGCATCTGTCCAAAAGTGGGTCTACATGTTTCGGCCAATGTGACCTCAAAGGTGTCGTGGCCTTCCTCAGGACCAAGATGTTCAATGCTACTGTGTGACAAAGTGATCAAAATAATTAAGTTATTCAAAAGAAAATGTAGTTCGGAACAAATACAACCTACATCACCAGTAGTACTTTTGGTAGGTTAATGATATACTGGTTGCACCCATGGTTCAAGAGTAGGAAGCCTCACCTCGCAACAGCTCAGGACGGGAGGCACCGCTCCAGTTCTTTAATCTCATTCATCTGTGAGAAGAGGTGATGGGGAAAAAACAGGAACCCTGCTGACAAGCAGCAGTTGAGCAATTCCAATCGTAAAAAGTTACTATAGCGAGAATACGCAACCAGTATATCATTAACCTACCATCTCTTTATAGCCCCTCTCACATGTATTTCATTTGTTTTATAGCACCTCTCATACCAGTGTTGGGTGTCGGAGCATTTTACATCATATACACATGCATAGAAAAAAGAGAAAAAGATACATAGAGACAATGAAGCATATGTATGTAAATCAGTGTATAGAAAATTGGCGCGGTCAGTGGAAGCACAAACTCCGGTTTCAGAAAATAACATTCATTAGGGTTGACTTTACTAATAAAAATGTATTTCTACCCAAACAAACCCTTTTTGTGCCTCTCTTGGAACACCTCAACTTCCGTTTACAGACTGACGCTAAGAGAAGAGACCCTCTCAGCTACAAGACCCCGGGACCCCGACCAGCTTTCTGCGACTCCATCTCCAACGATCCCCCTAGCCATAGACTCCCACCACTAAATCCTACTTGGCGACCTCAATTTCCACGTCAGTGACCTCAACAACTCAATCTCCTATGCAGACTACACTCAACTAATCTGCTTGCTCACCAAGGACCCCGCCAAAGCAAAAACCAACTTTTGCAACGCATCAATCAATTTAGCCAAATGGATGAGAGAAAACTGCCTCAAAATCCACTCCGACAAAACAGAAGTACAGATCTCCAGGTAGAAAACATGCATATGGGACCACAGCTTTTGGCCAGCATAACTCGGATTTACACTCACACCGACTGACATTGCACAAAACCTCTGCATCATCCTCAATAGCCAACTGACCATGAAATAACAAGTCAATGCAGTCACCTCCTCTCTCTTCCACACCCTTTGCATGCTATGCAGAATCTTGCGATGGATACCAATCAACAGAAAGATAGTCACGCAGGCCCTCGTCACCACCTGCCTCGACTACAGCAACTCTTTCTATGACAGAATCTCCACCCAGCTCCTCAGATGACTGCAGACCATACAGCACGCTGCAGCCAGACTCATCCTGGACCTTCTCGCTCCTCACCTCAGAAACCTCCACAGGCTCCTCATGCAGAAAAGATGCTAGTTCGAGATCCTCACAGACACGCACACACCTGCAAAGGTCTTCACGACCAAGTACCATCACACATCCACCACCGACTGAACGTCAGTCTGCACCCGAGACACCCAACTCCCCCCGCAGCAGGGGCCACTCCTTCTCCTATATCGCTGCTAAGATCTGGAATGACCTGCCCTCCACCTCCGAAACAGTACCCTCCCTGGTGGACTTGAGAAAGAAACTCCAGACCTGGCTTATCGATGGGAGACATGCCACCCTCAAAGCCCAGATACCCCTAGGGATGATAGTGGTGTGCTTTACAAATTTTGATTGATAGATTTTTGGCAGAACTAGGATAATGAAAGATGGGAGGGGATGTAGCCTTACGGTTAGAGCGGTCGATCTGGAAGCTGGGAAACCGGGTTCAAGTCTCGGCAACAACGCTCAACATCCTGTGATTCTGGGCAAATCACTGAATCTCGTCGTGCCTAAAAAAAAGAATGTGTCCTCATGTAATGAAACTGGTGCTCATGTAAAGCGCTCTGATACCGGACGTCTCAGGTCTAGTTCGCGCTATATAAAACTCCATATAAAAAAAAATTTAAAAAAAAAAAAAGAGACTGGGGGAAAAACATCTCATTTTCTAACAGAGATTAAGATTGTAATTTATGAACTGCAGAGAAAAAAAAGGATCAGTGACAAACGTGGTAAATCACAAGCTATTCATATAAAATTCTGTTCTGTGATCTGCATTGTACACACACTTTGCAGGAGGCATATTAACCCTCTGCGCTACGTTACACGAGTCAACCCTGCCACTAGGCAAAACTCCGATCTCTCTCAAGAAGGTACATTAATCACCAGAGTTATCTTGGCACTTTTATTGTTGCCTGAAAACTGTTGGATATACAACGAAATCTAAGGTGCTTTTAAAACTGCTGCACTCTTACAAAATCGGACCCTAGTAACAAAAGCGCAAACCCCCAAACTATCTCCAACCTGTCCAGCCTCCAGGGTAAGAAACCGGATGCCTGGTACATCCAGCCCGTCCTTGCTTTTTTGCACAGGAAGTCATCCATTAGGATAAAGAGCACAATATTGCATTGCATCATTTCTACAAGAGTCAGTGGAATTTAGTCTTCCACAGATATATTTAGAACACGTGTTGGAAATGTGGTTACTGGTTGAGGGGTTGGAACCCTACTCAAGCAGAAGTCACAATTTCTGTCAGGGTGAAGTCACAAGCAAATCCCAAATTAACCTCTGCCTAACCCTCTGGTAGCTTGGCACAAAAGCAGTGAGGCTGAACTTAGAAGCAACGTGTAAAGAACTTATGTAGCACTTCAAAAAGCAATAAAGTGAAAACACAACACAAGGAAAATCCCACACCAATTTAGAAATACATATTAAAATGTAATAAATTATTTGACACTAAAACAACAAAAATCCAATCTGTAGAATAAGTGATATGCAGTTTTACAAAGTCACAGGTTCAGGCCGACCGCAATGGAGTGCGGGCCAGATACAGGGACAAAGTTGGTCCCACTGAACAAAAGTGCCTTTAGTCCCGGTTGTGGAGCTTTGCAACAACCTGTGTCGAGGATGCATCTTGCAGCAGTGATTCCAAGCAGGTGTAGCGCTGCGATTTAGAGTCTTGTGTAATCGTCGAGGATGCAGTTGATGAGGGGCTTGCAACACGACAGCCTGCATGGGGGATGCATCATACAGTGGCGGTTCCAAAGAAACAGCCTGCTGCAATGCAAGGTCCTGCATCAGAGACGTGTCACGCAGTGCCGGTTACAAAGTGGGGCTGTGAAGAGATGCAATGTGCTGTGTTAGTTCTGCCTGAAAGACCACAGGACAAGAAGAGCACATTCACACACTTCCAAATGTCCAGGACAGGGGTGGCAATCCTTGGCAGGTAAGACTCCCAGCAAGTAGATTCCAGGTTCTGAGTTCAAGGTGGTTGGAGCCTTTTCTGTCTACACAACTCTGATCAGAACGCTTAGCCAACTATCCCTTGGAATCACTCTGGTGGTCCTGGTTTCAAGAAGCAGGTCCAGTCCTTTCACTCAGGCAGCAGAATAGAATAGCAATCCTTCTTGCAGATCAGAACAGCAGTCCGGAGTCTTCCACTGGTCGAGAGATGTGCTTTACAATTGGGTCCAATACTTATACCTGAGCCAGATTTGATGTACGAGAAGGTTCTGGAGGTTTCCACACCCAGAGGTGTTTGGAATTTCCTGCCTCCCTCCCCTGACTGCAGCTTGTCACAAAAGACTAGTATCAATCCCTTTGGGAGTGTGTCAAGGCAGGGCCTTTGTGGTGTGCAAGTGTGGTAGGTGACAATCCCCCTCCACATCAAGTCAGAGAAGGCTCATCCAGCCATTATCTATTGCCCTTTGTGTACTGCTCCCAGACAGTGAGACAAAGACCAACTACCGGCTACACCTAGTCATGTGACCCAGGATACAGGCAGCAGGCACCAAATGGTTAGGACAAGAAAATACCAACTTTCTAAAAGTGCCATTTTCAGAATTGCGACTTAAAATCTGACTTTACCATTTAAGAGGGTTTTAAATTACAATTCCATAGACATCAAACTCGACATGCCGAACCTACTCCCAATTAACAGTTATCATTTATTAAATGTAGTAAGTTAACCCAATGTTATACTATGGGAGAGGCAGGACTTGCAGTAGTGACAAACATTTTCAGAGTTATTCACTACCAGGACATGCAAAAGTTGAAAGTACATGTCCAATTTTTTTAATAAACTGCACCGTACCCTATGGGCTGTTTAGGGTCTGCCCTAGGGGTGACATATGTATTAAAAAGGCAGGTTTAGGTCTGGCAAAAAGGTATATTTTGCCAGGTCGAAATGGCTGTTTATAACTGCGCATACACAGGCTGCAAAGTCAGGCCTGGGACATGCTTAAAAGATGATGGAGTGGCACAATAGGTGCTGCATGCCCACTAGTAGCATTTAATTTACAGGCCTTTGGTACACGTACTATTTACTGAGGATTTACAAGTAAATTAAATGTGCCAATAAGGTGTAAGCCAATGTTACCATGTTTAAAGGAGTGAACACAAGTACTTAACGCACTTTACCACTGCTAACCAGTGCTAGAGTCCTAAGGCCGGCAAAAAGGAGATCAGCAAAAATGAATAAGTCAGGCAAAAGGTTTGGGGGATGGCTACCCTAAGGCTGTCAGGTCTAACAGTATTAATTAGAATGGAGTATATGGTTGCTGGTGGTGTAGGCAAACTATATAATATGAAGGAACGAGTTTTACATGAAAGCTGTCAACTAGCTACGTAACATTGAACGTGATGAGGGCTACAGAAGGTTACCAGAGTCTTGAAGGAGACTTTCATTAGCAAAACACTAAGGGGCCGGTTTCACTTCCAGCCACCCAATTACAATTTAGGCATTCGGAAGTGAAACTGGCTGGCCATTCAAGGAGCCGGTCGGCCAGTCGGAAGCGGCATGTGATCTACATGGGCGGTGTTTTACGCCATCCGGATTACGATGGTTTGGAGTGTTGGCAGCAAATCAGAGTGAAGCTCGTGCCCTGGAGAGTTTGCGAACCCACGGCGCCCACAGATCTAGAAACTTTATTTTTCTAATTTCTCAGGAACTACTGAACAGATTTACACCATTAAAAAAAACAACAACAACAAAAAAAAAGTCTTTCTGAACCAAGGGCTACATTTTTGCCACAATTGGTGTAATTCTGTTCAGCAGTTCAGGCTGTAGCTTTGTCTAAAGTTTCCTATGGAAATTAACATGGGGAAAATGCGTTTTGGGACCCCCTTTTTTCTCTGCCCCCACTTGACGAATCACCCTGAACCTTTCAAGACAGGAGCCGACGGGGACGCCCCCTAAGATTCGTCAATTGGTGCCTAAGTTATTGGGAAAAGAAAAAAACGCTTTTTGAACAGAAACGAGGTCCTAACTAGAATTACCTACCGGCGACCGCCTGTAGGTAATATTTATTTATTTCTACTGGCGGTCGCCAGTAGATAGTTATAGTTAGGACCGTGTTTCCATAGGAAATCTCAAAATTCTATTTTGAATAACTTTGGCGCCAGTTGACGAATCTTTGCGAAATTTTCAAAACTAATGGGGCGGTCCGCTCAGCTCCAACCCTGAAAGTCTCAGGGGGATTTGTCAAGCGGGGGCCGAGAAAAAAGGGGGGTCCCAAAACGCGTTTTCCCCATGCATTTTCCCATAGGACCTTTAGTCGAAGGTACACCCCGAACGGCTGAACAGAATTACTTGAAATTTGGCAGAGAGGTAGTCCTCAGGTCAGGGATGTGCCTTTTGCATATATGGAGTCAATCTGTTCAGTAGTTCCAGCGAAAGTTGCAGTAAAAAGCACATACATATCTAGCCACGCACCGTGCGCGAGCGTAATTCTGATTGGTTGTTACATGTCAGTCAACGTTCGAATCGGTCGAAATCAGGAAGTGTCGTCCGCCATTTTGTTTGTTTTCAGTGCGAGAGTGGAAAAGGAAGGTGGCGAACGTGAAAAGGGGGCAGGGTAGAGAGTTCCTGACCCCCTAGCCTTGGTCAGAGGGTCCCTGAAGAACCCCGAAGGCAGGAAAAAAAAAAAAACTTTTTTTTTTTTTAAATCGCGGGGATGCGCGCACGGTGAAAAACCATTAAAAAAAAATAATTTATACGTAGTTTATTGAAAAATAAATATATAAAAAAAATACATAACTTAGCATTTAAAAAACCATACAAATTCACTGAAAAAACCATAGGTTTCACACACGTTATAGTTAGGTGGATATTTCACTCGTAAAAAACCAATGAAATTCCCCCGTTATAGTTAGTTGAGATAACAATAACTCGCGCGACCGCCACTCTATCACAAGGATGATGTCATCAGTGATGCCACGGACCATGTCATGAGTGATGTAATATGTGACGTCATGAGCAGAGGATTGCGGGCGCGCGAGTTATAGTTCTCAAGTAACTATAACGGGGGAATTTCATTGGTTTTTTACGAGTGAAATATCCACCTAACTATAGCATGTGTGAAACCTATGGTTTTTTAAGTGAATATATAGATACACATACACACATATATACACACACACATGCATACATACACACACACACACACACACACACACACACACACACACACACACACACGATAGAGCGCCACGTTATTCTGAAAGTTTGTAGAGGTGCATCATAATCACTGTTCGTCTGCACCCATATATGTTAAACGACTTATAGTAATGTGCGTCTTAGAAATGTATCACTCAATTATGATTAGAAATGTAACCATGCCTTTTATGAAGAGCAGTGTCGTAGTTCATTGCAAATGTATTTTAGACAACGCATAATGATAGGTTTTCATGTAATGCGATGCATTAGGTTTAAACGTGCACCATATTAAAGGCTGGTCATTCAGTTTGCTTATTCATATATAAAGTGTAATGAAGTTAATGCTTATAATGTGATTTTAGACGAGTGTTTAAACTGTGTAAAGGCCTGATCGCATATACGTTTAAAGAGAAAGGCCTGTTCGTTTCTTATGTTAGCTAAATATTGTAGGCCGAAAATGATTACCCTTGGTAAGGCTTTGGGGTTTCAGGACGATAGAAAATCTCAGAGAAGTGGAAAGTTTCTCCTTCATGTTTCTGTTGCAGGTGCAAGGACACTTAGCTCGTTAGAGAGACTAACCCTTAGTTTTAGGAGTTAGGATGCTACGAGAAGCCAATATGGGAGTATACTGGAATGTTGGGATGATACTTTCGGCAGAGAAGATGCCTGGGACCCAAGGATGAATGAATCGTCGTTGGAAGGGAGACAAGTGTCACTGGAAAATCACTGGGAGAAGACCCGGCTGAAGAGGTGTGCCGGAGGGCTTGTTCTATGTTTTTGGGATTTTGAATAAGGGACAGTGCCCCGAGGGTTGGGCAGTTGAGGCTTAGATGGGAAGCTATAAGGAGCATCTTCGAGCGAGCTCTGACTGAGTGCACTTCTAAGGAAATCCTCACTCCTGACACCTTTTACTCTCTTGCCTGGGAGGGAAAAATGCTACGTAGGGATGTCACCTTAGCGATAGAGTAGGGATAGACTAACTGATTTTCCTTTAGGCTAATGACTTCTAATATAGAGACCGGAGTGATTATCGCTTGCCTGATGTTATTGGAATTGATTCTTCTTCTTATTCTGAGTCAGATGACACTCCTGCATAGACTTTCCTTTGTATTAGTGCCCATTTATTTTCTTCACCTTGTACTGAGGTGCTTGTATGTGCAGTTATTCTGGGTTGTAATAAATTCCTAAAATTTGGGGTCATTGGTCCTTTAAGAGATTAAACTCAATTTATTGATTATGTGCTAAGAAATGAATTCCCTCCCCTCTACACTATTTAGCAGATAAAAAGATCCTGAGAGGATTCTTGGTGATGGTAAGGTAGATAAGAATCCGGCGTGTGTACGTACACCCACACCCACACACACACCCCCCCACACACACCCACACAGTGCACTATGTTCAAGAGCATCGTTTGCCGAGTAATAGTTATTTTATAGTCGCCTGTCCATCACCTGCTGTAGAATACTGGTTGCTGATTTACTGACCACTTAAAATACTTCTGCCCAGTTTAATCTGAAAACTGCCTCAAAATCCACAGGTCCTAAGGATACACAGCACAGGCCAGAGGCGCAACTGGAGCCAAATTTCGGGGGGGGGGCTGAGCAAAAATTTCGGGGGGGGGCTGAACTTTAAGCAATAGGCAGAGTGGAGCTGCAGGGGCTCTTTAGAAGGGGTGAAACGCCAGCGAGGCCCCATTAACATGCAAATGGTCTTTTAAAGACCTGTTAAGTGCTCGGGTGCGGCTGCTTTTTTGCCCGGGAAGGTGTCTCATCCCGGGCTGCCACACACGACGGGGGGGGCTGAAGCCCGGTGAGTCCAATGGGTGTTGCGCGCCTGGCACAGGCACACTGTGCCGTCTCCCCGCTGACGTCTTACGTGAAGCAATGACACCAGAGACTCGTGACGGGGTCTGCTGACAGGGAGGGACGCACGAAGGGCGAGTCACGCAGTACGGAGAGGGCGCCCACGCGGCCCGACCGCGGCAATGGACCCATTCAGAAACTGGCTTTTTGTAAAAGGCAAACATTTTACACATTTTTCGCCTACACACAGCTGAGAACAGGCGCCAAACAAACACTAGCGCTTTGTGTGCACCGATGGCATCTGGGAACATTTCCACTGTGCTGACCTTAGGTTACCGGAGTCCCTCTCCCTGCGCGACTATGGATGTGACGCCAAGCTCACAAAACTTAAAAGCGAAGTATAAAGAAAGACAGGCGGCCACATGAAACTACCACTAAAGGCACTGCATCGGCTGCTAGTGGGGGCAAAGCTCCAGTCCTGGGCCCTCTGCGTTGACCACAAAGGACCAATGCCCCCGCGCTCCTCGCTGGGCACAACAGACGCCCCTGCTCACTGTCTGCACGCACACCGCGTTACCCAGCACACCTGCACACGGCTGCCGCACTGGCAGATCCCAGGAAGTTCCCAGCTCTAAACTACGGAGAGCCTTGAACCCAAACCCGAGAGCGGATTCAAACTGCAGTCGCTTAGCAAAGCAATACAACGGAGGCCTTCAAACCGGTCCACAGGTAGGAAAGGGGTCTCGACTAAGGGACATTGAACAAAGCTCTTCTTCTGGGTTAAGACCGCGCCCCCTCCCCGCCCCAGCAGATGCAGACTTTAATGTTAAAACCTCCACGCAGTGAAACCGCCATAAGGGCCAAGCTGACACTCCACACAACTTCGAAATAAAGCAAGGATTCCACAGTACAAAAGGCGCTTCTCAACGTCATGTTATGAAATGATTGGAAGGAAGAGAATGGTAGACTGAAACGAGGTCAGTACCGGTTCCAGCAGACCGTGTACCCTGCACGTCTTATTTTCCATATTCTCATATAAAACACACACGCCAAACCCGGAGGAGATATTACTCTTAGAGTAAACCTATACGGTTTCTGCTGCTATTAGATCAGGAAATTGTTCCGTCTTTCTAATCGGAAGCAAAAAAAGGAGTGCTCTTCACTGAAATGTATCGTGTCCTCTGGCAAGGCTCTGGGGTTAAACTTTGGATACGAGCATTTAAGATCGAATAGGAGTCTCGACGGCACGTTGCGGCGGGATGGATTCCTCAAGCGTTTTCTTGGAATAGCATTGAAATGTTTGGTGATAATTTTCCCAGGTTTCGAGCGCTGTGCAGAGGTGTTCTACACAACCTACTCCATGCACTCAACACTAAAGTGAGGAATTCATGGGACACGGGCATATCTAGTGGCAACAGTAAAAGTGCCCAATTATGTTTTGCAGACACCCAGGATTATGGGTTCGTTGGCCTCATCCTGGATTACAACAAACAAATGATGGACGGAATGCTGACAATGCATACATTCTCCCCCAGTCAAGAGATCTGGGTTAAATCCATCGTTCTTTTGCCCACTACACCACCCCAGTTCAGACATGGCCATATGCAAATCAGTCTTGACCCTGTGCCTCATGGGAACAGTCCAGCCCGAACTGCCAAGCCATGTCATCCTGGATTACGATAACTGCGATTCTCACGCTATTCCTTGGTCAACGAAGGCAAGACTATAGAGTGCTCGATGGCCACCAAGGACAGCATAAGTGGTGGTAAGACAACGCTATCAGACTAAGGAAGCACTTTGTGAAAGGAAGTGAACTCAGGAGTGTAGCGGCATTGTGAAGGCCAGCATATGCTGGAAGGGTGGTCTTTTCTCGGTTGGGGTTTGGCGGCATGCGTATTTCATGGTGACAGTTACAGTATGTTTCTGGACCTCACCACAAGAAACACTAAACAGACAAAGAATTTAACTGGAAACGGCCTGAAAATGAAAAAATGAACCCCCCCCCCCCCCCCCGTTTGGGGTACTTCTGCTCGACCATGTAGTACATTTGTTAAGACCGCTTTTCTTTTTGTGGGATCCTGCTAGTTCAAGTCCTCCAAATCTATCTCCGTGGGTAGCTCCAGAATTCCAGGAGACAAATGGGTAGCGTTCTGCGGTCCGTCTCTTGCACAGATCACAAGCACATCAATTTACGCATCCACCAGTGGCATAAAGTAAAGTGATTGGGCCCCCTTCAAAATATGAAGAGGGCCCCCGTGTGTACCATAGCTCACAGATATTCATTGAACTTAGGCGAAATGAGGGTCCCGACTGCTTAGGGGCCCCTTGAAGGGTTGAGGGGCAACCTTGAGCTGCAGGGGCTTGCGTTAAACTCTTGCCCCACCACTCAGTGGAACACTGCTCCTTTCGCCTGGAGTGTAATCTCCACCAGAAGCCGAAGCATAAACGCCCTCTACGCCGGAGCCTCGTCCAAGCTCATCAGACTACAGAGAATCCAGAACGCCTCTGCACGCCGGATCCTCGACGTCCCACGCCGCGACCACATCACCCCCACCTGAGGAACCTGCACTGGCTCCCCGTCGACAAATGAATCTCCTTCAAGCTCCTGATCCACGCACACAAGGCACTCCACAAAACCGGCCCAGCCTATCTCAACAGTCTACTCTCCTACGTACCCAACAGGAAACTCCGCTCCGCTGACCACGCCCTGGCCACGGTCCCACGCATCCGGAGAACTACTTCCAGAGGCAGATCCTTCTCCCATCGCGCCGCCAGGACCTGGAACACCCTCCCCCCTCTACCTGCGAAAAACCGAAGACCTGCTGACCTTCAGGAGACAACTCAAGACCTGGCTCTTCGACCAATAGCAGGAGCATCCCCCCCCCGCGCCTTGAAACCCTCACGGGTATGTAGTGCGCTTTACAAATTTCATGATTGATTGAAGCATCTATAGAAGTGACCAGAATCAATGGGCGTCCCCACCCTCCCAGCTGTGGGCGCACAGATAAATGCAAATACTGGCGTGTCAGACTCTAGCGAGTGGGGAGTCATGGTGTGCTTCCCATGTGCCCTCCCCAACATACCCATATATCTTTTAAACCATGTACCATGATTTCTAATCAGCACACCCTACTTGTTCCCAGAAGCCTCAAACCACTTTACTACTTACATCCTCCTTCATTTACCTCCTCCTCGTTCAGTTCTCTACACCATAACCTGGCCTGCTCCCTCGCTTTGCAGAAGGGGCTTAAGACCACTGCCTAAAAGGCTTCAACTAGTAAGACCCCCAAAGATAAAAAATGGCCAAACATGCTTAGAGTCCAATATCCTAGGCTTAGACCCCCTACGCCTTCCAGAGGCTTGCACTACAAAATGTAATGCTTCCTGACCAAGGCAGATGGAAAAACAGGAACAGAATGTGGCCCATTTGACAGTTTTAGCTCTCAAGCAGCAGGCCAGTCCCCACAGCTCCTATGGAAATCAAACACCTACACAAGTAGCAGTCATTGACGTGAACGAAACCCATGAAAGAATGAGATTGACTGACTGCATTGCTCAAAAACTGTACTTGCAAAGAGCCTTCAATCATTGATTGATCTGTGTGCACTTAAACCCTGGCTCTACCAAAGGACTATTTCCTCATTTTTAGCATAGCTGTCTTTTGTGAGCTCCAATGTGATCAATACGGATCGTACCACTGTGCAACTTCCTTTACATTATGGCTTGGATGGTGTGCCTAAGTAGTAACTGATTGCGCACACAGCAAGTGCCGATTGGCAAGTAGCAGAAGGAGCTTCTATAGATCTGGCAGGGGCTTCACACCAGATGTTCAGTCCCACTGGCTGCACTTATCCAGCTTCCTCCCACTGATGGTGGCTCTTCTAGGGAAATCCTCTGCGGAGCTATTCACATCTGCAAACCCAGATGTGTCAGCTTGGTCTGTGCTGGCTAGAGTGTGTTTTTCACTTTTTTCCACTTTAACATAGTTGAACTGCATGGTTTCTTCTGTGGATATTTCTTGGCTCCTTTATTCCAATCCGGTAATCTGCTGCAGCAATTTGTGGTAATGGTATAATGTCCAAACCTGGTAATGGTAAATTACGAGTGGGCTTCCCAAGATCACAGGACTCTCCTACCACTTTTAATCACTCCTCCACTATGCAATCTTTGATCACAGATGACTGGAGAGGTTAAGGAGGTCTTCATATGGATTTCTAGATTTGGCCCATTGGGGAGTGCTCCTCACACCCTTTCCTTGAATATATCCCACCTGCTCCCTTCCTTTAAACACATTCCTTCCACAGAATTTGGGAATTACACCTGCACTGGTGGAATGTGCATTAACACTTCCGGTTAACCCCTACTCCCACGCTCCACTCATACACATACTACTGTGCTGTCAAAGGTTTATCCTTTGTTCCGCTTTCACCTGTTCTGGGTGGACTCCGCGAACCCTCTACACAGCTGTCTGATTATTCTGTAGCTCCATTTCTTGGCCTGAATGATCTTCCTTCTCTCAGTTTGTTCCTGTTCACCCTAACCCTATTAAGTTCTATCTTTACCACCTTGACAAACCAGATAAGTACTAAGAGTCACCTTGTCTAGGGACTTTTCTGCCATACCAGCCTGAAAGAACCACTGAACCACGAGCAATCATCTGAAATTAACAGATTACAACTCAGCCATTTAATAAAAACACAATTCTAACTGATTTGAAACCCTCAAACCACTTCAACGATCCACTTCCCCCTCAACATCTTCAACAAGATTAAAATATTGTTACACCCGCTTTGGACTAAGATTGTAAAATCTGGGCAGGCCACCACTATCCTAAAAAAACACTGGCCAATCCAGCCGACCTGAACAACTTCCGCCCCATTTGCAACATTCCTCCTCTGGCGAAGCTTCTTGAAAAATGTGTTCACGTCCAACTCTATAACCACACTGAGCAATTTGGTCTTTTTGACTGATTCCAATCTAGCTTCTGCTCCCAAAATTGGCGGTTATGCAAGCACCTCAAACGTAACTCTAAAAACGGAATTCCTCCCAATTGCCCCACCCAGTCAGTCAACCACTATCAATGAATAGATGAAGCAATTTACAGCATTCAATTGCCCTCCACAAATCAATTCAGCAAGATCATTGGACAGAACTCAAAAAAGTCATATGCCGAAGCACATTAGTGCTGCCAGTGAAGAAGTAAACCTCCCAATGAACATATTAAGATAATTAAAACCATTTCTCTCTCGGAACGACTTCAAGTCTGCTGTACAAGCCCTAGTGATTCCCAGATTGAACTACAGGTGTGCTACCCTCTCCGGCCTGCCCAGATCCACAACAGCCCCATTAAGGGTCTCTTAACTCTGCTGCAAGACAGATCAAAAAGGAACAACCCCATCACACCCGACTTGAAATCCCTCAACTGGCTCCCCTATGAAACAAAAATTCAACTGAAAATTGCATGCGTGCCTCACAAAGCTCTGCACTTCAATACCCCAAGATATCACGCCAAGAAGATTGAACTTTCTGGAGGCTCAAGATCCTCTAGAAGCTCCAGCACCCTACTGCTAAAACCAGAGATTCTTAACAAAGAAAGCCTACAATAGAGCTTTCTCTGGCATTGCCCCAAGAATTGTGAACTTTCTCCCCCCTGAAATAAGGATCCCTTCAATGGCATCTTTCAAGAAAGAAGTCTGACTTTTATGAACACAATTCTACCATAGACCTTAAGAATTCCTTTTTAGGAGTATACTAGAATTCAGCAACCGCCCACATGAATAGTTCACTTATGCTACCGTATTTGTCACTGTGGATTTCTCCGTTCCAAGCACAGGTGACATCATCTAGGATGTTGCCTGATCCTGTTCAGTTCCAGACTAAATCACTGTTATTCATGCTCGCTTGGCATGCCTTTGTCTATTTACCGCCATGCAAGAATTACCTAAACTCCCCCTCTCAATCTTGGCTTCCTCTCCACTAACAGTCACAATCCTTCGGAAACTCTGCAGCCTAAATCACTAGGGCAACAGCTTAAGCAGACGACTATCGCTGGACACTGAATACATCACTGGCCTGATAGGGAACCAACAACTGCACCTCTCGGCTCACATCACCAGTCAACATCTCAGTATACCTGGCAGAGCAGTTATAGTCTAGATCGACTGGCAGTGAAACAATCACTTTAGATGCCCTCAAAGCGCAAACATTTGTGGACTTGTTGACCAGAGGAATCCCAGAGACCAACCATTTCACCCGGAAACAGTTGAACTTTAGCTCTCTTCTACACTGCCTTTCCAGCACCCTTATCAGTGAAAACCCCTTACGCCAGAAAATGATCCATGAACGACTTACCATCTGACTACAAAGCATCATAAACCCCCTGTTTTTTTTTTAAGGAGAATCACATGAACCTGACTGGAAGACACTGCCTCGAAGATTCCTCAGAATGCCATTTGTAAGGGGTTACCCAACCTTACTCAAAAAATGGTTGTAGGTCATACCAGTGGTCCACAAAAATACTTTACAGAATGCTAGCATCAAAGCCCGAATATGCCTCCTTTTCCCACTTTCCCTCACCCCGCATGTTGTTAAAACGCGGTCATTATAACAACCGCATTGTAACAACACAATACCATTACCCCGCAAGTCGTTACAACGACTTGCGGAGGGGGGCGCTGGATGTTGGGATAATATAGTTTACTATTCCAACTCAGTCTGTGCGGACAGTAGGGAAGGTGTTGGATTTTTAAATCCAACACCTTCTCCCACCCTCCGCAAGTCGTAACGACTTGCGGGGTAATGGTATTGCGCTGTTACAATGCGGTCGTTGTAACGACCGCATTGCGACAACATGCGGGTGACTGATGGTTACCTCAAAGTCCACACTACACTGCAGAGCAAGTCCTTCCCTGTATGGTCATTAACTCCGCCTTCTCTCTTTCCTGCTCCACCTCCACAAATGATTCTGGATTAGATTCCAGACAGAATGTGCACATTTGGGCATGCAATGAGAAGGAGTGTTCTCACTTCCCTATTCGATGAGCTGGAACCACATCACACTGGGTCACTCATCTCTAAACCTGAAGCACTGACCGTCACCATTAAAAACACTGGAAAAACACTGGAAAAACACCCTCTGCAGGACGTATTCTTTAATATTTTTGATTGAGAGTGCAAACAGTACGTTCACAGCATGTGGAATATCAGTCTTGGAAGTATGAAAATGATTAAAAACCGTAAGAGCATTCAGATCTATCATTAAACTCATACATCATCTAAATCATCGAAGAAAAAACGTAGTAAAATTAATTAAGTCATTAAACAACCAGCTGTCCACATAAGCAAAGTATACCACAGTCTCTACAGTTGCTCAGTATTCTCTCTTAAACCCCCCCCCCCCCGCCACATAGGTATTTCACCATAAATCCTCTAACCTCAGCTATCTGGCGTTCTAGTTCATACGCGGTCATAACCTCTTTCCACAACTCATCAAATTTTTGCAGAAAAGCAGATTTCCAGTTTCTTTGCAGGACGTATTATTGGGGTTTAAATAGTCCCCAACGAACCAACCTCAGCGACCAGAAGCCCCCCTACAACTTGGAGCGATCTTCACCAGGACTGTAACTTAAACCACAAGAACTTCTTTCAGTAGCCAGGCCATTCGCTCGGATGCCTCATCCAAAGCTCCAAAATTATGGAGCCCAAAACGCCAACCATTCAACACACTGTCCATAAAAAAACTGAACTAATAAATCCATCTTTATGATCAGATCAACTGACCCACGCGCCTACTGCATGCATTCAATGACATCCTCCAAGTGTCACCTGCTATATTCTTAGCACCACCAATTATTATCCAATACCTTTCTGGAAAGCACTAAAAACTTCTCCATGAACAGATCACAGCCAGAAAGAGGAGCGGGCTCACATGCATTGCAAAATCTTCAATTCTCAGGACACTACGTTCTATCTCTTATCAGAGTGCTGAAATGTAAGGAAATGTTTGAGAATTACTTTAAATAAAAGGGGACTAGGCTGAGCCATTGCATAAATGTAGATGTGTACGCGGATGCTATTTGGCAGATTTTCTTAACAATATATTTTCTTGTCTGAAAGAAAACGAGATTTAAAAAAAAAAAAGTTATTTCCCTGTGGATCTTTTCTTAATATACAGAGGTTCATGTCTAAACTGTCCAAAAGCCACAAGTTGCACTCACTTTCACACTCTAGTACTGCGCGGTCACACGCCTGCACTGTTTTGGACTTGTGATCAGAAGTGTCACTTCAGTGGTCAATGCTTTCTGTCCTAGCTTTCCAAACTCTGGCACATGTGGGTGTTTCAGCCCAGTGTGTGTGATCCTCGTTTCCTGACAGGTAGTAAATGAAAAGTAATTAAAGGAACAGCATACTGGCACCATCATCATAGAAAAGATATAATACTGGGTATGCCCAGACATTGATCCCATGCTCACTGTGCCACTGGAACCAAGCTACACCCGGACTGACTAGCATCAATCAGGGTAAAACCGGTCTTGGGTTGCTTGTGTTCCCATTCAGGGAGGACCTGACCTGGCAGTTCAAGCCGGACTGATCCTATTGGAGCAGGGTCAAGATTGATTTACACGTTGGTAGGTCCAAACTGAGGCAGCATGGTTGGCAAAAGAAATATAGGTTGGAATGCTACCCCGAGCAATTGACAGTGGTTAGACTGACTGCAAGCATCCTTCTGTCACCTTGTGTGTGAGAGCCATAATACTCTTGTGAGGATTGCGAAAGATCCTAATATGTGTACAATTCCACCCATCTCACGTCAAGAGCGTTTGAAGTGGAACATTAAAGACATCGAGTACCCGACTGCATGGTGAGGCTAGCAAGCTGTGATAAATAAAAAGCAAATGCTAACATGCCTTGGAATGCCTTGCCAGATTGTAAAAGGTTTTAAATGGGACTTAAAAAAAATAAAAAAAAACACACAAAGTTAGCACCCTTAAAGTATGAACAATTGCCAAAGCCTTAAAAAGTCCAGAAGAAGGTTCCCAGTGTTTTTCAGAACAGAACTTGGCTTTATATCACACACCTTCGCTAAATTCAGCAGTATCTGACCGGGTACACAGAACACTACAACTATCAGAACACTTTGCAAGGTTAGAAAATATGTCAAATTAAGGACCAATACCATTAGGTCTTGAAGTATCATACCAGATTTCAAAATGCTTCCAGGAAGAGACTGGGTTGGTTTTCAGGTAAACAAAGACATACAATTCCATGCCTAACATTTTGGAAGTCAATACGCTTTTTGTTTGGATTCTTTGAATATAGTGCGGGCTATATCTTTTTTGGATGTCAATTTACTGGACCATAAAGCATAGGTCAATAGGTAGGTGAGGAGTCATTTGGCATTGGTTTTGTGTTCTTCAAATGACAGAGCAAACGGATGGCGCAAGCAGCGGGTGGCAGGCGTCTCACACGGCACAGGGAGTAAAGAGTTGGACCCTAGAAGACATGAAGGAAACACGGTGATGTCTGCTAAAGTACACCTTCAAAGCTCCAAATATGAAGTCACAATGAAAACACCATGAAATTAAGTAATTACTCAACAAGGACTTGGAAGTTATTGGACCTTTTCTCAACTTTAAAAAACCAAATTAAAAAAAATCCCCAAACTGGCGATGCTGAAGCACGGATTCCAGGTGGTACTCCGCTGCCTTTTGCTAGGTCTGCAGAGTACTGTAACATTCACAAGTACGTGGTTGTTTACTAAGCAGGTCATTAGAATGGACAGCAATGGCACTAACCAGGTTACTTTTTTTTTTACTATTCTGCAATATGGAACGACGCATTGATTGTGCGGCCAATGTTCTCCACCGATCTCATCCACTGAATGGTGTCATCGCCTAACAGACAAAAACATTCAGAATGCTTCTTGTTTGAGTGTTAATGATTCAAGACTGGGTTAAGAGAACTGTGCTTTTCTCGTCAATAGATGGCCCCTTTAATAATGAGGGAAGAGTAGAAAAGGGTTAGCTTCGATGGGAATCCAATAGCTTAGAATGTTGGTTGTTGACCTCTTGGCTTCTACGGACCAACATTTAATCACATGAAGCCTGAGACCCCAGCCCAGGAAGCTTCTACGACTCAAAATGACATACAAAAATACACAGAATCAGCTATACAGAGAACAAATACTCACATTATGAAACTTGGTTTAACTCACAAACAGCAAAACATACAAAAAAGTGCGAAATTGTAATGGAAAAGTTAGTTGTTTTTTTTTTTACCATTTTTATTTCTAAAATCTAAAGCTTTATGCTGGACTCTATCATACTGCTTTGTCTCGTTTCGTTCCTAATGCATGCTCTCTTTTTCGGTGCATACCAGTGCTTCACTTGAGGCCACCTGTCTTTTCTTTACTTGTACTTCTACGCCAGCGTCGGATTGGTAAATCGGGCTCTCTGCCAATGCCAGAGGGGCCGGTATCCGAATTTCAGCTGTGGGCTGCTTTTTTGGGCAGGCAGGTAGTGGGGGAGCGATATGGGCTGCGTTCAGATGTTATCAGCGGCCCAGTGGGTACCTGAGTGGCCTTTCTGGAGGCAGATGGACATCCATTTCCTCCCTTTTATCAAGGGACAGAGGTGTCACTTCCTTTCGCTCGCTGGGCCGGCCCATTAAAATATGCAAATTGAGCGGGGGCAGGGGTCTGAACAAACGTGGCCTCACTTGTTTTCAGGTGTGTTTCACCAGTGTAAACTAATCCGTGCATTCCTCCCCTCCCCACCCACCCCCCCCCCCCCCCAAACCCTCTCCCTCCCCGGGGCTGTGTTTTGCGAAAAGGCAATATGCAAATGTGGGTTTCTGGACGATTTTTAATCCCATTCCAACCCTGTAGACCACCGCTAATCAAGATAAGGATACCAATGCCATTTTTGGCCTACAATTTTAAATTCTTGCATTGTTTTAAAATTCAGAACTCAATTTTGCTTTTTTTTGTACATGCACATTATTCATATTCGAATATTATGGACCCCAGGTTAAGAACCGCTGTCTTACAGTGCAGGTTGGTCCTGGGAAAGGGCTTGACTGCATCAAAGGTGGCCCATTGCTAGTAGGTCGCGTGACATTTATGGTTTCCCCAAGGGCAATAAATTGTGTTTTTATTGGGCATAGTTTACAAGTCTTAATGGACTCTCCCACTGAAACAACCTGGCACAGGTGAGCCCTACAAAACTGCAGACGCAAGTGCAGTCAAGCATATAACCAACAAAATCCACCCCAATCAGTGTTTTTATCTAAGAGGCTAATGCACAGGAACATTAGAGGCCAGGCATTACCACCTCATTTAACACAACTCCTACTTATGCTACCAGCCGCCTGCTTACAAGTGCCTGGAAGCACAAAATAGTGAGTGGGCACTTTCGACTCGAGGCCGCAACACTGGTACTGTGTTTGCTCAAAAGCAATCCTTTTATCATGTTTAAAGGAATGTATTGTGGGCGTTTATTACCAATCTTTAATTTAGTGCCAATAAACATCCTTTCTCTGCTAACGACCAACCACCCTCCACCCAGTGGCGTAACTAAATTTGAGGGGGGCCCCCCCTGCAGGGTACGTGGAGGGGGCACCCCCTCCGAACTTAATCTGGAGCTCTCCAACTGAAGTGTGGTGCTGAGGGGGCCCCCTGGAGGTTGGGTCCCCCCCCCCCCCGCACCACGGGAGATGCCGGGCCTGTGTTACGCCCCTGCCTCCACCCCACGCCCCCCAACTAAAATTATTTCCTTTTAGTATAAAAATAAAAGTGCTGGTCGTGCGCACTATTTTATCAAAAACAATAAATCGGCTACGGCTGGAAATTTGTGAATTAAGGACCACCTTTCCTTTCGTTGTCCACCGAAAACCGTGTCTTCTGTTATTTCTGTGCGTGTTTGTGTGTCTTTTCGTGTTGTGCTGTCAGACCTCGGTTTCCTTCTCTTTTCGCTCTAGCACCCGATGTCTCTGGGAGTAAAACTTCTTTGTAACTTAAATAAAAAAAAAATATTAGGGTATTTGAGCATTTCATCCGTACTCCCTCAATCATTTTCGCTCTAGCATTGCATCGAAAGTTGCTTCATTGCCACATTAGAAGCTCGGATATTGTGTTGAATTCCTTCTTGAGCTTTTGATTTTTTTCAAGTTGAACATTCATAATTGTGTTTCCAAAATCACTCAACTGCATATTCACGGTGTGTCCCGTTTGTCTGAAAGAAGTCTCTTTCCTCGGAAGCTTACCTTAAACCGAGCAGTTTGGCACCGAGGCAAGCATCGTGCACACCTCGTGCTCCGCTTGCGCATGCTCGGAGCTGGTGACCTTTCTTGGTTCTCACATTTTGCTCAACAGGGTCAGGCACACCTTGGAGATGCATAGCTTGTCTGCTGCTGAAAGCCATCATTTCTTGATAAAGGTTCGAACCTCCCATCCTTTGTCTTAGTTTTCAACTTAGTAGGCAAGATCTGGTCTAGGCAGAAAAAATATCTATGTTTACCACACCCATATCACTTCTACCTGTTGTTGAGGGGCAAGAGCTAAAGTAATTGTTGAAAAATACCTGGAGAGCGAACGGTTTTTAGCTGCATGCCGTGAGAAACGTAGGAGGAGGTCAGGCAAAGGCTTGAATGCGACAGAACAGGCTCTACCAAGAAGGTTCCTACTAGGCTTTGAGAGAATCATCTACGTACACCACAGCTAGAAATCAGGTGTATAATTTTGATTCATCACTTGTTACCATCTCCCTACTTCAATCACCTCCTCAGAGCATCCCACCACCTGGGTGTCTGCACTAAGAAGCGGACACAAGCAAGGGTACCGCTTGTTGGCACCTGCAAGGGTCAAGAAGGGCCTTGACCTGCGACGTCTATTCCTCTGCAACTTACAATGGTGTATGGTTTTGGAACATGAAAAACACGGACATCAACCTCTTCTCCTCACGAGCTTTGAATATATTTCCGTCTCCCTGTTGACAATTCCAATCACACCATGAATGTCTTGCTTGATAATCGAGCATCCCTCAAACAGCAAAGGATCTGACAGAAACGCCTGCCCCTCTGCTTAATCGCGATATCTCGGTCATACCTTTTACCCGGGATTTGGAAAGGGTTGCAGCACATACAATGCCTCACTCTCAAAACTGCAGGCAATGCTGTATTATTCCTTCAAATGGGCAACGCTTACTTCCTCGTACTCCTAGATCTTTCCACCACATTCAATACGGTCAGCCACTCCATGCTGATCAACAACCTCGAATGCAAAATGGGCATTGAGGAAAAGTTCTCAAATAGTTCGCTTCCTACCTATCCACCTGGTCAGCAGTGATGAAAATGGAGAACGCTCTCTAGTTTCGTTAGCTTCTAACAAGGTGTCCCAGAAGACTATTTTGTCCCACACTTTAAGGAGGTCATCGTTAAAAACTCTATCCTGTACTACCAATTCTCTGATGATACTGTATTTTAAGATCTCTTCTCTCATTAACGTCCTCTTCAAGACCCGTCAAGCCTGGATGTTCTTCTACTTGAAACTTAACCCACATAAGACAGAATTTCTGGTCATCACACCCAAGAGCTCTAACCTTCCTGTGCAAACTTGGATTGACTCCCCCCACTTGAACTGCCACATCACCATTGTGGATTATGCTAAATTTCCGGATGTTGTTCAGTATATCAGACTTCATCTTCAGTTCGAAATAAATTCGAAGGCAGGGAGCCCCCAGTAACATCTCGGCTGACTCTGGAACATTAGTTAATTCTTGAGCATAAGCTGAAGCCTCCAGTTCAAGTCCTCGTCTCTCAAGGCTCGACTACTGTCACTCACTTTTTACTGATTTATAAGAGCTCACCTCACTCCTCTCAGAGCAGTGCTGAATGCTGCAGCTCGATTGGTTCCCCAGCTGCAGTACGTTTACTCATATTTCTCCCATGCTTTTAACACTACAGTAGCTCCCCACTGAAGCTAGAACTCTGTTCAAAACAGTCTGTCTCTCCCACAGAGCCCTGCAAACAGGAACACCCCCTTATCTGGCAGGAAGTTGAATCTTTCTGGTGGTCATCTTCCTCTCTGGAGTGCAAACTCCTTGCTTCCTTGAGCTGCCGGCCTTCAAAAAGAGAAACATTTCTCAGTTGTTCTCTGGCACCACAAAACGACTTAGGAACTCTGGTTTCAAAGAGATTTCCATGCTGTGGCTTAATTATTGTAGGGACCTCTCCCTGAATCCTTCGATCACTTGCTTACTGGTAATGCCTCATCAGTGGACTAGGTCTGAGATCCTCGAAGAAAGCTTTGTTCACTGTACGCAGGTTTCGTTTAACTTTGCCTACCTGGGTCCAAAACTGTGGAACTCTTTACCATTCGCTCTTAGAAACCAAGGACCATATGTATGAATGTATTTTCCCATAGACACAGAATGGGTATATGGCCCCAAGTCTTTTTTCACTTTTCGCAAAAATCTTAAGACATGGTTATTCTAGGTGAGTGTTCTGGGATATTCGATCTGTGCTTGCCTTGGGCCGGGAACCCTTCGCGGTAATTGTGCGCATTATAAGTCGATAATGAGATTTACTGCCTGATGGATCAACTATTTTCTCTGGATTACTTTTATTTAGGTTAGGTTCACATTGTTAAGCACTCCAACGCCTTGGGGCCATGTTAGTGCATAAATAAAATATAATTTAGTAACACTGCTATTAAATATCCCACCAAATTTGCCTTTTATTGACACGCAATTTGGTTCCAGACCTCAATTCCAGTGGCCCTGACTACATCATGAGGAAGTAACAGTCCACAAACCAGGGGGCGTGGCCTGGTGCTCGGCAAGATGGCTGCATTGTGATGTAGCTCTGCCGGCCGCCGAACGAGATCCTGAATATATCCTTCCCCTACCGACCCAACTGGTGCCCAAATCCAGACCGATGAGATGGCTGTGATAGTTACCTTTCTGGGAGGTGTAGCTGCGGTCGCGCTGCGCCTACCGTGTGGAGATTGGCGGCGGTGTCGAAGGGCTGGCGTGGCTGTAAATGGCGGAGTGCTGGGCGCTGGAAATCTGATTGCCGCCTTCCTGGAGCTGCACGACCTTCGCCGCTGGCTGGTTGGGGTACTTCAGCGTGGACTTCGCCTCCCGCTGTGGCGCCGCTTCGCTGGCGGTGCGGGCGTGCGGGACGGTGTCGAAGGACAGAGGTGAGAGAGGCCCTGCGCTCGGAGCTCGGGGGAAATGGCTCACGCAAGCGCCCGGCTTCGGGAGGCAGTGGAGGCCACGTGAGCGGACTGAGACCGTGCGAGTGGCGGGCGGTTTCTCTTGCCACTGTGCTGCTCCGCGGGGGAGCCCCCCCCCCCCCCCCTCCCGGACTGCCACCGGTCGAGGCGCTCCCACGGGAGAATCAGGCCCACAGCTCAGGAGCCGGCGGATAGTATGTGGACACGGAGTGGTGGGGGATAAACCGGCACACACTTTCCACAGCAGAGGCCTGAGGACCCGAGTGGCACTGGAGTGCTGCGGGTCCGGACGCGTGTGCCCCCCCCCCCCCGCCTCTCAAATGTACTGTAGCGACGTGGGGTTGCCTCTGGACAGCCCCCGGTGCTGCCTGGGGGTTCGTGCCTGAAGCGAATTGTGGACTAGTGAGGCGACTGATTATCTCTTGGTGTCCCCCCCCCCCCTCCTCCTCCTCCTTTTCTCTTCTGCGCTGTCCTTTTGGGACTCTGCCACTAATATTTGCTGGGGGACCACACTTTGGACGAGCTGCAGTGGGAGTGTGGGGGTGCTGCCTTATCAGAGAGTAAGAGCTGTGGCTGGCGGAGGAGAGCGCCATGGGCAAGCCGGACAAGACTCAACCATGGCTCATGTTTGAGCTTCGAAAGGGTGGTAAATCGGCCCAGAATACGGCCTCTGATTCGGAGCTGGAGTCATCGTCGCAGGCTCCCACGGCACTTGAGAAGTCGCTCGCTGCGATTCATGAGAGTCTTCAAGCAATAGACGGCAAGATTGAGGCCCTCAATGGCAGAATGGATCATTTCTCAGCGAAACTGGACAAACAGGCGACGCGCCTCGGAAAGGCGGAACAGCGTATCTCCGACATTGAAGATGGGTTGCAACAAGTTGCTGCGAAGACGGATATTACAAAAATCCTAGCTGTTATTCAAGCAAAGAATGAGGACATTGAAGCGCGCTCGAGGCGTATAATGTCCGCGTGTTGGGCCTTCCGGAATCTACCAATGTGGGGCGCCTGGAGGATTACATGGAGGGGTTATTTCGTGAAGTCTGTGGTGCCGACAATTTGTCTACCCTCTTTGCTGTTGAGCGCGCCCATCAGGCACTGGTGGCGCGTCCAATCTCCTGGAGCTCCTCCAAGGCCAATAATTGCCAGGCTACTAAATTTTAGGGACCGGGACACTATCCTGCGTACAACGCGCCAAAACGGCACAACGATTTACCAGAATAATACATTATCCTTCTACCCGGATTTCACTGCGAATGTGCAAGCAGCCCGGAAGGAATTTCAAAACGTTAAGAAGGTGCTGCTCAAAGAACGGATTCCCTATGCGATGCTTTATCCAGCCCGGCTGCGCATTGGGGAGGTCGCCACCGGCAAGATCTTCACAAACCCCAAGCACGCGATGGAGCACGCCAGATCCCTGAGGCGCCACCAAAAATAATGGGACCGCACGTCGGACATTGATGAATGAACAGTAAGAGGGGCTCTGCCCCCGCACAAGGATCGGGGTTGTGTATGTGACAGTGGGGATGGTGCAGATTGGTTGCACCATTCGACTGGTCTATCACGGCTTGGATGTTACCCCTGTCCATGATATTTTGCGGTGGCTTGAGGTGGGAGGGTGCGAGGGAGACTGGCTTTGGGTGTACAGCACAAGGGGCCTCCCATACCAGTGGCGAGCTGTTTGAGTTTCTGTGTGCTGTTTGGCCTGGTGTGTACCTTTGGGAGGTGGCAAGAGTTTGTTTTATTGTGTCGTCATATATGATCTTGGGCAGCATGACAGTTTGGTTGAGGTGGAGGAATGTATTTGTGTTTCGGTGGCCCCCTCCCTACTAGACCTGGGAGTGGATTTTGCCGCTACGCCCCCCCCAATGGGTATCCCCCACCTGAGACGCCACGGCTTGTTGTTGCTGGGGTGGGAGTTTCCTGAGGTGGGGGGGGAGGGAGGGATTGTTCCAAGGTTTTCAGTCAACGACACAGCGATTGGGTGTACACTAACATGTTAACTGCATATGGTTGTGTGTGTATGCGGGTTGTCATAGGGCGCTATATGTGCTGCTTCGTTTATTGCATCAGATGAAGGGAGTATCTTACAAATGTATAACTTGGAATGTCCGGGGATTGAATACACCAAAAAAGACCAGACAAGTGTTGGCGCACCTGGACAGACATGGAGTGCAAATTGCTCTGTTGCAGGAGAGGCACCTACATAGGCACACTGAGGGCGCTGTGGCGCGCAGATAAGCGGCCTACCGACTCGCTTCATCATACTCCACGTATGAGAGGGGGGTACTTATCCTCACTAAGAAGGGAGTGTTTACGCCTGTGAAGCACTGCGTGGATGGGGAGGGCCACTGGGCCATGGTACAGGGCAAGCTGGGGGAAGGTATTGGTGACAATAGTCAACACATATGGCCCGGTAGTGGTTGATACGACACCTTTCTTGCAAATGTTTGATGTGTTGCGCACTTGGCCAGAGGCAGCACTTCTCGGGGGGTGGGGGGGGGGGGGGGACCTCAATACACACCTTGACCCACGCGTAGATAAATCTAACCAGATTGGGGCTCGCATGGTTAAAGTGGCACAATGCATACGGGATGTCATAATTGAAATGGGACTGGTGGACGCCTGGCGCCTGAGACATATAGACGTCTTGGAAGGTACGCACATAACCCCAGCGTTTAACAGCTGGTCCAGACTAGACTATTGGTTACTCAGCGGGAGGCTAATGGCTGGGTGGAAGACATCCGCGTGCTTCCGCGGACTGTCCGACCACAACCCTGTGTTATTGGATATGGTTGTGCCGGCAAACCCGCACCAACCATTCACATGGAGTTTTAGAGCGGATGCACTTTCGGACCCGCTGTATGCCGAGACTATTAGGGCTGCCATTACACAGTATTTTGAGAAAAATGAAGGTTCGGTCAATAGCCAGACTATCCTATGGGATGCCTTTAAGGCGACGATCCAAGGGATATGCATATGAACTTCAGCGGGAATCCTCAAAGATATTAGGGGCCAATTGAGCAAGCTCGAACAGCAACTAGGTGTTCTGGAAACTCAGTACAATAATATACAATCCTATGAGACGTTGGCTCACATACATGAACACCTTGGGGAATACAACTCCTTGGCGGACACGGAACTGAAATATGTGTCCAAGAGACATATAGCCAGGGCTTATGGTGAGGGGGGCAGGCCGGGCAGAGTGCGGATTAATAAAATAGCGGATAGGTCTGACAAACCCCAGATTGACCATATAACAGATGACGATGGGGTGGATCACTGTTCACACAGTGCCATAGTGGAGCATTTTCGCAGTTTCCACGCCTCTCTGTATACCTCCCAAGGGGGCATGAGTGATGACGCGATGACGGCTTATTTGGAGGACACTGCCTGTGCATGGCTCTCCGATGACCACAGGAAATATTTAAGTTTACCCACTGAAGAGAGTTATGTCAGGGAGGCCATTTTTCCATGCCCAATAATAAGGCTGGGCCTGACTGTGGAATTTTATAAGGCCTACGCGGATCTCCTTATCCCACACGTGCTGGATGTCAAAGTCAATATGCTGAGGCTCATGACTCCAGTAGGCTGCCTCCTTCGATGAGGCAAGCGTTAATTATAACATTGCTAAAGAAAGACAAAACCCCGTCGCGGTGCGATTCATATCGCCCATGGTCACTGATAAACTTAGATGCCAAAATATTGGCAAAAATTATGGCCACCAAGCTGCAACCTCTGATGCCGCTTCTCGTGCTCCAGGACCAAGCTGGGTTTATAACGGGTCGCTCTACTTCCCTCAATCTGCGCACCATGTTTGCAATGTTCCATGTGCTCAATCCTGATCTGTCGGCCGTCGCAGTGTTATTAGACGCTGCAAAAGCCTTTGACTCTATAGAATGGAAATACATGTTACATATCCTGAATAGAATGGGGTTTCCTCCAGTTTTCATTCGTGGGATACAGATCCTCTACACGGACATTTCTGCAAGGGTCAGGGTGGGTGGGATCACATCAGAGACTTTTTGCATAAAGCGTGGCACCAGGCAGGGTTGCCCTCTCTCGCCCCTGCTTTTCGCCATAGTGCTAGAGCCATTGGCGTGTAAAATGCGACAGTCCCACAGGGCTGCTGCTTTGAATTTTCAGAATAGGCCGGTCAGTATTTCACTGTACGCGGACGACATGGTCCTATATGTTCATGAGCCGCAACGCTATCTGGCTCCGGTCATCCGTGAATGTTAAATTTGGCCTTTTTTCTGGGCTCCAGATCAATTGGGAAAAGTCTGTTATCATTCCCCTGACACTTGTCACAGCCTCGCCCCAGATTGAGTTCCCACTATTGTGGTCTGAGGAGCCAGTTAAATATTTAGGAGTGTGGATCCATCGGGACCCTGCGGTGGTGGTAAGAGAAAACTATGGCAGGGCATATTCGGTGTTGGAGCAGGAAATAAACCGCTGGGTCGGCTTGCCGTTGTCCCTGGCAGATCGTATAGCACTGATAAAGATGGTCATTCTTCCGAAATTTTTATATCTCTTTTGTAATATTCCCATTCCACTGACAAAACATTTCTTTAAAACAGTTCAAACTCAGTTGCTCAAGCTGGTATGGGGCAACAAACAGCCGAGAATCAGCTGGCATACGTTAACCCTGGCATATGAACAAGGGGGATTTATTGCGCCGGATTTTTATGCCTATTATTTATGTGGGCAGGCGCAATATGCATACTATTGGTTCAAGCCTCATGCTTTCATTCCACATGTAGCTGTGGAGGAGGGGGATGCGCACCCGGTACCTTTGAGTAGCATCATCACTCACACTGCTAGACAGACTCCTAAATCTGAGATTAACACGATAGATGCTACCATTGCAGCGTGGCAGGAAATTGGGAAACGAACACACAAATTACCACTTTACGCCCCAGCATTACCCATAGCCGGGCATGCGGCCTTATCAGTGGCTCGCGAGCGTGGCTCTATCACAGCTCTTGGAGAGGCAGGTATTACACTCATGAGCGATCTGTATCCAGGAGGCATGTACATTACAGGCAGCGACTTAGATTACATACAGAACCCCACGCCTTTATTCCAGTACACCCGTTATAGACTCAGGCGTGCAATGAAAGACCACTACGCTAGTTTTCCTGCTGAACCTGAGACGTTACAAGCGCTGCAACTGATTTTAGTCGCCCCAAACCGGAAGAAGCTATTAACTAAACTATATAAAACAGTTCGGGGGAAACGGGTACTGGGCCTGATCATAGTCTAGAGCGCTGGAATGCAGAGATGTCCCCTCAGATCACCGTCGTAGAATGGCGACAGATCTGTATGCCAACGGGCAGACTGACCTCGAATTGCAACCTGCGTATTATTCATTTGAAGTTTATTCATCAGGTGTATCACACCCCCAAGAAGATGCACAGGATGGGACTGAGGGAGACGGCCTGTTGCAAAAGATGCAGGTGGGACGGAGCAGACTTTCTTCACTTGGAATGGCACTGTCCCTCGGTATTTCAATATTGGGGAAAAGTTACTGCTCTCAAACACTGACTGACCAGGTGATTCAGTGTGCGCCATTGGTGTGTCTGCTCGGCTATGTTCCGCATTTGAAAGCTTTGGTGGGTAGATTTGTCAGAGTAGTCCTGCTGGTAGCCAAACGGCGGGTGTTATTCACATGGGACAGCAGGCAGAGCCCTAAAGTAGATATGTGGCTTAAAGATATGGTATATTGCCGTGAACAGTTGGAACTATACGCAGAGGAATGGAAGGCGACTTCTCAGCCTAAGGACATATAGGCTCCCTTGCAGGAATATCTCCTGAGTCAGAGCGAAACGAACTTGAATGTACACAAGTTATTGCATGTTTACACCATTTGTGTGCGAATAACCGGACTGTTCATTTGTGTGGTACGATCGCGAGACGCAGAGCACATGTGGGCAACGCACAAGACCATTAGAAGAGTGCTGTACCTGACTGGTCTGTTTTTTTATTATTATGTTGTTACGTTCTGTTTTACTTTGTATATGGAGGTCAGGGGGGTGTACCCTTATTATTTACCATTGAGAAATGTATACTTTGTATCACATGGTTTATATTCAATAAAAACCTCCAAAAAAAAACCTCCAAAAAAAAAACCAATTTGGCCTATGGCCCTGATTTGGGGGTCGACGGAGGGAATACTCTGTCGCGGACAGGGGGGCTGTCCCGCCCGCCATATTGCGATCCCCATAGGATAGAACAGTATTTCATGGAGGGGCCCTCTTTCTGACTTACTCGGGAGCTCTCAGGCCAGGGTAGTACTCTGAGGGGGCTCCCTGGATCTTGCCCCCCCCCCCCCCGCAGTGCGGGGTTGGCAGGGGCCATTATTACGCCACTGGAATAGAATGTGATCGTGGTACGGTGGACGGGATATCCGTCACCTTTGTGGCTGGATGTTCACCCTCCGCTGGCTTCTAGGTCGGGCCCTATGTGTTAACTCACGTGTTAATGTGTGGTTAAAAGCATATATTGAAGCTGTATTTTGATTAATCGATTATTAGCTATTGATTTCACAGTATGTTCATTCTTGACAAAATATAATTTCTTAAGCTATATACAGTAAGAGTAGACTTTAAAAGACTTCCCATGTTAAACCAATGTCCCTTGCATTTTGCTTTCACGCTTTCCTGTTCAGTCCAGGAGCGAGATAAGAAAGACGTTCACCTACTTCAAGGAGACTCTGTATTTTGATTGGTCCTCGTGTCTTGGGAACTGGTGGGAGGGAGTTTTTGGGTGAAACGTAATGCTTAAATTGTGTGTTAAGTAGTTCGTTAGATGGAAATCTGCATAGAGCAAAGTCAGAAAGATCTTACTTTTGAAACCTTATAATTTCAGTTCATGAGTTACATTTCTGAATGCATATGCTTTTTTAGTTTCCTTGATTAAATGGTTCGACTTTAGAGTTTCCACGACTGACACACACTGCTAGAATTTACCCCAATATTTAGGTACCTTAGTAATAAACCTTTATGGTTTCCCAAAAAAAAAAAAAAAAAAAAAAAAAAAAAGTCCACATACCAGCAAACTCTCAATCCACTGGTTGACGGTTTCCTTGACATTGGCCCTCTAAGCGCTATGCCGCCCTTGGCTAGGTTCGCGCCACACAAATACTACATTCACAGGGCCGGCCTTTGTATTGGCGAGCTGGGCCTATGTCCAGGGCGGCCACCTTTCAGAGGAGCGCAGGAACGGTCTGCAGAAGTTTGTGTAACCACTGTTTCAGAAGGCTGCAAACTCCCGTGTCTACATTTTGTGCGTTTTTCTTCCCCCTGGCTTTCCGAATTCTTTCCCCCTACCCTTCCCTTTCGTTCCAACACACCGACAATTAAAGACGGCAGGTGAGGGCTGTTCTGGTTTCGCCCAGGGCGCTATCTGTGCAATGGAAAGCTATGACGACACACGCACACATGCACGTAGTATCAAAAGATTCTCCTAGTCGCGTGACGAGCAAGGGTAGTCAGATTCTAACACATTTGGTGCTATCCGCACAGGACGTTAGACACACTGTACTTTACACGAGGGTGCCAACATTTTTCACCGCAATGCGCGTGACTGCAAAACTCGTCCTGCTCCGGGGCACTTTAAAAACGGGTCCTGCAGGGTCAAAACTGCGTTGGCGTTGGAGAGAAGCAAATAACTGACAGTAATTACCCCCAATCTCGGATTTTAGCTACCATGTGCTGCGCAGGAACAAGAGTAGCATTTAATAACGACTCATTTAAAGTAGTTCCTAGTTAAGTCATTGGCCCATCTGCTGAGAAGTGCCTACGGGCACGAACACCGCCGAGTGCCTTCTTAACACGCACGGCTGGCACACGGTTACTGTGTGTTCTCATTAGCAAGAATGGTATGATCGGGCTCCGTTTAAGTGAGCACGTTTGCGTGTTGACGTACAGTGATGTAACTACTGGCAACAAACAGAGATGGCCTTTCTCGGCCGTCATACGGCTTTTCTCTCCATTCTTGTACACCGGCCTACAAAAGTTGTGGATATTTACACTGCGTCTCTTCACACCGGGGTTGGCACTATTACAGTGTTGCACCCAAGCCCTGGTTCCGGTTGCGGTAGTACAGGAGCTAGAAGTGTGCGAGCCAACAAGTTAATACAGAGAGCCAAGCAAGAGCAGAGCCCAGCCCAGCCCCCCTCTCTGCTGTCACAGCTGAGCCAAGAGTCTGGCTTGCTCTTAGAGCCCGAGCACTGCAAATAGGTTTGCCCTGCAAGTCGCCCAACAACGATCTTGCATAACTAGGAGTCTCTTAAACTGTACTTATTTAACAAGCGGAAAAGTTTCACCTTCACCAAACGTGAGCTTAGAACCATTCATACCCCCCTCCCGCCCTTACCACGTATCAGTGAGCTAAGAAGCAAGTTAGTTGTTGCAAAGCACACCCCCTGAACTGGTGCATTTCAAGGTGCGCTCATTTGCAATAATTATCAAAAAGGAAGCACAGTGAAATAAATATTTGCCTAGGATCACACAATTTGGTAAAGAAGACAAGCAGGGATTATTGAAAGTTTGTCTGGTTTTGCATGGTGCATTTCAGCTGCTAGAAAGGTTTCTCATTCCATCTCCTGTTTTACATCAAATGTTAATGCTTTTGAGTAATTTAAACCAGTTGCCTACACCCTTAATATTAGAAATAAAATGTGCCATCCCCAGAAGAGCGCCTGGACAAACTTTTTTGAAAGTTTGGCCTGCGCGGAACTGCTCAACCTGTGCGTAGCTAAATATATGGTGACTGCCTATATTGGTCTTACTATTTCGTACCTGTTGCCAGGAAAGAAACCCTTCGTTTCTATAAAAATCATGGAGTAAAAAAAAAAATAATAATAATTTGCCCACTGATCACAATTTTGCTGTGACCACTGTAGCCCCGAAGGAATACATTCCTTTAATTTCATTTGGGGGCGGAGCCACGGAATATCATATTCCCCATTTTTTTTTGAAAAAGCAGAGTAATCACCCCCCTGGGCTGTTTTTTTTATGGAAGTTCGGGTACATGTAAAAAGAGCGCAAAGTCAATCTCTGATTCACTCAGATCAGTGGAGAATAAACAGGTGATCTTGGATCACCTGGAGAAGATTAATTTGACTACTGGTTGCACTTTTACCCTGCAACTATGGCAGAACCATAATAACATGAGCTATAAAACAGTCAGGGCTGCTAATCTGGGAAGGATGGCATCGTTCAGCAAGTGGATGATCTATTACACTCCAGATCGGCTCTATAAAATATTCCCCTCTGTTGATCCCAGGTGCTTTAGATGTGGGCTGGTAGTGGGGGACTGGATTCATGTCTGGTTTACATGCTGCCATCCAAGACATTTTTGGCAGGATATTTTCTCTGAAATTAGTAAGAAACTGGAAACTAATGTTCCTCCTAGCCCTCCTACCGCCCTTTTTGGTAGAGTAGAGACGAGTGAGGACTTGACTGTAGGTCAACTTCCATTTATCTTTATTGCAACATTAAATGCAAGATCACTTATCTTAGCTAACTGGAAGTCTAAGGTGGTCCCAACGATCTCTCAATGGATTTAAAAAATGCAGAGAGACTTTGACCGAGAATCTATTTAGGCTAAAAGGGTAGGTTCCTTTACCAAACTGGAAAGAATCTGGCGGTTTTGGAATTGAATTTTTTTTAATCAAATAGATTATCAAGTGCTATTCTATTATAATGCATGAGTTTTTTTATACTTATTAGGTCTTGAGCTTTTTAGTATATTAGGAGTTTTCTTTTTTGGTGCACCTGCAGCGCTAAAACCAAAATACATCTGATCTTGTATCTTTTTATTTTTCTTTCCAGCAAGTTTTTCCGTTGTGCAATAATCATTTATGAAATGTCTGGATGATGGTTTTTCTGTCTTAGAATGGATTATGAACTATGAATACTGTATATGCCAACTGGAGCTATGCAGGTTGCCTCCTCGTATTTTCTATTTTTGTACTGGGTAAAATCTTATATTTTTGCCTCAATAATTTTTTTTTTTTTTTTTTTTTTTTTTTTTTAAAGGTTAATGCTTTGTCTCACATTTTTGGTGCATGAGGAAACCGCATCAGTGGCAGGCAGAAGCCACATGAACGCTCAGCATGTTTGGGTTCAAGGATCCAAAAATGACTCCGAGCAGAGCCAGAGTTGGGAATCTGACTGCAGCCTGGCACCAGCCTTCTGAGGCTAGTCCAGCTCCGCGAATGGACCTGTAGGTGCAGCCAGTGAGCCCTCAAACAAGTCTTTCTGTTGCTTTTGCCAGTCAGCAACAAGACGGCTTAGTGCACAATAGCATATGGTGCAGGAATGTTACTATGCACTGAACTATACATCACAGATAGGTTCTCAAGTTGAGCGTTTTACCACGAAGATACTGCTTCTAAGGAACTGTTTAATCACACAATATGTACCTTTGGTAGCATTAAGGATAGACATCAGTGTGTTAAGGACAAGAACCCTCTCACCTGAAGGCGACATGCTTCATCATTGGGCTCCCTCCTCACACAAGGACCGACAGGAACCTTGTGTGGGCTACAACTCCCATAAATATTAGGAGGAGCTGAGGTGTCTTCAATGAGCAGGATGGTAATATAGGTGGGTGAGGGGGGGGAAGAGTGCAAAGAGGAGGAGGAAATAACAGTGATTAAAACTATCTCCCGGTGGGCAAAACTATTTTATTCTGGTGCCCCCTTCAGATATAGCTAAAAACAGTGAAGACAAGGGGTAACAACTACCCTATCTCAAAATGGTCAACACGTTTCTGCCCCTAGCTGACTTCATAAGTTCATGGGCATTTATCAGGACCAGAGATAGACTGTCACTCTGTCTGTCATTAAAATTGACCATACATTAGACCTGGTGATTGCCTGGGCGTATTAATCTCATCCTCAGGTTTCACTCATGGTACCAAATGTAATGCGCTTTACTCCATAATTGTATTGACTGATCCCATGAGGATATAAAGAGCTGCTCAATGTTGCAGTTCATCTCCGTGTCCAGGGAAAGACCACGACGGAGACGAACTGCAACATTGAGCACCAACACCACTTGATAGATAGGACACACTGAAAATACAGACAAGATGGGCTAAAATTCCAAACAGAAGCATCCCGACCTGGAGAGACTGACCAGGACCTTTAGCTCAAGCCAAGCAAACCATGGCTGGCTAGATATCATGAAGTGAAGTCTTCTCTAGCCGTTATCTGGTGGAATGAACAATGCTGACAGGGCTACGTCTTGAAATGGTGAGTTTAGTTGTTTTTAAAAGTGAAGGTGAACCTTAAAAGACGGATGTGAAATCAGACTGCAATTTCATAGAAAAAGTACAAAGAAATGAGCGTCAGCAGTGTAGGCCCTAAAGTCGCACTAATGTATAATAAATATCATGTAAACTCTTACGCTCTACTTCATGGCCCACTGCCTAGAAACCACAACTATTGGATCAACCAATAAAACAATTTGAAAAAGAGCGTTAAATTACGTCCAATATATTTATGCTCCATTTTAAGCAGAAAAAAACTCCCATAGAGTCCACACGTGTCAAATATGCATAGTCCACCAGGATTGAATTTTCAGGAATCTTGCGAATAAGTTCAAAATCCAACTTTTAGTCTTGTTCAAGACAAAAAGCTTTTACCAATCAGCCCAGCCAATGCGTTTCGTCCCTTAGCACTTCATCAGGGTTGGCGTTCCATGAAGTGTTTAGAAACTGTGCAATGGAGTTTTCAGGTCAATCTCCTCATGTGTGATCAGTCTTTTTCATGGGTGGTGTAGTACCTCTTAATTCATCTGACTGCTATGTGTTGCAGAACCCAATGCCACAGGATAAGCGCATGTTTGAACATAAATAAAGTTGGATTTTGAACTTATTTGCAAGACTCCTGAAAATTCAGTCCTGGCGGACTATGTATATTTAATACATGCAGTCTAGGCGAGACCTAAAAAAGGAATTAAATAGGGCAGTGCTTTCGTTTGGGCTGTATGACTTGACGTCTTCAGCAACACTCAGGGGTTGACAGTATTAAAAAGCTGCAGTTAACCCCAGCAAAATGACATTAACTTTTATCAACTCAATAAGGATTTTCAGTTGCACTGCCTCACCACTGCTTCTACACCTTCAATATACACAAAAGTAAAATGAATGGATTAAAAACAGCAGGTTGTATCATGGAGTCCCTATTTTAGGGCTCTCGCCTGCATTGCAGTGCGTAGCACTGCTCGCGCAGTGAGAGCCCTTTTGTATGGGGTTTTGAAAGCTGACCACACGCTCGTGCACGCTCGTGCGTGTGATCAGCTTTCGCCGTCAGGCATTGGGTTTCGCATGTTTTTTTTATACCAATAAAGGCACGCGATTGGGCAAATGCAGGCGCATGTCCCGCCTTTGTTACGCCCATTCCCGACAGTGGCTAGCTCGCGCAGCAGTGCGCGCTCGCCTTGCTGCCGCGCTCCCTCCCCCCGCTCCTCTGTGGTGCGCGCGCGCACCACTAGTTGTTGACAATAGCGATCGCGACGAGATCGCTTTCAGTGCCGCTTGTTTTCTTTACTTTTGGTATAATCGCGGCACCCGCTCTTTACTTTTGATGTTATAAGTAAAGCGCGGGTGCCGCGATTATACCAAAAGCAAAAAAATAGAAAAAAACCATCTTATTTCTTTACTTTTGGTATAATCGCGGCACCCGCGCTTTACTTTTAACATTAAAAGTAAAGCCTCTGTGCCGCGATGCTTGTTAATGTAGCCTCAGAGGTGCTCCTAGGGTTAGGCTCCCATTGTGTCGGTCTCCACATAATGTTTTGTTTTAATGGTGGCTTCACGATGCCATCAGGGGTTTTGGCCTCCATTGCTCCTGGTTGGGCAACAACTAGCGTAACAGTGCCTCCAGGGATAAGACGGCTATCATGCTGGGTGGATTCCTTTAAAAATTCCATTGCGCAGGTCTTTCCCTGTCCGGACTGCAAGGCAGATACATGCTTCCATTCAGAATAATGATCACCTAAAATGTCCTTGAATTCAGAACAACAACGGCTTGGATGCTCCTAAAATCTGGCACAGCTGACCTCAAGCAGCACTGGTTAGTCCAGGAGGCCTGTCAAGCAATCAGTCCCTCATGCTTCCGTTGCTTTCACTTCATGCATAAGCTGTTCCCCTCATGCCGCCCGCAAAGTCTAGCGCACACTCTCCAGGCCTCAAACATGGCACGAAAACTCAGCACTACCAAATGACACAACAACCAACACCTCTCTTCATCCATGCACTGTAAGGTTGGTTAACTACCTACTTGACCAGTTGTAAATGGTTTGGTGGCTCAAAAAGAGCTACAAAAAGCAAATTGAAATGCAAACAATTGTAGTTGAACGCAAATGTATGCAAGCAAAATAGTTACACAATGATCTTGTTATTTTTTGCACTGATGTCAGGTGTTAGTAATATTGATCCAAAGTAACCTCTTGTACGGGCCACCAGTCCCATCTTGTTAGCGTGTTTCCATACGACTCCTAAACCACGGCTCCTAAGGTCATGAGTATACGTGCAGGAATGATTCAAAGATCTCCAGAACTTTCGAAATAGAATGCATTTTGTACCTAGCCAGCTCCCTTCATACAGGACCATTACAGCTCTTATTTGACACAACCCGGAAGCGTTGCTCTAAGGCTGTTGCCTTATCCCGCGTCCTGAGTTAAATCTGATTTTCAGTGCTAATGCCTTGGTATCAGAGATTTTCATTTCCCTTGGAGTTTTTTCTATTAGTTTCCTAAAGTTTGTGTGTGGTTTGTTTATTTTTTTGCTGACTTCCCCTTCTCTTGTTATGTAGTGTAAACTGTTTCTAAAAGTACTGTAATCCTGATAACACCAAGTGGGAACGTGGGTGTTACTGCCAAGTACAAATGTATTCTTACTTGGGGGTAAACTGATCGGTGTTCATGGCTGCAGTTTCCTTTGTAACACTAAACCTCCCATATTGTTGCACTCTGCGCGTGTCCTTTGACCTAAATTCATGACTTTTCATTTTGAAGGTGAACCAGTAATGTCACCTCCCAAACCAGTGTTCAACTTTTAGTTCAGATTCCATAGATCCTTTCTTCAAACGCAGAAGAAGCACTTTGCAGACTTACAATTCACATCCTGACTCACATTCATAAGAGGGACCTAAAAATGTTAATAATCTACGAGTATCAAGGTCGGACCGGGACAGAAAATAGTCCCTGGCACCAAAATAAAAGCAGCTCCCATTAGTGATTAGAAAGCTAAACAAGCATTGGCATAGCCAATAGGTCTCGCTTTTGGGACCTTGTAAGTATTTAGCTATGCAGCACAATATCCTTGGTGCAACAACATCAACTGTTGCATGGCTAAACACCTATCAGGTCCCAAAGGCGCGACCTATTGGCTATGCCAATGCTTGTTCTACGTACTTCTACGACGTTATGCAACATCCTGTTCTGGGTATTCTGGGACATGTTGCAGTACCCTAGTCTAGGAGCTCATTGACGTTACACAGCACCCTATTCTGGATAGCCAGTAAGTGCTAGAAAAGGGTATTGCAGCCGTCACAAACACGCTTCTCAGAACTCAACAGCATGCTACAGGTCCCTATTGTGGCGACAAGCTACAGTAGCCAGATTCCATGTATTCCAGGACACTTGCTGCTATACCCTAATGTGGGTACTCTTGCACGCTGCAGAGCCATATTGTGGGTACCTCGTGACATGCTGAGGTATTGTATGTTGGGCACTCCATATTAGGCCACAGGCCCTTATTGTGGGTAGTCCATAACATGCTACAGTATCATGGCCCAAGGAGTCAATGACATGTTGCAGTACCATCTTCAGAGGAGTCAATAACCTACTGCATTATCTATTTTGGGTACTCTAGGTCTTGCTGCAGTATCTTATTGGGGGTGCTCAATGACATGCTGCAGTACCATCTTCAGAGGAGTCAATGACACTCCAGGATCAGGATAGGGTTTTAAAGAATATGCAGCAGTAACCTATTTTAGGTACTCAAGACATGCTACAGTACCATCTTCCGAGTCAATGACATGCTGCAGTACCCTATTTGGAGTATTCAATGACATGCTGCAGTACCATCTTCTGAGGAGTTACTGACACACTGCAGTATCCCATTTGGGGTACACAGTGGTATGCTACATTACCATCTTCTGAGGAGTCAATGACAATGCAGTAACCTATTTGGAGTACTCCATGACATGCACCCGTATCCTATTTTGAGTACTCGGTAACAAGCTGCAGTCCCACCTTCTGAGGAGTCAATGACTCACTGCGGTATCCTATTCAGGGTACAGAGTGGCATGCTACAGCATCATTGTTGGACCTGGCCCATTTTTCAGGGTGATTCCCAAATTTTTTGCATTCCGCCTGTAATGGTTTCTGACCAGTTTTTGTTGGCTTTAGGAGTCTGGGTACTTTACCACTGCTATTCAGTGCTAAAGTGCATGTGCTCTCGCCTATAAACATGGCATGATTGGCTTACATCTTTTTTGGCATATTTAAATTTACCTGGGAGTCATTTGTACAGTGGTATCCCATATAACCAGGGCCTGTAAATTAAATGCTACGAGTAGGCCTGCAGCACTGCTTGCGCTAACCACAGAAGTAGCCCTTCAAACCGGTCTCGGGCCTGCCACTGCAGGGCCTGCATGCACAGTTTAAATGCCAGGTCAATGTGGCAGTAAAGGTACTTGCCAATTCTGAAACTCCCTTTTAACCACATAGGTAACCCCTAGTTAGCCCTATGGGCAGGGTGCTGTGTAGGTAAATGGTAGGACATGTGCCTTTGTTGTGTGGAATATCCTGGTAGTGATAAACAGCCTATTTCGTTTTTCAATGCAGCGAGTGATGCTCCCCTCATAGGTTAGCACTGGGAATCCCCTTATACGTTTGTAAGAGGTAACATCTGATCTGAAAGGAGTAGCATTGGTATGTTTGGAATAGTGGTGAATACTGCTTATTGGTGTAGGTGAATTTTTAATTACTATTGTAGTAATTCTACTTTTAGAAAGTGTTAATCAAGGAACGATTGGGTCCTTTGCCCAAACTAGATTAGACTACTTTATACCAACACAGTTTCTAGTTGCAACCTTTGTCATTTACTTAAAAAATAAAGGTACCAAAGTTATAATTTCTTTAGCCCTTATGATTTATTTCACTTTTATTTTATTTTTTCAGAAAAGCTTGTAACATCAGGTCATTGTTGAAGAGCAACACATAGTGGTGAAACACAAAATACACATACGTTGACATACGTTTATATGCAAGAAATCAATCAAAAACGTATATTGCCAAATTTAAAACCTACATTAAACTGACAGTCATATGTGACAAAAGCAATAGTTGTACTTCCTGTGTCCTGTATTTTCATGTTCACACTAGGTGGATAGTTCCTTTTGCTATTGTGTTTAGTGTATCCTGGCTCTGTGTGTAGCCATGTGGTCGCAACCTTAAGACGTTATCAAGGAGAGAGTTATTCCTTTTAAAAAAATCTCTCTCAAGCAATATCAATAGTAAATACGAATGTTCTTTCCCCAATGGCCTGGATTGGTCAGCGCGTTTCACACTCCACCTGATTCAGGGGGATCTCCTCAGGACCTGGACTTGGTCATGTCTGTGAAATGAAAATAAATGAATGTTTGTTAAGGAGATAAGACTTCTGAATAAACCCTATCGATACACTACACTATTATAAATTACACCGTACCACCAATGGTGTCAATGTTAAGTCCTCATATGTAAGGGTCGGCCACGGTCGATAATTCTGGAAAAACAAGTTCCTCAATACAGGAATTTATCAATATTAATGAATGCGTTTAAAGTTAATTTAGGGTAGGGTAATGGTTGACAGAAACAATGCTTCACTCGCCTTTTGCTTAAAAATTGGGTATTCTTCATCCTTCGTACAATCGTAGTGAAGTTAAACAGCTGAAAAGTGATGAGCCGTTTGTTAGACAAATCGTTTGTTAGAAGCATGTCGATTCACGCTTTAGATCTCAAACACAAAGCTTTACTCAGCGTACCATTCCCTCGCTGAATTGGTGGCTTTTAGCTCTTAAGACCGCCGTACCGTTGAACATGCCTTCAATCGTTTGTAGAAATCAATTTGTAATACGGCGACCCTGCTTCCGTCTCGTGGCTACTCGGTTATGAAATGATTAACCGAATCTGAAGGAGACCAGGATTTTAAGTCAATTGACGATCCAGGCTTGTGAAAAACGAGTGGATTGTATCCTCTTTGGAAATGCATGATGGATGTTGTAGTACTTGATTCGTTACATTCCAGGCTTGTAAACAAGTGGGTTGTTTTCGCTTTTTGGAAATGCAGGATATTGTAATTCTTGGTTCGTGAATCAAGGTAATAAAAAAAATGAATTGACATTGTGTCTGTATTTAATGTCTGTTGATTTCTGTCATTTCATTTAATCCCCTCATTACTCTGAACTTCATGATGCGGTGCACCTCCTTTCTCACCAGCAACGTTTCTAGATCGCCGCCTCTGGGATTTGGCGTTATGGCACTGAGCACAGTCCACTGAAAATCTCTTTCCATATGGCCCTTCTCCACAAAGTGATTGACCATCGGCGCTGTGGGAACTTTGTTCTTTAGTCTTGATTGATGTTGGACTATACTTGGTTTAACCTCCTGGTTTGTTTTGCCTATGTATATTTTCTTGCAGGGATAGATTACAGCGTAGACCACATTTTTTGTTTTGCAATTCGTGAATTCGTTGTACCGCCGCTGCATCCGACCATCCGTGAAGGTGGAACCCTCAATAGTAGAGTTACACACTGTACAGTTTCCGCATCTGTGATGCCCTTGGATCAGTTTCAAGTTTAGGAGTGTTCGTAAGTGGTCTGATCTTTTGGTTTGAATGTCACAAGAACTGATTATGTGTTGTGCAATGTTTTAATCTTTTTCAAAGCAAATAGAGGGGGCCCGATTCCTTGGACTGCTTCAATCAAATGCCGATTGTTGCGAATAATTTTTTTGAAGGCATTGGTATGTGGCCCGTATGTAGAGACACAAGCAAAACGTTCAACAGATTTTTTTTGTTAGTAGGTGTTCTCTGGGGGTGAACCATGCTCTCTTCATGGAATGTTTCAGTAGTTTAAGTGGATACCCTCTATCCTTCAACTTCCTCATCAGCATGTCCGCAAGTAACTCATTGTCTTCCCTTCGAGTACAGTTGGGCCTGACCCGCAAAAATTGGCCATGCAGCAGGTTATATTTCAGATTCCTGGGGTGGTAACTTCTACAATGTAGAGCATTGTTCATATCTGTTACTTTAGTGTGCAAAGTGGATGCTCTGACCTCCACGTCCAGAAATGCAGAATTTTTGGTGTTGTGCAACAAACTGAATTTGATGTCCGGGCTCCAGTTGCTCAGCAACTCATGAAATACAATCACAACTGCCTCATTCCCCTTCCAAATGCACCAGAGGTCATCTATGTAGCGGTACCATTGTGCTATATGGTCAATAAATGGGTTGTTGTTGTAAATGTATTTATCTTCATACCTGGCCATAAATAGCACTGCCATTTCTAGGGCAATGGGACATCCCATCGCATATCCCTTTATTTGTAGGAAGAAGTCCTCTTCAAATTTGAAAGAGATCTTTCTAAGGGACAATGCGGCCAAGCGTAGAATGAACAAAGTGGGAACTTGATGTGGTCTTGGTCTCCCCACAAGATAAAATTCCATTGCTTCTAGGGCATCTTTTTGCAGGATTTCGATGTAGAGGGAGGGGATATCTAATGTGACTAAGATGCTTATTGTAGGATCGAAGTCATATCCTTTTACTCTATTGATGAACTCCATTGTGTCATGTAAGAAGGAGGGAACCTCGAGTAGAAAAGGCTTTAGAAAGGTATATACATATTTTGAGCATGGCTCTGGTATTGATTCACAACCGGAAACAATAGGTCTTCCTGGAGGGTTCGCAGCGTTCTTATACACTTTTGGTAAAAAATACATTACGGGAGTTCTTGGGTGTTTCTTTATAAGGTAATCAAATTATTTTGGTCCTAGAATTCCAGACTCTAATCCTTCATTCACTACCTTCTTGATATTCTGTATCTCTTTTGAAGGATCATAAGAAATGCATCGATACCACGTTGGCTTCAACATGTGGCTGCTCACTTCCATTAGGTAGGACTCTTTTGACCATATGACAACGGCCCTTATCAGCAGGCTTGTTAACCGATTTTTCTTCTTTCAATGATTAGATAGCCAATCGTTGTTCTTGTGAAATGTTGTTCTTCACAAATACTTTTTTTCTTCTCAAGTGTATTCAAAGACAACAACACTGCTTGCTCAAATGCTCCCACGTCCTTGGGAATGCCATGGATGGGTGGACAAAAGCTTGACTTATTGCGAAGACTCGAGGGTTCCACTCTTGTTGTGTCTTTGTCTATAAAGAATGCTCTTAGCCCTATCTTCCAAAAGAGTTCCATGGCTTCCATCTTCAATTTGGTCAAAATCTGAATGTACCCAGGGGACAAACGTTAATCCTAATTCCAAGACTGATGCCTGTTCTTTTGTGAGGCTGATGTTTGATACATTTACTATAGAAGATTTTTTAAAGTCATGTATTACGGGCGTCGTGTTCGCATCTACCACAGCTGCTGTTTGAACGTTCGGTTCTTTGGCTGGCCTCAGGCTATTTAAAAAAAAAAAAAAAAAAAAAAAGAGGACTTTTTTGGTTCTGGTGAGATGTCCCTTCACCTAGGTCCGAGCCCGCTGTCGATTCAGAAGACGACGTTTCTGAGAATGTCAAATCTTTTTTTCGATCTTCCTTCATACGCAGACAAAAATCTCCTAGAGTCCTGTTTTGTGTAGAAGTCGTCTTTAAGGTACGGATACACCGTTTCTATATTGAAGGATTTTTTATCTTTCTCAAATGTATTCGATTTGAAAGTAATAGTGTTATCCTTGTAGGAAGAGAGCTCTTTTTCTATCTTTTCCAATAGATCTTTGCTTTAGCCACCGTATGATTATCTTCGATTGCTTGTATTTGTTCATCAATTTCTTCCGCTCCCTTCTTACAAATCCTCTGTGCCGCCTCTATCGAATGGACCATTAAGTCACAACTGCATTTAGTGCTGATGGAACTGAATCATTTCTTGTACTCTGATCCTCTGTGAAAATCACTGGGACGTTTTTGACTTTCACAGGGAATCATGCCAGCCTTCAAACGTTCAACCAAAAAAATGACCGTGTAGTTCAGTTCTTATGTGCTTTTTCTGCAACCTCACCAATTTCTCAGAAAGATTTTGTTCCTTTGCTGAGGTGCGGAGAGTGATAGTGGAGAAGAGGGTAGGGTCAGTAATTAGCTTTTGTATATGATCCTCTGTGAACTAAAGTGTGTCCGTCTCTGACATGTCAAAGTGCCTGGAGTGCCTAGTAGGGGAAACCAGGTGAAATGGATTACGGGTGTATTGGTTATTTAATTATCTGCGTTCCTTGCGAACTGGTGTTTGCTCACAATATTGTTAATCAAGGAAGGATTGGGTCCTTTGCACAAACTAGATTAGACCACTTTATACCAACACAGTATCTAGTTGCAACCTTTGTCATTTACTTCAAAAATGAAGGTACCCAAGTTATAGTTTATTTAGCCCTTGTGATTTATTTCACTTTTCTTTAAGCTTTTCAGAAAAGCTTGTGGCATTTCTATGTGCGTGCTTATGACTCTTTGTGCTTTGCTGCCAGACTCCAATCAACATCTAGGGCAGAGTGACAGCTAGGACTTGTGCATACTTTCCAGACTGCCATCACACAGGAAGGGTTGGGTGTAACAGGGTTGCATCTGCATTCATTAGCATAGTGAATGGTCTTCCTGGGCTGGGAGAGAGGGAGGTGGGGGAACGCTTACATTGGTATAGGCTGTGTCTTGCTCTCACACAGAGGGCTTGTTTACTCCCTACTGTACATCTGGAGCCAGAGCTGGGTTGAATGGGGATGTCCTGCACTTCTAAGATTTCTTTTGAAGTTACCTCCACACCAAAGACATTTTGAGTAGAAGTACAGGGGCTCTGAACCCATGTTTTTAGACCCTGCATGAGACTTTTAACCAGACACTGCTGGCTATACATGCTGCACCAAAGGACTGCCAGAAAAGATCACCAGTTGGACCATACTTGCTCTGATGTGCTGACCTGCTCGCCCGTTTGGCTACAAGAGACTCTGCCACACCCAGTGTTCAGGTCTGCTGCCTGCCTTTTCTGCTCCCCAGTGTTCTCTAGTAGCTTGTGGGCTTGTCCCCCCCCACCCTCTATTAGTGTGAGGGGTGTCCAGGGGTCCAGGAAGACTCCTGTAACCCGGTCAGCAGGCTCTGCAAAAGGAGTTTATAGATTTGTAAAGCACATAGCTGCCCTTAGGCTTCCAAGCGCTTAGAGAAACACAACGGTGGACTAGGTCAGGTTGCCTGAAAACAGGAGTTTTAGGGAAAGAGCAATGTTTTGAGTTTTTTCCTGAAAGCTAATTTGTTGGTTATCATGCGCATATCCCTGGGTAGAGCATTCCACATTTTGGGAACCAAGTGCATGAAGGACCTTCCTCCCCATCTTGCTCTTTATATTCTGCCCTGTTGCATGAGAAGATCCTCCGAGGACCTTAGGGTCCTACTTTGAGTATAGTGAGCAACCAATTTTTTTTATTAAGGCAGTTCCTCTATCCTTCATGGATCTATGGGCAATACAGACTGCCTTGAATTCGATCCTCGCCTGGACTGGAAGCCAGTGAAGTGTCATCAGGGCTGGCCTGGCGGGCTGCTGTTTCGGGATTTGGAGCAAGGTCCTCGCTGCGGCATTCTATACTCCCTACAGCCGGTTAATGACGTATTTGGGTGCGCCAAGATACAGAGAATTCCCGTAATCCAGCTGAAACATAATGAATGCTTGGACCACAATTCTGCAGGATTGTTCAGGCAGGATAGGGCGAATTTTTCAAAGCATGTGAAGTATACCGAAACATTTGCCCGAGAGTTTTTGCTTGGGTCTCCATGCTTAAATTTTCATCTAGCCAGATTCCCAGGTTTTTGATGGCAGTCTTAGAAGTTGGGGGTTCTCCCAACTGAGTGGGCCAGCTTATAAGATTCCTGGGGACTGTTTTGTTTCCCAGGAACATAAGTTCCGTTTTGTCCCCATTCAGTTTCAAGGAACATTTACACATCCAATCAGCTATTCGTGTCATGCAAGGCCCTAGGTTGTTGTGCAAGGAATGGGGTCGTTAGTGGCTGATAATACAAGTTGTGTATCATCAGTGTAAGACACTATGGATAGACCAAATTCTTCTACGATCCCTGCCAAAGGTTGCATGTAAATATTAAAAAGTGTGGGGCTCCGTGCAGAGCCCTGTGGGACACCGCACGATAGTTGGAGGGTATCAGATAAATAGTCCCCTTCCAAAAATTGGAAGGACCTGTCTTTCAAAAATGAGGTCAGCCACTTTATGGCTGTGTTGTTGAAGATTTCCCCCTCTCTGGCATGTGGCTCAAACAGCACAGTTGGAGCACTTCATCGTTTGTCCCAAGACTGGGGAAGTGTTTGAGCTCTGCATGTGGGGAGGGCTGTTGGAGGCTCCTTGTGATTTAATCCCACTCAATGCGGCGCACCCTGATACTGCATGGTACCACAGTGTTATGGTGGTAAAGTGCTCTTCAGAGGTGCGCTCGGACTTGGCAATCTCAACTGGACCACATATTTATTGTTTGTGTGGTGGTCATCTCAGATTTTCCACCCCACTGCTGCGCAAACCAAAACTGGCCCGCTTTGCCGCGTGCATCGATTGAGTGTGGGAGGAACCTGGCAAGGCTGTGATCAGAGGAGCCCCCGCCCTTTCCAGGACACCATCGCCCAGGTCAGAAGAGACCGCAGAGGTGCCAGGACCAAAAGAGGCTGGACTATAGCAGCTGCAATGCGCACTCACGGGCAGCTGCATATGAGCATTTTGCGAACATGGGAGACTCGGTGAGGTCTCCCTGCTGTGTCCACATGTGTTGGAGCCCCTCCCCCATTTTAGCACATACCTGGGGCACCTGAGCTCAGCTGGCATTAAGGGGTGAACCCTCGACAGAGGTCCAGATAGCCGCTAGGAGCTTGCTGTATATGGGAGAGCCGAAATTACCATATTAAATTGTAGTAGGTGCTTATGTAGCCTATGATTTATGCTTGTATGGTTATGTCCACACCATCATGGTTCGAGAGACCTAGGAGGGCATCAGACACACAGAACTTGGGGGCATTGTTCTAGTGTGGTATTGCGGAGTAAAATATCAATGGAGGCCCCTGGTCACCGCTAAGAATCTGCCTGATTGAGGAACTTTGCTAAATAACCGTAGTACACAAAGTAGGTGCGCAGATGGATTGTGCCCTACGAGTTTGATGTTGGGTGATACAGGTTTTGTTTTCTTTCCATAACTGCTGCATTCCATGACCTGATGTTATAATGTAGATTATTTTTGCCTTGCATTGTCATGATAAAGAGTGTCTCCGTCGGTGTCTCTGCTGGTGTGTGTGTCTCTGTGTGCGTCTTTACACATTGCTTCTGTGATAAGCCTGACTGGTCGTCCCATGTTACCAAGGGGGTTATCCTGAGTGTGTAACTCCCTTACCCTGACTAGAGTGGTAGGTTTTGCCTGGCTTAGGTGCATACCGTAGCCAACCAGAAAACCCATTTCGAACAACCATTATCTGAGGAGTCAATGACACGCTGCAGTGCTATTTTGGGTACACAGTGGAATGCAACACTACCCTATTGTGATGTGTGAATGACATGGGTGTGCTGAAAGATAGGTTGTACCCAGCGCAGGGAATTATGCTTATGCTCACTATTATCGGTACTCTGCCATATGCTCCAGTAACCTGTTCTGGGCACTCCATGAAGTACTGCGGTATTTAAAGAGGCTTGGTAGTTTCAAGGCTTTAAAAGTGTGGCTCCATGTGAAGGCCGGAGACTTCTTCAAGGCACGGACCCGCCACTTTCATAATCTCTAATAAAGGCATTATGAGCTGTGACGGATAGAGGCTTTGGTTACTTAGTGTGAGTTTCACTGCAAATTTTTACTATGGTTTAAAGACATTCAGGGTTTTAGGATGCGACACTAAGTTTATTAAAAATTTAAGGTACTGCTTTTAGCCTAGACATTAAAACAAATTAAGCTAACTGGATACATTTGTAGACTCTTAAGAAAAGCACACCCAGAGGCACTGTAAAGCACATACTGTAGTCATCAAGTCAACAAACGATGCATGTGACGCACTCAGTGGGTTTTGCTATTTAACACAACACAATGAATGACCTTTAAACTGTAGGTTGGCTCCAGTGCTTGTAATGCATGGGTGGGGCGCGATGGGGTGGCCACGTTAGACAACTCTGGATACTTGACTAGTGAAAAGTGTACTTTAGCCGTGAAGAAATCAAACTCCATTAAAACTCAATGGTTAGATGAAAACAGCCAACGCTGTGCATTCAACAAGTGGGGGGGGGGGGGCAACACAAGCAAATGAGATTTAGTGCATGCACAACTGCGGTTCTAGGGTGGCGGTACTCTGGCAGCGAAACAAGACAGACCAGTTTTTGGAATCCGGTCAGGTCAGCAAGAACTCGACTTGTTTTAAACTTATCAGAGTGTCCTGTGCATTGTGTGGTAAGTAGTGTATAACACAGCCAAAACCACCTCCAGTAACACGGAGGGGAGGGGGGCGGGGGGGGGGGGGGGGACTCAGCCAACAGAACAGCGTCTGCAAACCCACGAGAGCAAAAGGAGAAGTTGCAGTGCCTCGAAGACAAGCTCCTATTATATATTTATTTGGTTTTTACCTCGGTGCAGTTTAGCTTTAAAAGCATAACACCGACGTGCTCGCTCCTGCCTCCTTCAGTCCCTTGAAATAAACGAACTTTATTATTCTGCACAACAGCGGGAGCCTTCTTAGGGGGCAAAGCCTGGATTCAAGGAAGCGGCCTGAACCACAAGCCTTTACCACATAAAGTGCGCCCTGAAAAGAAATACTACGCGGAAAAGCACCCGACAGCAGTACTTTGGCCATCCCTACAATCGCAGCGGAGAGCAACTTGTTCCGATGTTAAGAGTGGTTATCCTAAAAAAATGTAGAAACAAAATTAAAGAGCCTCTTAAATTTGGCGCACACCATAGAGGAAACTTAAGTCACGGTTGCGCTGCCCATCCTTAAAGTAGAATAGAGCTACTCATGAAAAACAACACAGACAGAAGATGTACCACGTGATCACTCCCCAGTGCTCAGCAAGACAGCCGCCATCTTCCAGAAAACAAACATAAGTACCTCACCATTGGCTCGAATCTTGCAGTAGATGAGGACATGGCCTGGCGAACACCTGTGTGGCTACAGACATGATCTATAAGCCATAAACAGGACCAAGCGGCTGAGTTCAGATCTTAAAGGAAGCAAACTTTCCAATGAATGTAGAAAAGAACTGATAAGCTGGTCAGGCCTGACAGGCGTGGAGATTCCTTGCACAACAAGTGTCAAAAAATCGAATTAAATTCTGAAAATTGAAAAGACGTGGTGGGGGAGGGGGTCATTTGGTTGCTGTGCAGGTAACCGATCATTGCACCACCGATTTCTTGGACTGAAGCTCACCAGAAACCTTCCACGGCTTACATAGGTGTGGGGTAGCGAGGGGATAGTAGTCTAGGAATGGATAACAACCCACCTCCTGCACTACGCAGGGGACGAAATCTTCAAACTATTCAAGCATTTGCCCAACACGGGAGCGCCGCCGATTACAACGTGGCGGTGGCCGTCCTCGACGCCCATTTTGATCCACAGTTGAACCCAGATGTCAAACGGTTCAAATCGCGCCAAGCCCGGCAAAGAGAAGGGGAATCTATGGACGTATTTTATGCCCGGCTGCGTGAGCTCACCAGCACATGCACAGAAGATGACCAACCAAAAGAAATACGCGCGCAACTAATACAGGGGTGCCGAGATAAGACGTTAATAGGGCTCATCCTGCGCCAACCGAAAATCGCACTCGAGGACATGCAAATGAGATGGACCAAGCGCTCATCAAACCCCCGGGACGGCCTGAGAACATCAAAACAGAACGTGCAGACGCTCTCCGATTCAAACCGAGAGGAGACTCATTTAGAAGCTCAAAGCCGGAAGGGACCAAACCAAGGTGTGGGTATTGCGGGCACAAGCCACATGCTGCAAAAGGACTGCCCCGCGCAAGGAAAAACGTGCACTAACTGCGGAATACCCAACCATTTTGTATCCGTGTGCCGAAGACGCACTAGAGGCCGCAAATTCCGAAACCGAAGGCCCCCGACAAAGGCAGTACGGCAACTGTCGGTAACAGAGGGAAGGCCGCCAGTAGATTCGAAGAAGAAAGGGAGGAGAAACCAGGAGACGAGCGAAGAATCATCGGACAATGACGAAGAGGAAGCGTACCTGATCTCATTTGCGCGAGAACTCAAGTTATGCCGCAGGCCTCAACCAACGTGTGTGGTCCACGTGGCAGGAATGGAAGTGCAAGCAGTCATCGACACAGGCGCCACAGTGAACGTGATGGGCCTTCAACAATATCGACGCTTAAGGCCCTGCCCTCCAGTGAGGCCATCCAAAACCAAAATCTACGCATATGGAGCGGACCCCTCGCTTCCATTGAAAGGAAAAAAAAAAAATCACAGTTCCCGTCAAGGCAGACGACCTGGAAGTAACAACGACAATCCATGTCATCGATAGGGAAGCAGACACCCTAATAAGCAGCCACACCGCAGAAGACCTGGGTCGGATTTCGTTCACAAGGAGGATACAGACCCACCAAGTAGAAGAACTGCTCAACCAGTTCCCTGAGCTATTCCAAGGTCTCGGACGCATCAGATGTGACCCGGTCAAACTACATATTGACAAAACAGTAGTCCCGGTCGCTTTGCGACACAGGAGAGTCCCCTTCCACCTGCGGCCGCTGGTGGAAAAGGAGCTAGAGACCCTGGAAAGACAAGGCGTCATCAAAAAGGTGTCGGAGCCAACGCCCTGGGTGTCCCCAATGGTCATTGCGGAAAAGCCTAAGCAGCCGGGAGCGATAAGACTCTGTATCGATATGAGGTTACCAAATAAAGCCATACGAAGGGAACGTCACATCACACTGACAATGGATGATATCATCACAGATGTAAACAAGTCAAAGTTCGACTTAAATGCAGGATACCACCAGCTCCCGTTATCCAAGGAAAGCCGCTACATCACCACTTTCAGGACCCATCTGGGACTCCGAAGGTATAAAAGACTCAATTTTGGAATATCGTCAGCGGCAAAACAAGATACGAGAAATGCTGTCCGGTTTACCAGCTGTGTTAAACGTAAGCGATGATATTCTAATCCACTCGGCGACGGCCGTGAACCACTACAAACACCTCCGCAACACACTGACACGCCTCAAAGAACACGGGGCGACCCTACACAAGGATAAATGCCAGTTTTTCCAGCCTTCGCTAGAGTTCTTTGGGTACGTGTTCAACCAGGAAGGCATTCAGGTAGACCCAAGGAAATCACAATCCATCAAAGACGCACCAACCACACCAACGGAAGTGCACAGTTTCCTAGGTATGGCAACATACTGTGGGAGATTCATCCCAGGACTAGCCACGTGAGCGGAACCCCTACGAGCCCTCACAAGATCGGACACAAAGTGGCAATGGGGACAGAAAGAGGAAGAAGCGTTCCAAGGCATAAAGGATACCCTTCTAGGGGAAGCCACGCTTGCATACTTTGATCCAACAAAACGAACGGAAGTACTCGTGGATGCCAGCCCCGTGGGACTCGGCGCCGTGCTGGCACAGGAACATGAACCGGGTCGATGGGCAGCATTATCGGTCGCCAGCAAGTCCCTCACACCTACTGAGACCAGGTACGTCCAAATCGAATGAGAAGCGTTGGCCTGCAACCACTTCCACCTGTACCTAAAAAGGACAACCGTTCACGATGGTCACAGACCACCAACCACTCGTGCCACTCTTCAAAGGGACAGCACCTCACCCACCACCGCGCATTGAGAGATGGGCAGTTCAGCTGCAACCATATGAAATGGAGGTAGTGTACCGGCCAGGAGCCCAGAACCCTGAAGACTTTCTGTCCAGACACCCTGTCCCAGCCGAAACACAAGAGGACGCGGAAGATGTCGAACATTATGTGCACTTGGTATCCACAGCGGTCTGTCCACTGAACATAACCCTGGAGGACATCAAAGAGGTGGCCATCACCGACGCAGTATACAACAAAACATTGAAAGCAGTACAGGAAGGGTCATGGACAAACTATCTGCGGCAAGCCAACTCCTGGAGCCCGGAAGAGCGAGAGCACACAGCGAAAATGTGGCAAATCCGGAACGAGCTCAGTGCCACAGGCGACGGGATCCTGCTTCGAGGACCCAGACTGGTGATACCACGGGCTTTGAGACAAGGCGACACAACTGGCCCACGGAGGGCATCAGGGAATCACAAAAATGAAGGCCAGAATGAGAGAGAAAGTCTGGTTCCCAGAGCTGGAGTGTATGGTGGAAGAATACGTCCGGCGATGCCCGCTGTGCCAATTGACCGGCAGCCTGGAAAGACCTGCACCGGTGATCACAGAGGACGCTTGCACCGTCCCGTGGTCACGAGTAAGCATACACTTTGGGAGTTTTCCTGGAGGAAAACACACGCTGGTGCTTGTGGATGCGTTCTCGAAGTATCCCATAGTAGAGCTGGTGGCGTCCACGGAATTCGCCCAAATAGAACCCATCCTAGAGAAAGTATTTGCCATGTTCGGATTCCCACATGAAATCCGCAGCGACAACGGACCACCCTTCCAGGGAGCCGAGTTTGCCACGTTTCTAAGACAGAGAGGATTACATCACAGGCAGATAACCCCCCCCCAGTGGCCACAAGCCAACGGCGATGTGGAACGCTTCATGCGCACGCTGAACAAGGTGTTTCGCATCACGGGTGTGGAGCAAGCAGACCCGGAAAAACAACTCCAATTCTTGCGGGAAAACCGAAGCTCACCACACTGCACCACCCAGAGAAGCCCGTGGGCACTGATGCTTCATGGCCCACGGAGAGATCTACTCCCTACCTGCCCAGGGTGGTCGCCACCCCCATTGGAGGCAGAGGACGTGCAAGCCAGGAGGACCCGCCGAAACCAACGAGCAAGCCTCCATCGCCAGGCCACGCAGAGCACACTCCGCACAGGGGCCACCGTCCTCTTAAACAACCGCCGCCCCGGAGGGAAGTTTAAAACGAACTATGAACCAGGGCCCTGGACAGTCACCGCGAATCATGGGACCATGATAACCGCACAAAAGGAAGGAGAGGAGGTGTCCCGAAATGTGTCTTGGTTCAAAGAAGTACCCACAAGGCACCCCGAGAGACTCACGGAGGGGCCAACATGGAGCGCACCTACACATGCACCAGAGACCACAGAGACTATCACTGTACCCACGTCCAGCTCCGCTCCAGAGGGCAGACTCCCTACCAGTCCGCGACTGCGAGGCTCTCCGCAAAGGTATAGCCTGAGGCCCAATCCTCGCCCCAGCCAGCGGTTGAAGGACTTTGCCTGCTGACAACATCCAGAGGCTGCGGACGGAGTGCACGCAAGTACCACCACCTCTGTGGTTTGAACTGTCTGAACTAGGTGAGTTGTGTTTTGTTTGTTTCATTGACCGATTTGGATAGGGATGTAGTATCTCACGGTCTAGTTGTTCACAGACCGCTCCACCTCATCCGCGGGCCAGGCGTGGCCTGCGGGGCATTAATAAAAGGAGCCGCCTGCTCGAGGGCACGGTCTCCAACCCGAGCACTGGCATGGGCGGAGTCTATAAGCCGGCTCCGCACTGCGCCACCCGTGTCCTGCTCCCAAGGCCTGAGTTTGGGCCCCGTTACAGTAACCTCTTTCACGGTTTACATGGACGTCCATTAGGGGTCACCAGGGATAGCAGCTGGTTGGCACCTCTGGCACGGTCCTTACTACCTTGGGACTCCGAGGTCATAAAGACAGTAGCAGAATCCAACAAGCATTAGCAAAGCCAATTAGGTCTAGCCTTAACCTGTCAAAGTGTGGAAAAACATCAGAAATGCTGTTCACATTTGTTGTATGCACCAATGCAGTTTATCATATTAAAGCTTGCCCATCGAACTATGGCAACACTGGAAAGGGCAGCAAACAAGATTATTTCTTTTTCCACAAAATGCATATTGGAGATACAGAACTGAGCAGGGGGCGGGGCTAGCCACCCTGATGATTGGTCAGATAGAAAAGTGGTTTACCCGCCCCGGTAATCATGCTTGATCCGGACACCCTATAGACGACCAGACTCTCAGGGGTCCCGCTTCACGACTTAAGCACCTCCCCGGAGCTCCTACGAGGGTCCGACCTGCGCGGTGACATGTGAGAAGAGAGTACACCGCCGACCCGGAGCCCCCGCTGATGGCGAGAGCTGCACGGACGGTGGCCTGATCTGGGGGGCACTACAGGGACTATGGCGGGCCGACCGTGATACACAGTCGGGGGTCTGATGCGAGAGCAGTTCTACTGCTCAGCCAGAGACCACAGGAGCAGTGCGGCCTGTGCCGTTGGGGCATGGAGTCGCCTGAGGCCAACCTGCATGGCGTGATCACCAGGGCTGGCTAAAGCGCTCGTGGCGCCCGGTGCGACAATCACTTTTGGCGTCCCCACATACCATGACCGCCTCCTCGGATTCTCTCACTCCCACCTGCAATAGTGCCCCTCATCTCTCCGATCATAAAATATTCCTAAACACAGGGCCCCCTCTACAGGTCGCACCAGTCGCACTGCCCTAAAGCCGGCCCTGCTGATCACTGCCACGCAGCAGGTGCACTGACCACTCCCGGTGCTCGAGCAGAGTGCAAGGGGGACACCCTTGAGCTGCCGACACAGCTCCGGAATGTGAGAACATGCAATGATCTGTAATAACCAATACTACCCATCCGTACATAGTTTTCACAAATAAGAAAAGCTGTGAAAAGCCATGGAAGAAAGGCTGAGAGTTGCGCATGGTGAAGGTCCAGAAGCCTTGACGCGGCCAGATGTGACTTGCTGAGGGTGCGACCAGTGAAGAAGACGACGAAGAATAACTCTACCCTATGTATCCTGCCACGCACTTCTACACACCCAGGGAAGGGGCCTTAGCCCACCAATGCTGTTCGTCATTTAGAGACTGGCACCAAACTCTTCAGACCACCAGACACCGGGCTGAACATGGGGAGATCCCAGCGCCACGAGGAGGACACTATGAGCCCATTGAGCGGGCACATCTTCCCCCCCAAAGGACAAATTAGACGCCATCTTGAACACAAGGGACTCACATATGTCCCCACCGCTCGCTTCGTCAAATTTCAACTCCACCGCGAGCTTGCTGAATTCTTCCGCAAGTTAAAACTAAAGGCCTTCTTCGAAAACCAAACACCCAAGGACCAGGTCCCTAACGCCAATGAGACTGGCTTGAAATTGAAGTCCACCTTTTGCCCACCTTCATCAACCCTGCCTGTAAAAATCGCCACCTTTGAACAGGCAGTCTATAATGAGATAGTGGAGACCACGGAGAAGGACAGCTTCCACAACTGGACCACCAAGGAATGGGAAGCCCTACATAACCTCCAACATAAAGACACCATCCTCATTAAACCCGCCGACAAGTGGGGGGGCGAGGGGGGGGGGGGCATAGTCTTACAGGACAAATCAGACTACACAAGAGAATGTAGACGCCTACTCAATGATCACCAGAACTACAAACAACTTAGAGAGGATCCGACAGACACTAAAAAGTACCATCATTTCAATAGTGGAAACAGCAGAAGCCAGGAACCAACTCTCCAAGCAGGAGGCAGACTATCTGTGCCCCCGCAAAACGAGGATACCATACTTTTACACAGTACCTAAAATCCATAAGGAGACGAGACCACCACTTGGACACCCCATCGTTTCGGGAATAGGCTCCCTCCTGGAACCACTGTCCTGATTCTGTGCCTTCTATCTCAACCCACTAGTACAGCAATCCACCACGTACCTCAAAGACACCAAACATCTTCTCAATCTCATTAAAGATACACAATTTGACCGATATACACAACTCTTGTTGGGACTAGACAGAGAGCCTATATACTAGTCTCCCTCAGGACGAGCCCTGCAAGTAATCGAACGCACATTAGAAGGAACAACATAGGAATTTAAAACTGAGAGAATTCATCTTACAGAGCGCCACGTTGACCTTGAAGGAGAACTATTTTGAATTCGAAGGAGACTTCTTCCTCCAAGTCAACGGCACCTTGATGGGCAGCATCTTCGCCCCTAGTGTGGCAGGGTTGTATGTCTACCATTTTGAGACCACACATCTTACCGCCCGAAAACCCCTACACGAACAACATTAAGTTCTGGCGTCATTACATTGACGACATCCTCATGATCTGGACAGGGAAAGAGGATTCCCTAGCAACTTTTTTGACCTGGCTCAACAGCCGGGACCCGTACCGGAGATTCACCAGCACAGTGGATAACACCAAATTAGCTTTTCTGGACCTTACAGAAGGGCACCCTGCAGACTACCACCTTTTACAAACGAACAGCGAGGAATTCGCTACTTAAATTTGACCGCTTCCATCTGTATCCCCTGAAAGAGAATCTACCATATGGGCAATTCCTCAGGATTAGGAGAAATTGCAGCAGGATCGAGGACTTCAAAACACAGTCAACTGATCTGGCCATCAAACTTACTCAATGCGGATACCCGGACAGAATCATACGCTCCAACAAGAAGAGAGCAAGGAAGCAAAACAGGGAGGCCCTTCTGGACGATACACCTAGAGAGGATAACACCATCCCACTCACGTGCGTCACAACATTTAACACGGCTTCCAACAGAGTAACTAAAATCATCTGCAAGAACTGGCGGATCCTCAACACAGGCACACTAAAATGGGAACTACCTCTGTTCTCCTACAAGAGAGCAGGTAGTCTGAAAGATCGACTTGTCTCCATACGCCCGAGACCATCACCCACCACACAGGACAACACAGTCCTAAACGCGTGGGGCCTGTCAAATATAACAGGCCACTACCCCTGTGGAAATTGCTGTGTCTGCCACCTTACCATGACCACCAAATTGTTAGTTTTGGAAGCAGGAAAAACGTGGTATCTTAGAAAACATACCAACTGCAACTCTACGCATGTCATCTACCTTATTGAATGCCTCTGTGGCCTTCGCTACATAGGCATGACCAGTCGAAAAATAAAGAACAGGATTGGAGAACATCGCAGCTTTATATGCTGCAAAAAGACCACAAGGTTGATGGACCATTACATACAGAAAGGGCACACCCCCAATGATCTCAAATGGGTAGAAATAGAACAGATCACTACCGCATGTTCTAACAATGAGGGAGTCCTGCTGCAAAAAGAACAAAGGTGAGTTTACCACCGGTCAACCCACAAGACTGGACAACAATATTCCCTGGAATGCGCTGAACAACCGATGGACCCAAGGCGCCCCAAATCCCTGCACTCTTGACTATACACAACTGACCCCCCCAAAACACTGGGCATGTCTTGACCTTTGACACCTAACCCACCAAGTGTACCCAGTTCAGTGAACCTCTTCTCACATCTGACCATTGCCCACGGATTTAGAAGGGAATCGGTTGGGGGTCACGCAGGCTAATGGGGCTCGTGTCCCCTGTTACATGTGTACGCACAGATACGTTGTAATTCTTGCTCCCATTACACATCAAATTTACATAAGGACACACAGAGGTTCCCAGTTTATGCGCCCCAATTAAGAATCATTACACAGTAATATCTAAATAGACTCCCACAAGTGAGTCTTTCTACTCTTTTTGCATTTTTCAATCCCATAACCAAGGTAACCACTCCCACTCATTACATCATGGCGCCCCGAGACGCAAGTTTTAGCAATTACGGCTGACACTGGGCGGGAACCCATATACATAAATACCGGCTCCCAGAGCACAGCCACACCTTCGGAATCCCATTCAGCAGGTCGCAGTAGGTACGGGAAGTGGGCAGATGACTTTGACAAAGTAATTGAACGTTGGAGTCCGGAGTCCTAATTTGATGGATACTGCAGGTACCGAACGTCCCTGTTATCACAGATGACAGTCACCCTTTAACCCCTCTCTCTCTTTTCCCCAGTCACACACAAAGAGTGTACTTTTTCCGCATATTGACCGGTTTAAGACATGAAGACAAGTCACAAACCAACATGTGCGCTGTGGAGAAGCTTCTTTATTAAATGTTCATGTTTGTATGTACTATTTTGTCTTTTTCCTTTGCAGATTTTAAGCAACGACGGGAGGATATCTCCTTTCTCCGCACCTTATCGAGAGGGACATCACTTATGGTCACCACAATCAGTTCTGACCATCATGCATTTCACTAAAATACCCACACATAGGTCCTGACGAAAGCCAGCATACGTCACAGTGTGGCTGAAACATGTAGACCTCACTCATATTACTAGATATTAGAGACATAATTCACCTCTACAAATAGCCACCTCTCTTTTAAACCCTGCCAGAGGGCCTACCATTAAAACAATGATCTTTATTTAAAGGGACCCGGTGGACAGTTTTTAACTCACTTTAGTAGCTTCACTGCACACTCACTCCACTTAAAACTAGCTCCGCTGTAGATCAGGCGTCGTAGCACACCCAAGGTGCACTCGGCACCTTGGGTGGGACCCGATGATGAAGCATGCCACCAACTAGGTTGGTGCGTGAGGGTTTTCATAATTTTTTTTTGTTTTTTTAAGTGTTTTTTCCAAGCATGAACATTCAGCTTCCTGAATGTGAGCTAGTTCTTCTTGATATTTACTGCCATCTTGATCACCACAGGCTACACCCAAGACGCCCTCAAGTCCAAAATGGAATCACTGGTGGTGAACCTCGGGTTCTTATGAGATGGCCAAATGGCAGACAGCTCAAACTGGTGGAGGTGCACCTGGAGTCACTGGGTCCCATATCCAAGGCGCATACAACGGACCTAAACTCATTGACTAAGAGCATTAAAATCTTGGAGTCCAGCATTGAGGACCAGGAAGGGAGGGCCAAATGGAACAACATAAGGGTGATCAGCATGCTGGAGCTCACAGATGGTCCATCAATGATCATGTGCCTAGAGGACTGGCTGCAGGAGATGGTCCCACCAGAGGGCTTAATAAAGCGTTATGTTCTTGAGAGGGTGCACATTAGACCCCCCCCCACCGCCCCCGCTAGCCCCAAGGGTGCCAGTGATCAAAGGCCTATTGCACTATCAGGACTGTGATTTCATACTCTGACAGGTGCATACTGCGGGCCCCTTTATTTGGAGGGCAGCACTAACATCTCCATTTCCCATGACTTTATAACAGCAGTGAAATGGAAAACAGCCTCAGTCCTGGCCATGAAGAGAGTTTAAAGAGCTAGGAATCAAAGATGCCCTGTTACCGGCCCAGCTGGATGGGAAATCCCACCAGGGGTGATATTGGAATTGTAAGCCTCCAGCCACTGCAAAGACCGCAACCATTTAGACGCCCAACAGCAGGAACCTTGCCGCAGGGCTTATTGCTGCCTGCGTCCTGGTTCAGTATATCGCACACACCAACAGGCCCATGAGGGAAGGAGAATTGCTGTGGCAGCAAAGCTAATGCATGGCGGGGACAACTCAGAGGAACAAATGAGCTTGGATGACAAAACACACTCAGCTGTAGGCAGCCCACTGGATAAGAGACAAGTCTCCCATTACCAATAATCACACCAGGCACTGCAGAGGAGATTATTGGACCTTCAAGTAAATGGTGCCCAATCTGATCACTACCTCTTAACACAGTGGCAAGTGGCCCATCCTCCTACTGGTTAGGATTCTGAAATACTTTGGGGCTTCCGTACCTTGCTGCATTACCCAGGGCCAGGGCTCATTGATGGATCGAAACTATGGACTACACACTGTTGCAGGGGCCGGGTGGTAAGCCGGCTTCTGCATGGGGGGGGGGGGGAAATTGTGGTGCATGGGAGGCTGGTCTCTAGATTGGAAGGAGGGGGGGAAAATAAGGCAGGGAGAGGATGCACACAACAGATTGTAATGGCTATCGCATGCTCCACTATTAGGCTACCCACCTTGAATGTGTTGGCCTGAATTCCTCTAGCAAGAGATTTATAAAAAATAAATAAAAATAAAATAAAAAAAAAAACACGAGGCCTACATTAGATGGCGTAGAATGCAGGTTGCCATGCTGCAGGTTAACACACCTCATTTTCCGGAGGTGTTTGCATTATAAAGGATGGCACAGTCGGCATACTACACAAGCTATTCTGCTTTTGCCGAAGTGTGCTTAATTGGATCCTACCAGGGGGTAACCTTTTAGCCACAACTTGAGATACTTGAGCCAGAGGAGTGTTGGATTGTGCAGGGGGCAAGCTTGAGGAGAAAGATGTAGCACTACTAAACCTGTACACTCCCAACTTGGATCAATCAGCCTTCCTATGACCACTATGCACCACTCCACTTTTCTATATTCTCCTTGGGGTGGTTGGAGTAGATTGTAATTGCTCAGCTGATGTATTCCTAGACAGGTCACATCTTCGATTGCCTACCTCATCAACACACACACAGTGGCCAACACCTTTAAGGAATGGAAATGGAACATGGTGGATGTCTGGAGAGCACATAATTCCCAAGACAGAGAATATTCCCAATATTCAGGAACACATGAGCGTTATTTACGATACAATGTGCTACTTTGCAAGGGCTCATTGAGTAAAGGGGTGCTACACTTGAAATATTTCATCAAAACATTCTGACCATAATCGCTTTCTGCTTGAGCTCCACTGGGAGACCCCCAGGCCACCAATCCCAACCTAAAGATTGAACACAGAAGCCCTAGATGACCCTCTATTTTGAGATTCCTTGGCATTCGTCATCCGGGATTATTTGCTGGAAAAAAAAGACAACTGCCTCCTTTTAGCTGACATAATGGGAGGCATTTAAGGTTGTGTTTAGAGGCCACTGCATAGCACCGACAACTGGGATTCGGGCATAGCTGCTGATCGAAATTACCCAACAAGAACAATTTCTTGATCAAATGGAGAGAGAGAGTTCCCCCCTCGACCTGGCAAAACCCCAGGAACTTCTGGTGGAAAAGGAAAAAGTACTGGTGTTGTTGGCGAGGTTGAGGGGATACAACTATCACCAACACATCACTAAGGCCCATAGTGAATGGGACAAGACTATCTGATTGCTAACTTGGCAAGCTAACCCCTCACAGGGCTCAAACCAAATTCTATCTCTGACTAAAACTACTGAAACACAGTTGTTCACCTAGTTAGACAGAATCCATAAATTCTGAATTGATGTCTGACTCTAACAAGGCTCCCCCCCCCCCCGACCCCAGGCATTACATACTTATGTCTTGGCAGTCGCGGCCGGGATTAATCAAGGGTTAAGGGGTAAATAATTTAATAAAGAAAAAAAAAAAAAAAAAAAAAAAAAAAACTTACCTGTTCGCCGGCCGGGTCCCGCGTTCTCGGCGCCAGTCCTGCTCTGTGACTGCGCCTGCTCTCCTGCAGGAACTGGAAGCAGGCAGACTCCCTCCCTTGCCATAAGCCAATCACATCACTGCAATAGCAGTTTTGTGCCAGGGGCTTACAGGGAGGTCATTTTCTTCATGTAGGCAGCAGAGCAGCCTGCATAGAGGAAGGGCAGAGTGCGCATGACTGGTGTGGGTGGCCCCAGAGGGCCAACCAAACAGTCATTGGCCCTCAGGAGTGGGCATTCCACTCCTCCCCTGCTCGCAGAGCCACCCTGCCCACCCGCCTGCCACAAAACCCTTCTGTTCTGCTTTCTTGCAGTGCGAGAAGCAGAAACATAAAATGTTAGTTATTGCCATTTTAGGTTTCTGCTTCTCGCACTGCAAGAAAGCAGTGGGGCGACACTCCTCTGCCCTAGTGGAGGAGCCGCCCCTGTATCTTGGACAGGTGGACTGCTAGAGTGAGAAAGGAGGTTGCCATTACACTACAAGTAGACATTCAGCTACATGAGGTGCGAAGGTCTCTGTCCCAGTTTAAAATAAATAAGCCTGGGAGGAGACCGCGGAGTTCCGCACAAGTGCACAAAAAAGGCAATAATTCTCTGGTAAGTTAGCCTGCTCACAAGTAGATCCACCTCCAGTGTACACAAAAGCTCCTACATCTTGCAAAAACGCCTCGGATCTAATTTCCAACTGCTGAAATCTCTCAAATGTCGAATTCATTTCCCTCAAGCAAATTCTCTGTTTTCACGGTTATCTTGTGGTCCAGACAAAAATAACAAAACTTACGCTAATTCACATAGTCCGCAGGACCTGCTCCTTCGTAATCTGTTGATATAAGCAACCGCTGATTACATTGTCCATTTTGATCAACACCGTAAGCATTTAACTTTCAACACCGATTGTCCTCATAAAACACCTCTGAAACATTTTAGTGCATGCAACCCTCCATATACAAATCCAGACAGTTTATGTAACTCAACCTTTCTTCCTCTGTCTAAACTCCTTAGGTCTGCTGTTCACCCCAGTGTTATACTAGATCGTCACATTCATTAGTGACATAATTTTCATACATGTTGATGGGAAAACAAGCGGCGCCACTAATTAGTATGGGGGCTGTCAATAATAGATTGTACAAGAAAAGCCATAACACTTGAAATACGCGAAAAATGTCTTCCAAAATAAATAAATTGAAAAAAAAAAAAATAAAAAAAAAAATAACTGACCAGAGTAAACCATATGCTCACTGAATGAACTTCAGATATAAAATAGTCCCTCCTAGAAAGTGGAATGATACCCCAGCTAGCCAATAACATGTATTGAGAAGGTTATACTCCTGTTGGGGGAGGGGAAGCCAAAACCTACTTTATTTAGATTTTTGACAATTGGTAGCAATACGCAACAAGCATTGGCATAGCCAATAGGTCTCGTCTTTGGGACCTTATAAGTGTTTAGCCATGCAACAGTTGATGTTGTTGTAGTAAGGATATTGTGATGCATAACTAAATACTTATAAGGTCCCAAAGGCGAGAGCTATTGGCTATGCCAATGCTGGTTTCCCCTTTGATATGAGCAGTGCACTCAGCAAAATACTTGAGACAGTAGATAACCGTGGTAATGCTTCCTGGTTGGGGGGTCGTCATTCTTTGCCAAATGTTTTCCTACATATGCCTCATTCGATCTGCCCACAAGGATCATTACACACAGGCAGAAGAAAGACAGATGCGCGAGAGGAGTGAAAATAAAGCGGACGAGGAGGGAGTGGGAGAAGGGCGGGGTGAGGGGAGGGGATCCACACGCTGTAAGGCTTAATGAGCCATTACAAAAAGCCAGATGGCCCGTGCACATTCACGCGCACATGCACGCAAGCTTGAGGCCAGCAAAAGCCTCTGGGAGCACTTTGGAAACCCCCTTACTAAAAGTCGAGCAAGAAGTGCATTCGCTGCTCTAGGCTCGACCTAAAAACAAAAAGCACTATTGAGACAGGCATAAAAATGCAATGATATTCAAAAAGCTTCTTACTGTGTGCCCTTCCCCTAGGGCTTCAGAAGCAAACAGGAGGCGGTGGTGGGTTTAGCGATGTGGTAATGGGTCGAAGTGTAGTGTCATTATGAGGTCAAAGGGTGTGTTCCACTAATACTGCCATTTTGGTGAACCAAAGTCCATAAATGTTTATAGGCAGTAGGAGGATTTAAAAAAAAAAAAAAAAAAGTGAAGTAATCAACCTTTTGGCTTTCTTTATCAAGAATTTGCTTATTTGAAAGTGGTGAAAGTTACATTTCAGTGGCAAAAATTGGACTAAATGTGCACCATTTTAACACCTTAAAGTTGTGAAAGTTATACCCTTCGCCTTAATAACAAACTTTGTATGCATATAAAGCTTGCCAAAATATGGTTTTGGCTACAACTATTTTTGCAAATTATCATCAAAGTGTTTTATTAGGATTGTGAAGTTCAAAGTTTGGGGAAATAGAGTATCACCTCCCCCTGCATTCCTATCTTTACACCTCCGACACAACTTTATCCGAAGATGGAAACCTCTGACCATCAGGGTCACGGGCGCGGTGTGGGTGGCAATGGGGTACAATTATTCTCGGAGACCGTTAACTCTTTTATTTTTTACTCATTATAGGGTCACAAACAAAATTACCTAAAAGGCCACCAATGACAAAAAAGTTAAAAGCTCACGACAACAAGCAATTCTCTCAATTTTAAAGCTCCTATAGGATTAAAGGGGCTTGAGTTAAGTCCAGCAGGGAAAGTCCATGGGCAAGGGGAATGGAGAATAAATCAGGAAGGTCCCTCGCCAAACTGCTCCAAATCGAGGGTAAAAAGGCAAGGGGCGTAAAGTAAGTCTGAAAAAGACAGGTTGGAGCAGAGGCGGCTCCTCCGCCACGGCAGAGGAGCCCCCTCCAAAAAAAAAGTCAGGAAAGGAAAAATAAGAACGATAGTAAACACTCGTTTTATTTTTCCTTTCCTGCAGAATCTTGGGGGCGGGGCCAAGGGGATGACAGGAGGAGTGGTAGTGAACTACCTTCAGTGCGCATGACAGTTTGTACAGCCTTCTCAGGCAGGTCAAACGGTCATGCGTATTGAAGCTCTGCAACCCAGCTCCATTGCTGGAGAGAGCAGGCACAGACTCCCCCCTTCTATTTTTGAGTGCAGATCGAGAGCGCAAAGGGTGGACTGGGAGAAGGAGCAGAAGAGCGTGATGAGTCGGGCTGCAGGTAAATTAATTATTTTTTCTGCCCAACCGCAACCACTATGCCGCTCCCTACTCTATCCCACCAACCCAGCTACTCGTCCACAACACCAGCCGCTACTGGACTGGAGACAAGGAAAGTGAAAAAGAGGTAGCCTCCCTCCTCCTAGGAAAGTCACCTTTTGTAGTTCCACTTCGTCCACGGTGACATCAATAGTTGTTCCACAATGGTCTGGTCATCATGTGATCATTATTCCGTTCACCAAGTACAAATTGATACCTCAGTATACTTTCCCTGGCTCATCATGAGAAACAATTGTACATTCCGTCCCGTAGGTTAGTTGACAAAGACTATTTACTTTGTTGCTCTGCATGAATATAGTTTAAAGGTCACTTTCCCACCGTTCATACACAAAGAAGGGCTGTAAGAATGTCTGTCACTTAAAGAATGTCGCATGAACCAGAACAAATAAGCGACATTTGAAGAAACGCATTAACTCCATTGCACAAGGTTATGAAAAAAAATGCAGCCTAAGGAGGAAATCAATTCAAATACTTTTTAAAGTTAACATTTCTTATTTAGTAAAATAAATTCCTAATTAAGTTCAAGCATAATAAATCCCACAGATCATATACAAGCATCTTGTTATGTTGGCAGTGATTGTTACACAAAAATGTTAAAACACTCACTAGGGCCTACTATCAACATTTTCAAAAAGTAGCAACATGTCAACCATTTCTAGAAATCATTAGAATATATTTTTTATATAAATAAATGATTGTTACAACGTTAGGCACTTAAACGGAGAGTTTCAGACATATAACATATTGCACCATTGTGGAGTTTGTTATGGCACTCTACAACCAAGTCAATAGCAATGCTTCGGTTCATCATTCATTTTCATGATGTTTTTGTTAAGAAAATAAAGTAAATCAGTTACCAAACATTTCAAATTCACTATTTGATTAATCCTACTGTTTCTACCTAGCCAAGCACACTTTTATGGTGATAGTACTTCAACTTTTCTGGGTTTGTGTCGTTTTTCAAAGACGTGCACAAGGTGCACATTTGTTTTTTCTTTGACAAGATAGGTTTATGTGTCCTGCAAAGCATGAACAGCTTTTACGCTGCATCAGTAGTAAGGCAAGAAGTTAACCCCTTCAGCGCGGCGCGGATTTTAAGGTTCTGTGCGCGGGTGGGGCCATGACAGAGCGGTTCCGTCATGCACATCGAAGGGGTTAAACAAGCGGGGATTAACTAATTGATGACCAACGTGCAGTCAGGAGCACATAAGAGCAATGAACCAGCAGATTGGACTTAATGCACATGTCTGGGTCACACCTTCTACAGTCAAAAGTCAATTAGACCTGCCCATACTCCACAGTCGCTCAACCTCAGCTTACAACTGCAGGACACAGAGCTTCAATTTGCAGACTAAGAATAAATAAAAAAGTAGCATTACCTGCTCAAAAATAATACTCTTGTAATAGACTAAAACTGCAAGTGTAATTATGGTTTCTTTATCCACCCATCAGGTCCTCCTTCTGGCTAGGCAGGTATGAGTCAGTGCTGCATTCTTCAGATAAAACAGTTTCCTTGTCGCTAGAATTTACATTGTTGCAGATTAACAGGTTGAAGCTTAAATTCTACTCCGAGACAAAGGTAACCCGCATTAAAGCTTGGTATTTCCCAGCCACCAATAGCGATCATAGATTTGCATAAATTCCTGATGTGATAACCGTAGACATGACTCGTCAAAACGTTTGGCAACCAAAAATTCTAGAGCCTTTGCTCCAATGTCTGCTATGAAGCATTTATATTAGGCTCTTATTGACTCATCTGCTGCTACTCTTGCAACATTGCCAGAACATTTACATACTCTTCATAATCTGGTCGAAGTGTTCGAGTCGACATACATCAAAGATAAGATCGGATATTACCGACCCAACATTCCCGATAAAAACCTATACATAAAATCTACAAACCCTCCACGATATTGCAGCATAGATTTGCAAATTCGCAGCACAAAAATTAAAATTGTGGCATTAATGCAGCACTATATTTTACTTGTAATGGCTCCTTTTCAGCCTTAATTCAATGGAAACTGTTTTAGCAGAGTATTCCACTTTGACATCGGCATGTTTAAAGTGTCTGAGAGGGATGGTTTGCTATATTCTCCTTTGTGGTAGCATTCTGGAGCATAGGTTAAGCCAAGCACAATAGAACAGGGTTGATAATCTATCATCCTCAACTATCTTTATGGGTAAACCCAGGTCTCCCAGGAATATTTCACGATGAGTCATTTAAAATCTGGGAAAATGCTGGAATAAAAACACTTGGTGACTTATAAGGCAATGATGGTCTTCTGACCTTTGAGACTCTTAGTAGACTTTACAAACTACCTGAAACATCACGCTTTAAATATATACAGATTCATGACTTTCTTATTCATAAAATGAAACTTTTGAATATTTTTGACTCTGATATCTGGGAATGTCTCTACTCCAGCAAGGATAGGTCATTTATTAGTGTTGGATACGGTGTCTTAACTCTATATAAACCTGATGATTGTGGGAAAATAGCAGCGAAATGGAGCTCTCGACTAGGCCTAAATATTACAGCTAATCAAATCTCTACATCTATCTGTAATACAAATCGTATAATTCACTCTTCCAGCTTGAGGTTACAGTATTATAAAACTGTCAGTTATATTATACTCCCGAAAGACTTTAAGTGGTATAGTAATAGTACTGATAACCAATGGACTAGCTGCCCTAAGTGTGACCTCCCTGCTGCAAGTTTAGAACATATGCTGTTTACTTGCCCTAGACTTGCGGAATTCTGGACTAAGGTTAAACAAGGAATGGTTTCGATTTTGTCTAGACCAGTAATACTTAACTAATGTATTGCTCGGTATCCAGAATTACAATAACTCACCAGTAGATTCACATTCAGATCTCTTCAATATCTTAATTGGTTGTGCTAGACTGACTCTAGCTCGAACTTGGATCGCAAGTAACTCACCACAAGTGATGGACTGGTGGATTTTGGTTAAAGAAATATATATTATGGAATCCGCTCTAGCTAAAATCAGAGGAGCAAAATCCTTACAGAAGCTAGATAGTATCTGGGGGTCCTCATTTATTTGAACTCCTCTGATATATATATATATATATATATATATATATATATATATATATATATATATATATATATATATACACACATACATACATACATACATACATATTATCTACTGGCAGTCGCCAGTAGATAGTTATAGTTAGGACCACGTTTCCATAGGAAATCCGCAACATTCTATTTGGAAACTTTGGCGCTGGTCGACGAATCCTCGCGAAATTTTCAAAATAGGTGGGGCGCTATGCTCCGCTCCTACCCTGAAAGTCTCGGGGGGATTCGTCAAGCGGGGGCTGAGATAAAAGGGGGGTCCCAAAACGAGTTTTTCCCATGCATTTTTCCATAGGACCTTTAGACACAGCTACAGACCGAACGGCTGAACAGAGTTACTTGAAATTTGGCAGAGAGGTAGTCTACAGGTCAAGGAAGTGCCTTTTGTAGGTTGTGTGTAAATCTGTTCAGTAGATCCTGAGAAAATAGCCTTTAAACCAATATATATATCTGTGGCAGCTTACGGTGCGCTTACCGTGCGCTTACCGTACGAGTACGGTGCCGTGCGCGAGCGCGATTCTGATTGGCTGTTAGATCTTAGTAAACATTCGAATCGGTCGAAACCAGGAAGCGGCGTCCGCCATTTTCTATCTCGCACTCTGAGGTGGTGGAAGAAAAACAAAGACAAAAAACATATAAAGGGGCTGTTTAGACTGCTCCCAACCACCTAGCCTTGATGAAGGTGTCCTCAAAGAACCCCCAAGGCCAAAAATTCAATTTTATTTTTTTTCGAAAAATCGCCGATTACGCTTACCGTACGCGTACGGTAAAAAAAATAGATAAAAAAAAAATATCCATATTCTCCACACCCCGTGTGCAAATGGTGCCCGAAGGGCACCATTTATGCATGGCATATGTAATATTGACCATTGAACTACAAAAAATCAAACATTACCTTTCACAACGAAGCGCATAATATGTCCTCCATGTGCGCACGGTGCGCGAAGGTCATCGTGCGTACATGGCCCATCCAGCGTAACGTGGGCACGCGATGCGCACCGCGTGCCCACCCTGCGTGCACGGCACTAACTGCGTAAAGTGGGCGCGCGGTGCGCGAAGCGCACAGCGTGCTCACTGTGCGCGCACGGTGCGCGAAGCGCACCGTGCGCGCACGGAACGAACTGCGTTAAGTGGGCGCGCACGCCACGAATGGCGTAAAGTAACTTAGCATTTAAAAAACCGTACAAATTCACTGAAAAAACCATAGGTTTCACACACGTTATAGTTAGGAATTAGCATTTAAAAAACCTTGCAAATTCACTGAAAAAACCATAGGTTTCACACACGTTATAGTTAGGAATTAGCATTTAAAAAACCTTGCAAATTCACTGAAAAAAACCATAGGTTTCACACATGTTATAGTTAGCTGGACATTTTACTGATAAAAAACCAATGAAATTCCCCCGTTATAGTTAGTGCAGGCAACTAGAACTCACATGACCGCAATCCTCTGCTGATGCTAATACTGTATTTAGACAATTATTTGCCCATGTCTTCTTCCATTAAATTTTAGCTATAAATATATTACAAATATTTTTTTTTCGTAAAGACACATATGTCATCAGCAGAGGATTGCGGTCACGTGAGTTATAGTTGCCTGCACTAACTATAACGGGGGAATTTCATTGGTTTTTTTATCAGTAAAATGTCCAGCTAACTATAACATGTTTGAAACCTATGGTTTTTTCAGTGAATTTGTATATATATATATATATATATATATATATATATATATATATATATAAAAAAAATTGGTTTTTTTTTGGCTTTACTCTTTCTTGCTGTTTGCTATACCTGCTATTTGAATTGAAATGACCTTTTCATTTATGAAATTTACTTTGACATTTATATTTATGTCCTGCAAGTTATACTGATATGAATAAAATTGTTTTTGTACTTTTAAATGTACTGTCGATTTGACCTCTTATCCTGATCTCAATAAAAAGATTTAAAAAAAAAAAAACAAAAAAAAAAAAAAAAAAAAACAGGGTTGATAATCGTCTGTTTTCTGTGGCATTGTGCTGACTTGGGGCTTGTGGTTTCAAGCTCCAGAGCCATCTGCTGTAGGACACCAAACCTCTTCCTCAGGCACCCTAGGGTGCAGGACTGCAGTGGAGAGGTGCATTACCACAGCTCATACAAGCACCTTAAACATTGCTCTAGGCTTATCAGTAGCATGGGGTGTAAGCCCTTTCACAATGCAGCCCCCACCTCCATGTGCCTTACAGGTGTTGTGTGTGCAGTCTACACCCCAAATATGAGACTCTTTTACCACCACAGCCCCTCTGCTAGCACCCCACCCCACTGCTCAGCCTATTCAGAACAGTAAATGCCTTTAGCAAATCTGGTACAAGAATGCTATTACCAAAATATAGTCAGACTAAAAGATTCTGTCCAAAAATGTTTTAACAAAAATATCATTTCATTGGATTTAGAGAAAGTATGCCCATTGGGACAATATTTTCGTAAATATTATGTAGGACCCTATGTTTCTGTCAGGCAATATGTTTGAAAAGAATATTCAAACACAACCATCCTTAGCATGTTGGTTGCATACCTTCTATGATCGGTGGAAATTTGTTGCATACAATGGGCAATCCTTCATGCATCCGTCCCTCATTCCCTGCCCTCCCTCATTCCAGAACCTTTCCCACCGACCTTTATTCCCCATACACCCTTCCATTCTCTTCCTCATCTGGCTTCCTTCATGCTCACGTTTCCCTGCTATATCTCCGTTTCCCTCGTCTGCGCCTATCTCCCCTTTCTCTTTTTCACTCACTGTAACCCTCTTTCCTGTCTCTATTCCTCTCTAACCATTCTTTTCCTTTCACTACTCCCCCTCACAACGGCCTCCTACCGCCCTCTTTTACGTTACAGATTACATTACAAAGGGCGATTGTCCAGAGCTGCTCATGAGTTTCCACTCAGTGGTATACCAACTTTATAAGTGAGAACATGAGGGGGGCGTGGCTTCGGAGCCTTTGAAGATGGCCGCTGTTCCCGGGAGCTTCGACGGGACGCGAGGGAGCACGACCTCTGCAGGCAACCTTTTCTGCACCAAAACATCGGAATTACTCATTTCGGCATTCGGAAATGCCGCTCATCAGAATGCTGCCTTTATTTTTCCACAGGGTGAGACTGGCACGCTTAAATTAATGTTTTTTCTATTGCCTCATCGTTGCGGCCACCATTTTGTTTTTTCAACGTTCCTAGGCTTACTTCCTGAGGCGGTGTGACGAGGCTGTTTAACAGTTGGCTGCCTTTTCTGCTATTATCACGTTCTTTCTGCGCTTTTTGAGCAGCGCTTATATTGTCTGTCCTCGGTGCCTGCAGTTACTTTTCAGCATCATTTCAGCGTTATTTCCTGATATTAGCCTGGACTGCTGTTTTCCACTTTCTTTGCATTTTTCCCCAATTTTTGACGGACTCTTGAGTATCTTCTCTTCTATCATAATGCCTCGCGGCAATTGTAATGCTGCTCGTTCCTCCACTGAGGCGAATTTAGAGAGCTATAATCCATTTGATGTTTTACAAGATCATACTGAGGAGACTATCAAAGACTCTGTTGGCGCCAAGTCTATTATGCCGCTCACCCCTCGTTCAAATGCTAAACAAAGCTCCAAGATACCCTCTGCGTCACCATCTACTTCTGGTAAACGGATTAAAGCTAACCCACCTTCTCCCACCAATTCATCTTCCTCGAGATCTATGGAACTCATTCTTGATGAAATTCGTGCCCTAAAACCACATATGGAGGAAACTAACACCAGACTTCAAAATCTAGAAGCCAACTGGTCGCTCACTGAAAAGAGAGTTGGTGATCTGGAATTACGTGTTGATTCTGTCCAAAATCTCACAGCTCAAGTTCCTCTTATCTCTAAGGAGGTTTTTCAACTTAAACAGATTGAAAATTTGGAAAACCGTAATAGGCGCAATAATCTGCACATTTACGGATTAATTGAAGGGCTTGAAGGTGATAATCCAATATCTTTTTTCAAATCTTTTTTGCCAACTCTTTTGGGTCTTCCTGAAACGCCTCCTTTAAATATTCAAAGAGCGCATCGTTTAGGTGCATTATCCCGTTCTTCTCCATCACATCTACTAAACCGAGAGGAGTCATTTTGTACTTTTTGGAATATACGGATCTACTCAGAGTCCTCCAAGCTGCCAAACAACGAGGGAAAATTGCTTGGCATGGTGTCTAATCTGTTCTTTGCCCAAGATTATGCTAAGATGACTGCTGACCGCCGGAAAAAATTCTTAGACATGAGACCTGCGTTACGCAACATAAACGGACGTTACGGTTTATTTCATCCATGTCTTTTTAAGGTGACTTATAATAACAAGACTACCAGTTATGAAGATCCAGCGCTGCTCCAACAATTTCTGAACAGTTGCAGAACGGAATCCATGGAAGTCCCTCAGTCATGATGGATTTATTTATTTTAGTAGCATCTGTTGGTTTCATCCTTAGTGCTGTTTAATTTCTCCCTTAATGTATCATACATTGTTCTGTTGGACTAATTTGTTCCTTCTTCTTCCCCCTATCAGGTAGCGACTTTGTGGTCCCTCATCGTTCCTTGTTATCCTAAGTTTGCCTAGCAGATGTCCCTTCCTTACCGTCGCCCTGGAGTCTCCCGTCTCAGTGTTCCATCTTCCTCATGTGGCTTCACCAACCCCGTTCTTCATTCTTTCTGGTGGTATGTCTATTTGTTACCATATTTTTTCGTCATTTGCGTTTGTCGTTTTGTACTTTTATTTACTGTGATATGCGTTTCTTCTCACCTTTTTCCTTTATTTTTTATTCTCTTTCCTTTTCTTTCTGCCCCTCTTTCTACCCTTGTTATTTCTTTTCTTATTTACTTCTGATCCTCAATCTTTTTGTTTCATACCTTTCTGCTTACAATCTTTCTTCTCCAAGACTCTCTTATTTCATATTTCCCTATATTATTCTTTCAATACTTCTTCAGGTGCAATGTCGTTTTTTCTCAAGTTTTTTATAAGTTGCTTTATATTTTTTCGCCTTTGTATATATTTGAATTTCACACAGTTTTTCCAGTATAAGTTATACTTTTAGATGTCGATAACTATACTTACCTGGAATGTTAAAGGATTGGGTTCTCCCATTAAACGGCAGCGTGTTTTATCTCACTTAGCCAGTTTGAAAGGGGATATTGTATTACTACAAGAAATTCATATAAAAGAAGTTGAAATTGCCAAATTACGTCGTAATTGGGTAGGTCATGTTTTTGCATCTCCTGGTTCCGGGAAGCGCAACGGTGTTGCTATTCTCTGCCATAAGCGGTTAAATATCAAAGTTATAGACCAAGCCAATGACTCTGAGGGTAGGTGGGTGACTGTATCTTTGTTGATTGATAACATTCCTATAACTATTGTTAATGTGTATGCTCCTACCACACAGGATAAACTATTTTGGCCCCAGATGCTCACCTCATTGATGCAATTCTCTGATGATTACCTTGTTTTGGGGGGGGGGGGGGGGAAATTGTAACACAGTGGTGGATCCTCTTATAGATAGACGGTCCAACTCCCATTTCTTGCCCTCTCTCATGCACACTCAATTTTATTCCACTATTTCCCAACGTTCTCTTGTTGACTCCTGGAGGCTCTGCCATCCTACACTTCGGGAATACACGTATTATTCACCAGCCCATTCTTCCCAATCCCGGATTGACTACATTTTTATTTCTAAAGCCTTGACTCAACATATTACTCATTCTGAAATAGGGTCTATTCTAATTTCTGATCATGCTCCAGTTTACTTGCAATTAGATTTACTCCCTCCCGTAAAAGGTACAAGGAGATGGAGGTTTAATAATTCTCTCCCATTAGACCCCAAATTTACCCCAGCTTTTCTTGAGTTTTCATCCCTATTTTTTATAGAAAATTATTCTCCTCTGATATCCCCTCAGGTGTTATGGGACACTTTTAAAGCTGCTTCTAGAGATTTCATTAGTCTCTCGTAAAAGGCGTGCTGCCTCTCAATCCTTACAATCGCTTAACCTGCAAATTAAACAATTGGAGCACTCTTACTACTTAACCAAATCCCATTCTGACTTGGATAAGCTTCTTAAAGCTAAATTCTCTTTCAATAAATTCTCCACCGAATCTGCAAACCTATTTTTACTTAAATCTAGTGCCAAGTATTACACTGCTCAGAATAAGGCAGGTAATCTTCTTGCCAAGTATCTTAAAGTTAAAAGAGAACGTACAAGAATCGAATCCATGGTCTCCTCATCAGATATCACACTCCATAAGGATGAGGATATTCTGATGGAATTCACTGATTTTTATCAAAAGCTTTATACTCCGGAGTCTCCTCCTCTGTCAACTGACATTGCTCAATACTTATCCTCTATTCCCTCCCCTTCTTTTCCAGAAACCGATTTTGCCCCCTTAGAAGCAGATATAGGTCCTAAAGACATTCTGGACTCCATTCACTTGCTTAAAAAAGGCAAAGCTCCTGGGCCAGATGGATTCACGATCGAATTCTACTTACATTTTTCCAAGTTACTTGTTCCTAAACTTCATCAACTATTTTCATTCTTTATATAGTCCACAAAATCTGAGGGCTCCTTTCAGGAAGCCTTAATTGGTCTCCTCCCCAAAGAGAACAAGGATCATACCCTATGTAAAAATTAGAGACCCATTTCTCTAATCAATCTGGATTACAAAATATTTGCAAAAATTCTAGCGCTTCGTCTTGAAAATTTTTTACCTAAGTTAATTGGTAAGGAACAGTGTGGTTTCATTAAGGGCCGTCATCTCTGACAATACTCGACTCTTTTTTAATGTATTAAGCAAGTCTCACTCTTACCAACACTCTTTAGCTGCTATTGCATTAGACGCTGAAAAAGCATTTGATAGGGTTAACTGGCAGTTTATGTTCGCAGTTCTTGTTTGGTTTGGTTTTAGCCCGAAATTTCTTGCGTACATCTCTTTATTATACTCCTTCCCTAGATCCTTTATATTAGCTAATGGCCTTGTCTCATCCTCATTTCCCCCTCTTTAGAGGCGTCCGCAAAGGATGTCCTCTCTCTCCTCTTCTTTTTATTCTAGCATTAGAACCCTTTTTGATAAAAATTCGAGAAAATAAAGATATCACCGGTTTTCCCTATGGAGATATATATTTGAAACTTTCGGCCTATGCGGATGATATACTTTTATTTATTTCCAACCCCCAATCCTCTATTCCAACATTTTTATCTGAAGTCTCTGAGTTTGCGAAGGTATCGGGTTATAAACTTAATGTAGATAAATGTGAAATCCTTCCTCTAAATAAGTTTTGCCTCCACATAGATTTTTTGGCCTCTTCTTTTCATTGGAGCCCGACTAAGATCAAATACTTAGGTTTGTGGTTTAAACCTTCTATTAAAGACACTAACACTAAATCTTAACAACCTACTAACAACTCTAAGAGACTCTACAACTCGATGGCATCCCTTGTTTTTATCTTGGTGGGGTAGGTTAGATTCTATTAAAATGATGTTAGTTCCAATAATTTTGTTCTATCTTTCTAATCTTCCAATTAAGATCCCTAAATCCTGTTATAAGAATATCTACTCCATCTTATCAAAATTCTTATGGCATCATAAAAAAGCCAAGATGTCCTTTGCCAAACTTAGATGCCCTAAACAACTGGGTGGAGTTAACTTTCCGGATTTTGCTACTTATCATACTTCATTTTTTCTTCGGCATTCTTTAATCTGATCATATTTCTGATAGCACCTCTCAGCCTCTATGGGTAGATGCTGAATCATCTTTCTTTCATCCTTTCAATTTTGAAGAATTTGTGTCATTGTCCCATATCCCCAAGAGATTCTCTCATCCCATTCTTAAAAACTCTCGGAAAATATTTTCTCCCCTTTTACTGGACGGTTCTGATGATCGTTCACGTTTCCTGCAGTCCTCCTTGTGGTATAATCCTCTTATTAAAATAAGAAATAAGATGCTTTTTTGGAGGGACTGGTGGGATTTTGGTCTTCGTTGGACTCATCAACTTTTTCATGCAGGTACTTGTGTCTCTTTTGATACTCTTCAATCCCGTTTTTCTTTACCAGTATCTTTTGAATCCAACTACAACCTATTACATGCGGTTACACAAAATAGCTACGATTCCCTCTCTTCCTCCATCGATCATACCAACTCTTCTCCTCTTCCCCTCCCTTCTTTACTTGCTTCTTCTTCTGCTTCCCAAATCTACAAAAAGTTAAGAGATACTTCTAACACTCGGGACAAATCCAAAGTAGAAAGGGATTGGGAATTGGATTTAGAGGACTCTTTTTCTGCTCCCTTATGGCAAAAAATTTGGATCAAATTGAGGAAATCGTCTAGAGCAGCTAACACAACCCAAACGTTATTTTTTATATACAATAGACTTTTAATCCCTCCTGCTAAACTAAATATGATTGATCCCTCTATTCCCCCTACTTGCTGGACCTGTTCTGCCTCACTGGCAGATCTTAAGCATATGCTATTTACATGCCCAGTGATTTATAAATTTTGGAATGACGTGTGGCGACAGATCAACAAAATTTTTTCCACTCATTTCCCCTTTACCTTTTCACATATTTTCTTAGGTAGTCTCTCAGACATATGGTCTTCTTCCACTACGAATACCTCCATTATTGATTTACTTATAGCTGTAGCGTTCCAGCAAATCACTAAGTCTTGGAAGGATGCCTCCAAAGTTTCTTTTCAGGCTTGGTGGTATGGGGTCTGTTATCACCACAGGTTAGACAGGGCCTATGTTTATCCCATTACGCTTGCTATTAAACGTGATTTATTGTGGGTACCAATTACAAATTTTTTTAATATGGTTGCACGCTCTCTACCCTCACATAATCCTTGTGCAGAAGAAGTTCCCAAGACTCCATGAAACTTTTCCTGTTGGTTTCAAACATATATGCATACAGAGTGTTTTATATTTATTTCTGCATTGTTATTGGAGAAGTTTTTGTACATTTAATGCATCGGTAAACTCCTTTTGCATACTTTATATACCAATGATTATGTCCCTCCCTTATTTCTTTATGTTTTCCCTTTGCATATGATAATGTTACATTGTTAGTTGATTTTATATATGTTGGTTTTATTATAATTCTGTTATTTTCAAATTTCAATAAACTTTCCTTTAAAACTTAAAATAAGTGAGAACATGACATACACTGAACAAATGTTGCTCTGAAGCCAAGAATAAAGTACCTACCGAATGGCAGACCATAATTGCTTTTTGTAGGAAACCCTTACATGTTTATTGCTTGGCCTGGAGTTGCTGGAAAGGGGGCTCATTGGAAAAACAGGTCTGAAACACAGTTTTCGATGAAAAGCTCTGTCACCAAAGCTGCAAGTGACATCACAAAGTTGAGATTCCGAGCTTCTGGCAACTAAAGAGAAACTTGTGCTAAGAACTGACACAGCATGGAATTCAGTGGACCAACTTCAACACACCTCTCTAGAAAAAACCCAACCATGCCTTTGGTGCAGAACTAAGTATAAGAAACGGAACAGACCGGTCCGGGCGTATATAGCACTAGCCTTTGGAAACAGGCCTTGAATCCCGGCTTCCCCTCTGGTCCGCAGCGTGTGATCATAGGAAGACAAGCTTCCCTCCTGTGCCTCAGATCTCCATTTTGATCATCATTGAATGGGACAAGGAGCAATGTGGTACATCCAAAATTTCAGCCATCATCCGTGCTAAAGGAATCACGAAATGTACAATAGCCCAATATTTGTTTTCACGATCCCTGCTCCGAGGCTCCTCATTCGTTATTTTTTTGCATATTATAGCATTGTTGTTGGACACGAGAAATTGTACTTTCCGCTAGCAGAACACACAAGCTGCTATACTGATCAATAAATACCATCCAAATGTGCTGCTGAATTGTGTTGCTATCAATAATGCATTATTAAGACACCCCGCCCCGTAAGAACATAATGCCTTAATTTGATTTTAAATCCGTAATTTTATTCGCTGTTAAAAGTAGGATAAATGATACAATACTTTCCAAACTGTACAGACAGTCTATCTAGATTTGAACTTGCGCTGCAGTTCTCTCTGAAGGAACTTTACTGTAAGCAGTTATTTTAACTTGTGATGGCTCTCGCTTTGATATCCAGTGTGTGCCCACATTTAGTTTGAGAAAGGGGTTAGTCTGGGACCCTAAAGGCATGTCCACAGCACAATGGCACAGGTGGCAGGCACACAATGGAGAGAAACCCTTGCTTGAAAGCAGATCTGTGCAGGTGGTGTTTGCTTCACACTGTGCCCAAGCAGCAGTAGAAGTGCAAAAAAAAAAAAAAAAAAAGCATGGAACGCGGCGGACCAAGATTACGCGGGCACTTTTGTAAAAAGCGCAGGTTTTAACAAAACTGCCGGTTTTGCAATTTTAATGCAAATCTCGAAATCCTGGACGGTCTGAATATATTAGTTGCCCTAAATAATTGCGCTCATGTCAAATCCTACAAACCCAAACAAGATCTTTAACGCGCTCACTAGGCGGTTAAATGAAGAGATCATAAAATTGAAACTAATCAAGCATAACCATTTTTAAAAATTATTTTAGTGTACTTTATTTTTAATTTTAAATAACCATACATAGAATAAAGACAGGTATGTAATTGGCATTTCACAGACCAAATCTCATCATGACATTTAAAAAAGTGAGTTGCAAAAAAAAAAAATCAGACATTCAGGGCTTCCAGTAGGTTGACAGGATACCGAGCAGTACACGAATGTCTTACAGTTCTGGTAGCATCATTTATAGGGCAAATACTGCTCCCCTGGAGAGTAAACACACCAATTGCACAAATCCAAGCTCTAAGAGGACAACGCTCACCACAAGATGCACGGGAAAGGCAAACTCCAAAAGGCCCCTGAGCAAAATGCAAATAGAGGCAGCTGGACATGGACGATTTTTGTATACATCACAACTGACTGGAGTCCATCTAAGACTCACCAAGTTCCATCTCCTTCGCGCCTGAACTGCTACCCACAGCCGCATCTCACACATGTATCAGAGGAGATGACAAGACGCCTAATCTGGTTGCAAAATTAAAAGGGCCCAACCCTCATTCAGACCCTCGTTCAGCTGCTTGCCTTAAACAACTCCTTCCTGCCCTTGCACGGAGTACTACACATGATAAATACCGCCTTGACATTCAGAGCCCTAGCTAACATTTGAAAGCATGTCATTACCAACCCACTTCGGATTAAAAAAAAATTAAAAACAGAATACTAGTAACTATAGACCTATATCACCTCCCTTTACTTAACTGGATCCTGGAAAAGCAGGAGACTAAACAGCTCGAATGACCAGGCAGACCGCCTCACCTTCATAGACAAAGAGTAGAGACATAATGTTCCTTGGCCTTTCACCAGCAGATGACAATGGATCACACATTTTTTGCTAGATAGGCTAGAAGAAAATGGGCAGGAACACCCAGCACTGCCCTATCCCAGGTCCAGAATTTTCAGGCCAATCACACTCAAGATCTCAGCAGACCAATCATCCATCTAGCGTGTACCTTGTGGCATGCCCCAAGGATCAACTGGAAAAACAAACAAAACAAAAAACTTGAAGAAACAAGGAGACCACTGAGAGTCCAAGGAGGTTTCAAACACATGTAGTTCAGGAAACGGATTAACTTCCTGCTCTTCGGAGCTGTGGGCACCTTTCCACCCCACAGAGCACTTGCTCCCTAAATTGGCTTCTTTTTCCAGACTGAACATTGCTCCTGCCCGCCTTGCGCTGCGAAGCAAATGAACGGTTACATAAAGGACATCATAAAAAGTAAATAAAATCATAGTAATCCCTTCGAGCGGGCTCTGCTTGAGCTCTGTTGAGAGTGTTTTCATTTTAACCATCTTTAATATTTCAAGCCTTACTCGCCTACGTCTTTCTTCTGTTTGCCTCCACACCCAAAAGCTTCCTTGTTCCTTTCGAATAAAGTGACTTCACAGGAAAGCCAACAGTGGCCACGTCACCGGCTTTATTTGTTTTCACAAGCAGCGCCATGTCAATCAAACAAACACGTTGCAAAACACCGCAAACATTCCAAAGAAGCTCACAGTCTGCTGATGGGTCTTACCCACGAGACATTTTTTTATTTTCTTAAATTGTGACCAACGTAGCGGATTTTGCCTTCATTGCAAGAAGCTGGAGTGCGTTCAATTAAGTTTACCACACCCAACCACCCAAACATGGGCCACCCAGGTTGACTTTTGACAGTACAGATGAAATATACACAGCATTGACCAATCCAATAGGATATGGTGTTCACATTTCTAGCCATGAGCGCCGCTATACACCGGGGGCAGTATTATATATACGGCACACTTATCCTATGTGCACCACCACCTTTCAAAAGGTGCACTGGGCGCAAACAGACAGTGCGCTGTACTGCAAAGAATGCACTGCCCCCAGGGCAGCCGCGAACCAGTGCTGCCCTCGGGGCAGGGCAATCGAGTGAAATACAGAGCTGCTGCGTTAAAGCTGCTCAGTGTTTCGAATTGCAGGCGGCGTGCCGCCGGCACAGAGAGAAGTGGGGAAAGAGACCCCCATGCAGGCTGGTGCAGCGAGTTACTGCACCAGCCTGCAGGGGGATGTCTGGGAGAGGGGAGTCCATGGAACCCACTTTTTGCCCTCCAGGCGGCTCCCTTTACTAGGGACATTGAAGGTACGCCACCTTTTTGTGGCGCACTTTCAAAGTACCTCTCAAGGGCATGTTGCCTCAGTGCCAGCATCCATAATACTAAAATATACAAAAAAGGACAGACTGAATGCTTGAATAAAAGGAGGAACTGGCTTGGCAGTTCAGGTGCCACTGTTCCTATGAATGGCAGGGTAAGGCTGATTTGCATATGGCTCGGTCCAAACTGACATGGCATTGTGGGTGAAAAACGATGCATTGGGATGAAGCATCGAGCAATTGACAGTGGTTGAGATGAATTCAAGCATTCCATCCATCACCTTGTTGTTGCTGCAGCGGATGCCTTAAGTGTGATGGAAATACCCATATGTGAGTCCAGTGCTTACTGTGCCGCTGGAATCAAGCTATACCTGGCCGACGAGCCCTTATCAAGGCAAAACTGGTCCTAGATGGCTTGTATTCCAGTTCCAGGACGTCCAGGCTTGGCAGTTCGGGCTGGACTGTTCCCATGAGGAGCAGGGTCAAGGCTGGGTCCAATCGACGGTGACATGGTTGCTGAAAAACGATGGTGTGGGATGCGGCCCTGAGCGATTGCCAGGGTCTGAGATTAATTCAAGCATTCCATCCATCACCTTGTTGCTGCAGCGGACGCCTTAAGTGTGATGGAAATACCCATACGCGAGTCCAGTGCTTACTGTGCCACTGGAATCAAGCTATACCTGGCCGACGAGCCCTTATCAAGGCGAAACTGGTCCTAGATGGCTTGTATTCCAGTTCCGGGACGACCAGGCTTGGCAGTTCGGGCTGGACTGTTCCCATGAGGAGCAGGGTCAAGGCTGGGTCCAATCGACGGTGACATGGTTGCTGAAAAACGATGGTGTGGGATGCGGCCCGGAGCAATTGCCAGGGTCTGAGATTAATTCAAGTATTCCATCCATCACCTTGTTGTTGCCGCATCCATAATACGGAGCGGGTGCAGAGACAAAGTGATTTTCTCATTTGCATGGGCCCACTCCACCATGCAAATGAAGGAACACCCTCTTATGATAGCGCCAGCACTACATGTGTGCCAGCGCTATCTGTATTATAGAAGAGGGTGCACACAAGTCCCCTTCTGTAATACCAGTGTGCCCCGGGGGCGCACTAAGCGGACACACATGCCGTTGCGCCACCAGGGCACAATATATATTATGGCCCCATCAAGCAAATTACTACTGGAATCAGAATGCACATTTTGCAGCTGCAGCACTTGGTGTGTTGCACTGACGGCGTTTCCTGATTTAAGCAGGAGAAACAAGCGTCCAGCTTTGTTTGCTGCCACCCAGGGTGGGACTGGTACAGAAAATAGGCCCGGTACTGAAATAGAAGTGCTCCCCATGAGCAAATCAGTTAGCTAAAAAGTGGCCCATATTTACAAATCAGGCCAGTGTTGGTAATGAGGTGCTGCTTAGGTATTTTGCAGGGTATGGGAGATTGAGTTTTCTACAGGCAATGCGTGTGGTAATATTAGGGAAACCAATAGTGAAAAACGGCCCTGCTGGCCACAAAACAGGCCCAGAAACTGCTATTAAAAAAAAAAAAAAAACACACACTTATCTGTCAGACCAGCCTATCGGGCACTGCCCGATTGCCATATAGACCAGTGCGACCCTGCTGCTGCCCACCCTTTGTAATGATAATACTGCTGAACTTTTTTTTTATATTAAGAAAGCGAAAATTCACACGTCCCAGTACCATGTTATGCAAGGTAACCATGCTAATAAATCCAATTACTACTACTGTGCACGTCCGATTCCATGTTATTACCTCTGTACAGCAAATTTGACATGAGGCAAGAAAATAAATCCCACACTCCTTACGGTCTCAAAGATTGCATGTTGAAAGTACTTTATACCTTGTAAATAACGCCCCAAAAAGTAACTATGCTTTTTCAATGCAATTTTAAATTACTGCATTTATGTAGCACCCTTGTCAGTTACCTACTTATAAAAAACATACAAATAAAATAAGCAATGTCAAGCCTCATAGGTCTGGCCTTGGCAAGAATGGTATTTTTTTGTTGTTTTATTGAACGCATGGGCCACAAAGAACAAAAATGAAAAAGCAATGGAAATTTCTTAGTGACTGCTAAAGTAAAGTTTAACCACACCACGGCATTCAGATGGCTCCAGTGTTTTCCGGCCCCGGCCCTACTACACGACAGGCGCACCCGCCTTACAGTACTTTTTGCCTCGTGGATCACCACAACTTATCTCCTCTCAGGCTCCGTGCCACCCGCCGCCATTTGGCGCTCGAGTACCACCGCCCGCCAGACACTGAATCTCGCTTACTCAGCTCCTGGGATCACACGCATCAACTTGCTGTCCGGTGCACCCACCTCGATTCTTCTCTACGGCCACTGACCCATTACACATCCGCAGACACCACTACTGACTAGCATCTTTTACATGACGCAGCACGTACTCCTTGCGTACTACGACCAAGAGAACCTTCACGTCTTCTCATCATTTCCATAGATCCTACCACACACCCCAGACCGGGTTGGAATTATCACTGTTTTTTGGGGGCCCGTTTCTCCTCATTTCTTCAGACATGTAACAGCCCTAAAGAGTCACTGGACCTTTCCTAGTGACGAAACGCGTGTCTTCTGGTTGTTTCAGTACGGTCGTGGCTTCATTAAAATAACTTTTCAACCTCCTACTGGTGTCGACCACTGCAATTATAACTGAACAAGACTTGTACAACATTGTGATATCCCCATTACGTGTGCCCGGGACTGTTCTCATTTTACAGTGTGGACCATTCGATTCATACAACTCCGGGGGTTATTGGGCAATTCCCCTGACCTGGCAGCAGCGTTCCTACACAGGTCCATAGAAGACACCATGAGCATTAGTCTGAGCGTCATTTTTCCTGACTTCACTAAAAACCCTACCCTTCAAAGTTTAACCACAGTTTACAAAGGTGCTTCTTGTACTTTTGCACCAAGTTCACTAACATAAATTAAATAAATGCGGTCACTTTAACACAGTGTCACTCAGCGCACAGTTATTAAGTCCCTAAGGCTTCTACCAAATTATATGACAGTATAGTCAATAAAAGAGTTTGTTAAAAAAACAATCATTTAATTAATAATCACTTCATTTAGTGAATTACACAACCATTTTTCAATTTCATTGTGTCAAACAAAGCTTAAGTCTATATGCAAAATATGTATAAATCATATACAAATCATGTGCTCATTGTCAATTGTTTCAACTTATGACATGTTTTTACAAAAGCCCAATCCATTTCGGGTGCAACCCTTCATCAGGGGAATAACTTTATAAAAACAATTTTACATGAAATTTTCAATCCTTGTAGCCACCGGCTGGAACACAAAAACATGGAGAAATAATATGAATGAAATGCAACGCGGTATTTGTTCTTGCAGCCACTATCATACGTGCGTAATAAAACCAGAGACCTTAAAACCAAGACAAACTAGTGATGCGAAGGAGAATTCAGAAAACGACAAAACATGCAACATTATGAAATCCCTGGAGCCAAGATTGTGTAGAAGTGAAAGAGTAGGTGAAGGAACATGTGCACAGCGAGGGCATAAACCCCCCCCCCCCCTCATCGCCATTTCTAAAATCAAGTCCTGAATCTCAAGTAGTGAAAATGAGGTGTGAAGGAAACCCTCTGTCCCATATGACCAAACATCTAACGTGACTGTATTTTGGATCCTACCTCTTGCAATTGTGATGGGATAACAAGTAGAAACCCTGTTCCCCTCAGGGCGTGTTCAAACCTGTGTGAGTACCAAACAGTAACAACTCATAAAAACCTTGTCAAGAATCATATTAAAGAGATAGACCAGTCTGAAAAGGTGAACAAGTTTCACCTGTGCCGCTGCTGCTACTACTATGAATTTTATTGGAGACGACTAGGATAACAACCGTGATCTGTAACAGGAAATGCCAGCAGTCATAAACCGAAACATAATGAAAGATAAACTAAACCTAGGTCTGCGGCATAGTACGTAGCTCTCGCTTACCAAATGTGAAAGAGGCTCAGGCGTGAAATATGTCTGAAGCATGCTCGATTGTCGAGCATAATCTATAAATGAGAAACATCAACCATCATGAGATACTCGAACCGTAACTAAAAATAACCAGAATCTGCATCATAATCTGTATCTCTCACTTACCAGTAGTAAATGGAGCTCGAATCCTGAACAGTAATCTCCCATACAGCCGTTCTCCTGAACCACAAAGACGCCGATGTATGAATGCGTGCGTTACGTCTCTACGCGTCTCCTGATTTTGGCGCATGCCCAATTTACTCAGACATCCCCAGGGGTGTTAGTTAGAAAAAACTTCATCAACAGCCATTCAAAACGCAACCGTGATAATCCTCAGATCTTAAACCTATGGCCACACAATCCCCAATAATGTAGCCAACAACCTTGTCAGAGTTAGACCCTTTAAGTTGCTAGCGCATGCTAACCGATCACATGCTAATGAAAAAGGTCTAAAATTATTTACGAGTGCAATTCTCAATTAAGTAGTGCATCCCGACAAGAGTTTTAAAGGGAAATTGGCAAGAAACAGAGTGACCAGGTGTGTAGAGTGAGAGAAAGAGGATAGTGGGAGCAAGTGCAAATTTACAAGATAAAATACTACCAATACAAAACGTTGAAATGCCAAAAAGATGACAACTTTAATGGTACAAAATGAGAATACCACTGTAATCATCTCCGTTTCACAGAAAGCAGAGCATCTCATAATCATTTAAACCTTTAGGAATGATGGTGTCAAGAAATGTTATCCAGAAAGTTTTTTTCAAGCTAACCTGGTGTTTGTGTCAATGCTACCTTTATGTGTGATATTCTCCCAAGATGGTGAATCTAATTTGTGGTATAGTATGTCTCATGTCTATCCAATGTGCTGCTAGGCACGAGTGTCTGTTTTGATTGCGTATCATGCTTTTGTGCTCAATGATACGAGTTTAAATTTTTCGCGAAGTTCCCCCCACAAAGATAAGTCCACATGAGCAGCGTATGGCATATATGACTCCTACCGTGTTGCAGTCCGAAGTGTGTTTCAGTTTTATGGGTTTCCCTGTATGTGGATGTTGAGAGATATTTCCAAGAATAACATTGCCACACTGTCCGCAATTGAAACATTTTCTCATGCCCTTGAATACGGAGGTCAACTGTATTGGTTTTGGTTTCAGGAGCTCTCTGAAATTTTTCAGATTGGAGAATATCACACATAAAGGTAGCATTGACAAAAAAACAGGTTAGCTCAAAGAGAAACTTCCTGGATAAAATGTCTTGACACCATCATTCCTAAAGGTTTAAATGATCATTATGAGATGCTCTGCTTTCTATGAAACGGGGATGATCACAGTGGTATTCTCATTTATCATCTTTTTGGCATTTCAACGTGTTGTATTGGTAGTATTTTATCTACTAAATTTGCACTTGCTCCCACTATCATCTTTCTCTCGCTCTACATACCTGGTCACTTTGTTTCTTGCCCATTCCCCTTTAAAACTCGCGTTGGGATGCACTACATTGAGAATTGCACTCGTAAATAATTTTAGACCTTTTTCATTTTTCATTAGCATGTGATCGGTTAGCATGCACTAGCAACTTAAAGGGTCTAACTCTGACAAGGTTGTTGGCTACATTATTTGAGATTGTGTGGACATAGGTTTAAGATCTGAGGATTATCACAAGTGCGTTTTGAGCGGCTGTTGATAAAGTTTTTTCTAACCAAGCAACACTCCCGGGGGTGTCTGAGTAAATTGGGCTTGCGCCAAAATCAGGAGACGCGTAGAGATGTAACGCACGCATTCATACATCGGCGTCTTTGTGGTTCAGGAGAACGGCTGTATGGAAGATTACTGTTCAGTATTCGAGCTCCATTTACTACTGGTAAGCGAGAGATACACAAGATTCTGGTTATTTTTAGTTACGGTTCGAGTATCTCATGATGGTTGACGTTTCTCATTTATAGATTATGCTCGACAATCAAGCACGCTTCAGACATATTTCATGCCTGAGCCTCTTTCACATTTGGTAAGCGAGAGCTACGTACTATGCCGCAGACCTAGGTTTAGTTTATCTTTCATTATGTTTCGGTTTATGACTGCTGGCATTTCCTGTTACAGATCACGGTTGTTATCCTAGTCGTCTCCAATAAATTTCATAGTAGCAGCAGCGGCACAGGTGAAACTTGTTCACCTTTTCAGACTGGTCTATCTCTTTAATATGACTCTCGACAAGGTTTTTATATGAGTGGTTACTGTTTGGTACTCACACAGGTTTGAACAAGCCCTGAGGGGAACACGGTTTCTACTTGTTATCCCATCACAATTTCAAGAGGTAGGATCCAAAATACAGTCACGTTATGACAAAGGGTAATTCAACTGGCAGGGTGCACATAGGTCTCAGTATCTAACCCAGTCTCAGGGGGTGAGCACATGTCATAGGACATTGGTTACACGGTGTGCAGACCTGAAATAACCGATGTTTGGTCATATGTGCCAGACCGTCTTATTCAAACCTCATTTTCACTACTTAAGATTCGGGACTTTATTTTAGAAATAGCGATGAGGGGGGGCTGATGCCCTCGCTCTGCGCACGTTCCTTCACCTACTCTCACTTCTACACAATCTTGGCTCCACACAATCTTGGCTCCACGGATTTTATAATGTTGCATGTTTGTCGTTTTCGGAATTCTCCTTCGCATCACTAGTTTGTCTTTGTTTTAAGGTCTGATTTTATTACGCACGTATGCTAGTGGCTGCAAGAACAAATACCGCGTTGCATTTCATTCATATTATTTCTCCCTTTTTTTTGTGTTCCAGTCGGTGGCTACAAGGATTGAAAATTTCATGTAAAAAATGTTTTAGTACTGTTAAGCCCCTGATAAAGGGTTGCACCCAAAATGCATTGAGCTTTGAGCACATGATTTGTATATGATTTATACATGGACTGCATTCAGTTTTATTTTGCATATGGACTAATGCTTTGTTTGACACAAAGAAATTGAATAATGGTTGTGTAATTCACTAAAGGAAGCAATTAATTAAATGATTGTGTTTTTTGAACAAAAGAAAAAACTTTTTTTATTGACTATACGGTCATATAATTTGGTAGAAGCCTTAGGGACTTTATAAAAGTGCGCTGAGTGACAGGTACGGATTCTTCTGAAACTCATCTTTATGTCAGTACCACAGGTCTTTTTAGGCTGGACCTTAAGCACACAGCAGCACGCTTTGAATAAATTGTTCACAACAGCACATTTTGCTAACACAGTCGATTACCATAGGTCTGCAGGTTGGTACCCCAATCTTCGGCACTTTAACATAGTGAACATAAGCAGATGATGGACAGAGCGCTGAAACTTTTCAGACACTCACCCCCAGTAACAGATCTGGGTTGAGTCCATCATCGATCTTTGGCTCACTTCGCCACCCCATTTGAGACACTGCTATATGGAAATCAGTCTTGACCCTGTGCCTCATGGGAACAGTCCAGCCTGAACTGCCAAGCCATGGATTCCCTGGACTGGAAGCAAGCATCCTGGGACCAGTTTCAGGCTAGCAGCCCTCAGCCAGGCTAGCTTGAATCCAGTGGCAAAGTGAGCAAGGGACCCACGTCTGGGCATACCCTGTCAATTTAGGGTGAACAAAGCAAACATAAGGAGACGCTGTACGGAGCACTGAAGCTTTTCAGACACTCAACCCAGTCACAGATCTGGGTTGAATCCATCATCGTTCTTTAGCTCACTTTGCCACCAGAGTTCAGACACAGCTATATGCAAATCAGTCTTGACCCTGTGCCTCATGAGAACAGTCCAGCCCGGACTGCCAAACCATGTCTTCCCTGAACCGGAAACAAGCATCCTGGGACCGGTTTTGGATAACAGCACTCATCAGCCAGGCTAGGTTAAATCCGGTGGCAAATAAGCAAGGGACCCATCTGCTTGTGTTTGCTTTGTTTGCCATAAATTGACAGGGTATGCCCAGACGTGGGTCCCTTTCTCACATTGCCACTGGATTCAAGCTAGCCTGGCTGATGAGGGCTGTTAGCCCAAAACCGGTCCCAGGATGCTTGTTTCCGGTACAGGGAAGACTTGGCTTGGCAGGTCCGGCTGGACTGTTAACATGAGGTACAGGGTCAAGACTGATTTACATATAGCGGTGTCTGAACAGGGGTAGGTAAAGTGAGCTAAATGACGGTGATGGATTCAAACCAGATCTGTGATTTGGGGTGTCTGTCTGAAAAGTTTCAGCACTCTGTCCATCTCCTTGTGTTTACTTTAACAGGATGGCCATATTATTGTGGTAAAATTTTGAGATAAAAGAATAACAGAACGTTATATGTGTTTCCTAGAAGATAGTGTCCATAGAAATGGTTTAAAGACTTTTTCTTTTTAGTTTTAATGGACATCATTAGACAATACGATTCTTATTAGCACAAAGAAAAGGCAACATTGGATTTGAATTACTGTAATTTGAAGACATAGTTTAAACACACACAAATGATTAAAATGACTAAAAGAAATAAGGTAAGATGGAAATTGGAAAAAAAGCCTTGGCAAATGTTAAGCATCGCCCCATCACCGCGGGCCCTGAAGTGCCTTAAATTTTTAGGCAAATGTGCAATGATTAGACAAAATGTCATCACTCAAAGCAGAAGATATCCAATGGCCCACCCACTGCTCCATGCTGAATGTTGATGTGGATGGTGGGAGCATAATTTGAGTGACATTTAAACAGAACAATGGACGAAGAGGGCTGACCCAAAGATACTCAACATAGGATTACATGTATTTGTAAGTTATTTTTTTTGTATGTAGTCTGACAGAACACAAAGTTGCCCTTAGGCCAGACATACAAATGCTGTGGCATAAATGTATGCATTAGTACAGTTATAAATACTATTTATTGGCATTTTAGAGTGTAGGGACATTATGATCCATTTGAAGCTTTGCCTCTTAAGCTTCTTGGTCCCGCCCCACACTAATAAATACCATACAAAATTGCACATATGCAACTATAATATTTATTCTGTAGTATGCTGGAGCAGATTATAACTCGGTGATACTCAAAGTACGGCCCGGGGGCCACACGCGGCCTTCCTAACCTTCGAATGCGGCCCCCTGCTGAATGACTGCACTGGGATGCATTTTACTAGAAAGAACTAACATTCAGCAATGTATTAAATAAATGGGAAGCGTTTATTTACAAGGTAACTGAAGTAAAAAAAGCAAATAAGGTATCCTGCAGCACATATCTTTAGAAACACATTCAAGACATCTTGCAAAAAGTTTAAAAATATGGCAATTTCTATTCAAACTGCTAAACTGTGCATTTTATTAACATGAAGTAGTGTTTCACCTTAGTGCATAAGAATATATTGGTGCATTGAGAAGTTTTTTTTTTTTTTTTTTTTAGAGTGATAGTTCTCAAAAACGAAAGAAACATTCATGTCTACTCCCACCATACAACGTCAATGGTGACCTAAGAACCAAGTCCATTGTTGCATCAAACCTGTGGGTGGCCAGGGTTGTGGTTATATATGGACATTATAGTTTCTTAAATCCAATACAAAAGAACTTTTTGTTCAGTGTATATCCTAAATGCATGCATTTCAAGGTGCGCTTACATGAGAAATGATGAAAAGGGTGGCACGGTGAAATAAAACAATTGCCAAGAATCACATAAGTTAGCCAGGTAGGGAAGCCAGAATCGATTCTAGGTTTTTTTGTTTCAGATTGTGTAAACTTTTTTTTTTTTTTATATAATCACTGGACTCTCCCATGGTAGTGCTTGCAAGTAGATAAGACTTACCATAGAGCTGTGGTAAAGGGATAGCGATTCAAATATACTATAACACAGTAATGTCAAATCTATGACTCTTCGAGACTAAGGGCTTAATTTAGAAGAAAGTATGGAATGAAAACCTCAAAACTCCATGACTCACTGACTACACCAGGACCATGATTCGCTACACCAGGACCATGATTCACTACACCAGGACCATGATTCGCTTCCCCAAACCCAACCTTGCCTCTTCCCCACACCCTCTCCAGCAAAGCCCCACTTCCACCTTGCCGGCATCAATGTGGCCCTTGGGCACACCAGAGCCCGTAGTTTGTGGCCACTGGAAAAACGTTTGCAAGTACCCACGTTATAACTAAATTCCATGATATGGACTCCATTATCCAACGGAGGAAAGGGAATCTCACAAAGCAAGAAATGACCAGTTCGTGCAGTACGTGTTCTCACCAGCAGAAGGAGGTCCAGCAGAGCATGAAGCAGGGGTACTGCCTAGTTCAGCCAGATCGTGTGGTCGTCCCTGAATCTTGTGCTGGCACGCAGAAGCACGAGAACCTCCCGGACTGTGAAACCCATCAGTTGATCAGGTTTGCCTCTGGAGCCAAATTTGCGAAGATTCAATCAATCGACACTTGTAAAGCGCAGCACTGTTACCGCAAAGCGTGTCTGGGCGCGGAGGGTGTCTGGTCTCCGTCGAAAAGCCAGGTCTTGAGTTTCTGTCTGAAGTTCACCAGGGAGGGTGCTGTTCGTGGATTCTGCAGCCCACTTTTACTAGAAGGACGATATGCATCTTTTTTTTTTTCTAACTAAATGAGTGAATTTCATGCATTCGATGTTCCCTAAAAGAGTTTCACCAACTCCATCCTTGTGCTACCACAGATGCCGAGAAACTCAGAATAAACAATGGTGCTTTGCTTGTCCATATCATCAATTTGAGAAAATCTTCAACAGTGGACGGCTTCACTTGGCCCCATAGAGATATTAGAACATTCGCTTTTTCTGTGATTCTTCTAAAGTGTCCTTAAGCCACACGTAGGTGATGCTGCAGTTTTGAAATACCTCATTTTCCCCAGAATGTGTTCGATGCCCATCTGGCCGGTTTCTCCTTAAAGAATCGGAGATCAGTGCAACACGAGGGATACATTCCCTTTGTCAACTAGTTGAAAAGAATAGAGAGCAAAATCTACTTTCGGAAGTCACACTCAACACAGGACAGATGTTTTAGTCACGAATTAGTTGTGGAGGATTGAGGGAGGGGACGAGAAAGGAACTTAAAAGCAGACGTGGGCAAGCTGGTGGCCGTGAACCTAGCGGCCACCATTCCCAATGTTTGAAAAGCTGACGGAAGGAGCTAGTTTAGGGACGGGACCATCTCAGAAGCGGGCGAATAGCGGCCACCCCAACACGTCCATCCAGACTGGGACTTTGCCCCACAAGGGGGCGATGGGTTTCTAGTTAATTATGAAGTAAATATTTCCACCACGCAATTCACTGAAACAAACACCGCAGTTAAGAAAGGTGGGATTCAAGTGTCATTCCTTTGGTAGATGAAGATGACAAGAATGGAGGCCATCCTTGGAGAGTTCGGATGTTTATCAAATAGCTAATGTCCGACATGCCACAATCTCGAAGGAACGGGGACTTTCACTGAGACGCTGGAAGAAGGTTCTTTCCTCTAACTTTACAATCAGAGACCAGCTTAAGAATGAAAAACGTGTACATTCTGAACTAATCACTTATCCTTAAGATAATAATTGAAGCGTAAAGAGGCCTAGAGTTTCCTGACAGGACATTCTGGTTGCGTACACGGCGGATGTGCGTCATCTTCCAATGCCCACTCCATGCTACTGACGTCAGTAGAGGCGCTTTGGAAGGCATCTTCAAGTTACAGGCTGGGGCAGAGCCTCCACACGCGATTCAGAGAGCACGTCTGGGGAAAAATTCCAACCCTATAGATGCCTTTATGTTAAGTAGTCACGGCTGAAACCGGTAGACAACTGCATGGGGGGCCCTCCCATGATTCCAGGTCGACAGCTGCACGGGGGAGGTGTGGGGGAGGGCTCCCACGATTCCTCCGTCTGTTTCAAGGAGCTTCTCTCACTTAAGCAAGAAAAAAGATGCGTTAGAATAATGAACTTGACCGTCTCTCTTCCTTTCTAGTATGTGGCTAAATGCCAAATAAAATGGTCAACCTTTCACTCACGCGGACAGCCTGGGCGAGCAGATTTGTGACGGTCGTATTTAAATCTCACAATGCATGACTTGGGAATTTGTGTAACTTTAACAGTCACAAGTTAATGGATTATGCAGACTTAAGGCGGTCAATGCGAAGGCCTGTAGTAATCCTCGTCAGCTGACACACCATCACTCCAGAGGAATTCACCAGCGAATCACATGCAGCCAACCCCATGACACGGGACAACAGAGCCTGCAAAGAACAGACCTGGGAAACGCAATCACTGATGCGAGCTTGTGCTGTATCCACGTTACACACACGGTGTGTAATCCAACGTCCAAGAAAACCTACTTAACACAAAGTGAACAAACCATTGGGGCATATTATCAAGCCAGGCGATAAAATTATCGCCGCTTTAGCGGCAGAAAACTGCTGCTAAAACGGCGATAATGGGCTTGATAATATGCTCTATGGAATTCCAATTGAAGCTCAGGTTAGATGTCCTTCACATCTAGCTGCAGGGTGACACTCCCTAATAAAATGCTGTCTTTGGGAACAAAAGCATTAAGTCTCCTCTCCTAACATGACAAGAGTTTCCAATAAGAAGTCTTGGCAGGAGAGATTCAAGTTTCCAAGTGTGTGCCAGGGCCAGTCCAATGTGGCCAAACTGTGTCACACAGCAGAAGGGACACAGCCACACTATCACACCCAACAGAAGGGGCACAGCCACGCTGCGTCACACCCAGCAGAAGGGGCACAGCCACACTGTCACGCCCAGCAGAAGAAGGGGCACAGTCACGCCCAGCAGCAGGAGGGGCACAGTCACGCCCAGCAGCAGGAGGGGCACAGTCACGCCCAGCAGCAGGAGGGGCACAGTCACACTATATCACACCCAGCAGAAGACGGGGCACAGCCACGCTGTGTCACACCCAGCAGAAGAAGGGGCACAGCCACACCACATCACATCACATCCAGGAGAAGAAGGAACACAGCCACACTACATCACATCCAGCAGAAGAAGGGGCACAGACACCCTATATCACATCCAGCAGAAGAAGGGGCACAGACACCCTATATCACATCCAGCAGAAGAAGGGGCACAGACACCCTATATCACATCCAGCAGAAGACGGGGCACAGCCACGCTGTGTCACACCCAGCAGAAGAAGGGGCACAGACACCCTATATCACATCCAGCAGAAGACGGGGCACAGACACCCTATATGACATCCAGCAGAAGACGGGGCACAGCCACGCTGTGTCACACCCAGCAGAAGAAGGGGCACAGACACCCTATATCACATCCAGCAGAAGACGGGGCACAGACACCCTATATGACATCCAGCAGAAGACGGGGCACAGCCACGCTGTGTCACACCCAGCAGAAGAAGGGGCACAGACACCCTATATCACATCCAGCAGAAGACGGGGCACAGACACCCTATATGACATCCAGCAGAAGACGGGGCACAGCCACGCTGTGTCACACCCAGCAGAAGAAGGGGCACAGCCACACCGCATCACATCACATCCAGGAGAAGAAGGAACACAGCCACACTAAATCACATCCAGCAGAAGAAGGGGCACAGACACCCTATATCACATTCAGCAGAAGAAGGGGCACAGACACACTGTATCACACCCAGCAGAAGAAGGGACCACAGCCACACCATATCACATCCAGCAGAAGAAAGGGCACAGACACACCCAGCAGAAGGAGGGACACAGCCAAACTGTCACACCCAGCAAAAGTGTGGTTGGCATCAGTGACACCCGCAGGTGGCAGCTGCCGGGCAACTACAAGAGGGAAATACACCCGAAGCTGTAGAAGGACTGGATGAAGGGATCCGACAGTGTGGATTAAACAAAGCAAAAGATTCATTTGTGCTCGGTGGTTGCAGGCTGTGGGCGCCAGCACTCCTTTTTGGAGTACATGGGCTTATTATTCCATCTTCAGACTTTGGACCCAGAGCTCGAGAGGAAAAAAAAAAAAAAGGCAAAAGTGGAAGGGAAAAAAGCAGAAGAGAAGGATAGGAGAACGGTGACGAAGGGGGGGGGGGGGGGAGAGAAAAAGGGATGAAAAGGAACATTTTATAAACTCTTTTTCTCACTTGAACCCAACACAATACTCTACTACACAAAAAGGCCATGAAATAAGATTCAATGCTCAGGGGTACCCATGCTGAAAGCAAGGAAACCAAATACCCAGAAGGCACTGGGCAGAAAAAACAACTCAAGCAAACATAAAAACAGATCAGGTGAATAGTCCTGGGAAGAGCATATCATCGGCAGTAAGGCTGGTGACAAAACTAAAACAGAATGAACCATGGTGAAACAGGTCTCGAAGGCCTGAAAGGGTCAGCTAGAAAAAAACGAGAGAGAAAACAGATCAAGTAAAGGAGAAACTGCACCCAAAAATGCAAAAACACCAGTGGAAGAAGCGCAAGAGTTTACGAAATAAATTAGAGTTAGTTGATATAACAAGCCAAGTAAAGAGGGCTGCAGGCTTTGTGTACACAAACATTGGTTGGACGGCTACCCACTCAAGTTTGCAAAATCTCATGCCTAGGAAAGAAAACAACAGTATATCGAGCGAATAAAAGATAAATCGGGCTGATGTGATGCATGTATGTGGGATTTGGCTAGGGCAAACCTAATCAAAAAGCAGCCGAGTGCTAAACTGGGTCAAAGGGCAAACTTGCAGTCAACGAGTGATGTGTGTGGTAGCTGGCTTCAGGGAACAGAAGTGGATGGGTACTGCATCTGGATGGAGTGCTCTATAAAAAGGTGCATCTTCAACTCGTTCCCAATTTGAAGAAGCGCCGTGGTGATCTCGTGGATACAGGGATGTTAACCAGGTTCTGGAAACATAGATGCAAAAGGCCTGCTACCTTGTTTTGCCTTGGTCTCCAGTCTTATGGTGTCATGGCTATGGGCGTGGCGAGAGCCACCAGAGATGGTGATCACGTCCGCAAGTTAAGCGGGGGGGTGCCGATCGGGATGTCTTTGTATTGTCGGTAGTTGGGATCTGCCACAGGTTTTTTCGACCCCTATTAAAAGAACCTGCAGCGGACCCAAAGTACAGTCCAACTGCATACCAATATCTTTGTTGACAGCCTTGTGCAAAGTGCTGGAAAAATTTGTAAATTAGCAACTTTCCTGGTATCTAGAGGACAACAACCTTCTGCACTTAAGCCAGTTGGGATTCAGTCTAATTGCAGCACGGAGACAACTTTGTTGGAGGTTACCAAGTACATCAGAGGTACCCTGGATGCAAGGGGGGGCAGTGCCGATAATGTTTGATCTGTCAGCGGCCTTTGATACAGTCCCCCACACCAGGCTCCAATCAGATGGAATGAAAGTTCAGGTCTTGAACTGGCTTGCATCCTTTCGGAGTGGTAGAGGACAGGCAGTATCGGTCCCTCCTTTTTCCTCAGAGTCCCTGGAATTAACAGTGGGGTGCCTCAGGGATCCGCCCTGAGCCCCATGCTGTTCAAAATGTATCTCACACCACTTGCACAAGAGCGGAAACCCTTGGAAAAAATGTAATTTTTTTTACCGTCAAAACACTGCTGTTTTTTCCTTGTAAGAAGGGAGAAGAGATTGCAGAGGAATAAAATTAAATCTGGTCTAGTGGCTGCATTTTAATTGATAACCCTCAATCAATTGAAGTGTAATGCAGACAAAACAGAAATTTAGTTTTTCGGTCAAAATTCCCCAGCAACATAACATGGCAGATCTTTTGGCCAGATGGTGCCCACTTCCCAGCCACGCCCGCAGGAGAGAGTTGTAAGAAACTTCAGGATCAAATTTGATAGCCATCTTTGTTTGCAACCTCAAACTAATTATTTGGAGGTTTATGCTTTGGTCTGCTGCGCATTCTGAAATACTTCCTGCATTTGCTTTCTTTTTCAGCCAGAAAATCAGTCAGTCAGACGCTGATCACATCTGGACTGGACTCTGTACTCTCTGTATTTGGGCTTTCAGACTACCTGGTCAATAGATTTCAGGTGGTCCAAAATACTGCAGCCCACATCCTTCTCAACATGCTGCTGAGAACGCATGCGTCCCCTCATCTTCGCTAACTGCATTGGCTTCCAGTGAGGAAGAGGATCCTGTTAAAAGGATGGTCCTGGTTCATAAAGCGCTTCATCACAGAGGACGGAGTACTTGGACGCCAGAATCAGCTTCTACCTCCCCACCAGGGTGCATGCGTCAGCTAACATCCTACAGGCAAAGGTACCCAGGATACGCCTCGCCAGAGAAGAAGAGCGTGCTTTTTTTAGGTCAAACATTCAAGATCTCTTGTATATACTTTAGTGAATACTTATATATAGGGTGACAAGACGTCCCCGTTTTCCCAGGACGGTCCCCGTTTTTGGAGAAGTGTCCCCGTGCCCCAACACTTTTCTCCAAGTGACTCAAATGTCCCTGTTTTCAAACAGTGTCCAGGTTAAACACAGAAATGTCCCTGTTTTTCATTGTTCAGGTTGAGCATGTGCGCGCATGCTCTCTTTGCACTGTTTACGGCATGTGTCGTCACTGAGGGGAGTGCTGTAGCAAGAAGGGAAATCCTTTGAAGAGACATTTTACACGCAGCGCCACCTACGTCATCGTGCCAGCCAAAGTTTCTACTTTGGATAAAACAACCGGGCCATCCCCTTGAACCGGAAACAATGCATGCTTAATACAAAGAAGGTCCAGCTAACCTCTGCCAAGGAAAACATTGGATTCCACCGAACAGTTTGTTTTGATGTTTAACCCTCCTGGAGCACCACTCAAATGGGCGCACATTGCCCACAAAGTGTTAAACCTGTGCTGGGAGACATCATCTCATTAGATTGGCTTTGAGAGGGTGTGTGATCGAAATAAGGAACTCCGAGGAAGCAGAATGCCACATCCGTACTGTAGTGATTGATGTGCGAATCTGCCTTTATTTACTAACAAATACTCGGCGATGCACATCCCCCTATAAATAACAAGCATTTGCAATGCAATAGGTCTCGCAGTTACACGAGTTAAAGCTATTGGCATTGTAAATGACAATGCCAATAGGCATTGTTATTTGCAATGTCAATAGCTCAAACTCGCGTAAATGCGAGACCTAATGCATTGCAAATGCTGGTTTAGGTTTTAAATGGTTGAAGTGTCCAAAAACATAGTACCTCGGTCACCATTTAAGGTTGCTGTAACTCCAGCACCTTTCAATATCTAAGTTACCAAAATATGAAATGTGTTTTTTCTGCTTCTCATATTATACTAGTACAATGTCCTTCTGTTGAATTTTACTTCATTGTTCCCCACTGCAATCAATGCCACATGCCTGCTAGCTCACCAATGCCTAGCTAACGTAACCTTGCATTGGTCTCTCTGAAGCACCTTTGTCGACTTGTCATTTTATATATTATGTTGATGTCTCTTGCCTCAGAAACAATAAAGGATTCCAGGTTGTGGGTTATGCTGTTTGTACAACACATGAAGTTATTGAAAATCAATGTTTACCTCATGTACACTCTGTTCAAGTAGTTGAAGTGATAGCCCTCACTCATGCTTGTATCCTAGCTACGTTTACTGCCGTAAGCATTTTCACTGACTCAAAATACTTGTTTGGAGGTGCTTATGGCTTTGGGCCGCTGTATGCCATGTAGATTCCTCACCTGTGCAGAAGCACAGATCAGAAATGGGTTTTATATAAGGGTTATGCTCGATTCTCTCATGGCTCCATCTAAGGTTGCTATTGTTAAATGTGCTGCTCACCAAGCCACCCACAAAAAAAGTAGCCAATGGTAATACTTTTGCTAATCAAAACTGCCAAAAAGGACCGCTCTGTCTTCCCTTTCTTGAGTGGCACAGTGTATATCCCAACTCACGGAGGCCCTTATGCCTACCCTAAACGATCATGTTGAGTTACCAGAATGTGCCCCAATCAATAAAAAAAAAACACACCTGATTAAAACATAATTATAACATGCATTTGCAATGCAATCGATCTTGCATTTGTGAAAATTAGAGCTATTGGTGTGGTAAATGAAGGTGTTTATGGCGGTGCAGATGTAGGCCATTATGCAGAGTACACCAGATGTGAAAGGTATGCTTTTGATCTGCTGAACCACCTTGCTGCTTAACTCGCGGAGCCACCTTGCAGCTTAACTCTTGTGTCTGGGGTGCAGTTTTTCCCCACTTTACAACATGGCTAGCCAGTGTTCATAGCAATTGTATGTTTTGTGGTCTACTGGTGTGCAAACACCAGGGTACAAAACAAGACATTTAAAATATGGGATCTACTTGCAAATATCATATTGCCTAGCTAAAAAAAACAACAACAAAAAAACCAATAAAAAACATCAGGAAAATGTGTTTCTTGGTCTCCAGTTTCAGTTCCTCACATCTGATTTGAGTAACCTCTTGTGTCTTAATGGTTTTTATCTCTCTATCCTGGTACAAGTAGTCCTGAATTTATAATGGGAAATACCACGTGTACCAGAATGCACAGAGAGACCGGTATTGGATGAACCATTGAGCCGGTTGTCATCCAGTACACATCAACCCATGCCCCTGTGGGACATTGCCAGGTACCCACACTCTTAGCCTTACCCTGTGCTCCGACAACCGGGCATGGCATGACACATGACGTGCACAACACATGAAACTGATGCATAACAGCAAGTGCTCTCTGACACACAGCATCCATCGCTCACATTACCCAGCACCCCCTGGGGAGCACCCGGAGGCACAGCTCTCCCAACGGGTTTTATGTACTTTCTGCAAGAACCAACTTGTGCCTGGCTTTGGAATCTCTGAGCAGGCAGCACTTTATGACAATGCTTACTACCAGATGGCCTTTAAAGGTATCAAACACACAAAAGGTGATGGGCGAAACCGGTCCGGAGCTGTTTGCATTCGGTTCAGAGAGGACCTGGCCTAGCAGTTCAGGCTGGACTGTTTTGGAGCAGGGTCAATAGCTCTCGCCTTTGGGACCTTATAAGTGTTTCGCCATGCAACAGTTAATGTTGTTGCACCAAGGATATTGTGCTGCATAACTAAACACTTATAAGGTCCCAAAGGCGAGACCTATTGGCTATGCCAATGCTTATTTTTATTATTACGCAGGTTACAACAAAGCAGTGTTCTATGCTTAAACAATATTGACTTTGATGCCCCACTGATGCGATCAGAAGAGAAAATTCTATGCTGGATTGTACACTGAAATCAATGCAACGAAGATGTCAAGATTAAGCATGGATATTTAGTTAAGTACAATGACGCGAAATAAAGCTTTGGAGCAGTTTACAAGCTCATGGACTTCACGTTGATTGCTTGATTTCCTACTTAATGCGGAATAGCTGTAACCTATAAGGTCAGTGTTACATGGAGCAGCCCACCACTTTTAAGTGACTATTCCCAAGTTAGACAGGTTTAGATTTAGTAACACTTTGAGCAGGTGCAAATCCTCCGAAAGTTACACAAGCCGGAACAAATAGTGGAATTCTTTACTTTACAGCGCAAAAGATTTTTGGTGTGGTGGTAAATTGCATAAAAGTGACGCAAAGTAGCGCTGCTTTGTGCTGTGTTGCCTTACTTTGTGCCAAGGAGTGGCCATTTCCACGCTACCACTGATTGTTTTTGATGCAAAATTCTATCTAGTAACATTTGTAGGCATGACTTTGCACCACAAATAGTGCCTCCTTGAGGCAGGTGTTAACATGGATAAAAATTTAACTTTCCATGTGTGCTGCACGGTAGAGCACACGGGTAATATTTTTGTTAAGTTTTAAAGTATTTCTTGGTATAGTAATGTACTGGAAGAGCGAACACGGAAGGATATATGAATGAGAGAGAGAGAGAGAGAGGTGTGTTTTTTTCTCCGGAGTTAGATTTATCTACATGTATGTCATATTATCTTAAGAAAATATAAATCCACATCTGAAATCTCTAAACACAATCTTTGGCTGCAGTTCTTGTGTCTCCCATTGACACATCCAATTGTGCAGTCTACAAATGTGCGCGTTACTTACTAGTACTCCAAACTATTTTTAAACACATTAAATCAATAGCACAAACCTAACACAACTAATGCACAAGATTTTTTTTACTAATCTACTAACTACTAACCTGGGGTTCCGGCATAGGGTGCTTCTCGCCGAAAAAGCACTTCAATGCCTCGTCAGGGGTCGTAAGTGCTATATGAATACATTTACAATTATAAATATTATTTAGTCTTTGGCTTCGGACTGTATTTAGGTCAGGGCGGGTTACACATCGAGGCTCAGATGTAATGTAAGTTGTATGCTTGTGGAAGCAGCGCCATTTCTTAGTGGATATGTGTCTGCACTGTTTCCCCCGGGCGCTACGCTGCGACTTCGTGTCCTGCACTGCACATCATTTGAATAAATCTGCTCCATAGAGATGACAACCTCTTCCAAAAAAATGTTTTGAATGCATGCGTACTTATTTATTCGTTAACTTATTGATTAACAAAGTAAGCACTGGAGGTCACCGTGTCCGCATTTCATGTGCGCTCGAGGCTCCTAATTCGATTTTGTACTAAATGCCCTCCCTTCTCGTGCTCAACTTCAGCATGTGGGGGAGGGGGTCGCACAATCCAAGGGACCGCCGTAGAGAATTGGAGATAGTAGTGGGTTGCATATATCCCAAACCACGGTTAAATTTATGGTCACTCAGGATGTGCCATTAATGACAAAGCTCATTGTCCGTTTTCTGTTATGCGGGCTCATAACAGTTTGTGTTTTGTTATCTTTATTTGCAAATGTATTATATAATGTTGAAATGAAGTGATTGTTTTTAATATGCATTGTATTAACTGAGGAGGGATTTTTATTGCAATATATGTATACTTTTTTAATAAATGTGATATAATTTTGGAATTTAATCATATGTGTGTGATACTTTGTAACAGGAATGTACCATTGTGTAGTCGCATTGGGATTGCCTTGTTGATATAAATCATTCTGTCACAAGCCATCATAATTTCGTTGTCATAAATCATTTTGCCTGAGCATCATAAATCATGGGTCATAAATCATGGGTCATAAATCATCGGCATATCATAACTCATTCTGTCACAATCTGTCATCATCCGGCTGTCATAAATCATTCTGCATGAGCATCATAAATCATCAGCCATAAATCATCGGCTGGCCATAAATCACTGGTTTGTCTTTTTGCTCATTTGCAACTCCTAGGGTCGTAAATCACCCTGACAGCTCATAGATTGTTCTTTGTTGTTTACCACGCCCCTTTGCGTGTGGGGGGTAGCCTTTTCCCCGGAGTTAGGCCCCAACTCGCTACCTTGTTAGTCTCTTTTGTGCCCCACCTTCTGGCGGGGGCTGGGCTGCGAGCGCCGTCTCTGTTTGCTACCCCGATTTGGTCAGGCGCACTCACCCTGCCGTGCGGCATCCCAAAGTGAGTGGCCCTCCTTCTACACACCGCCCTGTTGGTGTGCTCCCATACAATACCAATACACTTGTTGTTTCCGCCGTTAGATTTGCAAACTCTGTGCGCTCTCGTTGCGCGGGGGCAGTTCCCACCTGGAGTTAGGCCTCAACTCGCTACCTTGTTAAGACTGTTTTGTGCCCTGCCGCCTGGCGGGGGCTGGGCTGCAATCGCCGTCTCCGTTACCTGCCCCCATTGTTGGCCAACTCACCCTGCCGTGCGGCATCCCAAAGTGAGTGGCCCTATTCACACACACCGTCCGTCGGTGTGTCTCCATATCCAACCCTTGTACCCGTAGTTCCTTTGGTTTTCGTCAGCACTGCGACGCCGCTGCTCCCTCGGTGTGGGTGGGTGGGATTCGAAAATAGTTGGCGCCGCTCCCCCAGCTCCCATGATACGCAAGTGGGCTGCCTCAGGGGGAGCGTCGTCTTATATCTCCCCTTCCTATTGTTCTTGGAAGGGGGGCGCGGGGGCCTCAGGGCATTCCGCCCTCCGGCGCTTCCCGCTGGCAAGAACCAGTTCCGTTCCTTGTCGGGCTCTGGCGGCCGTTGTGGCGCCGGCCCTCGAGCCCCCTGCGGGGGCGGCCTCTGCAATAACGGCTGCACCGCGCCCATTCCAGGAACCGTACCATACTTGTGCATCATGCATTACTAAATACATCCAACAATCGTCATATGTGGTGGTAATTGTTGGCCGCAGTTTTTATTACTTATTACATAGTCACACTTATACAACTCCCCCTGACACCCCCTTGGAGGCCGGGGTCATAAATCGTTGTCACACATTATTACAAATGTGCTGTCACGCATTGTCAGCTGGACATCATAAATCATTGGGCCATAAATCATTGTGCGTCATAAATCATTCTGCCACAATTGGCCCTTTCTTTGTTGCCATAAATCACTCTGCCTGATCCCCATAAATCAGCAGCCATAAATCATGGGTCATAAATCATTGGTATGTCATAAATCATTCTGTCACAAGCCATCATAATTTCGTTGTCATAAATCATTTTGCCTGAGCATCATAAATCATGGGTCATAAATCATGGGTCATAAATCATGGGTCATAAATCGGCATATCATAACTCATTCTGTCACAATCTGTCATCATCCGGCTGTCATAAATCATTCTGCATGAGCATCATAAATCATCAGCCATAAATCATCGGCTGGCCATAAATCACTGGTTTGTCTTTTTGCTCATTTGCAACTCCTAGGGTCGTAAATCACCCTGACAGCTCGTAGATTGTTCTTTGTTGTTTACCACGCCCCTTTGCGTGTGGGGGGTAGCCTTTTCCCCAGAGTTAGGCCCCAACTCGCTACCTTGTTAGTCTCTTTTGTGCCCCACCTTCTGGCGGGGGCTGGGCTGCGAGCGCCGTCTCAGTTTGCTACCCCGATTTGGTCAGGCGCACTCACCCTGCCGTGCGGCATCCCAAAGTGAGTGGCCCTCCTTCTACACACCGCCCTGTTGGTGTGCTCCCATACAATACCAATACACTTGTTGTTTCCGCCACGCCGCCAGGGAGGCTTACGTCTTCCTGCGGCTCCCCCCACCTCTGGTCAGCTCCGACGGCAATCTTCCCACAAACGCAATGATGTGCTCTGCTCCATCAGTACCGTCTCCGCCCGCCCTGGGTCATACCTCTAGCTGTGTTTCGGGAGGCTGACGCCCGGTAGGCTCTGATGGCAATCTTCAATCCAAACGCCATGGTGTTCTGCTCCTTCCTCGCCATTATGCGGCGGGACGCTTGCGTCCTGTTTGGAGTCTTACAGCGCTGTCTCCTCTCACCATGGGCCATTCATGAAAACAAAATTGGGAGACAGTCGGATACAGTTTGTGGTGGCATGATACAACATACATTGCTCACATCCCATCCTCTACTTCACCCCTGCTCCTGGCAGGCTCTTCCGGTAAGCACCTGTGCAAAATGGTGAGCCTAGGTGGTATTCGCCCGGCTGCACTCCCCGCTCCACTGTGCTTAATTCTTACACTGGTAGGAAGGCAACCCGCATTCTACTGCCCGATGCGCGCCTTCCCTGTACCCCAGTGAGCAAGAAACACGATTCCATGCCAGCACCATTGCACGTTGCGCCAGGCCGAACCCCCGGGTTGGCACACACCCTAGTTTAATGCGTCCTTCCCCCTTCTAAATTTGTGGTGACCATTGAAGGACGGAGACCGTCTGTCCAATATTCGGACACTATCGCCATGGGGCGTTCTCAGCCCTTGTCCCCGGGAAACTGACTTTGACCTTCCCTCTTGAAATACCGTACAAATAGGGGGACACTGGCGCTGCATAACAGATGTTTATTGTTACCCATTCAATGGTACTTTTTTTTTTTGAGCATTCGACAAGACCTCGCGAAGGTCTTACTATTAGTATCCGCCAGGCTGGAGTACCCACTCCACAGTACTTATTTCTCACTCCGGGGGATGAAAACTGGGGTTTGCGCTGCTTAGGGCACATGCCTGTGCATATGTACAGCTTGTTACTTTGTTCCTGCCCCTCTGGATGGGCACCCCTCATGGGCCTTTGACCCGATTGCTTCAGTATTCTAGGGGCTCGAATGCAGGACAGCATTAGATTTCGGAATTAATGTCCGCTTTTTCTTGACTCCTGCACTGGGTCCTTTACCGTGCCTGGGCACCCTCCTTCAATATCTAATGTGATTTACCCCCCCCCCCATCCTCGGGGATAGTCATGTGTGTTTCGAGGATTGAACCACTGCAACAGTTCAGTATTATTACTGCAAATACTCTCCGTGACACCCTCCCATTTCTCATAAGTGGTCCCTGTTTTACCCAAAAGAAACCTTTTCTTAGGTGCGGTCTGAAACATTAACCCAACCTTTCTCTGCCACGTGTGTGAGCAGGACTCCCATACCCGTGACATTAAACTAGGCAAAAGGCAAGCAGTATTTAGCCAACTGTTTAAGGACCTTGCACTACCGCCCCAGTCAGGCGAATAAATCCTTGTCATCACAAGGCTTCAAGTGATTCCATTAATTAAAGCCAGTACAGGCTCCCCAGGCGCATGTTACATTTGCTGGTTACCGGCTGTATCTATTCATCCATACAGGTAGGCAGTGTGGTTGGGGAGTACTGGGTTAGGAACAGCACAAACTCCGGCTCTAAAATGAAACACCCTGGATTGGGGCTCCCTTTCATAACAGGAGCTGAGCCCTTTTGTGACCTTAGACCAAGTAAAGTCTGGGTGGGAAATACCCATGCTCTGTTCCAAACCTTGAAATCTGCACGCAGTTCTTTGCCAGTGCAGAGCTCACTGTATACTGCTATTAAGAAAAGGAAGTCTCTGATAACGTGGTAACCCACTGACATGTTGACCTTGCATTCCCTTTATGATCTGCATGGTCCATGTTGTTTGCCGCGGGCATATTAACCCTCAGCATTGTTTAATATGAACAACACAAACAACTCCCCCGAGTCAACGCTACTACACCAGACTCTGCTCTCGCCAGCACGTTAGTAGCTATCTTGCCTTACCATTGTTTCCTGACAATTGCTGGAGGCGGGGATGGGCAGCATAGCTTTTGATCACAACGTAAACTAACACAACAGTCATCACCCGCTGCGGTCGCACTGCCCTGGAGCCGGTCCGGAGCTAAAAGCATGCATCTTCGCTCGTACTCCTGGTAACTCGAGCCTGCCGGCAGGCTGACCTTCTCCAAGCAAAAACGCCTTTGCGCCATCCATGTGATTACTATAAGGTATGCTTTTATTGTCTCTGGATTTCAAGTTTAACGCACCAGTCTGCAGAGAACCCCGATAGGCAATTTAAACCTAACAACTTCCCAGGTTTAGATTTGAAGATTGTCAATTATTTTAGAACGGGTAAGGAAAGCTAATGTCATGACGTTTTATTGCTGTAATTAACAAATATTGGCAAGGCTAGCAGAACTGGCTCCTTTTTAAGTGTCGAGCCTAGTTTACACACTCGATTTAACCTAGCCCGTGTTGCAACTGTATTTGCCAAAGTAGACCTTTTAGCATTTTTTTTGCGCTACTAAATAGCAAGCAGCACCCTAGCGCCAGGGGGTTTCCTCTAGAGGGCAATTTCCGCCGGCCGCATTATAACGCTCCGCAGCACATGGTTCTATCGGTTGCCGTATTTACGGGCGCACTCGCCCGTTTACCGCCTGAATAGAAGATGGTTGTGCACCGTGCTCCCAATGTAAGTCCTGTCCTGTTTCTACCTGTAGGCAGGCTGCCGCTAGTTAGTGTGTGGCGCATTCAACCGTTGCGCAGCATTTTACCTTCGAAACCACACCTTACCTTTGCCGTGCTAGGGGTGAGGCGGCGTGCTCCCACTGGGGTTATTCTTTTTGACATATTCCAGTACCTAGAAGGGCTTACACTCCCCATGTGATTATTAATATTTATCTAGCACGGGGAGATTAAGTGATTTGCACAGTCAGCGTCATCGCCGAGACTCGAACCCTGTTCTCTAGGTCGAAAGACCTAGCCGTTAGGCCAACCCCTCTCCATAGGCTCCCATTATGCAGTGCTATGCAGAAATCAAGTCTCACGCTGGATGAAATAAACGGATCAATTCCTCCAGGTCCACGCTAATCACAGGTGTGCTAACTCTTTGCTCCACCTTAAGCCTGTGATGCTGTGAGTAAGCCTAGTAGCAGCGTGGCCTTCGAACATAATCCTCAAAGCCAGGATTTTTAATCCAAGAAATTTCCTGACATTTCCAAAACGTAACCGAAGCACACTTTCCGAACGCAACCTTATTTTAAAAGCACTGTTGCTAATCAGGCCGCAAGGGGGGCTGCATTGTCTAGCTGCTTACTTTCCAAAGACTCTTCAACAGATATTGTAACATATCCGGACCTCAGTCCGTATGTTCCTTTTTTGCCCTTTCCAAAGGATATGTATTGGGCTTGGTTTACTGTACACGCAGGTATCTGCAAGTGCTCAGTCTGCCCTGAAATGTGTGCTTACACTGGTCCATTATACAATATACCACTACCCTCCTAAAACAGCCTTATCTGTGGCTAACAGGGTGAGACCGCGCTCTAAATATAGTGCGCTCTTCGACATTCAGGTGCCAACTGTGTGGAAAGCATCCCAGCTTGCAAAGGTGTTCCATTTAACAGGGGCTGTTCTACCCAGAGCTGGCCTTTGCACCCATAGCGCACTTTCCTAACACAATCATATACATATCTTTTTTTTTTTTTTTTTTTTTTGTAATGGGACCGTACACACCTTCTATGCAGCCTTTCTTCTTTCCGCAGCCTGGCTCTGGCTCCGCACGCGATGGCAGACTTCCTGGGTCACGGCGGTGTGTTGAGCAGCAAGCGGGCAGAACCCTGCACCGGGCAGTGGCATCTTGTAGTTACCGCTGTTTCCTGCCTGCTGTTCTGTGCCCTTCTGCCCTGCTTCCAAAGTTGGCAGCATGCCGCGCCGCCTCTCCTCGCTCCTTGAGCGCGTACCCTGCTAGTGCGGTCGGCGCTGGCTGCCGAGAGCCTCTTCCTTTCCAACTGCTGCCTGGGGAGCTGGGGGTCATGCCTGCATCTCCTGACCTCGGGCCTCCGTCCATTCTGCCGCCGACCCTCCATGCCCCGGCGAGGGCCATACCGTCATCTGGTGGTCACCCCTCGCTGTTCTTAGGTCGCGACGGCGGCAAGACGGTGCATGCGGGAAAAAAACCTTCTACCATTTAGCAGTGATTCGAAAATCGTTGGCGTCGCTCCCCCAGCTCCCATGATACACAAGTGGGCTGCCTCAGGGGGAGCGTCGTCTTATATCTCCCCTTCCTATTGTTCTTGGAAGGGGGGCGCGGGGGCCTCAGGGCATTCCGCCCTCCGGCGCTTCCCGCTGGCGAGAACCAGTTCCGTTCCTTGTCGGGCTCTGGCGGCCGTTATGGCGCCAGCCCTCGAGCCCCCTGCGGGGGCGGACTCTGCAATAAACAGAGATCCTTGCACTGCTGCTACACGTGAGGGACTCAGTGTGTGCACTGCTGTGTCGCAATCTGGAACAGGCCTCTGTGATATTGAAACGTATGCTGCTGTTAACCGCGCCACACCTCTGCTGCACGTGTATTTATTTATTATTGAATTGTTGTTATATAGCACAGACTTCATCCAGCAGGGGTTAAGCGTGCTCTACCTAGGTGGGCGGGAAAACAAATATTATTTAAAATATATTGTTAGTTACCTAAACACAGAGGATGGGTACACAGGGTGGGTCGTGGTACACAATATTGGCTGGAGTGCTATCTTTGGGAATTAAAGAGGATTACAATGCAAATGGATAACAATTGCGTAGTTTTGCAAACACTAGTAAACAATGCATATCATTCATTCATAAACTTTATTTCGGCCACGAAGGCCATAAAAGCAACAATACATTACAACAATACCATGTCAAAAAACAGAACACGTTTTGAACACCAAGATAAAATAGAATAATCAAAATGAAATATTCAAGTAATTAACAATTGGTGGAAAATTTCCTACGCTGCAACCATGCAGCATTTAAAAAACGTGAAACAGAAAAGACAATTGGGGGGTGGGTGTCATATTTTAAAACTCGCAGGGCGTTAGCACAGTCTCTAAAACCAAGATTTCTACAAATAGGCTTTACCCAGCGTTTCCTATGGGTAAGGTACGTTGGGCAAAAAAAGAACACATGGTTTTCATCCTCCAATTTGTAACCACATGCTGGACATGAAATGTTTTTATTAGTGTCCCATCTGGAAGTGAAAGACCTAATTGGTAAGGTGCCCGTTCTAAATTGTACATATAACTTCCTAGCAGCAGGGGGGAAAATCAAATCCAGAAACAGCTCCCTTCCATAGTTCGGTTTGATCTGAAGGAACTGGGCAGTCAACCTACCTACATTTGGGTTCATGTGCAAGCGTGATAAGTGAAAGTGTCTAAACTGATCAGCCAAATTAGATTTTGATACAGCTAGACAAGAGCTTTCTGGGGTATCCCAAAGTTCCCGAAAGCCAATCTTGACACAGGTATCCCTCACATAGATTAACCAGGGGATATTCATGTATTTAATTGTGGGCCAGAGCCCCAAAAATTCGTCTCTGTAGGTTTCCAGATCCGGGTTGGACCAAAGTCTCTTCCAATAATGGAGGGGCCGCGCAGCCACCACCTCTTCAATGGGGAGCAGGCCCAAATCGAGCCTAATAGGGACCAACGGGGAACTAGAGGGTAAACTTAACAAATTCCTTATAAAGGAGTTTTCGACCCTTGATAGACTGTCGATTTTAGAGTGACCCCATAGTTCCGCTCCATAAATAGAAGCAGCTCTGGCCTGGGTTTTGAAAATTTCTACCACTGGCGCAGCTGGTTTAGAAGCCAAACCTTTGGACAATCTAGCCATACCTCCTGTGATTTGGGTCAGCTTGAGGGTGGAATGGACAACCTGACCTCCCCATCCCAGAGCTTTGTTGGGTACGAGCATGGAGATGGCATTTTCAATCTCTTTGGTCTTGATAGTTGGGATGAACTCAGCACGACAAGGTGTGTTGGGGGGGGGGGGGGGGAGGATCAGTCAATGAGGGTAAATTACAATTCGTTGTGGAATATAAACCCCCAAAGTGCCCTTCCCATACTGCGGGAGCTATATTGGAGCCAGTGATGGTATTAGGATCCTTCTTGCCATTGCTAACAATGGCCCAAAAGGTCCTAAAATCCTTGTTCTGCAATGCTACTCTTAGCTCCTCCCACATATCATCTTCCCAAGACTTCCTAGACTTATAAATCAATTGTTTGTACTGGACTCGAAGTAGTTTAGTCCTGGATTTGTCCTTGGCTTTGATTTCCTACACTCGGGGGTATACCAAGACTGTTTATTGGGCATATGGACCTTAAAGGTCACTGACCGAGAGAAAACGTCTAGGAGTTGCGTGGATAGCGGAGTATGAATATTAACAGGACTAGATAGGCTCTCAATGGAAGAGGAATTTAATACAACTCCGGCCATTTCATTGAGACAGGGCAGTGCCCATCTGTATATTTCTGCCAGTTTCTCAGGGCACACAAGGATACTTGGCCATCTAACTCTACGTCTGTTATTGTGCAGAATTAGGGGTTGAAGAAATGGAAGCACCGCAGTGCCATTAGTTATAAAACCCCAGCTGGCTGATTTTAATTTCATGGTGAGAGCGTTATGGTCGCTATCATCGCGGGCAACCACCCTGAAATCTAGCACCTTGTCCCAGGATTTTATATCGATCAGGATATAATCCAAAATCGACAAATGCCCAGTTCTATTAAAGGTGGTCTGTCCAGGCTGATCAGATTTAAATCTGCCATTACAAGCCCTCAGGGATAGGGAGAGGGTAAGAGAAAAAATTTGTAACACTAGTGGGGTCCAGGCTTTGACCATAGAGATCATAGGCTCAGGGATGTTCCAATGTGTATCTTCCGCCACAGGGTCATTTTGAGCTGACAAACTGAGTGGCTCATATTGACAATTAAAATCGCCACCTACTATGACAGAATATTCGGGATCTAAAGGTCAGAATGAAATCATTCAAAGCTGTAATGACCTTGGATTCTCTTCCGCCTGGGGAGGGTCTTGAGTAGACATTCAAGAGAGCTAGATGTTTATTCCCAGGCAGATCTAATAGAACACATAAGATATCATCACAGCCCGTTTGGTGTTGCCTGGCTATAGCACCCAGGTGAATTGCAACCCAGGTGCTAAGACCTCCAGAAGGTCTCCCCCTACCACTAGATAAAGCAAGGATGTCAAAAGATGCAAACCCCTCCCGTTGGTAGTTTTCCGTAGCCCAGGTCTCTTGTAATAGACCGATATCGAAGGTGTCCATAAAGTTGCCCCACTCTTCGCAGATCTGCTTGTTCTTTAGACCCGCTATGTTCCAAGAAATAAAGTTGACATCAATCTTGGGCTCTTGTTTGGTAGAAAGGTCACTAAGAAGGGTATTTCCCTGGTCCAGATTAACCCGGCCATGTTCATGTACCAACCCCCCCCGGTAGTGGCAGTATGGGAAGGTCTACCAAAGGTGTAATGGAACATTCCGTAGAACTAACTACCTTAGGGTTGGATGTGAGCACGGGAGGAAAAGACTCAGGCCAGAGATGATTGACCCCCCTAGCTACCTTGATGTTGTTTGACCCTTTCTGGGCCCCAGTCAAGATGGTAGAAACACCGGGGTCCAGACGTCAGTCCACCAGATCTAGAACACTATAGTTGTTGAAGTGGTGAAAGGTTTCAAGAGCAGGTGGACAAAATGGAGTGTCAGCTTGGGTTTCATTGCAACGATGGGAAGAGAAACCCATCTGGTCCCCACCTGAAACAGCCGCCCAGCCCCTCCCTGTAGCTTCACAGCCTAATAAAGGTGGACCCGGGTAGAAATAGGTGAGTGGAAGGGCTTTAATGGATGTTTCAGAGCCGGAAAAGCGTGACTGCGTATTACAAATATAACTGACTGTACTGGGGTTTCTAAAGTTAATTACAACGCAGTCTCCCTGCACATCTTTAATTCTGTGACCCACCCAATCTAGCCGTCTTCCGAAAAGAATTTCGCTCCTACACCTATTGGGAAGGGGTTTGTGACGATTCAGCCAATGGATGCACTTATTTTTAAGCTTACTAAAATCCTCCTTTATACCCTTGTCTAGAGTAGGAACCCCCGAGAGTACCACCACATAAGGGACTGATTCAGGGGGGAGGTCCAAACAAGTTAGCTTATGTGTCACTTGAGTGACAGTGTTTGGACAACTAGGAGTGTTTTGTGGAGCATTGTTCATGCTCAAATCAGCAGGTGAATTTGTGGTGGCAAAATTGCCCCTACTCGGAGCATTCTCAGTTTCAGTTGGTAAGGCTGGGCCATCAGATGCTATTTGGGCAGTAGTTCCTGGCCTATCACACTGCAGGGTAGAATGAGCTACAGCTTCTAACCTCGGGTTAGGTGGTTTGAGTGCAGAGACGATTAGTCCAACTGGGTTTTTAGCAGAAAGAAAAGAGTTGGTGTTAGTGCCCTCCCGCATATTAGACTCAATAACCCCCAAGGCATCAGCAAACCGATGTTCAAAAGCGGATAATTTTTTTTCTATTAAATCAAGACTATTACACATTGGTAGGCATGTTGCAGTAAATAGCTGCTCCAGATTAGTCCAAAATTCTCCTCCGAGTCCCATACCCAGATCACACTCAGTACTTTGTGTCACCAGATTGACAGGTTCGGTATTGACTGCGTGATCTAGAGCTCCAGATTTAAGCCGCTTGGAATATTTCGAACTTTTGTTAGCCAGAACTGTGCCACTCCGCTTTCGTCTAGCGGTCTGCTTTGTCAAAGTAGCATTAGTTGCTTCCGAACGGATCGGTAGGCCAGATCTGGTTATCCCCACGGAGGTTACAGGGGGGGTAAGAACTTGATCAGTGGTCTCTTCACACTCGACAGAGCTGTTGATATTTGGAATCAAGGCAGAAGATGTAAATGGGCTGTCATGGGGATTTACAGTTTGCGCTTGGCTAACAGTGCAATGGTTAGTTGGTGACTGCACTGTAGCAATATTCCCCAATGAGGATCGTTTGGTAAACACTTGGTCCAAAGAGAGCCTTTTTTCAGTTAACTCGATTTCCCGCTGCAAAACAGAGGCGGCCCTGATGATGAAGTTGTCCAAAGTACCAACCACTCCTGACCCAGTAAGGGACATCCTCCCCTTTCCCGCACCTCCAGTTGCCATGGCCAAGACCCCAGCGATGATGCCAAACAAAATAAGCAGTATATCTAGGGGACCGACACACCAATGTTTCATAGAACAATGCAGGCAACCAATGACAGCAGGTAACAAATGTATGTCCACGTACCCCTAAGGCCAAGAAAAGAGCCCCGTCCCATCCTCTACCGTGCTCTGACGAGCCCGCCCTTTGCCCGGGCTTCGCCCCGGGCTGCTCCCCACACGCGTCCGCTAGCGCGATTGAGGGCCTAGGTTCATATAGTGGGAGTAGGAGGGGCCAGGCAGAGTGACCAGGTGCGCTGGGCTGATTTCGTGTCTACGCACCCTGGACCTCGCAGTCCCAGCAGAATAGCGCTACAGAAAGTCTCCCCGTAGCTTCTTATTGCAGAATAAGTGAAGCGGATTAAAAGAACACCAAAGTCCGCGCCTGCGAGCGGCACCCGCGAAGCGGGGGGCGCGAGGCGTTTTGTAGCAAGGCAGTGGGAGGAGGGGCCGGGAAGAGTGACCAGGTGCGCTGGGCTGATTTCGTGTCTATGCACCCTGGACCTCGCAGTCCCAGCAGATAAAACAGGCTCCAAGTAGAATAGCGCTACAGAAAGTCTCCCCGTAGCTTCTTATTGCAGAATAAGTGAAGCGGATTAAAAGAACACCAAAGTCCGCGCCTGCGAACGGCACCCGCGAAGCGGGGGGCGCGAGGCGTTTTGTAGCAAGGCAGTGGGAGGAGGGGCCGGGAAGAGTGACCAGGTGCGCTGGGCTGATTTCGTGTCTACGCACCCTGGACCTCGCAGTCCCAGCAGATAAAACAGGCTCCAAGTAGAATAGCACTACAGAAAGTCTCCCTGTAGCTTCTTATTGCAGAATAAGTGAAGCGGATTAAAAGAACACCAAAGTCCGCGCCTGCGAGCGGCACCCCATATGCATATCAAGTAAATATAGGTGGAGTGTAAACTAGGATGAAGCCCGTGTGGGTAAAACATGGTAGAGTAAAGACATCAGGAAATAAATAAATATGTAAGTAGTAAAAAAATGAAGATGCCAATGGTCTTACAAATGGGCTTGCGAGCAATAAAGAGGCTTGGATTGGAAGTAATCGAAGTACAAACGTTAAAGTGAAAGTAATCATTTTGCGGGCGCTTTGATGATCGCAGTGGCCGCGCGGCTCACTGAGAACATCAAAGCGCCCGCGAAATGTACAAGGCAGGCTGCCAAATGGTGCGCGCGCCCGGCGCACATGCACTGTAGTTGGGGGCCAGAAAAGCACTCGTTTGCACTTCCAAATCCCCGTTTTCTATAGCTCTCGCCGGAGCAGCGCTAAAGCGCTGGCTCAGGCGAGACCTAAAAAGGTCGACAGAGTTGGTGGGGGAACGCACAGGATGAAAGGCTGCAAAACCGCATCAGTGCCTCGTGGGTCTTAAGCGCTATGTAAATACCTTTACAGAATATATTTTGTCAACTTCTGTGTTTATGTCCCTGTTGTCGATACATGTCGGTGGTACGTCCTGAGGGGAGACGTTCTACTAATGAAGTGTAAAATTATCTTTGCAGAAATCAGTTGTAAAAACTCCGGAGTTCATTTCTGATCGCTTCCGGGTCGCGTGCAACGCAGAGCGCCACGAGAAAGTGTTAGTCCCACATAAACTTAATCACGCGTAAACTTTTAAATGGTTTTGGAAATGTTAACATTAAAACTATCTTAGGTCGGGTTTTTGTAAACAAGGTTGATAAACCAGTCTCAAGAAAAGCTTAGACTTTTGTAAGCCGTTTCCAAACATATTTTCACATTTTCAGTGAAGCTCATTGGGGTATGGGGTCGTCACCTGTGACTCAGTTGGGGTCCCTGTAAAAGAGCCCCGGAGAGCCAAGTGTGCAGTGTGTTGACCGGGTCCTCTGGGAAGCACGAGACGAGGCGCCTGGGCTTCAGGGCGCACACCAGAGTCTAAATAGGCCGAGGGATACTGACTGCAAGGTCTAATTAGCCTAAAGGTATAGAGGGCGACCGCTCGCTGTGCAAATATTACCACAAAAACAACAAGCTAAAGTACAAAAATAAAAAAATACGTAACAAAAAAATAAATACAAAAACATATATACGCACTTGGGATAAAAATATAACTTTCAACATATAGCAACTGTATAACAAAATAAATGAATTAAAAAAAAACACAACACTTGAATGGCGATTTCCTAGGGCATACAACAACTATGGTTCGGAATTATTTGACTGGGCCTGTGGAAACAAAGGACTGTACCATTGCAGAAGCAGTGAAGGACACCATGTGAATTACATACTTTCGACCCTCAGGGACAAAGGGAATTCCGTTCATATGATTGATAATGTTCATTTATTAATTATCCAGTGGCAGGGTTTGTGCTTCATAAACACAAAATTCCCCCAGTACAAGAACTCCAATGTGCCTAAAAGAAGCGCTTGTTGCAGCTCCCTCAGCCCACGGCAAAGCTCCATGTCCATTCACCCAGGGGTATTACACCAGCCCCTTGGGTGCCTTGTTACCAGCCTATAATCCCAGGGAGTCAAGCTCTCGGGTGCCTTGTTACCAGCCTATACTCCCAGGGTGCCTCACTAATGACGTAGAGACCGCGCTCTCAGAACCCTTGTTACCAGCCTATACTCCGAGGGTGCCTCACTAATGACCTAGAGACCGCGCGCTCAGAACCCTTGTTACCAGCCTATAATCCCAGGGTGCCAAGCTCTCGGGTGCCTTGTTACCAGCCTATACTCCCAGGGTGCCTCACTAATGACGTAGAGACCGCGCTCTCAGAACCCTTGTTACCAGCCTATACTCCGAGGGTGGCTCACTAATGACGTAGAGACCGCGCTCTCAGAACCCTTGTTACCAGCCTATAATCTCAGGGTGCCTCACTAATGACCTAGAGACAGCGCTCTCAGAACCCTTGTTACCAGCCTATACTCCGAGGGTGCCTCACTAATGACCTAGAGACCGCGCTCTCAGAACCCTTGTTACCAGTCTATACTCCCAGGCTGCCTCACTAATGACCTAGAGACCGTGCTCTCAGAACCCTTGTTACCAGCCTATGCTCCCAGGGCGCTTCACTAATAACCTAGCGACCGTGCTCTCGGGTGCCTGGTTACCATCCTACACTCCCAGGGTGCCTCACTAATGCCTAGAGACCGTGCTCTCGGGTCCCTTGTTGCCAGCCTACACACCCAGGGCGCGAACAAACTGGAAATACATCACATGGTCAACAAAGAAACCTCAGATCGGTTCACCCTGCCAACTTCTCACTGCACCTCACAAACAGGTTTCTGTCAGACTGTTTGCACAAACCCCCCCCAGTCAGCTTTGGAGGGAAGATAAAACCCCATCAGGGCTAGAAAACCATTACAATTATAGAATGCATGAGAATATAGTATTTTACAATTTCTACAGCAAAGTCTGGTGTTGAGAGTGCTCTATACTGGAGCTTCTTTCCACCTAAACTTGAGAACTACCCAGAGTTCTCTGCTTCTCTTTTTGCATAATTTATGCGTCACTATGCCTGAAAGGGAATTGCTCTCACTTATACTGGGTGCCCCCTTGTGTCTGGGCAAAGCTATTCCTCTCTGAAGAGCTCTACTGAGAGCGAAACACGTGTCAGGGGTTGCTTTTATTCATTTCAGGTTGACTTGGATGGTGTTTCACCAATCCAAAGCTGCGATACCGTGCCTGGAGTGATAAAAGGCTTTGGCCACTGAGCACCGGCAGTTTTTTTAAAGGGGGCCTCAAAATGGGTCTCTATCGGGCTCTGTTTTGTGCCCTGGCACAGGCGGTCTGTTTTTTCCACACTGCAGTGACAGTAGGCACATCGTTGTGTGCTGCTCACACTGCTCACTAGTGGGGAAGTTACGGCGTGACTTCATGCCAGGTGAGCGTTGTGTGGGAAGGGAAATCCTTTAAAGAGAGTCATTTTCTCTCTGGATTTCCCTTCTCTTTGAAACTCAGGAGCAGCAACATTGTTGTGGTGTCACCAGGGCTTTAAGTCGAAGCTTATTCAATATTATATACAAGCCATAGTTGCTGTTTATTTATGTTATGCAGCTAACAACCATTAACAAAGCCAATAGTCCTGACTTCTTGTAGAGATGATGTTATTTGTATCATATCTAGATGCAAATGACAAACAAAATACAAGTCAGGCGGCACACTAATATGTTCAGCACAGATTTTTAGATTAAGTGTTTTAAGCCACGCCCTTAATTACACTGACCATGCCCCTTTCAGAGACCCTCCAGTTTTTTTTATCCCACTTAAAGCCCTGGCTAATCCTATGCTTAAAGACTTTGCTGTAGAAATGGTAAAAGACTTTGCCCCTTTCTATCTCGGCGTGGACGGCACTGTGCTAATCCTAGGCTTAAAGACTTTGATAGAAAGGCAGACATTTGAGGTGAGCAGATTTAGAGCGTCGCTGGTGTTGAGTGCTCTATACAGGAGCTGCTTTCCACCTAAACTTGAGAACCACTCAGAGTTCTTTGTGTTGTGTATATATATATATATATAGATATATATATATATATATATATATATATACATATACATATACATATATACACACACATACATACACACACACATACATACACACACACACACACACAACAAGATGTCCTAAGCATGACCATTCTGCCCACCCCTCCGGAAGTTTGACCATCCCGTGGTTATTCCATTTTTGTACATTAAAATGTTGATGAATCCAGATGAAGTCGAGTTGTAGTTTTTAAAGGTCACTTTATTTCTTCTACGCCAAAGCCCACCATGAATGCAGCCCACGCTCTTCTAGAGATAAAGCGGTATTATTCCTCAAATAGTTTATTTTCTTCACTAATGTCTCAGAGGATCTGTGACCAGTCTGCAAGAATTGCTTCTTCTGAACCCATGCACTACTGGGTAAAAAGGTACCCGAGGCTGGATAAAGAGGCGGCGGGGGCACGTGGCCAGTTGTGGGTACAATGGGGCTGTGAAGGCACGCGCGTCAGAGAGCCTAGCGGGCAGTGTGTTGAGGCGTCCACAGGGACCCACGAGACAAGGCTATTGGGCTTCAGTGTGATGCGAGGGAGGAGTCCCAGGACGAGGAGGTGAAGGCACGAGGCACAGACTGGTGGATCCTACAGGGGAGCGGCATTTGTGCGAGGTCATAAGGAGCCGGGGGCCAAAGCACTATGGATACAGCCGAGGAGCATGGGGGAGGGGGGGGAGGGGCGCAACAGCACTGGGGATCCAGCCAGGAAGCAAGGGGCCACAGCATTAAGGATCCAGCCAGTGAGACAGGGGGGCAGGGCTGTGCCCCCCAAGAATCCTGCAAGGGGGGCTGGGTACCTCATTAAGGATCCAGCCGGGGGGCACAGCACCAAGGATCCAGACAGGGAGCAGGCGGGAGGGGCACAGCACTAAGGGTCCAGCCAGTTAGCAGGGGGGGGGGCACAGCACTGGGGATCCAGCCTGGGAACAGGGGGGGCCAGCACTGGGGATCCAGCCGGGGAACAGGGGGGGCCAGCACTGGGGATCCAGCCAGGGGGGCCCAGCCCTGGGGATCCAGCCAGGGACCAGGGGGAGCCATCCCTGGGGAGCCAGCCCTGGGGATCCAGCCAGGGACCAGGGGGGAGCCAGCACTGGGGATCCAGCCAGGGAGCAAGGGGGGGGCCGGCACTGGGGATCCAGCCAGGGCAGGGGGGGGGCAGAACTGGGGATCCAGCAAGGGAGCAAGGGGGGCCCAGCACTGGGGATCCAGCAAGGGGGGGCCAGCACTGGGGATCCAGCAAGGGGGGGCCAGCACTGGGGATCCAGCCAGGGAGCAAGGGAGGGCCAGCACTGGGGATCCAGCAAGGGGGGCACAGCACTGGGGATTCAGCCAGGGAGTAAAGGGGGGGCACAGCACTAGGGTTCCAGCCAGGGAGCAAGGGGGCCAGCACTGGGAATCCAGCAAGGGGGGGGCACAGCACTGGGGATCCAGCCAGGGAGCAGGGGGGGCAGCACTGTGGATCCAGCCAGGGAGCAGGGGGGGCAGCACTGTGGATCCAGCCAGGGAACAGGGGGGGGCAGCACTGTGGATCCAGCCAGGGAGCAAGGGGGGACACAGTACTGGGGATCCAGCCAGGGAGCAAGGGGGGACACAGTACTGGGGATCCAGCCAGGGAGCAAGAAGGGGGGGGCACAGCACTGGGGATCCAGCCAGGGAGCAAGGGGTGGTAGCATTGGGGATCCAGCAAGGGGGGGGCAGCACTGGTGGTCCAGCCAGGGAGCGGGAGGGGCACAGCACTGGTGGTCCAGCCAAGGAGCAGGGGGGGCACAGCACCGGTGGTCCAGCCAAGGAGCAGGGGGGGGGGGGGGGAGAAACACCACTGGTGGTCCAGCCAAGGAGCAGGGGGGGGGGGCACAGCACTGGTGGTCCAGCCAAGGAGCAGGGGGGGGGGGCACAGCACTGGTGGTCCAGCCAAGGAGCAGGGGGGGGCACGGCACTGGTGGTCCAGCCGAGGAGCAGGGGGGGGGGGCCACAGCACTGGTGGTCCAGCCAAGGAGCAGGGGGGGGGGCACAGCACTGGTGGTCCAGCCAAGGAGCAGGGGGGGGGCACGGCACTGGTGGTCCAGCCGAGGAGCAGGAGACCACAGAACTAATGATCCAGCCAGAGAGCAGGGGGGGGCACACAGCAGTGGGGATCCAGCCAGAGAGCGTGGAGAAACCAGCATGGTGATTCAGGCAGGGAGGCACAGCAATGGTGATCCAGACCGAGATCATGAGGGACCTGTCCAGGGGATCCAGCCAGAGAGTAGTGGGAACCCAGCATTGGTGATCCATCTGGTGAACAGGAAGGACCAGGACCAAGGATCCAGCCAAAGAGCCTGGAGAACCCAGCACTGAGGATCCAGCCAGAGAGCAGGGAGGCACAGCACTGGGGATCCAGCCAGGAATCATTAGGAACCAGCACTGGGAATTCACTCAGAGCAGGGAGAACCCTGTACTGGGAATCCATCCGGGGAGCATGAAGGACCAGAACTGGGGATCCAGCCAGAGAGCAGGGCGAACCCAGCACTAGGAATCCACCCAGGGAGCATGAGGGACCAGAACTGGGGATCCACCCAGACAGCAAGGAGGCACAGCACTGGGGATCCAGCCAGTGAACATGAGGGAACAGCACTGGGGATCCAGCCAGTGATCAGGGGGAACCCAGCTCTGGAGCGCCACCCAGACTACAGGGGGGACCCAGCACTAGGGATCCACCCAGAGAGCAGGGAGGCATGGCACTGGGGATCACATTGAAGAGAAGGGGCGTAGGAGGCCAAAGGCATTCCATGGGAACCAAGAGACACAGCACAGGGGACCCCCACAGTGGTGCCAGGGACACAAGACAGGCATCTTACAGGAGATTACGAGGCACAGTGGATCCCAGTGAGGCATAGGGGGCACTGTACCAGCGATTTCACTGGGGGACTTGGGGCCACAGTCCAGGCATCTCATCGCAGAGCAGGGGTGCTGCATCGGAGCATCTTCTAGGTAAAGAGGAGGTGTGGTGGATCCCACTCAATCAATCAGGTGGTACTAATATATCACAGCTTATCACCCGGGAGAATATCCAGGCACTGTGCTGAAGGTATCGGTCGAAGAGCCAGGTCTTGAGGTCCTTCCTGAAGGGTGTCAACGAGGGTGCTGTACGGAGGTGAAGGAGGAAGGTCTTCAAGGACTTGGGGGCGAGGTGGGAGAAGGAGCGTCCTCCGGTGAGGCAGTGGCAGATTCGTGGTATCTGAGTAAGGGCGAGGTGAGCCGAGGCTTCTGGGAGATGGGTGGTGGTTCATGTAGGTGGGTCCTTGATCGTGGAGGGCTGTAGGCGTGGGTCAGGAGCTGAGATGAGGAGCAGGGGCCACAAAAGGAATCTCACGAGGGAGCAGTAGAATTAGTGGATCCCACCTCGAGGCAGGAGACACAGACAGCAGGTGATCCGGCTGGGTAAACGCTGGGAAGGATCTGCTGGGCTAGGAGGCAGAATTCAATGATGACCATTTCTGAAGCTGCACAGGAGGAGGCTGGTCTAATCCTTTAAATCCCTCCAGAGGACACCCTATTTGCCTGGACGTTTTAAGGAGTCCATATGTTGCTGGCTAGGAGGGGGCGCTAGAGCAGCAACTCTGTATCTGCCTGCTGAAGATCAACACCAGCTGGTACTGGGCAAATGGGGACCTATGGCCACTCCATTCACCATGGCTACTGCTGATGGGTAAGGTTTGTATTCAGCAGCTGCACCACTCGTAGGATCAGGGTGAAGTGGCAGAATTTGATGATGAATGTAGTAAAAATAACATTGCTAGCACAGGCCGAAACATTTTACCAACTATGTTTGAAAAGGAGCATCCTGTCTTTTCGCTCCAATATATGCATTTAACGTGAGCTGAAAGGCCCAGGTATTGTAGCAAAGGCAAAGAGTAGGAAAAGCATTATTTTACGGTGATCATAAACAGGTGGCATAGTTCTGTGGCTTCACTGACTGCAGAGAACCATGTGTACAACCTGAGGGTCACAGAATATACGTGCAGTCGGAAAACTCAGCGGGCACATGCACCACTGGAGAAAAACCTCACCCCCGCTCAAATACGACTTGGGTTTGGTCTCCAAGATCACCGAGCGGTAGAGGCTGGAGCATTCATCAGGTTGTGAAACAAGCTATGCATTTCCAGAGAAGGAAGCTTGGAGGCCTTTTTATGGCAGGAAATTTCAGTCGGTCAGCTTGGGAGATCGTACCTGCGTTAGTTACAAGACTCTTTAAAACTTCTGGACGCAGAGGAAATCGGGAGCTCCAATCCACCGCAGCAGGCACTCAAAGTCTACATCAAAACAAAACGTCCGCTTTTGGTCTTTTCATTCGGACAGAGCCCAATTGGAACAACGTAACCATTCCTGGTCAATCCTATCTGGGTTTAAGCCAGGGACCGTGGCCCCTCATATGTCATGCACCTACTCAGTGATGTGGAAAGAAAGATTTTTGGCCCTCAGAATGGGTGAATGGCCGTTCTTGTATTACTTGCCAGGCTGGTGCCACACAAATACCAACATAACGTGTAGGGGGTGAGGGAGCAGTAAGGAAACAATCGAGCATGTGGTATGCCTCTGCCCTGCACTTCTTAATGATCGAAAGATTTTGCTAAAGGGTGAATGGAACAAACTCCGCATTCGCACCTGTCGACAAGCTATCGTCGCATCCGTGAACCCAGACAACCCATGACTTAATATCCGGTTCACCAAGTTGGTCACAAGAGCAGTAAAAAGACTTACAATCTGCGAGAGCCTGCAAGCTAATAACTGTTAATCCATAACGGGGAGACCCAAGCCCGATGTTGCTTTACTTTCTTTATTGCACTATCTGACAGAGGTCGAATTTGGCATTTTGCACATTGTTTACTTATTGTCTTCTCTCATATGCAACCCTGAAACATTTAACTATTACATGTAGGGGTTCACTTATTTACAAATAGAATTATACTGTTTAGCTATCAGCTTTTTAATAATGACTAACGTCTTGCTTTGAGGCCATAGCCGATGTCAAAACTAGAATGGATCATCACGGCTCTCGATTGTCTTTTAATCGTTTTTTTTTTAAAGGGTCAATCGTCTAGATGAAGTTTACATTTTAATAGCATGAATAAATACATATTATTAGGTTTTTAAATAATTATTTATTGTTTAACTTTACACCCTTTTATTACCTACCACTTGACAGTGCTTTAAATGGGCCGGTACTCACCGGTACTGAGTACCAGCACTTCTTATTTTTATCACCCCGAGTAGCTGCACTTCTCTACGGCCGTGGAGAGTACCGGTACTCATGAAGGGTAGGTGCATTGGCCTTTAGTGTTGGTAGCCTGTCTCTTTGTTCAGCCAAATCACTTTCATAGCCCTGAGCGGAGCGTGGCCTCATTTGCATGATAGCCCAGTGTTCGCCCTCACGCTGTGTTTGTTGGAAGGAACGGAGGCAGCCCAGTGACAGCACAATGAGAAAAGCCATGGGAGGTTAAACGGGCTTCAGTCCCACCCGATTCTTTTGTGTGAGCGTCTGCTTATGTGTGTCTGCTTGCATGTGCGTGTTTTTGTGAAATAAATATTACAAAATTAGGAAAGGTTAAAATACTGTTTGACTTATTTTGTATAAGAAATTAACCTGATTAGTTTATAGAAACACTTCTCGCGTGTGCTGCAACTATTATATAAGCCAATAAACTTTGCATGTCTTGCCTTTAGCCCCGCCCCCAGCCCCGCCCACTCACCACATGTAAATGATTATCTGTACTAAACCCCCCCCCCCCCCCCCCCCATTTAAAGCACTGTTTGTGACGGTATTAATGTATTAAATGGCCGCATTTAGGCGGATTTTAAAAATAAAAAAAGCGCACGAGGAAACAATGTAAGCAGAGACACAGGGGTTTAGTTAATGCTTGTTTACTACTCTATGTGTAAATAATTTAGCAATTGTCCAATACATGTTCTTTTTTATTGATGCACGTCAATTGTTGTAATGATTTTTATTAATCAAACAAAGTATTTACACTGGAGAAAAGTCCGTTCCCTGAAAGCCAGAGACTGATCTCAATGAGGAACCTTGGTGGGGTAAGGCGTCTACTGAAATAATTTATATACAACGTCTATTGGTCACAGCAGGGTTCAGCCATAGAGAGGTAGATAAGCGGGTGAATGAACCGAGTGTAAAGATCTGTGTGCAGCGTGTATGTAACACATTCCAGTCGTAGTAACACAGCTGCCTCCTGGACTAAGCTGAACATACTGTGACCAGTGAATAAATGTGTAACTATCTCGCATTCTGCTGATGTGCTTAAATGCATATCTACGCTTTAGGAAGCGAATGAAACTTGTTTAACTAAGTATGGAGTTGGGACAAGTATTTTACACGCACTTACTTAGAAACTAAAGCATAGTTACGAAATATTTACTCTCGTGAGCAAAGCTGCTGGCCAAGCTCACATCACCCTTACATCTCCCGCGAGGTGACAGTTCCTTCGCTGTTTTTCCCCATACGCTTCTACTACAGGAAAGGGGTGAAACACGACTGGCTACAATTTAAGGGGGTGGTTAATACAGATGGCGACCACTGAGGAGTAAGTGTTTGCTCAGAGTTAAATAATCACGTCGTATTTGACACCTGTAACCAGCACTCGTCTTTTACCAAAATCACTTTGTACATTGGGGGAAATTCGACCCATTGCTTAGGAGCACAACTACAAATCCCAGAATGCAACGTGGGGATAGCTGAAAACTCACGACTGGCTAATGGTGGCACACTTACTACAGACAAATATAGCAGCTATATGTAATTATTGGCGAGACCTTGAATTAATGCAGCCGTAAACCACAAGATAATAAGTGACCAAAGGGTAAATGGGACATTTTATATAGAATTTTCCAATTTTGCCCCTTATTACACGCCCAATAAAAGCCAGCCTCCTCACCTTCTGGGGTGGGGTACCGATGTTTAGCTCCAGGTAGTAGCCCCTTCCAGAGTCACCCTGTAGGTTGTCCACCATGGCCAGAAAGTTGATGCTGCCGCCGGGCTCCGACGCCAGGGACAAGCCTGCATTTGGCTCGTTCTCGCGGGAAGCGTTCAGGAGAGGTCCCCACTGCGCCCTGGCCGGAGGCGAGGAGACTCTCAGAGGGAAGGAGATGTAAGCCCGGCAGACCCCGAGCCAGAGAAACCAGTAGCAGCAGCCGGTCCACGGGACCCCCATACTGCCTGGCCGGGGTGGGGAGTCCAGACGAAGCTCCCCCGCGCCCGACTAATCCCGCAGAGACCTGGTTCCAGTCCGGCGCGCGGCCCGAGCACAGCCCATGGTGTCCCCTCCCTGCCTCGGAAAGTTTAGTTTCTCTTCCGAACAAACTTCCTTGATCACACAGCCTCAGGCGGAGGCTCGGGGCCGGCCCGGCAACTCATTAACTCACGGGACGGCCAGGCTACCAGTCAGACGGATGTGACGAGGGACCTTAAAACAGGCAAAGTTTGGTCAAAAGTCTTAAAGGCGCATTGGCCCGACCGCCCCTCCCCTCGAAAAGAAGGCAGACCTGGGGCTGGCCTAAGCTAGGAGGGGCAAACAGCTGCTCCCCCACTGCAGACCAACCCAACGGAGACCATGCGCTGCCCACGGGAGTGGTTTAAAAAAAATATGTGTATCGTGTATAATATGTCCTTTGTGCCTAAATTCCTGCATGGGATTATATATCTGGGTGTCTGATAGAGCGTCACCGTTTAATCAAAGCACGCCTCTCCTTGGATTTGTATTCATTATTTTTAATATTATTAACTTGTTTTTATAGCGCTTCGCGCCTGCTGTTTATGATCGCCGTTAAATAATTGTTGCAGGCATCCACAATTTAACGTTGCTTAATTTACCGATCTCCGAAGGATGGAAGTGGGGTGCAACCTAACGAGGGTGACCTGCAGATTACATCTTGGACCAGCCAAGCGTTTTTATAAATCCCTAAATTGTCCGACTCCCTTTTAGTGCATATTTGGAGAATGCATTTGTTCCTTTTAAAATTAATTTCCTCAAAATGCCCTTGCAGTCAGCGAATTGTGTGAAGCCCTCACACCTGTGGTGTCGGGCCTCAGGCCCACATGATGGTAATTGAAGACACAGGCACCAGGTCATTTAGTGTAATAACTGCCCACGAGCACGTGCACCTGTCCTGGGCCTTTTTATTGCCAGGGCAATGTCACACGTGACACCTGTGATGGATGGGTGGAAGTGCAAGTGTGCCCAGCCCTCAAGGGAGTGGCTGGGAATCTCATAGCCTGCCAAACACTAGAACGTGTCCTGCAGGACACTACATTCCTCCCCAACTTTATTGAAGAACAACAACAAACGTTAGTCCAACCTGTGGGGACAAAACAGTCAACTAAACACCACAGGGTCCATCAGCCTTCCGAGTCAGCTGGCGGGAAGACTTCAGACATGGGCTGGTGACTCTGCCTGCAGCAGGACCATCTCGGCGGGCACTCGTAGTTTAACCTGTGGCAGGGGCGTAACACAGGCCCTCGCATCCCCTGCGGTGCGGGGGGGGGGCCCGAGCTGCAGGGGGCCCCCTATGCACATTACTTATGCCTGGGCGCTCCAGAATAAATCTGGAGCGGGGGCCCCTCTGTGTATATTGCAGGGGGCCCCATGAACTTTCGTTACGCCACTGACCTGAGGGGTTCAGGACACGACCGCTGGCTTGGAGACGTCCACTGCATACCATCAGTTCACTGATGATGACGTGTCTTGCAGTCTTGCATGGCTCCGCTTTGCTGACATCGTTAATGGTCTGTGGTGAGTTCTAACAGTTCATAAAATGGGATGCGTCATGAGCATGGATGGAGTTCATGATGAGAGTTCACGGAGGTGTTGCCTGATCGATTGTCTCTGTTGCACCACTTGGCTGTAACTGATAACCTGTCGGTGGGGTAATATCTCTTCTCGGTCTCCCGCCTGGGGAGGCCCATTGTCCGGGTTGCTACGGGACTGCAGGAGGGCTGTGCTGGGGCCACTTGTGTGCTGACTGGTGGCAGCTGCAGGACCGCCGAAGAGCCTTTACTTAGTCGCATGCACAACACTTGAGGGTGGATGAGTCTTGGCCAAGACATGCTCTCGCTGCCGCGGTTCAGGTCTAGGCCAGGTTCGCAGATAGCCTCTGGTTTCTTTTGTCGGCTGGAGTGGCAACGGTGTAGGACTCCAGTCCATCGGTACTCTGGGAGTGGTGTTGCTTGACGCATGTGCTGAGAGCTGGTGTGATGGCGGTTGCCAGCCATATGGTGAGTCGGAATAACAGGTGGTGGTGACTTGCTGGGAGAGTTGGATGTCAGGAGAGACTTAGCAGCCATGTGTCTCCGCCTTGCTGAGGTTGATCTTCGGTGGCGGCTTGGCACGTATAGTGTGCAAATCCTCTCTTGCCTGGTTTGGGGCCACTGCCGACTCTATCTTGAGGCGGTGTGAGGAAGGACACTCGGTGCTGATCTTCACCCGTGGCAGCTGCGGTCAGGAGCAGGGATGCCGTTTGACTTAGACTGCCGACGCTCAGGGATGGACGGTTGCCTGGGGAAACGTTGGGGAGAGACGCGGTTTGCGTTTGCTGCGGCTTATGTTTGGTTCTCCCGTGAGGCTGGGTCCGGGGACATCAGTCAGTGTCTGGGTATGCTCTTGGCTTGCTGTGCGAGTCCTCAGTCTTCTCCCCTTGTTGGTCTGTTCAGCGCACCTGTGTTCATCCGGTTCTTCGGGGTGACAAGGCTGTCACTCTTCTTCCCTCAAGGGCGTTGCGCTTGGATCTCGAGGCGGCGACGTTGTGACGCCTGCTTCTTCCTTCGTTCTGGTGTGCTTGTCGGGACTGGTCACTTCGTGTGATGTGCTCCTTGCATGCTGTGCGACGTGACGTCTAGACACGTGTCGCCTGTCGTTGGAGCACATGTTGCTGTGGCGGCCTGCCACGTGAAGTGTGCAACTCCTCTCTTGCCTGTCTTGGGTCACCAACGACTCCGTCTTGAGGCAGGGCGAGGGAGGACACTGTGTTGTCTTTGGCCCACTGCGGGGCTTCACTGGTGCATTAGAGATGTGGTTGCTCTCTGTGCTGTGGAAATTTAGCTTGTAACTGAACATTATCTGCGCCATCTTGCCCCTCCCCAGCGCCACGCACAGCGAACGCACGATCGCCATTTTAGGCACCCCACTCTCTCCCCGCTCATTGTCGATCGCCAGCACGTTCCCCTGGCGCTGCAAGCATCCCCCGCGCACCGGCCACCCCCGCTCTCTCATACACGGGCCATAAACCCTCTCCTTCTGCGCGACCCTGCCATGGAACCGCATCCCACGCCCGACCGACATCCCATACATGGTCATGCATCTCTTTGATAACCCCCTTCCTCTGCGCCCCATTGTCCGAACCGATCCCAGGCCATCACCTAGCCCTGCGGATGCAGTTTATTGCCCCTACTGTAAGGGAAACACCCCACATCAAAGGGATTACAGTGGATCAAAGCCCCTACCCCCTGAGACCCGGCCGGTTGCACACACCCCCGGGAATTGGCGGAATGTCCAGCTGTGTGATAACCATCTCCTACTGCGGGTGAGGTGGAAACTTCTACTGTAGCTATGTGTGGGATCGGATCCGAGCCGGGGCTTCAGGGGATGTTCTCTTATACATCAAAGTAATCTCAAGAATGTGCCATGTACAATAATCCTGTAATAAAGTCATAAACCTGTGTATAAGAGGCCAGGCCTCAGAGATGCAGTTAGAGCACCTCGTGACGATACCTTGCTGTCTGATCTGATGTGTTCTGCTCCGACGGAATAAAAACCTTGTTTCCTGCCTTCCAGTCTCCGGCGCCTGCCTCTTTCATTGGTAAATTATCGAGTGGTATGAGAGGCGATTACCGCCGGGCAATACTTGAAAGGTTATCGACTGAAACTGCCGCTACCATTTAACAATTGGCGTCCCAAGCGTGGGGCCCATCAGCGACACGTGGATCCAGTGGGAGAGGTCCTGACGACAGAGTGAACGACTGCAACGATCGGGAGAGCTCCTGCCCAATAGACCCTCGTCTGGCAGCCGATCATCCGAACTTCACTGGTTCCGAGCAGACCTCTCTCGAGTGATCTACGGTCCTGACTGGGAACCATCAGGAGTGCCGCGGCAAATACGGAGAGTAGAGGACGATCGGGCGCTGGAGGCGGAAGACGAGAAACTGTCCACGCGGTCCGGGTAAGGTCGTGAAACACGACAAAAGTGCGAAATAATTGATTGATTGGGGAAGTTCCACAGTTTGCTGTGCTGTTACCTGGAAGGAGGATTCGCTGCTGCAGAAGGGAGGACCCAGTCAACACCTCGCGGAACCCGCTTCGCGGGTCCCGCATCGCCAAGGTCGCCCAGCCGAGTGTTGTTACCTGCAGGGTGTGTGCGCGAGTGACAGGGCTGCGAGCGCTGGGAACCGGGACTCACTCTCCCAGGAGCCCCGGCGATCCCGAGGCCAAGTCACCTGGCCCGCTCTCCCTGACCGCCCCGCCCTGCAAATCAGCTGAAAAGGAGCCCGCCCAAGCGGGAAACCGGGAAGTTCTACAGTTTGCTGTGCTGTTACCTGGAAGGAGGATTCGCTGCTGCAGAAGGGAGGACCCAGTCAACACCTCGCGGAACCCGCTTCGCGGGTCCCGCATCGCCAAGGTCGCCCAGCCGAGTGTTGTTACCTGCAGGGTGTGTGCGCGAGTGACAGGGCTGCGAGCGCTGGGAACCGGGACTCACTCTCCCAGGAGCCCCGGCGATCCCGAGGCCAAGTCACCTGGCCCGCTCTCCCTGACCGCCCCGCCCCTCATGTTCCTCCTAACCAACGCCTACAAGAAGTGACGTGCCTCGCTGCACGGGAGCGCGCGGGAGTGCCCGGGGCTAAGCCCGGGCAAAGGGCGGGCCCTCTGTGGCCCTCAGAGGCACGAGAAGGCGAGGCGAGGCCACCCCCCTAAGGTTCGCCGTCTGGGATTAGTAAGGTACAGAACTTTATTAACCCTCATTACCCCCAGGTCTTCTGCCATCTGCCTGTGGATCCTGACACATACCTTGGTCAATTGGCTCGGTCGTTTGTAAGAGGTAGGCATTATGGTAAGGAAAAAGCCCGCATCTGCTGCGACGGAGCCCCTCAACACAATGCTCTCATATGTGGTTCAAAAAGTCAATAAGATCAACAATGAGAGGAGGCAATCGCTAGGCTTGAGCCAATCGCCAGTTCTTCCGTTAGAAAGCCCGCCCGCAAGGGCATCTGCTCCAGAGTTACTGACCACACCGCCAGATCTTCCCCAGTCGAATAGCCTAGTTCATATCCCACAAGACTTGGCCAGCGATGCAGAAGATCCTCATGTTTTGGTTAACTCGTCGGCCAATAACGGCAATACCTCAGAGCATAATCACCAGTCATTTTCCATCGAGGAAGCACCGTCACCGGGGCAGCCCGTTCCACGGCCAGTGAGAACCTGTAGAAAATCTCACTCAAAGAGAGGGGGGAAACAACAAGGCAGGAGAAAGGCAGCTACACCACCCCCAAGACGTGAAGGGCAACAAATTGACTTTGATACCGATGCAGAATCCAGACGTATTGTTGATGATGAACTCTTTAATCGGATCCAAGATATGATTGATATAAAAATTAGGACAATCATCAAGCCCTTGATTGGTAAACTGGATAAATTAACTTCGGAGGTTAAGAAGGCGGGGGGTGCACAAAGTAATCTGGTGGTAGAGGTGGCCAATCTATCTGCTCTTGTCACAAAATTGGCATCGGGAGCCGTAGAGGCTCTACCAAATGAGAGTGTCCCACAGCCTACACTGCCAGAGGGGCCCTTAGCAGTAGCTTCAACTCTATTAACGGCTCCCAGTCAGGACCTAGCAGGCGGAGCCGCGCCGACATCATCATCAGGGGACATAATTGGGACAATACATGAGGATATATCAGCCCAATTTATTTTGGAAGCCTCCCCAGTTGTGCTAGTACTAGCAAATGTCCCAGTCTTAGCACAAAACAAAATAGAATCGAAACAGGACTTGAAGGATAAAGCTCTTCATTGGCTTACTACAAACATGACCATGGCCCCCCAAGGGATGGATAGTTTAGCAAGGGATATTGTTATGACCAGGAGGGTACCTTGGATTGGGTCCAATCCCAAAAAATTTAAGGGGGACTGTGTGATTATAAACTTTGCCAACACAGAAGTCCTCCCAAAAATTTTGAATAACATCTTCCCACCCCAAAGGCGAAGCGGTTCTATAGTCCCGCTCACCCTAAAATTCTTCTATAGTGAGGCTCAGCTCCCTACCTTTTCTAACCCTACTAGAGTTAGGAGAGCGAATAACGCCCCAAACTGGGAAGGCGGTTTTAGACATAGATTCCCCAACGAGCGCCCTGGGCCTATATTTAACTTTGAGCACGGAAGATCTAACCACGCGCATGAGTCAAATTTGTGGCCTCCCATGCCACCAGACCCTGCCGTCAATGGTTGGGGCCCGGGTTGGATGGGCCAAGATCCCATTGGGCGAATCAATAGGTTCGTACCATGGGCGAGAAACGATTACTTTCCGATACGCCCAAATACCCCTTTACCTATGTGGAACATCGCAGCTATGGGTCAAGGTCAGGCAGCTACCCCTTTTGATTGGGGGGGCGGATTGGGGAATAGGTATGCTCCCTTAGCGGATCTAAACAACTGCGATTGACTTAAACCTTGCAATGTCCGAGCAAGTGAGTCCATAACTAGACCCGAAATAAACCTTAGCCAGTGTTACACCAATGACGGTCTCCGCCTGCTTACATTTTATGAAACACTTGAGAGTTATGTCCCGTTGGACAACCCTGGGCTATCATACCAGGGGGAGGGTTGCATAGCGTCAACCCTGAACATCGTTCCAACACAGAACGCACCTGAGGTAGGTCAGAACAAGGCGGTCAGATCCTTAAGCTTAGCTGAGGGGTGTTTGTTGGGGGAAAAAGAGCTGAGGTTACCTACCAACGCCTGTAAAATTATAACATGGAACATAGCTGGCTCATCTGCAAAACGACAGGACAAAGCATGTGTGAGCTTTATTTCTAAGCAACATATAATTGCCCTGCAAGAAACGTGGGACATATCGGCTAATTTCTGGTGGGATGGATTCACCTGCTTCTCTATCCCTGCAGTCCCTAGCCGCATGGGCAGAGCTAAAGGAGGTTTGGCCATTATGTTTTCTCTAGATCTGAAGGGCACCTATAGGCAGATAAATACAGATTCCGTAAACATCCTAATGGTTGAAAGGACGACTAGTATCAATTGCAGGACGATATATATTAATTTTTACAACTCTAGGAACAGCGAACACAGTGGGAGTAATGTCGCTAACCTAGATAATATCTTAAATAAAGTGTCTCAGAATATCTATTTAGTTTATGAGTTTATCCTATTAGGAGATTTTAATATTCATTTATGTAATCTGGGTTGTATGGGAAGAGGTGACAATGTAACTGAGGGGGGCGAGGAGGCCCCTCGGGGCCCCCACTTTGAACACTCTACAGAGGGGCTTGAGTTAGAAGAATTATTAGCAAACCATGACCTTTATGAACCCGATAAGGGCGTTAGGGCGCCAACCTACATTGGCAGTCACCATGGCTCGTGATAGACTACATCTTTGTTTCACAAGGTATTTTAAACCGGTCTATGGTCTATTGTACAGTCATAATACCCTACAGTGACCACAACCCTGTACTACTTGAAGTGGCCTGGGGTGGCCAGATGGGAGCACCGCCAAAAGCACTTAAACCAGCACACCCCCTGAAACCCTGCGACCAAGACAGACGACTGAAATGGGCCAAAGTGATCCCGGATAATTTCTATGAAATAAATTTTCCAAAAATAAAGGACAAAGTGGCCATCTGTCAAAAATCGGGGGCGCAAGGTAAAGAAATTATAGAGGCTTTTGAGGAAATTTGTGGCCAGGTGGCTAAGGATCTTTTAGTCAAACCAAAAAAAGGATTTTCTGGAACAAAACGTTGGTTTGATTCTGCTTGTTCAAAAGCGCACAGAGCATTGTTGACAGCGTTAAAAACCTCTCCCAGGGCTGGGGAGGATATTGTTAGATTAAGGAAACGCTACAAGGTTGCCATTAAGAACCGCAAAGAATCCCTTAAACGCGAAGCATGGGAAAATCTCCTCTCAGCTGCAGTACTGAAGGACAGTAAAAGATTCTGGGAGATCATTAGACAACCGTTATTTTCTGAAGACAATAATGCTCTTATGGACTGTGTGATCACCGACGACAAATGGCTAAACCACTTCAAAAATGTATATGAGGGTGGGTCCAAAGGAACTGCAGATGTTTCAGTACCTGCTATAGTGGCAGACCCGTTGGTCTTCAACCCCGAAGAAGTAGAAAAAGCCCTGATGGCCACAACAAGACATAAAGCTCCCGGCCCTGACGGTGTTCCCGCTGATTTTTTCATGTACTCTCCCAAATTGTGGTCGGCGGTATTGTCGAAAGTGTTTAACGCAGCCAACAACCATGTACCCAGTTCTTGGGCCACATCCACCATAGTCCCTATCTATAAAAATAAAGGCCAGCGAGATGATCCCGCCTCCTATAGGCCCATATCTCTTTTGGACTCAACGGTAAAAATATTAGGCAGAGTTCTTCTAGCCAGACTTAATGACAACGTTGAGAGCCGTGGAGGGTTGTCTGAACTACAATATGGATTCAGAGAAAAAAAGGGGACGATCGAACAATGTATAAACTTACATCTATTAATTTCTAAATATACAGTGGCAAAGGAGGGCTCCATGTTCCTTGCATTTATGGACCTCTCCTCTGCCTTTGATCTGGTGAATAGGTCGAAATTGTGGCAGTTATTGTTGGAGATGGGCATTGATGAGTCTTTGGTTGTGTTTATGGCTAAACTGCACCAGGAGCTTTTTGCAGCTGTCCGAGTCACAAATGATGGCAGACGTACCCCCCTGTTTAAATCCCTTAAGGGGGTGCGTCAAGGCTGTATTCTAGCCCCTGTATTATTCACCATCTACATCAACAGGCTGGGCAGTCACCTGCAGGGACAGGCAGCCGACGTTCCGCATGCAGGAGATGTCAAAATTCCAGCACTCCTGTATGCGGACGATGCAGTGCTGATAGCCCGCACTGGGGTAGGCCTACAGCATCTCCTGGACGCTTTTGGTAGCTTCATGGAGACGCTGGACCTTAAGGTCAATGCCTCTAAATCACACACGATGGTCATGGGGCGTGAATGCAACAAAAAAAGACACAAAACATTTTTTTGCAGGGGAGTCCCTGTCACCAACGTGTCCACATTTCCATATTTGGGGGTAATATTTGACCAGAAAGGAACTTGGGGCCCTCAGATAAGAGCAAAAAGATTGGCGGTAATAAGATCCTCCTCAGCGGTTTTGGGCTTTGCTGGGAAGCTAGGGGCTAGGCCCATGCAAGCCCTTCTGAAAATCTACAAGAGCAAACCAGTGGCCATAGCGGCCTATGGTTCCCAACTGTGGGGTTACGTAAACCTGGATCCAATTCAGAGAGCAGAAAATAGATTCATTAGATCCTTGCTCTCAGTCCCGCAATCCACCCCAACGTATTCCATCCATAAGGAGGTGGGTCTGCCCTATCTGTCTGATACCCTGAGCCTTGCTCCGCTAACTTTGTGGCTGAAATTGTGGACAAATGATGACCTACCTCTGAACCACAAGATTTTGCACGATGTCTTATCCTTGGATAAATACACCAGTATCCCTTGGTTGGCATATGTAGCTAAAACCCTTGCAGATCTGGGTCGCCCAGATCTTTTTTCATCTCCGGAAAATATTAGGAGACAGGACATAGTAACCATCAAAGAGTTATTTAGGGATAGGCAGGAAGCACGGAGGGAGGATCTCGAAGTGTTGAAACCCGCAGTAAGGGCACATAACCTCCTGGTTTGTACACCCTCACTCGCCCCCTACTTGAACTTTGTCACATTCCCATATCACAGGTTTTTATTATCAAAGTTCCGATTTAATTTGATACATTTTTATCTAGGTTCATTTAAGACCTGGCAGAAGCCTGAGCAGGCCCCACCGTGCTGCTGCGACAATTTTTCGGCGCAGGATACTCTGCACTTTGTTATGTTTTGTAGTATATACCATGAGCAGAGAAAGAAATATTTGTTGCCTATTTTGAAAAAAGCTGGTTTTGTCCAAGTAAGACCAGCCCTGCTCTTTCTACAACTACTACCTAACATACATGTTACTTTTTGTATGGCAAACTTTCTGGTAGCCGCAATGCGGGCGAAACCTGTTAGCCATAGCTTACTTTAAAACTTCTCTTGTTGTTTGAGCATGTTTACGTGATAGATTTGTATAGAACTATTTTATCCATGTCTAAAATTTTTCTTCTGTTTGTTTATTAGGTTTTTTTGTGTGGGAAATGTAAATAGATGTATAGTAGGCATTGCATTGCAAAGTAATTTTTTTGTTCTTTGTATGACTTGTAATAAGTCGAATAAAGATATTCTGACTGACTGACTGATTGATTGTTTTTAAATACTAGTATTGCTCATTGATTGTTCTCTTTGAGATATTCGCTGTCTACAAACGGGGAGGAGTAGAAATACTCTCTCTCCCTTTGCAGATAGTGAAGGGTAGGTAACGCAGACTTTTGTCCCCGTTGTAACCCGTCGTGCCTATCTTTATCTCCCCACTGATTGATTGTCCGAACATTGATTGTTTTGAAGAATAGTGCTCTTTGAGATATTCTCTGTTTGCAAATAACGTAGAATAGAAATATTCTGTCTAGTCTTTGCAAATAGTGAAGGGTAGGTAACGCAGACTTTTGTCCCCGTTGAAACCCGTCGTGCCTATCTTTATCTCCCCATTGATTGATTGATTGATTGTCCGAACACTAGTTGTTCGATATTGGTTCTTTGGAGGTATTCTCTGCTTACAAATAACGAGGAATAGAGATATTCTGTCTAGTCTTTGCAAGCAGTGAAAAGATAGGTAGTGCTGACTTTTGTCCCCGTTGAAACCCGTCATGCCTATCTTCTCCCCACTGATTGGTAGTTGGTTCTGCCCGGACCGCTTATTAGAGGTGGACCATCCGGCTCCACTGGAAGGCACCCCTAATAAGGACATGTTCACTAAATATGGACTAGTCGCCATAGCTTATAGCAAGCTATGGCATAAATATACAAGGAAGGACCCCGAGAGTCAGTGGCCACTGATGGGATCCTTCGACGACCATAAGATAGAAGTGCTAGAAATGGCTCTGCGTAGCAATCAGACGACGCCTACTATGCTTGACAGTATCGGCATGTGGCGCAAAGAAGCAACGCAACGGAAAAAGAGGGAAGAAGCAAAAGCAGAAAAGGAATTACGAAAGGCAGCTCACCTTGCCGCTAGAAAGTTAGAAGAAGAAATAAAGGAGAGAAGGGAAACTAAACTAAGACAGGAGCCCGAAATCTCAGGCCAGTACGCTGTTAGGACCCCCTCTATGCTCTACCCTGAGTTGTCCTCTAAGCAACGAACGAATGACGAATTACTATTAGGTCCCCCGATCATTTACATGCCCCCTCCATACGCACCCTCCCAATCGGTAGTGCAACACCCACCACCCCCAAACACGAGCGAAAGCAGTACAGGGGCCTCGGTCCTCACGGCCTCCGCGCCGGCCGAGCCTCTTGTACTGAACACAACGTCGGCAATGACGTTGGATGACCCTGAGATAAGAAAGAAAGATCCCACCAGAATGAATCGACTAACGAAGGATGAACGAACAGGAATCGACAAGATAGTAAAAACACTGGTGGAGCGTAAGGAAAGTGAGGAGTATATAACAGATGTGTATAACTCGTATGCCGACAGCCGCAGACGACACTTTGTCGTACGACTTTGTTATCACGCTCTGAATACATATGAGGATAGGTACCACGATAAAGGTCCCGAAGGCTTAGCGGCCCTATATAGGAAGGTAGACATTGGGGAAGAAGGAGAGGGCGATGTAACGAACCTCTTCACTTGTACACTCGAGGTCTATCGACACCTTAGAGAACACAGGCAGACCACCAAAACAGAAACCCCCATAGCGACTAAGCCCCAGGAAGGAAGGACTGATACCATGATGCCCATCAAAGAGGCTGCCCCCTACTGGGTCCCCCGCGAGGTCAGGGAACACATGACGACATCAACCACCAAGATGCGAAGGGAAGGGTTGTATATAATTGCGTCTACCAGCCATGGGACCGACAAGATATTTTGACCTTTAGAAAAACTCTACGCGACTTGAGAAAGAACCCGACTGCCTTCTACACTGAACTGGGTACAGCCTTAGGTTCTACGATAATGACTTTAGCAGATATCGACTTGTTCTTCGGGCTATGTCTGCCGGCTGATGTGTGGAAGCAAATCCAGAAAGTTGACCACGCTGAGCCGTTTGGATATACCTGGGTACAACTCGATACCATAGATAAACAGCGAGAACCGGGACAGAAACCCCCGAAAGCCATATTGGAGCTCCCAGACAAGATTGTACAGAAGTTAAAGACTCTAATCCCAGAACGAAAGGTAGACTGGTCGATAGTGACGGCTTGTCGCCAGAAACCCCAGGAGGATGTGTTTGAATACTTCTCTCGGTTCGAGACTGTGTTTTCCGATTACAGTGGCCAAGACATGACCACCGCAACCGGACATCACCTCTTTGTCCAGAATTATGTGAAGGGTCTGTCACAAGAAGTTTCCCAGAAGCTACAGACCAGCGAGAGTAGTTGGGCAGCCTCCAAGCCCGCAGCAATTCTCCAGATGGCCCAATACTACGAAAACCAAAAGAACGAGAACGATAGGGAGTCAGAGAGGAAGAAAAAGGAACTGAAGGAGAGGGTAATGATAGCACAGTTGCAAGGGGTGACCATAGGAAGGGAACCCCCAAAAGGGAATTACCAACCAACCGCCCCTAGAAAGCTACCCCCTAGAGACCATACACCTGCACCCTACAACGGACGGAGAGACTTAGATGGGAACCAATGTTCGTTCTGTAGAGGGTTCGGACACTGGAAATCCCGGTGCCCGGTCCTTCTGGAACTGAACAAAAATAGGGATCCCAGAGACACAGCATATGACCCCAGAAATAGAGGACAGGGACGAGGGCACATGAACGACGCCATTAACGACAGGCCAGGCAGACCAAACACCTTTGATCGCCCCCGACAAAACCAGTGTCAGCAGTCCGACTACGAAAGCACCCATGACTTCGCATAGGACCGCCAGGGGCAAGGGAGGGATCCAGTCGAACTCCGTGTTGACCAGCAAGGTCCTTACGTCACCGCTAAGGTCTTGGGCACAAAATCTCCATTCCTGGTAGATACTGGGGCGACACGTAGTGCGTTATCTAAACGACTGATTCCTAGGGCACCCTTGTCTGGCTCACACGTAACCTCAATAGGCTTCGATGGAACGCCCTCCACTAACCCCTTATCAGCACCAATCTCCTTTGACTTAGACGATAACGTCACTGACACGACCTTTCTGCTCTCCTCCAACACCCCCGATGCTATTATGGGACTTGACTTGCTAAAACATTTTCGAGCTACCATCAGATGCTCCCCAGACGGAGTTTGGGTCATCCTGCACGATAACCCAGATCTGTCCAGACCCTGTCACACACAGCGTATGCTCTCTATAACCGATGCTGACCTGTCTCTACTCGACACATTACCTTCACATCTATGGGCTAAAACTGACTCAGACGTAGGGCGCATGGTGATCGACCCAGTACACATAACCGTCCGACCGGACGCAGTGCTCCCAAAGCTTCCACAGTATCGGATATCGCCCGAAGGCGAGAAGGCATTGGTGGAAATCATCGAGTCCCTAGTCGATGCAGGAGTGGTAGAAGAAGTAGTCAGTAATGTTTGCAACAGCCCTATCCTACCCATTGTAAAGAAGCAAGGCGAGGGGGATGAGAAAGCATACCGCTTTATTGTTGACTTACGAGAAGTTAACAAAGTAGTCATACCTCAGTACCCCGTGGTCTCAGACATCACCACCATCCTCACCCTGATTCCATCCACTGCCACTACCTTTACCGTTATTGATCTCAAAAACGCATTCTTTTCCATCCCCATCCACCCAGACAGCCGCTACCTGTTCGGCTTCACTTTAAAAGCCCGTTCGTACAGATTCTGTAGGGCACCCCAAGGCTAAATGCGAAGTGGGTCGCACACCGCTCGTCATACTAGCAAATAGCCCCATAGGATTCTGGAGAATGTAGTGACAGCGGCGGGTACACCTATGCCACGAGTGTAAAGTTTAAAATGCCATCCCTGGACACGTGTTTCGAGGTAATTGCCTCTCGTCAGCAGGGAGCAGGACCGTATGCGGGGTGCCAAGTAGACTGCCAAAAAATAAAATCAAGTATAGTACCTCTCAAGGCGCGCGGGTGCGGGATCCGGGCTCGTCAACCCAATAGCTCAGGGAGCTTTAAATACAAAATGCGAAGTGGGTCGCACACCGCTCGTCATACTAGCAAATAGCCCCATAGGATTCTGGAGAATGTAGTGACAGCGGCGGGTACACCTATGCCACGAGTGTAAAGTTTAAAATGCCATCCCTGGACATGTGTTTCGAGGTAATTGCCTCTCGTCAGCAGGGAGCAGGACCGTATGCGGGGTGCCAAGTAGACTGCCAAAAAATAAAATCAGGTATAGTACCTCTCAAGGCGCGCGGGTGCGGGATCCGGGCTCGTCAACCCAATAGCTCAGGGAGCTTTAAATACAAAATGCGAAGTGGGTCGCACACCGCTCGTCATACTAGCAAATAGCCCCATAGGATTCTGGAGAATGTAGTGACAGCGGCGGGTACACCTATGCCACGAGTGTAAAGTTTAAAATGCCATCCCTGGACACGTGTTTCGAGGTAATTGCCTCTCGTCAGCAGGGAGCAGGACCGTATGCGGGGTGCCAAGTAGACTGCCAAAAAATAAAATCAGGTATAGTACCTCTCAAGGCGCGCGGGTGCGGGATCCGGGCTCGTCAACCCAATAGCTCAGGGAGCTTTAAATACAAAATGCGAAGTGGGTCGCACACCGCTCGTCATACTAGCAAATAGCCCCATAGGATTCTGGAGAATGTAGTGACAGCGGCGGGTACACCTATGCCACGAGTGTAAAGTTTAAAATGCCATCCCTGGACACGTGTTTCGAGGTAATTGCCTCTCGTCAGCAGGGAGCAGGACCGTATGCGGGGTGCCAAGTAGACTGCCAAAAAATAAAATCAGGTATAGTACCTCTCAAGGCGCGCGGGTGCGGGATCCGGGCTCGTCAACCCAATAGCTCAGGTAGCTTTAAATACAAAATGCAAAGTGGGTCGCACACCGCTCGTCATACTAGCAAATAGCCCCATAGGATTCTGGAGAATGTAGTGACAGCGGCGGGTACACCTATGCCACGAGTGTAAAGTTTAAAATGCCATCCCTGGACACGTGTTTCGAGGTAATTGCCTCTCGTCAGCAGGGAGCAGGACCGTATGCGGGGTGCCAAGTAGACTGCCAAAAAATAAAATCAGGTATAGTACCTCTCAAGGCGCGCGGGTGCGGGATCCGGGCTCGTCAACCCAATAGCTCAGGGAGCTTTAAATACAAAATGCGAAGTGGGTCGCACACCGCTCGTCATACTAGCAAATAGCCCCATAGGATTCTGGAGAATGTAGTGACAGCGGCGGGTACACCTATGCCACGAGTGTAAAGTTTAAAATGCCATCCCTGGACACGTGTTTCGAGGTAATTGCCTCTCGTCAGCAGGGAGCAGGACCGTATGCGGGGTGCCAAGTAGACTGCCAAAAAATAAAATCAGGTATAGTACCTCTCAAGGCGCGCGGGTGCGGGATCCGGGCTCGTCAACCCAATAGCTCAGGGAGCTTTAAATACAAAATGCGAAGTGGGTCGCACACCGCTCGTCATACTAGCAAATAGCCCCATAGGATTCTGGAGAATGTAGTGACAGCGGCGGGTACACCTATGCCACGAGTGTAAAGTTTAAAATGCCATCCCTGGACACGTGTTTCGAGGTAATTGCCTCTCGTCAGCAGGGAGCAGGACCGTATGCGGGGTGCCAAGTAGACTGCCAAAAAATAAAATCAGGTATAGTACCTCTCAAGGCGCGCGGGTGCGGGATCCGGGCTCGTCAACCCAATAGCTCAGGGAGCTTTAAATACAAAATGCGAAGTGGGTCGCACACCGCTCGTCATACTAGCAAATAGCCCCATAGGATTCTGGAGAATGTAGTGACAGCGGCGGGTACACCTATGCCACGAGTGTAAAGTTTAAAATGCCATCCCTGGACACGTGTTTCGAGGTAATTGCCTCTCGTCAGCAGGGAGCAGGACCGTATGCGGGGTGCCAAGTAGACTGCCAAAAAATAAAATCAGGTATAGTACCTCTCAAGGCGCGCGGGTGCGGGATCCGGGCTCGTCAACCCAATAGCTCAGGGAGCTTTAAATACAAAATGCGAAGTGGGTCGCACACCGCTCGTCATACTAGCAAATAGCCCCATAGGATTCTGGAGAATGTAGTGACAGCGGCGGGTACACCTATGCCACGAGTGTAAAGTTTAAAATGCCATCCCTGGACACGTGTTTCGAGGTAATTGCCTCTCGTCAGCAGGGAGCAGGACCGTATGCGGGGTGCCAAGTAGACTGCCAAAAAATAAAATCAGGTATAGTACCTCTCAAGGCGCGCGGGTGCGGGATCCGGGCTCGTCAACCCAATAGCTCAGGGAGCTTTAAATACAAAATGCGAAGTGGGTCGCACACCGCTCGTCATACTAGCAAATAGCCCCATAGGATTCTGGAGAATGTAGTGACAGCGGCGGGTACACCTATGCCACGAGTGTAAAGTTTAAAATGCCATCCCTGGACACGTGTTTCGAGGTAATTGCCTCTCGTCAGCAGGGAGCAGGACCGTATGCGGGGTGCCAAGTAGACTGCCAAAAATAAAATCAGGTATAGTACCTCTCAAGGCGCGCGGGTGCGGGATCCGGGCTCGTCAACCCAATAGCTCAGGGAGCTTTAAATACAAAATGCGAAGTGGGTCGCACACCGCTCGTCATACTAGCAAATAGCCCCATAGGATTCTGGAGAATGTAGTGACAGCGGCGGGTACACCTATGCCACGAGTGTAAAGTTTAAAATGCCATCCCTGGACACGTGTTTCGAGGTAATTGCCTCTCGTCAGCAGGGAGCAGGACCGTATGCGGGGTGCCAAGTAGACTGCCAAAAAATAAAATCAGGTATAGTACCTCTCAAGGCGCGCGGGTGCGGGATCCGGGCTCGTCAACCCAATAGCTCAGGGAGCTTTAAATACAAAATGCGAAGTGGGTCGCACACCGCTCGTCATACTAGCAAATAGCCCCATAGGATTCTGGATTTTCCTACTCCCTGCTGACGAGAGGCAACTACCTCGAAACCCGTGTCCAGGGATGGCACACGCCACGCATACTTGCATTCACACTCGAGCATAGGTGTATCCGCCGACGCTGACCTTCAGGGACCATTTTCATTGGGGGAACACGCCTGGTAGGTGTAGCAGTGTGCGACCAATCTGGTTTAACTTTATATTCAGGCTCCCTTGAGCCGGTGGAGTCGACGGACTCATGGTTACGCACCTGCGCGCTACGAGAGGTACTAGACCTGATAACGTTTTTAGCAGCTTACACAGCAACCCCACACTTTTTCCTACTCCCTGCTGACGAGAGGCAACTACCTCGAAACACGTGTCCAGGGATGGCACACGCCACGCATACTTGCATTCACACTCGAGCATAGGTGTATCCGCCGACGCTGACCTTCAGGGACCATTTTCATTGGGGGAACACGCCTGGTAGGTGTAGCAGTGTGCGACCAATCTGGTTTGGCACCCCAAGGCTACACTGAGAGTCCCAGCATTTATAGCCAAGTCCTCAAGAGACAACTAGATGCAGTCCAACTACCCGATGGAGTAGTGTTAATACAGTACGTCGATGACATTCTTTTGGCGGCCGACACCACTCCACTTGCCATCACAGCCACCATTCACCTCCTCCGCTTCCTCGCGGAGAACGGTCACAAGGTCTCCAAGAAGAAATTGCAATTCTGCCAACCCCAAGTAACATATCTAGGCCACCTACTATCCAAAGACGGGAGAAAACTTACCCCTGACCGAATTCAGACCATCCTAGAAACCCCTGTTCCCAAAACTCAGAAGCAAGTGCGGTCCCTAGTAGGCCTCACCTCCTTTTGTCGACAATGGTTACCAAACTTCAGTCTTATCGTAAAACCTCTGCTTTCCTTGCTGGCTAAAGATGTCCCCTTCCCCCTCCCCTGGACACCCGAATGCCAATCCTCCTTCAAAGGATTACGAGACGCCCTCTGCTCGGCCCCAGTCCTAGGAACCCCAGACTACACTAAACCTTTCTCCCTCTACACCCACGAAAGGGAGGGATGTGCACTGTCTGTCCTAACCCAGGTCATGGGCCCTAAACAACGCCCTTGTGCCTACTTCTCTGCCACTCTTGACCCCGTAGCCAGAGCTTTGCCCGCCTGCCTTCGAGCAGTAGCCGCCGCTGCTGTCTCTATCCGGCAAAGTGAGGGGATCGTGCTCTCGAACGCCCTCACTGTATTGGTACCCCATGCGGTTGACACCCTCCTGAACCAAACCAAGACTCAACACCTGACTAGCGCACGACTGACTGGTTACGAACTGACTCTGCTTGCACCCCACATCACATTGAAACGATGCACCACTCTGAATCCAGCTACTCTACTACCTCTCCCTGACACTGACCCCAATGCGTCCCCTATACATGACTGCGTGACCCTCACCGACGAACAGACCAAGAGTAGGGTCGACCTCCGAGATACTGCCTTCCCGGACCCTGACGGAGAACTGTGGGTGGATGGCTCATGTATCAAGCTCCCCGATGGCACCACCTCAGCTGCCTATGCAGTCACCACAGCCCGAACAGTTGTTGAGAGAGCCCACATCACACAGCGATCCGCACAGGCGGCGGAACTAATCGCTCTCACACGAGCATGCATCCTGGCAGCAGGGACAACCGCAAACATTTACACAGACAGTCAGTACGCCTTCGGGGTAGTTCACCACTTTGGGCTCTTATGGAAAGAGAGGGGATTCTTGACTTCCCATGGCACACCCATCCTGCATGGAGATCTAGTCTCTGCCCTGACCGAAGCAGTCCTCCTCCCCACACGGCTGGCTGTGATTAAATGCCAGGCACACAAGAAGGTGACAGACATTATAGGACAGGGAAATGCACTAGCTGACATTACCGCCCGAACCACAGCCGAGAATAGGTCCACGACCCATATGTACGTGACCAGGTCACAAACTGAGAAATGGAAGGATGCTAGGGAAACGATTAGGGACATCCAATTAGCCAGCACACCACACGAATTAACTGAATGGGCACGGGTGGGATTGAAGGACGATGACGGTTGCTGGCGAACTAAAGACTCGAACAAATGGTTGCTACCTGACTCATACCTGATTCCCATGCTGACCATGACACACTCCCCCGCACACATAGGGTCTGCCCCCATGATCGAACTCATCTCCAAAGTCTGGCACAACGACAAAATCCCAGACTCAGCCAAACGTCTGGTCCAACAATGCCTGGTATGCCTCCAACACAACCCTGGGAAAGGAACTGCTGTACCCCGGGGAGGGTTTGGGGTTCCCAATCACCCCTTTGAAGTCCTGCAAATGGACTACGTCCAGTTAGAAAGGTGCCAAGGTTTGAAGTACGTACTTGTCGTTGTGTGTGCCTTCAGCAAGTGGGTGGAAGCCTACCCAACCCGCGACAACACTGCTATGACCACCGCAAAAGTACTACTAAAAGAATTCTTCCCCCGATACGGCCTTTGTCGAATTTTGTGGAGCGACAACGGCCCCCACTTTGTAGCCGAGGTTATCCAACTCATCTTAAAGGGGCTGGGTGTAAAGCAAAAGTTCCATGCGGTCTTCCATCCCCAGTCTGCAGGCTTGGTTGAGCGACATAATGCCACATTGAAGCTTAAGATAGCAAAAATAGTTGCCACCACAGGACTGAAATGGCCAGACGCCCTCCCACTAGCATTGCTATCAATGCGTTCCACCCCCACCAAACACCACTTAACCCCCTACGAGGTCGTCTTCGGGCGGCCCATGAACCTTTGGACTGCACCGAAACCAACATCCATCCACGACGTCCCGGACGTCCTCATGTCTGACTATCTGTACAATCTAACTAAAACGTTGTCTGTTATCCATCAGCAGGTGCTGCACGCCATTCCCGATGTTTCCAGGGGCCCCGGACACGACATCCAACCCGGTGACTTCGTCTTAGTGCGTAACTTCCAGCGCACCAAGAGTCTGGAGCCCCGGTGGACGGGCCCCCTGCAAGTCCTGATCACCACCCGAACAGCTCTTCGAGTGGAGGGGAAACGCAATTGGCTGCATGCACACCACTGCAAGAAGGTATCACCGACCCTGACGACCACGGACAACATCACCGCCCAAGAGGAACTTCTGGACAAAGACCGACCATCCCTGAGCCGCTGCCCGGATACAGAGACACTTGAATTGACTGAATATCCCGATCCCACTGTGCCATCCAAGGAAGGGTATAACTTGCGACGAAAGGAGAGAACTTCGGCTAAGCAGACCACAAACTAAGTTGAAATCTCAGAGCGGTTGCCTAGTCACCTCAAAGGCCACCAGGAGAGAAACTAAACAAAGTCTGTGGTTCTGCCCGCTACCGAGTTCCTTGAAGGTGATGCAAGCGCCCGACATGAAGATGATGGAAGCAACCGGACGTCCGAAGACCCACTACAAAAACCCAAAGACTGACAGAATGCACAGCTCGAAGACTATTACACTTTTCGTTACCCTTCTCTTTTGCCTTCTCCTCATGGTCACCTTCTGGATCATGGAGGAGAGCACCCCTGCTCATAGGACATTGCTGACCACCGTTCAACTTACCACCATGAAAGAACACCATCTAATCTCACTTTCACCCCAACTCCGAGAAAGACGTAAGGAGTTCTGGAATAACTCTTTTGTGCAGTTGCTCCACCAACACAACCTTGCCGCCAACGCCACTAACTGCTGGATCTGTGGATTGCTACCACATGCCACTGGACACTCAATCCCTTTCATCCCTTCACCTTTTTCTGTCCATGGTTCCTGCCTCGCCTGGCTAATCCTCCTGCAGGAAAGCTACAAGGACAATGCCACTTCCGGCAAAACTGTGTCACACTTCTACCATGGGTTTTGGCTGAACAAAACTGGAAAAACCTCTGCCCTCTTCTGCCCTCTGAGGTCAAACACTTCCTTTCACATGGACATCCCTGCCAAAGAACGAGTTGAAATGCAAGTGTTCAACAACCCAGCCAGACCTACCTTCTCTTACTTCTGGAAGCGAACGGCCGCCACCCTGACAGTGGCCCTAACCGTCATCAACATCACTGGATTTGTGTGCCTCGAAGGCCTGGGGGCGCAGCTGGTGGGCCACAGCTCCTGCCTCATCACCCGAACATTGGACTCAGTCGATCCACCCTCCTTTGTTGCCTCCCCGAATATGTACTTCATCTGTGGTACTAAGGCCTACACCTGGCTCCCGAAAGGTTGGGGAGGCACCTGCTACATCGCTTTTGTCCTTCCCCCGACATATGTGGCTCCAGCAAACCATCACCAACAGAAACGTGCCAGAGACATTGTACAAGCCGACTCCACCGGAGCACAGTTCCTGGATGCAGTAAAGGGACTTGTTCCACTCTGGGGTCCAATGGTAAACAGCCGTGCCATCCGCCACTTAACCCAGGCAGTTGAAACAGCAATGAACATTACAGCTGGCGCCCTCGCCAACAACACCGCCGAGCTTCAGGCCGTCCGCCTGGTGGCTCTTCAGAACCGCCTTGTTCTAGATGTGGTTCTGGCTGATCGTGGAGGAGCATGCCGCATCATTGGGTCCAGCTGCTGTACCTACGTACCGGATAACTCGCCCTCAGTCTACAAAGCAATTGAACACCTCCACAGACTTTCCGCAGAGGTCCATCAGGAGCAAGAAGGATGGTCACTTGGGAGCTGGTTTTGGGACACTATTAAAAGTTGGGGATGGAGGCTGTTTTCATTTATCCTAATACCGATTGTGATACTATGTGGATGTTGCTTGGGGATTCAGTGTCTGCCACCTTTATGTTCGCTTTTTATGAACTGCATCTGCCCTAAGACTTTGAACTTTGAAGCAGAGCGGATGAAAGCTCTTTATGAGGTGGAAATTCGTAGTATTATGGGGATAAATCCGAACTAGACAAGCTGGCGAGATATGTTAAAAGGGAGGACTGTGGAAATTTAGCTTGTAACTGAACATTATCTGCGCCATCTTGCCCCTCCCCAGCGCCACGCACAGCGAACGCACGATCGCCATTTTAGGCACCTCACTCTCTCCCCGCTCATTGTCGATCGCCAGCACGTTCCCCTGGCGCTGCAAGCATCCCCCGCGCACCGGCCACCCCCGCTCTCTCATACACGGGCCATAAACCCTCTCCTTCTGCGCGACCCTGCCATGGAACCGCATCCCACGCCCGACCGACATCCCATACATGGTCATGCATCTCTTTGATAACCCCCTTCCTCTGCGCCCCATTGTCCAAACCGATCCCAGGCCATCACCTAGCCCTGCGGATGCAGTTTATTGCCCCTACTATAAGGGAAACACCCCACATCAAAGGGATTACAGTGGATCAAAGCCCCTACCCCCTGAGACCCGGCCGGTTGCACACACCCCCGGGAATTGGCGGAATGTCCAGCTGTGTGATAGCCATCTCCTACTGCGGGTGAGGTGGGAACTTCTACTGTAGCTATGTGTGGGATCGGATCCGAGCCGGGGCTTCAGGGGATGTTCTCTTATACATCAAAGTAATCTCAAGAATGTGCCATGTACAATAATCCTGTAATAAAGTCATAAACCTGTGTATAAGAGGCCAGGCCTCAGAGATGCAGTTAGAGCACCTCGTGACGATACCTTGCTGTCTGATCTGATGTGTTCTGCTCCGACGGAATAAAAACCTTGTTTCCTGCCTTCCAGTCTCCGGCGCCTGCCTCTTTCATTGGTAAATTATCGAGTGGTATGAGAGGCGATTACCGCCGGGCAATACTTGAAAGGTTATCGACTGAAACTGCCGCTACCATTTAACAGTGCTGCGTTCAGCAGTGCTTCTTTATGGAGATGTCTCGATCTCCCGGGCGCCTGCCCATGCTGTCAGATTCGCTGGCGCAGCCTTCTGCGCACCTCTGACTTAGTGTGCTCCGTCTTCTTCTTGGGCGTTTTCTTCTGGCAGTTGGTGTGCCTGTGTTGAAGCTTGCGGTTGTGTCTGTTCACCAGCTGGAGCGAGTGATGCGATCTCCTCTCTAAAGGAGGCGTTGGGCAGCCACTGGTGGTGCACTCTCTGCACCAGTCTTTCGTGTGCTGTTGGTGTGGAGGGTTACCTTGTGACGTTGCTGTCTTTTCGGCTTGCTGCTTCGGGACCTTGCAGACTGACAGGCACCACTGGTCAGTGTTCAGGGGTTTTCGAGTTTCTCTGGAAGCGAGTGAAATGATGCCCTGCTGGGGTGTTCAGTTTCTCTTCTCCTGGTCCTGACTGCTGTGTCTGTCCGGCCCTCTTGCAGTGATGGTCATTCACCACTCGGGGCGAGTGACGCAGCTTCCGTGATGGCGGTGGCGTCCGACAGCCACTGGGGGTGTGCGCCACGCTCGTTCTGTTTGCGTCTTTTGTGGGCTCTGGGCAGTTCTCAGAGTAGAGGTGGCTTTGGAGTTTCTTGGCTATGTCCCTGGTTATGTCCTGGCTGGTAGGGGCAGGCTCAAAGTAGCGCTCCTCTTGAACTTGTTAGGTCCTGCAGGGTGGCAGGCTGTTGGCTTACTCTTCACGGCAGCTTGCTTGATTTAGGTCCGTATTCTTGTATGCGGTGTGACTCATTGACCGCTAGGTGGCGCTGCAGTTTCGGTGTAATACCAAAATTTGAGGGGGCCACACCGCAAAGTACATGGAGGGGGCCCCCCATTCTCAGCGTCAGTCAAGAGCTCTCAGGCCAGCGACCCTGCCATACTGCAGGGGCTCACCCCAGCCATGAAAAAAGGATTCTGGTTCCTCTATTGGTCACATCCCCCCTTTCATCGGGCGATTTACATACATCAGTAAATACTGCTGCTGCGCCCTCCAGCAAAGTTACATAACACTGCCTACAGCCAGCCCACCAAACACATCCTCCTACTTGATGACCCACCTTCAAGCGAAGCCCGCTCAGTGGACTACCTCCAAACACAGACCACTGCCTTCGTGCCTGCTACTAACGCAGCCATTAACTATACTCCCACCCCTACGAAACCCGCAGTTATGCTTTTCCGCCCGACTTTAAAACCACCCCTCGAATGTCACTGCGAACCCGTGACCGCCGCCCACTGCTCCCCTGTCCACCACCGACAGGAAGACTGATGGCCAGTCCCCATCTAACCATTGCATACCAGCAAAGACAGAGCCTTTCAGCTGCTGCCCTCCCCAATGCCACTGTGGTAGTTTAAAACACGTTAAACAATCTCTTCAACTGACCACCCCAAAACAGTTTTTCCTGCTAGCCTCTACGGCATCAAAGCCGTTCCTGCTACTTTTCATCCTCTACATGATGCACACAATAATATTAAATGTACAAAGGGTCCGAGTTTTTGCTTCCTCACACCAACATTAATTTACACTATGTACCCCACTAAACCATACCTCCTGTCAAAGGCGAACCTGATCCCATGTGTAGCACCAGTCAGCAAGTACCCCAAGGTCAAACAACAGAGAGAATGCGCAATTCATGTAATGAAACCTACAGTGACAACGTAGCAAGTCCCCACCCACTGTCAGCTCAGCGAAGTCTGCAACCGCACAGTAGCCATCAATACTGGAAACATCTAAAGCGCATTTCCACTTCCTTTCAATGGCAGCTCCTGATACATATACCTATGACTTCTGGGCGGCATCTACCACAGACCACAGCATTTTTTGTCTCCCTAAGACTAACCGAATGCTGTAGGTGAACGCTTCTCTTCCCCCTTCCTTACTAATAACTAATGGAGGATATCGAAAAAACTATATAGTACTTTCTTATGCAAATAGCGTATCAAGCATTTGTTGCCCGCAGTCCTCACCAGATCCACACGTGTCAATATTCTGCTATTGCACCATTCTGTCAACCCTATTGTTATTTGGAGATGTTTTTTATCCCTTCCGTGAACTGAGAAAAGCAATACCTTGCACGAAAACAAGTCCCTTTAAAACCTTTGCTACTTATACAGGCTCGCAAAGCACTTACTTGTTTTCTAACTGTCGTTGCAAAGCAAACGGGTAACTCATTCTAAGATTGGAATTACGGCTTAGAAGTGTGGAAGTTAATACTGAGACATAGGATGATTTGTTGCATGTCTGCCAGACACGCGTTCTTCCCTGCATGCGCACACGATGCAACAATACAATTTAGCTATTCAAAATGTTCTGAAATGTACCGGAAGGTAAAGAAACAGCCCATATGATTTTTACAAAGAAAAATAGACAACCGTCAACTTTATACCCCATGACATAAAAGCATTAGCGTGCACAGCTTGTCCAAATCCACGCCACCTGATTCAGCCCTGCCATGAACCACGCATCTGGCGTTAGACTATCGCATTTAGGTGTGGTGATCCGTGTCACCACACTGAAATGCAAAATCACGCATAACAGGCATCGCGCCTCCTCGGTACCAGTGCTGCTAATCAATGCTGGTGTAGTATTATTTCCATGTGGTCGCCATCTGTTTTCTGGTGCTTTGCGGTCTCCTAAACGCGATGCGGAAAATTTCGTAATGCAGTACAGCTGCCTGTGTGGTATTCCTGTAATGAATATCCCTTTTCTATGCCCACAATATTTTGCCGTATTTCTGTAGTGTGTCCACAAAGTTAGGTCTCGCGAGGATCTATTGCAGGCGCGCGCATCATGCACCGGCAGCCCTACGATGTCAGCCGCTTCGAGTGCGACATCTGCAAGGACAGGTTCCTGACAGGAGCTAGAGGCTGGGGAAGGGCACCGGAGTTCTGAAGTGGGTGATGTGACCCAGGATAACCTCCGCCTCCCTGCAGGGAGCGATGTGCAAAAACGTCCGATCTGCATGGAGGAGCCGGGATCCATGATTCCAACACGATGACACCACAGCGCTGAAATTTGATTGCTGTTTTGTTGTTGGGGGAATGGAAATAACGATGAGTAAGTATTAAAGGAATAACATGCGGGAGTCTGTTTCGAGGCTGATTCCTACCTGTTTTTTGTGAAACTTTCACATGGCGGTAATAGCTACTTTCAGCAGCAGACATACCGCGATGAAAAACAAAAACGTTAATTGTGACAGTCTCGTACTCCTGTGACCTAGGTGTATTGGTAACTCTTACCTGTGTCAGAGCGTTGATTTCTTCAGATGCAAGATAGATATATAGCTGCACTGATTAGGGGTGTCACATTGAGTAGTTGCTAAATTCATGCCAATGGTTTCCTGAAAGCGTTACTGTACCCAGGTGACATTGTATTGATACCGCACATTACACTCTCAGAGTGCATAGACATAACCTTCCCTCCCCTTACTGCCATGAATTATTGCTCCTCAGAGGGTTAGCGCCTCCAGTCTTCTCTTGTAGTTCCACCTGTTACTGTGGTCAGTCACCTCGCAGCCATCCAACGCCTGTTGGCCCTCCCACGGTTCTCAATGCTCCTCTTTTGACTGGAGTCCATCGAGAGGCATAATCCAACAGTCGACTATATTGCCTCATCCAGCCTCTCAAGTTCGGGCCTCTGCCTGCTGGTCGCAGGCCTGTGAGGCCCAATTTACACACCAACAGAAGAGGCCTCAGGTCCCTCTCTGTCCAGCAGGTGTTGTATTATTGCACCTACAGACCTTGCTCCGCAGACGAGCTGATTGCGCCGATGGTCTAGGTGCCTGCCGTGGCGCAGGGAGCTGTGACCTAACTCTAGTCTGGGAGCAGCACAGGCACCACTGCACACACTGCTCCAGGCTCGGCTCTCCCCACCTCTCACACTACTGGATAAAATGGATGAAACACTTCAGCCCAGGGCAGTCTAGATCACACAGCATCCCAGAAACTGACTGATAGATGAAAGCAGCTCTTTTTGGAAGGTTTAATCTGACCACAGATTAGCATTTTAAAAAAACTTTGCAGCATTTCTACGCAGAGTAACCAGACAATATGGAAGGCCTGATTGGACCTTGAATGAACTGCCACTTCTAAAGTGCTGGAGTAAGTGTAACCTGGCGCAGGCAAATATCTGATTTCTGCAGAGAACATCCTATGTATTAATTTTGTACAGTTACATTAATATGTAGCTGATGGAAATCTGCTTGGCACTTGCAAGTTTGCAAAGACAACTGGCAGGCTGGTCACCATGAGTGTGCACAGGAATACATCTCAATTAGAGCACATTTTCACACTGATTCACTCATAGATGTCAAGGTTTCAGATTGGTAAATGTGACGTTTTCATAATTTAATTGTAATAATGGGTGACATTCATGCAGTCTGACTCTGCTCAGTTTTCAGTAGCCTGCTGTTAGCGCACTTTGGTTCAGTGACTTTCTTAGAGTTTCTAGTTGCTCAAATGGGTGTAATTTCTGATATTTATATGTTTCCCTATTTTTCATTGCTTGATTTTGCTCACGAGAAAGTATCACTCATAGCCGTTGAGATGTCAATCATAATTACATTGAAATTATGAAAATGTCACAGATAGCAATCTGAAACCTTGGCAGCTATGCTAATTCTACCACACACAGCACTTTTGAACATCTCATAATTCCATGCCACACAATTCAACTATAAATAATTTAACCCTACAATATTCCATACCACATAATTACAATCCTAAAAATAAAAAAACGCATAATTCCACATCACATAATAACACTCCAAACCACATAATTCCACTTCACACAACACAATTCAACTATACATAATTCCACTTCCACCTATATAATTATACTTCACACACATATTTACACTCAACTCCAAAACACATAATTACCCTCCACAAAAAAACAACTCTGCAACATGCTGCATAATTCCACTCCGCACAATTATACACCACACCATGCCACATAATTCCACACGTCACACAATTCCACAATTCAGCCCCACACAATTCATCACACAACAAAATTACACTCCACATAATACCACTCAGCACCACATAATTTACCTTCACATAATTATGGTCTGCTCCATATTGCATAAATACACTCCATATAAATCCAGTCTATGCCATGTAGCAACATTCCACATAACTACACTACACCATGCCTCATAATACCACTCAACACAATTTTCACTCAACAGTGCACACTTCCACGTCACACACATTCAACTCTACACATTTCCATTCCACACCACATAATTCAACAAACTACATAATTCAAACCAACAATACAATTACACAACCCACCACATACATCCAATCTACACCACAAAATTCCACATCACACTACAATATTTAACAGCACACCACATAAGTAAACTCCACTACATAGCACCCGACAACACAAAATGCCATTCCAGATAATCTCACTCCAAGACACACAATCCCACTCCATGACACACAATCCCACTCCACATAATTCCAGTACACTCAATACCACACAAATAATATCCACATAATTACACTGCATAGAATACCTGTCCATCAGTTAATATGCTACAGAATGTTTATTCATAAATTGCTTTGCACAGAATGCCTGTCCATCTGTGAATGTGCACAGAATGTTTATCAGTTGCTTTGCAGAAAATGCATGTCCATCAGTTCATGTGCCACAGAATGTTTATCCATCAGTCCCTTTGCCCAGAACGACTGTCCATCAGTTACTATGCCACAGAATGTTTATCCATCAGTTACTTTGCACAGAATTTGTATCCATCAGTTGCATTGAAAAGAATGCCTGTCCATCAGTTAACGTGCTACAGGATGCCTATTCTTCAGTTACTTTGCACAGAATGCCTGTCCATCAGATAATGTGCAGCACAATGCTTGTCCATGAAGTTAGTATGGCCACTTATACACATCTAGAATACAACACACACCTTGACACTCATCAGCATTTCGAACTCTGAGAAGGAGATGTTTTCATGGCTAATATGTCTGCATGTAATCACTGACTTCAGCATCATTCACACGTTTATAGTCCCGTTCAGCATGTACCCTTGAAAGGTATTACTGCCTTCCACATGTACCCAAATAATTACCACGTCACCCTAACCTGCTTCCATCGCACTGGCCATATCAGGAAGCCTGCATCTTGTTTGTACATGTTGGAATGCTGCCAGAGTTCTCTCTGCACAGCAGCCTATTCCTATTCTGACTGGCCTGGCTCTGACTGAAGAGAAACAATGTAACTTGTTACATTGTTTCTCTTCAGTCCAGGGTCATCGCAGGAGCTCAGTGCAGGCTGCTTTAGAGAGAGAGAGAGAGGCTTGCTTTAGAGCAAGCCTCTCTCTCACAGCTCTCTACCAAAGAGCTGAGGGGGCCCCCTTCATTTACTGAAGAGACTAGAGTGCCCCCCCCGCATCGCGGGGGCTACGGGGGTGTGTGCTACGCCCCTGTGCAGAGTTTGGTCAACAGTCCCGGGCAGTCTTTCCTAGATCTGGGGTCTTGGCCCACACAGGAGATCTAGATACCGGGCCGTGTACTTCTTCGGTGCAGTGCAGCGATCTCGCAGCTAGGTGGTGCTGCAATGATTTTCCTGGTGCTACGACAGTTTCACAGTTGCTACGGGGCAGTCGTCTCGGCCGTAGCACTTCACCAGACAGGCTGATGACTTCTCACACGGTGAGAGAGTATGGGGTGAGGACCTGCAGTTTGCGACCCTTCGGTTTCCGTTCTGGGCAGGGGCCGTGTCACACAGCTTTCTCGCTGGGTAGGGATGCCGGTGCGGGACCAGCAGGTGGCGCTGCGCATTTGTTTCTCAGCCGCAGTATTCGTCTCTGCGATCGCGGGCGTGAAATCAGAGTTAGGCGGGCTTCTTCATTTACAGGCTGCCTCTGGGTACAGGAGGCAGAAGCACTCTCTGGGCTGTTTCCCGCAGGCCAGTCGCTGCTTAGGGCCACAGCCTAGAAGACAGCGCTTCCGCTGCAGGTTCTCTTCGCGGAGCAGCAAGCGTTGGGCGAGACGACTTCCAAATGCCCGAGCAGGTAAGGGTGGGCATGGACCTGTTCTCCACGATGCTCCTTTCACTTTCGCCTCCTCCCAGGCACTCATGTGGCAGTTCTGTGTGGCGGCACAACGTTCCCATGCAGGATTATTCCAGCCCTACCTCTGGCGCTATAGCTGCTCTCGTACACCGGTGGTCGCAGGCACTCTTCTGTGGCGGGCTTTGCTGAAGCTTGCACTTCGCTGGGGTGCTGTAGGTTGGCCCACTTTTCCCACCTGCGTGGGTGCCTCTGGCAACTAACCAGGGAGCATATTCATGCAGCATGTTGCTGGGCCGCGATGGTTCCCCATCCGGCCGACGCCTCGGGCTGCCCCTGTGCTCGGGACTGATGCAGGGGTTTTAGGCGAGGGTCACCGGACTCGTCACCTGCTGCAGCGGCAACCTGAGCATGGCAGTAGGCTCACGCACTGATTCCGTGGCGGGGTGTAATGACTGCGGTCTAGTTGTTGTAGCGACATCGAACACACACCCCTACATCCGCAGGCCAGGCGTGGCCTGCGGGGAGCCAATAAAGGGAGGCAGCCCGCTCGGGGGCAGGGCTTCCGACCACAGTACTGAGTGTGGGTGGTTATTGCGCTCTCCCCAGTCCCCGAACCCCCTCACCCTGGCCCTCCCATGCCCACAGCCCGTAGAGCTACGGAGAACAGGACACTGGCGACGAGGGTGGGATACGGTCCCACGCACACCCACCCGGCAACGACAAGCTAAAAAGGTCGGGGCAGCACCGGGGACTCCCACGACCCCACAACACAATCGAGAGGTGAGCGGGCCCCAAGATCACGCGGCCCAACCCCGGTGAGCAGTGAAGGATCCAGGAGGGTGGGCGAGGCACGAGCACGGCGCGACGAAGCGGAAGGAGCGGAACCGCCGCGCGGAGCGCGACCCACACAATAAGGAGCCCAGCGCGCATGCGCAGTAACAAACGGCCTACCGGGACACGCGCGGACAGCGCGAACAGGAGGCCCAGACCGCACGTGGCGGGGAAGGCGCGAAGGAAAAGGAGGGAGGCACGCGCGACGTCGAGGACAGCCCCACGGCTGCAAAGAGTCAGCAAGGGACCCAGAAGGCCCGGAGGAGGGAAAACACGGAAACAAAAAAATAACAACAACGAACATTGGCAAACACAAGCGGGTCACCAACAAGCAGGGGCCAAAGTAAATCGTCGCCACCACTCCCTGATCTTGCCAAATCACCCCACGAGCAGGAGGTACCACAGCCAATCGCCACACTGGGCCACGAAGGTGCAGGGAGCAAAAGGGGGAAAACACAGCTAACTCGGCGACCCACGCTAGAGGGGTCGAGCCATGGCCGACAACGAACCGGCGACTCCTGCCCATGTCCTATACCAGCACGCCGCATCCGGAGTCCTGCCACCGTTCAGCGAGGTCGAGGATCCCTCAACCGCATCCCCCAGATGGAAGCTCTGGCTGGAGCGCCTAGAGAATTACTTCATGGCATCTAGGGAGACGGATGGAGCGATCAAGAGGTCGTTTCTACTCCACTATGCAGGGGAGGAAATCTTCAAACTCTTCAAGCACTTACCTAATACGGGCACGGTGAACGACTATGATGCGGCTGTCCAGGCCATTAATGGTTACTTTGACCCTCAGTTGAATCTGGATTTTGAAGTATTTAAACTGGGGCAGGCACGGCAGCGGGAAGGTGAATCTATGGACCGATTCTACGCGCGGGTGAGGGAACTCGCAAGCACGTGCACCAATGAAGACCAACCCAGAGCTATACGAAGACAGATTATCCAAGGCTGCAGGGACAAGACGCTAAGGGGTTTAATCCTGAGAAAACCAGGCATCTCGCTTGAGGACATACTCATATTAGCCCGGTCGCACGACCTGTCAGCGGTAAGGGCAACTGCCATGGACCAAGCCCTGAACAAACATTCGGGAAAGTGCGACAACATCAAGACGGAAAAGGTGGATGCAGTAAAGACGACAGCCAGGAACAAGAATCACAGGGACACCCGGAAGGAAGGTTCACGAACAAAATGCGGATACTGCGGATACGAACCACATGCAGCCAAAGAATGCCCCGCACAGGGAAAAACATGCACGAATTGTGGGGTCCCGAACCACTTCGCATCTGTCTGTCGACGGCGAAACCACACAAAAGGACAGTGGAAGCCCAAGTCGTTACTGAAAGCGGTGCGACAACTATCTCTAGACAACCCGATGCCCCCGGAAGGAGCCAGGGTTGCCCAAGAAAAATACCTGCCTACGGTGGACGACTACTCCGACTCAGAGGACGAAGAGGTGCACATCATATCTTTCGCACAGGAGCTGAAGCGCAGGAGGAGGCCACAACCGACGTGCACTGTTCAGTTGGGAGGGAATGAGATAAAGGCCATAATCGACACAGGGGCCACAGTGAATGTGATGGGACTGCAGCAGTTCAATCAACTACGACCCAGGCCACAGATAATACCATCCAGGACCAGGATTTTTGCGTATGGGGCCCACACCCCTCTCCCACTGAAAGGGAAGATGATTGTACCCATCAAGGCTGATGAAGTCGAAGTAACAGCAACAGTCCACATCATTGACAGGGAGGCAGAAACACTGCTGAGTAGCCACACGGCGGAGGATCTGAAGCTGATAGCCTTCGCACACCGAGTTCGAACACATCAGGTGGATGAACTACTGGCTCAATTTCCAGAACTCTTCAAGGGCCTGGGATGCATCAAGTGTGACCCGATACGATTGCACATCGACAAGACGATCAAGCCGACGGCGTTGAGGCATCGCCGAATCCCGTTTCATTTGAGGCCCGTGGTGGAAAAGGAACTGGAGAATCTGGAAAACCTGGGAGTCATCGAAAAGGTCTCGGGGCCCACCAAGTGGGTGTCACTCATGGTGATCGTAGAAAAACCGCGCCAGCCTGGAGCCATTAGGCTGTGCATAGACATGAGACTGCCCAATCGTGCCATCAAGAGGGAACGCCACCTAACCCCAACAATGGACGATATCATTGCCGATGTAAACGGGTCAAGGTGTTTTTCGAAAATTGACCTGAACGCCGGCTACCACCAGCTGCCCCTGGCTGAGGACAGCAGGGTCATAACCACATTTAGCACTCACATAGGGCTCCGGCGGTATAAAAGACTTAACTTTGGGATATCCTCGGCGGCCGAGGTGTTTCAAAATACCATCCGAGAGCTGCTGTCTGGGTTGCCGGGAGTTATCAATGTCAGCGATGACATCCTCATTCACTCGGCAACGGCGGCCGAACATCACAAACACCTGCGAGACACCCTGGGGAGACTAAGTGCTCATGGCGCGACATTACACAAAGACAAGTGCCAGTTCTTTCAACCAAAGATTGAATTCTTCGGCTACGTGTTTAGTCAGGAAGGGATTCAGGTGGACCCTCGGAAGTCAAAAGCCATCAAGGACGCCCCAGCCCCAACGTCACCCACGGAAGTCAGGAGTTTTCTTGGCATGGCCACCTATTGCGGACGGTTCATCCCGGGGTTGGCAACGTGGAGCGAACCGCTTCGCGCCTTGATGAGAACAGACACCCCGTGGAGGTGGGGACCGAAGGAGGAGGAAGCCTTCCAGGGGATCAAGACGGCACTCCTGGAAAAAGCCACGCTGGCCTACTTCGACCCCAAGAAGCGGACAGAAGTATTGGTTGATGCGAGCCCCGTAGGGCTGGGTGCGGTACTCACCCAAGAACAAGGGCCGGGCCAGTGGACGGCACTGAGCTTTGCCAGCAAAGCCCTCACCCCAACCGAGGCGAGGTACGCCCAAATCGAACGTGAGGCACTCGCCATAAAATGGGCTTGCAACCACTTCCATCTATACCTACGAGGGCATCCGTTTGTAATGGTCACCGACCACCAGCCACTAGTGCCCTTATTCAAAGGAACCTCACCCCATCCGCCCCCGCGGATAGAGAGATGGGCGGTCCAACTGCAGCCGTACGAGATGGAAGTAGTGTATCGCCCGGGGGCCAAAAACCCGGCGGATTTTCTATCCCGTCACCCACCAGCCCCGGACCAGATGGGGACAGATGAAGCATGCAATGAATTTGCCCAGTGGGTTGCCCTCACAGCATGCCCCCAGAACATGACGCTGGATGACATCAAAGAGGGGGCTGAGCTGGATTCAGTATACCTGCAGACCTTGAAAGCAGTCCAAGAAGGGTCATGGACGGGATACCTACACCAAGCAAATGCCTGGGCGCAAGAAGACAGAGAATCACTCACCCAGATGTGGCGCATCCGGCATGAACTTAGTGCTACAGAAGATGGCATACTGCTACGCGGCCCCCGGCTAATTATACCGTCGACCCTGAGGCAGCGGGCGATCCAACTTGCCCACGGGGGGCATCAAGGGACCACCAAAATGAAGGCCAGAATCCGAGAGAAAATGTGGTTCCCGGGGCTGGAGCAGATGGTCGAGGAACATGTCGGGAGCTGCCTGGCCTGCCAGCTCACGGGCGAGCCGGACCGACCCCAACCAATCATCACGGAGGACGCCAGCCTAGTACCTTGGGAAAAGGTTAGTGTGGACTTTGGGAGCTTCCCTGGTGAGGGGCACACTCTGGTGGTGGTAGATGCATACTCCAAATACCCCGTGGCAGAGAAGGTGAGGTCCACGGCATTTGGACAGGTGGGGCCCGCCCTTGAAAAGATATTCTCCATGTTTGGTTACCCCAAAGAACTCCGCAGTGACAACGGGCCACCGTTTCAGGGCGCGGAATTTGCCACCTACCTCAGCCAAAGAGGGATCCGGCACAGGCGCATCACACCCCAATGGCCTCAAGCCAACGGAGAGGTGGAACGTTTCATGCGCACCCTAAACAAGACATTTCGCATAGCCATGGTGGAGCAGGCTGACTCAGAGCAACGACTTCATGAATTCCTGAGGGAATACAGGAGCACGCCCCATTGCACCACCCATAGGAGCCCGTGGAGCCTCATGTTCCAAGGGGCCAGGAGGGACCTCCTCCCCAGTAGCCGGGAGTGGACACCGGCGCCCGTCGACCAGGAGGGGACCCAGGAGGGACGTGAACAAAGTAATAGACGAGCCAATCACCGCCGGAGGGCCACATCCAAGATACCCTCGCTGGGAACCCAGGTGATCATCAAAAACAGGCGGCCCGGGGGCAAATTTCAAACCCGTTTCGAACCCGGCCTCTGGACTGTCGAGGCCGTAAAAGGGACCATGGTCACCGCCAGGAAGGGAGGTGAGACAGTGACAAGAAACGCTTCCTGGTTCAGAGCGATGTCACCGGCGGACGGAGGAAGGGGCACTGAAGACGGGTTGCCCCTAGAGAACATTGTGCTGGAAGAGGAAGAGCAGGCCACCGTAGAACGTACGCCAGCCACACCAGGGGGGACTGTGGCAGTTCCCATGCCCGCGGCAGCCACTGGGAGCCCTCGGGCCATGACGCCGGACGAGGGGCCCAGATCGGGGAGGTATGGATTGAGGCCAAACCCCCAGCCCAGCCAAAGACTGAGAGACTTTGCATGCCGGCTGAGACCCAACCTCCGACATCAGGGGAAACCGCAAGTATCACAACCAAAATGTGTAAAGTGACTATCACACATGGTTCAGAGTAATGTTGTGGGGGGGGGGGGGGGGGGGAAAAGAAAGAGGAAAAGACCCCGGGGTTTGGTAGGGATGTAATGACTGCGGTCTAGTTGTTGTAGCGACATCGAACACACACCCCTACATCCGCAGGCCAGGCGTGGCCTGCGGGGAGCCAATAAAGGGAGGCAGCCCGCTCGGGGGCAGGGCTTCCGACCACAGTACTGAGTGTGGGTGGTTATTGCGCTCTCCCCAGTCCCCGAACCCCCTCACCCTGGCCCTCCCATGCCCACAGCCCGTAGAGCTACGGAGAACAGGACAGCGGGGCACTCGCTCACCCCAGTGTGGGATAGCTGCGTTTCCTCTCTTTTTCCACTGGAGCCAAAGGAGATAGCAAACAGCCAGTCACCAGGCATCACTCCGTGACGGTGTCAAGGTCGAGCCTCAGGGCAGTGGGAATATTGCATCCTGGGCGCATTTCCTCCCCATGGGGAACAATGAAACGTCTTGCAACGGGCACACGAGGTCAGACCCGCCTCGTCGTCAATGTGGTGTTGGGCCTCAGGCCCACATGATGGTAATTGAAGACACAGACACCAAGTAGTTAAGTTTAATAACTGAGCACGTGCACCCGGGCCCTTTTATTGTCGGGGCCACGTCACGCGTGACACCCGTGATGGATGGATGGGTGGGAGTGCAAGTGTGCCCAGCCCTCAAGGGAGTGGCTGGGAATCTCATAGCCTGCCAAACACTAGAACGTGTCCTGCAGGACACTACAACACTGTACAAGTGGCCGGGAGGAAGAGAAGGGTATGACATTTATCGCGCTCTCTAAAAGCCGACAGTGCAAGTGTGTGAGGTTGCAGGGTATGGTTAATAGCACCTTTTTTACTGGTTTTTCCATTCCTGATAATAAGTGATACTATAGCCCTCAATGTAAGATGTCCCTTTAATTGCAATATATGCGGTAAATGCCTTTACCTCACATGTCACAATTAGGAGTTTTCTGATAAATATTCGCATGTCAAACCTGCCGATATTTATTGGGGGGAAAATGCATGATATAATACGGTAACATGCGGTAAACAGCCAAATCTGCTTGTTATTTCCACAAGGTTTGCAATTACCACACATATAGAAATGAACCAATCTGCTCTTAATGTCATAAAATCAAACCTTTAGGCCCTCATTACCAGTTGGGCAGAATAGGAGGGGGCATTCTCCACGTGTACTAAACACTATTATTCCAGGATGAGGTATTTGCCAGGATGAGGTATTTACCAATCTGGTAAACCCCTCCTATTCCGAATTTTCAACAAGAAAGGGAGGCATAACATTCAAAATCAGTATTTAAAGCTCATAATTCCACGTTTTGCCTTTTTTTTCTGAGCCTTTTTCCCTACAAATTTCTGCAGGTTTGACCTGCCGAAATGTATCTGGGGAAAACCAAGAGGTTGTGATAAATATCACACTACACATAATTATAATCACAGAATTTAGCCCCTAAATCGGAACAAAGCCCTTAATCTCCATGTACATCAGAGCAAAAGCTGGACAGTTTTCAAAACTGCCAAAACCACAGCGCTCTCTCTGCTTTTGCAATTGTCTGTAGGTCAGTGTGCATATATGTGCTTGTTTTTTGTTTATATGTTATATAGCTTAAACACAGTTGTAAGACATTGGGTTATTGGTTGAGGGAGGTGGAAGCCCACGAATCATGAATGGGGGAATCATGTGTATCAACCACCCCCCTCGTTCTCCCTCTACTAGGGAAGACTCCTCAGTTGATGACATTCTGGTAGTGCCCTGGCTCCTCCGAGGGTGCTCCCACTGGGAATACACCACACACTGGAGATGAATAGGAGGCATCCTGCACCTCGCTCCACCCCTACTCTCCCTCCTCCTTCGACACGAGATAGGGGGCCCCCAACTCCAAGGGGAATTGCACACGCTCATCTGTACCTCCCGCACCTTGGGTAAGGTACCACATTACTTCCCAACTGCCTGCCCACCACGCTGGACCCAGTTGACATGCAGCCACCACCAGGGCCAGACCTACCCACCTAGGCTTGCAAATTCGACCCTGATGCACTCAACCCCAGAGCCAACATACCTTTCCTTGCCTTTATGCCACGACTTCTCTCAGCCCTTACCCTTCGATGTTCCCATTGGAATCTACCGGCACCACCTCGTGCCCCCTATCTCCTCGCCTGTCCCCCAGTTCCCTGGAGGACTGACACGTAGAGGTGACACTGCTTCCTGTCCGGGGTGGGGTGCCACACCCCATCCCCGCAGCTCCTGATTCTGGAAAGCCTCAAGAGGCAGACCCTGTCCCCTTCCTGATCAAATCCCTGCTGCCTCTTGTGAGAGGTTGGCCTGGTATATGCTGACCACTAATTAAAGTGGGCACGATGTACCAGTCCAAACAACCCTTATTGATAATTAGGTCAAAGACAACCTTTATTGAAAGCTATCCTAGTGGTAGCAATGGAGAGCAGCCTTCAGGCTAAGTCTCGAAGGAATGTAAAGCAGCTTGTTTTACCAGATCAGAACCTCCTGAATGACCAAATGAAAGGAGAACCACACAAGAGCTATATTAAATATATGTATTTATTTCTAAACACTCTCTACTAACCTCTTTATGAGATTAGAGCACAAAGCACAAAATATTTAATCACTAGAACGACAGTAAATAGCACAATACACAGCGGGCTCCAGGGGCAGACCGAACCATATACTAAGAAAGTGGTATAACAACCACAACTTAACTAGACACAGTGCCTAGAGCACGTAGAATTGCTGGGACCCCAAGGAACGACTCAAAGTAGTGACACAGGGGACCCATGGAGGATGGGTGCAGTGTGTGAACACAGGCGCGAGCTCCGTGCAATCCTATGGGAAAGTCGCGGTTGGAATTTTAAAGATTAAGGACACTTCGGAGAGGACTTTAAGCAAACTCTTTCAAACACAGAAGGTATTAAGGCCAGCACCCTTGAGAGTACTGAGATGCCCGTGTTACCTATAACATAGGAGCCGGGTGCATAGAGGTCAAGAGATGTTGGAAACCTTCGTTGTTTTCAATGGCGTGATGTGAAAAAGTGCTGCTGCTGGGAAGATTAAAAGAGTCCGGTGGAATCCAAGCCTGGATCGAAGGTGAGAAGAACCTGAAAGCAGAGGGGACAGAGTCTGGGTCACTTCAGGGTGACCAGGGGAACGATAGACGAATGCCCACCGATGTCGGGTGCTTCAGGTGAGATGATGCGATGCTTCACTCTGCAGCCACGGGGACTAGGAGACGATGACCAAAGTCCGGAGGTGAGCTGTCCCATGAAGGATGTCGAGTGCTGGGGGGGTCAGTGTCCAGATGGAACACCAACAAGCCTTGGCAACTGCAACCCATGCGAGCAGAGTAAATAAGCTTCAGTGAGGACCAGCAAGGTCCTGGGGACTCTCCAAGCAATGGAGAGTCAGGGCATGTCTGGAGCAACCAGGAAAGTCCACTGAAAATCAAAGTTACCTTCACAGGGACCCACAGGCCAACGGACCAGGGATCGCGAAGGGACCTCGAGTTGAATCACAAAATACCAGCCCACGGAACACTCGTGGAGTGTAGGCTGGAAATCTTCAGTGAAATTACTGCCGGTGTCAGGACTACAAGTAGCCCAAAGCAGAGCCTCAGGGATCGCCAAAAAGCATATGCTGCTGCAAAAGTACACGGTGCACAGGGGTTGGGGTTGCACGGTCCCCACGAGGGATACAGGTCTCAGGATTGCTGAGAGAACTGATCGACCTCGGGGACGCTCGGGAACCAAACTTCTGTGTTGTAGAAATCTTTGGAGTCCTCAGGAGCTCGGGAGATGCAAACCGGTCAGATGCGTTAAGTTGCCTGCTGCTGAAGAGGAGTAACTCCTTTACTCCAAGGGAGATTCTTCAGTCATCTAGCGTAGTGTAGATCATCGTAGTACTTGGTTAACCCAGATCTCTTGACTGGGGGAGAATGTCTGCATTGTCAGCATTCCGTCCATCATTTGTTTGTTGTAACGCTTTTCGCCCTAAGTGGGATGGGTATGCCCAGACGTGGGTCCCATGCTCACTAAGCCACTGGAGTCAAGCTATCCTGGCTGATGACGGCTGATAGCCAGAAACCGGTCCTAGGATGCTTGATTCCGGTCCAGGGAAGACATGGCTTGGCAGTTCGGGCTGGACTGTTCCCATGAGGCACAGGGTCAAGACTGATTTGCATATGGCCATGTCTGAACTGGGGTGGCGTAGTGGGCAAAAGAACAATGGATTTAACCCAGATCTCTTGACTGGGGGAGAATGTCTGCATTGTCAGCATTCCGTCCATCATTTGTTTGTTGTAACGCTTTTCGCCCTAAGTGGGATGGGTATGCCCAGACGTGGGTCCCATGCTCACTACGCCACTGGAGTCAAGCTATCCTGGCTGATGACGGCTGATAGCCAGAAACCGGTCCTAGGATGCTTGATTCCGGTCCAGGGAAGACATGGCTTGGCAGTTCGGGCTGGACTGTTCCCATGAGGCACAGGGTCAAGACTGATTTGCATATGGCCATGTCTGAACTGGGGTGGCGTAGTGGGCAAAAGAACGATGGATTTAACCCAGATCTCTTGACTGGGGAGAATGTCGGCATTGTCAGCATTCCGTCCATCATTTGTTTGTTGTAACGCTTTTCGCCCTAAGTGTGATGGGTATGCCCAGACGTGGGTCCCATGCTCACTACGCCACTGGAGTCAAGCTATCCTGGCTGATGACGGCTGATAGCCAGAAACCGGTCCTAGGATGCTTGATTCCAGTCCAGGGAAGACATGGCTTGGCAGTTCGGGCTGGACTGTTCCCATGAGGCACAGGGTCAAGACTGATTTGCATATGGCCATGTCTGAACTGGGGTGGCGTAGTGGGCAAAAGAACGATGGATTTAACCCAGATCTCTTGACTGGGGGAGAATGTCTGCATTGTCAGCATTCCGTCCATCATTTGTTTGTTGTAACGCTTTTCGCCCTAAGTGGGATGGGTATGCCCAGACGTGGGTCCCATGCTCACTACGCCACTGGAGTCAAGCTATCCTGGCTGATGACGGCTGATAGCCAGAAACCGGTCCTAGGATGCTTGATTCCGGTCCAGGGAAGACATGGCTTGGCAGTTCGGGCTGGACTGTTCCCATGAGGCACAGGGTCAAGACTGATTTGCATATGGCCATGTCTGAACTGTGGTTGCGTAGTGGGCAAAAGAACGATAGATTTAACCCAGATCTCTTGACTGGGGGAGAATGTCTGCATTGTCAGCATTCCGTCCATCATTTGTTTGTTGTAACGCTTTTCGCCCTAAGTGGGATGAGTATGCCCAGACGTGGGTCCCATGCTCACTACGCCACTGGAGTCAAGCTATCCTGGCTGATGACGGCTGATAGCCAGAAACCAGTCCTAGGATGCTTGATTCCGGTCCAGGGAAGACATGGCTTGGCAGTTCGGGCTGGACTGTTCCCATGAGGCACAGGGTCAAGACTGATTTGCATATGGCCATGTCTGAACTGGGGTGGCGTAGTGGGCAAAAGAACAATGGATTTAACCCAGATCTCTTGACTGGGGGAGAATGTCTGCATTGTCAGCATTCCGTCCATCATTTGTTTGTTGTAACGCTTTTCGCCCTAAGTGGGATGGGTATGCCCAGACGTGGGTCCCATGCTCACTACGCCACTGGAGTCAAGCTATCCTGGCTGATGACGGCTGATAGCCAGAAACCGGTCCTAGGATGCTTGATTCCGGTCCAGGGAAGACATGGCTTGGCAGTTCGGGCTGGACTGTTCCCATGAGGCACAGGGTCAAGACTGATTTGCATATGGCCATGTCTGAACTGGGGTGGCGTAGTGGGCAAAAGAACGATGGATTTAACCCAGATCTCTTGACTGGGGAGAATGTCGGCATTGTCAGCATTCCGTCCATCATTTGTTTGTTGTAACGCTTTTCGCCCTAAGTGTGATGGGTATGCCCAGACGTGGGTCCCATGCTCACTACGCCACTGGAGTCAAGCTATCCTGGCTGATGACGGCTGATAGCCAGAAACCGGTCCTAGGATGCTTGATTCCAGTCCAGGGAAGACATGGCTTGGCAGTTCGGGCTGGACTGTTCCCATGAGGCACAGGGTCAAGACTGATTTGCATATGGCCATGTCTGAACTGGGGTGGCGTAGTGGGCAAAAGAACGATGGATTTAACCCAGATCTCTTGACTGGGGGAGAATGTCTGCATTGTCAGCATTCCGTCCATCATTTGTTTGTTGTAACGCTTTTCGCCCTAAGTGGGATGGGTATGCCCAGACGTGGGTCCCATGCTCACTACGCCACTGGAGTCAAGCTATCCTGGCTGATGACGGCTGATAGCCAGAAACCGGTCCTAGGATGCTTGATTCCGGTCCAGGGAAGACATGGCTTGGCAGTTCGGGCTGGACTGTTCCCATGAGGCACAGGGTCAAGACTGATTTGCATATGGCCATGTCTGAACTGTGGTTGCGTAGTGGGCAAAAGAACGATAGATTTAACCCAGATCTCTTGACTGGGGGAGAATGTCTGCATTGTCAGCATTCCGTCCATCATTTGTTTGTTGTAACGCTTTTCGCCCTAAGTGGGATGAGTATGCCCAGACGTGGGTCCCATGCTCACTACGCCACTGGAGTCAAGCTATCCTGGCTGATGACGGCTGATAGCCAGAAACCAGTCCTAGGATGCTTGATTCCGGTCCAGGGAAGACATGGCTTGGCAGTTCGGGCTGGACTGTTCCCATGAGGCACAGGGTCAAGACTGATTTGCATATGGCCATGTCTGAACTGGGGTGGCGTAGTGGGCAAAAGAACGATGGATTTAACCCAGATCTCTTGACTGGGGGAGAATGTCTGCATTGTCAACATTCCGTCCATCATTTGTTTGTTGTAACGCTTTTCGCCCTAAGTGGGATGGGTATGCCCAGACGTGGGTCCCATGCTCACTACGCCACTGGAGTCAAGCGATCCTGGCTGATGACGGCTGATAGCCAGAAACCGGTCCTAGGATGCTTGATTCCGGTCCAGGGAAGACATGGCTTGGCAGTTCGGGCTGGACTGTTCCCATGAGGCACAGGGTCAAGACTGATTTGCATATGGCCATGTCTGAACTGGGGTGGCGTAGTGGGCAAAAGAACGATGGATTTAACCCAGATCTCTTGACTGGGGAGAATGTCGGCATTGTCAGCATTCCGTCCATCATTTGTTTGTTGTAACGCTTTTCGCCCTAAGTGTGATGGGTATGCCCAGACGTGGGTCCCATGCTCACTACGCCACTGGAGTCAAGCTATCCTGGCTGATGACGGCTGATAGCCAGAAACCGGTCCTAGGATGCTTGATTCCAGTCCAGGGAAGACATGGCTTGGCAGTTCGGGCTGGACTGTTCCCATGAGGCACAGGGTCAAGACTGATTTGCATATGGCCATGTCTGAACTGGGGTGGCGTAGTGGGCAAAAGAACGATGGATTTAACCCAGATCTCTTGACTGGGGGAGAATGTCTGCATTGTCAGCATTCCGTCCATCATTTGTTTGTTGTAACGCTTTTCGCCCTAAGTGGGATGGGTATGCCCAGACGTGGGTCCCATGCTCACTACGCCACTGGAGTCAAGCTATCCTGGCTGATGACGGCTGATAGCCAGAAACCGGTCCTAGGATGCTTGATTCCGGTCCAGGGAAGACATGGCTTGGCAGTTCGGGCTGGACTGTTCCCATGAGGCACAGGGTCAAGACTGATTTGCATATGGCCATGTCTGAACTGTGGTTGCGTAGTGGGCAAAAGAACGATAGATTTAACCCAGATCTCTTGACTGGGGGAGAATGTCTGCATTGTCAGCATTCCGTCCATCATTTGTTTGTTGTAACGCTTTTCGCCCTAAGTGGGATGAGTATGCCCAGACGTGGGTCCCATGCTCACTACGCCACTGGAGTCAAGCTATCCTGGCTGATGACGGCTGATAGCCAGAAACCAGTCCTAGGATGCTTGATTCCGGTCCAGGGAAGACATGGCTTGGCAGTTCGGGCTGGACTGTTCCCATGAGGCACAGGGTCAAGACTGATTTGCATATGGCCATGTCTGAACTGGGGTGGCGTAGTGGGCAAAAGAACGATGGATTTAACCCAGATCTCTTGACTGGGGGAGAATGTCTGCATTGTCAACATTCCGTCCATCATTTGTTTGTTGTAACGCTTTTCGCCCTAAGTGGGATGGGTATGCCCAGACGTGGGTCCCATGCTCACTACGCCACTGGAGTCAAGCGATCCTGGCTGATGACGGCTGATAGCCAGAAACCGGTCCTAGGATGCTTGATTCCGGTCCAGGGAAGACATGGCTTGGCAGTTCGGGCTGGACTGTTCCCATGAGGCACAGGGTCAAGACTGATTTGCATATGGCCATGTCTGAACTGGGGTGGCGTAGTGGGCAAAAGAACGATGGATTTAACCCAGATCTCTTGACTGGGGGAGAATGTCTGCATTGTCAGCATTCCGTCCATCAGTTGTTTGTTGTAACGTTGGTTTCTGTAGCAGAGTTTAGTCCAGGTGAAATCTAAAGTCCTGTAGTCAGGGGTTCCTACTTTATACCCAAAGAAGGGGTGGGACAAACTCTGGGGACCCACCTGCGGGAGGGTCAGGACAGAGGGGTGGCTACACCCATGTCCTTTGTCCAGTTTTGCGCCAGAGCAGGAGCAAATGGCTCCTGCAACCGGTTTGAACTGGACTATGCACAGGGACACCAAATGTGCCCCCAGTACAGACTTCAAACACTCTCAGAGTGCACCCACCCAGCCCCAATACACTAAATCCTGTCTGGGAGGTGGTTACACCTCCCTGCGACAGGAAACCTATTGTCAAGCCTTCCCCTGCTCTAGCTTGGCTCAGCAGGAGGAGGGCCGACTTGTGTCTGTGGCTGGCAGCATCCATTTTGTGATGCCCAGGTCGAGAAAGCTGGTACCGGGTATACCGGTGTGTCACATAAGTCTCTCTAGAAGGGTGGAATCATAACTCAACACCAGTTACTGGTGTGGAGGTATGATTCCAAGGTATTTGACACCAAACACAACATGTTTCTAAGCAGCCGTTTTAAAGTTAGCATTTACCGCAAGGTTATAATGCACTTAAATATATATGGTTGGCTGCATCACAAACAACCCCGTAAAATAGGTTCCGAAGGCTGCAGAGGGGCTCTGCTCATGCTGGTGCACCCTCTCACATAAAACCCGGCACCCTGCCTTCAGGATTGATAAGGCTTGCCATAGGGGTGACTGATAGGTTTATATGTACTGTGATTTAGAATTGATATAGTGAACCTATATCTAAATAAGGGGTGCATGCACCACCTTACACAGGCTGCAGTAGCAGACCTGTAGTGTCAGTTTGCATGGTCTCTCAGGGGTGGCATAATACATGCTGCAGCCCCTGGGGTACCTATGCCCTGGGTACATAATATACCATTTACTAGGGACTCTATAAGGGTATCCCAGAATCCAATCTGGAGTGTACCTAAAGTACATGCAATCAATTTAGAGGAGAAAGCAGCTAGACTGGGGTCCTGGATAGCAGGATCCCAGTCATTCTGTCACCAGGCAGGTCGCTCCCCCCATCCGCCACGCAGCCCCCTGTGGGTTGAACCTCCGTTGCCGCTTTTGCCGCCTGACTGCTCGCTCCCTTTTTTATTCTGTACCCCTGCGCTTGGCTTTATGTGCCACTTTTTTTTTCATTCTGTGCCCCTGTGTTTCACTTTCTGTACCCCTGTGCTCTGTTGTCCCTCTCCCGCCGTCTTTTCCTGCCGTGTTTTTCCCCGGGTTTTCCCCCGCCGCTGAGCCCCTGCGCCCCCGCCCCCTTCACTCCCATTGGCCGCCCCGCTCCCACCTGCTCCTCCCTCCCTCTGCCCTCATATGGAGGCCGCGAAGCGGTGGTAGAGAGCGACCTTTGACCCTGTCACCAGGCAGGTCGCTCCCCCCATCCGCCACGCAGCCCCCTGTGGGTTGAACCTCCGTTGCCGCTTTTGCCGCCTGACTGCTTACTCCCTTTTTTATTCTGTACCCCTGCGCTTGGCTTCTGTGCCACTTTGTTTTTTCATTCTGTGCCCCTGTGTTTTGCTTTCTGTACCCCTGTGCTCTGTTGTCCCTCTCCCGCCGTCTTTTCCCGCCTTTTTTTCCCGGGTTTCCCCCGCCGCTGAGCCCCTGCGGCCCCACCCCCTTCACTCCCATTGGCCGCCCCGCTCCCACCTCATAGCTGCTCCTTCCTCCCTCTGCCCTCATATGGAGGCCGCGAAGCGGCCGCGCCGCTGGCGCGCCTAAGGCAAGCCCGTCTGCGCCCATCCGCGCCTTGACCGCACCCAGCGCCAGAACCACTGGACCCCGCACCCCCCGCAACGCCAGACTGCACTACGACGCAAGCACCCTCCACGCACTCAACACCAGACGAAACCACCCCTGCTACCGGGCCACCCCGAAACGCACCCAGGGGCCTTTCACCTGCCGGAACTGCAGATACACCAGCATCCAACCCTCCACACCACCAGCCAGAGAACCCAACCACCTCCGCTGCATCCTCCTCAACACCTGCTCCGCTCGCAAGCACGCCATCGAACTCTGGGACCTCCTAGACTCCACCGCCCCCGACGTCGCCTTCCTGACGGAGACCTGGCTGAACGCCACCTCAGCACCAGACATCGCCATAGCCATCCCACAGGGCTACAAGATCTACCGCAGAGACCGCACCGACGGAGTGGGAGGAGGAATCGCCATCATCCACGAAGACTCCATCAAAATCTCAACGAACACCAATGACACCCTCACCACCGCCGAGCACATGCACTTCCAGATCCACACCGACCCCAACACCACCCTCAGAGGAACTCTCATCTACAGACCTCCCGGACCCTGCCCACAGTTCAGTGACACCATCGCCGACCTCATCAGCACCCACGCCCTCGCTTCCACGGACTACATCCTCCTCGGACACCGCCGCGACCAACCTCACACAGTGGATCAACGACTGCGCCAACACCCTCGCCCCTCTCAAGACCTCTACAACCAACCACACCAACAAGAAAGCCGCCTGGTTCACCGAGTACCTCCAGATCTCCAAGCACACCTGTCGGAAGCTGGAGAAGAAATGGCTCCACGACCGAACACCAGACAACCACACAGCCCTCAAGAGCGCCACCCGCAGACACCACCAACTCATCAGGACCGCCAAGAAGACCGCCTTCAAGGACCGCCTAGACAACAACGCACACAACACCAAAGAGCTCTTCAGCATTGTGAAAGAACTCTGGGGAACAACCTTTACAACGCAACTTTTACAACGCACTACACTTACAACGCATTTTTTACAACGCACAATCCATTACAACGCATGACATTACAACGCATGACATTACAACGCATTGTTAAAAACTACCTTTACAACGCATTCCATTACAACGCATACTACCATTACAACGCATACCATTACAACGCATAATATTACATTACACTATCCAACACTTACCCTACTGTTGCACCCCCTGGAGTTAGAATAGTAATTTTAACCCCTATACTATCCAACACTTACCCTACTGTTGCACCCCCTGGAGTTAGAATAGTAATTTTAACCCCTATACTATCCAACACTTACCCTACTGTTGCACCCCCTGGAGTTAGAATAGTAATTTTTACCCCTATACTATCCAACACTTACCCTACTGTTGCACCCCCTGGAGTTAGAATAGTAATTTTTACCCCTATACTATCCAACACTTACCCTACTGTTGCACCCCTGGAGTTAGAAAAGTAATTTTTACCCCTATACTCTCTAATACTTACCTTAAATGCAATTTAATATTATGCGTTGTAATGGTATGCGTTGTAATGGTAGTATGCGTTGTAATGGAATGCGTTGTAAAGGTAGTTTTTATAAATGCGTTGTAGTGTCATGCGTTGTAATGTCATGCGTTGTAATGGATTGTGCGTTGTAAAAAATGCGTTGTAAGTGCATGCGTTGTAAAAGTGTGCGTTGTAACGTCATACATCCAAGAACTCTCCAACCCCAACTCTAACACCAACGACATCCCGCCATCTCAAGACCTGTGTGACTCCCTTGCCACCTTCTTCCACCGCAAGATCACCGACATCCACGACAGCTTCAACTCCGCCCTCCCCGCACCCACCACCGAGTCCACCACCCTTGTGACTACCACTCGCACCAGTCGCCTGACCGTCTGGTCCAGCGTCAGCGACGACGACACCATCAAAACCATGAACTCCATCCACTCCGGATCCCCATCGGACCCCTGCCCTCACCACGTCTTCAACAAAGCCAGCGCAACCATCGCGCCCCACCTCCGGAAAACAATCAACTGTTCCTTCGAGACAGCAACCTTCCCAGAAAGCTGGAAGCACGCCGAGATCAACGCCCTTCTGAAGAAGCCCAAGGCGGACCCCAAGGACCTCAAGAACTTCCGGCCCATCTCCCTGCTCCCTTTCCCGGCAAAAGTGACCGAGAAGATTGTCAACAAACAGCTGACCCGCTATCTCGAAGTTAACAACATCCTGGACCCTTCCCAATCCGGTTTTCGCAGCAACCACAGCACCAAGACCGCCCTCATCGCCGCCACTGACGACATCCGGACCCTGATGGACAAAGGAGAAACAGCCGCCCTCATCCTCCTGGACCTATCAACAGCCTTTGACACGGTCTGCCACCGCACCCTACCAGCACACCTCCATGACGCCGGTATCCAAGAGAAGGCCCTGGCCTGGACCACATCCTTCCTCTCCGGCAGAACCCAGAGCGTCCGCCTCCCACCCTTCCGCTCCAAAACCACCGAGATCATCTGCGGCGTCCCACAGGGATCCTCCCTCAGCCCGACGCTGTTCAATATCTACATGGCCCCCCTCGCCCACGTCGCACGACAACACAACCTCAACATCATCTCCTACGCCGACGACACCCAGCTGATCATATCCTTCACCGAAGATCCCCACACCGCCAAAGCTAACCTCCACAGAGGAATGAAGGCCATAGCTGACTGGATGAAGGACAGCAGACTGAAGCTGAACTCAGACAAGACAGAGGTCCTCATTCTCGGACCCACCCCAACAGCCTGGGACGACTCTTGGTGGCCCACGTCACTAGGCACAGCCCCGGAACCCACGGACCACGCACGCAACCTCGGGGTCATCCTCGACTCCACTCTCTCCATGACCAGGCAAGTCAACGCCGTCTCCGCGTCCTACTTCAACACCCTCCGTATGCTCCGCAGGATCTTCAAATGGATCCCCCTCGACACGAGAAAAACCGTTACCCAGGCCCTCATCACCAACAGACTCGACTACGGGAACGCCCTCTACTCAGGAACTACAATCAAGCTCCTGAGACGACTCCAACGCATCCAGAACGCCTCGGCCCGACTCATCCTCGACGTCCCCCGCCGCAGCCACATCACACTCCACCTGAGAGGCCTGCACTGGCTCCCCGTCAACAAAATGATCACCTTCAAGCTCCTGATCCACACACACAAAGCACTGCACAACACCGGACCCACCTACCTCAACAACCGACTCAGCTTTCACACCCCCACCCGAAGCCTCCGCTCAGCCAGCCTCGCCCTCGCCACAGTCCCTCGCATCTGAAAAGCCACCGCCGGCGGCAGATCCTTCTCCTACCTCGCTGCCAAGACCGAACACTCTCCCCACCATCCTACGACAGACCCCGGACCTGCTGGCCTTCAGAAGACTCCTCAAGACCTGGCTCTTCGACCAGTAGCACCCCCCCCCCTCCCCAGCGCCTTGAGACCCTCTCGGGTATGTAGCGCGCTTTACAAATGCAGTGGTTGATTGATTGATTGATTGATTCTAAGTCGAAAACAGTGATACATCAGCAAAAAGTGGGGGTAACTATAAAAAGCAGATCCAACTCTCCTACACAACCCCCCAAACGTAAGAACATTAAACTAGCCTTGACCAGTTGAGTCTTCCTGTTCTAAGTGGAAATATCTGGAGAGTCCATCTGCATTGGCATGGTTACTCCCAGGTCTATTTTACCCTGTATAGTCCATCCCCTGGAGGGAAATGGACCACCTCAAGAGTTTGGGGTTTTCACCCTTCATCTGTTTTAGCCATAAGAGGGGCTTATGGTCTGTCTGAACAATAAAGTGAGTGCCAAACACTGAGTATGGCCTCAGCTTCTTCAGAGCCCAAACCACAACAAGGGCTTCCCTCTCAATAGCTGACCAACGTTTCTCTCTGGGGGTCAGCCTTCTGCTAATAACAGCTACTGGCTGCTCCTGACCCTCATCATTCAGTTATGATAACACAGCCCCTACCCCTAACTCAGATGCATCAGTTTGAACAATGTATTGTTTGGAATAGTCAGGACTTTGCAGAATGGGAGCAGTGCACATGGCCTGCTTCAGGCCATCAAATGCCTTTTGACAGCTAACTGTCCACTGAACTTTCTTAGGCATTTTCTTGGAAGTTAAGTCATTCAAAGGGGTCACTATGGATCCATAACCTTTGACAAACCTCCTATAGTACCCAGTCAGGCCCAAGAAAGCTCTGCCCTGAGTCTGGGTGGTTGGACCAACCCAGTCCATGATGGTCTGGATTTTGCTCTGCAATGGTTGAACTTGACCTCCCCCCCCCCTCAAGGTGGCCTAGGTATACAACCTGACTCTGCCCTATCTGGCACTTGGTGGCCAGATAGGGCTTTCTGCAGGGCCTCCAAAACATTTCTCAGGTGGACCAGGTGATCCTCCCAGGTGCAGGTGGAGCTAAAGACAGCAATATCATCCAGATAAGCTGCAGTATAGGCTTCCAGGCCTGTAAGGACTTTATTCACCAACCTTTGAAAGTGGCAGGTGCATTCTGCAAACCAAAGGGCATCACCACAAATTGTTCGTGCCCACTAGGGGTTGAGAATGCTGTTTTTGGCTTTGTATTCTCAGCTAATCTGATTTGCCAGTAGCCAGCTATCAGGTCAAATGTGCTCAGAAACTTGGCTGAGGCCAAAGTATCTATAAACTCATTTGACCTGGGTATTGGATGGGCATCAGTCCTAGTGACTGCATTGAGACCACTGTTGCCAACACAGAACCTAATCTCTCCCTTACCATTCGGGGTGTGAGGTTTTGGTACCAAGACTTCTGGACTAGCCCAAGGGCTATCTGAAGGTTAGATTACTCCCAAATCCAAAATTTTCTGGACTTCAGTCCTGATGCAGTCCCTGACATGGTCAGGTTGCCTGTAAATCTTATTTTTAACAGGCAGACTGTCACCTGTGTCCACTTCATGAGTGCACCAGGTAGTCTGATCTGATTTGGAGTCAGTGAGAACATATGTCTAAACTGATTCAGAACTTTTCTGCAATCAGTTTGCTTCTAGTCAGTGAGGCTGCCTGCCAAGGCTACACCATCAACTGAACCATCATCAGGGTTCTGTGAGAGCTGGTCAGGGAGTGGATCACTCTCTTCCTCCAGTCCCTACTCAGTAGCCATGAACAGGCCCATTTCTGCCCTGCCAACACATGGTTTGAGCCTGTTCACATGGAGCACCCTATGGGGGCTCCTGGAAGTTCCAAGGTCCACCATGTAGGTAACCTCTCCCTTCTGCTCAACAATTGTATGAGGGCCACTCGATTTGTCTTGGAGGGCTGCTGGGGCCACAGGCTCCAACACCCATACTTTCTATCCTGTCTGATAAACCGTCAACACAGCCTTTTGGTCATGCCGGGCCTTTTGCAATTCCTGGCTAGCCTCGAGGGTTTTGGATGCCTTCTTCATGTACTCAGCCATCCTGGAGCAGAGACCAAGTACATAGTCTACAATATCCTGTTTAGGGGGTTTGAGAGGTAACTCTCATCCCTCCTTTACTGGACATCAAGGACCCCTAACTGGATGTCCAAACAGAAGTTCAAAAGGGCTGTAACCAACCCCCTTCTGAGGAACCTCTCCGTAGGCAGAGAAGGCAGGGCAAAAGTATGCCCCATCCAAGCCTGAGCTTTTCAGGGAGACCTTTAATCATGCCCTTGAGGGTTTTGTTGAACCTTTCAACTAACCCATTGCATTGTGGGTGATAAGGGGTGGTAAATTTGTAATTTACTCCACAATCCTCCCACATACCAGTCAAGTAACTAGACATGAAGTTTGCATCTCTGTCTGATACTACCTCCTTAGGAAAACCCACCATGGAAAAGATTCACAGGAGGGCTTTAGCCACGACAGGAGCTGTGGTAGTTCTAAGGGGAATTGCCTCTGGATACCTAGTGGCATGGTCCACCACCACTAGTATAAATCTGTGCCCAGATGCAGTTTTAGGATCCAGGGGACGAACAATGTCAATCCCAATCCTCTCAAAGGGAACCCTGACCACAGGTAGTGGTATCAGGGGGGCCTTTGTAGTACCACCTGCCTTACCACTGGCTTGACAGGTGATACAGGAGCGACAAAACTCCTTTGTGTCCTCTGACATGTGTGGCCAATGAAAGTGAGGGACAAGCCTGCCCCAAGCATTGTTTTGGCCTAGGTGACCTGATAATCGGATATCATGTGGCAGTGTTAATAGGAAGCCACTAAACTTCAGAGGTATAACCAACCTCATGGTAGCACCAGGCTTGGGCTCTCTACTCTCTGAGTACGAGTCCATCATCCCAGTAGATCCTATGGGACCCACTGGCAATCCCAGCAGCCTCAGCAGCAGCTTGCTGTCTGAGTGGTTCAAGAGAGGTGCAGCTCAGCTGCTCCTGGCTCAGATCTGCCCTGGAAGGGCTCCCTGTCCCCAAGAACTCAACCTGATCAGGCTCAAGTTCCTCTGATACAGTTCCTTCTTCAGGACTAAGATCATCTCCATAAAGAGACTGATCTGTACTCTGAGGCATGGGGAAGACACTGCCTTACCCCTACTGCTCCTTCTCTTGGAAGGCGCCTGGTCCATTATTCCAGGGCCCAGGGCCTGTTCAGTGGAAGGCATTTTTGCCTGTGACCTAGTCATGGCAAACACATCTGCAGGGATGCCCAACATTTCTGCATGTGTCCTGAGTTCCACCTCAGCCCAAGCTGAAGTTTCCAAATCATTACCCAATAAGCATTCAACAGGGAGGTCTGCACTTACCACAATCTTCGTAGGGCCAGTTACCCCTCCCCAGGTGAAATTCACAACTGCCAAGGAATGGTCTGTCCTGACATTGCTTGCATTGGTCACTTGGTACATCTCACCATGTATGATTTGCTCAGGGGCCACAAGATCTTTTGTCACCATTGTGACACTTGCATCTGTGTCCCTGAATTCCAAGGTCTTATTTTCCATTGATCAAAGGCTGCTGTCTGTATTTGCCCAGATTACTGGGTCTGACAAATAAGGAGGCCATATCCATGCCTCCATCACAGACCAACAAAGCTTGAGTTGGAACTCTGACTAGGCCAGAGTCCATCTCAGATCCCTACTACTACACCCTTATTCTGTGTACCACCACTTTGAGCTGAACTAGGGGGAACAGTTGCCTTAGGGGCAGTGGTGGCTGGAGTTGAGTTCTTGGACTTTGGACAATCATTTGTCCAAAGGGTCTTCTGTTTACAGATATGACACCATGGCTTTTTCTTGCCTTTATTCTTGTTTGATTGTGACTTCCCACCAGATGAAGATTTTTGGGGCCCTTGAGAAGACTTTTTTGCCCCACCCTTATCTGAGGTTTTAGAATCTTACTTCTTGGAGTCACCACCTTGCTTCTGAACTTTCTGCCTCACCCTGGTTCTGACCCAATTGTCTGCCTTCTGGCCCAATTCTTGGGGAGAGGTCAGATCAAAGTCCACCAGGTACTGATGCAACAGCTGATTTTGAAAATTATAAAGGATCTGCTTCCTCATAATTAAATTGTACAATCCTTTAAAATCACACACTTTACTGCCAAGTAACCAGACTTCCAGAGCCTTCGTAGCACAATCTACAAAGTCAACCCAGTCCTGAGTCTGTGCCTTCTGGGCTTCTCTGAACTTAATCCTGAAATGTTCAGTGGTTAAGCCAAACCCATCAATGAGAGCACTCTTCTAGACTGTGTAATTAGCAGCATCCTCTTCTCTAACAGTAAGGAGCTTATCTCTACCTTTGTCTGCAAAGGAGAGCTACAAGATAGCTGCCCGCTGCTCTTGAGGGACCCTCTGTACTTTACAGGCCCTCTCTAGTGCAGTTATCCATGTGTGGGTGTCATTGCCACTCTGATAGGGAGGGACTATCTTGTTCAAGTTCCTATGTCCATGAGTATGTTCTCTACCTCTAGGGACATTGTTGCTGCCACCGTGGGGCTCTAGCCCCAACCTTCTGGAAGCTCTCTGGAGCTCTAGGGATTCCCTGTCTAAGGTCAATTGTTCCCTCTTGATTCCGAGTTTGGTCCTCTCATACTTAAGTAACTGACACTTCTTCTCATAAGAGGAGTCCTTTTTTATGAGAAAAAGAGGTCCCTACAGAAGTACCAGAGTGATTAGATTTCTGAGAAGGAGATCTTGATCGTCTTAGTAAACTGTTTACTTTTCCTGGTGGAGTAAAGTGACGGCCATTAGGGCCTTCTCCCCCACCTGAAGGAAGAGTTGGATTTTCCAGGTTAGAATAATCTTGATCCTCCTGGTCAGCATTTGAGTCCATCTCATAGAAGTGTTCACTTCCGGGTCTGTCCTCATCTGCTGCCCAACCCAGCCTGCCTGCCTCATCAGACCCTGGGGCTTCTGAGGTCATCGAAAAGCAAAGTCTCTATGAGACGTTGAGTGCTTGCATTTCTCCCTGTCCCCAGCTTTCTAGATGCACACATATTTCTCAATTCTAGAAATTAGAGATGGTCATACTTAGCTAGCAAGGAGCCACTGGCTTCTGGCCTAGAAGACATACTAGTGTTATGTGGTGTAGGCACCTACCTCACCTAGTGGGAGCTAAACTCTCTTGAGTTGGAGAAAGGGTGTACTAGACCCTTGGCTACCCAACTCCAAGTTCAGTAGAACTTATTCTAGTCCTGATTTATATGTACCTAATACCTTCAGTGGTTTTCAGTTAATCACTCAATGAGATTTATCTGGTAAAACAATAGCAAGTTTGAATCCCAACTACTGCACGCCAATGTGAGAAGTTGGCCTGGCATATGCTGACCACTAATTAAAGTGGGCACCCTGTACCAGTCCAAACAACCCTTATTGATGATTAGGTCAAAGACAACCTTTATTGAAAGCTATCCTAGTGGTAGCTGTGGAGAGCAGCCTTCAGGCTAGGTCTCGAAGGAATGTAAAGCAGCTTGTTTTACCGGATCAGAACCTCTTGAAGGACCAAATGAAAGGAGAACCACACAAGAGATATATAAAATATATGTATTTATTGCTAAACACTCTCTACTAACCTCTTTATGATATTAGAGCACAAAGCACACAATATTTAATCACTAGAACAACAGTAAATAGCACAATACACAACGGGCTCCAGGGGGGGACCGAACCATATACTAAGAAAGTGGTATAATAACCACGACTTAACTAGACACAGTGCCAAGAGCACGTAGAATCGCTAGCACCCCAAGGAACCACCCAAAGTAGTGACACAGGGGACCCACAGAGGACGGGTCCTATGGGAAAGTCGTGGTTGGAATTTTGAAGATTAAGGACACTTCGGAGAGGACTTTAAGCAAACCCTTTCAAACATAGAAGGTTCTAAGGCCAGCACCCTTGACAGTACTGAGATACCTGTGTTACCTATCCCAGAGAAGCCGGGTGCATAGGGGTCAAGTGATATCGGAAACCTTCGTCATTTTCAATGGTGCGATGCGAAAAAGTGCTGCTGCCGGGAAGATGAAAAGTGTGTGCAAGCCTGGATCCAAGGTGAGAAAAACCTGAAAGCAGAGGGGACAGAGTCTGGGTCACTTCAGGGTGACCAGGGGCACGATAGACGAATGCCCACCGATGTCGGGTGCTTAAGGTGAGATGATGCGATGCTTGACTTTGCAGCCATCGGGACCAGGAGAGGTCGATGATGACCAAAGTCTGGAGGTAAGCTGTCCCACGAAGGATGTCGAGTGCTGGGGGGTCAGTGTCTGGATGGAACACCAACAAGCCTTGGCAACTGCAACCCATGCGGGCAGAGTAAATAAGCTTCGGTGAAGACCAGCAAGGTCCTGGGGACACTCCAAGCAATGGAGAGTCAGGGCACATCTGGAGCAACCAGGAAAGCCCACTGAAAGTCAAAGTTACCTTCACAGGGACCCACAGGCCAACGGACAAGGGATTGCGTAGGGACCTCGAGCTGAATCACAAAATACCAACCCATGGAACACTCGTGGAGTGTCGGACGGAAATCTTTGGTGGAATTACTGCTTGGGGTCAGGACTACAAGTAGCCCAAAGAACAGCCTAAGGAATTGCCAAAAAGCATATGCTGCTGCAAAAGTACACGGTGCGCAGGGGTTTGGGTTGCACGGTCCCCACAAGGGATACAGGTCTCAGGATTGCTGAGAGAACTGATCGACCTCTGGGACGCTCAGGAACCCACCTCCTATGTTGCAGAAATCTTCAGAGTCCTCAGGATCTTGGGAGATGAAAACCGGTCAGATGCATTAAAGGTGCCTGCCTTGCAGGGGAGTAACTCCTTTAATCCAAGGGAGATTCTTCAGTCATCCAGCATAGTGTAGATTGTCGAAGTACTTGGTTTCTGTAGCAGAGTTTAATCCAGGTAAAATCTAAAGTCCTGTAGTCAGGGGTTCCTATTTTATACCCAAGGAAGGGGTGGGACAAACTCTGGGGACCCACCTATGGGAGGGCCAGGACAGAGGGGGGCTACACCCATGTCCTTTGCCCCATTTCGCGCCAGAGCAGGAGCAAATGGCTCCTGTAACTGATTTGAACTGGACTATGCACAGGTACACCAAATGTGCCCCCAGTGCAGACTTCAAACACTCTCAGAGTACACCTACCCAACCCCAATATACTAAATCCTGTCTGGGAGGTGGTCACACCTCCCTGTGACAGGAAACCTATTGTCAAGCCTTCCACTGCTCGAGCTTGGCTCAGCAGCAGGAGGGCCGACTCATGTCCCTGGCTGGCAGCATCCATTTTGTGATGTCCAGGTCGAGAAAGCTGGTACCGGGTATACCGGGGTGTCACATAAGTCCCTCTAGAAGGGTGGAATCATAACTCCCACACCAGTTACTGGTGTGGAGGTATGATTCCAAGGTGCTTGACACCAAATACAACATGTTTCTAAGCAGCCGTTTTAAAGTTAGCATTTACCGCGAGGTTATGATGCACTTAAATATATATGGTTGGCTGCATCACAAACAACCCCGGAAGATAGGTTCCGAAGGCTGCAGAGGGGCTCTGCTCATGCAGGTGCACCCTCTCACATAAAACCCAGCACCCTGCCTTCAGGATTGATAAGGCTTGCCATAGGGGTGACTGATAGGTTTATATGTGCAGTGATTTAGAATAGAAATAGTGAACCTATATCTAAGTAAGGGGTGCATGCACCACCTTACATAGGCTGCAGTAGCATACCTGTTGTGTCAGTTTGAATGGTCTCTCAGGGGTGGCATAATACATACTACAGCCCCTGGGAGGCCTCTGGGGTACCTATGCCCTGGGTACATAGTACCATATACTAGGGACTGATAAGGGTATCCCAGATTCCAATCTGTAGTGTACCTAAAGTACATGCAATCAATTTAGAGGAGAAAGCAGCTAGACTGGGGTCCTGGATGGCAGGATCCAAGTCAATCAAAGTCGAAAACAGTGATACATCAGCAAAAGGTGGGGGTAACTATAAGAAGCAGATCCTACTCTCCTACAGCTCTCCAGACTTAGACATAACTGTTGCGAACACAGAAAGGTTTCCACACTAGAAGGGCAAACCACAGAAAAAACAAAGCCCAAGGCAAGAAAACAATATTGTAACCTGGAGTCATGCGAACCACTGTGTGACTAGGGCTTTTGCCAACACACATCCTATCCAGACTGCTGATCACCAAATGTTAGGTCTAGCTGTTTTCGGCTGGCTAGGACGCATCAAAGCCAATCAGAATCCACCATTCTAGATAGGATGAGAACAATACACATGTCCGATAACCTGTGCTCACCCTTGGGTAGCTCTGCACCAAGCAGTCGGGCTTATCCTCAGGGCCCAAGTGTAAAGTATTGGCACAACACCTACATTGAAATCTAAATGAAATACACATTGTGTATACAGTTTACAGTTATATGCAATTGTCAAACTTTGCCGTTAGCAGCAGAACGGCATGAACATACATGCCCTAAGCAGAGGTATTCATCCAAAAAGACATTCCCCAATATCGCATACCCCCAACAGTTGCAATGGCCAAGCAATCACAGGTCTTTGACTACGCCTTGTGACCCAGCCCCTCAGTCACTCAACTACACCAGCCAACGGTATACTTTTTGCCTGGGAGGGGCTTGCGGAGTCTCACTCTGCTGAATTCCATGGAGTTACCGAAAAACTCCGCTGAATTCTGCAGAGTTCTGCCAGCGTTGCTCAGCCACCCTTAGAGAGCTGGCAGTGCAGGGAAAGGTGCAGCCACTGAGCAGAGAACCTTCTAGAGTGAGAAACACAGGATGGGTAGGAAGTGGCACCTGTCAGCACAGTAACTCCAGGAAGAGTACTGATTACTGAACCACAGGGTGGCGTATGCCGTCATCAGCACAGCACCTCCTGGACCAGTACTACATGGAGGTAGCATGCTGCGGGAGCAGCTGTGACTGGTGAAATATGGAGGGGGCAGGGCGCTTTAAGCACAGCACCTCCTGTGGCATGTTTAATAGGGAGGGGCAGACCGTGTGAGGCAGAGCAGCTCCTGTGGCCGGAGACCTATGGAGGGCATAGACAGCTCGAGTGCAACATCCCATGCAGCCGGTATTAGAGGGAGGTGGCAGGACACTTTCAAAGCTGCACCCCACAGAGGAAAAATGCACTGTAAAAAGGGCTATGCCGCCGTCAGCACACCACCGCCTGTGTCCGTAAAAAGGGAAGGGAGAGCGCTTTCAGCACAGCTCCTCCTGGAGCCAGTACTAGAGGGAAAGGACAGAGCACTTTCAGCACAGCGCCTCCTGTGGCCGGTACAACATGGAGGGGGCAGGCTGAGTGAGTACCTCAGCACCCCCTGTGGCCGGTAAAATAGGGAGGGAGAATGGCGATTTCAGTACAGCACCCTGTATGGCATGCACAACATGGAGGAGACTACGTGGCCACAATACATCATGGAGCCAGTAAAATAGAGAGGGGTAGGCTCTAGAACCAGTACTGCCGAAAGGCAGCAGGACGTTTTCACTACAGCACTTCACAGAGAGTATATTGCGCTGCTCAGATGGATTGGTAGGCCGCTATCAGCACAGCACCCCCGGTGGTCCATACATGGGGGGGGGGGGGGCTGCTTCAGCACAACCATCCCTGGAGACTGTGTTACACTAAGGGGGCAGACTGCTTCCATCCCAGCACCCCATGTGGCAGGTAAAATACGGAGAGGGAAGAGCACTTTCTGCACAGCACCACTTGGAATCGGTACTGCAGGGCGGGGGAGGGACAGGATCGTGAGTACAGCGTGTGGCCGGTAAAATAAGGAAGGGGCAGAGTGCTTTAATCACAACCCTCTGTTGCTGGTAAAATCGGGAGGGAGCACTTTCAGCACACCACCTCCTGTGGCATGTACAACAAGGGGGGAGGATACATGAGCACAACATATCATGGAGCTGGCAGGGAGGGGGCAGTGGTCTTTCATTGCAGCATCTCCCGCACCCTGTGAGGGATAGATCGCTTTTTTCAATTTCAACACAACACCTTGCGGAGCCGGTACTAACGGGAGGATGGTGCTTTTGTGGTACCATGCAGTTTGTGATTTACCCAGAATCACAGGATGTTGAGATAAGACCAGCTCTAGCACCTAGTATACATTTCCTCCACTGACTTCAAGGAAACCCAGTTGATAAGCACACCCGCTGCACAAGTTACTGAACACAACTCGCTGAGACATGCGCAGGCCGTTCCTCCAGCATGTACAAAGTAGGGGTGATGAGCCTGCTGACAAACTGCTCCACCGGCGTCTGGTGGAGTCTTTTTGCTGAACTCCATGCTCCAATGCGGAGTGGCAAAACCCTGCGAGCATCGCTGGAGGGGCTGAGTTCACCACCCACCCTAGTGAACGTTGCCCCTGCTGGAATCACATTAATGAGATTGTCAGAACCACCTAAAACTGAAATAAAGAGTTACTTAGTTTCGTCCATCTTGAATAGACCTCCAGGTGCCCAGTGGCACCTGCACAAGTGTGGGATCGCTATCTCCCCGTAGACAAAAGTTTGTAACCCAGGAAGCAGGCACACTTCAAAGTCTGGAGAAAGGTTTCCCCTCAAGCGGAGGTGTGAGCTCCCAACAGCCAGCCGCAGGTGCCCTCAAAGCAGAATGGTGCTAATGGCCTTGCTTATTATCAACAAAGGGAGAGAACCAAAATATATTGGGTCTGCTGTCAACCAAATTGATTCTTATGCGAGATATATATCTACCAGAGAGAATATAAAATACAAATCTTTTTCCTATAAAAAAAAGTGATGTGACTTATCTCTGGTATATATCCAAGTGGTTTTGTTGTGCCTTGTGGGCACCTACCATTACAAATGAATGGGGTAACCCTTGGTAAGCCAAAGGACCTCGGTATAAAGTGATACAGAAAACAGAATGGCCCTGCTTATTATCAGCAACGGGAGAGAACAAAATATATTGGGTCTGCTATGAAGCAAATTGATTCTTATGCAATATAGATATGCAAATTGATTCTGTGGGTGGGTAGTTTGGTGGGCTGGCTGGTTGGTCTGGGGTAGTTTTGTGGGTGGGGGGTCAGGGTAGTTTTCTGGGCTGGGGGGTGGGTTGGGGTAATTTTATTGGCTGCTGGGGTTCAGGGCTAGTCTTCAGGGCTGGGGGGTTGGAGGTAGTTTTCAGGGCTATGGGGGATTGGGGCTAGTTTTCAGGGCTGATGGGGTGGGGCTAGTTTTCAGGGCTGGGGTGGGGCAAGTGTTCAGAGCAGAGGGGGTCAGGGGTAGTTTTCAGGGCTGGGGGTGAGAGTAGTTTTTTGGGCTGGGGAAGTGTTGGGGTAGTTTTTTAAACCAGGGGCTAGGGTATCAGGCCTCAGGGCAAGGGGATTGGACTGGGTAGTCGGAGTAGTTTTTACTGCTTAGGGGATGGCGGAGCTATTCTTAGGGCTGGGTCAGGGCTGGCCAAGGTCAAGTTAAGGGACAGGGTTAAGGGACAGGGTTTTACGCATTAGGGCAGTGGGAGGGCACAGCTTGGGGGTTGGGAGGGGGTAGGAGTATTTGCACCTCAGGGCGGGAGGGGGATATGGGGGAGTTTGAGCCTTAGGGCGGTGGGTAGGGGGTGGAGACCTTAGCCATGCATGCCCCTTTGCTATGCATGCCTTTACAATGAATATTTGAGGTACAGGCATGCGTGGTAAAGCAATGCGTGGTTAAGACGCAGTCGTTATTCAAACGCGTTGTTTTGGCATGCGGGGTTAGGGATTTGGGTGTTCCGTCGTACAACCCAAGTTTACAGATAATCCAGTTGCAGTCCTTCCTGCCATATTGATTCTTCGTGTTGATGTCCCAGCGTTGAACCAGCGTAGTATGGCTCTAAGTCCAAAAGTGTCTCTAAATTCTGAGGCCGGACCCTCAGTATTTATACCTACAATGGCCTTTGAAGATGGCCACCTTTGAAATGCACATGTCCTCTCTACTTTTTGTCCTGTCTGCCATCCTACCCCAGGAGGTTTGCTCACTATCTTTAGTGGGGCCATGACCCTGGCCCTGGGAATATGTCCCAATTCCACCCCCACGTAACCATCTCAGAAAGGCCCCTCAGAGGTCTGAAGTTTCCCTTGAGTCCCTTGTTTTAGGCCTTCTATCAGAAAAGAACAGATATAGCAGCCTCCCCAGCACCCAGTTTTGCATTGGAGACAGGCCAACAAATGCACTGAACCACAAGCATTGAAATGCCCACTTTCCCAAAGTGAAATTTCCACAAACGTAATGTCAGATCCACTTGCACTACCGGAGAGAATTCGCCATTGCAAACTCATCGATATCAAACACTACACTGCTATTATTCTGCACTTAGGAAATACCACTCAATAGCCTTTCCCTCCCTTTCACTATGCTAATGCAATGCAAGAAGCACGTCCCATCGTACCGAACACACCATCCAGTGCCATTCACAACCCTTTCATATAACATATACATGCTCGACCTCTTCCCAACACAGCATCCTATCCCAGTGAGAACTCCGATATAGCAAGAGACATGCAGAACCTTGGCACGCAGCTTTTTAAAGGCCAAGCCGAGTAACAGTAACCTGCGCACCCAGGCCCCACCAGGGCAAACCTGTGGCACGATCGATGACCTACCTCCATGGATGGCACAGCCAGTGCTGCAGGCCCACGGAGGAGCATAAAAGGTAAATGCCCAGGGTATATGTCTTACCCCTAGACAAGTGACTTACAACAGCTAACTCGAATCAGCCAATCACCAATCACCAGTATGTATATGACAAGCACAGTGCTTTGGCACTGAATGGCAGTGTCAAACATGCTCAAAGTCCTAGATTAGCGGAAAACCAGGAAGGAGAAAGGCAAAAAGTCGAGGAAAAGCACACTAGAAAGGGCCATTTCCAACAACACACATCCCGTATTCAGCATGCTTCCCGTGTTTTGAGGTTGGAGATTCTTTCCGGACGCTGATTCTTCTACTGAGGATAAGGTCAGTTTCTCCAGGCTGTGTTTTGTCTGTGAACTTGACATATTGCCATTGTAGCACGCTTATTTATCGATAAGTGGTCAGCTATGTGCTGCCACTGGGGGCTGCCTTTTGTGACTATTCTAGTTATGCAATACGCCTTATTTTATTGTACATATTGTAACTGCACAACTTCATGGCCTGTCATGTAGATGGACTCGGACAACAGTATGGTTGCTCACATGTATTTTCTGTTCTCAACTTTTGCATACTTTGTCGCTTTAACTACTTGCATTGATTTAGTTGTTTGGCGATTAATCTTAAGAACAATAATTTTATGACATGTTGACTTTTCACCTTGAGTGTGTTTTGTGCCCTCGCCCGTTGCACATTATGCTGCTTATGTTTTCAGTGTTTTTTGACATGTGTAGCGACTATCCTCATGAATGTTCATTTTGTGGCATTTTACCTTTTTACCAGCATGATATATTTTATGGACCAGGATCAGTGCTGGACTGATCTGCATGATTTTCAGATTGACAGGTCTGTTTCCGAGCAAACGGCTTTAATATGAACATTCATATTCCACAAAAAACATATGCCAAGGTATAGTTCCTCGCACTGAGTGAGGATGAATGTGGGCGCTCCCTAGTCATCATTGGTTCACCCATAAGTTTACAAGCGCTGGCATTTCTCTCTTCACTGCACTTCTTCATCTCACATCCAGGCACTTAAAAAATTCCGCGGACTAGCTGTCCACGTGTTGGCACACATTGGGTCTAGATTGGTACCTTTTGTGAAGTGGAGTCCAGCTACCTGGTCCAGGGTGGTAACACAGGCACCCGCATCCCCCGCAGTGCAGGGGGGGGCAAGCTCCAGGGTGCCCCCTCTGCACTGCACTTCGGCCGGGGAGCTCCTGTTAGAGTCCGGAGGGGGCCCCTCCACGTACCTTGCAGGGGGGGCCCCCTCAATTATCGTTACGCCACTGACCTGGCCTCAGTGAGGCGCGCGTAGACGACCTCCACTGCGGTGAGTGCGGCTGTGCGCATCACGGAATGCGTATCCTATGTGGTGTGTTGACCCATAGCAACAACTCACGAGGGCAAGAAGTGGTTTAACCTGCTGTCTATAGATTGTTTTGCCAATGTCCAGCATGCCAAAACCTCATCAACGGATCATGCCTGGATTCCACTTGGTGAAAACATGTGAAGAAAAGTGGAGCATTTATTTATTTAATACGTATTTAGGAATTTCATAAGCTATTTTCCTGTGCTGTTCCAAGCAAGCACTGGTGTGTGCTGTAACGAGTGGATAGTAAACGCTGCATCATTTTAGGCCGGATCTTTAAACCGATCACATGTGGGGCCTCTTAGTTTTGTTATTGATATTGTAGTCTTTAGGATGTCTGTGTTCCCTAATCTTACAAAAACATTTATACATTCTTTTATGAAGGTTCATTATAATATTTTACGAATTTAATGTTTTAATGTGTTTTTTCTGTAAAATAAGCAGCCGGCCCTTACGTGTTTCATGAACTACTCCTCTCTCCCTCTGTAGTCTAGTGGTATTATTGTGGATTGGTCATCACTGTCCGGTTTGGCAAGCTATTTCTTTTTATGCTGAATATTGTTCGCTCTGGTTCTCGCTGCAGTGCATCAAATGTTTTTCCCCACAAAATAAGCAACCAGACCACATGTGTTTCATCAACTACACCTTTCTCCCTCTGTAGTCTAGTGGTAGCATTGTAGATTGGTCATCGCTGTTTAGTTTTGTAAGCTATTTTTTTTTAGGCTGAATATTGTTTGCTCAGGTTCTCTTTCTGCAGTGCGTCAAGTGTTGATGCTCTCTGATAGGCCAGTGCTGCCCACTGCGTTGGGTTTGCTGTGGTGTGTGGATGTCCGTGTGGTGAATGGGCTTAAAATAAAGAAACTAACTTTCGTCCATGTGTCCTGGTCTGCTTTACATCTGCACTAGATAATGGCAAACAAACCACACGTATATAGCACATGGTAAAGTTGGCAATTACATTGCTTGTTTTAAATTCATATGATTTGGTAGGGATGGTGGATAAATTGGGGGAATGGCGTGAGTGATACTAAATGAGTTGTTTGTAGTTTTTTGGTGCTCTGCATTTAGGTTCCATAATTAAGGCACTGATGGATTGATTAGCATTGATGGAGCATGATTATTTAAGAATGATATTGCTTGGTCAAACCCTGCTCATTGCGTGTAAATTACTAAAACATTCTTTATAAAAAACATGACTAACATTTTGTCTCGTTGACACCCTGACAGTTTTTAAACTGCATCGTAAAAGCATGCAGAAAAGGTAGCAAACTGGTGAAGTTGAGACATAATACGATAAGGGAGAGAAAAATTACTAATGTGGTATGATAATAATGTGAAATATAATAATGTAGTTGGTGGGTTTTTAGCAAAATATGATTAGAAAGGATTGCACTATTGAAAGAAGACTTGCTATGTTTTCTCAATTGTAAATCTGAAACAGCAAGGAGAAGCGGTCTGTTTATTAATAACATATTTTTAGACTATACTTATGAAAATAGTGAAATGATGTTTTTAGTAGTCTTCTTATGCATTTATGTTTCTCAAATGTTTTAACGTTAGCACTTTTCCCTTAGAAAATGCTGATTTTGTAGTTTTCCCGATTAGGCCTTAAAGCTTATTGCGTCTTTCCATTTAGGCCTTAGAGAAAATGTATTTTGTCCTTCATTATTTTCTTCGAATAAGAATGAAATGCTGACATGATTGCTCTAGTTACAAGTATTATCACCAAGGTTTCTTTCTTACAGTTTGAATATTCTCTCTCTATGATCAAACTATGTCAAACTTGTTGCAAGCAAACTCGGAAGCGAGCTTGTGGACAAAGTTAAGTTGCAAGTGTGCTTCCTATGTCCAAGGTGATTTTGATATTGACATTCTTAGGAAACATCAAACAAGTGAACAAATTTATTACGTAAGGATTCTGGACGTTTTGGGCTGGAAAATGATCATTCCACAATCACACCATGGATCTCAACAAATAGAAACTGTGCGGAACTGTACAAAAGCTACTTTGTGGGCAGGAACTGGGGACATTTTGAGGTATAATTGCCCCGTGGGAAAAGGACGGGTGTTGCTTTTTTCCTTGCGAATCTTGGGCGTGACATGCTGTCAATCAGAATTCGGACTATCCTGAACTTGACTCTCTTGATGTTTCACCCTGTACTTCATAAGCTAGTGAAGTTGCATAAGCTATACCTTTCGGCTGAAGGGTTAGCTATTCAGGCTACTGCACGCCGCTGTGCTTCAGTCCATTCTTGCGTATCGGTCCAGATAATCTACAGCTGAACTTTGGTTCGTATGATTCCTGAGTTGAAAATTGAAATTGCAATGTGTATTCTTTTTCTCTCTTTCTCTCTCCCCTCACAACAGTTATTTGATTATTGATGTATTTTACTTTGAACTGTGATTGTGTTGGGATTTTACCTGTATTCAATTGATTAACCAAGTAATGAGAATTCTAATGCATTTTCTTTTGTGCATTGCATTTGAGCATTCATCTTAAAGTTTAGATGAAATTACCTTGATAACTATTCCGAGTTTGTCATTTTTATTGATGATAATTTTGATAAGATATGGTTATTGATTATTGTGGTTAGATATGCATTTCTTAATTACAGGTCCTCATGAAGGAATGACGTCCGTCTCTAATTATCTGAGTCCCTATTAGCTCTTACAAAGATCCATAAGAGGACCTCATGATTTGTAAGTGATTACAGAATTTCTATGGGCCCGAACTCTATGTTGTTGTGAATTACTTTGCTGAGGTTTGAGTTTATGTTATGGTGGGTAACTCATGTCTGTGCCAACAATTTTACGCCGCTTCCACTGGCTCAGAAGTGACTTAAAAAGCAGTTTTTGATGGTAAGTTTGGTATTCCTAAATATTTGTATATACCTCCCACCTCTCTCTTGCATTCACCATCCCTGCTCCATCTGTCAACTATGCATTACGTATGAAGCCTTTAACCATGTGCCTTTCTCTTGTTAAGCACAGTAAATTGTATGTCAGCCTGCTCTCCAGGGCCTGCTTTAGAGCTGGTGGTGTGACAATCTTCTTTGCCCCTCATGACCGCCTCCTCAGATTCCCTCACTATCACCCAGCAAAAGGGCCTCTATTCTCTCCATAGCCCCTCTCTCCCATACATTTCATTTGTTTTAAAGCGCTGGTAAAGGCTGGCTTTACTAATCCACTCAGCTATCAACATAACATACAGATCTGTACTTTGCATCAGGCATATTAACCCTCTGCGCTACTTTATGGTGAGTCAAAACTGCCACTAGACAAAACTCTGATCTCTCTCTGTAGCAGAAATATTAATCACAATAGTTATCTTAACATTTTTATTGCTGCCTGAAAGCTGGACACACCAGGTATTCTGCAGAAGGTTCTTTTTAATCTTAAGTTATTGCTAAACACAGTACCCTCCATGAGGTCAGCGCTCCCCCTCCAGGTCAGCGCTCAGTGTGGCTGCCCCGGCCGCACTGCCCTAAAGCCAGCTCTGTTGCTCACTGCCTGTATTTTTCCATTAGGGTATTGTAATTGTAAGTCATAGTACTTTAACAAAGTTCTGGTAACATATATTGCACAACTGCTCACCAGGCTACAACTTACAACAAAAAAACAGCGTATTATTAATCAAATAGGCGAAACCTAATGCATTTACCAATGTTTGTTTATAGCAGCTAGCTAGAGAGAGGAAACTTGTTAGGCAAAGAGACCCGTAAAGGCAGTGCATGAGATGTGATTCCCTTGCTGGTGGGTTTGGCAGTGACGGAGCAGAGGCTGTGCTCATTACAGACAGCGCTGGAAAGGTGTTTGGGCTGTTTAGATTTCATTCACAAACAGAAACAGCAGAAAATATGATTTTATGTGTTTTTTTACACAATATTGTAATTAGCATCTTCTGTGCTAACGGTAATGCTATTATCATTTGAATTGTTTACCATTTAAGCTGTACCAGAGTAGTGTATAAGGTCGTTTTCCAGGATGTTATAGTCATAAAACATTGGGTTTATATTTCCTTTTTCCTGGTATGAGATGACATTCCATCGATAAACAGACTTGAGTGTCTTTCTGATAAAAGAGTGAAATGTCCAACTGTTGATTGGCCAACATTTCTATGCCGGATTAGCTTGGTCCAATGCGCACAGTCTTCGAGTGTGCCTACCACCAATTACGCCCTCCTGTGTGGACAAGGCAAGACCCCTGGTAACATGCAAGAAGAAAAGCATGTAAGACTTTCAGTGGAGAAGTACCTCCAAGGTAACAAAGTTAAACTCTAGGGTTTTCCTTAACTGAGAGGTAAATTGAGCTGCAGGGTCAGAAACAATGACGGTGGGCTGGCAATACACCTGAATAAGATCAGCTAAAGCGGTAGGTCCTTTAGAACGAAGCTGGTGTGCGGTGTTGGTAAAGGTGTGCATAAGCACCAGTAACATGTTGAAACATCTGCACACCCTGGCCAGGTGCAGGGTTCCAAGGATAGGAAGCCATGAAGTTAGGTTGCACCAACCACACTGGTAAGGTAGTGGGACCCGTGGCTGGTGCCCAGACACCACAGTATTTAATCTATGTATTTACTTTTTGTTTAATGGGCTTCCAGCTGTGGCAGTGGAGGAGTTGCTAGAAGTATTTTGTTGACCCGATTATTCTAGAATTGTACCAACTTTCCCATGCAAGTAAATGGCTGACTTACCTGAGTATTGTTGATCCAGTTGTAATTCCTCATGGCTCTGCGTGTCACATACAACTGTCTCTTATCCTTAGTACCAGTTTAGAGCAGCATTTCTAAAACAGATGTTCGCTGAATGCAAACTCTGACAAGTCTTCCTGTTTCTGCCCAGCGTCAGATTGGTAATGCGGGCACTTGGGCTTTGTTCCAGCTGTGGGATGCTTTTTTGAGCAGCCTGGGAGACGATTTGGGCGGTTTCTGCGTTGTTCGATGCCACCAGCGGCCCAGTGGGGGCCTGAGTGGCCTTTCTGGAGGCAGATAGGCGTCCATTACCTCCCTTTTACCAACAGGTAGAGGTGTCACTCCCTTTCTCTCGCTCCGCCGGCCCTTTAATATATGCATTTTGAGCGGGGGCAGGGGGCCTGAGCAAAAGTGGCCTCACTTGTTTTCAGGTGTAAACTAATCCGTGCATCTTTTGTAAACGTCTCCCCCCCCCCCACTCCCCTTTTTTAATAAAATTCCGCCGGAGCAGTGTTTTGCGGAAAGGCAATATGCAAATGTGGGCCACTTTTTTTTAGCGTGCCCGGGACGATTTTTAATCCCAATCCATTCTGCCTGGCTTCCAGGTCTGGTGGCTCGGTAGACTACTGCAGCCACTCCAAGGATCTGTGTTTCAACTCATGGTCACAGGTTCAAATGCTAGGGATCGACTCAGTGTTTCATCCTTTCCGAGGCGATAAAACTACCACCATTGAGTTGGGTAACAATAAACATCTGTTATTTAGCACAATGTACCTCAAGCGGTCAATGTGTGCATTACAACGTGTTTCACACATCCTTATGACATTCGAGACGGTCCCTAAAAGACAGACTTTACTTATAGAAGTCCAGTAGCTTCACATAATTCATGTGAGCAGGGGCGGCTCTAGGCTCATGGTGGCCCTGTGCAGGGAGTGTAGGTAGGGGGCCCCGGAAGAGGGGGTCCGGGCGGGGCGGAGCTCAGGAAGGTATTTTAATAAAAATTCCAGAAAAGGCGTTAGATGACCAGTACCTGCGGCTGCTCCTACCCTTCCGAATTCGTCTCAGAACGATAACATTTAGGAGGAGGAGGAGGAGGAGGAGGGCATTGTGACACACGACGTGAGGGACATGACAGGACCTGTGTCCTCTGGATACGCGGGCAGCGATGTAGTAAATAAGGGTTCGTTTTCACCCAGGCACACCAGGAAAACTGCAAAAGAAACAAATTTCCGCAACCTCAGCACGTGACGCACTACTCATGTTTACCTACTGTTTACCAAAAACCTATCATGCTTCCCTTTCTTCCCTTTTTCACCTAAAATGTTTTTTTCTTTGTATTTAAAAAATTGTAAGACTCACTGAGACACACCTTCCTTCCACAGTTTGGCAATGTGTGACAGCTAGATGGCACCGCACGCGTCGTAACGTTCCGAGTCCGACCACCAGAAAGAATGCAGACTGATGACACACGCCACGCCGCACGTGGGAAGCAGTTTGAGGAGGTTGAGTCTGCGCAGATCACTCTATCCTCAGCTTCCGACGTCTGCCAGCTGCAACGCCCGCCTTGGTGAGATTGAAACACCCCGGCGCCACTTACTGCCAAAGTCGGACGGTGTGTTGCTGGACGCTACACCCAGCCTGCAACTGCGCATCTTCACTGCCTGGGCTGTACTGACGGTCAGTGATTGCGTTCAGCCAGAAAGGTGTATGTACTGTGGGAGGTAAAAGCTTTAGTCTGCGCAGGCGGCAGTGGAGCAGCCGGCAAAGGATTTCTAACTTGGTCTTATTTGAGTGTTTAGTCAAGGTCATAATTCTGAGGAAGGAGGGAAGGCCATGCTTATAAACTACCCTTTCCAAGCGTGTGCTTTGTCCAAAGAACTCGAATAGAGGTTCCTATTCCAAGATAAAGCAGAAATCTTTCCTGTGAAGCATTCACAAGAGGAAGATGAGTTGAAACACATTTTTTCCCTATTTTTCGTCCTGTTCATTGTACAATGTTTTCTTTATTTTTGCTTCATGCAGTTGAATTCCATTAGATTCTTTGGTCTGGCTCTTCTCTGTTCCATGTGCTTCGGAAAGTTTGGTTCCTGACTTATCTACTACAACAATATCTCCATCTTCACTCAAGGATTATCAAATTGCCACTTTATTGACCTTTGTGTTTTTTCATCTTAACTGGAACCCTCTTAAGGAGAGCATGTGATTACTTTAACATGTTACACTGTGCAAAGCTATATTGTGGATACTGGGAGGAGTCGCCTTATCCTCAAGAAATTAAGAGAGAAACTGGACAGACGTTCACTGCGTCCAGTCTTTGACATAGGGCTGGAGAGATCCATATTTACTTCTTACCAGGACAAACCTCTGCAAGAAAAAAAGAACTGATCCTATATGACAACAGGCTGGACATCTTTGTTTCTAGATTTGTCCCCGATAGCTTAGCCCTAAGTGGAATTACTTGCACTGCACACCCTCAAATTCACATGCCCTGTAGCCACCTGCAACTTTCCTTTTGTGTATGAACAAGAGCTGGCTATAAGAAACAATACTTCAATCAGGTAGACTCCACAGACTCTCTCTAATCCGTGACACCTTTGAACATCTGATTCTGCCCAGCTCCGTTCTTGCAAAGAATGCTTGATATGCTTTAGAGTGTTAGGAACTATATTTTTTGAAAGTGGCACACCATAAGAAGGGCCTTTGGCTTACCATCGGTACATACACCTATAACCTGCATAAGAACTAGCCCGCAAGTGCCAATTGCTTGAATTAGTCTGGACTTCAGATGAAGCAGTGTAGCAACAGTAGGAAAGCACACTTGATCGGGAAAGGGTTTCAGAAGCTGCAATATTACTGCAAAGCTGTAGCTAAGACAGATACTGCAATTTGTTGCATGCAACCCAAACGTGGTTTTAGCCCAGACCACAGAACTGTTAGCGCTGCTACTGTAGAATTACAGAGGGGGCGGGGGTAACAAAATGCAGTATATTCAACTATACTTCCTAACCACTGAGCTTCTGGGACAGATATGAAAAAGGGAATGTCATCAGAGTTGTGGGCAGTGCCAATGTGGTGCGTCTGTAGTAGCAAATCTGGTCCCAGGAAAGCAGGGCTTAAAAGTTTATTGATCCAATTTGACACCTGAGATTATTTCTATATACAAGAAACATGCAGAAGAAGCATCCGTTAGAAATACTATCAGTGAACTCTGGGGCAAACACCAGGAGACAGCATTATTGACAACAAAGAGACCCTATCAAAAACTGATGATGTAATACACAATGATCCCATCCAAAGGGAAGGGCAGCTTAACTCACATAGTGGTTTCAGTGACATATGAAAGAAGAAATGGCACCTCTCTCACCCGTGCAAGAAATTAAAAATCAAAATCAGTGACACACTGGCCTTGAGAGAAGATTTTGAACCCTAAAATTCACCACACAACCACCACCCCTGCCTATCTAGCTGACAAGCTCACCAGGTCTGTTGACTCTCTACAAACCACCAACCGGAAGGAACACATTCAGATGGGAAATGAAGAAATGGAAAAAACAAGACAACAAGCCTGCTCTGTCCATGCAGCAAGAATCTGAAACAGCATACCCGTAACCATCGGGGCTGACAAGACCAATTCTGCTCTCAGAACACAAGTGCCCCTGCAATCTCTTTTTTCGACTGAAATTTACCCCTTGATCTTATATAGGGCTCCACTACCTACCGGCTATATTTGTGCTGTACAAATAACACATAAAAAAACTGAAAGACGATATTTACTAACACCAAAGGCAGATTCCATGAAAGACCACACAAAGAGAGCCCAACTGTCAGTTACATCAAACAACCACATTGAGAAACACACCATCAATGACTGATGCACAAGCCCAAACATTGAACAGAGAAAAGAGGTACACCAAGCTGAAGAAAAAGAAACAGAGGAAGAGACAACATCGCTGTCACATCAGTTTGAGAGACAGGCACACCAACAGTCTGATAACTGGACCACAGACATAAGCAAGATGCAGAGTAAGTCATCACTAACACACCACATACTGAAATTTTAAGCGCATACTTATCGTGATAATTAAACTACAACTTCCAAAACGCGAAGTACTACTGGCTTAAAAAAACTCACAACCCCCTTGAGGGTATCACACATCACACTGTGCTTTCCACTTGGCAGGTACAACAGCAATCGTATGCATGGAAATAGAGAGAATCAGTGGCGCACAAAAGTTTGCCATGGTTAAAGACAGACTTAGCTGAAAAGATACGGCAACATCGGAAGTGACAGCATTACTGACACGAGAGGGAGACCGCCACAGAGAGCCAATGGCATTGATACCAAATACATTATAGGAGACCACATCGCTGGCATAAAAATAAATCGTTGGGGGCTAGGGGTGGTCGCGACTCAGCACTGACACAAGACACAGACACTAAAAGAGGGACACCGTAGGCGAAAGTGGGAAACTGATACTAATGAGAGGGACATCGAGGGAAAGCCGAGTAAAAATGAGAAACAGCAGCAAAGCACCCAAACAAATAAAGGCACACTGACTTTAGAAACAAACACTACAGTGACAGTATTGCTGCTACCAAAGAGACAGCGGCACTGAGACAGACACCAGGAGTGACACTGTCAAAACCAAAGACAAACACTGGGAAATGAACAATAATTAAAAGAAGAGCATTACCGATAACGAACAAAGACAACTGGGGAGAAAGTGACTGAAACTTAAAAGATCAACTTGGAGGTACCGAGGACGCCATGAGATGCGGGAGATTTTAATGTAAATCATCTCAGAAACAACTAGCCAAGCAGGGGCGCCAGAGACAGCATAGAAACAACTAGCCAAGCAGGGGCGCCAGAGGCAGCGTATACTGACTCTGGTGCCGCAGTAATCGAGACACTGGTGTCTAGGTTCAACTAAGAGACTGTATAGACAAGCAGTGGGACACACCAAAAGCAATCACTAACACCGTCCCTAAGGGGCGACAGGGTTTCAGACACTAGAACACAGCATTACTGATGCTAGACAGTAGAGTAGGCTTTCTGACACCGGAGGTGCAGACGCCAGGAGATGCAGCAGCTGATTCCCCAGAGGACCACCTGTGGCGGTATTAGACACCCCAGCTAAACACCAGAAGAAACTGCATTATCCTCATCAGGATCAGAGGCAAACACTGAGAGGGGTGTCAGAAGAACCAGTCTCTGCTGATTGGGTACCGGAAAACTCGGTGGGATATGCAAGGAAAAACAGAAACTGGTGCAGGAAGAGGGCGTAGCATCAATACAGACAAAATAACACCATGACAGCCAGCATTCCGATCCCCACAGAGACAGAAACACTAATAGGCAGCGTTACTGACCCAAAAAGAAAGACAAAATGACAGACAGCACTGACACATCCAGAAAAATACAAGGAGTAAAGGAACCCTGCATTCAGAGACACACATGCCTGTTGCCCGCTTCATCCGCTTGGAAGGCAGATGTCTCACCTGCATCCAGTCACCGCTGTCCCGAGTGGACAGACAGACAGACGGACGTGGTCCGGTATGCGGCCCTCAGGCCGATAAGAGCTTGTGACAGGGCTCGGCCGGACGCGGAGGCTCTCAGATCTCGCGGACGCCACCAGCTCAGCAGTAAAAGGCTTCGTCCCGAGCCGCGGACGGACAATAGAAGACCAGACAGACAGACAGAGCAAGATGGCGGCGTCCGCGAGCGTGCCGCGTGACCGTTGCGGGGGAGGCGCGAATCAGGAACGAGGAACACAGGTGCGGGGAGGGGGGTGCGATGGTCAGGGCGTTTGCAAGTTAGTGGAAGCCGGAGGCCGCCAAATCCCTGCCAGGGGCCGCCACGAATATGTATTGTATGATAGTGATTGATCTGGAGAAACACAAACTCAGAATTTAAAACTTAATACCATGATTGGAGGTTCCCTTTAATAATCATTATTGATTCCTATTCAAATGAACACTTTTTGCAACATTAGGATAATCAAAGGCTTAGGGAAAAAAACATAAAGCTCTAGTTTATACCTTACAGTTTGTATGCAGCTCTAAGATGAAAGCTAATAGCTCACTGTTCTTTGTTAGGATTTAACTTATAAACTGGAAGTAGCAAAAGGATCTTACTGTCAAAATCAGTAATCCACTAACCTATTTACAATATGTGCACTTTGTGATGGGCATGGTACATGTTCTTAGCAGCAGGCACATTAACCCTCTGCGCTATCTTTCCATGAGTCAAAACTTCCACTAGACAAAACTCCGATCTCGCTCTAGTAAGACGTTTATTCACCGGAGTTATCATGACATTTTTATTATTGCCGAAAATTGCTGCAGGCCAGGAAGGAGGCAGCAAGTGCTTTTAAAACCATAATATACAATGCCCCCACTCAAAGTCAGCACCCGTTGCGGTCACACCGGTCGCATCACCCTAGTGCCAGCTCTTCTCAGGGGTCCTGTTGCTCTAGGGTCTGCTACTTCTTAGGCCTGCCAGCAAGACTGGAGGTGAACTTCAGTATGGATTGTGGTGGGCAAGCCTTCAAGGTGAACCCACATGCCACACGCCACTGCTAGGGTCCACCTGCTAGTGTTAAGACACCAGGGCTTTTCCGGATTTGCAGGGTCTTCTAAGGTCTAGCGTGGGTCTAGCGTGGGAATGTGCTCCCTCAGGAGAGTGGTCTGGGGGACTGCTCATGAAGGCTGAACCTGGTTCCTCAGTTCTAAATTCGGCAGCTCTGCCCCCAGTGCTACATCCGCTCCCTCACTGAACACCATACTGCCCCACTGAGAGAAATTCACATTGCCTTCAACTACAATCCAATTTGACCTGCTATAAACAACTGGATGCGACTCAATTCAAATTAAGCACTGGCAAGAGCAATATGCTCCCTAAAGGAAAAAGTAACAACATCCTGGAAAAAGCAAACACTCATTGGGAATGAAAGATTAAATAAAGCTTGTGAAATGTAAGCAGGAACAACATGGTGAACTTAACGCTTTTACACTCACTATTCAGAAATCAGTGAGTGATTTTGCCTGAAAACTACAGGGCCCAGAAAGGACCCATTTCAATGTCCACTGCTTATATGCTTACAAAACGTAAGCAGTATGGTTTAAAAAGACCACATTCGTGAACACAAAGCCGCCGTACACATTTTGTTTTCCAATCCACCCATCAACCAGGTATCGCAGTACCTCCAGGTTTGGCGCACTTCCCCGAGGGGGGAAAACAGCGCTTCACTGGCAAACTGAGTAAAGTGACGCTAATGTTTTTGGGGTTTGAATAAAACCAATCTGGGAACTTCAAGAATATTCCGTCTTGCTTTATTTATTGATTTTTCATATTTTGAACCTTTTATTTCCGTGGCTGCACTTTGGAATAGAAAAATGTCAAAACGGCATTTCCAGCAAAAGGGTTTTTCTTTTTTGCATCCATTTCACAGGGGAACAAATGAACGACAGGAAGAAAGAGAGGGTGAGAACCATTTCTTGAGTCACGGTTTTCGGTAAGTGAGGAGGAGTTTGACAGACAGAGAGGGAATAAGAGTAAGAAAGAGAGGGGGGGGCAGCTGCCAACGGCAGAGCAGAAGCGGACACCTTCCTTGTCTTGTCTGGGCAGGAAGCAAGAGACGGAGACCTTTTCCTTCTCTGCTCCCCGCCCCGTCCCCAAACAGCCACTAATGCCAGCCTTCTTTGCAGTGCTTGGATATTTCTTACGCCCAGGGACGCATGTTCCAAATAAAAAAGTAGGGGCACGGAATCTATAGAATTAAAGAAGTAGGGGCACGCCGTGCCCTGCCGTTCCCGCCCACTTCAACCACTGATTGTATCCGATTCCTCGTGGCGGTCCCTGGGGTTTGGCGACCCTGTGCAGGTGCACAGATTGCACATGCCTAAGGCCGCCCCTGATGTGAGCCTGGGCGAGCTGTTTCCAAAGTACCAGTAGATATCATAAATCAAAATACTTGGAAACATTTCCTAGCAGAGAAGCTGGCTGATCTGTGGGGTACTGTAAGATCTGTGCCCCCGACAAGCTTCTGTGCTGTAGCTGGGCCTGTTGATACCCACAGCGGCCCTGCTCTGCAGTACGTCTCCTGCTATTCAGCTTTTTAGCTTTCATAACATAATTTTAGAAGTGGGGAATAATCCCTGGAATTTAGGATGGTGGTGCACCAAAATACGCTGCAAGTATGTTCGATGTGTGTTGGAGGGAGGACCACCGGGGAGTCGGAGGGACTACTCCGGGCACCTTCCTACCGCCAAGTTATAGCCGAGCGCCGCTGAGAAGCCTCCTAGGAGAGGTCCTTCTCCTATAATCGTACTAGGCCCAGTAACACCACCACACAGGACTCCGTATCAGTTGCTTATCTTGGTTCTTTATATAAAAAAAGGAGCACGTTCAATATGTACAGTGGGATCGAGGGATCCAGTAAGAGTCTCAATGTCTTTGAGGGAGTAGGGTAGCGGGACAGTCTTAGTACCAGCCAGGTACGGAAGGGCTCTGCGCCAGACCTTGGATGCTGGTCTCGGAGCTGTTTGGACGTGGAGAGCCACGACGGCGTCAGCAGGGCTCGGGTGGTAGTTCCGCTTGGGTCGAGCCGCGACACAGTCAGCAGGGCTCCGGTGGTAGGTCCGCTTCGGTCGAGCCGTGACGAGGTCAGCTGGGCTTTGATGGTCTGTTGCAACAAGGTCGGGCCGCGACGGCGTCAGCAGGGCCCCAAAGGTTCGTGAAGGTCTTGTAAGCACGATGGAGCCGCGACGTCGTCAGCAGGGCTCAGTAGGTAGGTTCAGGAAGAGTCTTTCTCCGTAGGGTCAGCCGCGATCCGATCAGCAGGGCTCTTGACACCGGGATATAACTGTCATCTTGTTGTCGGGTCGCCCCAGATATAGGTCTTGAGCCCTTTGATGTCCGGACCCTTGCGCCCAGGAGGGCGGAGAGGCCGGGTAGGGCGCGGCCAGACGCCCAGCAGGAGAGGTGCCAGGCCCCAGAGAGCTGTGGGGCGATCGCACCTAGGTGTGGAAGGGCGGTTGGGGGTCCCATCGATACTGCCCTCCGCCGGGGGTGGGAAGGGCTCACGTGGTATCCCCCGGGCCAGGGGTTGGCGCCTCGATGTCGGGCCTCGCTGGGACCGAGGCCGGGTAGAGCAGGGTCACGGAGGTGGTCACGTGGAGTGACGTGTAATTCAAGATGGAGGAGCCCCGAGGTGCATGGGACCTCGTGCGGCTGAGCGAGGGGGAACAGGACCACGCCACGAGGCCGGCTCCAACAATGTGAAATAGCATTTAGCAGAAATAGATTCCAGAGTGGGAGGAGAAACCAGTCTCTGGTTCTTACATTGTTTGTCTCTATACCTTGGCTGTGGCTTTGACCCTCCAGGCTGCAAGGCCTCTCCTAGCCTTGAGATATATACCATGCCACACTCAGCAGTGGTGGAGGGAGACAGGTCACAGGTGGTCTTAGGTATGCATGCACATGACATCACACCACTAATTGGCTCCATTCGTACTTGGAGCCTCCCATCACCAGAGTGTTTCGTGGAAGTTTGACATTCTACTAGGTTGTCAGTCATTCAGATTTTATTAAACAGCAGGTGACGTATTCCATGCCTAGCTGGACATGGTGCCTTTTACGTCCGTGACATTTCTAAAGATCTCTTTGATATGGTGTGTGGAACTTTCAGCCAGGGTGTTACTCTTGAATCAAAACCTGATCTATGCGAAATGTGGATAGCTTGGATCTCTGCTTCACACTGCCCTGTTGATTAGTAAGTTCCCATTTGTGCTGGCATAAGTCTATGTCCAACAGAAGAGAGGGCCATTGTGGAGCTATGGTTGGACTGGCCAGCTGGGCAAGTGGGCAAACTCCAGGTAGGTTGGAGCCCCAGGAGGCCGGTTTTGACACTTGGAGGCCGGTTTCGTCCCCCAGAGTGGTGGTGTACGTTATGCGATCCCGGCGGCAACTTGAAAGAGTTGATCTGGTTCCAGCCTGCATTAGCACGTCTGCACATGGGGGCTGAATTTATCATTTTTGCCAGGGCTGTTTTAAGTTCCCAGTCCCTTTAGAGCAGTGAGAATTGTTTGTGTGAGGGAGTTGCCTGAAAATTAGAGACACAAGGAGGCACTGATGGTGCAGGGCAGTATGTTGTAATATATTTACAGAAAGATGTGTATGGTCCATGCCATGTCCTTGATAGAGCGCCATGTTATTGTGAAATTTGTAGGGGTGCATCATAATCACTGTTAGTCTGCACCCATATATTTAGTGGGATTGTATTAATGTGTGGCTTAGAAATGTGATACTAAAAGCAGCATATATTAGAGTGAATAGAAATGTAATCAGGTCATTTATGAAGCTCAATGTAGTGTTTAATCGAAAATGTATTAGGACAATGCAGAATGAATTGGTTCCCGTATAATGTAATGCATTAGGTTTAAACGTGCACCATATTTAAGTCTGCAAGCGTAGTTTAGCTTACTCATATATGAAATGTAATGTCATCAATGCTTATAGTGTGATTCTAGAAGTGTGTGTTTAAATTGTGTAAAGGCCTGATCACATATGCATTTAAGAGAAAGACCTGTTCGTTTCTTATGTTAGCTTAATATTGTAGGCCGAAAATGGTTTTCCTTGGTAAGGCTTTGGGTTTCAGAGATGTTAGAAAATCTCAGAGAAGTGGAAAGTTTCTCGTTTCCATGTTTCTGTTGCAGGTGCAAGGACACCTAGCTCGTTAGTGAAACTAACCCTTTGTTTCAGGAGTTAGGATGGCATGAGAAGCCAACATGGGAGTATACTGGAATGCAGGGATGATACTTTCGGTGGAGAAGGTGCCTGGGACCCAAGGCCAAGCTAACTGCCTCTGGATGGGATACAAGTTTCGGTGGAAAAGTACTGGAAGAAGACCTGGCTCTACGTTTTTGGGATTTTGAATTAGGGACAGTGCCCCATGGGTTGAGCATTGAGGTTTAGATGGGAAGCTAGAAGGAGCATCTTAGAACGAGCTCCCGACAAAGTGAGTGAACTTCTAAGGAAGTCTTCACTTCTGACACCTTTTATCCTCTTGCCTGGGGAAAATGCTAAGTAGGGATGTCACCTTAGGGATAGAGTAGGGATAGACTAAATGATTTTCTTTTTAGGTTAATGACTTCTAATATAGAGATTGGAGCGGTTATTGCCTGTCTAATGCTTCTAGAACTGACTATTCTTCTTATTCTGAGTCGGATGAGACTCCTGCGTAGAATTTTCTTTGTATTAGTGCCCATTCATTTTCTTAACCTCGTGCTGAGGTGCTTGTATGTGCAATTATTTTTGGCTTTGTAATAAATCCAGAAAATTTGAGATTCGGAGTCAGTGGTCCTTCACAGTTCAAATTCGATTTGTTTGGTTATGTGCTAAAAATTGGATTTCCTCCCCTCTACACTATTTAGCAGATAAAAAGATCCTGGCGACCTGAAAGGATTCTTGGTGATGGTAAGACAGATACGAATCCGGCTTTATCATCCTCACTCTTCGATCCCAATGTGCGTCACTTTGTTTCAATGTCCTTTGCATTGCTTTGTTCAATGTCCTTTGCATCGCTTTGCATCACTTTGTTCAATGTCCTCTTGAATCTCTCCGTTGGCCTGCAGTGATTGTGTTCTTTATGATATAACTGAAACTTCTGTTATAAGGGAGGTATGTTGTCCATCTGTAGTTCTGAAGGAAAGCCTTAAGCAGCAATGATTTTCTCTAGTTTGGGCATGACATGTTCAAGCAACCTCACTGGTCGCTAGGAGTAGGGCGATGATTTTGGGTGCTAATCGTTAAATTTGGAATCATGGATTATTTTCCAAAAATTACTCTGTGTATCCTGTTAACACATTTTCTTTACTCCATACATTTTTATATATTTGACAGGGCATAACTGAATGAATCATATTTCATCCGTGCATAGTACTTGAACATATCATTTTCTTCACCCAATATGAATGTTCAGAGACATTCGAAGTTTGGAAAAAACAATGAATCCTTATCAGACATGGCGGATGTACTCTCACAATGTCTCCTGGTCTTGCAAGACATGAATGGGAATTGAACTATGATGGCAATGCCGGTTGTATTAAGAGAAACCAGTTTTGAGGCAGGCACTTCCTGGTCCCCTTGCTTCTTGCTCTTCATCTTGCTGTTAGAATCTGCTGAACTGAGGCTCTCTGGAAGTTTGTTTCTCTTGCTACCCAGAGCCTTCAAAGACGACAGTAGTAGAAGTTGCCACAATGTGATAGGTACCCTTGGACTGTTTTTGAAAACAGAATTTTGAAAGGCTATGCATAGAATAATTTCATTATTTACCATGTGAGCATTCATTAGGTTGGTGTAGACCAGACGCTCGCCTCATAGTCAAGTATTGTTATTTTGCAAGCTGTGACCATAACAGTTACCAGTGAAAATTCACTCAGAGCAGTGATTAAAAATCAGATTGGGTTTAAACCCAACTAAGGAGGGCACGCTGACTTGGATTCAGGAATGGCCAAGTGCTAACTGTAGACTGTGTGAGTGGGCACGCAAAACTTTATTGCATATAGTATGTATATGTCCTAAACGGCTTAAAATACGCTGCATACTTTTGAAACCCTTATTTCTTAATGCTGGGGTAAGATCAGCTTGTCATGCACTTATCTTATGTTTAGCAGGTGAGTAGATTTAGCTACTGTGGAAAAAATCTTGATATCGGCTAATTATTGGTCATTCTAAAGAACCATGATTCAACAAGTTGATCTATGGTTAGTGCGTTTGCTGCAATGTCAATGTGTCCTGGGAGGAATTATGAAAATACTGATGTATTTACACAGCTTTTTTGCACATTATTGTTATTATGAAAGCGCCTTCATAGTCAATTTGCACCATGGAACTCATTATGTGTCAAATTTATGAATGAGGAAATCTATAGATAATACTTTTTTTAAAACTATATTGAGATATCTTACCGCTCATTTTCACTTTGAAACATAATGATCCAGCTTCTGTTTATATGGATTTATAGTCTAATTGCACATTGTATTATAAGATAGCTGGTTTTAATGCATATCTTTGAATGTATTTGCATAGTGTTATGGATATTACTGTTGCAGTACTAATCAGAAGTTTATAAGTGGCCTCAAAGTTTTGATATGGTATGTAATCATAGACATGTTCTTCTGCATAGGTGCTTATTGTTGAAAAGAAACGTTTTGTGCCTTTTATATAATAACTTTGTTTTTAAGGTTGTGATTGCAATGATTTGTTAATCAAGCAATAAAGAATCAATAAGCTAAACACTCAGATCAGTGCTGCAGTGCTCTGATCACCTAAAGGTCCTGTACGATATCCTTTCGGTCATGCTCGTGTTGTTGCATGTTACAAAGGTTTATCCCCAAAGTAACATCATTAATTCTTAATGTTGTCTTTTACCTTTTATGATTGGAGGTAACAATCTCTAAGCTGCAATTGATAATATAGCTTGGTCTAGGCAGAAGGCTGTTGTCTCAAATGGTGTTTCCCTTCCCAGTTCCCACTAGTTTTCTCTGGTGTTCATGAGATATTTGTGCCCTAGTGATCAAGGAAGGAGAAAGGGAGAAGCTTCTGAGTCCGGATATTGCTGAAGGCTATTAATTTGAGTTTTTTGGATTTGTAGAGCGCTCAAATGCCCCCGGGTGTCTTGGCGCTAAATCTGTCGTGATGAAAAAGTTTCTCCATTAGTTGCTGACTAGCCAGGTTTTCAGAGATTTCCTGAAAGACAAGATATTGGGACTGTTCTTCAAATTAATCGGTAACAAATTTCACAATTTAGCAGTTCCCTGAACAAAACGTCCGCCTCCCCAAGAAACCCGTTTAGTCTTAGAAATCACCAGATGTTTAGAAGTGGATGAGCTACGTTTTCTTGGCGGGAAGTACCAGATAAATCTGTCCTGCAAGTAACATAATGAGACATGACAGCTGTTGCCTGGACAATCTCCACCACAGAGTAGACTGTGTATGATTCAGTGATGACCAGTAGATTCCAGCCACTGGGAATCACACAGAGGTCAGCTCAGGCTTTGGACAATAGCAGGCTGCACCTGTCCTCTATAATCACAGAAACTGGGCCTTTTCCTACCACTGTGACTTGAAACATCTGACACTCCTGGTCAGTGGCTTCAACTCAAGTGTCCATGTTTGAGAACCACAACTTTTCTGAGTCTCACAAAGGTACGAGCCACATCTTGGTGCCATTGATAAACCATTTGCATCATCCTGTTCTGAAGTCCGATTGGGATTACTAATGTATGTCTTCTGAGTACTAGCCCTTCACTTGTGGTGCTCAACTCTTCCCGTACTCATCATACAGCCACTACGATGTTCTGACCCGCTACATTGTGGATATTGAGGTTTGTTGGAGAGTTTTTCCACAAATTGTGCTTCAGCGTATGCCAAGCACTCATTCTTCTGTGTAGCTTTGATAAAGTTGTTGATGAGAATTTGCCCTTCATGCAGGGTCTGCCTTCTATTACTGAACCTGTATTTCTTGCCCATTGAACTCTGCACACTCTACTCCTGCTAACTAGCGGTGAAGTGAGTGTGCTCTTACTTTAAACATAATAAAATTGACATATCCCTAACTGGCAAATTTAATTTACTTCGAAGTCTACAGTATATTGAACTACATGTACCAATGGCCTGTAAAATAAATTCTATTAGTGGGCTGCAGCACTCATTGTGCTACTGATGGAGCGGGTAATTTGTTTTCTTTTTATATACCCAATCCATTTTCGTATGTCTTTATTAAAATTACTTATGATTAATTATAATGATTAATGGTTTGATGGTTTGATATTAACCAACCTTATTAACAGAAAGAATACACGTGAGAATGCAATTGCATGGCTAAAATAATTAGTGTACTAAGTTGTACGCATATTAAAATGATAATTGTTGCTTAAAGTGATGTTATTTGTGATTTTCGCTTAAATAATCAAGTATTAATGGCTTTGGATGTCGCATATGGCTAGATAAATGCATAAACATATGGGTTTTAGCAAGGGAATAACACTGTTATAATCATCTCGATGTATTAATTACGTTTTTGTGTTTTCTTTGCTTAAGTTGACCATTTGGGCCTGCCACAAGATGGCTGCCGACTGAAGCCTAACTAGATTTATGATGACACTAATGAAACAATGGAGAAGGGTGCCTGCAATGACTTCAGCAACCATGTCCCCTGTGTGACCGGAGGATCTATGCGTGTGAAGGTCATCCGGGAACCATGCCAAGGCCCCTGAATGAGGAAGAAAAGTATCGAACTTTAGTTTGAATATGAACTTTCCTAAATAAAGGATACTTTCCCCAGATGGGAAAATTTCCCCATGTAACTTAATGAAATTAAATGTAATCTTGGAAGAGCCAATCAAAATTCGAGAAATTTTTGAATGAAACATTGTATATGTAAATTTAGTATAAATATTGGTAGATTAGAGAGGGTCTAGGCTAGTCGATTGGGTCGTCGATTTGAGAGCTTCCTGACACGTCACTACTGAACGTCATTCCAGTATCCTGATGTTATGCTGACGGAAGAGGACGGTGACTTACATGATAGAGCGGGACTCTGTCGATTCCATTAGGACGGTTCTGACTTAGAAAACGACAAATAGTCAGAATAGGTAAATATGACAAAGATGAATTTGACTTATTAGGATTTAACCTGCTTTTGATTTAGATAAAAATGAAATATTGATTTAAATTCAAGTGTCGGGTGGTTATTCCATTGAAAATGTGAATTTGTACATATTAGAGTGTCAAGTAGTCATTAAATCACTCCAACTAAATGATCCGTCACCAAGATAGATGGAGGTAATAGAAAAGTAATTCAGGGAAGGTGTTATTTCCATCTTAAAGAAAAGTGTAGATTGGAGGACCCCAGAGAGTCTCCCTCAGGTTAAGTACGGATAGTCTGATAAGAATGAATGTTGGTGTTATGGGCCCCACCAGCGTGTGATGTGTGTGTGTGCGTGTGACTGTGAAATCATCCTGTCCGTGGAAGCCTAGGGAGATTGAGTAGCCCTATCTGCATCACTACCCACTGAGGTCCTCCCTTAACTGGGGTGGCATGGTGAGCAAAAGAATGATGGATTTAACCCAGATCTCTTGACTGGGGGTGAATGTTCTGATTTGTTCTGCATTTCGTCCATCAATTGTGTGTCTTTTGCTTTCTTGCCCTAAGTGCACCAGGTATGCCCAGACGTGGGTCCTGGAGTCACTGTGCCACTGGAATCAAGCTATCCTGGCTGAAGAGGGGTGAAACCCCGAAACCAGTCCTAGGATGCTTGTTTCCGGTCCAGGGAGGACCTGGCTTGGCAGTTTGGGCTGGACTGTTCCCATGAGGCACAGGGTCAAGACTGATTTGCATATGGCCAGGTCTAAACTGGAGTGGCATGGTGAGCAAAAGAATGATGGATTTAACCCAGATCTCTTGACTTGGGGTGAATGTTTTGATTTGTTCTGCATTCTGTCCATCAATTGTGTGTCTTTTTCTTTCGCGCGCCGGGTATGCCCAGACGTGGGTCCTGGGCTCACTGTGCCACTGGAATCAAGCTATCCTGGCTGAAGAGGGGTGAAACCCCGAAACCAGTCCTAGGATGCTTATTTCCGGTCCAGGGAGGACCTGGCTTGGCAATTCGGGCTGGACTGTTCCCATGAGGCACAGGGTCAAGACTGATTTGCATATGACCAGGTCTAAAGTGGGGTGGCATGGTGAGCAAAAGAATGATGGATTTAACCCAGATCCCTTGACTGGGGTAAATGTTTTGATTTGTTCTGCATTCCGTCCATCAATTGTGTGTCTTTTGCTTTCTTGCCCTAAGTGCGCCAGATATGCCCAGACGTGGGTCCTGGGCTCACTGGGCCCGATTCACAGAACTAACTTAAGACAAAATCCTACATTTACTACTCATGGTATTCACAGAATGCACTTATGACTGTCCTAAGTTTACGTCCGCACTCGGGCCGGAATTTCCGCATCCAGAGTGTAAGCTCCGCACCCGGAGTGTAAGCTCTACACCTGGAGTGGAATTTCCACCATCGGGCCGGAATCTCCTCTTCCGGGACGGAATACCCACAATCTGGTGTTAGTTGATTATATCTGATGCATTGTGGGTATTCCGGCCTGGAAGCGGAGATTCCGGCCCGATGGTGGAAATTCCACTCCGGGTGTGGAGCTTCCACTCTGGGTGTCTTTGAAGTCAATGCGCCAGTTGCCGCAAATCTCAATATTCTCCAGTCTGTCTTGTTCTTGGGGATAAGTAGGGAATGCCTTGCATTATGTGGCGAGGACATTTAACAGATATTCTTCAAGGGTGAGGTTTCCCCCTGCACCCACGTATAGATTTCCGAGTGACAGAATTTGTTGGTTCTGCAAATGCTGTATAATAAGTGGTTCACTAGTGATTGCAGTTTTAGATAATTCATCGATTTAACATGCGGGGAGTACACATTGTCTATGCCAGTGATTTTAGCTAGTCATGCCCATGCCCATATTGTGCAATGTACCACCTGAATATCAAGCCCCAGTCTCATTGGTGAGTGCATAATAACATTATTAAGCCTATGGGGTTTTGCTAAGCACATTTCTAGATTTCGGTGTTGTGTTTGTCTATGGTTATGGAACCAATGTGTGGCAAATTGCACCTGAGCGATGTAATAATATATTTCTAAGTGAGGTACAGCTACCCCCCTCACCCCTTTGACTATAACGTCTCTGCAAAAACTTCCAAATGACTCTGGGCTACTTACCCGCCCATGTGATTTTGATTAATGAAGATTCTAAATGATTTAAAAAACCCCAGTTCAGCGTTATCGGAATATTTTGAAAAAGGCAGAGGATCTGTGAAGCACCCCTATTAATTTTGATAAGTGCAATACTGCCTGCCATTGTTATGGTAAGTTTAGTCCATTTGTCAAATTGGATGCATTTGCTACTGTGTATTTTGTGCAGTGTACAAACTAAAGGTTCAAGTGCTAGGGCAAAAATTATTGGGGACAAGAAGCAACCTTGCCGTATTCTGCTTTGTATATTGATAGGATCAGAGATACAGTCATTCACCTGTATACGTACCACTGAGTTAGTATAGAGCAGGTTTATCCATTTCGTCATTGCCACACTCAATCCCATTCTACTCAACACTGTTCATAGGTATGGCCTTTCTATGGAATCAGACTCCTTGGCGGGGTCAAGAAACACTGCCACCTCTTCAACCTGGTTCAATTTGGTGGAGAACAGCAAAAAGAGTACAGAGATTATCAGTAGTAGATCACTGTGGTGTAAACCCAGATTGATCCTGCAAGACTAGGCCATGTAACAATGAAACTAGTCGGGATGCTAGAATTTTCGCCAGCATTTTGTTATCAGTATTTATTAAGGATAGCAGCCTATATGAGCCACAGTCCTGCCTAGTGTTTCCCGGCTTAAGTAGTGTGATAACCACCGTCTCCCACACCTTAGGTGGGTGTTCGCCCTTTTGGAGGGCTTCATTGTACATGTTAAGTAGGTATGGGACTATGAGGTAATCATATTCTTTATAGGACTTTCCCGACAATCGATCACTCCATGGTGCCTTACTATTTGAGAGGTCTTTAATAGAGCAGAGAATATCCTCTATTGTAATCAAAGAGCACAGCAGTTCCGACTGTGCTGCTTCAACTCATGGTAGTGTGACCCATTCTAGGTATCTTGTAAGCCCCCTCCTCATCTGCTCGGTGTTCAGTGGTATATAGGTATATAGTGTACAATAGTATGACATGAATTCTGCAAGAATATCTATTGATTGGATGTTCTCCTCGTCTCCCTTTGTCGTTATAATGGCTATGTGAACTGTTGCCATCTGAGTTTCTGTAGACTAGCCAATGAATGCCCAGGTCTCTCGGCCTCCCCATACTGCCACACAGTTGTGCAATACTGCAATACCCCACTTTTTTAAGCTCCCTATCCCCCGTCATGAAACTCATGCAGGGTCAACTGGAGCAGCTACAATCGATCTACTCGTCGAATAAGAGTGCCCCAAATCGATTTTAAAATGCCATTTCCCTTTGATATACATTCCCCTCATATTATGACTTTAAAAGCCTTCCACACTTTTCCACATCCCTGCACTGAGCTCTTAATTATGTCAAAGTACGTCATGATGGGCAGTTTGATTTACTCTCTAAGAACCATGTCAAGGAACATGGTTGGTTGTAGGCGCCATGATATTCATGTCCTATCTGCCTCTGCCATGCATAGCATGAGTATCACTAGGGGAGTGCTCTGATAGTGCTCAGGGCATATCTGTGACTTGGTATGTCCACTCCAGAACATCCATGGTCCTCTCCCAGATACCAGTCTGGAGGCCGAACCATGAAACACCAAGCAAAATTTCTATTCTCGATTGCTACCAGCATGTGTTCTCCAGATGTCAACTAATTTGTGTGTCTGTATTATATCTGGAAATACGGCTCGGGCAACACCATGTAGTCAAAGGTCTACCGTTTGAACTATCTGCAGTGTCATGTAGGGTAAGGTTAAAATCCCCTCCCCATAGTATTGTACTCGGTTGAAGGTGGAGGTTGCCTAAAATTAAAAGTTGGTTTGGAGCAGTATGTTGCCCTTCGAAATGGCAGCATGGAAACAAGGTTGAGATGCATCTGAAACGCGTAAGGCATAATACCAAGTACAGGAATTTCAGCTTGTCATTTCCTGGAGTCTCGATAAGAGTGCAGGCTTCATCCTTTGGGCAAACCTTTGAATTGATATATATGTGTATGAGTATGTGAATCGTTGAATGGGTTTGGCAATGGGTATGTTAGTGGTTGTGTGGATGTGAGTGGACGTATGACAGGTTGTATTGGGGTATGAGTGGTTCTGTGGAGGATGTCATTAGTGATGTCATCAATGATGTAATTAGAGATGTCATCAATAATGTCATTGACCATTGCATGAGTGATGTAATATGTGAGGACATAAGCAGTGCATTGCGGGGGCGTAAATTATAGATATCCGAGGTAACTATAACTACTACATTTCACAGGTTTTGTACAAGTGAAATGTGAGCCTAACTATAACGTCCCTGCAACCTTTGTATTTTTCAGTAAATGTCTAAGATTATTTTTAAATTCTATTTCCTAACTATAGCTTCCCTGTAACCTTTGTGTTTTCAGTGAATTTCTAAGGTTATTCTAAAAAAAAGTCCATAGCTGTAACTTGTAATGTTTCACAGTAGATGTGTGAGCATCTGTGTAGGTCCGTTAGTGGGTGTATAAGTGTGTGTGTGGGTCTCTCAGTGGGGCTGTGAGTGTGTCAGTGGCTATCTGAGGAGGTTTATGAGTGTGTAAGTGGGGCTGTTAATGACTGTGTGAATGTCTATCTGGGTTTTTCACTGGTTGTGTCAGAGCCTGTGTGTGTTTGCGAGTGACACTGTGAGTGTTGCTTTGGATCATTAGGTGGGTATGTTAGTGAGTTTATGGGTGTGTGAGTGGGTGTGTGAGTTTATGAATGGGTCTGTGAGTATCTGAGTGGGTTTGTGAGTGGGTGTGTGAGTGTATGACTGGGTCTGTGAGTGGGTGGATCAGTGTCTGAGTGGGTCTGTGAGTGGGTGTCTGAGTCTCTGACTGGCTCTGTGAGTGGACGCATGAGTCTCAGAGTGGCTCTGTGGGTGAGTGTGTGTAAGTGTCTGAGTAGATTTGTAACTCGATGTATACATGTCTGAGTGGGTCTATGAGTGGGTTCATGAGTATCTGAGTGCATCAGTCTCAGAGTGGGTAGCTGAATGGGCGTGTGAGTGCCTAAGTGAGACACAACGTATATTCATGAATTCATTGCGCCGAATTTGCAAATATCGCAAGGGGAAACATCCCCTGTTTTTTGGCATATTATACTCATAATGTATTCCTCAAACAACCCTATTCCAGCCATGGGGTCAGGTCACATCTAACCTGACCTCTAATGCCAGTTTGTGCCATTTCATTTGAGCCCCAGGGACTGTTCCGATGAGGTAAAATGGCATCCCCGTTGACGTGCACATTCCGATTAATCACAAAATTGTTGTGAATTAGCAGCAATCGCAGATAAACACATTTGGATTTCCTTACATTTCTCAAAAACTATTGAACAGATTTACACCGGATAACTGAAAGCGTGATCTGCAAACCAAAATCTACCTTGCTGCCAAATTCAGTGCAATTCCATCCAGTGGTTCAGGCTGCAGGCGTGTATAAAGACACTATGGAAATTAACATGGGAAACACACTTTGTTTGACCCCCCTTTTTCTCAGCCCCTCGCTTGATGGATCACCCCGAAGCATTCCATGCACAACAAGAATCACTGGCACACTTTTTGGGGGGGAAATTTGTGAAAATTCGTCAAACGGGGCCAAAGATATAGGCAAGTCAAAAAACACTTTTCCTTTGGAAACATGGTCTTAACTTTAGCTACCTACTATATAATTAAATAAAAAATATATAATTTTTGTTATTGTTAAAAAATTATATTAAAAATTAAATATGTCATCATTTTAAAAATATACTTTTACGGAATAATTAAACTAAACTTTTATTACAATTTACATTAATTAGGAAAATAGCTTTTAATTAAATTCACTGAATATTAATTATTAAAATGCTGGTTTGGGTGGGACTTTTTTACATTTTGTTTAAAAAATATTTGGACAAAAATATATTTTAATTATTTAAAGATTTAAGAAAGATTTCTTTTCAGTTAACGTGTCGTAACATTTTATTTTATTTGGATAGTAATAATTATTTGAAATTAATTTATAATTCTATAATACATCAAAACATTTATATGTAAATATTTATATATATATATATATTTTTAAAGTAATAAACGTTTGTAATTTTCCATACACTTTCCTATAGGGATATCCCACCTCAGTAAGGGATCTCTGCCTATATGGGAAAACAGTTACCAGTAGAAACTTTACCCTTGTTAATTTACTCTCAGATGTCTTGGAAATCTGGTTCTAGGGGGTGTATACCTGAAAGTCTACACTTAGGTATAAATCTACACAGCGAAATGGTGAATAACAGAAAAGTGTACATTTACGTGTTGGTGCAAGAGGACATTTACATGCTTGAATTTACACTTGTGAATATGGCCCATAGATGGGTGCCTTCCTCTGAAGAGCAGAACTTTCACAGATAAAATCCTAAATGATAGGCATATTTTTCCACATAGGCATATCTTTTCACATGCAGTCTCTGTGCAGTTTTCTCGTGCATCTCTGACCCTCCTCACAGACTGCAGGTTTTACGAGGGGTTTGTTGATGGGAGCCATCAGCTCCTCCTATGTCTGCTAACGTTACATTTCCCAGCCTACTGTAAATTGCAAGTGACTTTTTGATTGGCTGGAAAACATCTGTAGACATTGAAAATATTACCGGATGTGACTGCGCATGAATACATATTGATAAGATACACATCACCATGAAATGCACCTGCCAACTATGACTGCCTGTAATGTCCCTGTCTGTTCTGCCAATTTGCAACTAAACAATTATGATTACAGCTGACTCTGAAAGCCATGTCCGAACATTTCCTGTCTCCAGGATGGAATGTCAAAGCCTCATTTGCATAAACCAAAAACATTTATTCCCTTCTATTTATTAAAGTCTTTTACGAAGCTCCTCCTCGGAACATGTTCAGACATGATCAAGCAAGTCCTCAGTCTGGCCAGTGACAACTCACTGATGCCTTCCATGCCTCTGGACTGTCAGGGAATGATATTTTCATACAGTACAATCCGCATAACTTACCCAACAGAATAACAATGTCCGGCACTTTTTCCCCCAGCACTTTTATTCAAGCCATTGAGGCCCACATTATAACTGTATTGCCTTCTGATATGATTTGAAACATCTGTGTCTCTTGAAGTAAAAAGCTAATTCAGGAAAAAAAAATTTCAGCTGGTGCTGGCTATAAACAAACAATATGATTTTAGGTGCATACTAAAATGTGAAAACAGTAATCGGGTATGATGCCGCGGGGTAAATCCAACATTTGTGCAATTTATTTGTTGCTGCGTTTCATAGTGATTTGCCACAAAAGGTTTGCATGTGTCCCTCATTAGGTAGGAAATGTTCCCTTTTTGGCCATACGTCTAACCAACTAACCGGTCCCAGGATGCTTGTTTCCGGTCCAGGGAAGACATGGCTTGGCAGTTCGGACTGGACTGTTCCCATGAGGCACAGGGTCAGACTGATTTGCATATGGCCATGTCTGGACTGGGGTGGTGGACTGAGCTAAAGAATGATGATGGATTAAACCCAGATCAGTTGACTGGGGGATGAGTGTTTGATTTGCTCAAACGCTCCGTCCAACATCCCCTTTGGTATCGCGTACGTCTAGCCATGGCGTGGTTCTGGTGGAGGCCTGGTGAGTGAACATCTAGCATAGGTTTCATCTGTGCATCTGTGTTCATGTGTGTGTACCTTTGGCCTGGTTCCTAAGGTCTGCTGAAGATGCTGGATCAGGGGTCTCCAACCTTTTCTATGTTAGGAGCCACTTATGTTGAATGAATATCATCCCGAGCTACTGATATAATTAGTGTGAAAATGGTGACCACATCAGGTACATTTACATTAGTGGCCACCATATGCGAGATTACCAGCAGTGATCCCTCCGGTTCATCAAGCTTGGCTGTCACGAGAGATGTGGAAAAAGCCTTATCAATGTGGAATAGCTCTACAAGGATAATACAAAACAGCCACAGTTGCAGTACCCCTGGTACCAAGGTCATAATATTAATAATAAATCTCCCCAACGCCACAATTTATCACTGAGATATTAGCTTTAAATATATGTAAATTGAAATTCAACCATTTTTCTACACACATCATTTTATGAGTTCTGCGGATGTATGTATTTTCATCTCAACTATATGCTTTTCAATTTTGATATGCATATTTATTAATTGAACCAAACAAAAGCTTATAAATCCGTAGGCTATGCTGGACACAGGAGAGCTCCTTACAGGTAGTTGGAGAGCTACCATTGGCTCACTGGATACTCGTTGGAGAAGTCTGTGCTGGGTATATAAGATGCAGCTGGTCTCTTTCTGTGTACAAATGCTTGCCTAGAACATTTTCAATACTCTTATACCGGGTGGTAGCTGCCAAAGAACCTTGGTATATAGATAGAAGTTTATGGGTTGGGTTGGTGCTGGCACCAGCATTCCAGGGACTATATAAGACAGGGTGTGGAGCATTTATTTTGAAACTAAAATGCTCTTAAAATGAGATTTAGCAAATGTGATGTTTTGAAGGTACCACTTTATCCCCAGGTTGTTCATTTTCTCACAGTTCTTCTTAATGACATTAATACACCATGGAACACTGTACTTATATAAGAGCTGCCTGTTAACTCATGTTGGCTTTCAGGTTTCCACTACCACGAGCGAACAGTGATCATTGCATACCAAAAACACTGCGAGCGGAGGGCCTCTCTTCTAAGATCTCTTTCACACTACAGTTTGTTCACTCCTCAGTAGCTCTTCTTGACTCTGTGTTCTTCTTTGGCCCCTTATTTCTCAGCTGCACACCTTATCCCCCCCATCCTTTGATCTGTACCATCTTTTCTCTGCTCACACTACAGTTTGTTCACTCCTCAGTACCTCTTCTTGACCCTGTGTTCTTCTTTGGCCCCGTGTTTCTCAGCTGCACACCTTTCCCCCCCACCCTTTGATCTGTACCATCTTTTCTCTGCTCCCTCTATTCTCAGCACTTTTCTTCTTGAACCTGCATGTCCTTGCAATGTGTCCCTTCCTGTTTATTTTCCAGCAAGTCTGGCATATTTCTTTTGGTCTTCACCACTAAGTTTGCACATGCAATTTCTCTCTCATTCACAAGGACACAACGACCTATTTTGTACCACTCCGCCCCAAAGATAGGGTTGTACACTTGGCATATCCTAGAAATGACAACGCATAAAGGTCAATGTCTGATAGGCTGGGATTGCCTATTGTTCATGCAGGGCTGAGGGAGGAGCGAATGTTTCTCCCTGACAATGCATGCATTGGGATAGTGAACAAGATGTTGAATTGAGTAACCTAGAAACGTTGCATTCTGGGAAATGAAGTTTTCGAATACAACACAATGATTGTGAAAATAAACAATTAAGAATTCTTTGAAAAGAACCAAGTGAGAAGCGCGGTTTGTTGAAGAATTGAACAGCTGTTTCCATCAGCTTTTAACCTGTGCCCAGGGAGACACCTCATGGAAATGGGGATGCTACAAGGTTGATATATTCACGCTCTTTGGCAGGGAGCAATACCCAGGAGCACGGTACAAATTGGCAATCTTGACAACAAACGATTCATTTTTTAAGTGATTCTTCATGCCAGGATGGTGATATCACAACTACATGTCTCAATGTGTGATCAGACTTACACCGCCCTTTGTCTCTCATAATGATATGACTGGATCTAATTGCTTAAGATGTAACCTTTATCTACACTATGGGTGGGAGATGATGGAATTGTTCATAGAGAAGTACGCTGTGATGCTAATGTCCATTTTTAATATCTGTTAACCCATGACCAGACTTTCTCGGAGTTTTTCCTACTAATAAAAAAACAAAAAAGAAAGAAATGGCAACGCAGTTTTGAGATAACTTACACAGCAACTATGTGTGGTTACGGTAGCATTCTGTGAAACAACAGAATGCTTGGAGACTTCACAGCAACAGTCAGTAATGCTAAAGGGTTGGCTAGCAGTGGGCGACCCTCATCACCCACGCTGAGCGGTGTGAGGATGATCACCGTGAAAGCAAGATTCACTCCGGCACACTCTACAAACCTAGGCAGAGGGCCAGGAGTCTCAGAAGCCTCTGAGTGACTTCACTTACAAACGATACCTCTTTTGTGATAAATAGATAGATTGAGCTGTGGCAGCGCCGGCCCCTAAAAAGATCAGGATCTGGCTCAAATAGCTCCAGCTGCTCCCCCTTGTGACCTCCCTGTGAGGGCAAAGAGGACAACAACTAAAACATCGGCCCTGCTCTTTGTCTCAGTCTGTTTAGGATCACATTCCAGGGGCGGGTCCTCCGTTGGAGCAGAGGAGCGACGCCCCACTTAAATTACCCCCAAAGATAAAAAGAAAATGGTAATTCATTACCATTTTATTTTTCATCCTCCAGTCCTGAACCAAGTGTCAGGACAGGGGAGAATGACAGCAGCATGGAAGAGGGTGGGCTGATTGTGCACTTTTCAAAGGGCAAATGTCACTTTTGCCGGCCATCTTGCAACGGCCAACCACACATGCGCACTTTGAAACCACACACCCAGCTGTGTTAAGACATCTGGGTTAGATTAAGTGCGGGGCTTCAGTGTCCTCGGGACTGGTGAGTGAGGCCGCTCCTTCCAGTCATGGCACTGCTCTCACAGGATGAGAGCCGTGCCTGGATTGGATCCGCACTGCATCCGGTTCCAGAGAAGAGTTCCGGACCAGAGAACGGAAGCCGTTGGTTCAGGTAAGTGTTTTTAATATAAATATTTGCACATGCGCCCCGCCTCCCCATCGGTGCCAGCTGCCTCTGATGGAGCCTGCTTCTCTCTGTTTGGCATATAAATATATGGCAGCCTACTCGGTGTCAGTGCATTCTAACAGCAGGCCTGTCTGAGTCTATCTAGGTTGGATCAGGACGAGGCACTGTCCTAAGTCCAGCAGGGATAGAAGACATATGAACAATGTGAAAAGGGGGCCACTCACCAGGAGACAGGGAGGCAGAGGTCTGCCTGGCCTGTTGCTGTTCCACGTTACTCCCATAACTGCTTGCAGTGGCTTGATTTACTTGGCAAACCCTTCTTTAAATGAGTTTCATTGAGCTGAACATTTGGAGCAATGGTTTCAATCTAACACTGGCTCAACTGTATGAGATTGCTTGCTGAAATCTGATTGTATGGTTTCCCTCCCTGTGTCTCCTTTGCATTCAGCAGTCCTGATGAAGCCTCTGTAGATCTGCTCATCATAACACTTCGACGCAATACGGAATCTGTTGGGTTTCAACACACGCGCCATGACTCCTTTTATGAACTGTTGATCCCCCGTGACAGGAGCTGGTAGTATGGAAGATGTCAGCATTTGCAGACCACAGGATTCACCATGTGTGGGGTAAATAGAGGTGCTGTAAGATCCACAGACTGTACCTTTCTGCTCATCCATTTATAAATGAAGGCCTTGTATGTTGACAGGGTGCCATGCGGCCGGTGGTATTAGTATTAGGCACACTGTGCAAACATTAATTTATTATTTGAGGAGAGTTGTATGGCGCTGAATAACTGTGTAACGTAGAAGCAATTGTCAATATATTGGTCCAAAATTTTGGAAATTTATTCTCAAAGGGAGCAGTTTAAGGTCTGGCCTCACTGTTTTCTCAAAATTAAGAAAAATAATCCTGCCTTTGTAACCTATTTCTATTAATGTACTTAATCCTGTGTTAATATGGGTTGTATGTGATCTCACAAATATCATACACCCTTAAAGAGGAAGCAGAACCAACAGGAGGCTTGATCCGCACTAGCGTATTACAACTTAAGTGTTGGAATCACCAAGGTTATCAGAATGGGCCCTGGGGAGGGGGGAGTGACATGAGTCGGTGAGCTCCTCTCTCTTGAAGAGGTGGCCGCCTGGTTTTAGATTGTAAACCTATTTGTCCATCACTTCCTGGGATATATATTTTTCAGCTCTGATGAAAGTTAGGCATGGAATTCGCGAATCTGATAGCCATGCACCTGTTCAGGTCATGTCAGTTAATCATGGCAGGGGCTTTCAATCTGATATAGTTTTCATAAATATGTAAGAATCCCTTATTTGAATTATATATGTTTACTTATTCATGTGTACGCTTTACAATGCTAATGTACAATTTTTAGTGTGATTGAGGTACTTTATTTATAGCAATTATATAATTCAGCTTGCTCGAATATATTGTTTATTTTGAGCATGGCTTAACATTTTGATTTCCTAGTTATTATTCTTAAGTAATCAACAAAGTTTCATAGAATTTGATTTCTTGAGATTTCAGTTATTGTTTTTAAACAGAAAACAATTTACAGAATAGAAGTAGGTGAAAGACTAGAAGTCCCTTTTTATTGAGTGTTTGTTTTAAAAATATTTACCTGTGTTCAGACAGAGTATAGAAATAAAACAAAGCATTATTAAATATAGAAGAACTTCAATCCAGGGACCCCAGGCTGAGTGTCACACAGGAGCTGTAAACACCTTTCCTTGATGAAGGCTACCGAATACATTCATCGAGTCCTCAGACCGGCTTATCTGCCTGCCTGGTACAAAGCCGTGTTATAATATTTTCTGTTGTTCTGCCTATTGGCAAATATCATTGTCACTTTCTATTTTTTATAATGAATACTTTTCATATTGTGCGCACTAGGATAGGATTTGAAGTTTCATAAATCTTGAAAATATATTCCTTGTTTTTAAGTGTTCTTGAGTGTCCATTCATGAGGAAACAGGGTTTGAGTTTCACTGACTGTTCCTGTGAGTCCCATTCAACTGATTATTACCTAATACGCACCTTACACATGTAACCCTCAATGGGTGCAGTGGTTCTCTGTCTCATATTGGTACATTGAGTAAGTCCCTGATGCCAGAGGGCCTAGACGAGAATACTCTCTTGGGCCATGTTCTGGGGTAGAAGCCCAGAAAACGTATCAAATCTTTGCGATATAGACCTGTGTGCTGGGACAGCTAAATGGCCATTTTAAACACTTGCAGACATTAAGGCTGTCTTCACTGGTGGATGAAGAAGAGCAATGTAAACAGGTGAGTAATAAATATATCGGGGCATGAGATCATCTGAGCCTTGCTGAGCTAGGACTGATCATGGGGAAGCTCCCTTATCATAGATGTGCAAACTCACCATCTAACACTTAATGAGTGACTACTCAACAATGTGATTAAGGGGCTATCAACTGAAACCTGTAAACTAGTGAGAAGGTTGAACACAGTACTCAAGTATCGGGCAACCCTAGTGATTTTAAAACTTCATTTCAATCAAAAGTGCATGTTTTCATTGGTGAGTGACCTATGTTCCTGCCCCAAAGAATTGGAACGCATTGCTGTACCACCATTGATCTACTACAGAGCTGCCAATGTCAGTCGCGGTCGGTGCAGGTAAGAGCGGTCGGGTGGGGTGGGGGGTGTCGACAGATGACGGAATAGGGAAAATAAAAAAATAAAATAAAATAAGACCACTTACCTTGTGCTCGCCGCATTGCCGAGTTGGCGTGCAAGGTAAGTGATTTAATTTAAATTTTTATTTTATTTTCCTATTCCATTGTCTGTCGACTTCCCTCCTGCCCCACCCTGCCCCGGCTCACCGCCCACCGCTCTTACAAACACCGGCCGCTACTGGCCAATGTTCATGAAGAAACTGCAAACATGGTTCTTCAAGAATTTCCTCTAGCCTGGTAGCTATAGTTTGTTCAGTTCTTTTCCCTTTTAGGTTAGCATCAGGGAACGCTGCATAAGTTCTCAGTGAATATGTTAAATAAATAAACTAACCATAACACTATATAAAACTTCCATGTTAACTATTTATATAAGAGCTCAGGAGCGGGCCAATTTATAAACATGCTGGTAAATACGGTGGTAAACACCATTACTGTATGCCAGTATTGTTGTCTCAAAGGATTGCGAGTTTAGGGAGCGTACTCGGGTGATCAGTGTCACCGACGGGCATTTTTGTTTCCTCACTTTGGCAGCGTTCAGCTCCTGAAAACATTTGCAAACATCACTGGGAGGTTTGCCAACTTACCCTCACACCTGGTAATTTTCACATTTATTCTGAGGCTGCATTACCAACAAATTCTAATATGACCCCCTGCGTCTTATATAAAAACCTAAAAATAATGATGGAGAATGTATTCTTTTTCTGGCTTCAAAAAGCTGAAGCTAAAAATCCACAGGGTGCTTTCAAGAGCAGGTGAGTATAAGCGGTCAACTTCCTTGACAGACTGCCAGATCATGCAAATGCCTACATTCAGAGCCCATTCACACCCAATACCAGCCGAGGTTTAAATGTTTGAATGTCAAGTTCTTTCATTTGCTCTAATGTGAAGTGCAATTTAGCAGTGAGAGATTTTGCTTGATGTGTTTTTAATGGTTTTCTATTTTTACAGGCATATTAGCTGATGCTTAGCAGCAAGGAGCCCTGAGTTCTGCTTCTCCCCCGCCATTTCAAGCCAATTATCTTTGTTGAATGCAGGCTTCAGAGCCAGGCAGACCATGCAGGGGCGAAAAGGCACAGTTGTTTTATTGAATTAAATCAAAACTGTAAATGGACAATTTGTTTACCACGGTTTTCACTCATGATTAAGGAAAGGGAGAAGCTAAGATATGGTTGCATCATGCACGACATTACTAGAGTAAAAAAAGTGCAGGACAAAATGACTACATTGCTGGTCAGACTTGTCATTGCCTGGACGTAGTGAAGGACTGTGTTTGTGTTATGCCATTACAAAAATGGGGTAACCCAATAGTGATCATGGACCTGGGTAGATTATGATACAAAAAACAATGGTCCTAGACCTTCATTTATAAATCAACTAATGATTATGTGAGCTAATAGCTCATATGACTTAATCCATCATTTACAACATAAGAGTGCAACAGACCATAATCAGGGTCACCATACATTTTATTCTCAAATCAAGTGGTGTAAAACAGACAATGTTATATGCGTTTGTCAATTTTTAAGAAGAAGAAGGGGAGGTTGCTCCAGAAGGAACGTGCATAGAATTAGAGGTGCTCAAGTGTGAAGTGATAAGGAAGAGGGTATTCAAGGAATGGTATAGAAGAGTTTAGTATTTCAAAAAACACACAGGACTGGTTGTAAATCACCGTCCTTATGAAAACCTGGCCACAAAACAGTTATAAATATATTGCAATTTCAATTCACATAGAATTCCATTCTAAGGTGGCACGTGAGGGGTAAGATTCAAGATCCAGGCTTGGTTAAATGGGCGTCGACGTTTCGACCCGTCTTATGGCCATGGGGGCAATTAGATCCTGGCCTTGTAGATCTTCATCAGGACAGGGTGGAGCAACCAAAGGGGAGGTATGGGGCCTACTCACATACCGTTAAATCTGGTCTACTGGTCAGTAGTAGGGAGCAAAGGGTCGGTAATTCTTATGGTTAATGCGGCCAATATCGCTGGAGAATTTGCGTCAAAAAAACTTAAAGCTGAAGAATCTGTAGCCAATAATTAGGTCAGTCTATGAGTCAGTGTACTCCATAATTGTTAATCGGGTCCGCATACATGGAAATCCTATTAGAACTGTGAAGCACGCTTCATCCGCGTCCGTCTCCCGCCGTGTATGACTGCATACTGTGTTTGTGTTATGGCCTGGCCAATTCTTTGCACTGTATCAAATGTATTAGAATTGTAAATCACACAGAAAAGGTTATAGGATTTGTCAAAATCCTGCATCATCAGTCTCCATGACTCGAATTCATTCTGCCAGTCTTTGCTGGCACATGAGAATGCAGAGACAGAGGCCTGGAGACACCTCTTGGGGATCAGGAACTCACTCCAGCAGAGGCTAGCAGGGCTCAGGCAGACCCAGTTGCAGGTACAGACTGGTCCAGAGAAGCAGGTAAGTTGGATACAGGGAGGCATCTGGAGCTTATTGTGTCCCTGCAGCTCAGACAGAAGGTTAGCTAAATGACCCTTCAGAGTCACTCTGGTTAGCCTGGGATGGAGGGAGCAGGTCTGATATTCCTGTACTGAGAGCAGGGCAGTCCTAAAGCAGCAGAGCAGTCCTCTTGTAACAGGAGGTCGGTCCTCTGGGAGGCAAGGGAGGCATCTGTAATATCCACAGGTTCATGAGTGTACAGATGTGTGGCTCTACAGGTCCATTATTTATATGGTGCCACCCTTTGTAGTGGGAGGATTCCTTATAGTACCCCACATCTGGTTCTGGAAAGTTCTACCCTCTCCTTGTCAAGGCTCCAACAAATCTGGTGTGACAAAAGACTAGTCTCAGGTTCCTTTGTGTGTGCTGGATGTAAGCACTTTGAAGTGTCACTGGGGCAAGGCACATCTCTGCCCCAGCCATCCTGGCAGGATGACTCATCCTGCCCACACCCAGTCCCCTTTGTTTCATAAACCCCAACATGCAGACCCATTCACAGTCATGTGACCCGGAATACTGGCAGAAGGCACAAATGGTTAGGACAAGAAACATCGAACTTTCTAAAAGTAAAAGACACACAAATGATGGATGGAATACAGAACAATTCAAGCATTCACCCCAGTCAAGAGATCTGGGTTAAACCCATGGTTCTTTTGCTCACCTTGCCACCCCAGTCAGTTCAGACCCAGCCATATGCAAATCAGTCTTGACCCTGCTCCTCATGGGAACAGTCCAGACCAAAATTCTAAACAAAGTCCACCCTGGACCAGAAACAAGCATCGTGGGACCGGTTTCGGAGTATCACCCCTTATCAGCCAGCCTAGCTTGAATCCAGTGGCACAGTGAGTGTTGCATTTTCACCCTATGTGGGAAGGGTATGTGCAGATGGGGGTCCATTGCTCGCAACACCACCCGGCTATGCTGGCTGAATAGGGGTGACACCCCAAAACCGGTCCCAGAAGGCTTGTTTTCCGGTCCACATGCTACATGAAGCAGCACAGGGATTGCACAGGGAATCTCTGACGCTGTCCCAGGGACTACTGGGACCAGGAAGGAAGCAGAGGAGCTCCGAGGTGGCAGAAGCAGCATCAGGAAAGTTTGATTATTTCTATTGTTTTTTATTAGTTTTATTAGTTTTATTATTAAACCCCCCAGCGCTCCCCACCTGTAATCCCCACACCAAGACCCCCCACCCCACCACTTTATGTGTCGGCCGACACTGTAACCGTATAAAACACTGCATAACACAATTTTACCATCCTCAACCTCGAATCAGTAAGTGAATGCACAGTTTTTGGAATGTACATGCTCAGGCAAACATATAATGTTAATACTCTATGACTAAACTGTTTGTAATTTATGTAAGCTAGTAATAATGCTAAACTGAAGTATAGTATTTGTAATAAATCACATAACTATGCTGAGGGTGCCCTTGATGTAGTGGCATACATTCCCTCTCTGAATGCCACACACACACTAGCCCCTCACAATACCTTTTCCAGGGCTTGTAAAGACGTTCAAATCAGAATAAACTATATCTCCCACAGTGCAACACATAGGAAGACTTGGAAAGTAAATGGTTACTATAATCAACATATTGAAATATGCAATCACATATGACAAACATCATAGCATTTTCAACAACAACCATTATCTGCAAATAAACAAAAGCCACAAAAGACTCAACTTTAACATTTTATAGATTTGAAATAAAAAGGAACAACAAAAATCATTATGCTCTGGTGTGGGAATGAAACTCTTTAAAAAATGAATACAAATTAAAGTCAGCACAGTTGTTTAAAAATCAAAAACCATCATGTCACATCTATAGAGTTTGATGGAATGGACACAAATGTGGCATACATTGTGTCGACTATAATACACATTAGATGTGCTTCAATGCACTTGTAAAATGATGCATTTATGTTCTGCCATGTTTGTGATGGGATCATCTGCTGAACTTACAATCAGGCACATATTGTTATCTTGGTTGTGTTCAATCTTGTGACCGCAATGTTCCATGGTTGGTTTACACTCCTATCTTATGCCCAGCATTCACATTTGCAATTATTTGCTATCACACTTACAGTTCTAAACTACCTAACCTAACACAAAATCTGTGTGAGTGAAGGCCTAGGCTGATTTTGTGGCAATAGTGTGTTCATATACTTGCCAATGACCTGGTTGTATAATGCAAAATTCACCCTCAAGTAATAGTCCAGGGATACTATACACATTACAGATTAGTTTTATTAGCACATAATGCGTAATAGAGATCTGGGGATGCCTAACATTTTTTAAGTGCACCATGAACCACTTCATGAAGGCTCCGGTTTCAAGTTTGATTGGGGTGATATTCCATCAGTAATGTGACATATATGCCATTTGCAATGGTACAATTGCATTATTGCCTATGTTACTTGTAAGACAACAACTGGGGAATCCTTTATGTTTGCAATAGAGAATCCCATCTTCAAACAATAGTCAAATATATTTAGGGTCTAGTTTAGAATTTAGCAGAGGGGTTACTCCATCACAGAAGTGATAGATATCTTGTTCACCTTATTACAAGTGCATTATATCCTATGGCGCTTTTAATAAGGCAGACAGGATATCTCTGAAAGTTATGAAAGAGTTCTTATCCCTCATTATCCGTCATACTCTAATCCTGATCTTTTATTTTTAAAATCATACTTATTAACTAGGCTATGCGTTGATACGAAAATTCAGTAAAACATTGTCATTATAGAAGCTGAAACCTAAATGTGGACTGAAATTGTGGAGTTGCATAGCACTTGATTTACACGCATTTGTTTGGCTTTTTCTGTGATTAAATTAAAGCTTTATTTAGAAAAAAAAAAATATATATATTACCTACTGGCGGTCGCCAGTAGGTAGTTATAGTTAGGACCACGTTTCCATAGGAAAACCTCAACATTCTATTTTGAATAACTTTGGCGCCGGTCGACGAATCCTCGCGAATTTCTCAAAATAGGTGGGGCGCTACGCTCCGCTCCTACCCTGAAAGTCTCGGGGGGATTCGTCAAGCGGGGGCTGAGATAAAAGGGGGGTCCCAAAACGCGTTTTTCCCATGCATTTTTCCATAGGACCTTTAGAACGAGCTACAGCCCGAACGGCTGAACAGAATTACTAGAAATTTGGCAGAGAGGTAGTCCCTAGGTCAAGGAAGTGCCTTTTGTAGGTTTGGTGTAAATCTGTTCAGTAGATTCTGAGAAAATAGCCTTTAAATCAATATATATATCTGAGCCCGCTTACGGTACGCTTACCGTACGCTTACCGTACGCTTACCGTAAGCTTACGGTGGCGTGCGCGAGCGCGATTCTGATTGGCTCTTAGATCTTAGTAAACATTCGAATCGGCCGAAACCAGGAAGCGGCGTCCGCCATTTTGTCTCTCGCACTGAGTGTTGTTTATCAAACATGATGGCCAAAAACATGTTACGGGGCTGTTTTGACAACTCCCTCCCACATAGTCATGTTGAGGGAGTCCCCAAACATCCCCCAAGAGCAAAAACGGTTTTATTTTTTTTTCGGCAATTTCGCGGGGTACGCTTACCGTACGCTTACCGTACGCTTACCGTAAGCTTACCGTACGCTTACGGTAAAAAAATAAAAATAAAAAAAACACTATCCACACTTACCCCACCCCCTGTGCTTTTGGTGGCCGCAGGCCACCAAATGTGCAGGGCTTATTAATAGAGAAAAAAAACGTAATTTTGGCAACATGAAATTATAAAATCGAAATAAAAAAAACACTATCCACATTGACCTCACCCCCTGTGCTTTTGGTGGCCGAAGGCCACCAAATGTACAGGGCTTATTAAAGTTGATAAAAACCGTGCACGGAACGAACTGCGTTAAGTGGGCGCGCACGCCACAAATGGCGTAAAGTAACTTAGCATTTAAAAAACCGTACAAATTCACTGAAAAAACCATAGGTTTCACACACGTTATAGTTAGGAAATAGCATTTAAAAAACCTTGCTAATTCACTGAAAAAACCATAGGTTTCACACATGTTATAGTTAGCTGGACATTTTACTGATAAAAAACCAATGAAATTCCCCCGTTATAGTTACTGTAGGCAACTATAACTCACACGACCGTAATCCTCTGCTGATGACATATGTGTCTTTATGAAAAAAAAATATTTGTAATATATGTATAGCTAAAATTTAATGGAAGAAGATATGGGCAAATAAGTGTCTAAATACAGTAGTAGCATCAGCAGAGGATTGCGGTCGCGTGAGTTATAGTTGCCTACAGTAACTATAACGGGGGAATTTCATTGGTTTTTTATCAGTAAAATGTCCAGCTAACTATAACATGTGTGAAACCTATGGTTTTTTCAGTGAATATATATATATATATATATAACTTTTTGTGAGTCTACTTTGGTTGAGTTATTTCATAAATAAAATATATGTATATGACAAAATGTTTTTTGGAGTATGTAAGTATAAGTTACTCTGATTCTTGTCATGTTTTATATGTCTATATTTATACATGCGACAAAATATAATATTATTTTAATATATCCACCAAAGTGTGTGCACCCATTACATTTACACATGACACTTGTATTTTGCAGTTATGTCCATCCACCACCCCTGGCAACACAGAGAAGAATATTTCAGAACAAAATCACAGATGATGCAGGAAAGACACATCATTAAGTACAGGCTGAACCATAACACCATTGAGGGTTTTGCACTTCAATTCAATCTGAGCTTATGCCAGAGACAGAACTCAGATTGCCATCCCACCATTGCCATCCCACCTATGGTGAAGATTATGGCAGAATTACAGTTCTGTGCTAATAGCTCCTTCCAGTACATAAGTAGTGACACCGATCGATTATATATCCCAGGGAACTTTTCTTAGCTGTCTTCAACCAGGTCCTGGATGTTATGCTCAGCCATATAAATGGCTACATCGAATTTCCAACATGCTTCACTGAACAATTTCAAGGTTGAGTTCTATAGCTTAGAAGGCATGCCACATGTGGTTGCTGCCATAGATGGAGCTCACACTATATTTCATGCCTTGGGGCAAGTGACCCACAATAGGAAGCATTTTCCCTCCATCAATGTCCAGGTGGTTTGCACTGCAGACCTCTACATTTAGATTTTCAGGTTCCACCCATTACTTTCTGATGCTAAGCAATAGATGCATGCATTTTCTATTTGGGTCTGTATTTCCTAATGTTGTGCCTTCACTGCATGGTCTGTAAGTAGACAAATGTTTGTACACACTGTTGATATGTCATTCTCCGTTGCTAGGATTTGAATGCCTAACACATATAAATGACATGTTTATTTTGAGAGACCACACTAGATGTTATTTTACACATTGATCTTAGTTGTACTCTAATTGTTTTTTTATCTTGTAATGTTGATTGTTAGAAGACTACATAAGTATCAAACAGAACATTTATGTGAGATATGTATGGTTTGTGAAAATAGAGATAATATGTTCTACACAGAAGAATGAGGTGTGGTAAATATAAAACACAACACTTCAAGAAGCCCTTTCTGTCTAGCATGCGTTTAATGCAAAGATGGCAAGCTGGACAGCAAATTCGTTTTTAAAACAATTGCTATTTTGACTTATCAGATCCCTCGCTAGAAAGGGATCAGTTTGAGCCTATTGATAAAATGCATGACATTTCTTACAGTATATCTATGTTTTCTCTAAATACACGTCTATGGAACCTAATCATATTGCAGAAACGTATTACTTTCAGCAAAAGCGTATCTAATGAGCTGGTGACAATAACTTTTGTGGGAAAAATGAGATGCCTTTGAGGAGAAGATTGATTCATGAATACAATACTGAGTTCATTATTCTCCTCAAATCCAGCTTCTAATAGCCAATATTGAAAATGAGGTTATGCTAGGTAGAAATTTTCAAAAGTATTACCCTGATTAAAGTGGCTTCTGGGCATATCAGATGCAATAATTGAGCTTTATAATGATTAATTTTACTTAAAAACTTTTACAATTTCAATGCAAAAACGACGCTAATTTGCTGAAAGACAAAATTGAGTTGTGGGGTAAAGACATTTAAGGTTGATGATTCCCTGCAACTCAATCTACCCCTTTTTGTAGAATTGGGTGTATTTGCAAGATACACTGTGCAGGTGGCACAGTGTATATTTGTGATTGCGCTCTAATTAGGGGTGGGCGGAATTTGCGAAATCCACTTTCGCAAATTATCGCGAAAATGTTAAAAATTATCGCAATCACGCGGAAATATCGCGAAGATGCGGAAGTTTTTTTCCCGCATGTTCGCGAGATTTTCTGCATGGTTGCGGCTCGCCAACTTACCCATGCGGTTGCTCGCGGGCGTGGCCATCTTGTTTTCAGTTGTCTCGTGGTGCATGATCGCGAGAAGAAAGACGTGATCGCGCGACGCATGACGTCACTGTGGGCGCGAACTGTCGCGAGACAGCGCAAATGGCTAAAAACAATACAACATCTCATGGAGAACGCGACCGGATCAAGAAAACTTGTCGGCGAACGCAGGGATTCAGGTAAGGCGATCGCGCGCGCGCGAGAATGTATTATTTTACAGCGCGAGCAAGAACCAAATTATCGCAAAGCTGCGGAATGCGGAAAAGTTGACATTTTCGCGCTTTCCGCGGAACGCGAAAATGTCAAATTATCGCAATTTCCGCGAACGGAACGAAATTTTAGCCCAGGCCTAGTTCTAATGTGTTTATGAGTAATACAAAGGCTATTTTTTTATATAAACTTGTGTGGAGTTTCTTTTGTGGTGTGCCTAGTATGTCACTGCTGTGTGAGTGTGTTGCTCAAACGCTTTACACATTGCCTCCGGGATAAGCCTCTGGGATAAACCTGACTGCTCTGACTGCTCTGCTCTGCCAAGTTACCAAGGGGGTGAGCAGGGGTTATCTTGGGTGTGTAACTCCCTTGCCCTGACTAGAGTGGTGGTTTCTGCCTGGCTTAGGCGCTTACCCTGGCCAACCAGAAATACCATTTCTAACATTGGTTTTCTGCGGTAAGGATAGGACTTGCGCTTGCGCAGTACCACAGTGACGCATGGTTGCACTACAAAACTCTGGCATTTTAGACAATCACATGGTTATTATTCCTCCTCAAAAGTGTCATTTTCTGAATTGTGTACTCCTGTTGCAGCTCTTGCACCTAGGTCTCATGTGTTGCACTTGAGTCTTAGTGCCTTGCCAAAATGGAATCTGCCTATACTTTTTCGTGATCTGTTCCAAAACAGTAGGGGGGAGTTGGAGGAGTTCTGTGAGGAGAGAGACATCACAGTAAGTGAGTCAGATACCCAGCTAAGCCTTCAGAAAGTCCTGTTCCAATGGCAAGAGGATTTAGGGAGACGTGAGTACTATGAGGGGAAGGGTTCCCAGTCCGCACACCAAGAGGGTGGTGGGTCTGAGGGTGATCCTGAAAAGTCTGCACAGGAGGGAGAAAATGACTGGGCAGGGACACCAGTAGACAGTGAGGACCCTGTAGAGAGGGAGTCCCTTGCTAGGTCCAGTGCCGGGGGCAGTGCCCCATCCCTTTCCCTGTCCCCATAGGAGTGGGTAGATATGAGGGAAGAAAGGGAGCACCCGCTGGCTTTGGAAAGGCTCAGGTTAGAGCATGCCAAGGAGATAGCGCAGCTGGGTGTGGAGGAGAAAAGGGCCTTGTTGGCTGAGGAGTTGAGTCTCAAGGAGTTGGTCCTTGAAGAGAAAAAGCTAGAGACTGAAAGGGTCTTAGTGCAAGAGAGGATGGCGGAGGCAGAGAGGGCCTTCACCAGAGAAAAGCTAGCGCTTGAGGATATGTGTCGTTTTAGTGGTCTGGATTCACCAGTGAGGGTGGGGTCCAGTGGTGGCAGCAGAAGTGAGTCCTGTGTAGGAAGTCCCACTCCCAGATCCCAGAGTATGGTACCTAGTTGCCAGGAAGAGGGTTTCACACCTGAAGGGTATAGGTTGAGGTTCAGGGGCAGTAGGAAACTGTCTCACCCGTCTTGGGGGGAGATGTGGATGAGTGTTGTGATGCGCTGGAAGGTTGGGTGATGGGTAGCATGGCAAACACATTTGAAGGGCTGTTCAATCTGATTGTCAGAGAGCACATGTTCCATTGTTGTTTTCCAGGGTTACGCCAACACCTGTTGGAGTGTGAGTTCTCTGATCCCAGGGAGCTTGCATGGGAGACCTCTGGGTGAGTGCCAGAGGGTTTGAGGAGGCATTGGGGAGTGATCCTAAGACCAGTGGCTCAGGTATTTCCCAGCCCAGTGTGGTGGGAAAGGTTCTTAGTAGCCCAGATAGGTCCCAGTGTAGTGGGAGGGGTGTAGGGGCTCATGTCCTGTCTCCGCGGAGAAGGAGTGAGGATGGAATGCGTCCCAAGGTGCCCAAAACCTAGTCTCAGGGCCTGGAGGGTTCCCTAGGGGAACACCAGGTGGGGAGCCTAGGCTGTACTAGTAGGCCATCCATTGAGGGGGATCTCCTAGTGAAAGGAGTACTTGGAGCTTTTGTAAGTGGAGCTCCACCAGCTCTGGTGTCTGGCGGTGCCACTCCTGAGTGGAGGGTGCAGGAGTCCAGATTTAGGGGTGAGAGGGGGAGAGAGTCCCCAGTGGGAGAACCAGTGGGTCAGCCTTATGGGCTGAGCCTTCTAGGAGTGACCATGGTGACACCACTTCTGTTTTGGGGGGGTCTTCATGCACTGTCAGATGGGTACGGGTCGGGAGATCAGCGCCAAGCAGACTGTCATGCAACACATGAGGTATGTGTTACCCTTGGGGGGGGCTGCGTGCTTCCCCGGAAGTCCTGGTGTGCCAGGCAGGTGCTCAGCTGCAGGGTGTAGTCCCTGGGTTGGAAGACCAGGTTTAGACCAGGCCTGACCTGGAGGGAAGGACATCTCTAACCAGTGTCCTTACCGGTTTGTCTTCTAGGGTTACCACTCCAGGTGGGAGGGTGCAGAACTCTGGAAGGGGGTGCAGACAGAGGTAGTCCTCGCCTCTGACCCCGGTTCAACCTGAGGTTTTAGATCCTAGGTTGGTAGACCAGTTACAGGCCAGAAGTCCTTGAACTGGTGGGAGAATTGTGTGGGAGGGCTGTTTCCAGCATCCTGACAGTTTTAGGTTCTGAGGGTGCCTCTCTGCCTGAGGGTGCAGACCCTGGGTTGAGGGATCAGTGTCAGTTTAGAACTGCACTGATGAGAGGTAGAGTGGAGAATGGGTACAATGTACCTGGGACTACCGCCCCCACTCTATGAGATGACAAGGCCCAGAGACAACTGGATGGCTTAGGGCCTGGTCCTGGCTGCGGACAGCTAGGGAGTCCCAGTGGGGTAACTTAGTTGGCCCTGGGAGCTTGGACAGAGAGAACCACAAGGTACACTGTGTATATACCATGCCCTATCAGTGCAGAAAGAAAGCAATAATAAAAGCAAAACGTTCCATAAACACTGGAAATCACTGTTTCTGTTGTTTTTGAATGGCATGGTAATGTGTAACCACCGACAACCACAGTTTTTTAAGGTATTGAAATCACTTGAAAACACTGACAAAACCCCACCAGAATTTAACAAAAATAAAAACTAAAAACAGGAAAGCCTAATCATGATATAAGTTGTAAATTGTGACTCCCTTCGACTGGTGGCCATCACAAAGATAGTAGCCTGCTGCAGTTAGCACACCACCATGCCTGTGATGGGATATATGTATATGTATCATTTCAGGTTGGCTTGATTGGTATTTTACCAATTCAAAGCTGTAATACTGTGCCTGGAGTGGTAATTGGCTTTTGTCATTTTACAGCTCGGCAAGGACAGCACTGTGCTAGTCCTATGCTTAAAGACTTTGCTGTACAAATGTCAAAAGACTTTGTCCTTTTCTATCTCGGCGTGGATGGCACTGTGCTAATCCTATGCTTAAACATTTTGATAGAAAAACAGACATTTGAGGTGAGCAGATCTAGAGTGTCGCTGGTGTTGAGAGTGCTCCATACAGGAGCTGCTTTCCAACTAAACTTGAGAACTACCCAGAGTTCTCTGCTTCTTTTTTGCATATATATATATATATATATATATATATATATATATTTTCACGCTCCCTTTCTTTCCTCCCTGGATCGAAAAAGGCACTCACAGGGGTCTTTGTCGTTAAACAGCTTCAATTCGTACAACCAACATGGCCCGTTTCGGCTTGCGCCTTAGTCTAATGTTCTTCAATTTCACGCCAAAAGACGAAATTTTTTAAACATCCGTAAATAAGTCACATGATGTACTGACATAACCAGCAACAACGGACAAGCATCCCGTATAAGCATGAGCGCCATCTTAGTACATATACTTTCTGAATGCCTCAATACTTTACTGCTTAACCCGTGATCGTCATGATGCTGTTTCAACCTTGCTATAAATCCGCATTTGCATTAAATCAACCCGATGTTAAATAAAATGCAACGTTGCATAGCAATTATTAAAGCGGGTAAATTATCATTATAATCAAGCCGTGTATCGGCATGGTAGCTGCCCAATTACAATTATATAATTTTGCCGTGTATCGGCTTAACCTATCTCTTATGGTGCTTTTGCATCCAGTGGCAGCTATATAACTTGCTTTATCGCTGTGTATCGGCTGACATACTGACCGCTCTAAGAATATCATTGTACATCAAGGACAAACCTTTTTTTTAAAAGAAAACATTCGAAATACAGAAATTTGCACAAACATTACATTTCAGTTACCTCAACAGTTTCATAAATTAATTTTGACCACATTTCATAAATCACTACTTATTCACCGAGATGTATAGCTAATTCTTCCCCTATATTCATTCCTTTCGGGGCCTGGGTCTCTAAATCAATGTGATATCTCGATTTTAATCTTCGTAGCCTCATAATCCTGTCTCCTACCCGTATATTGTTTGGAACCTGATCTAGAGCAAAATAACGTAACTGCTCCCTGTCACTGTGATGTTGCTCTGCAAATGCCTTGCCACCGGGTACGTGGCATCCTTTTTGGCTATCGCCCTCATGTGCTCTAACACTCATATTTTTATGTGGTGGATAGTACTGCCGATGTTTCACAATCCGCATGGACACTCTAGGGAGTATACTACATTTGTTTATGGTCCTTTGCTTTTTGAGACCTGGCACTTTGTACATGAGTGTTCTACTTCCTGTGCAAGCCTTGCACTTCCCGCAAGGATAAAAACCTCTTAATTCCCTTAAGGTCCCTCCTGTATTCAACTTCGTTTTTAGATGACTCTGTACTAGGCTATTCCTCAATGAGCTAGCTTTTCTAAAGGTTATGAGGGGGGAGGCTGGTAATATCTGAGCCAATAATATTATCTGTCTTAAGGACGTGCCAATTTATCCTTAGTATTTTTCTTAATTCATTGGCAACATCCGAGAAAGTTGTTATCATCCTAAATTTAGTGTTTGTCATCCTTTCTTCATCCTTTCTTTTCTCTTTTAAGAGTTTTTCTCTCAGAATATTTTTCACCCTATTAAGGGTGGCATCAAGAAAACCCTAATTGTAGCCCCTGATGGCAAATCTGTTAAGACTGGCCTCTGCTGCTACATTAAAATCATTCTCTCTTGTACTGTTACGTTTTGATCTTAAAAGCTCCCCATAGGGGATACTCTTAATCAATCTCGAGGGATAATTACTCACCGCGTGTAAACTGGAATTCCCGGCTGTTGGTTTACGATACAATGATACACTGGGCTTATTCTCGATAATGTTCACATTGAGGTCTAAGAAGTTTACTGTATCTGAACTGTTCTCACCACTAAACTCTAGATTAATTTCATTGCTGTTCAAATCGTTGATGAATTCCCTTGCTGACTCTGTGGTTCCATTCCAAACTATACACAGGTCATCGATATATCGATAACAAGATATTACCCTGGACATCCAGATTTTATTATTTGGCGAACTGGACACCTGCTCCTCCCACCAGCCCAGGAACAGGTTTGCGTAGCTGGGAGCGAAGCAGGTGCCCATCGCTGTACCGGAAATCTGTCAATAGAAATCTTCACCAAATACAAAGATATTATTTTATTATGCTCTGTAAACTTCAATGTTTTTTTCTGCAAAAAGTGTGCGGAATTCCTCTTGAAAAGGAGTCTTCATAAATGTTGAAGTACTTGCCCCATCGTCGCCGGAGGATTCACTGCCAGTGACCTCCGATTCCGAGGTTTCAACTCTTGTTGTTACAGGCACATTTTATTTTGCTTTTAGTTCTTTTCGTGGTCCATCAAACTTTTTGGCGAACGTTAGAACTCTCCCTTGAGCATAATCACGCTCGTTCCGCTCGAATTTCTCCTGCTTCCTTTGTTTTATTTTCATTTCATACTTTACGAATCGTTTTTTCATCTGCTCCTTTAGTTCTTCAATTCTATTTTTGTTTTTCTCTTTTGGTATTTCGGCCTCCATTCTTTCTATTTCAAGTAAGGCTTTATCTCTATCAATCCAAGCGAACTTCACTAATATAGCCAACATCCCCTTGCTCGACTGTGCTGTATGTGCCGCCCATTCGTCAAGCAATTGTGGGTCTGGGTTTTTGTAGGCCGGGATGGTATAAATGCGTAGACCCCTTGGCACTGGGTCTACGTCAATTAAGCTTTGTAGTGAAGTCGCCTCCCACCACTTTCTCTGCTCGCACAACCTTTCCAGCACATTAAATTTGGATGCCAAATTCGTGGTTATACTCGAATTCTTGTTATTCCGCTGTTGTGATTCAGTCTGTGTACTTTTTTTAAAGATATCTTTTGCCGCCTCGCGGCGCGCCGGTACATTGAACATGTTTATGGCTTTAATTGTACTACGTCAAAGTTCAGACAAAGCCCCTTCGTCCTGCCGTGTATTTCCAAACTGACAGCAAGTTAGTAGATCCAATCCCACTTACCCGCTACTCGCAGCTCCACTTCGGGCGTCCTCCGACACACTAGACGTGCAGCTACCGGGTCGGGCGTCTCTCAGGCGGTGCTGCCAGTAACATCCATACTCGCTCCACTGCACTTTGACCAGCGCACTCCCGGACGGGTGCTCAAAACACGGAGGTGCATCCGTGTCAATATTCACACTCCATTTCTTTCCTCTCTGGATCAAAAAAGGCACTCACAGGGGTCTTTGTAGTTAAACAGCTTTAATTCGTACAGCCAACATGACGCGTTTCGGCTTGCGCCTTAGTCTAAAATATTTCAATTTCACGCCAAAGATGACATTTTTTAAACATCCATAAATAAGTAACATACATTAGTTTGTGCCACCTTGCGTGAAGCAATGGCATTGGCAACACAAGAGCTTAGTAAATCTAGGCCTTAACTTTTTAGTCAGTAATCTAGTCTGGCTGCATTACAGTATGTCCTATTAGTGCCAAGAAGCTTCAGTGTACATGAAGGTCGATAGGAGGAGAGGGACATGTGGTACAGTTAACCAGGCTGGAAAGACCAGGCTAAGACTTGAGAGGAGGTGGTATAACATAACAAGTTGGACCCTCCATGCAGAATGTGATGAGGGGCCCCTGTGTTGCTTATATCTCACAGCCTTAGCCTTGGCCTGGAAGGGCCCACACCCCTGTGCCACAGGGCCCTATGCTACGTCCAGAGAGTGAGCCCTCTGAACTATAACAGGCCTTTCACTACCTCAAAACTGATCTGTTCTTATAGCATTCACCCTGTGTCACCTAAAGGATTTTGGGGGACCCTGGCAAGACATCTTTTTCAGAACAACTTTGAGTTGTATCACCCATTTTCTACTTATTTAAACCATATGATGCCAAACAATATTTACTTATTCATTAAAGGTTGAGATAGAGAAACAGACAGAAGTGAGATACAGAAAAATTTCACTTTCTCTGGGGCCCCTTGGAAGGTGGGGCCCCTGGGCAATTGCCCACTCTGCCTATGTCCTAAAAGGTCTCTGGGTTTACCCTTTTTTTGCGGGCCATGTTGCACTCCACCTCCCTTTAACACCTCCAGGGCTCAATCAGAGCCTCACAATATCTCTCAAACTCAAACTGAGGGGTATATTTACAAAGAAATAGTGGGGTGCTGCAAGCAATTTAGCTGTGCTGCACTGTCAGACATGGAGGGATACATGGTATTTACAAGAATACGACGCACCTTTGTGTTTTCCCTTCTGCTGGCACTAAAAAAAGCAAAAACAACAATTGATGGACAGAATGCAGAATAATATCATACATTCACCCCAGTACAGAGATCTGGGCCTAAATCCATAGTTTTTTTGCTCACCATGCCTTTCCAGTTTGAACCCAGACATATGCAAATCAGTCTTGACCCTGTGGCTCATGGGAACAGCCCAGCCCGAACTGCCAAGCCAGGCCCTCCCTGGACTGAAAAAAGCATCCTAGGACCGGTTTTGGGGTTTCACCCCTCTTCAGCCAGGATAGCTTGATTCCAGTGGCATGGAGAGCACAGGACCCACGTCTGGGCATACCTGTCCCACTCGGGGTGACAAATGAAAAAAGAACAATTGATGGGCAGAATGCAGAACAATGTCATACATTCACCCCAGTACACAGAACTGGGCCTAAATCCATCGTTTTTTTGCTCACGATGCCATTCCAATTTGAACAGAGCCATATGCAAATCAGTGTTGGCCCTGTGCCTCATGGGAACAGTCCAGTCCGAACTGCCAAACCAGGCCCTCCCTGGACTGGAAACCAGCATCCTAGAACCGGTTTCGGGGTTTCACCCCTCTACAGCCAGGATAGCTTTATTCCAGTGGCATGGAGAGCACGGGACTCACGTCTGAGCATACCCATCCTACTCGGGGTGACAAATGCAAAAACAACGATTGATGGACAGAATGCAGAACAATGTCATACATTCACCCCAGTACAGAGATCTGGGCCTAAATCCATAGTTTTTTTGCTCACCATGCCTTTCCAGTTTGAACCCAGCCATATGCAAATCAGACTGATTTGCATATGGCCATGTCTGAACTGGGGTGACGGAGTGAGCTAAAGAATGATGATGGATTAAACCCAGATCAGTTGACTGGGGGTGAGTGCTTGCAATGTTCAACACTCCGTACATCATCCCCTTTGGTTTCGCTTTGTTCGTCCTAAGTTGGCAGGGTATGCCCAGACGTGGGTCCCTTGCTCACTCTGCCACTGGGTTCAAGCTAGCCTGGCTGATGGCGGCTGATTAGCCAGAAACCGGTCCCAGGATGCTTGTTTCCGGTCCAGGTAAGACATGGCTTGGCAGTTCGGACTGGAATGTTCCCATGAGGCACAGGGTCAGACTGATTTGCATATGGCCCTATCTGAACTGGGGTGGTGGAGTGAGCTAAAGAATGATGATGGATTAAACCCAGATCAGTTGACTGGGGGTGAGTGCTTGCAATGTTCAACACTCCGTCCATCATCCCCTTTGGTTTTGCTTTGTTCGCCCTAAATTGGCAGGGTATGCCCAGACGTGGGTCCCTTGCTCACTTTGCCACTGGGTTCAAGCTAGCCTGGCTGATGATGGCTGATTAGCCAGAAGCCGGTCCCAGGATGCCTGTTTACGGTCCAGGGAAGACATGGCTTGGCAGTTCGGGCTGGACTGTTCCCATGAGGCACAGGGTCAGACTGATTTGCATATGGCCATGTCTGAACTGGGGTGGCAGAGTGAGCTAAAGAATGATGATGGATTAAACCCAGATCAGTTGACTGGGGGTGAGTGCTTGCAATGTTCAACACTCCGTCCATCATCCACTTTGGTTTTGCTTTGTTCGCCCTAAGTTGGCAGGGTATGCCCAGACGTGGGTCCCTTGCTCACTTTGCCACTGGGTTCAAGCTAGCCTGGCTGATGATGGCTGATTAACCAGAAACCGGTCCCAGGATGCTTGTTTTCGGTCCAGGGAAGACTTGGCTTGGCAGTTCAGGTTGGACTGTTCCCATGAGGCACAGGGTCAGACTGATTTGCATATGGCCATGTCTGAACTGGGGTGGCAGAGTGAGCTAAAGAATGATGATGGATTAAACCCAGATCAGTTTATTGGGGGTGAGTGCTAGCAATGTTCAACACTACATGCATCATTCCCTTTGGTTTTGCTTTGTTCGCCCTAAGTTGGCAGGGTATGCCCAGACGTGGGTCCCTTGCTCACTTTGCCACTGAGTTCAAGCTAGCCTGGCTGATGACGGCTGATTAGCCAGAAACCGGTCCCAGGATGCTTGTTTCCGGTCCAGGGAAGACATGGCTTGGCAGTTCGGGCTGGACTGTTCCCATGAGGCACAGGGTCAGACTGATTTGCATATGGCCATGTCTGAACTAGGGTGGCAGAGTGAGCTAAAGAATGATGATGGATTAAACCCAGATCAGTTGACTGGGGGTGAGTGCTTGCAATGTTCAACACTCCGTCCATCATCCCCTTTGGTTTTGCTTTGTTCGCCCTAAGTTGGCAGGGTATGCCCAGACGTGGGTCCCTTGCTCACTTTGCCACTGGGTTCAAGCTAGCCTGGCTGATGATGGCTGATTAACCAGAAACCGGTCCCAGGATGCTTGTTTTCGGTCCAGGGAAGACTTGGCTTGGCAGTTCAGGTTGGACTGTTCCCATGAGGCACAGGGTCAGACTGATTTGCATATGGCCATGTCTGAACTGGGGTGGCAGAGTGAGCTAAAGAATGATGATGGATTAAACCCAGATCAGTTTATTGGGGGTGAGTGCTAGCAATGTTCAACACTACATCCATCATTCCCTTTGGTTTTGCTTTGTTCGCCCTAAGTTGGCAGGGTATGCCCAGACGTGGGTCCCTTGCTCACTTTGCCACTGAGTTCAAGCTAGCCTGGCTGATGACGGCTGATTAGCCAGAAACCGGTCCCAGGATGCTTGTTTCCGGTCCAGGGAAGACATGGCTTGGCAGTTCGGGCTGGACTGTTCCCATGAGGCACAGGGTCAGACTGATTTGCATATGGCCATGTCTGAACTAGGGTGGCAGAGTGAGCTAAAGAATGATGATGGATTAAACCCAGATCAGTTGACTGGGGGTGAGTGCTTGCAATGTTCAACACTCCGTCCATCATCCCCTTTGGTTTTGCTTTGTTCGCCCTAAGTTGGCAGGGTATGCCCAGACGTGGGTCCCTTGCTCACTTTGCCACTGGGTTCAAGCTAGCCTGGCTGATGATGGCTGATTAACCAGAAACCAGTCCCAGGATGCTTGTTTTCGGTCCAGGGAAGACTTGGCTTGGCAGTTCAGGTTGGACTGTTCCCATGAGGCACAGGGTCAGACTGATTTGCATATGGACATGTCTGAACTGGGGTGGCAGAGTGAGCTAAAGAAGGATGATGGATTAAACCCATATCAAATGACTGGGGATGAGTTCTTGCAATGTTCAACACTCTGTCCATCATCCCCTTTGGTTTTGCTTTGTTCGCCCTAAGTTGGCAGGGTATGCCCAGACGTGGGTCCCTTGCTCACTCTGCCACTGGGTTCAATCTAGCCTGGCTGATGGCGGCTGATTAGCCAGAAACCGGTCCCAGGATGCTTGTTTCCGGTCCAGGGAAGACATGGCTTGGCAGTTCGGGCTGGACTGTTCCCATGAGGCACAGGGTCAGACTGATTTGCATATGGACATGTCTGAACTAGGGTGGGGGAGTGCGCTAAAGAATGATGATGGATTAAACCCAGATCAGTTGATTGGGGGTGAGTGCTTGCAATATTCAACACTACGTCCATCATCCCCTTTGGTTTTGCTTTCTTCGCCCTAAGTTGGTAGGGTATGCCCAGACTTGAGTCCCTTGCTCACTTTGCCACTGGGTTCAAGCTAATCTGGCTGATGATGGCTGATTAGCCAGAAACCGGTCCCAGGATGCTTGTTTCCGGTCCAGGGAAGAGATGGCTTGGCAGTTCGGGCTGGACTGTTCCCATGAGGCACAGGGTCAGACTGATTTGCATATGGCCATGTCTGAACTAGGGTGGGGGAGTGAGCTAAAGAATGATGATGGATTAAACCCAGATCAGTTGATTGGGGGTGAGTGCTTGCAATATTCAACACTACGTCCATCATCCCCTTGGGTTTTGCTTTCTTCGCCCTAAGTTGGTAGAGTATGCCCAGACGTGAGTCCCTTGCTCACTTTGCCACTGGGTTCAAGCTAATCTGGCTGATGATGGCTGATTAGCCAGAAACCGGTCCCAGGATGCTTGTTTCCGGTCCAGGGAAGAGATGGCTTGGCAGTTCGGGCTGGACTGTTCCCATGAGGCACAGGGTCAGACTGATTTGCATATGGCCATGTCTGAACTGGGGTGGCGGAGTGAGCTAAAGAATGATGATGTATTAAACCCAGATCAGTTGACTGGGGGTGAGTGTTTGCAATGTTCAACACGCCGTCCATCATCCCCTTTGGTTTTACTAAAAGAAGCAGCCTAGTGCAAACACAGACACCCTTGCGCCATGGTGCAATGCGCCATGGTGCAAGGGTGTCTGTGTTGCAAGGATGATTGTGTATGTGCAGGAAGGGACACCTTCCTACTCATAAACAATCTTTAAAGGTGATTTGCTCTGAAAGAGCAAAAACAAGGAGAAATAAAAGTATTTTTCCTCATTGTGCTAATCTAACACCTACTATTCAGTGGCGTTAGCTTTTGGCACTGCCTTAGATTTACACATCCTTGTAAATCTGGGGCAGCGTCAAAAAGCAATGGGTGTTGCAGCAAATACCCATTGCATGCCCCTTGCACACAGATACCTGCGTGAAAGGGTACGATATTTACAAAGCGGCGTTAAGCCACACAAAGTGGCTCAACGCCTCTTTGTAAATATGGAGCAGGGCATTGCGCCACCCCAGCGTCTAAAACGTGTCGCTCCGGTGGCGCAATGCCCTTGAAAACATGCTCCTGAGTTCTCAAGCAAATCGGTTTTTAATGCAGAAAATACCCTGCAAGTGCTCCCTGCACATATTGTATGTGTTTGTCTAGTGATGGCACACTCTGCACATGCTGGATCTAACAATGCAGAAACAGACGAACAATTTGGGCTCATCATTGTCCCTGGCACAGGCGCTGTGCAGTCGTTAATTATTGCCACTTCTCCTCAAAAAGAATATGCTCAAGCAGATGAGATTCATTCCCAGCAAACAGAAAGCCAAAAGCGCCTGATTAACAGAATCAGTGCCAGTAATAACAGGCAATAACTGTATGCAAACATGGCGCGGTGAGGACAGAAAATATTCAGCGTTTTGTGCTTTCAGCAGCTCCGAGCAGATGGGCTGGTAATGTAATTAGGAATCTTTGTGTTAAATGAGGCATTATTTAAATTGGCTGCTAATTTTCCCATCTATTAACCTGCTAAAAAAAGACCCTGTTATCTGAGTGATTTCTCGTCACTAATCACTAACTAGAAGCCCTTTTTTTTCCATGCCGCATTTAGCAAATTGCTTTCAGTAGAGTTTATTACCAGATGTTGCGTCGTCTTCTGGAGAGATCAAACGCGCATTGTCGAACATGCGGCCCCTCAGCGAGGTGGCGCCTTTGTAACGGCTCATAAAAGGTTATGCTGATCACAATAAATTAGGCCGTATAGTGAAAGACAGAAATTGTTAACAAATAGCCTTTCAATCAGAAGTGAGCTGCCAAAAAGGCACTCGGGCGTGAAGCCCGGAGGGTTTTAAGCCTGGAATGAATGTGACATGCGCTTTGTGCAAGATGGAATTGTGAAAGGCCACGAGGCCTTTACCTTTAATCGGAAAATGGGGCAAGCTCCCCACCATGGCCAGTGCCACGATCTGAAAGACTGGATCTGTGGCCATGGGTTAGTTAAATGCATGTTGTTGTTGGAGAGCAGCAACATCTGTGCTCCATATGCTTTGACACAGCTGCACAGATACCCAGCATCAGTGTGAGGATGTCTATAATGTTTTTCAAGCCAGAGGGAACTGTTACCGGCTTCCCCTGGCATGAGTATTGTGCCTCATGCCAGCCCCTCCATCGGCAGCCACTAGAGGCCAGTACCCACCCCTCTCCTCTGCGCAGAGGGCCCCACCGCCCGGCAGCCTCTCCAGTGGACCTCTCCCCGTGGCCTCGCCCGTTCTGACCAGGCTGCACACAGAAGGCCAAGACCATACCCCTGTGGTGGCAAGAACTCAATGATTCAGGCCACATGAGCCATGGGGCCGGTTCCTACCAGCTCCGTGTCATCCGGCAGCAGTCTTTCTCCAATGAGGTGGGCCGTGATTCAGCCCGCAACCACCAGGTATCCTTTGCCCATTTCAATGCCCTGCAACAATGATGCCCTTCCTCCAGCTGACCTGCTGAGATCAACTCAAGCGCCTCTGCCCTCGGGCCACTCCTGCCTGGATGTTGTCTTCACACCTACAGCAATCATTACTAGGCTGCCAGACCCCACAGAGATGTGCGACCTGCGTAGAGACTCCTGGAGACTCGTCAGCACGCTGCCAAGCATCACATCTGCAGCAGAGTTCCTGCCAACTGCCTCACGATAATCTCTAGAGGTGTGACACTGTTTTCTTGCCACCCTACACTCAGAGGACACATTCCCCGCAGCTGTCCTCCATCATTCTGTCTACACCTAGCCATTCAGCGCCACCATGCAGACCCATAACCCCAGCATGATGTCAGTCCCAGCCCTCGAGTCGTTCATCGTCACTGGCACGCCCTCATCTGAGGTAGCCAAATGGAAGTCGTGAGTAGAGGGCCTAGAAACATACTTCACAGTAGTGGGGTTCGAAGCAGACTGGCGATGCCGAAAGCTTTTGCACCTAGGGGGCTAATCCATCCACAAGCTCACAAAAACCAAGAAAAGCACACATGGAAGCGATGCTACAATGCACCAAAAAGACTGAATGTGTCAATCAAGTTGCACAGGCGACTTACAACAACAGAAGAATCACATGAAAAACACTCTATCCAACCGACTGGCAGTGCCACTCCACACACAGGAGAATATCTGCAAAATTAAAAAAGTGCTCAGCAGGTGGTAGGTTAAACCACTATGCCAAGGTGTGCTTGTCCACACCCCTGCCAAAAGGACCCCAGAAGAAAACAGCCAACAATGTAGAAGCTGCACTGCTGATAGTGACTACTCAGAAGGCATGGTATAAGTGATTCACAATGTATAAGCAACCCAAAGGAGAGCTCACATGGCACCTTAATGCCAAGTCACCATTGAAGGCCACTCACGGTGCTCATTGACATAATGCAGCTAACGCCACACCAGTCGCTGCACACACCGCTGAGTCTTCGCCCCAGGGGCAGGAAGGTGTACGCCTTTAGCACCGTCACCTGTCGGAGTTTTCACCATCACGATTGCCCACCGAGATAACTCTACAAAGGCAAAAATATATGTCACTCGAGGGTTAGAGGACATGCTAGTGACCTGCCCCACCACCAAACACCTCCAACTAGTCCAACTTGCCTTTGGAATTCACGTCAGTGCCACGGAGAGTTTAGAGGAATCTGATGTCTGAATGGCCAAACCATCCACCTTATATTGATCAATCCGTGCAGCCCATCTCTTTATGCCACCAGCGTGTGGCCAAAAGTGGAAGCTGAACTAAGGGATCTGGATTCCACCGACATCATGGAAAAAGTATATGGTCTCACCCATCGTAGTAGCCAAAAAACCGAAGCAGCCCAGGGAAGTAAGAATATGCGTTGATATGCACCTATCTAACACAGCCATAAAATGGGAGAGACGCTTGACACTGAATTTCTATGATATCATAAGGGAATTGTCTGGATCACGCTGGTGGACTTCAGATCATGGTGCCACTGAGTCCTCCTGGGGCCAGAATCCCACCACATCAATCAATCAATCAATCAATCATGGAACTTATATCGCGCACTACTCACCCGTAAGGGTCTCAAGGCGCTTGGGGAAGGGGGTCTGCTACTGCTCGAACAGCCAGGTCTTGAGCTGTTTCCTGAAGGCCAGGTGGTCCTGGGTCATCCGCAGGTGGACGGGTAGGGAGTTCCAAGTCTTAGCTGCCAGGTAGGAGAATGACCTTCCTCCAGCGGTGGCTCTCTGGATGCGAGGGACGACGGCGAGGGCGAGGTTAGCGGAACGTAGCCGGCGGGTGGGCGTGTAGAAGGTGAGGCGGCTGTTGAGGTACCCTGGGCCTAGGTCGTGGAGGGACTTGTGTGCGTGGGTGAGGAGTCTGAACGTGATCCTCTTGTTGACAGGGAGCCAGTGCAGGTCTCTCAGGTGGCACGAGATGTGGCTGCGTCGGGGGACGTCCAGGATGAGTCGGGCGGAGGCGTTCTGGATACGCTGAAGTCTTTTCTGAAGCTTGGCTGTAGTACCGGCGTAGAGGGTGTTTCCGTAGTCTAGTCTGCTGGTGATGAGAGCGTGGGTGACCGTCTTCCTGGTCTCGGTCGGGATCCATCGGAAGATCTTTCGGAGCAAGCGGAGGTTGTGGAAGCAAGCTGAGGAGACGGCGTTGACTTGTCTGGTCATCGATAGGGAGGAATCCAGTATGACGCCCAAGTTGCGTGCGTGGTCCGTCGGTTCAGGTGCGGTGCCTAGTGCCGGGGGCCACCAGGAGTCGTCCCATGCGGAGGGTGATGGTCCCAGAATGAGGACTTCTGTCTTGTCCGTGTTCAGTTTCAGGCGGCTGATGTTCATCCATTCAGCGACGTCTGTCATCCCTTCGTGCAGGCTGGCTTTGGCGGTGTCGGGGTCTCTGGAGAGGGAGAGAATCAGCTGGGTGTCATCGGCGTAGGAAATGATGTTGAGGTTGTGTTGGCGTGCGATGGCAGCGAGGGGTTTCATGTAGATGTTGAAGAGAGTAGGGCACCTTCTACAACCACATCGGGCTAAGTTGATACAAACACCTCAATTTCGGCGTCTCAAGCCCCACAGACGTGTTTCAAGAAATATCATTAGGAAAGTGTAAGAGGGGCTCCCAGGTGTGGTGAAGGTCAGCATCTATATGCTGCTCCAGGCTTCCACAATGGCAGAACACCTCCCCCCCTACGAGCTGTGTTCACACGCCTCCAAAACAGTGGGCTCACCCTACACCCAGCCAAAGTTCAAGACATTCAATCAGTCCACATCCCCACCACATTCATGAGCGCCAGACATTTCTTGACCATGGTCACATACAGTGGCCAGTTTATGCAGTACCTCACCATACTCACGGAACCCCTTCAAGCTCTCACTAAAACATCTATGCCCTGCTGATGGGGTGAAAAGAAAGAGAAAGCCTTCCAGGCCACCAAGTAAGTCCTGTCAAAATACATCACCCTGGCCTACTTTGACCCCAGCAAAGGCACAGAACTGTCAGTCGAGGCCAGCCCCCACAGGTTTAGGAGTGGTACCTTTCCATAGCAAATGGGGTGAGTGGGCACCCATCAAATATGCCAGCAGAGCATTTATTGCTACATAGCAGCGATACTCCTACATAGAGAATGAGGAGATCACAATACATGGGGGGTGCTGACACTTCCACATTTACCTCTACAGCCAGCCTTTCGCAGTAAATAAGGACCACAAGCCACTAATACAGCTGTTCAAAGGGTCGACCATGAAACCCTCCCCCTGGATCGAAAAGTTGATTATTCAGTTGCAAGAATTCCAGTTTGCAGTGATGAACAAACCCAGTGCCCACAAGCCGTCCGACTTCCTGTCCCAAAACGTAGGGCCAGCTCCGCCAAGCAACTGACACTCCCGACCCCTTTTGCCCCATCATCACAGAACCATCCCCAATATATCATGGCACCGCACCAATGCGGACTTTGTGAGCCTTCTGGATGGTTGACACCTGCTCGTCGTCATCAACTACCACTCTAAGTATCCTGAAATGGACGTGGTAAAGTCTACCTTAGGGGAAAAAGTCATAACAAAGCTAAAAAATATCATGGACACTCATGGCCTGATCAAAGAACAATGAAGAGACAATGATCCACCTTTCAAAAGTCAAGACATCGCCAGCTACCTAATGTCTTGAGGAACCAGACATACCAATTTCACACCGTGGCAGCCTCAAGAGAACAGGGAAGAGGAGAGGTTCATGTGGACCATCACCAAGACGCATTGCCCAAATGGAACACTAGTGTATTGAGAAGGCCATATACATTTTTCTAATGGACTATCACCTGACCCCCATACCACTACGGGGGTAGCTCCCAGCCAGCTCTGTTTTGAAGAGGCGAGTAAAAGACACCACCCCGGACCACCCTGCGTGTGTGGAAGCCAACCAGCCTCGCAGCTGACCAACCTCTAAATGGGTTACCCCTTGCTCGTAAAAGATCGTCATCACAGAAGCAAGTTCCAATACCCCTTCAAATGCCAGCCATGGTGGATCACTCATGGTAATGGAACTATGGTGACCGCAGTGTGATGCGCAGAGACTTTCACCTGCAACGCCTCGTGTTTTTTTTGTTTTTTTGTTTTTAAGTTTCCAAAACCTTTATTCAGCATGAACACGGAATACACAGCCCCACGCCTACAACCATCTTGTGGCCGGCGGCTTGATACGAGAAGGAAAGTGAATGTTGAACACAGCTGCCTGCCTACAACCCTCCAGGGGCCGGCTGCGGCATAAGAAGCAGGATAATCAGCATGCCAGTATGAACGACCACCACCCATCAACCACTGAATACTTTGCATTTAACGATCTTCCCACAGTAACATGCATCAGTGGTAGAGAGGCGCCTCTCAATCGCGTGCAATGACCGTCCCACCTCACATCCCCGTGTGTTGCCTGGCCGAGGGACAGAAGTTGGGTCACTACCGTAGAAGTAGTGTCTTGGAAGGTTAAGGGTTAAGCGGGCAGGAAGGTTCGCTATGTCTGTGGGTGTGACAACAGATACGTCTGTAAGGGACCCCAGATGTCAGTTGGCCTAGAAGCGGAAGGCAGAAGTTCTGCATATCGAAGTAAAGTATCCTGACAGTGTACCATATCTCCGATCCAATCCTTAAATTTGGGAGCTCTGCCCCGTCCCCATCTGCAGGCTATCAGTCGTTTCGCTATAAGAAGGGCGATTGTGGCAAATCTGCGGACCGTTTTTTTTATAGTTTTTGTGTAGCCCAGGAGTGCCTGCGTCGGAGAGGGTGCCAGCGGGACATCTATCATTTCCGAAATGCCGGAATACACTTGTTGCCAATAGTCGGCTATTTCCCGGCATCCCCACGTCATGTGAAGGAAGTCTGCCGCCGGAGTGCGGCAGCGCCAGCATAGATCGTCCTCTCGAAGGCCCACCCTATGCATGTGCGCTGGAGTACAATAGAGCCTATGTAAGAACCTATAATGAATCACCCTGAACCTGCTGCTGGAGGAGATATGTTCGGTTTGTAAGCAGCAATAGCTCCAGAGTTCGTCATCTATGGGCAGTCCTAGTTCTTCCTCCCATTTGGTACGTGCCCTGCAAGGCAAGGAGTCTGGTGTAGTGCGTAGAGAGTGGTATAGGGTAGAGACTGCGTGTGCCGGAGTGGTAGCCTTAAGTAACCGATGCAAGGGTTCCAGCGTGGGTGGCTCACTAGGAAACTCCCCCGTCAATGCTCGAATACCACTACGAAGCCTGATATATAGGAATGTGTCCGTGAAAGTGGGTGCAAAGTTAGCGAACATGTGCGATTGGGAACGGAATTGTCCGTCATGATAGAGGTCCCCCCACGTTGTAATGTGGAATTTGGCCATAAAGTTTATAAACAGTTGTTCCTGTAAAAGGGGCAACAGGGGATGGTATGCCAGGGGAAGCAGTGGAGAATAAAGCAGCGGTGTGCGGGCTATCTTCGCAATATATCGCCACGCCAGAATGGAACTCGAAATCGTGGTGCGGTACGCCGTACGCGTCTCTGGTGTACTGAGTATTGCTCCTTCCAGTGGGATAGGCGCAACCAGCCAATGTTCCACAGCCGTCTGCGGCAGGAAGGGAGTGGGGTGAATCCAGTGATGAATGTAGTGGGCCTGCGCACTATGATAATACATCTCAAAGTCCGGAAGGTCGAGCCCTCCCTGCGCGAATGGACGAGTCAACACCTCCCAACGAAGACGCGGCTTCTTTCCTCCCCAGACCAGGCGAATAAGCTCAGACCTCAAAAGTCGAAAGAAGGACTTGCCAGGGTAATATGGGATATTCATGAAAAGGTACAGGAGTTTCGGAAGAACCACCATCTTAATTAGGGAGGAGCGGCCTGCAAAGGAGAGGGGCAGCGTGATCCATCTAGACACGCAGGCCTGGATATGGTCAAACGTACGGCCATAGTTCATCCGCATTAGCTCTTCTCGGTCATGGGAAAGAAGTATGCCCAGATAGCGAACCTCATCCATGTCCCACCGTAGGGGGTAGTCCAGAGGAAACGGTTGAGCGGCCGCAGTCAGTGGAAATATAGTGGATTTTCCCCAATTGATATGGATACCAGACATACCCGCGAAGCGAATAAACTCCCGGAGGATAGGGTTGAGATTGGTAGCGGGATCACGGATGTAGAGCGTGATGTCATCCGCGTATAGGGAGATGAGGACCTCTCACTGAAGACAACGCAGAGCCTTGTCTCGGTGATGTTGACGGAGCCGGGCCGCCAGGGGTTCCATCGCCACCGCAAACAGCAGCGGAGATAGGGGGCAACCCTGCCGGGTACCCCGCGACACCACAAAGGCGTCCGATATCCGCCCATTCAACCCCACCCTAGCGACCGGCCGGTCATACAGGATATCAATCCAGCGCGTGAAACCCAGAGGCATTCCCATATTGCGCAAAATACAGCGGAGATAGTCCCATTCCAGAGAGTCAAAGGCCTTGGTGGCGTCTAAAAAAACCGCCACCAATGGCAAATCCGGGTCTACATTATGCATAATGGAGAATAGCGTCTGGAGATTATTGGAAGTGGCCCTGCCAGGGACGAATCCCGCTTGATCCGACAACACCAGGCCTTCCAGTAACAACTGCAACCGGTTAGCTAGTATTTTAGTCAGGATTTTGGCGTCACAGTTAATTAACGAGAGAGGGCGTTAAGAGTCGCAATATTGAGGCGGCTTCCCAGGCTTCAACAAGGAGGTAATCAGTGCCTCCTGCATTGACGGAGGAAGCGTGCCCGATTCATGCGCCTCCATGAAAACCTCTCGGAGTACCGGAGCAAGGATATCCATAAACGCCTTGTAGAAATCCATGGGCAGCCCGTCCAGGCCCGGGGCCTTTCCTGGTGCCATCTGTTTGATCGCATCTCTAACCTCCTCCAGGCCTATCGGCTCTGCCAGGAACTCCCGTTGACGGTCAGAGAGCCAGCCCAGTGTGAGCTCCCTAAGGTAGTCGTCCATGTCCAGTGCGCCGACCCTAGTAGTAGAGTATAGCGTGGAATAGTGTGTAGTGAAAGCCGCCAAAAGCGAGTGTGTGTCACGTATAGGAGTCCCATCCTCCCCCTCCAGCTCCAGCACAAAATTAGAGCCTCGCGGTGGGCGGACCGCTCCTGCCAAAGATTTACCGGGTCGTTCCCCTTCCCCGTACGTACGAGCCTTGAAGTACTCGCCCCGGAAATTTACCTCTCTTTCAGCGGTGGACATGTAGTCCGATAGCGTCTCGCGGTACTTTGCCTGTGCATCTGTATTGTCGGCATAGTCTGGGCTAGTTTCCAGGGTGTGGAGTGTAGTCTCCAGTTTACGTAATGTATCTCGCAAGGTTCTTAGTACCCCGGAGCTCTTAGAGATGCAGAATCCCCGTATTGTGACCTTTAGCGCTTCCCAGAAAGTGGCCCCCCGGTCTACCGATCCCCTGTTACAGGATAGGAAATCTTCTAGTTCTTGACACAATTCGGTTCGAAACAGTTCATCGAGTAAGATGTTGGGCTGGAGTCTCCAAGTCGGGGGTCTACCCATTATATCCGGTAGACGGAACTTGGCCAGTACCGGAGAGTGGTCGGAGTACGTACGGCCCACATGTTGCACCTCTACCAAGGAGGGGGCTAAGGCCCTATTCACCATAATGTAATCTAGTCTGGCCCATGTTGCATGTGCATTATTCCAGTGCGTGCCTTCCAGGGAAGTCGGGTGTAAGTGACGCCAAGTATCCACGACATCATGAGTGTCGCAGATGTCCCTTAGGTATCTATGTGTATTAGTATAGTGGTGCATAGATGGGTTTGACCTATCCAAAGCGGGGTCTAAAACAGCGTTGAAATCTCCCCCCCAAATGAGGTGTGTGGATCCCACTTCTCTAATCTTGTTCCAGAGAGCAATGAAACTGCTCGGGTTATCGCAGTTGGAGCCATAAGAGCAGGCAAAGGTGATAGTCTCGATACCTATCCTACCCCACGCTATACAATAACGACCCTCGCGATCTGTGGTGGTGTCCAAGGGAACATAGGGAACTCCTCTTTTAACTAGGATAGTAGTGCCTCTCGCATAAGACGAGTAAGGCGCATGAAGTGAGTGGGCAGCCCATCTGGCAGCGAAGGTGGCTTTGCGGAGGGGGTCCATGTGAGTCTCCTGAAGAAATACAACCTGAGCATTCAACCTGTCTAAGGCACCCAAGATTCGCCGTCGTTTCCTCGGATCCCCCAGTCCCCTGACATTCCAGGTAATAGCAGTGAGCAGCCCTCCCCCTCCCAGCTCAGTGCGCGTGGTGCGGGTCATGTTTGCCGATAGAGGAATTATGGGTTAAGAGGCGCAACTGGCAACAAGTCCATAGATGTATTTGTCTAGTAAAGGTGGCATACTGTGCTATTTCAACAAGTATATGCGCAGTGCTCATGCTGAAGACCAACAACAACCCCAAAACATTCCCTGGAAATCCCACCCCCCCACCCACTCCGACATCCCAATCATGTCGGGCATCCCCATCCCCCATCCCACCCCCTCCCACCGCAGCAGCCCAATCCTGCCGGAATTCAGACCCCCTCCCACCCTTTACAGCAAACATATATGCAGAAGTGGGGTATACCCTCTAGGGGACTCGCCGGTGTGCCGGACCCGCCCTCACCCAATCCCCTCTTTGCACCCACCACACCATCACCCCATTGGGGAGGAGTCTATGTGGGATAGGGGGGGGAGTGCCTAGGCGAATCTTGTCGTCAATGTCCAGACCAGTACCTCGTTAACAGTAGGCGACAGCACATTCAGGTCCCCAAACAGTAATGTCTGCTCACCCCTTACATCGGAGAGAGAGGGCAAAAGGCCAAGGCAGTCCTACACTGGACAAAAGGAAACAGTCCCTCCCATGAGCATGATCCCTCCAGCTCCACAGCCAAAGTACAGGTCACTCAAAGAGAAGAATCAAGAGCAAGGGGGAGCAGGCAATGCCAAGGAAGAAGGAAAGACATATGCAGGGGGAGAGATACAGAACAGTGGTACTCATCAGTCCGGTGCAGACGTCGGAGAGCTGGAGCCCGATCCCGTCACAGGACCGCGTCGCCGAGGGGCCGCAGACGGCTGTTCTTTCAGAAAGTCTCCACCTGCTGCGGACTGCCAAAGAAAAGGGGCTTGCCATGATGAGTGACCTTAAGCTTGGCTGGATACTGCATGGAATATGGAATGTCTCGTTGCTGCAGCTTCTTCTTTACTCCTGCAAACTTCCGACGGGCATCCTGCACTGCCTGGGTAAAATCCGGATAGAATGAAATGGTGACGTTTTCATGCAGGATCGGTTGCTTCTCCCTGGCCAGGCGCAGTAGGGCGTCCCGATCCCTGTAATTCAGAAATTTGATGATGACAGGGCGCGGCGGGGCCCCAGGGACCGGACGAGGCCCCAAGGAACGGTGGGCCCGCTTCACTACCAGCTGCGGCAAGAAAGAGTCCCTTCCAAATTTATCGATCAGCAGCCGCTCAATGAAATCCTCCATACGGCCCCCACCACTGGACTCCGCAAGGCCAATCAGGCGAACGTTGTTCCGTCGGGAGCGCGCCTCTAAATCTTCATTTTTGTCGGCAATGACCTTGAGCAGCCGGTCCATCTGCGTCAACTTAGTTGCACCAGTCACTGCGCCATCCTCCAGCTCCGATATTCGCCCCTCCGCCTCCTTCAGGCGCTCCCCGTGCTGGTCCAGCCGGTGTACCACCGCCTCCAGGCGCGTGTTCATGTTGTCTATTTTGGTGTCAATGGAGGTTAAACTCTTCTGCATGCCGAGAAGGATAGCCTTCCAGTCCACCTCCTCCTCCTCGCCGGGGCCCGACTCTCCACCCTCCGCAGGCGGCGCACGTGTTTTCTTTTTGGGGGGGTTAAATTGTAGTGTCGCCTGTTTTGCGTCCGATTTGCCCATGGCGGCTGCCGGCGAGAGCCCAGATCTCCAATAGCCAGTCCGCCAGGTGATTTCAATGTTTTAAGCGACTTAGTGAGCACCAACTCGAGGGGCCAGCCACAGTCCGCACCGCAAACACCAGGCCCCAGTGAAGCACACTAGACGACCGGCCCTCTCTAGCCACCAGGATTATTCAGCTCAGCTTGGCTTCTAGGCGCTCCGTTCAGCCACAGCACCCCCTCAGCCCCCGCAAGGACAGGGCCGCGCCACTCCGCACCGCAGGCAACGAGGTTCAAACCTGGGGGGTGCACCAAGCTAGGATCCAGAAGAGACGTCTGTCGGGTCAGGGCCGCTGCCACCTCTCAGCGCCAGTGGAGGGGCTCTGCCGCCAGCCCCCACCTCGATGCAGCTCACGGTGCCTCCGTCCACAGCTCCCTCGCGACCACCGGGCCCAGGAGCGCGCTCCTCCGCCTCAGTGCGGTCAGGCCAGGTGGGCAGGGTATTGACATGCACTCCGCCCGCAGCCCCGATGCAGCAAAGTCCCCTCCGTGTCCCCGGCACACCCGGCACACCAGGTAGGCACCGGCAGTTGCAATGCGGGGAGGGGGACGTCCAGGCCCACCGCGGCAGTCCAGCAGAGCGTCCGCAGCGCCAGCCACAGTCTACGGCTCCTCTGCGGCCCGCAGGGCCCAACGAATCCCCGGGCTCGAGTTGCCGGGAGCCTCCGCTCCGAAGGTCCGCTCCTCACGCTGCCCCGTCTGCAACGGGTAATATCTTCACCGCCAGGACGCCCACTGACCTGAAACTTGCACCGAGTGGACCCGCAACCCTTAGCTGTCCATCGGTATCGGTGGAATGTCGGTAACTGGCCCGTAGGATATTGCTGCAAGGTTTATTGTCGCCCGGCCGGCGAGAGCCTCACTGAAGCGTGGCCATGACGGTCCAGCGCCACCTAGCGCCCCCCTGCAACGCCTCGTGGTTCATGTGGCCCCTGAAGGTGAAAGGGGGGTCCTGGAGAAAACATTCCAACTTACACTATTGTCCTGGAACTCAACAGTCAAGAAGGAGAAGACAAACTACCAGCCATGCCTCCAGAGAGCATGATTGCCCTCAGGCACCCACTTCCTGACTCGCCCCCTTGAAGCACCCATGAGGTAGCCAGCCCACCAAGTGCTGAAGGGGAAACATCCTGACAATGACTCTGCAACAACAAGTTCCGGAGTCACGCAAGCCAAACAACGACTTGCACGAACAACGACTTAGCCTTAACCACACATGTGTGTGGTTAAGGCTAAGTCGGTCTAGTGTTCAGGATGGGCTTGGAGAGAGGAGCGAAGGACAGGAACAGGACAGGTAAGAGAAGTTTGGGTTACTTTTTAGACGGTGGGAGGGGTTCAGGGTAGTTATTAGGGGGTGGGGGTTCAGGGTCGTTTTTAGGTGGTGGGAGTGGTATGGGATAGTTTTTAGGGGGTGGTGGGGCTTGGGGTAGTTTTAAGGGGCTCCGGTTAGTTTTTAGGGGTGGGGACATGGCATTGTTTTTTCGGGTGGGAGGGGTTCTGGTTAGTTTTTAGGGGATGGGAGGGATTCAGGTTAGTTTTTAGGTGGTGGAAAGGGTTTGGGATAGTTTTTAGGGTTGGTGGGATTTGGGGTAGTGTTAAGGGGTTTGGGTTCGTTTTTAGGGGTGGGGGTATGGGGTAGTTTTTAGGGGGTGGGAGGGGTTCTGGTTAGTTTTAGGTGGTGGGATGGGTATGGGATAGTCTGTAGGGATGGTGGGGTTTGGGGTAGGTTTAAGGGGTTCTGGTTAGTTTTTAGGGTGTGGGGTATGGGGTAGTTTTTAGGGGGTAGGAGGGGTTCAGGTTAGTTTTAAGGGGTGGGAGGGATTCCGTTTACCATGCATTCCTTTACCACAAAAATTAGTGGTAAAGGAATGCATGGTAAAAAGAAATCGTGGTTATGACTCGGTCATTGTAGAGACCGCGTTGTTAAGGTAGGCGCTGAAGATGTGGCTGGATGGCCTAGCCTGGGCTCCCACTCTATGCCCCATCAGAGTGGGCGAGGTGGCCACACTACTATCTTTAGAAGAACTCCACTCTGTCCCAGAGGTTCCAGGACTATGTGATGGACAACTATGTGTTGAAATAAAGGAAAGTCCATTGGTCCAGGTGTGGATAAGGCGATTTATTAAGTTATTAGCAGGAAGACCCCCTCCATGAGCAGCCTTCCTGCTGCTCAGCCCATTCTCCAATGGAGTCTCTCAAACCTCCACATTCCACACCATCACCACACACCAACATTCCTCACCCAGTCACACTGGCTGAGCAGCAGGTATAACATTGTGCTTGCCACAGACCAGGTGTTCCAGTCGGTGAAAGTCTGTATCCTTTGTTTTGTGTTCAAATGCAAATAAACTTTTGAAGCTCTCAGTCTCTTCATGTTAAATGACTGATTTTGTTATTAGAAATGTTCTGCTTATCTATGGGGGGGAGGAATGTAGTTGTTCAAGCTGGAGGGGGTTGTTTTCAGCAACACCGGGTATGGATATTGTGTGTGGTTACTCCCGAAGGTCGTGAAACCCAGGCGTAGATAATAAACAGGCGGGGCTGAGAAGGGCATTCCCGCGCCACTGAGACAGCATTGTTTATATATACTTGTGTGTCTTGGCTGCACTCCGGGGACCGGCGGTGCCTTATAATCACAAACCGGCCGAATGCACCCTACACTGCAGGCAACTACACAACAATACCCTGACAGGGCGGCCATTTTAGTTTTTGACTCAGCAGGTGCAGGCACCCATAACCCATCCCCTTTCAACACTCTTCCTAAAAGAACTTCCTCAAGGAATAAGCCCGGTTGCCAGCGATGTAGATCACCTTTAGAGCATTAAGAATACGTTTAAAGACAATGTGAGCAGAGTTTGTGAACATTTGTGTTTATGTGTTTGCTCATGCTACAGTGCAGTTGTGTGCTGGGTTGTTGGATGGTCCTCTCATATAGGGCCTCATGTAGGTAGCCAAATACCGGTCGGTAACGGCCGATTTTCGGTAATTATACCGTTACCGACCGGTATTTTGGCCATTGGTATGTAGGGGGACAAACTTTGCTTTCGGAATTTACCGAATCGGTAACTTTTCCGAATCGGTAATTTTACCGATTCGGTAAATTCCGAAAGCAAAATCGAGATGTAGGGGGAGTGTGTGTGTGTGTTTAAGAGTCGGTATTTACCACCAACTTATAGTTGGTGGTAAATAATGAATGTATGTGTAAATGCATTTTTACGCGCGTAGCAGTGTGCAATGTGGCATACATACATGCCCTTAGGGCATGTATGTGTGCCACATGTGCACACATGGCCGAATCAGGGGTGCAACAGGGTGTCAATGTGACACCCTGCCACCCTTGTATGTGTTCCCCCCATTACCGAATCGGTATTTACCGATTCGGTAATGAGGCATACCTTCCCATCAATGGGAAGGTATGCCTCATTACCGAATCGGTAAATACCGATTCGGTAATTACCGACTAGTAACGATTCGGTAAAAAATACCGACTCATTACCTACATACCAGTTACCACTTCTAAAATACCGATTCGGTATCGTTCGGTATTTTAGAAGTGGTAACTGGTATGCTACCTACATGAGGCCCCTAGTGTATTATAAGTTACTTCTTCAGTAATGATTTGCTGCCAATACTCTAGACATATGGGTATTCTGATTGTGTTTGTGGCCTGTGACAGACCCAGAACTCTATGAAAAAGGGCTAATCACAACATTGGTAATGGTATTGCTATCTATAAAGCATGTGCCTGACTTGGGAGCAATGGTTTAGTATACATAAAGAAGAGGGGAGCGGTGATGGATTATCATGGATAAATTCGAGGAAGGGAGGAATTTTAGAGCTCTGTGCTGGTCAAAGAACTTTTTTCTAAAGACAGAAAAGAAAAAGAGGCAAGTCTATTGGGCCAAACGATGTTCTAAATTCTAGATGCATAGTTTGAGTATGCTTGCCCTCCGGCTTTTTTAGGTGTGGGGAGAGACAGCAAGAACTGAGCAAAAATGAAAAAAATACACAGGGGCTTCACATCAACCTCTTCAAACAAGCATTGGCATAGCCAATAGGTCTCGCTTTTGGGACCTTATATGTATTTAGTTATGCAGCACAATATCCATGGTGCAACAACAACTGTTGCATGGCTAAACACTTATAAGGTCCCAAAGGCGAGACCTATTGGGTATGCCAATGCTTGTTTTAAATGCACATATAAAGAAAAAAACCTCTTTTGGTCACACAGAGACTGTTCTATCACACGGTTGCTTCTTGTTGTTAGTTTGTTTACCAGACAACTAACAATTTGTGGATAAACCTAAAACGTTTATCCTGTCTCTACAAAATAAATAAATTATTTAGACATTTTATTTAAACATGTATTTTTGTTGGAAAATGGATACACTGTAGGACTCTAGAGAACACTTTTTGTTGTCAACTTAAATAATATGTCACGTCTCAGAATAATTGATTAAACGTTTTTGTTAGTGAATTGTAAGTCTTGTCTACAATGTTCTTTTTTGGGCCATTCCCACCATTGAAGGTCGTCTCTCTTATTGGTGTAGAGGAGTTTTACTGTGTCTATGGAAGTTCTGGCTCCAGTGTGTGCACACGTGTGTCGAAGTACATTAGCAGCATGGAGTCTGAGGAGCTGGGCTTCAGGGAGGAATGCGGGGAGTTCAGATGCATCTCTGCGGTAGAGTGGCCGACACAGCTAGATGCCCCCCATTTCATCACTCTGGGGCTGGTGGGACAGCAGCACGGGTAAAGAGTTATTGCGAGCACCCTGCCCTCGGTCTCTGAGGACGCTTCGACAATTCGACATGGAAACAAAGCTTGACATACAACCGGCCGCGTTTTTGGAGAGCCATTTAATAGCAGAAAGAGCAATATTTTTATTTTCTTATTGAGTTGTGTTAAAAGGATAGTTTTTTTCTTTTTTGTAATTGAAAGCACAACTTGAGAAATCTAATAAGTGCTGCTATAAATCTCCCTCCAAACTTTGGGAAGGGGTTTATGTCATTTTGTATTTTGAAAATGGTTGCAAGGTTTGAAGTAGAAGCAATGAGGTTTACCACCCCCATCAGCTAATGTAGTAGGTTCTGTGTGTGCACTGTAGCACCGTGGTTGTGTTTGCACATATAAGGTTATTTGGTGTTGTGAAACTCTTCTCGCTCCTACATAGCTTTTGAAAATGCAGGAGCTACAAAAAGCTTTGTGCAAACCAAGAAAGACAGCATACGCAGTTTGAAAAAGGCTGCTTTTATGAAGTACGTGTGTATCACATTGCATACAACCCTAACACACGCCTTACATGCTATTTGGGCTCTTCTAAACATTAGTGAAAACCGGTCCACAAAAAATGCACACCGCATAATTCCACTACACAACACATTTCACCATCTCATTATTCCACACCACGCAATGCAACTCCACATTATTCCCCTACATATCACATAATGCCAATCCGTCAAATTCAACTCCACAAATTTTCACTCCAATCAATGCCACATAATTCCACTTCACATAATACCACTTCATGCCACATAACTCTGTTACTCTCCAGGCAACACAATTAAACTCCAAATAATTACACTACACATAATTACACTCCATTCTACATAATTACACCTCACACCTCATAATTGCACTCCACATATATCCACTTAGGTACAAAGCACATATTTACACTCAAAATTCATCCTTGCAACGTGCCCCATATTTACAATCCACATGATTTCACACCATGCCACTCAATGCCACACCACACAATTTAACGCCATACAAGTCCACAACACACAATTCCATTCCACACAATTCCACTCCACTCCATACCACATAATTACACTTCACATAAATCTGCTCCATGCCGCATACTAACAATCCACATATTACACTCCACACCATGCCACATAATTCATGCCGCAAAAACAACAATTGATGGACAAAATGCAGAACAATGTCATACATCCACCCCAGTACAGAGATCTGGGCCTAAATCCATCGTTTTTTTGCTCACCATAATTCCTGTCAGCATAATTTCACTCAGTGCCACACAATTCCACGACACAAAACCCAACTTCACAACACACAATTCCGCTACACAATTCCACATCATACCACATAAATCCCCTCAATACATGCCACTCCACGACATGCAATACCGCTACACATAAGTCCACCACGCTTAATACCACATAATTACTATCCACATAATTCCATTGCACACGCACGCACTGATCTAGCATTTCTCAAATTGGTTCGCTTCCTTTCAGCACAGACCTTTACCATAACTTTTCAAAAAGTCCAAGCCTCCAACACACTCTCCTCTTCTTTCAGTGTCTTCTGCTTAGAAAAGCGCAGCCTCTTTACATGTCTATAACCTTCCCTACACTTCATTCTCTCACACACTTTCTACTACTCTATCTAGAGTTCATTCACCACCTCATACATAAACTAGCAATCCCTCTCAATCTTAATTTCTATCTATTCTATACAACTCTCGCCCTTATCTATTCACCATTCCACATAACTAAATACAAATACACTACACACCACACAATTCAACCCCGCACAATTCCACAACTAACCAATTCAAACATCATCATTCCACTACAAACATAGGGGCATATTATCAAGCACGGCGTTAAAATTATCGCCGTTTTAGCGACAGAAAACTGCCGCCAAAGCGGCAATAATGGGCTTGATAATATGCCGCAGAGAATTCCAATAGAAGCCCATGTTGGCAGAACATGGGCTTCTATGGGAATTCTCAAGGGCATATTATCAAGCCCATTATTGCCGCTTTAGTGGCAGAAAGCGGCGATAATTTTAACGCTGTGTCTTGATAATATGCCCCATACATTTACTCCAGTACAAACAATAAACCTAAGTAAAAACAATAACACCTACAACGCCAATAGCTCTAACTTTCACAAATGTGAGTGATTGCATTGCAAATGCTTGTTTCTTTAATCCATGTTGCACAATAGATGTATATAACAGTGAAAAAACCAATAGGCTTTCCATTGGCGAAATCTTTTGAGTTTGCCATTGCTTGTTTAGTTATTGTTACCTCACTTACTCAGCATGTCACATAGAAATCAAACAAAAAGGCACTTGTGGAAAATCAAATAGATCGCTCGCAAGAGACCTGCCGCATTGGTTGTCGGCGTTCTAACCGTTCAAACTCCCCTAGGAGTGCCTGTGTTTATGTGCGTCCCTGGAAACTCAGAAGGGATGGAGTGAAATATCCCCAAATACTTGAAGAGATGTTACTCTTGTAACTCCAGTCCTTGAATGTTTGATGAGAGTGCCAGTTTATGAATAGTGCCGTACTTTCATCGAACTGTGAGATTAAAAATGCCCTCATACGCACACAAAAAACCGAGGGGTCACCGGGCCAAGAAGTTTAGAGTTGGAACACCGCCCGAGCAGGCCACCTTAAAGCGCAGTAGCGTGCTTGTGGATGTCGAGGCACAATGACATGTTCGTAGGCCAAAAACGTGGTGCCTGCCTCCTTTGTACAAGCCCCCATTCCCCCTGGTCCGAAGCCGCCACCGCCAGGGGTATTTCATCACTGGCTGCCATTAGGAACGAATGGAGAGTGCCTCTGGCCTTGTGGTTAAGGATACTCGGCGATCTCCACCTTTATTTATTTATAATTGAGTTTGTAGGGCGCAACAGCTACCCAAAAAGGGTTTCCCGGCACCTGGATGGACGGAGTGCAGAGTGGAAGGAGCGAGATGGGATTACTGGTTGAATAGCCAGGTCTTCAGGGATCTGCGGAAGCTAGTGTAAATGGTTTCCTTGCGGATAGCAAGAGGAAGAGTGTTCCAGAGGGTAGGGCAGGGATGGGAAAAGGACCTTCCACCCATCCTGGTGAGTTTGAACCTAGGAACCGTAAATCTTTCAAGAGTTATGGATCGAAAATGGCGGGTGGGAACATACGGGCAAACGAGAGATTGCAGATATTGTGATGCTGAACCCTATTTGATCTTAAACATATAGCTCAGGGCTTTGAACTTTATACGGTTTTAAACCCTGAGCCAATGTAGATCATGGAGATAGCCAGAGATATGGGTGGCTCTAGGAACTCTGCAAAGTAGTCTAGCTGCAGAGTCTGTTACCAGTAAGTGCTTCATGATGCTGTGTGCACCAGTATCTCGATTCACGTCAGGAGGCTGTAAGATGCTTGTTCACATGGCCTAATGTACGATTCTACGATATCTCATTGTTAAGCTCCACCCCTGGATGTATAGGCCTCTTCAATCTCGCAGATGTGGATCTGGGCATGGTCGACTCGATTATCTCGGCAATAAAATAAGTTCCAATCAGAACATCTTGGCCACTTATACATATTTATTGTTTTGCATAGTGGTCCAAATCACGATGGTTTGACATTCTCATCAATTGCGTAACGGTTTAAAAAAAAATCTTTGAGAGAAGTGCATTAGACCTGGCTGTGAACGCAAATCACTCCAAATTCCTAAAGAGCAATTTGAAATGTTCAGGCATCTTTCCAACGTCATCACAAATGAAAAGATTCAGGCACGCAATTGGGCAGCAGTTCGTAAAAGTTGATGTGTTTTTGTTTTTATTTTTTATATATAAGCGGTCTGTGTGTGGAGTGGCAAGCTCGTGCATAGTAAATACTGGCAGCATTATTCTTTAGAAACAAGCAGTCTCTGCATGGTAACAGGGACCAGACACGCACAGCGTTTACTTTTGCTTAAACGTGTGCATGCTCTGCATAGGGTTGTTTTGCCACTCGTGCACGTTTGGCGTTTAACTTACGGGAGCGAGCAGCGGCTGGGCGATAATTGCTAAGAGATGGTGCCGCTGCTCGCTCCCGCAAGGAAAACGCCAAACGTGCATGAGTTGCAATACAAAGCAGTGCAAAACGTGCACGCGTTTAGGCAAAAGTGGCGATCCATTGCAAGAGGTCCCCTCCTATTCAGCGCTTGCGCGCTGCGTAGGCGAGACCTAAGAATGGTTGCTTTGGGTTGACCCTCTTTGGCCCCGTCTTGTAGAAAGTGTTATTCACATTGTGGCTTAGCCCACAAGAGTAATTCCTCTTTACTAGCCTGCAGCCATCTTATTGGTGCATTGGGTGTAGAATTTCACCTACGGAGTACTTCCATTTCGTCACCAGAAACATGCAGTGGAGGACACAAAAAAACATGGATTTCCGGAAAGTCTCCATCTTATATTAAAATAAAGGAGCTGCATTATAGGAACAATATATGAGTAAAAACCATAGTGATTCACTTTCAATTAAAATGTTTCCAACACCAAGAGAGTAAAATGTTTCCCTCCCTGGGCCAGTAAAGAAAAGCATAACTCATTATTCCATCATCCCAATACCCTTTTAATTGTCCTGGCTCAAAGGATTGCCAAAGAGAGTGCTATATGTGTTATGATAAATATAGGGAGACTAGAATGGAAGATGTAAAATAAATATGTAAATATATACATATTTACATATATATCCAACAAGCCGCTCTCAAGATGCTGTCTGCACCAAGTCCTCACAAGGCGGAGTGTACCGATGGGTTGGGAGACACTTAAAACATTCTCGCCAATTGTAGCTTTACAACAAATGACACGCTCACACGGGCAGTGTTGCTAATGCTTATTGAGGAAGCATTTTGACTCAACATGCAAGTCTTTCTCACAGTGGATGCCATCTTGTTTACAAGCTGGTGATGTACCTCATAAAAACATAGAAAGTGAAAAAAAGACTTTATAAAATACATTAACAGAGCACAATGCTTCAATTTTAATGTCTCATTTCAATGTTCATCTTTGTGTACATATTAAATTTATATTTCCACATTAGAAGGGTGTAGGAAGATTTCTCTCTATATAGTGCACTGAAAAAAAGTATACTGTGCAGAGAGACCAGTGAGACCCAGATTGGTATACAGAGGCAAAAGTGGATAATTCTATTTGTGGTAGTGTGGGCGAGCAGTTAGGCTTATCAGGGGCAGTACTAAGCATTTGTTGTACTCACAGAGGCAATAAATGAGACACACACTTAAGAATAAATCTGAGACTAATTTGCAAAAACAACACTGATTATTATATAATTTTTAAGAACAAGAGCCTGGTTCTCAGGTAAGGACTTTTTTAGTTATGAGTTTTCAAAGTTCGGAAAATAACTAACTGTTGTGTGCAATTATCCACAAAGAAGGTCTATGGAGAGAAATACATAAATGTATATGAAATCATACAGTCAGTTCCAGGGGTTCACCTTCGAGGTTTAGAGTAGCAGCAGGCCCAGGACCAATGTTCACCAGCGGATCTTTGGGAGCGTCCCAGATTTGTCCGGGAGAAGAGGGTGATGAAGTTATTGGTAGTTGGTGTGCTACAACGAAGGGGGCCACCTCAAAACAGGTTGCACAAGGGGACTTACAGGTAAGTCTGGGGGACTCTAAATGAGGGATCAGGTCTCAAGGGCCTCAGGACCATGGAAGCACAGCTGGTTCGTCGTTATCCAGGCTGGGCGGGCTGGGTGCTGAGCGGATAGGTCGGCCAAGCTCTCTGCGTCAAGATGATCATCACGGTCAGCGGCAGGCAGGTTCTAGGGACAATTCCTGGACAGCTGGGCAACTCATGGAGTAGGTCTCAGGGGGCTCAATGTCCCTCGATAGGTGCTTGCTTCCTTGGCAGTTGGAGTCCAGATATGACTCTTTGTCTCGGTGTTGGTTGCAGGTAGTCCGGTACCTTGGGTATTGCTATGGCATGGTTCTGGTAGGTCCTGCTGTCCTCTCACACGGTGGGGAGACAAATATGACTCTGAGAAACTGATGTACCACTTCTTTGGTTGGTGTGTCAGCGTTGCTGGTGAGCAGGAAGTCAGTAAGTTAGACTCTGTAGGTTTGGTGCCTGGGGCTGCAGGGGAGTACTCTACTCCAAGGGTGTTCTCTGGTAATTGTCCAAGGGCTGGAGGTACTCTGGGGTTCTTGGAGGCCTCAAAGCAGCAGGATGAGTCTGAAAACCACAATGGTTAAGTCCTTGGAGGCAGCAAGCAGGGGTTCGCAACAAAAGTCTGCAGCAGGTACTCTGTTCTCGGGTCAGCAGCTCTTCTTTGTCCGTTATATATGCTATATGCTAAATCTAGATGCGTTAAAGGGTTACCTACCTTTAGGGTGTCTACACCCTCTATATAACCACTTTCTGTGGGAAGGGGCACAACCCTGAACCTGATAGACTATTTCCCTCCATCCCAAGATAGAGGAATTGGAAAAGAGTCCACATCACCTGCCCCACCTTAGTGGTGTTAGCTGAATGTGGGCACACCTCCTAATCTAACTGATTTTCCATCCTGTTCTCCCGCCACAAGTGGAGCAGGGCAGGTGGGTTGACATCATCCACTACCTGTAGATGCCTGGGTTGCATTTCAAAGGTGGCATCACCTTTGAAGCTACCTGGCTTGGAATGTCATTCCGGCTTAGGGGAGATGTGAAGCAGAGGGTGTGGTAGGTTTTCAGGGGGCACCTCTAAAAATACACACCAGAGTAGAAAAAGCTGGTGTTCTGCCAGTCCCCCAGTCCAGATACCTGCTCCATGTGTGTCTGGGGTCCGCTATTATGGCGTTTCCTCTCCAATCATTCTGCGTGACTGAGAATTACAAAGCAACATGGTTTTACATGAGAGTTATAATGACTTTTTTTTAGAATTTGTTGAGAAATATTGCTTTATATATGAATTGAAAACATGAAATTATACAATTTGTATAAATTATGAAGATCCATATGCTTGCTTTAAAGTATTTTAAACATCGTAAGCAGAATCACAATTTTTTTTGACTGGCACTAGTTCATGCCCTTGTTAGCAATTTAATGTAATGCGTGCGTGCTCCAAACACTTTTTATCACCCCATTAAAGAAAGCAGGATTCGGGACGTGGTAATGAGTGTCAAGAACATTTCTGCATATTTGTTGTGGTAGTGATATGTTTGTTGTTTTCTATGCTGCTGTATTTTTGGACTGCATTTTTTCACTGTGAGTTTGCTCTATTGAACTGAAGTAGATGTGTTGTGTTGTTTTGACTGTTTGGTTTCTCTGTGCCATGTTATGTTTTAAATGTGTTGTTATGTTACTTTGTGCTTGTCATTGTGTTACGTCCTGTTGTTGATTTTAGATATGTCAGCAAATTCTCCTACATTTCCAGCCAAAAAAGCACATTATTTTAACGTTCCTGTGGCAAACATCTGTTTACCACTGGTGGTAAAATAATAGTGCTCTCGCTCTTGAACTACTTAATGCTCCAGTCTGGCTCCAAACCTTGCACTCACATTGCTCTCTTGATGTGATAGGGCCCTCTGAATGTTGAGCAATGTATTTAAAAGAACTATGGTGCACATGCATCAAAAATCACTAAAGCGATTCCTTATTAGCGAAAAATAAGGAATCGCAATTAAAAAATCGCAAAATGAGATGCATGTACCCAATCGGTAATTTTTAGCGATCCCTTAAAAATCGCAAAAAAAATTCCAAAAACATGATTGCGAGTCGCTAACCCACAAACTAGCAATTTGCGATTTCTGTATTTGAGAGTTCGCATTTTGCGATTTCAGTATTAGCGAATTCGCAAAAAGCCGGTCTTGTTAGAAGCAGGCTGATGACATCACAACCAGGAAGTCATTCAGTCCATGCTTCATACAGTGCCCTGAGGAGCTCAGAGGAGAAGGCAGAGCACTGAAGCTGAGCAGAGACACATCACCTTCACAATCCATCTACTGTTCACATAGGAAGAGAAAGATGAAGTTCTCGGACAGGGAACTTGAACACCTGATAGAGGGGGTAAGCAGCAGCCACGACAAACTTTTTGGCAAGTTGTCCCTGAAGGTGCCAGAGGCGGAGGAGCGCAAAATAGGGTTGCGCATCAAGGAGAGAGTGAATGCTGTTGGAGTCACACACTGCTGTATAGAAGCCCTGAAGAAGAGGTGGTACGACCTCAGGAAGCATGCCAAGGAGCGTATTGCCGAAAGGGTGAAGGAAGCAGCTGGCACAGGAGGGGGACCATCGACAGCACCTGCCAACACAGCCCTGGAGGACCTCGCTAAGGGGACGATCGAGCGCGAGGCAGTCGTGGGAGTCACCCAATTGAACACTACCAGCGCAGCGAGTACACAACAAGGTAAGATGCATGCAAGCGCTAATACTATGCGTACTGTACATCCATGCACATACCCCCAGGCAAATCACAGTGTGCAGGGACAAGTCCATTCCACATATTCCCTCATACACATGAAGAATCATGGGAGTTGTAGTCATGTGAGCCAAGTGGCCATGGATAGTCATCAATGTTCAATCAAACATAACACTTCACGTCAGACAGTTAGTTTAGATCAGTGATTTATTATGTATGAAGTAGGCCATATGAGAAACATATTTTGGAACAAACAATACTAACACTGCACCGTTTCACACACAGATGCAGCTCAGGTGGACTCCGAGGACAGTGACCGGCTCATTATCTCTGAGACACCTGCAGAGACGCCTGTGGAGCCTCAATGTACACCACCCCCACCACCAAAACGCAGGGCACACGTACCAGCACTGCCAGAAATGGAATCAGAGCAGACTCCAGCACCCACAACAGTCCCCAGCCAGCCACGGGTCCCTTCACCAGCTCCAACACCAGCACAGATCCGACTAGGACAACGGTGCAGGCCCAGGACCCACATTGCGGCCGATGTAGAACTGGCTCCAAATCTATATGGCGGCGTTGAGTCGCAGATGCTTCATGTGCAGCGCCTGCAGGGGAGACACATGGGCGCCATCAACATGGAGATCTCCAAGCTGCCCAAAAACATTAGCACTATGTCGGACTGTGTGCGTGACCTGACTACAGTTGTTGCGGAGGGAAACCGACAGACAAACCATAGCCTACAGGAGCTCACCCGTGCCGTTCTTGCAGGACAACGCTCTTGGTGTTTGCTATGCACCTCATCTAATACCAGGGACATAACCAAGCTGAGCAACACCACTGCAGTATTGGCACGCGCTCCGTATCTTTACAGATTGATCTGGGCCATTTCTGTGGGGACGTTGCAAGGGCCTTAGCCCAAGTGACCACTGCCGTGGAACACCTCCAGTCTGGGACTGTGATTGCCAGCAACTTGTAAGGGGAGGAGGGTAGTGAGGAGGCATCGAGCCTGAGTTGTGTGTCTGTGCCAGTGAGCACTAGCAGGAGGCACAGTGCGCGCAGCTCAACATCCACAAGCACACATCAGGCTAATGTTGCAGAGTCATGCGACAGAAGGCTGGGGGTACGTGGCAATCGGCGCTAGCCCTGTATATCCACCAATCTGGCCATGGTGGCTTAACCATTGGCCCTTTTAACATTGTGATTGCCCTCCAGTGCTGTTGGATACCTTTTTTTTCACTTAATCATTCTATGCAATCACCGTCACACTTTTCAAAACATTAATCTTTTGTATGACATGTGCTCATGTAGATAAAACATTCTCAATCCGCGACATCTTGTGATGGCTCATTCTCACCTACCTCAGAAATGATGTTGTGTGATGTGTGCAAGTCTCCTCTGACCTTCGGCTGTGTTTGCCACATGTGCCTGTCGGTGTTGTGCGTGTGGTTGGTCGTCATCATCATTGTCATTCTCGTCCATCTCGATTGGTATGCCTTTTCTTGTGGCAATGTTGTGCAGCATGGCACATACTGCCACAATCCTGCAGCAGGTTTCGGGGTTGTACTGTAGAGCACCACCAGTCTTGTGAAGGATCCTGAAGCAACTTTTTTGTATTCCGAATGTCCTTTCGACCACATTCCTTCTGCTAATGTGTGCCGTGTTGTAGCGCTGTTCCTGTGGTGTTGCTGGGTTGAGATGTATTCGCGCAAGGCGCATGCGCTGTCACCTACAGAGTGGGAGGCAAAGGGTTAGCCGCAGTAAAGCATTCATTTTTAGTATAATGATGTCACAAATAGGTATATGTATGTACCAAGTAGGTGTCACTCTCCAAATTCACCGCCGAGAAGACGCCTGTGGATGCCACTGTGGCGGAATCGTGTGCTTTCGAGAAATTATGCTACAATGTCCGTTATTATATGCTTAGCATTGCACACGCCCTGGACATTGATGGAGTGGAAAGACTTCCTGTTTCGGAAGATGTACTCGTTGGCTGAGGGGGGACAGATGGGGACATGCGTACAGTCAATGCATCCAATGACATGTGGGAATTGAGCCACCTGGTAGTGCTCCAGTTTGGTCTGATTCAACTCCTGTGGGGTTGTGGGGAAGGTGATGTGGGTATGGATCATTGTCAGCATGGCCTCAAGGAATTTCCGGAAGAAGCGTGAGAGTGCGCTTTGGGATACACCTCCGGCTACCGCTACGACCCCCTGGCAACTGCCTGATGCCAGTAGGTGCAGGCTACATAGGACCTGGATGTGTGCCGGAATGGCATTGGTCCTACGGGTCTGGTGTTGCAGTAGGGGTTCCAAATCTGCTATGTGGCGCATTATCATTGCACGATTCAGACGATACTTATCATATATTTCTTCCTCATTTTGGCCCAGCAATGTTATGCGCACTCGGAATACCCTCTCCTGTATCATCCTCCTGCGCTGGGCTGCTGCATTTATCCTCATCCTCCTTGCAAGCACGTAGAGGACTGCCATTGTGAATGGCTTACGGGGTCTCCTGATGCATTTTGAAAGGGTTTCAGATTGGTTGCACCTGTGATGCAATGATTTTTTTTCTCTCAAAATAAACTCCTGGTTGAGATTCCCCTTATTCTGCTCTTGCTAAATTGCGATTTTGGTGAAAATCGCTATTAGCGAGTTTTGATGCATTGGTTTGTGATTCATTATTAGCTAATCACTATTAGCAGGAGCAGTTTTAGTTTTCGCTATTATATAATCGCTATTTTGCTAATCGCTAATTTTGCGGGAGCATTTTTTGCGATTTACTGGGTTTTTCGCTATTGGGGTTGATGCATTGGAAAGTGTTGTTTTGCGGTCGGTTACTGGCTATTTTACCGATTTGCAATTTTTGCGAGGGGTTTTTTGCTTGATGCATGTGCCAGTATGTGCCTTTGTATAACACTCAGCAATTTATGCCTCTTAGCACTAAATATTTGTTTTGTAAAATTTCTCATGTGAGTGTGCATCAACTCGGGTTGGTTGGTGACTGTCATTTCAATTCTTGCCTTAGTGAGGTCCCATCATGATTTGCTCTTTCATCCTTTGCCGCAGTGTGGAGCAAATGACCAGTGGAGGCCGGCACGGATCTGGGGTATTGGGCGGGGGCCAAGGGGGTGTAAAAAAACAGAAAAATACACTTACCTCCTCGCCGCTCTGTCCCATGTCATCTCTCCTCCGTCGGCCGAATAGGAAACAGCTAGGCAGACAGGGATTGGGGGCCTAGGAATGTTCTCCACCCAGGCTGTAATGCAGCCTGGGTGGAGGACATGCTAAGTGTGCATGACTGTTTGGCCGGCCTGAGACGGCCAGTCATAGTGTCATGCACACTCCAGTGTGCCCACCCCTACTCCCCTGCCCTGCTCTGTGAGCAGAGCAGCTCGCCCCGCCCCCATCCTGCCGCAGCAGGAACAAATAAAATGATCATAACATCACGTTGTTATCATTTTATTTTTCCTTTTCTTCACTGCTGTGGGGCGACACTCCTCCGCCTTAGCGGAAGAGCCGCCACGGCAATGAGTGGCTGTGGGGGCGGGCAGTGGGGGATTTCAAGAGGTGCAACAGGATGACAAAAGCATTCTAGTGAGGTCCAGTTGGCGTGGAAGGCTGCAGCAGCAGGTTCCACCAAGGGCCACCCTGAGAATTAAAAGTAACAAAAAAAAACACACAGGGGCAGAATGATGAAGACTGTACTGAATGATGCAAAGTAGGGCAAAGTCTCGATAAAGTATTTACTTTCGAGCACAACATTGGTTTTTATTCAAAGCCTAATCTACAATTATTGTCAGACCTTGCATGTGCGTTGAAAATGCCTCCTTGAGACAGGCATTAAGCAGGAGAAACATTTTTACTCCTCCTGTCATTTCAAAATTTGCACACTGTACAGCACACATCCAATATCTTTAATGGTTTAAAGTTTGTCGAAGCATTGGATTTTTGCTGGAAGAATACACTTCCAGTACATAACCATTGCTAGACAGCACACACACCCCTTTGCACTATAGTGCAAAGGTTTGTAGGTGGTGCAAGGCAGCCGTTTGTGTGCCAGTGCATGGGAAAAGGAAAGCGGGGCATATTTAGTAAATATGGCTGTGGTCTCCTTTGTCCCCCTTCTGCAACACAGTGCAGCAACTTTGGTTGCTATGCTGCACTGTGCTATAATTTAGTAAACGTGACGTATAGTCTTTCAAAGGAGAGCATTCGCTGCAGAGCTGCCTTGCACTCACAGACCACAGGTTTCTCTGACACTGCCAGTGTGCACCAGCAGTCTGGGTGCTTATCACCTTCAGACATACATGCAAATGGCAGGAAGAGAAGCAAGCAGCCATTGATAAAGACAGTATTATGGAGTGTGAGTGTAAGGGGTAGTTAAGTGGAGAACATAGGGTATGAAAGGAGTCCCTTAGATATAGTGTAGAGTGAGTGTAGGAGAAGAGTATACTACAGTTGTAGAGATGGAGGAGAATCACATGCAAATTAAGTCTTGGAGTGATGAGATTTTTGTCTGAGGGCCAAAAATAGGGGACAGCATGTTGGGCATTACAGCCTTTAGCAGAGATTGTGAAAAAGAAGATGTTGTAAGGTTCAACGGGGCCCTCACACAGGCCTCCATTTTAGTTACAAGTTTAAACTTGACATCTTTTTCTAAACTGTGACTTATACATGCCTTGCACTTACACGATAACATACTTAGAAATTATTCTGCTTGCAGTACATTTCTTAGTAAGCATTTTATCATGTTGTTTGTACACTCTGGCTTGGGCGCGGGAGCTGCAAGATTCAAGTGTTCTTGGAGAAAGAGATACAGGTGGTGTTATTCACCCCTACAGAAACATCCACAGTGGCTGCTTTGTGCCCTGAAAAGTACACTGAGGCAATGATATTTGCATGTTTCGGAAGGGGTCAAGTGAGATACACATTATGTGAGTTGTACACTTTAAGATCTTGAAGAGGTGATGTGCCCTTGGAGAGCTGCAGGAGGAGCTGCTGATACTTTTCTTGGGAGACCGAGCCGGATGGTTGATAACAGGCTACATGCATATAAACTCATGCACTCTCAGCTGGATCATTAAAACATAAGCAGGGGATGAAAATAGTGGATGAAAAATGATTGACTTTGTGAGTTGGTAGAGAGATGAGTATGCATAATGGGGCGGGAGACAGATTGGGTGATGATTGCATATGTATCAGTTTATTGTCCATTCATCCATCCATTCATACAACTCATTCATCCAACTCCCATTTATTTACTTATCAGTTCATTCACCCATCCATAAACTCTTCTATCTATGCACTTGTTTATCAATTCATCTTTTCAAGTCACTCACCAATTCATCCACTATCCAAATAGTGACTCATTCTGGTATTTAACAACTCACAAAGCAATACTCATAAAACCGGTCAGTCAATTAATCGTATTCACATTTATCAAAAATGCCAGACCAATTGGCTATACAAAGGTGTGCATTATGTACTTCTTGATGTCCTGCCTAGAGATATCTTTGCTCATTGTGCTGCATTGACCCATTGAGAGGATTAGTGTTTTTTCCATGTAAGATTGTGCACTGAATGCTCCATAGATTACTCAGCAGGCATTGAAGATGATGCTGGCAGTTAAGGACAGGTGGGATGGCACAGTCAGCATGATATGGTCATACTCCCTCAATTCATTGAGGAGCTGACCAGCAGTATGTAGATGCTCCTTAGTGGGGCTTAGGTGGTGTCAGGGGCTCCTGGATGGAGCGTTTTGCAACTATCCAGGTGAGAAAGACTAGATTGTGCTGTGACTTTGAAGTCTAAATCTAGCAAGCAGAGCTTTATTTTTCATAAGAGAGAACTTGTCTCAAGTCATGAGGGTTTTACAAGAGAGCCGCCATCTTTGATGAATACTAGTGACTTTGTAGTTATGATGAGTTGAACTGTGAGTACATTAGAATTTTTGCCATTTTATGATCTGGGGTTGAATGGAGCTATTAGTCATGAGGATGGAATTTAGTTTTTGTTTAATTCAGTTTGAATTAGCCGCTTTACATTCTGGTCTTGGCCAGCACAATGTGGTCTTAGACCAGAACAGGAGGTCGCTCCTTCTCCTTCCTCACGGCCAAGGCATGGAACACCCTCCCTCTCCACCTCCGACAGACGCAAACACTCTTCAAGTTCCTGAAGGACCTCAAGACCTGGCCTTTCGACAAATCGCCGTGAGCATCCAGGAGCTGCATCCCCAACAGCGCCTTGAGACCCTATCGGGTGAGTAGCTGCGCTCTATAAAATATATTGATTGATTGATTTATCTGGGGGATGGTTTTGTTAGTGAAGGCTTACAGTTGGTTATTGTCCCTCCTTTTGGGGAATTTTATGGACCTCTTTAATTTTGTAAACTGCATTGTGCTCTATGTGCATGTTGCACATCACAGGGGAGTGAATACATGTCTGATGTACTACTTAGGTTTCCGATTGCCTCTGGCATCAGGTTCCAGAGGGTTTAGGGGCATTTCCTAGTGCCTACAGGGCCTCAACATTGCTCACTCATTAGATGAGGTGGCGTCTGATTAAAGAAAACAGAGGGACATCCATTGCAACACAAAGTTTTAGCATCACATGCATGGTGACAGCGTGTTGATCTAGATTTGTTGGTTGGCGGTATTGAAGGCTGGTGAAAGATTTAGCCAGATTTCGCACCCTTGTCTGTGAAGTCAATGGCATTGTCCATGATTTGAATTGTTACTGTCTCAGTGCTGCCTTCTGGTACGCGATGGTGGGCAAGAGGCGCGGCAGTTTGTATGAGAAGCAATTGTTGATGAATGGCTACTGCTTTATAAGTAGGGCTCCCTGTTTTCCATTTTTACTGATTTTTACAGATAAATACAGACAGAAAAAAATATTTTCTTGTCTGTATTTATTTTTAAATGTGGATAAAAACAGAAATTGGGTGTTTTTTGAGTGATTTTAAATACTCTTTGCCATGACTGCCAGGCCAATAACTGTGTGGATTGATAGGTAAGGGGATTATAAACGAAAGGAATTTTATTAAAGAGGCTTAAACAGCACTAGATATCCACAAGGCTGATATTGAAATGTGCATATTTTCGTATAAGTGCATTGATTTATCTTCTGCAGGTGTTCATATCACTGAAACCTGGCAGGCATTCAAGCATGACTGCATATTTATTGGTTAAATAAATGTGGAAATATACCAGTGTGGGCTTTATTTTTTCACAAAACCCATAGTAAATATGGATAAATACAGACAAAGTTGACAAAAAATAAATATGGATAAATACAGCCGGAAATGTCAAAAAAACAAAATAGCTGTCTGTAAGACGTCATGTCATCAATTCTTTTAAAAGCTGAAACAGCACTACAGAGTGAGACTGCTTTGGGTCAGCTTCCCCTTTTTCATGTGTTTTTCAAGGTTTATCATTGCCTCTCAATTAGGGCTTTGGCATTTCACAAGTTCTTACATTGTCTATTTGTGGTCCCCATCAAGCTATGGTGATGTGGTTTCAAGTAGTCCTTTTCTTAAATATCAAATATGAAACAACAACCCAGAATGAGTGTGTGTTCTTTGATGTATTTACTTTGCTGGCACAAAAGCGTTTTGATTGCTTTTGTGCTTTGATTAAGTTTTAATTTAGGAAGTTCTTTTGTTTGGATGATTTAGTGCTATTCACAGTTGCACATTCTTGACAGGTTTTTATTCAAGACGTTCTCAAAGAAAGAGATGTGTGAAATAAGATACAATGCAGAAACCGAGACAATTGAGCATGCAAGAAAGGCTAAATATTATGGAGGACTGGCTCTTAGCGACTGGGAAGCGGTCACTTCTGTTTTGGGGCCACCAGAGGTAGGAAAGAACTAACATTGGTTCCAGATTTCCATATAGACAGAACAAACAAGATGACACCCAGCAACTTTTCATTTGTTACAGGGCTCCTGCTTTAACTTAGTTCATGGCTTTGCATTCCTCACCTATGTTCTGGGTTCCCTCCTCAGTTTGTGTATCCCTCCAATCCCCCTCCTTTCATCCAAAATCCAAAGACTTACTTAACTGTTACATCATCTATGAAGATTCTGATTTTCAACACTGCTTGGCTGTAGTCTGATAGTGTCTAGAGCACCGGTTCCTTCAGGCTATAGGGGCATTTCCTAGTTCCTGCAGCGGCTCAACATTGCTCATTCTGAAGGATCTATATACTTGCATGTGATATATGTTGAATTCTGTGCTAATTCCATAGTGTTATACTATCCCTAATTTAGGGAACACGTCAGACTAGGGTGATACCTGCACACCAATATTGTCTGTACAAATGCTGAGAAGCTCCTCCTGTGATGGAGGAGCTCCTCAGAACTCATACAAATGCTCCATCAAGTCTGCAACTGTCCCAGAAGACTGGAAGCACGCAGAGATCAATCCCCTGCTGAAGAAATTTTCTGCCGACCCGACGGACCTCAAGAACTACAGACCCATCTCTCTGCTCTCCTTCCCAGCCAAAGTCATCGAAAAAGTCATCAATGCCCAACTCTCCGAGTTCGTTGAAACAAAAAACATCCTGGACCTCTTCCAATCAGGCTTCAGAAGCAACCAAACCACTGAGACCGCGCTCCTCGCCGTTACAGATGACATCCGCACCCTCCTCAACAAAGGCGAGACTGTAGCCTTCATCCTCCTGGATCTCTCAGCCGTCTTTGACACCGTCTCCCACCACACCCTCTGCGCAAAACTCCATGACGCGGGCATCTGCAACAAAGCCCTAGAATGGATCCGCTCCTTCCTCACCCGTTGAATACAGAGATTCAGACTTCCACTGTTCAAATCTGAACCCACTGAAATCAGCTGCAGAGTGCCTTAGGGGACCTCCCCGAGCCCCACCCTCTTCAGCATCTACATGGCCCTGCTTGCAGCCATTGTCAGAGGCCAAGGACTCAACATCGTCTCCTTCGACACCCAGCTGATTCTCTCTCTCACAGACAAACACAAAGCTGCCAAGACTAACTTCCATGACGGGATCAAGGCAGTCGCCACCTGGATGAAGGACAATTGCCTCAAGCTTAACTCAGACAAGACCAAAATACCCATCCTGGGCTCCTCCCCCTCCACCTGTGAAGACTCTTAGTGGCCCGCAGTGCTCGGAACCCCCCCACACCCACAGACCACGCATGAAACCTAGGCATCATCCTGGACTCTTCGCTCTCAATGAACCACCAATCAACGCTGTCTCTTCCTCCTGCTTCCACATGCTCTGCATCCTTCATAAGATCTGCAAGTGGATACCCACAGATTCCCTGAGAATGGTCACTCATGAGTTCGTCAGCAGCAAACACGGCTACAGCAACACATTCTGCGCCAGCACCCCCAGAAACTCCAGAAAAAAACTGCAAACTATCCAGAATGCCTCCACCAGACTCATCCTGAACATCCCATGCCACAACCACATCACCGGCCACCTGAGAGACCTTCAATGGCTACCTGTCAACAAGAGAATCACCTTCAAGCTTCTCACGTACACCTACAAAGCCCTCCACTATGCCAGACCTGCATACCTCAACCACCGCCTCTCCTTCTACTGTCCCACCAGTCATCTTGGCTCCTCGCAATTGGCCTTGGCCTCCATCCCATGGATCTGCAAGACCACAGAGGGAGGAAGACCCTTCTCCTATGTCGCTGCAAGGATCTGGCACTCCCTGCCCCTGTACCTCAGGCAATCACCGTGGCTGGCGCAATTCAGGAAAGACTTCAAGATCTGGCTCTTCCACTGAACCGCAGACCCAGTACCCCCCTCCCCCCACCACCCACCCAGCACCTTGAGACCCTCACGGGTGAGTAGTCAAGCTTTATAAGAGTACTAATTGAAGGTCTGTTCCTCTTGTGTTTTAAGGAGCTAAAGGAAGTTGTTTTGCATGGTGGGTGGGCAACAGTGGAAGTTGGTTGCTTGTTATTGATATGCGGTCTGATCTTGTCTGGTTTTTTGTTTGAGGAATTCCTTAAAGGTGTAGCACAGGTCATTTAATTGGTGGCACTGGAGGTGGATTGATGGCATCTTTGCAGATAGATCTGCTTGTTTTAGATCCTTTCATTATTGTGATTACATTTCTGAGTATTAAATCAATTTTATCCTTCTTGTTGAAGACAGAAGGTTCTATAAAGCTTGCTACAGAAGTCCAAAACATTGGGTTGAGAAGTGTAGAAGTGTAGCAAACAGTACCTGTGATGTATACTGGGGCCCCATAGGCATCATTCAGTTCACTTTGCTATGCAAAACCTTAATCACTCTTTTTAGGCCAGTCAAACCATTGTATGCCAGATGGTTTTGGTGTTTACATCTTTTCACTGAATGTGGTTTGCAGCCCAAAATATAAACCTTGGTGCGAGCATGACAAGGTCTTAAAAGTGTAAGGCCCAAAGGCCGCTCCAAGGGCTTTATGGCCAGATTTAGAATTTGGCAGAGAGGGTACTCCATTGCAACGCTGACAAACTGAAGGTCCGCCTGCCTTACTTTGAGTTGAGGGGTTGTTCATTATATCGACACGGAGACTACGCTGTCTCTGCCGCTGACATAAATCTCCAACGGCCCTACAGAATCAGAGGTTTGGCCATGAGTCCGCCCACCCAATTTAGAGCGGGCGTACACTTGGGCAGTTTTCACTGTCTGTCATAAAGGGCAGTAAAAATTGCAAAATGTCCGTCTTGCCATGGGAGCAAACTCCCCTGGTGAGGGGGGGCATTGATTTTTTTTGTTTTCAAAAATAAAATCCCACTTTAGGTTTTTGTTTTGGAAAAACTTGTGTGGCTCCATCATGTTGATGGAGCCATCCGTCAAACTTACCGTGAACCGTAAGGGCAGTTGCAGCCACTGTTGGAGATTTCTGCTGGGCCGGCAGACATCTCAAAATTTGGCAGGTGCTGACTCTTGTCTGCCAAACTCTAATTCAGGCCATTACTGGTAATGGAGGGAATTCCCAACTCGTGCTTTGTGTATTGTGCTATCAATAGTACCATTCACGCTGTACACAGTCTTCACACATCTCAGGTGCATTATAGCCACATAGCATACTCATAGGGGGACACCAGGTCTTAGGCCTATACCCCTAATATAAAATCGAGAGCCACCAGCCACCCTTCTCCTTTGTAGCCTGATAGGGGAGCAGGAGCCATAGTCCTATATAAATAGGGCTAAGCTTCCCTACTCCTATATGGGTGGGGTCAAGCTTACATGCTTACGGAAGTATAGTGCTCTGCTGTGCTTATAAAAGCACACAATGCTCCTCAAGTGCATTCACAGATGAAAACAGCACTTTGGAAGTCTGTGCACACTGGAAAAATCACAAAGGGCAGCATGATGTATACTCCAGACAGTGGATCGTAAGTACACCCCAAACCCCCTATATTCAGCCCTTAATCACGTACAGACCACTGTGCATGTCTACCCTCGTCCTCTCTTACTCAGGGAACCAGCAGCCACCCACATGCCACTCAACTACCTTTTATAGTGATTCCCTGGGATCAGCACATTGACTTAGTTTGCCTCCTCCCCACTAACTTTCACTAGTCTTGTGGCGGTATACTTGGAAGGTCTGAGATGGGCAGACCTCCCAATTCTCTGGTCACTTGTTCACTATCGAACAGTGTCTTGGTGTGTTTCCTCCATCAGTAGCTGACTCTCAAATCTTCACCTTGACCCTCTCTTATAACAGTGGCATGCACAGTCAATACTGCCTTGGAGGGAGACTGCTACCCCAATATCACTGCTTCGCCCACTATGCCTAGTTATTATCTCTAAGCTGAGCTGTCTCTGTAAAAGCTCCCAAAACCTAGACCTGCTACTGACTTATGTTGAGAAAGTGCATATTTCTGTGTTCTTCCATTCTGTTGAGGTTCTCGGAGGAGAGCCATAATGTGTAATAGCAGCTGCTGCTTCAGTCCCTAGAGGCAGCTGGAGAGCTATGATCCTAGTAAGTTAATGTATACCTTACCGCATTGCCACACTACCCCGCCTGGTACATGCCTTTTGGCATTGGGGCTTGTGCTGCAGCCCTTTTAAGGGACACAGCACAAGCCTCAATGTAAACAGGCATGTTTCCGACTGCCTCCACGGTGGGCAGATCCTTATTTAGCAGTCGGGACTGCCGACTACCTGTTGGCCGGTCCCTTTACCACAACGATGCCGGTCGGACACTTGCCCAACCAGCAACGTAAATAGGGCCTACGTTTTGGATCTTTCTAAAACATGTGCAAGCACAATTGTGTTGTAAGGACTCACTAGTAGTATTCAGGGAACTGACACATATCCCCACATCACAACCAACAAAAAAACAGAATGAGTATCTAGGCAACCAACCCTCATTAACTAACTGTTCCATGTGAAGATGGGGTAGCCAAGAAGAAAGACTCATGCTAAGGTATTTTGTTCTCCACAACGTGGATGGGCTCTGCCAACCTCATCCTCGGGTCTGAGAGGCTGAGTAGTGAGGAAAGGATACTCAGGAGCAGAATATTCTGACAAACACATAATAAATAAGGCCCCTTCGAATATGGCAACACATATATTTATATATAAGTTTAATACAGATTTACAGACTTTTTTGGCAGCGCATGAGCCTTGAGGTCACCAGGCTTCCACCCTCAGACACGGAAGAAGTTGGAGGTTGCCTTCCTGGGCAAACAAATGAGATAATAATACTCCCCAGTACAGAAAAATAGGGAAGAAGGAAACCTGATACAAAGAGAATGAGGGAAAAACACTCAAACAATGCAGGGCTGGAATCGTGTGCAAACTCAACGATATGGAACCCCAGCAATGAAATCCCATTGACGGACATTTGTAAATCTGGGTCACTGAGTCCTAGAAACCCCCGATTCAGAAGCGAGCTGTGTGGCTCAATGTCCCACATGAAGTGCATGCAACCAACACCCCAGCTGCCACCAACTAACCTTTGACTAAGCCAATGTCTGTGGGCCATTCTGCACTGCCCCTGAAGTCTGTATGACCTCTATTTACCATCAGGGAGGCAATCCCTGGCATGTACACAGACTGCTTGTGTATTGCCTCTGTGAAATGCTTCCTTCTCTTCTTTCTATGTCTGTGCCCAGTTTTTGTTTCCCAAGTTTGCGATGCTGTATGGCACCAGCTCTGCAAACATAGGGAATAAACACAGCAGTACCACAAACCTGGGGCTAAAATTAGATAAAAGCTACAGGGGGGATCCAGAAAGACACAGCTTGCAGTTACACATGGATAGTCTGGGCACATCCATGCAGGCCTGTGTTTGTTTGCCTACCACACGAAAGTCACACCAATTGGCTTTGCCAATGCTAGTTGTCTATATGTTTGAGGTCTGTAAATGCTAGCCTTTCTGAATTAGAATTGGGAGGCTGTGTTATGGTCACAATTTTGAAAGAAATTATTAAGTGGTCAGACCATAGAAAATTGAGTGGGTTAAAGATTTGTATGTGGGGCTTCTTTAAGAAAATCAGGTTCAAGATAGAGAGCCTGCTCTAGATCTTGGCGGCATTACCGTTGTCCCATCACGGCGGTGGTACCAAGTACTCCAACGAGCTGATGGCGGCCGCTGTATCTAGATGTTGCGGCAATAGACAGTGTCCTGCGGCGGTCTTGTCTACTCGATAACAGTACTCCATCGCAGTCACGCTGACAGACTTGCGCCAAGCTGATTTAGATGTTCCCTTTGTGCTGGCGGTGGTGCCATGATGGAGGAAGACAGGTAAGTGCTACTCATCATTATCTTAATACACATATGTGTTGTGCTTGTGTTATAATGTACATGCAAGTAATGTAAAATGCCCTTTTCTTAGGGTCGAGCCTGAAAATGCATGTGCTAGCACATGCGTCTCGCTCGCGAGACTCTGTTGTATACAAAAAAGGACTTTGAGTCCGTCCACTGCTTAGCATTTGTTGGCCTCAGTGCCCTTCTTCTTTACAGCCCTTTAATTGTCTAGCACACTGCAAACATCACATCTGTTCCTCACAGTGAAGCCGGGACCAAGCACAGATTGATTCAACTTAATTTGTGCCCGTCCTCTGCTTCCTACGTGATTGACGCACTATTTTCTCCTTGCCCCTCCCTCTCCCCCGCCCGCCTCTCGCCCTGCCTGCTGCTTACTCCATAGCATTGTTTTTAGGTCTCGCGAGCCAAAGGCTCGAAGAGACATTTTATATCTGGGCTTTACAAAGTGCTGCCGTGGCCTAAAGCTACAGTGCATGTGCGCGGGCGCGCGCGCCGCGCTTACTTTCACTTTCGCGGACGCACGGCCGCTTTGATCACGATCACTTTCAATTTCGCGGCCGCACGGCCGCTATGCTGCGCAGACCCAGCCTCCTCTGCCAGCACACCCACAACTGGCAACATTACTAGCGCTTGTCTATATTTTTGCTCTTACTATCCCTCTCCTGCTGTCTCGTGATGCTTTTGCTCTCTTTCTCTTTTTAATGTTTATCTCTCATTTATTTCCTTTGATATTTTGTTAAAGTGAACTATTGCTTGCTCTTTACGCTGCCTTCATATCCCTGTCACACGTTTCCTCCTTTCCTCTTTCTCTCCCTCGAATCTTTCTTTGTCTGTCTTTTTGCTAGTTCATATCACACTCATTTTGCCATCTTTCTTACACCCTCTGTTCTCTGAGCCTCGCGTTCAATTATTTGTACGCACCCTTTCCTGATTACAAACTTTCCACTTTAGTTCGCCTCTTTTCCTGGACACTTAACTTAGCTTCCATCCGTCGCTTCTCTTTTCTTTTCCCTCTCGTTCTCTGCAGTTTATTTCTTTATTCTTTGTTTCTATTGGTTTAGCTAACGTTTGGTTTAGTACTTCACTTCCTGTCAGTCCTGACTCTTTTAGTTGTCCTTTCACCGCTCCGTCAGAAGAGTAGCTCCACTCCTTTCATTGACTCACACCGAACCGTGGTTAACGCAGCAGGGCCTGTGTTATCTAAACCACGGCCGCCCACGTTTTATGCCGGGACAGGATCCCATTTAGAACGGCCCCGCCCCCTCCTTCCTGCCTTAGCTCCTCGGGAACGCTAGCGCTGCCTGCATCCTTCAGATTTCCGAGTTATCAGAGCGCGCGGTCGGTGGCAGAAAATACGTTTGCAATAGTAGTCCTGCAGCATCCAGGCTGGAGCCTGCCCCTCACAAGTCGCACATGGGGACTGTGCAGTGAATCCTCGGGACTAATGTGAAATATACAGCTGTGGTGAAGTCTGAACACATCACTTACGTGGGTTATTTTACCCCTGTTCAAAAGAGCACCGAGTTGCAGCATTACCCCATTCATTTATGTACCCTATTTCAACAAGCATTGGCATAGCCAATAGGTCTCGCTTTGGAAACCTTATAAGTATTTAGTTATGCAGCACAATATCCTTGGTGCAAGATCATCAACTGTTGCATGGCTAAACACTTATAAGGTCCCAAAGGCGAGACCTATTGGCAATGCCAATGCTTGTTATGGTTTCCTTTCTGGAAGGATGGGCCACTTTCAGGCCAATCTATGAATCTGGCTTATGAGAGCCTTCTTTTCCAGCCCCCTCAACCCTGCATTAGACAAGCCTAGCCCCGGGTCTGAGCACATGCAGGGGAGGACACAAGGTCACATAACATTCTTCTATCTGCTTGTTTATTATTATTTTTAAGATAAAACCAAATGTTCCACATTAATGGTTGTTTTAGGTTTAGTGATTGCTTTAAAGTGGAGGAGCGCTGTTCAGACGGCCGCTCTTCTGTGGATGTGCAGTTGCACCGGCTTCTTGTAGTGTTGTTTTACTTGTGTTTTGATCGAAATGTATCATTTACTTGAGGGTGAATCCCCAGATATTCTCCTGCTAACAGAAACCTGATTAATCCTCCCCTGATATTTTGGCAGCGATTCTAGCGGGATACTACCTTATTCAAGTTAATAAGTCTACTGATAAAATGGGGGGAGGGGGCGGGGGGGGGGGGGAGGGGCTGCCATCATTAAAAAGCATCTCAGGTTCTCTAGCCTTTAACCATTTACCATCCTCTCTACTGACTGTCTTCTGATTATGCTAGAATCCCCCATCATCTCTAACCTGCGCTGTAGTATACAGGCCACCGGCTACATGAGACTCGTTCCTCAATTGCAGGCAGAATCCCTGATCCCATTGTTCCTCAACCATGCAATAATTTTGATAATAGGGAACTTGAAGTACTGGGCAAATAAATAAGCGGGTGGACCTTTATCAGTCGAATTGACCGATTTGCTAAGAAATCTAGAACAGCATATATTTTTCCCCATGCACGTGAAAGGCCGCACATTAGACCAGGTCTGGACCATTAACTTATCAGTGGCTAATATTATAATCTCTCCATGTGCATGGTCAAACCACCATCTGATTAAGTTCTCGTTATCAGGCCTGACTATTCTGAAACCTCCTCCATTTTCCAGAATATTCTGCAGAAATTGGTTCATAGTGGATCTGGATTCCTATTTGGAATCTTTATCCTCTACCCTTTCTCTTTTTCAGGATGATATGGACAGCAATTCGGACAACATCTCCAACTGGCTCCCTGCAGCTGGTAATGCACATGCAGCTATTCGAAAATCAGGACCGTTTCTAGGTGTTTTGCCGCCCTAGACGGAAATTGAAAAATGCCGCCCCCTCCGTTTTACCCGTTTCAATGTCCATTGCTTAAATCCTTACAAAACATAAGTAGTATAGATTAAAAAGACAACATCCCTGAACAAAGAGCAGCAGTGCACATTTTATAAACTAAAATAAGGAAAAAAGCTGAAAAGGATCACATAAAAAGTTTTCCACTCCAGTCATCAACCGTGTATCGAGAACCTCCAGGAATGGTGCACTTTCACACCCGGGAAAAACAATGCTGTTCAAAGAATGACAAGAAAAAGAAAGTAGCACTTCATTGGCAAACTCTGTAAAGTGGCACTAATGTGTTTGGGTGAGAATAAAACCAATCTGGCCACTTTGAGACCACTCTGTAATGCTTTATTTTGTTATTTATTTTTCATATTTTGCACCTATTTTTCTCTTGGCCCCGAGGCTGCACTTTGGAACCGAAAAATGTAAGAAAAAGATGATATTTCTAACAAAAGTGTTTCTTCCATCTTTGGATCCATTTCACAGGGGAGCGAATGAAGGAAAGTAGAGGAAACAGAGGGTAAGAGATGTTATTGAAGTTGAGATCGGGTGTTTTATGCGTTTAAGAGGCGGGTCTGTGAAAAATTCGGAGAGATTAATGTAATGAACTGCATCTGAAGTGTGGTGAACACACCCGTTAGCTACATTAACAGCACGACCAGAGATGTCCCCAGGGCCTGTGGAGGAAAGGCCGGCAATGTGGAGGGAAATTTGGATGTCCCTGCAGTGCGGTTACAGGAACCTAGACTCTGTTCAACTGAGGATATTTCATTGTCAAGGGCACCCATAGTATTTATTGGATAGTTCGATATTGAAGAACTGGGCATACCTTGTGCCTTAGGTGTTGGTAACTAGTGCTTCCCTATTGTTGGTGTTGAGGGAGAAGCAAGGGGCCAAGAGGGGGACCAGCCCAGCCTTGTCTGTCCGCAAAAGGGCCCGCTTTTGGCCCGGTTTTAACCCAGGCACTTGCCTGGGTGAGTCGCGTGCACGTCACGGGCCTGCAGAGCCTGGCGTACTAAACAGTGCTTGCCGGTCATTGGCACCTTCCTCCTGGGCTCGTGCTGACAGCTAGAGACGCTGCCCCTTTTGAGAAGCAAGTACGGCAGGAACAGGTTAAAGCATGGTTTTCAGCAAGTGAGGAGCTGTGAGAAAGAGACAGAAAGGAAGGGAATAAGAGGAAGAAAGAGAGGGGGACAGATGACAGCGGCAGAGCAGGAAAAATAGACACTTCAACCACTGATCTTACCTTGATACACCTGCTGGGCACCTAGGGACTCCCACGCGCAGGCTGAAGGGTAAGCCAATCAGTCCTCGCCTTGACGTTCCTGACTCCGCCTCTCTCGAGCTCCAGACGACAGCACTCCGGATCTACTGCGCGACCGCGCCAAGGCAATTGCAGGGATTCAAAAGTGAAAAAAAAACGATGACAGGCCTGCCCCTCGTGAGATCATTGGTCCATTCTCTCTGGGGTCAGGCCAGACACAAGAAACAGGGCTGTCATAAGTAGCGCGTTCGCGCTATGAATGATTGATAGCCCTGATTGTTACAGACATCTGTGGGTGCTGCGGAAACCACACATTTTGCGCACACAAGGGCAAATGTCCCAATTTCCTTTTGCCGCCCTAGCCCTTTTGCCGCCCTAGGCGGACACCTAGTCTTGCCTAGTGATAGACATGGCCCTGTCGAAAATTAAAGCAAGCTCGTCCCCAAGGCGCCGCCAGGTTCTCAGAAGATCTAAAAACAGCAAAATCCACTGTTTGCCATGCTGAAAGGAAATAGTGAGTGAATTAAAAGATACCATTCCTTTCTACAAAAATTATGGCTTCCTCAAATAAGTCTAAGGGAATTTTCAATATAGTGTCTGAGTTGTCTCACCCTGTTAGGGTGACCTTTCCATTCAACCGTCTCAAAGCTTATGTGATATGGTCAACACCTTCTTCATAGAGAAGATCAAGATAATAAAGGACAGTATCCCCCTCAGACCTACTGTTAATGTGACAGTCACTGAAGATAGTAACTGTGTCAAATTGTCTGCCTTCCCCGCAATCAGCAAAGATGACTTTCTACATCTACTGTCTAAAGTTGTGGGGTTCTCCTGATGATATCTGCCCATCCAGAATCCTCAAAATGGTTTATTCACACTGCCCTGCGATAGTTACTCAATCACTCCCTCAGCAATGGCACTGTACCGAACACTTTTAACGAGGCTATAGTGGTTCCTCTTCAAAAGAAAATGAGTGAGCATCCCCTCGCCTTGAAGAGTTACCAGACTATTTCATTAATACATTTTTAATTTGTACATCCTTGGTGCACGCATTGAAAGAGAGGCAAGTCAGAGTTTATAACTACACTGAAGATCTGCAGCTGTTATTCTCCATCAATCACTCCCATGAATCCATGGAATTCTTCCAGAACACCATTTTGCTGAATTGCAACCATTTAAAACTTAACTCCGATAAGACTGAGATTGTTATCATTCACTATAAGAAGGATCTGTGGAATTCCTCCTTCTGGCCTCAATCGATGGGTGATCCTCCAAAACCCAAGAATTCTGTCAAAAGTCTTGGAATTATTATTGATGAAAATTTATCTATGAAACCCCATCTGGGAGCAGTCACCTCTGCCTGTTTTTCTCAACTACGAAGAATTAAGAAAATTTGCAGAGTCTTTACTTTGAATGCCCTAATTCAGATTGTGTTGGCTTTAGTAATCGTGATTAGACTATGCCAGTTCCATCTATCTTGGTGTCCCTAAGGGACTTAGTCAGCGATTGCAGCTGGTACAAAATCAAGCAGCAAGGATTATTTGTCAACATCCTAGACACCGCCACATTCCCCTCTATTGAAAAAACTCCACTTCTTACCTGTGGAACAACGCTCGATTTTTAAGTCAAGCTGGCTCAACTTCAAATCCATAAATGGTAAATGCCCTGCTTTCCTATCTTCTCGAGTCACAAAATACATACCTACCAGCAACCTGAGGTCTAGTCACAAGGACTTCCTTAGAATTCCGTCATTCAAACGAAAGGGATTAGGTGGGGCTAGATTTGCTGTGTTGGCCCCTCGAACTTGGAACTCTCTTTTTCCCCCAGAGATTAGATCCACTACGAATTACATTAATTTCCGGAAATTTGTGAGGACTTGGCTCTTCCTACAAGCCTATTTTTAAATTATCTGATGCCCAGCACCAAGAAACTTCCCCGGTGATCGAGAGCTTTATTAAACCCATGTCACAAAAAATAACGTAACATAACAAGCATGCTTCCAGTATTCCTATCCTTGACCAGAACTAGGTCACCCACCAACAGTTGTGGATTACAACAAGACCTCTGTCACCTGCTTGCTTGTGCATTTCGGGTTTGCTGGCATTGGAACAACACATCCTCAGTCATGGTTGTTACTGCCCCATCTGGATGATGGGTAATAGTATCAGTCACTTAATGACCCAAACATTACATGCTCGGGGCTACCTGTAAAAGAGAGTAGTAGATAGCCCATTCTACATTTTGACCTGTACCCCAAACCATGCAAATCACTTTGGTGAGGGTTGTCATTAACGCGCTCAATTTCTCCATTCGTCTGCTGCCATCTGTGTGTGTTCTTTCTATGTTTGATGCATAGTAGCTTAGCATAGTTTGTGACTGAAAGTAGTCAGCTCTCTCTTTGCCATTGAATGGGGGCCCATTGTCAGTGAAGAGCTCTTTGATGAGGCCATGTGTTACCATTATTTTCTTCAATTTTGGAATCACATTGACTGCTGCTGTTGATGACACACCTCTCCCTGCGGATACTTCGAGTAGTCATCTGTCATTACTAAGGAATACTGTCTGTGAGGCAGGCTCTCAAAATCAGCGCTGGCTCTATGCTAGCACAACGCGGAGCTCCGCAAGTATCGGAGTGCGGTAGAAAAATGCTGTTTGCGGTGATCGCTTGTCCGCACTGTGCAATCATTGTGAACGGCACTGTGCACAGCCCAAGCTTTCCTTTTCTGGCGCTTGAATAGATTTTTACTCGAGCAGCAGCTTTCTCAATGCGAACGGGCAGTTTCTCAAGACGAGCCGTCGCAAGCATACGCAACCACTCGCAATAAGAAACCTGGCCCCCCGCATTGAAAATCTCGCCGGGAGGTTTATTTTCCACGCTCGCGCTCGCCAACTTTACGTTGGTGAACGCGAACGAGAAATAAAATCCGCTCCGCAACGCGGAGTTTTTCAGGACTCCGCGAGCTCCGCGTAACGCGGAGTGCGGAAAACTCTGCAAACTTGTGAGACAGGTCTACCACCTATTGGGCTAGACTTTAAGCGAAACCAGCCTTTGACCTTTCAGAAGGCAGCCTTCTGCTGAGGCTACCAGCTCATGTCTCACAAGTGGACTGACACCAACGCCCGTTGAGCTACATCAGTTCTGCTGGAAGTGTTGCTTTGGAAGGACCTTCAGTCTCTGGACCTGGCAGCTTTTCACGACCAGCGGCAAACAGTCATCAGTCTTGGAAGCTTCAACAATCTCTTGGAGGGATATTGGCAGTTGTCGGGAACAGTCTACTACCAGTCTCACATACTCTTGTGTCTCCAGAGCACTTTCTCCTCCTCTGCAGTAGCTGGTCGAGCATGTCTAGAAAGATATTCAGCAGGTGTTGGAAATGGCTTCCTCTGCAGGGTCACCCGCAAACATTTTGCCTTCCTTAGCCCCTTTTTGCAGGATTGGATTTTGAACTCTATGTATTTAACCACTGCTAACCAGTGCTAAATGGTGTGTGCTCTCTCTTTAAAACATGGTAGAATTTGCCTTTACCCAATTGGCACATTAAATTTACTTATCAGTCCCTAGTAAAGTGCACTACAGGAGCCCAGGGCCTGTAAATTAAATGCTAATAGTGGGCCTGCAGCACTGATTGTGCCACCCACTAATGTACCCCTTTAAACATGGCTCAGGCCTCCCATTGCAGAGCCTGTGTGTGCAGTTTTAAACTGCCATGTCGATCTGGCAAGATAAACCTCTTGACAGGCCCAAACCTTCCTTTTTTAATACAGTTAAGTCCCCCCTAGGGTAGGCCCAGGTCAGCCCAAAGGGCAGGGTGCAATGTATTTAAAAAGCAGGACATGTACTTTTAAGATTTACATGTCCTGCTAGTGAAAAACTCTTAAATATGTTTTTCACTACTGTAAGCCCTATATCTCCCATAGGATAACATTGGAATTATCTTATTACATTTTATAAGCATACCTCCCCAAATGGGAAAACATAAATAGTTCATGTTTGGTGTCTCTGGAATCCTAATTTAAAATCCTAACATGGTGAAGTCAGATTTTAAATTACAACTCTGAAAATGCCTCTTTTTGAAAGTTGGCATGTTCTTGCCTTAGCTATTTGGCGCCTGCTTCCTGTCTCTGGTGGCATGACTGAGTGTAGTTGGCAGTTGGGCTTTGTGTATTCTACCTAGACAGCCACACACAATGGGAGCTTAGGTATGACTGAGTCGGCTATCCTGACAGGATGAGAAGGAGGAGCTGGAACCAGCCTCACTTACATCTGAATAGGTTGTGTCCCATCATTAAACAAAGGGGTGGCTATCCCCTCTAGTTAGTCTGGAACCAGGGCTGGCAGGGCAGGACACCTGTGCACTTCAAAGGCATGCCTCTACATGTTTCTCCTCACTTCAAAGGAACAACTGTGTATAAAAGAAGGACCTCAATCACCACCACTTCAATACACTTCTGGACCTGTGGATACTCTGCCATGATGAAGGACTGTGCTGGCAAATTGTACTGCCACTCTGCTGGACTGCTACTCTGATGGACTGCTGCTTTGCTGTGCTGGCCTGCTGCACTCTTGCCTAGGTGAGACAGACTGGCCCTGCATCTCTTGAACTCAGAGCCTAGAGTGACTCAAAGGGCTAGTTGGCTGGTCTCCGGATCTGAAGCCTCATGGACATAACAGGCTTACAACACCTTGCATCTGCACCTGGACTCCACCATCCGTGAGTCTACCCTGCCAAATGGTGCCATCCCAGTACTGGGGCCCTTGGCAGTAGGCCGAAGATGCTTACCAGTGGAACCGATTCATCTTCTCTGCTGAGCAGCGCATCCTTGAGCAGCACCAATGCATTGCTGCTGCTGCATGGACTGGTCCGCATCGTCCTCGTGGTCCTCATAACCGATACATCACCGAAGACACGATGCATCTCCGACCCAGGTCGGCACATCTTTCGGTGATGGCAGCTTGACAATGACGCTGGCCTCTGCATCGCAGCCTTGCAGCTCTTCAGAATGAAACCGATGTATCGCCAGCTGTGCGCCACATCCTCAATGCCTGGACTTTGCATTGCAAGAACCGTTGATGGAATCCTCGACATCGATGTAACAGGACCTCGCACCACAGCCTTGCTGCATCTCAGAATCAACGTGTCACTTCCACTGCGCGATGCTTCTGCTCCTCGGATCCATGCAACGCTCTGCAACCAAGATTTATGGTACTTTGTTCATTGGGCCTAACCTGCCTCCTGTAGCCGGCTGGCGCTCCATCACGGTTGACCTGAACTTATGTCTTTGTCCCAGTCCGGCGCAACCAGATATCCCTTGTTGTCGCTTTGTGGGGCTATTTTACCATAAAACATTAAAATTCCACATTGCATATTTTGACATTTTTGTCTAGGTTCATTTGTTAATAACGGCTCTATTTTTCTAAACCTGGTGTGGGATCTTTTTATGATGTGTTTCACTGTTTTACTGTTTGAAGTGTTGTACAAATACTTTACACATTGCCTTCAAGTTAAGTCAGAATGCTCTGTCCCACGCTACCAAAGTGTGAGCACAGGTTGAATTGGAGTTTTGCTTGTGCCTCACCATAACTAAGGGTCACATTCCAGTCTACCAGTAACCGAATTTCTAACAGCAGAATTCTGTGAACCCGGCTCATATCTAATGGTGAGCTTGTATTCCTGTGACTGCGTGATCCATTTCTCTATGCAAGGCAGTGGTTTTGATGCTGAACCCTGGAATAGTGGCATGATGGACTTGTGGTCAATGAGAACTACGAAAGTATATTCATACAGATGGAAATGTTTGTACCCCAAAAGAATGGCTATCGCCTCTTTCTCAATGTGAAAATAGCACTGGTCAGTGGGGGGCGAGTATGACTGGCTCATGCAATGGGCACCCTGTGAGAAAGTGGATTATTAGTTGAAGTGGATTGTAGTCCTCTTTAAGTAATAACTGCACTGTTCCTTACTAGGTATATTTAAGTCTCAATAATGTAAACCTGAGCTCAACCCAGGGTAGTTGTAGCAAAGGACAGTCAGACTTAACTTAGGATAAATGTGTAAAACATTTTATCAGTACTAAAACAGATAAAAAGCAGAAAGCACAGCGCAATACAAATCCCACTCCAATTTCTAAAAATAGAAATAAATTGAATGAGGAACTCAGTACCAAAACTACACATTTCATAGGTAGGGAACCAGAGATATGACTTTTGAAAGTTTTAGATGCTTCTAGCCAAAAAAGGGCAAAGAGCAAACCGTGTGTATCTACTTGCGCTAGATTGGGTCAAAGTCAAAAGTTAAAGCCCACCATAATGGAGTGCGGTTCAGTTACGGGTTCAAATTCAGTTCGGTGGAAAGTATACCTTCTGACCTAGGACCGGATTTAGAGTTTGTCAGACGGGCTACTCCATCACAAATGTGACAGATATCCCGTCTGCCTTTTATCGAGTGCCATAGGTTATAATGCACTTGTAAAAATCCAACTTGACAATCAGATTGGATTTTAAAGTCCTAATAATTTGAATTCTTGAACTATGGTTCAAGAATGCTTAAACTGGAGTTATACTTTATATGGTGTTTGAAGGTGTTCTGCTCGATTTTCCCGGTCTTCTTGTATTAACAGGTGATTGAATGTGACTTCAGTCTCTTACCATTCAAGCCTAAGGGTTAGAGTAGTGGATGGAGCCTATTTACTAGGCACTTCGACGTGATTCTGTGCTCTTCCTCATAGATCAGGGCTTGCACATATAGCCTAGGGGATAGATTCGTTAGTATTAGGGATAACCTGTCCTGTAGTGAGGGTATTTCATGGAGCCGTGCTGAATGCAGGCCTGGTAGGCCTCAAACGGGAGAGACTCCATCTTTCTTTCTGCTCCGGCAGCTTGGGATGCTTCTAGGTCAAATGTGATGTTTTAGTTATGAGGTGTTATTCGCTTGGAGAGAACCGGTTCAGGCCGGCCCTTATCGAAGGATTGTATTTTTCTTCATGCCGAAGACACTACATCAGGCCGGCCGGCTGGGAACGTGTCCTTGGTACGGGGAGGTACAAGAATTTGGTGGGCGGCAGGTTACGGGCCGGAATTTTCCATGAGGAAATGCACCTCTATATTAGTGAAAGTCTGAGGCAGTTACAAGTTCAGTCCGTAGGCGGCATCTAGCCGTTAGCAGTAAAGCTACTACTTATTCCAGGGAAGACAGACGCCATCTTGAAGGCGGAGAAGAACTGAGAGACAGATGCTTTCCTAACAGAATAACCAGAGAGGAGAGAGTAGCCGATAAGGAAGAGGTCCCAGTGACTCGGAGAAGGGTGATTCCAGGCGAGCCGAGGCATAGACGAGAAGGGAGCCTAGATGACCACTGAGTGCAGGCTACATACTACTAAGGTGATGTCGACCCTTTCTTATTAGAGTGTACAACTTAATCTTTCACTTTTCTTTGCAGGTTATGTGTTATATCGTAATGTTATGTGATTGTATGTGCAATGAGTAATAAAGTATCCAGTTTGTAGTGAACCAACATGTGCTGTGTGTTCTTGTATATGAGGGTAGCCTATTCTTCTAGTCAGCTGCGGCTACATGAACAGATGTTAACCCTGATCAGGTAAGTGGTAACTGAATAAGGGAAAGAGGAGCCCCTCAAACCTGAGAACAGGCTATGCCCGAACTGGTAATCCTTGTGTGATCTGATGAATAGTGAGACTGATTCCCTTTTTGTATGTTAAGGTGATCATAGGATGAACTGTCGTATGAGACTGCCGTCTAGGTAGAGAGGTCTGGATTCGTAGGGGATCGCGAGGCCGCCAATTGTGCTGAGACTGCCGTCTGGGTAGAGAGGTCTGGGTTCGTATGGGACCGCGAGGCCGCCACTTGTGATACTGTCGTATGGGCAGAGAGGTCTGGATTCGTAGGGGATCGCGAGGCCGCCGATTGTGCTGATACTGTCGTATGGGCAGAGAGGTCTGGGTTCGTATGGGACCGCGAGGCCGCCACTTGTGATACTGTCGTATGGGCAGAGAGGTCTGGATTCGTAGGGGATCGCGAGGCCGCCGATTGTGCTGATACTGTCGTATGGGCAGAGAGGTCTGGGTTCGTATGGGACCGCGAGGCCGCCACTTGTGATACTGTCGTATGGGCAGAGAGGTCTGGGTTCGTATGGGACCGCGAGGCCGCCACTTGTGATACTGTCGTATGGGCAGAGAGGTCTGGGTTCGTATGGGACCGCGAGGCCGCCACTTGTGATACTGTCGTATGGGCAGAGAGGTCTGGGTTCGTATGGGACCGCGAGGCCGCCACTTATGAGATCTTGGTATGCATAGTAGGAATCCCCTGTCCTTAGGTGATAGATATATGTGGTTGTAGGATTGTAAATAGGTTCTAGGGAGGGGGTAACGTTCTGAGTGGGTTAGTGAGGCTCTGATGAGCGGGTTCTATCTGATCCGAAAACCCAAGCAGAACATTTGGCGTCACGAACCGTTTACGAAACCTGTGTGCGTTGTGGTCGTATTGTGTTTGTCTTCGGCGTGTGCGTGGTTTTGTTTCTATATTATTTGTATATACCTGCGTGTAGTTTTCTTTTCTCTCTTTTTTTTTTTTTTTTCTTTTCTCTCTTTTTCTTTCTTTTCAAGGATGTTTTCTAGAAAGTCGAAATCTACTTTTAAATTGCCCGTTGATATTCCCGGCTGGAATTCAACGCCTTATGAAGCCTTAGCCCGTGAGTGGGCTGATTCTACTGGTTTGAGTGAGAATTGGAATTCTTTTTTGGAGCTGGCGGAGCCGGCTAATGTGATTACTTGCTTACAGAAGGCGCCGGTATCTAAGGGTGATGAGCTTCCCGTTTTAGGGCGCAGAGGTTGGATTGTTCTGTCTGCGTACAGGATTCTCCATGAGAGGTTGTTGAAGTTGCAGAACTTGCATAAGGATTTGGAAGCGAACTTTGTTGAAATTCAGAATGCTCATACTTTGTTGCGGTGTCAAAATAAGTTGCTTGCTGACAAACTTGAGACGTACCAAACTATTGCCGAGAGAGCGGCTGTGCGAATTGCTCGTTATAAATACAAGAATCGGCGTGGTCGGGTTTCGACGCGGAAGGTGCGTCTGGTCGTGGCGAAAGCCGGACTGGATTGGAATCCTGATGAATGGGATGGTAATATCTGGAACTCGAGTGAGTCTCCTTCCTCGGGTGAGGAGTCTGCCAAGCGCGAGTCCTCTCGCTCCGGCCGTGCTTGTAAATCTGCTTCTTGCGCCTCTGATGGTGCACCCCGTGATTGCGCTCGTCCTTCGAGCGGGGTCGATGCTTCTTCCACTGATTGTTCCTCTACGTGTACTGGTCGAGCTCCTTGTGATGCTCATCCCGCGGTCTCGGCGCATCCAGTTTTTCGACGGAAGGTGCAGCAGGCTCCCGGTGCTCCGAATGGTATTGCTTTAGACTCTTTGGAGGATTTTACTCAACAAGAAATTAGTGATATTTTGCAGCGATTTCGACAGCGAGTTGGTGAGCCCTTGCTCACATGGATGGTGCGCCTTTATGAACTGGGCGCTGCTGGCATTATGTTGGATGCTGGCGATTGTTTGAAGTTTTGTTCCTTGAGTTCGGATTCTACTGTACAGGATCATTTTCGTAACTTTAATGGTGGTGGTCACATTTCTTTGCTTCAATTGGCGACTGAGGGTTGTAATCAAAAATATCCTACTGAGTCTGACTGGCCTGTGAATGACAAACCGTGGTATACTTTGCGCGATGCTGCGCAACGTCTCAAAGAGGAGGTGATGAAAACAGCAATTTTTCTGAATACTGCTGACCGGTTGCTTGATGCTTTCTTGACATCTTCTGTGCGGAATCGTATTATTCGTTCTTCCCCTGTTGCTTATAAGCAGGTCATGATGACTTTATTGATTAATCAGACTGGTAACATGTTATCTGTGGTGCTGGAATCGGTACGCCAACTCGGTGAGTTGGGTGAGTGGTTTAAACCTGAACGGCAGTCCCGGCCTGACACTCGTACTCCTGGTGAAAATAAATTTACTAGACGTGATATGTTTCTTGCTCTTCTGGCTGATGGTGTGCGTAAGGAGGACATTGATGGTGAGACTACTTCTCGTTTGTGGGAAATGTTTCGCAAACGTGGCTTGGATCGAAAGGAGGGTGCCCGGCGTGTTCGGACAACTGAGTGTGATCGTGGTTTTTCTGATGGTAGCGGTGATGACGACCGCCATGGGCGCTCTGATCGTCGTGATGATCGCCGTTATGCGCGTGATTTGTCCCCCCGTCGTGAGAGAGACAGGGAGAGAGAGGGGGAAAGAGAGAGGGGGAGAGATGATTATGTTAACAGCAGACGTAGAGATGATAGGGATCAATCCCCTGAGTTGAGAAGGAGAGAGGATCGACACATATTGGCCGATCGAAACCCGCAGTACAATGCAGGGAACAGTAATCCATTTCGTAATGGAGATGGATATGAACAGGAGGTATCGATACCTAGGAACCGTGAGAGTCTTTATCCTGATTTATCCTGGTACACAGAACACAATAAAAAGGACTAGGAAATAGGTCAAGCTCCAGTACACAGATGGGCTCACAGAGATAATAGACCCTATGTAGATATTGATATTTATTGGAGACATCGTAATATCCAAAGGGCCCGAGCATTGGTAGATACAGGAGCGGAGGCCACTCTTATTCATGGAAAATCAAAGAAGTTTAAAGGTCAGCCTTTTACAATTACCGGATTAGGTGGAAAGGAAACTCCCGCAGTTTAAACCTTACTTGAAATGAGAATAGGTAGAATTCCTAGAAAAGAATACTCTGTATTAGTGGTGCCACTCTTAGAATTCATAATTGGAATTGATATTTTGAAAGGAATGACTTTGCACTTAGATGATGGATGTTACCAATTTGGAACTAAACATTATATATCGTCCAGGCCTGTACGGGTTGGTCGTTTAAGAATGCCCCCCATAAAAGTTCCTCAGGCGACAAAAGTGGTTCGTCAGAAGCAGTATCGTATTCCAGGTGGTCATGAAGAGATTAGTACCGCTATTCAGGAGTTGGTGGATGCAGGAGTTATAACCCCAGTTACTTCTGCTTGGAATAATCCTGTTTGGCCTGTACGTAAGAGTGATAATTCTTGGCGCATGACTGTTGATTATCGAGAATTGAATAGACACACACCCTCTTTGACTGTTGCAGTACCGGATGTTATTACCCTAATTGAAAGAATCCAGAAACATCCAGGTACATGGTATGCATCCATTGATATTGCTAATGCTTTCTTTTCGATTCCGATTGCCCCTGAGTGTCAGGAACAATTCAGTTTTACGTGGAACGGGCGTCAGATGACGTTTAGAAGTCTTCCTCAGGGCTATGTGCATAGTCCTACGATATGTCACCGGCTGGTGGCAGAGCATCTGGCTGAGGTACCAGTTCATCCACAAATTCAGATATGTCACTATATTGATGATATTTTGATCCAAGGTGAATCACAAGAAGAAGTTCAGACCCAATTGGATAGAGTCAGTGAGTGCTTGCGTGAGAAAGGTTGGGAAATCAACCCGGATAAATTACAAGGTCCATCCCAGGCTGTGAAATTTTTGGGTATTAATTGGCATGAAGGGCACCGAGAAGTGATCCCTCAGGTTAAACAGAAAATTCTTGATTTTGCAGTTCCGAGAAACAGGAAAGAAGCCCAAAGCTTCATTGGTTTGTTTGGATTTTGGCACCAGCATATTCCTCATTTGAGTCAAATATTGGCCCCTTTGTACCAGGTCACTCGTAAAAAGAATGCATTTGAATGGGGCAAACCACAGCAAGATGCGTTCAGTCTGGCAAAAGAAGCAATTCAGCATGCTCTGGATTTATGGCCTGTATGTGATGGTGATGTGGATTTGAATGTGTCTGTACAAGGCCTTTATGCGAATTGGAGTTTGTGGCAGAAACAAGGTAAGAGTAGAGTACCGTTAGGTTTCTGGACCAAAAAGTTACCTGATGCTGGTGAGCGTTATACACCTTTTGAGAAACAGCTACTTGCATGTTATTGGGCTCTGGTGGATACCGAGCAATTGACTTTGGGACATGATATAGTTTTGCGACCTGAAATTCCTATCATGCAGTGGGTTATGAGTTCGCCGAAAACTCACCGAATTGGACACGCTCAAGAGGCGAGTGTGATTAAATGGAAATGGTATATACAAGACAGGGCACGTGTGGGACAAAAAGGAGTTGCATCTTTGCATGAGCAGGTGGCACGGGCGCCATCAACTGAAACTGAGAGTGAATGTTCCATACCCTTAGTACAGGAGTCTCCTGTTAAGTGGGGTAAATCTTTTGATGATTTGTCTGCAGAGGACAGAAACCATGTCTGGTTTACGGATGGTTCAGCAAGGTTCATAGGGACGAAACGGCATTGGAAGGCAGTGTCCTATAATCCGATCACACAAAAATTGCTGAGTACAACTGGTGAGGGTAAGAGCAGTCAATTTGCTGAACTCTATGCTGTTTATCAAGTTCTGAAACAAGAGTTACCTGGCACATGTCATATTTTTACCTATTCTTGGTCTACTGCCAATGGACTGGCAGTTTGGTTACCGACTTGGCATTCCCATAGTTGGAAAATCCATTCCAAGGAATTGTGGGGAAAAGAATTATGGCAGGAGATTTGGGAAATGCTCCCACAGAGTACTGTTACAATCTTCCATGTGGATGCTCATACCCCGATAGACTCTCTTGACAAATTCTTTCATAATATTGCAGATGAGAAATCTAAAATTGCTGAGGCAGTGGTGGACACGCAAGATTCTGATATTGCGGGATTGGCGAAATGGGCCCACCAGAAAGCAGGACACTTTGGAGAGAAAGCCACTAGCAGGTGGGCTGCTGATCGAGGAATTTATATTCCCCTAGATTTAATTAAAAATGTTATTCTACATTGTCCCATTTGTCAGCATATCAGGCAGCGCAAAGTGCCCCAAATTGTTAAAGGTCATTTACATCGCGGGAAATTGCCCGCTCAAATTTGGCAGATTGATTACATTGCTCCACTTCCTATGAGTAGGAATTGTCAATATGTTTGCACCATTGTTGATACATACAGTGGCCTGTTGGTGGCCCTTCCCTGTAAACAAGCTACCCAATTGAATACTATTAAAACATTGGAATTGATTATGATGTATTATGGTGTGCCATTCCAAATTCAATCTGATAATGCATCCCATTTTCGTGGAAGATTGGTACAGGAATTCTGTGTGGAAAACAATATTGAATGGGTATTTCATATACCATATTATCCACAGGCCTCGGGTCTTGTGGAGAGGTTGAATGGCCTGCTAAAAGACCAACTTCGCAAATTAACAGATGACAAGTATAAGAATTGGCGAGATTTTTTGCCTCAAGCGCTATTGATTTTGAATAACCGTCCTTTTCTAAATGCTGAATCCCCACTTATGTGTTTGTTTCCTCCGAATGTTGATGCTAAACCTAACGAGATCAGAGAGACTGTGATGTACTGGGAGATTACTCCCGGAGCTTTGGCTCCATGCAGAGCGACCCCAGGATCGGCAGGTTTAGACTTGCATGCCATGGATGACACCATTATAAAAAGTAAAGATCGAGTCATCATTGAGACAGGTGTTGGTGTTCAGATACCACCTGGAAATTTCGGATTAATTGCCCCTAGATCGGGGCTGGCTGTAAAAGGCATTCAGGTGCTTGGAGGAATCATTGATAGTGATTATCAGGGAGAGATTAAGGTGCTCCTGCTGAATAGCAGTGAGGTTGACTTACTGATACATAAAACTGACCGAGTGGCTCAATTGCTAATAATGCCTGTCTTCAGTGGTGAGATGGTAAAAGGCACTGCCCCAACGTTGCTAACTGTACGAGGCCAGAAAGGTTTTGGCTCTACAGATAATCCTGGGGCCAGAGTTTGGGTGCAGTCGCCTAAGAATCCCCCTGAACAAGCAGAGGTCATTGCAACCGGTCAAGATAACACCATTTTAGTTATGAGACCAGGGAAAGATAGCTGGGAAGCAGTCCCGGCTGACAAATGTTACTTACGAGAATGAATAATGCCTGTATTTGATTCTCTTTCAGATCATTCTTTGGACTGTTGCTGCAGGATGTGTCGGCGTCGGACTGTTTTCGGGCTGGTGCGACGAGAGAGGAGGGATCCCATCAACCCGGGATGAGTTGAAAACCCGAGTGTCGCGTTCCTTCGCTGCGTGGGATTCGTCGCCAAACTTTTGGGTTACATTGGCCAAGCAAGTGACGAAGACCCCTCATTTCTGCTTGACACCGATGAGATCGGTAACTGATATATTGGCAACCTGTTTGGTTGCTGTCCCTGCTTCATTGGAGACCCTGACTCATATTTTTAATATAACAAATGCTCGTCCCAATGTTCTTCTGGGCGATTTCGCTGCCCATGAGTATTGCCCCTTGTGTACTGTACTGTCAGACCCGATACCGCCTGTCCAGTCCCAAATAGTTACCTATAATATCACACAAGGCGATTTATGTTTTTTCCTTACTTGTGATCCTAGTGCGATTTCTGAATGTATGCGTTTAAAATTGAAAGGTGCCACCTCATTCACCGCTCGTGAACGAACTTTGTGCTTTCAAAGGACACCGAAAACATGTACTTCTGTTCAGAACAACATGACTTGTAAGAATATGGTAGTTACCCCCAGTCACTATCGCACGATGTTACTACCTGCCGGATGGCTTTTCTCATGTGGTAATACTTCTTGGCCATATATCCCCGCAAATATTTCTGGAGGCCCTTGAGCCTACTCATGTTTTCCTCACATCCGAATGCCAACTCTCGTGTGATCCGAGATACAGTGAGGTTACAGGAGGATTGTGACTCATCTTTGCATTTATATTCCAAGTCTGAATACCTTAGCCTGGCTGTTTCAATTGTTGGTGTTCCTGCTTTGGCAGTTTATAATGCCAAATCTATTGGGAAAATGGCCTGCTGGATGGTAAAATCCATCAATAATACTTCTACAATCCTGTCTGACATGCTATTAGACGCCCAGGGTGAACGAAGGGCTATCTTACAAAATCGAGCGGCTATTGATTATCTTTTGCTTAAACATGGACACGATTGTTCTGATTTTGAGGCTCTTTGTGGTTTTAACCTGTCGGACCATACAAAATCCATTCAGGTTCACATTGACAAATTACATGACTTGACAGAAGAAGTTAGAAAACACATAGACCAGGGCTGGTTTGACTGGCTCTTTAATTGGTTACCTGATTTGCATATGTTACGTCAAATATTAGGAGGTATTCTGATTGCTATCGGCATTCTGATTTCTATCTGTTGCTTTATTCAGTGTATTCCTTCATTACTTCAATTCTGCACACCTGGTACTAGACATAGATCAGTTAGTCTTGTTTCATATTATTCTTCCACAGATGTTAGTTCTGTTTAATGAATGTATAATAGACTGAAGTCAAGGGTGAAATGTTCTGCTCGATTTTCCCGGTCTTCTTGTATTAACAGGTGATTGAATGTGACTTCAGTCTCTTACCATTCAAGCCTAAGGGTTAGAGTAGTGGATGGAGCCTATTTACTAGGCACTTCGACGTGATTCTGTGCTCTTCCCCATAGATCAGGGCTTGCACATATAGCCTAGGGGATAGATTCGTTAGTATTAGGGATAACCTGTCCTGTAGTGAGGGTATTTCATGGAGCCGTGCTGAATGCAGGCCTGGTAGGCCTCAAACGGGAGAGACTCCATCTTTCTTTCTGCTCCGGCAGCTTGGGATGCTTCTAGGTCAAATGTGATGTTTTAGTTATGAGGTGTTATTCGCTTGGAGAGAACCGGTTCAGGCCGGCCCTTATCGAAGGATTGTATTTTTCTTCATGCCGAAGACACTACATCAGGCCGGCCGGCTGGGAACGTGTCCTTGGTACGGGGAGGTACAAGAATTTGGTGGGCGGCAGGTTACGGGCCGGAATTTTCCATGAGGAAATGCACCTCTATATTAGTGAAAGTCTGAGGCAGTTACAAGTTCAGTCCGTAGGCGGCATCTAGCCGTTAGCAGTAAAGCTACTACTTATTCCAGGGAAGACAGACGCCATCTTGAAGGCGGAGAAGAACTGAGAGACAGATGCTTTCCTAACAGAATAACCAGAGAGGAGAGAGTAGCCGATAAGGAAGAGGTCCCAGTGACTCGGAGAAGGGTGATTCCAGGCGAGCCGAGGCATAGACGAGAAGGGAGCCTAGATGACCACTGAGTGCAGGCTACATACTACTAAGGTGATGTCGACCCTTTCTTATTAGAGTGTACAACTTAATCTTTCACTTTTCTTTGCAGGTTATGTGTTATATCGTAATGTTATGTGATTGTATGTGCAATGAGTAATAAAGTATCCAGTTTGTAGTGAACCAACATGTGCTGTGTGTTCTTGTATAAGAGGGTAGCCTATTCTTCTAGTCAGCTGCGGCTACATGAACAGATGTTAACCCTGATCAGGTAAGTGGTAACTGAATAAGGGAAAGAGGAGCCCCTCAAACCTGAGAACAGGCTATGCCCAAACTGGTAATCCTTGTGTGATCTGATGAATAGTGAGACTGATTCCCTTTTTGTATGTTAAGGTGATCATAGGATGAACTGTCGTATGAGACTGCCGTCTAGGTAGAGAGGTCTGGATTCGTAGGGGATCGCGAGGCCGCCAATTGTGCTGAGACTGCCGTCTGGGTAGAGAGGTCTGGGTTCGTATGGGACCGCGAGGCCGCCACTTGTGATACTGTCGTATGGGCAGAGAGGTCTGGATTCGTAGGGGATCGCGAGGCCGCCGATTGTGCTGATACTGTCGTATGGGCAGAGAGGTCTGGGTTCGTATGGGACCTCGAGGCCGCCACTTGTGATACTGTCGTATGGGCAGAGAGGTCTGGATTCGTAGGGGATCGCGAGGCCGCCGATTGTGCTGATACTGTCGTATGGGCAGAGAGGTCTGGGTTCGTATGGGACCGCGAGGCCGCCACTTGTGATACTGTCGTATGGGCAGAGAGGTCTGGGTTCGTATGGGACCGCGAGGCCGCCACTTGTGATACTGTCGTATGGGCAGAGAGGTCTGGGTTCGTATGGGACCGCGAGGCCGCCACTTGTGATACTGTCGTATGGGCAGAGAGGTCTGGGTTCGTATGGGACCGCGAGGCCGCCACTTATGAGATCTTGGTATGCATAATAGGAATCCCCTGTCCTTAGGTGATAGATATATGTGGTTGTAGGATTGTAAATAGGTTCTAGGGAGGGGGTAACGTTCTGAGTGGGTTAGTGAGGCTCTGATGAGCGGGTTCTATCTGATCCGAAAACCCAAGCAGAACAGAAGGTAACCCAGGGCTTTTCTGTCTGAGAACCAGCTGACTGTGGGGATTTTCCACTGCCAGGATATGTAAAACTTAAGAACACATGTCTTCCATTTTAAATACCATGCACTCTGCTCCATGGGGATTTAGGGCCTACCTTAAGGGTGGCTTACCAGCATTAAAAATGAAGGTTTAGGCCTGGCAAACATTTTGTTTATCAGGTCGAATTGGCAGTTTTACAAATGCTTTGATTTTGTCACTTCAGTTGTGGCACGATTGGTGCTGCAGTCCACTAGTGCCATTCAACTTACAAACCCTGGGTACACAGAGTATCATATACTAGGGACTTACAGGTAAGTTAAATATACCAATCAGGGATTAGCCAATTGTGCAGATATTTTAGTGGTCGGAACACATGCACTGGGGTCTGGTTTGCATGGCCCCAGTGCAACAATGTTGGAAACCAGCAACATGAGTACAACAATTGTTGGGAGATCATGCAAAAAGCGGTCTTTTCTAACACACCCACTCAAGATACTCTTATTTCTGCAATAGAACCACCCCCAGTCCACTGCAAGTTTAGAGTCTCTGACGAATAAAGTATACCACAGGGGTGTTTACAGAGAGGGCTTTTTAAGTACTCTGGAACATCTTTTCTTGGTCTGTACGCTAGGGCCACAGGCTAGAGGCTTTAATGATTTCCCGAAGGGAGGCTGTGAGGGCGGTCAAGTTGGGTGTAAAACATCCACAGTAGTTGACCATATCTAAGAAGCTGCGAACCATTGGCCGACATCAGGGCTGGATTGGGCTCTACTCTAGCTGCCAAGAATTTGTAGCAAAAAAAAAACAAAACTCATGCTTTAAAAATTAACACTTTTCTTTGTGGAGTGTGAGGCCGGTGTCTTGGAGCCTGGAAAACAACTCTCTCAATGGCTGTAGATGTTCTTCCAGGGTCAGGGCATGCGCCATGATATCATTGCTGCGATTGAGGACCCTAAAATCCTCCACCAGCACACCTCGTATCGTATCTTGAAATACTTTGGCAGTGCTGGTAATGCAAAAACTGAGGTGCTTGTAACACCAGTGACGAAGATTAGTTGAGGATGTATCTTGACTCAGGAGCTAGTAACAGTTGATGATACCCCAACCTTGGGGGCATATCAGCAAGGGCTCAGCGCTCTTAGCGTGAGGATAATTATCGCTGGCCAACTCTGAATTTTATTGCGGAGATAGCGTGCTATCAGCAACGGTTATCTCCGAAGCGATAAAATTCAGAGCGCAAGCTGCCAATTGTGAGATTATCGCTGGAAAAACAGCGATAATCCCACAAGGTTTGGCGATAGCTTGCTGATAGGGATAGACATACTTAGCCATGATATCCACCTTACATAGGATATCATGGCTAAGTCCGAAAAATACCAGACGTAAAAAAGCAGGGTTAACCGCAGTTAGCGCTGCTTTTTTTATCACTAACAGGGTTAGCGATATCCTTGATAATAGGAGAAATGTCGCTTAGCGACATTTCTCCTAATATTTTACTCTGGAATGCCTCCTTTGCATCTCATTAGAGATGCAAGGGGAAGCATAGAGAAAAAATCTCTGCTTTTTGGCTTTTAAAGCCAAAAAAGCAGAGATAAAGCCCTTGTTGATATGCCCCTTAGTTCCATCTTTAAGAAGCTGCAGGACCCTGAGACCTGTCGACTGTTGAAGTTAAGTGTCCCTCCAATTTGATGGATAGATTGGGGAGACTCATGTCCACACATATCCATATGACGCCTGGTTGTTTTGATTTTCTGGTCACCACAATCGGGGATACCCACAGGGCAGGAACCTAAACTCTTTCATTGATATCTGCTGCCTTCAAATTCTTCAGCTCCTCTTAGTTTAGTTTAGTTTATTTTTTACATTTATAATGCGCAACAGCTACCCAAAAAGGGTTCCCGGCGCAAAGGACAAGTCAGGGCTCAAAACAAAACAGAAAAGACAGATTATCTGTTGAATAGCCAAGTTTTTAAAGACTTGCGAAACTGAGTATAGTTCATCTCATTACGGAGTGCTGTGGGTAAAGAGTTCCAGGATGAGGGACCAAGATAAGAGAACGACCAACCGCCCATCCGGGCTAATTTAAATTTGGGGACAACAAACCTTCCTTGGGTGGCAGATCGGAGATTTTGGGAAGGAAGGTATGGACTAGCCAATGACTGAAGATAACGAGGAGCACAACAAGATTTAATTTTATGCATATAACTTAGTGCCTTGAATTGTATTCGGTTTTCGACTTTAAGCCAATGCAGCTTGCATGGATAGGTCGAGATGGAAGTGGTCTTACGGACTCCACACAGAAGTCTGACAGCAGCGTTTTGTACCATCTGTAGTCTATGGACTAAAGATTTGTTGGAGCCCAGATAAAGTGCGTTTCCATAGTCAAGCCTAGATGTAATTAGAGCATTGACCATAGTTTTTCTGGTAGATTCCGGTAGCATCCAGCAGATTTTCCTTAACCATTTGAGAATGGGAAAGCAGGTCGCTGCGACTTTGACTGATTGGGGGTGCATGCTGCGTGAGTCATCAATCATGATGCCCAAATTTCGAACTTGGGGGGAAGGGGACGAAGATCACCCATTCCACATGGCCAGTGTTGATGGTTCCAGAGATCCTTTTATTTCCCTAACACCAATATCTCCGTTTTCTCTCCATTTAGCTTAAGAAAATGTTGCTGCATCCAAGACGCTATTTTGTTTAAGCCAATTTTGAGAATAGAAGGGGCATTTATATTGTGTGAGGAAAGGGAGAAAATGATTTGAGAATCATCGGCATAAGAGAAAGGGGATAACCCTGATATCTCAGCCACCTCAGCCACCTCAGCCAGCGGTCTTACATACAGATTGAATAACAGGGGGCGGAGGATGGATCCCTGTGGCACCCCATGGGCAAAAGAGTGGATTTCAGAGCAGGCATTTTGTGAGGAAACTTGGAAAGTACGATTTAAAAGGAAAGCAATGAGCCAGTTTAAGGTAGGCCCACTGATACCCTGTGACTTGAGTGTGTTTATAAGCAGAGTATGAGACACCGTATCGAAAGCGGCGCTCAGATCAAGTAAAATGAGCGCAATGGTGTCCCCATTGTCCAGATGTTGACGTATGCTATCGGTGACCCCAAGTTAGGTGGTTTCGGTGGAGAAACCTGCTCTGAAGCCTGACTGAGAGGGATGCAGAAGTCCATGTGTTGTCACAAATTGAGTTACTTGTGAGTGGATGTGTCTTTCCAGAATCTTCGAAAAGACAGGAAGTAAAGATATAGGATGGTAGTTACTGGAAACCTCAGTGTCAGCATTTGCCTTTTTAAGAAGGGGATGGATCATGGCATGTTTCCATGCTGATGGAATGATAGATTCAAGCAGTGAGGCATTAAGGAGATCCGTTATCACAGTTAGTGAAGAAGAGCTCAGCTGTTTTAATACTGAAACAGGTAGTGGATCATTTGGAGATCCGGATTTGATGTTGTTTAAAAGTTTTTTAAGCTTTCTGTTGTGAGTGGAGGCCAAGTCACAAGGGAATAATCAGGGAGAGCCAGTTGTGCTACTTGATTTATGAGTGAGTCAGTGACAACGAGACCTTACACCTTAGGCCTGAGATAGAAGGCCACACGTCGATGACGCTGGGCCAATGGCTGGATTGGTTGGTGAAGCCCGGGAATGCGGTCCCTGTGGCCAAAACTGGCCTGGGGAGGGCTGGGTCTTGCAGCCCCCCTTCCTCATTAAATGCTGGCTGGGCCCCAGGAGAATGGAGTTGCCATGGCTGAAATCAGCTTGGGGGTGGGGTGCCCCCCCTTTAATTATTGGCTGGGCCCCAGGAGATGCGGTCGCCAGGGCCAAAATCAGCCTGGGTAGGGGGCTGTGTGCCCTCCTCCCCTTTAATTATTGGCTAGGCCCTGGAGGATGGAGTCCCCAGGGCTGAAATTATCCTGGGGAGTGGGGCTGCATGCCCCCCCCCCATGTAATTGGTTAGGCCCCAGGGAATGATGGCCACCAGTGACAAATTGGTCAGGGGAGGGGGGCTGCATGCCCCTTCCCCATATACAATATAGCCGGACCCTAGGAGATGGGGCCCCCAGGATGGGGTTAGCCGCATGAGAGGACCTCTGCCACTGGTAGATATTGGCATATTTACAGGGATGTCTGCAACGCTTTTCCATCTAACGGGTAGAGACTCACCACAATGACGAAGGCAGCGACATCCACTTGGGTCGAGGAACTTTCAGGTTCATTGGCTTTATACTAAAGGACTCTTAAGACCAGAAGTTCAATTGTGTACGCCCACTGGGGCGGGACCTGTTACTGAATAAAATTAGCGTTCCTAATCAGCCTGCTTCCTTCGTGCATTACAGCCAGTGAACAAGAGCAGAAGAGTTGCTGGAAACGCGTAAGGCATCTACTGGGAGAGCGTGAAGCATGCAGTGACTGCTGCCAGTGGTGTATTGTGTTATACTCCTCCGTGTGTGGCATTTTCTAAGGGCAACCTTGTGTGTTAATATATATATATATATGTATATTATCTACTGGCGGTCGCCAGTAGATAGTTATAGTTAGGACCGTGTTTCCATAGGAAATCCGCAACATTCTATTTGGAATAACTTTGGCGCCGATTGATGAATCCTCGTGAAATTTTCAAAATAGGTGGGGCGCTCCGCTCTGCTCCTACCCTGAAAGTCTCGGGGGGATTCGTCAAGCGGGGGCTGAGAAAAAAGGGGGTCCCAAAACACGTTTTCCCCATGCATTTTTCCATAGGGACCTTTAGTCTAAGGTACAGCCCGAACGGCTGAACAGAATTACTTGAAAATTGGCATAGAGGTAGTCCTCAGATCAGGGATGTGCCTTTTGGATATCTGGAGTCAATCTGTTCAGTAGTTCCTGAGAAAATTGCAGTTAAAAGTACATATATATCTAAAGGCGCGCACCGTGCGCGTACGGTAAGCATACCGTACGCGCACACTGCCGTGCGCGAGTGCAATTCTGATTGGTTGTTAGATGTCAGTAAACATTCGAATCGGTCGAAATCAGGAAGTGTCGGCCGCCATTTTGTCTCTCGCAGTCTGAGGCAGTGAAAAACAAAGGTGGAGAACGTGAAAAGTGGGCAGGGTGGACAGTTCCTGACCCCCTAGCCTTTGTCAGGGGGTCACTGAAGGACCCATCGAAAAACCGCGAGGTGCGCGCACCGTACGCACACGGCACGCACAACGCACACAACACAACGCACACAGCGTGCGCACGGTGCGCGAAGCGCACCGTGCGCGCACACAGCGCGCACTGTGAAAAACCTGAAAAAAAAAAATAATTAATCAATACATAACTTAGCATTTCAAAAAACGTACAAATTCACTTAAAAAACCATAGGTTTCACACACGTTATAGTTAGGAATTAGCATTTAAAAAACCTTGCAAATTCACTTAAAAAACCATAGGTTTCACACATGTTATAGTTCGCTGGACATTTCCCTCGTAAAAAACCTATGAAATTCCCCCGTTATAGTTAGTGCAGGCAACTATAACTCACGCGACCGCAATCCTCTGCTGATGATGTCAGATATTACATTACTGATGACATATGTGTCTTTCTGAAAAATAAATATTTGTAATATATGTATAGCTAAAGATAAATGGAAGAAGACATGGGTAAATAGGTGTCTAAATACAGTGATGTAATATCTGACGTCATCAGCAGAGGATTGCGGTCGCGTGAGTTATAGTTGCCTGCACTAACTATAACGGGGAAATTTCATTGGTTTTTTACGAGGGAAATGTCCAGCTAACTATAACATGTGTGAAACCTATGGTTTTTTAAGTGAATATATATATATATTCACTTAAAAAACCATAGGTTTCACACATGTTATAGTTAGCTGGACATTTCACTCGTAAAAAACCACTGAAATTCCCCCGTTAAAGTTAGTGCAGGCAACTATAACTCACGCGACCGCAATCCTCTGCTGATGACGTCAGATATTACATCACTGATGACATATGTGTCTTTCTGAAAAATAAATATTTGTAATGTATGTATAGCTAAAGATTAATTGAAGAAGACATGGGTATATAAGTGTCTAAATACAGTGATGTAATATCTGCATACATATACATATATGCATGTTATGTACATGAAAGTTTGAAAAACTCTAATACAAGCAAAGCTAAAAAGCCACCTAATTACAAACAGAATTGCTTTAACTTAAATGAGGGCGAGACCTATTGCATTTTCAATGCTTGTTTACTTTGATTCCATCAAGAAGGCATTCAGATGTGTCACACATTTTCCATTCATTCTGAATGGTAGCCCTCTAGTTGCTCATTAGATCACTGTAGTAAAGCTGCTGCTCACCAGGGAAGTCTGCTGCTGGTATTGAAAGTGCATGTTTCAGTCTGCATGTCAGAATTTTTTAATGAAATAGAAGAGGATTTGAGAAGTCACTCAAGATGTGCCCTAATTTTTCTTTTTTCTCACTAGTCATAATTTCTATGGCAAAATGAACCTCCTCATTGTGTTCCTTTTAAATTAAACTACTCACTCTCTACTACTCACTCGCTACTACTTTCTACTACTCACTCTCTACTACTCACTTTCTACTACTCTCTACTACTCTACTACTCTCTACTACTACTCTCTACTACTCACTCTCTACTACTCACTCTCTACTACTCACTCTCACTCACTCTCTACTACTCTACTACTCACTCTCTACTACTCTCTACTACTCTCTCTCTACTACTCACTCTACTACTCTCTACTACACTCTCTACTACTCACTCTCTACTACTCTACTACTCTCTACTACTCTCTACTACTCGCTCTCAAATACTCACTCTACTACTCTCTCTACTACTCTCTACTACTCTCTACCACTCACTCTCTACTACTCACTCTCTACTACTCACTCTACTACTCTCTACTACTCTCTCTGCTACTCACTCTCTACTACTCACTCTCAAATACTCACTCTACTACTCCCTCTACTACTCTCTACTACTCTCTACTACTCTCTCTCTACTACTCACTCTCTACTACTCACTCTACTACTCTCTACTACTCTCTCTGCTACACACTCTCTACTACTCTCTACTACTCACTCTCTACTACTCTACTACTCTCTACTATTCTCTCTCTCTACTACTCACTCTCTACTACTCACTCTACTACTCTCTACCACTCTCTCTGCTACTCACTCGCTACTACTTTCTACTACTCACTCTCTACTACTCACTTTCTACTACTCTCTACTACTCTACTACTCTCTACTACTACTCTCTACTACTCACTCTCTACTACTCACTCTCACTCACTCTCTACTACTCTACTACTCACTCTCTACTACTCTCTACTACTCTCTCTCTACTACTCTCTCTCTCTACTACTCCCTCTCTACTACTCACTCTACTACTCTCTACTACTCACTCTCTACTACTCACTCTCTACTACTCTACTACTCTCTACTACTCTCTACTACTCACTCTCTACTACTCACTCTCAAATACTCACTCTACTACTCTCTCTACTACTCTCTACTACTCTCTACTACTCACTCTCTACTACTCACTCTCTACTACTCACTCTACTACTCTCTACTACTCTCTCTGCTACTCACTCTCTACTACTCACTCTCAAATACTCACTCTACTACTCTCTCTACTACTCTCCACTACTCTCTACTACTCTCTCTCTCTACTACTCACTCTCTACTACTCACTCTACTACTCTCTACTACTCTCTCTACTACTCACTCTCTACTACTCACTCTCTACTACTCTCTACTACTCTCTCTCTACTGCACACTCTCTACTACTTGCTTTCTACTACTCACTCTACTACTCACTCTACTACTCACTCTCTATTACTCCCTACTACTCACTCTACTACTCACTCTCTACTACTCTCTACTACTCACTCTCTACTACTCCACTACTCTCTACTAATCACTCTCTACTACTCACTCTGTACTACTCTCTACTACTCACTCTCTACTACTCTCTACTACTCACTCTCTGCTACTCTCTCTCTACTACTCACTCTTTACTACACACTCTCTACTACTCACTCTCTACTACTCTCTCTCTACTACTCTCTACTACTCTATACTACTCACTCTCTACTACTCTCTACTACTCACTCTCTACTACTCTCTCTACTACTCTCTACTACTCACTCTACTACTCATTCTCTACTACTCATTCATTACTACTCTCTCTCTGCTACTCAGTCTCCACTACTCACTCTCTACTACTCTCTACTACTCACTTTCTATTACTCACTCTCTACTACTCTCTACTACTCACTCTCTACTATTCTCTACTACTCCCTCTACTACTTACTCTCTACTACTCTCTACTACTCACTCTCTACTACTCACTCTACTACTCTCTCCTACTCACTCTCTGCTACTCTCTCTACTACTCTCTACTACTCTCTCTCTACTCTCTACTCTCTATTACTCATCCTCTACTCTCTACCTCTCTACCTTTCTCTACCTCTCTCTCTACTACTCTCTACCTCTCTACCTCTACCTCTCTACCTCTACCTCTCTACCTCTACCTCTCTACCTCTACGTCTCTACCTCTAAACCTCTACCTCTCTACCTCTCTCTACCTCTCGCTACACGCACACATATGCACATATATGCATATGCATTTATATATATGTATGTGTATATATATATATATACATACATATATAAACATATATATAATCTGCATATCTATATAAATACAAATATAAATGCATGCATACATATATGCATGTTATGTACATGAAATTTTGAAAAATACTAATAAAAGCAAAGCTAAAAAGCCACCTAATTACAAACAGAATTGCTTTAACTTAAACGAGGGCGAGACCTATACCATTCTCAATGCTTGTTTACTTTGGTTCCATCAAGAAGGCATTCAGATGTGACACATTTGCCATAAATTCTGAATGGTAGCACTCTAGTTCCTCATTAGATCACTGTAGTAAAGCTACTGCTCACCAGGGAAGTCTGCTGCTGGTATTCAAAGTGCATGTTTCAGTCTGCATGTCAGAACTTTTTAATGAAATAGAAGAGGATTTGAGAAGTCAAAATGTGCCCTAAGTTTTCTTTCTGCAGCACTAATCATAATTTCTATGGTAAAATGAACCCCCTCATTTTGTTCCTTTGCAAATTAAATGTTTTAAATGTTACCACTTTATTCCAATCAAGATGGCTTCAGGTGTGCCATACCTTTGTAATAAGTAAGACTGTTAGTGCTCTAGTTGTTCTTTAAAACACTCTGGGATTTCTGTCATTGGGCTATACTTGGGCTACATCTCGGTGATATTTGTGCTACATTTGGGCTCTTTTGTCTCTGGTGGCTATCTTGGGAGACTTGTTTAGAAGTTTCCTAATTTCCTCTTTTACTGCAGTCTCCTCAGTAGGCATACTGTCAATGTTGTACTTTGATTCAATGAAGAAGGCATTCAGATGTGTCACACATTTGCCATAAATTCAGAATGTTAGCACTCTAGTTGCTCATTAGATCACTGTAGTAAAGCTACTGCTCACCAGGGAAGTCTGCTGCTGGCATTGAAAGTGCATGTTTCAGTCTGCATGTCAGAATTATTTAATGAAATAGAAGAGGATTTGAGAAGTCACTAAAAATGTGCCCTAATTTTTCTTTCTGCAGCACTAATCATACATTCTATGGCAAAATGAACCCTCTCATTTTGTTCCTTTTTAAATTAAATGTTTTAAATGTTACCACTTTATTCCAATCAAGATGGCTTCAGGTGTGCCATACCTTTGTCATAAGTAAGACTGTTAGCGCTCTAGTTGTTCTTTGGAACACTCTGGGAAGCTGCAGTAGAACACAAAGGAATCAACTGACAGTCTCTTCCCTTGTTGGATGTACATGTTTTACTGAGAATGTCAGACTTCATTCTCACATGACTGAGAAAGATAATGTGAATTTACAGAAAATATGCTCTCAGTTTAGCTTATAGATCACCTTCCAAACCTCTGTGGGAAAAGCATGTGAAAATAGTTTTCTCTCAAACATGATTCATGATATCCCAGCAGAAGGCTTTTTCACATGGTAAAATCACCTTAGAACATACCACAATTCCTAAAATTAGTATGGTACCATCAACAAATGATTTATAATGTAACTAAAGTCTTAAAACATTCTATTAACTGCAATGCTTTTAAATGAGGTGCTATCATGTATATTGGTCCCAAGATGGCTGCCAACACTTCTTGGATGAAGTGCTGACACCCAATCAGATCTCACAATGAGATGTGTGGTTAGGCTCCGCCCAGATATATATGTGATTTTACTTTTGATTTTGTCAGGAACTACTGAACAGATTTACACCATATATGCAAAAGGCACATCCCTGACCTGAGGACTACCTCTTTGCCAAATTTAAAGTAATTCTGTTCAGCCGTTTGGGCTGTACCTTGGACTAAAGGTCCTTATGGAAAATTGCATGGGAAAAACGCGTTTTGGGACCCCCCTTTTTTCTCAGCCCCCGCTTGACGAATCCCCCTGAGACTTTCAGGGTAGAAGCGGAGCGCCCCACCTATTTTGAAAATTTCGCGAGGATTCATCAATCGGCGCCAAAGTTATTCTAAATAGAATGTTGCGGATTTCCTATGGAAACACGGTCCTAACTATAACTATCTACTGGCGACCGCCAGTAGATAATATATATATATATTATCTACTGGCGGTCGGCAGTAGATAGTTATAGTTAGGACCGAGTTCCCGTGGGAAATCTGAAAATCCTATTTTGAATGACTTTGGCGCCGGTTGACTTATCTTCGTGAAATTTTCAAAACTAATGGGGCGCTCCGCTCAGCTCCTACCCTGAAAGTCTCGGGGTGATTCGTCAAGCGGGGGCTGAGAAAAAAGGGGGGTCCCAAAACGCGTTTTCCCCATGCATTTTCCCATAGGACCTTTAGTCGAAGGTAGTATAAGTTTATAGAAGATATTAACTATGCTGTTCAACTTTATCCAAATTCAAAAATAAAGAGCTGAGCCATTCCATATTACAGGATACAGTCAATCTATAACTATATACATAGGTAGTTTATTGTAAAATAAATATATAAAAAATATAATAATACATACATAAATTAGCATTTAAAAAACCTTACAAATTCACTAAAAAAACCATAGGTTTCACACACGTTATAGTTAGAAATTAGCATTTAAAAAACCTTGCAAAGTCACTTAAAAAACCATAGGTTTCACACACGTTATAGTTAGGAATTAGCATTTAAAAAACCTTGCAAATTCACTGAAAAAACCATAGGTTTCATACATGTTATAGTTAGCTGGACATTTCACTCGTAAAAAACCATTGAAATCCCCCCGTTATAGTTAGTTCAGCTAACTATTACTCGCGCGACCGCAATCCACTGGCTATGGAAACACGGTCCTAACTATAACTATCTACTGGCGACCGCCAGTAGATAATATATATATATATTATCTACTGGCGGTCGGCAGTAGATAGTTATAGTTAGGACCGAGTTCCCGTAGGAAATCTGAAAATCCTATTTTGAATAACTTTGGCGCCGGTTGACTTATCTTCGTGAAATTTTCAAAACTAATGGGTCGCTCCGCTCAGCTCCTACCCTGAAAGTCTCGGGGTGATTCGTCAAGCGGGGGCTGAGAAAAAAGGGGGGTCCCAAAACGCGTTTTCCCCATGCATTTTCCCATAGGACCTTTAGTCGAAGGTAGTATAAGTTTATAGAAGATATTAACTATGCTGTTCAACTTTATCCAAATTCAAAAATAAAGAGCTGAGCCATTCCATATTACAGGATACAGTCAATCTATAACTATATATATAGGTAGTTTATTGTAAAATAAATATATAAAAAATATAATAATACATACATAAATTAGCATTTAAAAAACCTTACAAATTACCTAAACAAACCATAGGTTTCACACACGTTATAGTTAGAAATTAGCATTTAAAAAACCTTGCAAATTCACTTAAAAAACCATAGGTTTCACACACGTTATAGTTAGGAAATAGCATTTAAAAAACCTTGCAAATTCACTGAAAAAACCATAGGTTTCATACATGTTATAGTTAGCTGGACATTTCACTCGTAAAAAACCATTGAAATTCCCCCGTTATAGTTAGTTCAGCTAACTATTACTTGCGCGACCGCAATCCACTGCTGATGATGTCACATATTACATCACTCATGACATGGTCAGTGACAGCACTCATGACATCACTGATGACATCTCAAATGACATCACTGATGACATCACTGATGACATCATCCAGTGAATATGTGTCTTTCTGAAAAATAAATATTTTTTATATATGTATATCTAAAGGTTAATGAAGAATAAATGGGTAAATAAGTGTCTAAATGGATGGTTTTTTTTGTAAAATTAATTGTATAACTGACTTATTAACAGTATTTTAGTGAATACAGTGATGTAATATGTGACATCATCAGCAGTGGATTGCGGTCGCGCAAGTTATAGTTAGCTGAACTAACTATAACGGGGGAATTTCAATGGTTTTTTACGAGTGAAATGTCCAGCTAACTATAACATGTGTGAAACCTATGGTTTTTTCAGTGAATATATATATATATATATATATATATATATATATATATTCACTGAAAAAAACATAGGTTTTACAGACGTTATAGTTAGGAATTAGCATTTAAAAAACCTTAGAAATTCACACAAAAAAACATAGGTTTCAGGGACGTTATAGTTAGTTGAACATCTGACTCATATAAAACCAGAGAAATTCGCCTGTTATAGTTAGTTGAGCTAACTATAACTTGCGCGCCCGCAATGCACTGCTGATGATGTCACATATTACATCACTCATGACATGGTCAGTGACATCACTGATGACATCACTCATGACATCTCAAATGACATCACTCATGACATCATCTAGGGAATGTGTGTTTCTATAAAATGTAAATATGTTTTATATATATATGCCAAGGTGTATTGAAGAATGAATGCATTTACAAGTGCCTAAAGGAATTATTTTGTATGTGTGTGAATGGCAGTGTAAGTGAGTGATTGAACGTGTCTTACTGAATGCATGGGTTGGTGACTTAACTGTTTAAAAGTCTGTATTAGTCTCTCCATTGGTGTGTAAGCAACTGCATGGGTTGCTGACTACCTACATGAGTGTATATATAGGTTATTGATTTGTTATCTGTATGGGTCCCTGAGTGTCTGTGGGGTGGGTGGGTGTATGAGTCTGTGCATAGATGTCTGAGTGGGGGATTCAGTGGTTGTGTGGATTAAAAAGGGCATCTGGAAAGGGCTGTATGGGTCAGTTAGTGTGTCTATGGGTGTGTTGGTGAGTGAATAAATGTCTCAGTGGTATATCTGTGACTAACTACATATGTTTTAAGCCACTATATTTGAGAGTTGGAGTATATAAATGAGTATACGTGAGACTAAGTTAATTCAAGAGTGGGTGTATAAATAAGTGTCTGCTTCTATCAGTGATTGTATAAGACAGTAAATATGTGTTAGTATCTGTATAAATAAGTGATGAGGTATGTCTAAAAATAACGAAGTTGGTATGTATAACTGTATACATGATTAAATGGATATGTGATTCATTCTTTGCATTACTGACTAGGCGTGTGAGTAACTCTGGATGAGTGGCAGCGTGTGACTGCATGTATAGATGTATGAGTGACTATTATAGTCCTCGATTGATGAGTATATAGATAGAGGACTACATGTATAAGTGACTGGATGTGTGTGTAGACCTAGGAAATAGTGAGTGCTATGTAGTATATGGCATTCTTCTGTGTATGGTTTCAAAAATAGTAGTCAGCATTTTACAATGGGTGTATCAAAGTTTATATTAGAGCATCAGTATGTGCATCAGATTGTCACATGGATGATGTCATGAGTGATGTCATGAGTGATATAATTTGAGATGTCATCAGTGATGTCATGAGTGATGTCACTGACCATGTCATGAGTGATGTAATATGTGACATCATCAGCAGTGCATTGCGGGCGCTCGAGTTATAGTTTGCTCAGCTAACTATAAGAGGCGAATTTCTCTGGCTTTAAATGAGTCAAATGTTCAACTAACTATAACGTCCCTGAAACCTATAATTTTTTTAGTGAATTTCTAAGGTTTTTTAACTGCTAATTCCTAACTATAACCTCTGTAAAACCTATGCTTTTTTCAGTGAATTTCGAAGGTTTTTTAAATGTTTAATTTCATCTTTTAATGTTTATAAAACCTATATTTTTTCTATTATATTTTTAAATATTTTGGAACTCTATTATACTTCTTGTGTTTATAAATCATGTAATGTTTTATATCTCCCCCAAAAAATATGTAGATTTTTTTTTGGGGGGAGAAAACTGCACTCCTATACCGGTAGCGTACCAAGCTCCATCACCACACAAATACTATCCGCCATATTGCTAAACTCGTAAATGATGCGCATTTCGTATCCGACGAGTGCGTGGCACCGCGTCCCGTGTAACATCATATACGCATGAAGTCACCCCAGGTACTACTTTGGAATCTGACGGGTACGCAGTACCAAGCCGCGTGTTACGTCATGTGCATATGGGGTCGCGCCTGCTGTGCGTTGCGTATTCGACGAGAACATGCTGCCAGGCCCAGTGTTACGTCACAGACGCATAGTATCACGTCAGGTACGCCATTCCCTTTTTTTTCTTTTTGTCTCAAAAGTATACCTAAATAACTTTAAACAGTATATGAGAGCACGCGAAAATCTAAATTATTTTAAACATTTATATATTTCTAACTGTAATAAACTTATATTATGATAAATATATTTTGTCAAAATCGCGTCGGGTGCGGCCTCCTTGCGCGCTTGGTGTGCGATTGCCATGCGACCTTAAAAAAAGCATTTGATTGGTTCATAACATTTCCCATTGTAACAGTTGTACGACTCACCCATTTTACTCATTCTCTCTACAGCGTTTGATGAGAGACACCTCTTCTGCTTAGAAAACTTTTTTGAAAAATGTTTTCCTGTATACACATATCTTATACTACACACAACATGCAACGATCATCTTGATCAATATTCATGCTCTGTACATTAGCCTTCCACTTGTGATTGCCATGCATCTCAAACGTTCCATCAAAAAACAAATATGTGTTACACGATGCCCCTGGTGTGTGTGTGTGTGCACATTATTGTGCTGCCTTTCGGCCTGGGTATTGCTTGATCTAAGGAGCATCATCAGCCACGGGCAGACTGCACATACTAGATCACATGCCATCTCATTAACAATAGTTTCCGCCCTCCCGACACATGCACACTCTACGAGGTCAAAACTACAAAAGAAACACACATAAGTACACTTCCTGGCCAGGCAGGAACTGAACAACACCCAAGTCCCCGGAGTAATTATTCACACCCCTACGCTGGCCTGGCGTACGCAAGCTCAGCCCACTTTGCGTACACATAAATAGGATAACCACGATGCCACACGTCCCTCTTCTTCCACACTACCTCAAATGATTTGCCGCATACACCACGCATATCACAATGCGCAATAAAAAAAAAAATGGATCCATGAGGTGTAGTCCATCCTAGCAATCAACACGGGCTCTAAATTGTGAGCTCTACTGCCCGTCGTCTACGAAAGGGATCCATGAGGTGTACACTCCCCTGCAATCAACACTCCATCTGAATTGTGAGCACTGCTGCCCGTAGTGTTTGCTCACATAACAATGACAGCAGGTAAGCAGAGCGGCCTGGGTGCACAGGGCCTCCAATTGAGCGCGCTACGGTGAGAGGGGTGGGGCGCTTCAGCCTAGCTGCGCAGGTCCGAACAAACGATATTGCCATGTGTTATGATGTGATCTTTGACCTCATTCAGTCACATCTCTGTTTCATTTTAAAGACCTGCTGGATTGTACTGTAGGCCTGAGCCAGCGGGCAGCGCTGCCCTACAGACACCTCTTCAGCGCGGCGCTGCGGGTGGGATGGGATGCATCAGCCAGACTGCGCATGTGCGAATAAGCGATATTGCCATGTGTTATGATGTGATCTTTGACCTCATTCAGTCACATCTCTGTCTCATTTTAAAGACCTGCTATATCATAAGGTAGGCCTGAACCTACGGGCAGCGCTGCCCTACAGAGACCTGTTGAGGGCGGTTCTGCGACGTGCGAAAAAGCGATGTTGCCGTGCGTAATGATGTGTTCTCTGACCTCATTCAGTCACATCGTTTTAAGGACCTGCTGGACCGTACTGTAGGCCTGAGCCAGCGGGCAGCGCTGCCCTACAGACACGTGGCGTTGGCTTTTAGGACACTGTAGTGAGCTCCTTACTAAGTGTACATGCGCACAGGCTCCCGCCACTGCATTACACGTGCACATTATGCTTCTAGCATGCGCTCTGTTTCTTTGTATGTGAACGTTGGCATAACATATTATTATTTAACCTTGTGTATTCTCGTGCACTCCAACTCCTCTTTGAACCATGATTACCACTAGCAGTTGGTAGATCGTACTTCAAAAGCGAAGGATGCACTCAACTCCTATTTTCAATCAAGCTTGAAATAAACCTTAATTTACCTCCAGACGTTTCCACCATTAAATTATTTCTCCCTTTTCAGACATTCCATTGATTGCCACAAGAAGGGCGGAGTGGGAGCTGACCCCGCAATGATGCCCTGGCATTCTGACACCTTCCATCGTGGTATCAAGACACCATCCCCGACCGAAGACCTGGTCTATCGTACAAACATACCCCGGACTAGGAGCTTGCACCAACACGTCATGGTACACACCAGTGGTGGCAGGTGAGCAGTGAAGCCTCGGTGTGCAAGACCTACAATTGAGCACAGTACGGGGGAAGGGGTTGGGGTGCAGCACCCTGGGTGCACAGGTGCATGAAAACGATTTTCCCGTAGCCAATAATGTAGGACTATATTATCAAACAACGGCGATAACATTATCACCACTTTAGCGACATAAAACTGCCGCTAAAGCGACGATGAGGGGTTGATAATATGCCCTTGTAAATTCCCATAGAAGCCCAGGTTCACACCAGAACCACACTCTTTCTCGCAGACCCCAGCGTCCTAGACAAACGGGTGATGGAGGGTAAACACTAAAGGCTGGGTGTAATAGGCCGACGCTCTGTCTCCTCCTCCCTCTCATCTTTTGACTCTCCCTCCCCTTCTTCCTTCCACCCACTCCCCCTGCCTTCCATTCTCACTATGGTCCTTTCATTCGAACTACCTTTCTTTACCTCTTCCACATAGCACACATACTTATGTTTCATTTTTGTCTTGCAGGTTACCTACGCTGCTTCCACTGGAGTCCAACCCATGTTTTTTTTTATTATACTGCTCTATTAAAGTTACATTTCTATGTTTTTCTGTTTTAATAAAGGTTACTAATTTTTTCAAATAAATAACTGAGTGTATAGGTCTTCTTTTTCTGACAACACTTGTCTAATGTCTATTGTGAAAATCATCTGTTTATATGAGATTTTAAGGACAACATTATTTAATATTAGAGTGCACCTACCAAACATAATCTAATTGACTATTAGACAAATGAAGCCTGGGTAATTGTACAACTGCAAGAGTTCTATGAGTGTATCACTTTATAACACCATAAGTACTGCACGTGTGATTACAGAACAAATAAGGCATTGCCTAGGACCACCGAAGCTTCAGGGACTGCCGAGGCCCACCCTGCATATTTAAATAAAGACCCAGAGTGTGGCGATCCCCGGACTACAGTTGGCCTCGAACCCCACCGAACAATTAGTAAGCAATACCCGGGAAGGTGGTGCTCCCCTAGGCTGCAAAACGTCTCTGTGCCCTTCCACGTCTAATTTAAATGTGACATTAAGATCCCCAGTCCTACAGAGACCCCGCAATATAATAATTGGATTGGCCACGGAACATTACCCACCCACCAGGGGCCTCATTTAAAAGAACGGGTGAGACCCCGCTTTTTTTTGTTGTTCTTTTCTCTCCATTTTTACCATCTGCATCCCCTCTATTACAGCGATACGAGGTATTCCTCTTCTCGCTTCAAGTAGTCGAACAAGTATTTGCTATCACAGGGTGGAAGCCATGCACCACCCTCTAATAGCAAACACTAAGGTCCAGCGAATGCACACCCCGGGACATTGTATGAGCTGCGCCTGAGAGGTCGCCCTCCCTACAACCATGATGCAATTGTTAGTATAAACGCATACTAACACTACTTACACACGTGTAGTACAGCGACCAGAATGTAGTGAAGAAGCTGAGGAAGTGCAAAATCTAAAAATATAAATCCTACCAGAAGTCGGATTACATAGTTCAATGAGCCGACGACCCTGGCATGAGTAGAAACAGCTACATAAACAAAACGGGTCTTCAGCACAACGCAAGCAATTTTGAAATATTGCTGAGTGGTGCCTTATTTTTTCCTTCTCCTACTCGTCGCCAAATTTATGTAGTGAAGAGGCAGACAGCAGTGAATCCAATAAGTAGATTTATTACAAGAAAACAAGACACCTGACACAACTACCAACAGGAGCAGACAGAAAAAGCAACCGTCTAATCCAGCACCGTGTACAAACTCCGCAAGGTTCCCCTCATGACAGCCCTACATTCTAACATTACATACTGAGGGCCATATTATCAAGAAACGGCGTTAAAATTATCGCCGTTTTATCGGAAGGAAACTGCAGCTAAAACGGTGATAATGGGCTTGATAATATGCCGTAGAGAATTCCAATAGAAGCCCATGTTCTCGTGTTAACATGGGCTTCTATTGGAATTCTCTACAGTATATTATGAAGCCCATTATCACTGTTTTAGCTGCAGTTTCCTGCCGCTAAAGCGTTGATAATTTTAACGCAGTTCCTTGATAATATACCCCTTAGGTTCTAGTAAAATTACTTACCAACATTCTACTATGACTTACAATGAAATACTACACAGAGCACATGATTTTACAGCAATGAACTCATAGTTTCATCCACGAGTGTTGACACCGGTAGGGGTAAGACTTTCGCTTCCCACTTTCTATATTGTATAAACGTAAACTAACACTTCTTCCACAAGTATGCTACAGCGCCCAGAGCACATCACTTTACAGCAATGAGCTCACAATTTAGGCTCACAGTTTAATCCCCGAGTCTTCACATCAGTAGGGATGAGTAGTTCGCTTCCCACTCCCTATATACTATAAACACATACTAACACTACTTACACACTTATACTACAACGGCGAGTATCCTACACCACCCAGAGCCCATCACTTTACAGCAATCATCTCGGTTTCATCCCCAAGTCTTCACACCGGTAGGCATAACTACTTCGCTTCCCGCTTCCGGTAAACTATCAACACACAGTAGCGGTCAGTAGTTCGCTTTCCACTCCCTGTATGGTATAAACGCCTACTAACACTACTTGCACATGTATGCTACAAACACCAGACCACAACACTTTAAAGCAATGACCTCACGGTTTAGACTCTCGGTTTCATACCTGAGTGTAGCACCATATCATATCACCACCATGCCACTCTGAGCAACACCGCACTTTCAGACCATTAACAGTGATAACTACCAACTGGCGACCGCCAGTAGGTAATCAAGAACAAATTACAATAGTTCCTTGATTCTTTCAGCTTTCAAAAATTCTCTCTATTACTGTCTTTCTACTTTTCCATATAAATAGTTTTTTTAATATTCAAGTACACATCGAAGTCAGAAATGCAACGTATTCTATTAACACACTTTCTAGAACATTCTACAACACGTGGAGGTTAAAAGTTCATCAATTTTTTTTAAACCTAACGATATTTTTTTGCATCATTTTCTCGAACATTTAACGGCACGTGCAGGTTCATGATTGTTTTAAGATCGAACAGTGCCTTCCAAATGCAAGTAGCAGGTGTGGTTGAGTTGACCAAATTTTATCCTATAATATGTACTATAATATGTACGTTCAAACTGCTTTTTCTTAACCAATCACAAACGTACTTTTCCACAAAACGAATGTGCACCCTACTTTTAAAAAACAATGCTTTTCATCTCCCAATCAGGTACCGTTTTGTATGTGAAAAGAAACTAGTTCCCCATCTTTAAACATATCTCTTATTCTACGAAGGAACTACATGAGCTACAGACATCTTTCCATACCTTCCAGCCATACCTTCAAAATGCTAGTGTGGATCGTAGGACATAGCTATGTTTTCTGGTGCAAGAGGTATGCAGAACAGAGACGTATTGACTTAGACCTAGGTTTACAAAATGTGGACATTAAATGGTTTGGACAGAAAGGATTGAAGTGGCACCAATTGTTGCTTTTGGTTAAAACCTGTTTGCATCTCCAACACCCTGACCTCATGACCTCATGACCACTGTGGTGGAAACGACCTAGGCACATTGACTGGGGTAGATTTGGAAATGCTTATGAAGGACACCTTTGGACAATTGATGTTACTTTTGCCTCAAACTGTCTTTGTATATTACAATATATGCCAAAGACAGAAGTGGAAATGGTCCAAACAATTTTGTACTCAGATTGAAAAATCTCGGAAAATAGTCAACAAAGCTGTCTCTGCATACCTCAGAGACCACAAAATGGGGTCCATATACAACAACAAAATACGTTTTGATATGGCGGTTATATTCAGAAGTGATGGAGTACATTTCACAGATCAGGGAAACCGAGTTCTTCTGAATAACTGGAAGCTGTGCATCCGGGCGTAGTTTGCGAAGTAGCGCAACGCATAGCTACGCGAAGTGCACTTCGCACTACGCGAGCTACACGTAGGTTCGCAAATTGCATAGTGCACTGTGCAAGATGCTGTTCGCACTGATTGCACAGTGTCGGATGCTTGACTGCACTGCGCAATCAGTGCAAACTGCATCTTGCACAGTGCAAGCAGTCGTTTTCTGCCGCTCTGGTAAATTTCTACTTGAGCGTGAGCTTTCTCAACGCGGACTGGTAGTTTCTCATCGCGAGCGGTCGCGAGCATACGCGACCACTCGCAATGAGAAACCTGACCTCCCCGCATTGAGAAGCTCGCCGGGAGGTTTATCTTCCACGCTCGCGATCGGCAACTTGATGTTGCTGATGGCGAACGAGGAAAAAGTCTCGCCAGGATGTCATTTTGCTTGCAAGCAAAAAATGACCGCTGCACTACGCTACGCTACGTGTTTGCACTGTGCTACGTGCAATTCGCGTAGTGTGAAGTAGCGCAAACTTCGCAAACTACGCGAGCGTAGCGTAGTGCTTTGCCCATGCTTAATCCACACTTATATGTAGCTCCAACTAATGAACACAAGGGCTCTTTTTAGAGCCACCCTATAACTTACAACTTAGGCCCCCTATTTTAGGGCCATATAACGCCAACTCTCGCACCCTCGCCAAAATTTATTCTCCACACAGCAGTGGCGGAGCGGCCAGACCATCTCACTTTGCAGCACAGACCTCTCTTGATCCCCAGCTTTTGCGCTCTACAAATACCATATTGATTTACCATCGCACTCTGTATACAACACCACCTAATCACCATACACAAGCTACAATGTTCTAAACAAAAGTTCATCCAAGTACCTATAACTACATGCTGACACTACTTGCACAGATGTGGCACAGCGGCCAGAGCACATGACTTCACAGCATATGACACACAGTTTGGGCTCACGCTTTAATCCCCGACTCCGGCAGCAGCTCAGCTTAGCAACATGAGACTCTAGACAATACCTCACATATTTTCCGTACCCCAGGACTTTCATACCAGTATGGGTCAGTAGTTCATCTTAGTAGTTATAAACACATCTGGACACTACTTCCACAACTGTAGTGCAGTGGCCAGGGCACATGACTTCACAGCATAAGACACACAATTTGGGCTCACGCTTTAATCCCTGAGTCCCGCACCAGCTCACCTTACCCGCATCAGACTCTACCCAATACCTCACTTAATTTCCGTAGCCCACCACTTACACACCGCTAGGGGTAAATACTTCACTTCGCACCCCCTCTATAGCACACCCTAATCACCCCAAAGAGGTTACAGTGCTCCTACCCTCCTATTTCCCAATTTTTCCCCATTTTCCCCCCCTTTTTTCACCTTACTCGCTTCAACGGAATCACAAAATGGCAGCCAACACTTCCTAGTTGCAACCGCTCGCACCACTCGCAGCCAATCAGCAACAAGCTCGTGCTCGTAACGCCTCAGCCAATCAGATGGCACAATTCCCAAATATCGATATCTGTAAATTTCGATATTTCTCAAAAACTACTGAACAAATTTACACCAAATAATCAAAAGCGTGCTTTCTAGACCAAGACCATTCTCCCAGCCAAATTTGGGGTAATTTCGTTCACCCGTTCGACCTGTAGCCTTGTTTAAAGTTTCCTATGGAAATTAACATGGAGAAAATTTGTTTTGGGACCTCCCTTTTTTCTCGCCCCCCTTGACGAATCACCCCCAAACTTTCAACATAGGAGCTGATCTCAACAAAGAAATAGTTTTGAAAATTTCACGAAGATTCGTCAATCAGTGCCAAAGTTATTGGGAATAGAATGTTGCCATTTTCCTATGGTAACTAGGTCCTAACTATAACTACCTACTGGCGACCGCCAGTAGGTAATATATATATATATGTATATATACATATATTATATATAACCTTTCAAAAAGATGCTACTTTTTGACTAGTTTGTGCATGGTAAGTTTCAGGGTGATTCATCAATCGAGGCCAAGAAAAAAGGGGGGTCCCAAAATGTAAAATGCCTGTGCATTTTCTATAGATTTCTTTAACACAGGCTAGACAAAAGCTGCTGAACGGAATTACGCCAAATTTGTCATGAAGCTAGATGTTGGTCCACAGATTGTGCTTTTTTTGACTTGGAGTAAATCCATTCAGTATTTTTTGAGCAGTAGAAAGGCATGCTGTCTCTAAGGGACAACTACTGTGATAAAAAATAAATGTATATTGTTTTTTTTTTATTTACGGTCTCGCAGGACTCTCGAGGGATCGTGAATAGTAAAAAGAAGTAGGTGAGTTCTCAATACAGTCTACTAGTAAGAATACATATTGAGCCCCTTGCTAGTGAGATGAAGTGTGTAAGAGCTAAGTACTGTGATGAGTAGAAGGTTAAATAGTTGTTTAAACATTGTTTACGATCTTGCAAGACACTTGCAGGATATTAAAATAAAAAAATAGGAAAGAGTAGGTGATCTTTGAATACACTCTAGTATGGAGACTTGTTATTGTAGGAATGATTTTTACGGGAGATGGTGTTTATCAGAGTCTACTTTCAGTTTAGTAAGAGTTCTGAGTAGAGAGCTAAGACTCTTCCCACACCCTACTACGCACAGCCCTCATACAATAGATGGGTGTCAGTGCAGAGGCAAGTACCACTGCACACCCTACTATGAAAACCCGTCATCTTAGAGAGAGGTCTCAAAGGAGAAACCAGTCCATCCACACACCCTTCTACGCATAGCCATCATTTGAAAGAGAGGTGTGAAAGGAGAGGCCAGACACTCCCCATGCCCCCTAGAATGCACACATGTCATATGAGAGAACGGTCTCAAAGGAGAGGCCAGTCTATGCACACACCCTACTATGCACACCTGTCATTTGAGAGAGAGATCTGAAAAGAGCGATTGTCCCTCTCCACTCACTACTATGCACACCTCTCATCTGAGAGAGAGGTCTTGAAGGAGAGGCTAGTCTATCCACACACCCTACTATGCGCACTCATCATCTGAAAGAGAGGTCTCAAAAGAAAGGCCAGTCGCTCCTCATGCACCCTACTACACACACCCGTCATCTGAGAGAGAGGCCTGAAAGGATCTTTCCACACCCTACTACGCACACCTGTGATCTGAGAGAGAGGTCTAAAAGGAGAGGTCATTCCCTCTCCACACCCTACCGGCTAGGCCCTGAAGCCAACCCCCCATACATGGTGGGGGTAGCATTTACATATGGTGATTAAGTATTACTTTTTATTTTACAAAAATTAGGAACACGCTAAAAAAAACAAATGTTAAAGTAACTTTATAGTTAGGTGTGATAAAATATATATTTTTGTTTAAAAAAAAACATAGAAATTCACTGAAAAAAAACACAAAGGCCAAAGTAACATTATAGTTCGGTGAATTTGTCAATGACAACATTCATGTTTTGAACTAAAACAAACATAGAAATTCATCAGTTATAGTTAGAATCTCTAACTATAACTTGCGCTCCCACCATGCACTGCTTAAGACCTCACATATGAAATCCCTTATGACATGTTCCGTGACATAATTTATGACATCATGGATGACGTCTTAAGTGATATCATTGATGACATCACTTATGACAGTGAATATATATATAAATATATATATATTCAGTAACTTTGTTCGCAAGTCTCTCTGCCGCTAATGGCGGTGGGCTAGAGCGAGGGCGCGAATCCTCAAAAATAGCATCAAGTTTCTCGTCATCTATTGACAAAAAGGTGCTCCAGCCCAATTCCATACACGCAAAAAAGATTAATTTTGTTATGGCATGTAGCAGGTCAAACGCCGCGTTGAGGCAGGCGGTGGCATGGACATTGTACTGCAAAACGAAATGTAGGAAATGGTAGGAAATGCAGTCAGACAGACTGATGGGGAAAATGCCAGGTAGAGAGGTGTCCATCAGACGAAACTAACCTTGGAGCATTGCCATAACTACGCACTAGCAAAGTAAAAAAAAATAACAAAAATGTAAAATAATTATTTCAAAGCGAGTAAATGAAGCCACTTTTAACATGCCATGCTCTATATTTACACTAGATGGCACTCTGGAGCTGTTTTGGCTCTCACATGTCCACAGCAGACTGCTGCGCCACTAATTCATTATTATTATTTCTGTTGCTGTAGTCCTAAAACGAGCCGCAGACTGGAAACGTGGGATAGGAAACACGAAAGAGGGCTCTGCTGCCTCTGCTGCCTCAATGCTCAGCGCGCAAACAAGTTAGGCATCATCAAGGTTTTAATGCCAGGGATGAAGAGAGGGGTTGATTAGAAATGAGACGAGAAAGTAGACCTGTACAAAAAGCTTTTCCAACGGCTGCTCGAAATAAAATTACATTCAAATGGACTTCATTGGTATGAAGAGATATACCAGGCAGTGCTGCCACATTTTTTTAGACACGGAGAGATTAAATTATTCGCCCAGAATCAAAGGATGTTTGAGGGTCCAGCCAGACTCGAACCTGGTTCCCCAGCTACAAGGTCCGCCCCTTTAGCTAGGCTCGAAGCTGGTTCCCCAGCTACAAGGTCCGCCCCTCTAGCCCTTAAACTAGGCTCGAACCTGTCTCCCCAGCTACAAGGTCCGCCCCTCTAGCCCTTAAGCTTACCAGTTGACTCGATTATACCAAGGAGCAATGCTGTTGTTCTGAGTTTTAGTTTAGCTTAATGCATTCTGGGAGCTGTAGTCCTGATTAATTTCAGGTGACCCAACGAAACGAACACAGTTGAAAGCATTGATTTTAAAAGAAAATCGAGGACTGCAGCTTTACCCCCTTGGTGGTTAGCAGCCCCTTGATACCCTTCTTATACATAGTGTAAGAAACTAGGTTACTATTTGAGAGGGGTGACCACCTCTACTCAAGCAGCAATTTCAATTCTGCCTAAGTAATTAGCAAGCTCCAAATTAACCTGCACTTAACCCTCTGGTAGCTTGGCACAGAGCACTCAGGCATAATTTAGAGGCTATGTGTAAAATATTTATGCAGCACTTCAAACAGTAATAAAGTGGAAACACAATGCAAGAAAAATCCCACACCAAATTAGCCAAAAAAGAGTGAAATTAAATAAATAATCTGACACCAAAACGACAAAAATCCAATTAATTGAACCGGAGATAGGACATTTTAAAGATTTAGGTGAAAATAGCGCCCGAATGCATGAAGCGCCACTCACGGCTATCTAGTCGTGTGAGACTGGGAGAAGGCCATAAATTCAGGGTGATTGGGTTGGATACAGGGACCAGGTTAGTCCTGCTGAAAGAGTTACTTTCTCAGTCCAACACGATGGAAGGAGCTGCGAGGAGCAAGGAGAGCATCGCGGATGGTAGTTAAAGTACCAAGAAGGGCTGGCCCGGTTACACGGATGGTTGTTGCTGTAGCACAAACATCCTGTTGATGTCATGGATGGTCGTGGCTGGAGCTTTGTGTCCACCCCGGCAGTCGATACTGTGGTGTGAAGAATTTGTTCGCCAAAACTTCTTATTAGTAATGGGCGCGAGTGCCAAGGCTTTCATGCCAATGGGCCCATTCGCGAAAAGCCATAAAACTTCAGGTGAGCTCAACTGAGGCCCCACCACGTTGCCAATACCTGAAGGGCACCACTTGGGGGACAGGAACCCATCCAGCAGAGGCAAACAGGGCACAAGCAAGTCCAGTTGCAGGTCCAGGGACCAGGTCAGCTGTGCAGTTACAGGGAGCCTCTGGAGCTTGGGAGGCTGCTATGACAGGAGGTCAGCTGGGTGACCCTTGGAGTCACTTCCTCCTGGGAAGAAGGGTGCAGGTCCAATCTTCCTTTTCAGCAAGCATGGCAGCTAGCATCAGAGCAGCAGAGTAGCAGGGCAGCAGATTAGCTGTCCTTCTGGCAGCAAAGCAGCACAGCAGTTCTTCTTCCACAGGTTCAGGACTGCACTGAAGAGTTTGTGTCTGAGGTCCAATATTTATACCTGGTGCCTGCTTTGAAGAAAGAAACGTTTCTAGAGATTTCCCTTTGAAGTGCACAAGGTTCCTGCCTCCCCTGTGCTGGCTTCAGAATAAGTACAGGGGCAATGCAGTCCTTTGTGTGAAGGCAAGACACAGCCTGTTCAGGTTTAACGGGGCCTGTGTCTAACTCTGCCCTCCCATCCTCCCAGTGTTGGCTCACCCAGGCACACCTAAGCTCTCTATGTGTGTAACTGTCTAGGAGGAATACATAAAGTCCAACTGCCGACTACACCCAGTCATGTGACTCAGAGACAAGCTGCAAGCACTAAATGGCTAAGGCAGGAAAATGCCAACTTTCTAAAAGGGCCAAAGTGAACAAAAGAACGATGATGGATTCAACCCAGATCTGTGACTGCGGGCCAGTGTCTGAAAAGTTTCAGCACTCCATCCATCATCTCTTTGTGTTTACTTTCTAAAAGAGGCATTTTCAAAATTATAATTAAAAATCTCACAGAAGTTTTCATTACAATTCCAAAGATACCAGACATTAACTGTTTACCTGTTCCCATTTGGAAGTTATAGCTTATTAAATGTTATAAGGTAACTCCATTGTTATCCTATGGGAGCGGTAGGCCTTGAAATAATGAAAAAATATTTAAGAGCTTTTCACTACCACAACACATACAATCTAAAGGTACGCACTCTACTGTTGAAATACACTGCACCCTGCCCTCTAGGCTGTCCAGGGTCTAGCATAGAAGTGACTTATATGTATTAAAAAGGAAGGTTTGGGCTTGGCAAAAGGTTTATTTTGCCAGGTCAAAATGGCAGTTTACAATTGCACACACATGTTGCAATGGCAGGCCTGAGACAAGGTTAATGAGCTGCTTATGTGGGTGGCACAATCAGTGCTGGAGTTCCACTATTAGCACTTAATTTAGAGGTTGTGGGCACAGGTTGTGTCACTAGGGACTTACAAGTAAATTCAATATGCCAATTCAGCATAAGCCAATGTTGCCATATTTAAGGAGTGAGCAAATGCACTTTAGCACTGGTTAGCAGTGCTAAAGCTCACAGAGTCCTAAGGCCAACAAAAATTAGATCAGCGAAACTGAAGGAGGAAGGGAAAATGTTTGGGGGAGGACCACCTCAAGGCTGACAGGTCTAACACATAGGATGTAGCACATTTGTAGGTAGTTTTGTCCTCTCTCCTTGTGAGGATAATGCAGTCTTATTCTTCACTTTATCTTGTGAAGAGGAAGGTTAAATGTTGTCTTCCTTCACCCTGGGTCTAAATTCAAATATGTCAGTGCCAATTCATTACCTGCTCATACCTTCCTCATCTCTGCCTTTAGGGCCTCCTGTAGTGTGTATCAGAAGAGACTTGAAATACTCAGATTACACCATTTTATTTAGAGATGGGGAAACCACTGGGTCTCCACTGGCAGAGCCTCAGGTGGTGCAGTCAGAAGAAAACCTTTGACTGTGGCCAGTCTGCTACCTGGTAGCATTGTTGGTCCCACCCTACCCAGCTGTTAAAGGGAGTTGTGAATAGGGTAAAACCATGATCCCCTACACAGTGGGCCAAACTAGTTGGTAGAGACAGTAGGGTGTGGACAGCCAACATGTATTTCGCTCCTCTGCAGTGTGCAGGCCTGGAGCTTTTTTAAGGTTGGAAATAATTTGTCATAATGGTATAAATGTATATACATTTCTTATAGTTTAAAATGTGACAATAGGTGAGAGTAATTACCACACTTGTATAACACTGCACTCCTGTTTGTGTTAGTGTGTAAGTGAAAAATGCATCTTTTGTAAAAATGCACTTCAAACTGACATCTTACACTGATGTATCTTTCCTGACAGACAGTGTAAAATATTGGTCAATGAGTATAAAACAAAATAATTGGGGAGACAAGTGAGAGTGCTGAGGGTATGTCAAAACTTTCTATATTGGTTTATGCATATATCAGATATCAGCAGATAATACACCTCAAATCTCATCAGCATATCACAGAATAGCCATTGTAACTATCAGTTTCTGTCTTTGAATGGAATCTTCTATTAAGCAATACTGATTCTTCTTATTTTGCTGGCATTTTGCTGGCACGTAAATTACATAATTGAGCTAATATTTCCCTCAAACCCTCCCTCACCCCCAAACAATAACCCTTAAAACTAAGGTACATTGGTGTTACACAATTCAACATATAGTAAATGGCACACAGCGAAAGGGTACCAGTGGGAGATCCCTGCTCGGCGGGGGGTACCGTCCCACGGCAGGTAAAGCTGAGGTCCATGCTTTTAGAATTGGAAGAGGTGTACGTGTGGGACATGCACACAAGGGAAGGCCCTAGAGAGAAATATGTCATCAAAGGGCCCCAAATATATTCAAAATATTTGTAGTCTTCCAAGAAAATATCTGCCATTCTTTCCTTCATAATGGTCTGCCGGAGTCTGGCGTACCATTGAGAGAGTGGTGGTGCTTCCTTCTTCTTCCAAGCAGATGACAACAGTCTCCCAGCAACCCACACTCCCTCCAGCATAGGTCTGATGTATTTGGGAATATTTGTTTCAGCTACGTAGGGTATAGGTACCAGTCAAGTAGTACTTTATATTGTCCCTCCCTCATACCTATAGAATTACTGAACTTGGTAACGTCCCTCCAGAGTTTGTGCCACTGATTCAGGGATTGTCTCCTCAAGGATTTACACCTAGAGGGCGATATGGTATGGCTGTGGGGATATAGTGTAGCAAGCAATATTGAGTACAGAGAGGAGATGCAGTCTCTGGAACTTCCCGCCCGTCTAACAAATTGTTCAATAGGGGTATGCTCTCTAGTGGCGGCTGCCCTAATGTCTGGGTGGAGTACCCAGTGTTTCAATTGTGTGTAGTGATAGTGTTCTGAGTGTGGAAGATGGATGTCCCGCTGACAGTGCACGCATGGTATGACCTTGAATGGAGGGTGCTGTGCGTATTTTGGCTGTTAGTGGTTCAATACTAGGAGCAAATGGGAGTGGGGACAGGGGCCACCGCTCTCTCAATTGGAAGAAAACAGAGCCCACTCCATTGACCAAGACTCAGAATCACGGTGAAGCATAGTTGGGCTGTTGCATAGTTATGAATTTGTCACAGAAGCCAAAGCGTCGTAGGGTATAAAGGACCAGTCCACCCATTTGAAAATGTTTTCTGCGTCTAGAGCTAATAAGACTGTCGGTAAAACCTTTTTTTTTAGCTTTTTCGACCAGGTGGATCAACCTTCGCAAGTTGTCATGTGTTTGTCTACCTTTGATGCAGCCCGACTAATCCGGGTGGATCAGGGCATACAACATATTGTCAAGTCTGGAGGCTATAGGCCTATTTTTTTGCACTTTAGATTATGTGTTATATCATTGAGTCAAGGGAAAAGTGTGGATTACAGTGTGGATTACTTAATATTGACGTACCAGTGCTTCAGGGGGTGCAGAGTGGAATCGACGAAAGAAGTAAAGTATCTCAATTGGTAAGTGTACTAGGTCTGCAGAGAGAATACTCTGGCACGGCATTTCTAAAAATAGGCAATCTTCATTTGGCATTGTATAGAAAGCAAAATAATATATGGCTAGGCCATTGTCAATGATGAAGTTGTGTGATAACACTAAGGGTGATTGGGGGGGCGATAGCAAAAAAGCTGACCCATTCACTGGTTACAGGAAAGGGGATGGTGGGGGGGGGAATGAGTGCTATGTTAATCTTGTTCTAAAAGTTAGGTAAGTAGTAAAGTAAAAGTTAAGCATGATGTGTTGTCACTATCATGCTTCTCTATTTACTCTGTGACATTTATACTATCCTTGGCCATTTCTTAAGGCGATATTGTACTGGACATCCAGGTCCTGGGCATGTGTATGACTAGACTATTGTGACAAATGCGCGCACACACACACACACACGCACGCACGCATGCATGCACACACACACACACACACTTGGGCTAAGAGTATACACCATGAAGAAACTTTCCTGTTGCTGAAATTATATAAATTTCAAGTAAAATTATGTGCTTCATTTTGAGTTCGGTAGATGCCATATTTCTTTACAAACATGGCAGAATACATATCCTATGTCTTTAAAGAGCGTTATAGCATATGGCACTTGTAATATGGTGGACTGCAATTATATCATATTTGTGATGGAGCGGCCAGTTTACAACATTGTGCAGATGGACACAGTGTTTCGCGGCTGAAAAAATATGCATACTTTGTAAATGTTAGCCTGGCTTTAAATGTGTTCATTAACAAATATTGGTGCTGATTTAGATTTTTGCTGATTGGCACTGCGTCACAAACATGATGGATATCCTACCTGTCTTATTACGGATGCCATTGGATGCAATGCACTTGTAATAAGGCAGATGGGATTCCCATCATCTTCATGGAGTAATAACCCATCCACACAATTTTAAATCAGGCCCTTTGTGATGTCAGAGTGGGTGCCCTACCTTACATTATTAAAGTTAATTGAAAAACTTGAGGACATTTTTGATGTGCATCTGTGTTGTTAAAGAACTCGGTACTGTTTAACTTATATGAACATACTTCAGCTTTCAGCTTCCTCCTGAGCAAGCAATGGAGACCCTGACCACACTTCAGGGAAGCATCCAGGGAGCCACTAGACGTCGGAAGTTAGAGCCACCAATACTGAAGGACCCAGTGGCACTGAGAGTGAGGGGGCAGGCCAGGAGGCACTTGTTTGTTTAATTACAAGGCCTCTGACTCTGGACAGCCCCATTTAGTGGTGACTGAAAAATATGATCAAACAACATCTGCTCCTGTGACTGACAGCAAAACTATTATAAGCACCACTCTCACTCCTGTTCCCCCAGTACCAAGCCAGCACCCAGTCCGTAAATGAACTGTGGCCTTCTTCGCACCTGGGCACCTCTCCCCTGCTCCCAACCTGCATCCACTGGTATCAGGGGAGGCACTGAAGATTCTTAACAACCTTTCTTTGGGGCAGATGGCAGTATTGCATGCCAAAACTGCCATCTTGCCACTTGCACCCTGCAGATGGCAGAAACTGGCTCAAGTGATTGACATCCCTTCATATTATGTGCAATATTTAAAAACGTTGCATATCAATGAGTGGGTTTTGGCAATATGTACTTGAGGTACATGGTTGAATGATATGATTGTGAAGTGAGGCAAGTGGGTAAACAGGGATCAAGGGTAGCCTTATAACAGTTATGTTATTTAAACAAACCACTTCTGTTTAGAATTATTACTAGTATACAGCATTATCAAAAATATAAACAGTTTAGTTACGGTGTGTAAGCATTATATGTTTGTCGGTGCATGTTTATTTTTAAAAAAAAGTTGCTGTACCTTACTGATTTGAGGTGAGGGGGTAGTACAATTGTGTTACATGAGTATTATATATGAGTGCATGTAGTGTGAGGCTAAATTATGTTTAGTGGCATTGTTAATTAATAGAGTGCATTTACAAACGTTTTTCAGAGTTGTACTTTCCTTCTGTGCGCATGTTGTCTTGTTCACCCACCACTGCCAGATAGAGTCTCAGTGCTTTTGGTATCAGGACATGTTGTTTGAGTATGTTGTCTGATTATTGTGGGAGGGGCTGGCTATTTATGCTCTTTTTCCACCAATACAGGTGTTTCAGGTAAATGAAGATTTTCTCCAGCCTTGATGGTCAGAAAATCTGGATTTTGTTAAAGACACAGAAGCTAATATTATTGCAATCTTCTTTTAATTGCTACCACTCAGCAGCCTCTTTAAGGAACTAAGAACACTTCATGACAAAACATTTCAACCTAATAAAAGGCCAGAACACTGTGAACTCATAATATTTCATAACCATAAACATGTTCTTACTGTTCTCCAAAACAGCAACAAGAGAATAAGAAATAAACTAGTTCAAGTCCATAATCCATTTCCATGAACGAAACCAGCTCCAACACTCCAGGAGTTTCCGAATCCTAGCCTGCTCCATCCTCTTCATCCTTGTCTTCTACTGTTGACCCCATCCTACAAAATAATATAATCATCAGTAAACAGGGTTGGGTACAGAGCGGGAACAATATTAGAGTCTGTGTTTTTAATAAAATCCAGATTTTCTGATCATCAAGGCAGGGAAAAATCTACATTTTATGTCAAGACCAGAGGCTAACATTATTGCAAGTTCAAAGCTTATTCAATAAACAAGAACCTTCATTGTCAACAGGTTTGAAATAAAATTTGCAAAAGCATTCGACCAGTCCGTACTTCTCAATATTCCTATAATGCTCCTCCTAACATAAATGCTTGAGAAGCAGATGCTCCCCTTACTGAATGTGCACCAAACAAGTTCACATCCACACCTGAATTCCACATCACCTCTTTCACCCACCTGGCAAGAGTTGGAGATGAAACACCTTTATGAGGATACCTGAAGGAGATCAACAACTGACTCACATTCACAGGTCTCAAATGTAATGTTCTCTTCTCATACTCTTTCACACAACGTACTACGCACACATTTTCATGGTCATAAAAATAAGGGTATAATAAAGACTGTGAGTTTGTCTTTGTTCTTTTATTTAAATAAAAAAAACACACCCTCAGGTGAAGAAATCCTGTTTGTAACCTCTAAGGCCCTTACATTTGACACCCTTCTAAAATATATTAAACAGAATAAAACTGTTTATTTCAAAGATAAAGATTTAATATCTAGAAATTCATTAGTTCCTAGACCATCCAAATACCTTAGCACTTTGGTCACATCCCAAACTGAATTATATCTTGAAACCGGTGGTTTTGAAACTCTTATACTCCTCATAAGTCTCCTCACTAGGACATCCTGATCCACTGAAATGCCATTAATAAGACCATGACCGGCCGCAATAGCTGATCGATGAACATTAATGGTCCTATAAGACAATCCCTTTGCAAACAGCTCAGATAAGTAATTTACTTTTTCCATGATATCCACTGAAACAGGATCAAAACCTCTCTCCACACACCAGCAAATCCATTTTTGCCATGCCTGTCTATACACCTTTCGGGTTCTAGGTGCCCACGATTCCTTGATAAGATTTGATGCCCCTTGTGAAAGTCCTGGCACTTCGCAAACTCTCCTAAAATTTTCCATTCCATCATCCTCAATTGACCCTCTAGAACCAAGTTGTGCAGGTCCCCTGCTGGCCTCCTCACGATCTCTGGAAACACTGGCGACAGAATCAGTTAATTCCACTAACATTTCCAACAATATTGGGTACCACACCTGTGATTTCCATTGAGGTGTTACCAACACAACCATCTCCTTGCACTTGCAAATAATCATAGCTACTCAAGTTATCATTGAAAAAGGTGGAAAAGTATAACCCTTCAGACCCCTCCAATCCTGTCTGAAAGCATCTATCCACGCAAACTCTAGATTCAGACGCCAACTGTAAAATACTTCCAACTGGGTATTTAATCTGTCTGCAAGCAAATCCACCTGAATAGGTCCCCAAAGATCCATCAATTTCATGAACACCACTCTATTCAGGCTCCAATTGCTGGAATCCCTGAGATTCCTTGAGAACCAATCTGCCTCCACATTCCTCAACCCCTGGAATATGTTCTACCTGTACTACAATGTTCTAAACAATACTTCCAAAACACTTTGGCCAAATCTGCCAAATCTTTTGATTTCGGTCCCCCTAACTTGTTCACATACCTTACAGCAGACACATTGTCCATCCGCAGAAGAATCGAACACCTTGCCTTGTCCTTTGTAAAACTCTTTATTACAAAAGAACCTGTCAGAAGTTCCAAACAATTTATGTGCCAATTGGTTTCCTGTTCTGACCAAAACCCTCCTGTAGAAGTTGTACCGCAAGTTGCGCCCCATCCTATCAAACTTGCATCTAACTCTATGATCATATCTATAGAGTTCCAAAAATAGCTCTCCCATTCCACGCCTCCATATTACTTAAACACCAACCAAGTTCGTCCTTTGACTTCTCTGAGAGCACAATCTCCTCTGAGTGCCTCAAAACCTGTCTCAGATATTTGGCCTTCAATCTCTGAAGAGCACGATAATTTAAAGGTCCAGGAAAAATAGCTTGAATTGTAGAAGACAACAAGCCGTTCCGTATGTAAAATACTCCTTATTTCTTTCCTTATACGCTACAACATGTCCTTCAGTAGCTTCAGTTGCCCCTATACTGTGTCTATCATAAAACCTAAGAACTGAGTCCTTTGACTCGGAATTAAACACAATTTCTCTCTGTTTACCACAAACCCCAAGCCCTGCCATAATAGTATGTTCCAACACCTTTGACCTTTGCTGATCCACCAAAAGAATGTCGTCCAGATAGATAATCACACGTACACCTCGTTTTCTCAAATATGTTGCTACTGGGCGGAGAACCTTTGTGAAGTACCAAGGGGCTGAGAATAGACCGAAAGGCAGACACACAAACTTCCACATTTTTCCTGCCCACTTGAACTAAAGATATTTTTGATGGGGTTCCCAAATTGGGATTATCAGGTATGCATCCTTTAAATCTAATCTTATTAGCCAATCTCCTGATTGCAAAACATCTCTGAGTAAATGCAAATCTTCCATCTTGAAATGGTGATAATCCACCCAATCATTCAAACTCTTCAGATTTATCACTGGTCTCATACCTTTGTCTTTTTTTCTGTACTCAAAATATATTGCTCACAAAGTCCTTTTGTACAGTCCTCACCTCCACAATTGCTCCTTTCTCTTTCAATTCTCTTTTTTTCCTTTCCACCAATTTTGAGAGTTCCATATTGAACCTTATTACCTCGGGTATTCGAACCTGAATCGGTTCTCCCACAAAATCTATGTGATAGCCTTTCGTTGTTTCCAACACCCAAGGATCTCCTGTTACCCTTAAACAATTGCTGAAAAACTGAGAAAGTCTGATGCCCAGTCTTTTTGGGGTAAGAAAAAGGTCTAGACTTACCTGATCCACGAGACCGTCACTCTTCTCATATTTCTCTTTTTCTAGTCCTTTGTTTCGGTGGATAAAACCCTGTTGTCTGATAAGAGGTTTGGTATAGGCTAGGTCTAAACACTCTAAACAAGCATTGGAAATGCAATCGTTCTCACATTTGTTTGAGTTAGAGCTATTGGCATTGTAAATGGCAATGTTTTTTACTTATGTGTTATGGAGTGTATGTATGTGGTGTGTAGTTGAAATGTGTGGGTTGGATTAGTTAGTTGTGTGACGTGGAATTGTGTTGCGTGGAGTGGATTTGTGTAGTGGAATTAAGTGGCATGGTGTGCTGGGGAATTATGTGGATAGTAATTATGTGGTATTGAGTGTACTGGAATTATGTGGAGTCGGATTTTGCATTATGTGCCGTTAACGTCACTTCCGGTAAAACCACCAGATATGTCAGGCAAAGATGTGCCGGTAATGCCACCCTCCTGTGGGTCACACACTCCTAACTTTGGCAGCATTTGTGGTGACTTTTATAAGATAAGGATATAAAATGTGGGTAGTAGTTTTATATATAGGAGGAACCTGGCCCGAGGACATTAGAGAACTTTATATGAGCACTAAAATACATCACATTTTTTTGTAGGAACAGGGGGGTTATGTTAGTTGCTGATAATCATAACAGATTGCTTGATCCCTGTCCGTGATTCGAGCCTTGGTCAACAGTTCAAAGGTCGGCAGTTATAAAGGCTTGATAATTCACAATCTTCTAGTACAACTCGTAGTTCCAGTGAATTTGGTGACAACAGTTAGGTGACACTTTAAGAAATAGTGAGGGAAACATATTTGAAATAAAAGCAAGAATGCTGTACAGGGTACCCATGGAACCGAAAAAGGATCAACCCAAGAGACAACAATAAGATCTATATCAAACAAATGATTGCCACAGCTGTCAGAAGCAAAGTGTTTGATAACGTACTTCCAACCAAATGTGAGCAAAAGGCTACTATACTAGCTAAATCACATATTAGCAGTGAGATATTGGTTTCATCTCTTTTAGAAAAATCTCATAAGTCTCACCCTCTGTGGGTTACCTACAGGCAGCTGGTTGCACCATTATCAGGCTGTAGAAGCTGCATTTTATCAGACGGGCGCCCTTTTCTTACTCAGCCCTTTAACAGATGCCAACCAATTGTGAATTAGCCATGGTGCTGATATCACTGCATTTAGAAGGGGTTCGCCCTCACCAAGGAAACATGTGTCCGTAATTAGGGAAGATGGGACCATTCAGGCCTTGCTTGAAACAGCCCTCATTCTCTTTTACTAGAGGTACTGAAACAATTCAAATGGTAAACATATTGTGAGTGTTTCTGTTTTGGCTAATTTTGTTAACAGCAAACATGAGCTGAAATAGAACCAAGCAAGAGTGCGACACACAAAGAAAGTGTGACAGCATCAGAAGTAAATTTGCCAAGTGTATAAAAATGTGAGACCAGCAGCACTATCGGTAAAAGGTAAATAGCTGATATTGAAGAAACATTTGGTCTTTTGCACAATACAGGAGCATGGGTTGATTTGTTTGCAATCTTTCCAGGATGCGCTGTATGTAGTTGTCTTTCTAGAAGGAAATCAGTGTATTTTTCAACAGAAAGGGTACGCCAAATCAATATGATGTGATAGAAGAAATCTTTCTAGATGTGGAAAAAAACTTATTCAGTTGCACACAATACAAACAGTACAAAATCGGACACACTTTTTAACCTTTAAAGGAATCCAGCAACTAATTGTGATGTGATCCACTTGCAAAAATAAAAGACAGACTACACTTCATATTTTAATAGCAAAAGCCTCCTGAAGCAAAGTGTTTTTGATAACGTACTTCAAACCAAAAATGAGGTAAAGGCTACTGATCTTATGACAAACTTTGCAACAATTCCTTGCTTACAAGATTGCAAGTTAGATTTATTCTCTGCAATCTGTCGTAATCATTCTTGGCCAACACGGCTCGGGTGGCCTCTTACCCACCCATGAAAAATAAACAGTTTAAGGTCCAGAATTCACTGACAAGAGGTTACATTGGCCTCACGGTGCATTCTGTTATGGAAGGATTGTAAAGAAAGCAATGCAAACTCGGCGAACAGTCCTTCGGAAAATCCATCGATCTGAGGCGGACTGAAATCTTGTGTTAATAGACTGCCCTGTCCACAACACTGATGCGGGCCCGAGGCTGTGGTAAGCCCCCAACAACTTTATGTAAACTTTCTGTTGCAAGAGACCAGCCATGCCCTCTGACAGCTGCGGCAGCTAGCTGATAAGAGCACTGACACCACCCCACTAGCCCACTCTGCAACTAGCACGAAACAGGCCCAAAAACACAGCTGTTCGTAAGTTCGAGAACTACGCCAGATACCAGAGACGAGTATCACAAGCTTCAAACCATGCTTGGCAGCACTGAGGATGCCACAAACACAGTAAACATTCCCGCATGTTCACCAGGGAGGGTTTTGGAAACAGGATAAATGGCGCTCAGGCAGGTAAACGGAGAGGTGAAGTGAGAAGAACAAAGAACAAATGCTTTACGGTGCAAACAGGTCAGGGGAAGACCCAAAACACCTGTATAAGGTGTGGGCGAGAGCCCATGCCAGAACAATTATAAACAAATCCTGTGCACACATAACACTTTAGTAATAAGATCACAGAAAGAACAACAAAGTTCAACAAAATGAAGAGATGTTGTTTTAATTTAAAGATGAGTTCATCAGTACAAAGGGCGCCAGCCGACATGTGTTTCGTCAACAGTAGAAAAACTGTGACTCTTCAGGGCACGATGAACAGTGTCATCAGGAGAAACAATGGTAAACTGTAAGGATCAAGAGTATAGCGGTCTCCCATGGGTCGATGCGACCAGGAAAACAGAAAGCCTGGAAGTTGCGATGTGAACTGGAAATACTGGCTGCCGAAGTGCATGACCTCCCATGGCTCCTAAGGGCCTAGGCCTCAGCGACTTTCGGAACAGAGACACACACTGCATTTGAGAGGAATAAAGATGGCCGCAAGAGAGCAGGTAGCGCAGACGGGTAAGGGGGACAATAGCACACCGGTCACCCCTTCTGCTTGGCCACCATCTTGCCCAGGCCCGCTGACACCACGCAAAGCGCACAACGCACCTGCAGCACCACAACAACACTCAAACTCCCAGAATCCATTTTGAAACGTACCTTGCAGCCAGTGCAAGCTCCCTCACCAGGGCCCTGCGAGGAGCAAAGCTGGAATCACCCTGGTGGGGGTGCGGTTTGAAAGTGGCAGGGGTGGATACAAGACAGGTTTTTCTGGTGCTCCAAATGCATGACAAACGCTGCGCATTTGAGTAGTTTGGAGCGAGCGTCTGCAAGAAAAAGTATGCAAATACATAGCGGTTAACAGTATCTTACGATTTTAAAGTAGATTCTGCACCGAAAATGCGCTGCTTGAGTGCGGAGGCTTACCCAAAAGAAATCTACACATTCAGTGATGTGGGCTTGCCAGAGTCAGGGGCGGACCCACATCATGTTAAAGCAGGAGAAGTGTGCGCCTTGAGGTCGCCTTCTATCTCAAGCTGCCCAGACGTTAGAAGGTAGTGAAAGCTGACAGGGTGAACAAAAAGGGGGGCATGGGGCAGGCTAGGAGCAGGGAAACATGGACAACATATGGGTGAAAAAAACTGATCAGTACATACGCCATATGTTGGGATGAATAAACAAGCAAAAAGAGTGCCTACCCAGTAATTAAAGGGCACTGGATAACGCCGCAAGTATATGATCTAGTCCGGGTGGGCGGGGCCAAAAGTGGTTAGGGCGGTAACAAGGAGGGACTAAGAAGCATCCTTTTCAATCAGAAGACAGCGTTTAGCATGGGGGATGACAACACCCAATCAAAAAGATGGACGGGCTTCAAGTCCCCTTCGGAAAGCTCATTGATGACAAAAAGGCCTCGCAGAGCATGGAGCGCTTGCACGCTCCAGCTCTAGGTCTGCATGACTAAAAACGAGGTCCTTGAAATTCCTCGGCCGGGGAACTGGCCCCCTTGTTCCCCGTCCAAAAACCAGACTGTCAAAAACCTTCTTAATTTCTTTTTGAGACTTTTGAAGAGAACTGAAAGCACCCAAATATTTTGACATTTCCTTAATAAAGATGTCCCTAAACAATAAGCCATTCGCAGCTAGCCCTTCCTCATCGTTGGCTAGCTCAGGGTCTATTTTTAATAGGATGATTTTCCTACATTCTAATGATATCACAGTATTTGCGTTCAATAGGAGTCAAACTGCTCTCTGTATCCACAATTCTTCAACAATAACTGATCTCTTTTCCACATAAGTCTCTTCCACCATATTAAATATTTTAGTTAATGGACCAGTTTGGTCTAAAAGTCTGTCTTGGCTCATCTGCAGACCTATATCTAATCTATTTCTGGGATCTCGTCCTCCCTCACCAATGAACCCGGTAATCTTACCATCTAAATCAGGAGTTTGTATAACTTTATTTGCCAAACTTGGTCTTGGGCATTCTGACCTGAGTCGTAATCTAACATCTTTAGGGATCTGTTTTCTCAACCAAGCCTGCACATAGTTCGCGACATGTGCAGCTGGTGTTCATTCTGGAGATAGTGGATGTTTTATTAGCATGGGATCAAACATGAACTCCACATATAGGTCTGTTAATATTCCATTCTGCTGCTCTTAAAGATTTATTTGCAGACTTTCTCCCTTTTGAATCACATCTCTCACTTCCTTATCTGAGTCAAAGTCTGATGAGCAGCTTATCTCAACCTCTGCACTCCCCGAGGAGTCATTGCTTTGCACAGCTGAATGTTTGCGAGCTGTTTTATCCTTTTTATATTTTCCTGGACCTTTACGTTGGTCCACTTGTGTGCCGTCGACACCAACAATTTTGATATATACGCCCAATTTATTCTTGGCCTAGTCAGGCTTCCTTCTTTTAGACTGAAATACTACAGAATCTAGGGGGCTTATTTACAAGCCTCGTGGGCCACTTTAGCGTCATTAGGTCTCGCCTGACCCAGCGCATGCGCTGGTCTGCCGAGACTTTTTGAGAGGGCTCCATAAAGTGCTACCAGGCCAGCCTAGACCTACAGTGTATGTGCGCGGCCGCGCGCGCCGCGCTTGACGCGAGTACTTTCACTTTTGCGGCCTCTTTGATGTTTGATCGCGATCACTTTCGCGGCCGCACGGCCGCTTGGCATAGCCAATAGGTCTCGCTTTTGGGACCTTATAAGTATTTAGTTATGTAACTGTTGCATGGCTAAACACTTATAAGATCCCAAAGGCGAGACCTATTGGCTATGCCAATGCTTGTTTTTAACATGGGAAAAGTGATGTTCGGGTGGCGCAAGGGGCTTGTAAATAAGCCCCTAGGTGTTTTTATTTCCTGCTCACCTTTCCTCCTTTCTAATTTTAGGAGCCTTCCCCAGATGACCAAAACCTTTCATCTTCTGATATTACTCTTTTCTCTTGCATCAGATTCTCTACTTTCCCATCTGCTCTAGCATCAAAATCCTGAGTAAATTTCTGTAGCATTCCAGATAACTTATCCTCAAAGGATATTGCCATACTTTCTAAACTACTTTCTTCAGACATCTTACAAAGTAAGAGAAAAATCTGACACAACAACAAGCTATTTAAATCCTACTAGTAACCAAACTGTGTAAATGTGGAGAAAATTGTCACAAAAAAAAAATCTATTTATATCCTCTACCAGTGGCGAAACTCTCAACATGTGGCTCTGTGAAATCCTCAAGTGTATTTAATGGTTATTTATCAACTGACCGTGCACAAACTGTCAAGTGTTTAAAAAATAATAAGGGGCATATTATCAAGGATGGCGTTAAAATTATCGCCGCTTTAGCGGCAGGAAACTGCCGCTAAAAGCGACGATAATGGGATTGATAATATGCCGCAGAGAATTCCAATAGAAGCCCATGTTCTGGTGTGAACATGGGCTTCTATTGAAATTCTCCAGGGCATATTATCAAGCCCATTAACGCCGCTTTAGCGGCAGTTTCCTGCCGCTAAAGCGGCGATAATTTAAACGCTGTCCTTGATAATATGCCCCTTAGTAAATAAGAGGTATCCCAAACCTCTAAAATGAGCATCCGTTCACATAAATCAACGTGAAATGACGTGCCAATCTTAGTCCATCCTTTGAGTTATTTAAAATGAAGAACTGCCCTCTGATTGGGTGGATCGCGTATGTAACTGCCGAAGCATCAAACACACAACAGCGTTTTCCCTTGTAGCGAAGATTTAAATTCAGCTGCTGCTTCGCCGCACAGCGAGACGAAAAGCAGGCTCACAGCGTGAGACTGCGCGGTTGGTGAAAGTTTACAGACTTTCTCCAGGCTCCACGCGGTCAAGCTGACGCCTTGCGAGATAACGTGTGGCCGATGAAGAGCCCCATGCGGACCTCCAAGCAACACTCGCGAGCCCAACTGTCACCTCACTGTAATTATGTTTAAACTCACAGAAACATTATAAAGTCTTTCTCAGAAGGCTGCAAACTGCTCTGTATGATGTACACTCTCAAAATCCATCAATATTCCTACCATTTAAAAAACTACTAATTAATATTATCGTACGATTAATTTAAAACCCAAAACATTCTTTTAGATATCTAAATTCAAATCTACAAATTAACATTGTTGGAAATACCCCACTCCCACACCGGAAAGGGTTGGTGGTAACGGGGTACTTCCAGGAACATACAGTGGTAGCTTGGCTCGAGTGGTCAGGAATCAGGCACCGTGCTAAGCATACGACATACCCATACAATAACCATGCGTGCATCCGTTCCAAAAACGACTCTACACCGTAAAAATTATGAAAATATCTTTCTTTATCTTCTTTTTCTCTTAGTTGCTGATTAGATAAATAATAACACAATCACAATATACAAGCTTTTTAAATAGTGCAGGTCAAATAAATACTGGCTTAATGATTCAATAAATAGGGGTGATCATAAATAAGGAAGGTATAAATATAAGTGCAATACATACAGGCAATTAAATATTCTGAGTCAATAAATACTGTAAACCAATAAATATTGTGCATCAATAAATACTGTGGACCAATAAATACAGTGAAGCAATAAATAGGTTAAATACAATAAATACAGTGCCCCCAATAAATAATTAAAAGCTGACAGTGTCACTCATAGAATCAGATCACATTTGAGATTACTATGGGCTGATTTGGCCCAGGCACAGCTTGTGGGGATGTGGAAGGCTTGAGGGTGTCTACTCCCTGGCTTGGACAAGGCTGAGGCCTAAACTGAGGTAGATCAAGGGGGGAATACCAGAGACCTGGCTCTCTCACTCTACACAACCCCTCTAAATTAGTCTCAGCTCACCCCTGGCACAGTCCAGCTGGTTCCAGCACCTCTCTAACCCCTAGAGTAGTCTCTTAGGATTCCACAGGGCCTTTGGCGCCCTCTATTCCACTTACTGCCCTTTTTCTGAAGCTCCGACGCCGCTGGAGTCGTGTCGACGCCGTGAGGCGGTTCCGGTTCGATGTCGGCGGCCTCGGCACAATGTCAGTTCTTGACGACGCCGGTAGGCGGTTCCGGATCGATGTCGGCGGCCTCGGCTCGATCTCGACCTCCGATTCGATGGCGTCGGGCAGTCTTGACTCGATGTCGACTTCGGGCGGCTCCGGTCCGATGGCGACCTCTGTTTCGATGACGTCGGCCGGCCTTGGCTCGATGTCGACTTCCGGCGGCTCCGGAGTGCGATCTCCACTCCCGACCTCCGGTGCTCCTCTCCTCAGGTTTCCGGCGACTCCGGAGTGCGACCTCCACTCCCGACCTCCGGCACGATTCTCTCAGGTTCCGGCGACTCCGGAGTGCGATCTCCACTCCCGACCTCCGGCACACTTCACCTCGGTCTCCGGCGACTCCGGAGGGCGAACTTCACTCCCCCGTTGACGCCGCTCACTCGACCTTGGGTGACTTCCTCCTTGACCTCTGGGACTCCTCACGACCTCCGTCGGCGCCCTCTCTCGATCTCTGGCGGCTCCGGGTACAACGTCTGCTTTTCCAGTCAGCGCCACTTCTCCACCTCGGGCTCCAGGTCTCCAGGCTACTCGACGTCCGGCTCCAGGGAAACCAGTATCCAGGTGAGGATCTTGCTGTTCTTGGTTTCTAAGGCCTGTTCCTGCTGTCCAGGTCCTTAAGTTGGTTTTCCTTGCTTCTTCCCACACAGGGCTCCAGGCTGGGCTCAGTCAGTAGGGACTAGTATCAAGGGTGGGTTTATGGACCCCACTCCAGGCACAAGTTTCCACCCCTGCTGCCTCACTCCTTCCTCCTTCAGGTTTCTGCTGCTCTCTCTTCACCAGTCAGGTGCCAACTGCCAGCTCCAACTGCCAACTCTCTGTCTTAGCTTCCCAACATTCTAAACCGCCTCCAACTGTCACAGGGCTCCAGAATGTTGCAGAAGGTTCTAGTAGGTTCCAGAGGGTGCTGGTGATGTCACAGGTGGCCACCATTTTGTGCTCCAGGCCCTCAGACAGCAGTTTCAGGGGTAGATAAAATGGCTCCCTGAATCCGCAGCAACACTAAAAAGTCTGGTGGTTCCCAAAAAGGAAAAATTCAAACAGGGTTTGAGGCAAAAGTGGGACAAAATAAATAATGATGAGGAGGGACCACCCAAAGGGCTGACAGGTCTAACACGCGTCCCCCCCAGCTGAAAGTGGGGAGAGCTACCCAACCCCTTGGGAGTTCTCGTCACTAAGGCGGAAATACCTTGAGAGACCGTCTGCATTGGCGTGGTCCACTCCAGGCCGATGTTCCACCTGAAAGTCCATTCCCTGTAGGGAAATAGACCACCTCAACAACTTGGGATTCTCCCCCTTCATTTGCATCAGCCAACGAAGGGGTCTGTGGTCGGTCTGAACCAGGAAGTGCGAGCCAAACAGGTATGGCCGCAACTTCTTCAGAGCCCATACCACTGCAAAGGCTTCACGCTCTATTGCACTCCACTTCTGTTCCCTGGGAAGTAGTCTCCGGGATAGGAAGACCACGGGTTGATCCAGACCCTCTTCGTTGAGTTGCGATAACACTGCCCCAATGCCATGTTCTGATGCATCTGTCTGGACAATGAACTCCTTGGAAAAGTCTGGGGCCCTTAAGACCGGGGCCTCGCACATGGCTTTTTTCAATCTCACAAAGGCCTGCTGACAAGCCTCCATCCAGACTACCCGTCGAGGTGGTTTCTTGGACGTGAGCTCCGTGAGGGGGGCTACGATGGTACCGTACCCCTTCACGAAGCGGCGGTAATATCCCGTGAGGCCCAGAAAAGCATGGACCTCAGTCTGTGTCTTGGGGGGTTCCCAGGCCATGATGGCCTCGATCTTCGCCTGGAGGGGTTGCACCGCTCCCCTACCCACCAAGTGTCCAAGGTACACTACCGACCCCTGCCCGATCTGGCACTTGCTGGCCTTGATCGTCAATCCAGCTTGTCTCAGGGCCTGGAGAACAGCTTGCAGGTGACGCAAGTGATCCTCCCAGCTGTTACTGAAGACGGCTATGTCATCCAGATAAGCAGCAGAGAAACTCTCCATTCCGGTGAGGATCTGGTTTACCAGGCGCTGAAACGTGGCAGGTGCGTTCTTGAGCCCAAAGGGCATCACACAGAACTGGTAGTGGCCATTGGGCGTGGAGAAGGCTGACCTTTCCCTTGCTCCATCAGTCAAAGAGATCTGCCAGTACCCAGAAGTAAGGTCAAAGGTACTTAGATATTGGGCAGCTCCCAGCCGGTCAATCAATTCATCCGCCCTAGGGATCGGATGAGCATCAGTTTTGGTCACTGAATTCAGTCCCCGGTAGTCCACACAGAACCTCAGTTCCGGTTGGGCATCCGGTGGTGCAGCTTTTGGTACTAGTACCACCGGACTGGACCAGGGGCTGCTAGAAGGTTCGATCACTCCTAGCTCCAGCATCTTAGTGACTTCACTATGAATGCTGGCCTTCACCTTGTCTGACATCCGGTAGATCTTGGACTTCACAGGTGGGCTGTCTCCTGTGTCCACGTCATGGACGCACAGGTGAGTCCTACCCGGGACAAGGGAGAACAACGAAGAGTACTGCCCCAGGACCTGGCGACAGTCCTCCTGCTGTTCAGGAGTTAGAGATGGGGAGAGAATCACTCCCTCCACCGACCCATCCTTTTCTTGAGACGCAAACAAATCGGGGAGAGGCTCGCTTTCCACGTCCTCTCCTCCGTCAGTCACCATCATCAAGATGACTTTGGGCCTCTCGTGGTGGGGTTTGAGGCGGTTGGCATGCAGCACCCGCAGGGGCTGACGAGGGGTCTTCAGGTCCACCAAGTAGGTAGCCTTACCCTTCTTCTCCAACACCTCAAAGGGTCCTGACCAGCGATCCTGGAGGGCACTAAGCTCTCCTGGTTCGATCACCCACACCTTCTGGCCAGGCTCCAACTCCACCGGGTGAGCGTTGTGGTCATACCACGCCTTCATTACTGCTTGGCTGGCTTCCAAGTTGTCAGAAGCTTGCTTCCACAACTTAGCCATTTGGCTCCGGAAGGCCAGCATGTAGATCACCACATCCTGGGGAAGCTTTCTGGGAGTTCTTTCCCATCCATCTCTCACCAGGTTGAGAGGTCCACGTACAGGGTGCCCATACAGAAGCTCGAAGGGGCTGAAGCCCACTCCCTTCTGTGGCACTTCCCTGTAGGAAAAGAGTAAACAGGGTAGGAGGACGTCCCATTTCCTCCGCAGGCTTTCAGGCAGACTTCTGATCATGCCTTTCAAGGTTTTGTTAAACCTCTCCACCAGACCGTTGGTCTGGGGGTGGTAAGGAGTTGTGAACCGGTAGGTCACTCCACACTCCTTCCACATCGCCCGCATGTACGCTGACATGAAGTTGGTCCCCCTGTCGGACACAACTTCCTTGGGAAAACCCACTCGGGTAAAGATTCCCATTAGGGCCCTAGCCACAACAGGTGCTGTTATGGTCCTCAGAGGTATTGCCTCTGGGTACCGTGTGGCATGATCCACCAGAACCAGTATAAACCTGTGACCAGCTGATGTTGGCGGATCTAACGGACCCACAATGTCGATGCCCACCCTTTCAAAGGGGGTGCTAACGACAGGAAGTGGTTCCAGGGGAGCTTTCAGCTTCACCCCTGTTTTCCCACTGGCTTGGCAAGACACACATGTCCGGCAGTAGGTATCGGACGACACTTTCATTTGAGGCCAATAAAAGTGTGGGACAAGACGGGCGAAGGTCTTGTCTTGCCCCAGGTGTCCTGCCAAGGGGATCTCGTGAGCCAACTCCAGAAGGAAGGCTCGATAACGTTGAGGGACTACCAAGGCTCGTGACGATCTGTGTAGGGGTGCCTTGGGTTCACTGTAGAGGAGGCCATCCTCCCAGTAAACACTGTAGTTCCCTTCAACGTTCCCTGCTGCCTGGGCTTCAGCCTGTCGCCTCAGCCCCTCAAGGGTAGGGCACTCCCTCTGGCCCTGGCAGAATTCCTCCCTGGACGGGCCTCCCTCCACGTGCCACTCGGCCGGGATGGGTAGGTCCTCCAGGTTGGTAACGTCCCCCACCGCAGACTCCTGGTCCACCACCTCCGGTGGCCTATCCGTCCTACGGGGTGCGGACGCCGAGGCAGGCTCCTCCTGTCCTCGGTTCTTCCCTTGACTGGCAGCCGGCTGGGCCTTTGTTCCAGGCTCCAGCCGAAACGAACTCCCTCTCCGGGTAGTCGCGGACCTTGTGCTAACACAGGCCCCGTCAGGTGTACCCAGCATCTCAGTGTGAGTCCGGTATTCCACCTCCTTCCAAGCGTTATGCTCCATGTCATTCCCCAGCAGACAATCGACTGGCACGGCAGGGCTTACGGCAACTCGAAGTGAACCTGCAACCCCCCCCCATTCAAAGGGAACCTCGGCCACTGGATAGTGGCCTGTTCTGCCGTCAGCCATCGCGGCTGGGTGGAGTACATCGGGAATTACCTGCTCTGGAGACACCAGTTGGCTACGCACCATAGTCATACTGGCTCCTGTGTCTCTCAGAGCCTCCCCTCTTTGGCCGTTGATGGTGACCCACTGCCCATACTTGACAGTATTTGCGGGCACCTGGATCTTAGGAACCATCTCCCGTTCTCCCAGGGACACTAAAGTGACACCCGCCCACTCCCTTCCCTTAGTTAAGGGCATCTCCTCCCCGAGCACTGCACTAGCTACTCCGGGGGTCTTTCCTCCAATGGGAGGGGGTGGTCGTTTCAGGCACTTCGGATCTCCTTTATAGTGTCCAACGCCACCGCACTCGTAGCAATGGACAACCCTTGGCTGCTGACTCTGGCCAGGATTAGGGTTTCTGGGTGGGTTAGCCCTAGGGATGAATCCTGTTCCCTTCCCTTGGAAGTTATTTTGGGGGCCTTTGGAGAACTCCTTTTTCTTTTCCCCTCCCTCTTTCTTCTGGGGGGCGCCCTGTCCGGCTTTTTGAGTATCCCCTCCAGTCCCCCTTGTGGACACCCGGGTACTAGCCCAAATGTCCGCCTCCTCAGCAAGCTTCCGGGGACTGGTCAGCTTGCTATCCACCATGTGTTGACGCAGTTCAGGGAAACATTTCTCGAGCAGGTGTTCCTTCAGTACTAGATCAAACAACCCCTCGTAGTTCCTCACTTCACTGCCCTGAATCCAACCCTCTAGTGCCTTCTTTGCATAATCCAGGAAGTCCACCCAATTCTGTGTGCCCAGTTTGTGACTACCCCTGAACTTCTGTCTGTACTTTTCGGGTGTTAGTCCAAACTTCCTTATGAGCGCCAGTTTCATGGTGGGGTAGTAGGTCTGCTCATCCTCTTCGAGGGCCAATAAAGCATCCCTACCAGCTGGAGGCATGTACTTGTACAATCCCCCTCCCCAGTACTTCTCTGGAACCCCATGGGCCCTTAACGAGACCTCATAGGCCGCTAGCCACTTGGCGATATCGTCACCCACCCCATAGCTAGCTACTATGTCCTTTGGCAGATAGGGTTTGGGTTCCCTGGTGTACTCTCGTTCTTCGCTGCCACCGTTAGGTACAGGGTGGGCCCCGATTCTCAGGATCTGAAGATCTATCTCTTTCAGCCTTATCTCATGAGCCATCCTCTGTTCCTCCTTCTCTTTCTCCAGCCTTGCTAAGTCCCATGTGAGCTGTCTTTTCTCCCTCCGGTCTGTTAACTCCACTTCAGACAAGCCACCGCTAGAGGCACTGCTGCCCTTCCTGGAAAGTGTCCTGGGCCCCGCTGACAGGTTCCCCACCTCAGGTTGGTACAAACCAGCTCCCTCACTGTCGGGCTCTCTATCCCTGTCCTCCTCCTCAGCCTTGCTTTCTCGGCGTGCCTCCCCCCAAGCCCTTAAGCTGGTTTGGAGTGCACCCTTCTTTGCTCCTGGGGGACAATACACCCCCTCCCGCTGACAAAACTCCCAGAGTTGGGCCACAGTGTACGTTTCTAAATTTTCCAGTACAAACTCCATCTTGCCCACTCAGGTCAGAGGACAGTTATTTGCAGTAACAATGCAGGGGGGTACCTTTAATAATACCTCCTCCCACAGTTATTGTTGAGTATACGTAGGCACAGCTCTATCCCACCACTGAACACCAATTAATGTTGGAAATACCCCACTCCCACACCGGAAAGGGTTGGTGGTAACGGGGTACTTCCAGGAACATACAGTGGTAGCTTGGCTCGAGTGGTCAGGAATCAGGCACCGTGCTAAGCATACGACATACCCATACAATAACCATGCGTGCATCCGTTCCAAAAACGACTCTACACCGTAAAAATTATGAAAATATCTTTCTTTATCTTCTTTTTCTCTTAGTTGCTGATTAGATAAATAATAACACAATCACAATATACAAGCTTTTTAAATAGTGCAGGTCAAATAAATACTGGCTTAATGATTCAATAAATAGGGGTGATCATAAATAAGGAAGGTATAAATATAAGTGCAATACATACAGGCAATTAAATATTCTGAGGCAATAAATACTGTAAACCAATAAATATTGTGCATCAATAAATACTGTGGACCAATAAATACAGTGAAGCAATAAATAGGTTAAATACAATAAATACAGTGCCCCCAATAAATAATTAAAAGCTGACAGTGTCACTCATAGAATCAGATCACATTTGAGATTACTATGGGCTGATTTGGCCCAGGCACAGCTTGTGGGGATGTGGAAGGCTTGAGGGTGTCTACTCCCTGGCTTGGACAAGGCTGAGGCCTAAACTGAGGTAGATCAAGGGGGGAATACCAGAGACCTGGCTCTCTCACTCTACACAACCCCTCTAAATTAGTCTCAGCTCACCCCTGGCACAGTCCAGCTGGTTCCAGCACCTCTCTAACCCCTAGAGTAGTCTCTTAGGATTCCACAGGGCCTTTGGCGCCCTCTATTCCACTTACTGCCCTTTTTCTGAAGCTCCGACGCCGCTGGAGTCGTGTCGACGCCGTGAGGCGGTTCCGGTTCGATGTCGGCGGCCTCGGCACAATGTCAGTTCTTGACGACGCCGGTAGGCGGTTCCGGATCGATGTCGGCGGCCTCGGCTCGATCTCGACCTCCGATTCGATGGCGTCGGGCAGTCTTGACTCGATGTCGACTTCGGGCGGCTCCGGTCCGATGGCGACCTCTGTTTCGATGACGTCGGCCGGCCTTGGCTCGATGTCGACTTCCGGCGGCTCCGGAGTGCGATCTCCACTCCCGACCTCCGGTGCTCCTCTCCTCGGGTTTCCGGCGACTCCGGAGTGCGATCTCCACTCCCGACCTCCGGCACACTTCACCTCGGTCTCCGGCGACTCCGGAGGGCGGACTTCACTCCCCCGTTGACGCCGCTCACTCGACCTTGGGTGACTTCCTCCTTGACCTCTGGGACTCCTCACGACCTCCGTCGGCGCCCTCTCTCGATCTCTGGCGGCTCCGGGTACAACGTCTGCTTTTCCAGTCAGCGCCGCTTCTCCACCTCGGGCTCCAGGTCTCCAGGCTACTCGACATCCGGCTCCAGGGAAACCAGTATCCAGGTCAGGATCTTGCTGTTCTTGGTTTCTAAGGCCTGTTCCTGCTGTCCAGGTCCTTAAGTTGGTTTTCCTTGCTTCTTCCCACACAGGGCTCCAGGCTGGGCTCAGTCAGTAGGGACTAGTATCAAGGGTGGGTTTATGGACCCCACTCCAGGCACAAGTTTCCACCCCTGCTGCCTCACTCCTTCCTCCTTCAGGTTTCTGCTGCTCTCTCTTCACCAGTCAGGTGCCAGCTGCCAGCTCCAACTGCCAACTCTCTGTCTTAGCTTCCCAACATTCTAAACCGCCTCCAACTGTCACAGGGCTCCAGAATGTTGCAGAAGGTTCTAGTAGGTTCCAGAGGGTGCTGGTGATGTCACAGGTGGCCACCATTTTGTGCTCCAGGCCCTCAGACAGCAGTTTCAGGGGTAGATAAAATGGCTCCCTGAATCCGCAGCAACACTAAAAAGTCTGGTGGTTCCCAAAAAGGAAAAATTCAAACAGGGTTTGAGGCAAAAGTGGGACAAAATAAATAATGATGAGGAGGGACCACCCAAAGGGCTGACAGGTCTAACAAACATTGCCATACATATCCATGCAGTACTGTCACCACATCAAACAAAACACTCACAGATATCAACGTTATACTTATCTGCTCAGTGGTAGCCAAAAAAAGAAGTAAGAGATCACAGTCTTCTGGCCTTTTATTAGGTTGGATTTTTTTGTCATCAAATGTTCTGAGTTTTTTTAAGAGACTGCTGAGTGGTAGCAATTAAAGGAAAATTGCAATAATGTTAGTCTCCAGGCTTTACATAGGAACAATGACCTTTTAACCCCCATTGTTCCTATGGGTATTTTTTATACTTATGCTTTACAATTTTAGAAAAATGCAATCTCTGGTTCCTGTTTTAACCATTTTAGTGTAATTTTCTATACTGTTGTATACTGCTTTAAAAAAATGTAAACATTTATTTTGGACTTTCATGGCTTTATATTTTTAACGTTAATGATGTTTGGTACAGCGTGAACCAATACGTTCTTTTGGAGAAATGTCTGCTGCTCGTTTCTCACTAAACTCTGTTGTCAATTACCCAGATTGTGTATATTAGGATGGTTTAGGTACCCTCTCTGAAATTAATAATCCAATTTCTCATAAAAGAACTAATCATTTTGGAATTAGTCCAACCCATAATGTTCTGTTCCCCAACCCCAATAGTAGCAGTGTGGTATGTAGGGTCTATATCGTGGTCAAGGAATGTTACCTGTGTCTAGGTGTGCGGGTGCCAAGCTTGTTGCTAGGCATACACAGGGTTCTAGGAATGTTGGGATCTGGCAAATGGAGCTGACCAGACAAGAGGTGAGTTCTTTTGTGCTGGTTGGGTTGAGGATATCTACTTAATAAAGCACTTGAATGTAAACTTACTGAGACGTTGTATCTTTGTTTCCACAAGCAGTCCTTCCCAAAAATGCATAGCCACATCCCTTCTTTAGGGGACACAAAAAATCATTGACACATCCCTGCTTTGGGTATATGACTGTGAATGCCAAATAAGTGATGGATGTAATACTTGGTTTAAAATATGCCACTGCTGAGTACTCTGGGCCCTATTCCAGTGCATTACTGTTTGCACATTTTGATACTGCAGGGGGAGGAGTCAGGGCGTATCACCAATCCATAGAGCAGGTAAGTTCATAGCTGGATAAAGTAGTGTTCCTGTTTTATCAAAGAACAAGTTTAACTTGCTTTTGTTATGAGGAACATTTATTAGGCATGCAGCTACTCAAAGGTCTTTCGGCAATGACACAATAGGGAAACTGTAAAGGCTGGGGGGTATATTCACAAGAACGTTTGCTAACTACCGCAAGAGTACCTTAACGCAACTCTCAACATCGCATCCTATCGTGGGAATATTACGCTATGCCAACCAAGTATTCACAACGCGGCGGTTGCATGCGATAGTCACCAGATAATGCGTTAAATGGCCGCGCAAAAATCAATGCCACGCCACAAAAATGCGAAACGCGAATGCAAAAATCATTCGATGAGGCCAATCATGATACAAAAAGTAGCGAAAACCAGCCACAGGCCTGCAAAACCCACGCGTTTGGCGGTAAAATGCACCATAAAAACCACAGAAACAAGCCAAAGCACGTAGCAACTTGGATGCACCCTGACCCAGCGCAGAGGTCAGCGTGAACCCCACAACCCCCACAGACCACCAGCAAGGAACAACGGGGTCGGGGAAGGCCAAGGAGAAGAGGGAGAGGAAGACGGGGTGCAGACCACAGGAAAACAAGACCGGCGTAACGGAGGTGACAGAACACTACCAGCAACTGACCCACAAGCAGACTATCTAGAATGCAGACGGAGTGTCGTGGAGGCCAATGGAGGAGGCCAAGAGGCGCTGGCATGATGTGGAAACCTAAACCAGTCAAAAACCTGCTGCCAACAAGAAGGCAGCAACGGCGACAGGAGGTGGGAGTCCTGCACCACAAGAGGAGTTGGAGGTAATGGCGGCCAGTCATAAGTGTGGAGACGGTGCAAGGAGTTGGGTGTCCGGACACAACTCGATAGGACCTGACACAACAACAACAGGGTGAGGATCTAAAAGGGACTGGGGGGACGGGGGAGATGGGCACAATGGCACACATGCGCAACGATGTGTAGCACACTGCACAACCACAAATGCCCAGGGACCTGTCCCCCATCCCCGTGGCACACTGCAGCACACACACATAGCAATCACAGCACATCTCATTACAATGTGGGACAAAGTGCAACACCGACACTGCAGAACAGGGGACACAACTGGGTCGGCCCATGCGCAGAAACAGGCCAATCACATTGGATAGAGCAGGGAACTGTGAGATGCATATGTACGGGTACAACCTCACATTAGTCATGTAGTCCAAATGTCCACTGTCCCAACTCAAATTGCCAGCACCGCCCAAACAGTCATGATGTATACATTGTCACACAGTCTGCATGTCCACAAGAACAATGCGCTAACATAAATGTCAACACAATGTCAACATGCATCTCCCCTTCACATTGCAGAGGGACAAATAACACTTTCAGCAGGTTACACCAGACAACCCATCAGTGATGCTGGAGACGACCACCACACCTTCAACACCGATGCCCTACAACAGCCCATGGACATTCCACGCAACCCACCACACCCCCAGGACCAGGGCAGACAAGCCACTTAGAGGAGAACCCAGGCCCTGCAACAGACCACACAGTATGAAGCACCCGCAAGCACGGCTGGCACACAACACTTAACCCACCCACACATGGCACACCAATGCCAGGTGTCAGAAGGCCAAACGGAGGTGGGGTGCGGGTGTGGTCCGAACCCATGGAAGGCGTAACAGAACACATGCGTGAGTGTCCATTACCCTTCGGGGACCCCCTACACCCCACAAAGGAGACCCACACTGCCATAGAAACACTGGCAGATGCACATTCCCAGTACAGAACCACGCCCAGGGGCACGCACATATCAGTCACACACCCATGTTGGCTCTGTGTACGACGGCACTGCCCACTTCCCTTACGAATTGAGTGGGTGACGACAAAGCTACTTGTCCAAGCTCCAACCCGCTGCCTGCGGTGACAAGTCTGCGTCTGCTGTACACAGCACAATGTAATGTCGTAGGGCCCAGGGCCCTCATGCAAACAGCAAGACCACAGGGACACACGCAGATATTATGTCGAACTGGCTATGGGCACGTGCGCCCGGCCCCTTTATTTGCAGGGCCACAAGTGGAGTGACGCCTGTGCTGGATGTGTGTGGGGTGGGTGCAAGCCAGCCCCCAGGGAGTTGTTGGTGCTGGCAACAAATACAACAGTTAATACAATGAATATGGAAACAGACAACACCAGCATAACAGGGACAACTGCGGAGCACCATGGAGGTAGCCTGAGCAAGTCCAGAGGGCACACAATGAGCAAACAGAAGTGTCCGTGAGTTGCAGTGCGCTGAGTCTGGGGCACCAGAGCTGAGCGCGCTCATGTGAAGAGAATGTCTAGGATTCTGTCCCTTTGGGACCTACATGATGCAGCTGCAGTGGGGGGTGTCGCACCTGCATCATCTTCCTCATCGACGTCCCAGGTCGCCCAGACCGCCTGAGGTGACATTGCTGCGTGAACCTAGCACAGTACATAACCAAGACAGTGATGGACGATGATTCGTGGTGCACTGAGTCAGTGGCACCCGGAGTGCTGAGCAGGGGATCAGGCAGAAGATGGCATCCACAACATGTGGAGGCAACTCTGACAGTCTGCCAGTATGACCATTTCGACACAGGCATTTTATGGTTGGAGTCGGCCCTGGTGGTGGTGGTGTGTGCCTCCTGTGGTGATGCAACATCCAGGCCAGTCAGGACTTGATTTGATGTGTGATCTCTGGTGGGCCGCAGTTGTGGCCGGAGGCTGCGGACAGCGCAGGGCCACAGACACATGGCGTTGATGATCCCAAGGCCATCGCCTCAGTTGCCATCCAATATCTAAGAAGTAGGGGTCCCAGACATGACCAGCACAGAGTTAGTGGCCCCGGATGCACAGCAGCCGGCACAGGCACCCAGCCACGGGACGGTGACTTGCGGTGCAGTCAGATGGGCCATGCGACCTGAGCGGGTCCTCATCAATGTCCGAGGTGTATGTTGCAGAGGGTTGCAGGGGACAGTGGAAGGTGTCCTCCAGGGCATGATGCAGAGGGTGGAAGCTGTCCGAAAGCAGCAAATGGAGGGGTAGAATGCCTAATTTTCGCCACAAAGTGAGTATCACCGCCATGATGGTGACGACAAACCCAAGTCCATGGACTCAGTCACCACCAAAGTTCAACCAGAAAGTGTCCACGGGTCTCGGGGAATAGACATAATGGCACCGGAGCTGAAATGGGATGCAATCTGCGATGAGGCCTGTATAATGACATCAAGTCTGCCATAAATAAATCAGGGCTGAATTCGAAAGTGTGTGTGACCTATCCGACCGCAGTGTAGGCCAGGGCAGCGGTCAGCAAGGGCCCACAGCCATGTGTCGTTGGGATGCCTTGCACATGGTTGCAGCCACCTGACCGAAGGGAGTACAGTGAAGTAGAATCTTCCTTCTTGTGCGTACACGGACAGTGTATGATCAAGACTCAGTTCCAAATGTATGACCTGCTTGCCCGTAGTGTCGGCCAAAGGCAGTAGTCAGCAGGGGATAACAGACATGTGTCGTAAGAATGCCATGCACAGAGTTGGTGGCACCACATCGAAGGGAGTACACTGATATAAAATCTGCAATGAACATATGTACTCTGCCATCGTGTAATCAAAACTCAGTTCAAAATGTGTGACCTACTTGACCGTGGTGTAGGCCGGAGGCGGCAGTAGAGTACGTCAACTAGAAAGGACTAAAGCGGGCCTGTGTCGTGGAGGCCGTGATGGTCTGAGGAGGCTGCCAAGGTCGCCGGCCTCGGGCTTGGAGCTTGCGCAGGCATGTGGTGGGCCCTGCTTGACACACGCTGGTGTCAGAAGGTGATCAGTGTCTCCTGGCTGCACAGGGGCGGGCCTGACGGGTACGGGTCCAGCTGGCCGGGGTACGGCAGGCGCACAGGATCACAGGCAACTCCGCTCACGAGGCCAGCATAGGCCTTGTGGCGTGGTGAGAGGCACCTCCCTGGCAGAGTCATTGGGCTTTCCAGAAGAGGAACACGCCCAGGGCTACGTGCTTTTTATTCACACCCCTACTCTGGCCTGGTGTACACCGGGCCATCCCACTCTGCTCACGCTTACGGGGGGGACGTAACTGGCAACATTTTCGCGAACTCCCCCCACTGGCTGGGGTGACATGGTTGCGTCCACTGTCCACTACACTTCACACACCAGAGGTGTATGTCACCATGGATATGGTTGTGTTCTGCATACTGCGGTCTGTCCAGCACATCTCCGCCACTCTTGGCATTGTGTACTTTCCCAATCATGGTTCTCCTGCATCCTTCACACATGCCTGGTTGACACCTCTCCCCACATTCGGCTATTGTGTGGCAGGGGTGCCATGCTGTTGATGGCTCATGTTCATGGCTTGCCTAGGTTACCATTGTGAGTTGTTCTGTCGTGTCTGGTGTGTGGGCATGTTGTTTTGCAGGTTGGTTGTGATTTTGTGACGTGTGCATTGCTGGGGTTGTGAGTTGCATGGTTGTGGAGTTGAGGTGAGTGGGGTGTTCATTTGGAACTTGCCAAGGGGCTGTGCATTTCCCTTGGTGCCATCCTGGGATCGCTGGTTGCTGATGGACTGTCGGAGGATGGAGGTATCATGCACACTGGCTGGGTATTTGGAGGTGACATTGGTGGAGGTTCCATGGTGTTCGGTTGTTGCCTGCACATTGATGTGAGACGTGTGCTTTCTGTTGCAGTGATTGTGTGCTGTGTCACCAGGGGGCACAGATGGACATGTGTGCTGTGGATTGCCCTCAACACGTGCGTGCATCCAGCTATGGCGTATGGTCCTTGCTTGGCCACCAGCGGATCCTGCACATTGTGTTGGACGTATAGGGACTGGGGTAGCAGACTGATGGTGATGTTCAGGACAGGTGTGAGGGACTTGGATGTGGCTGGCTGTGAGACTCCGACTTTGGCGGTGTTGGTTGGGCGGTACCAGGGGCCAACAGGTGCAACACAGCCAGCAGCTTTGTGTGGGGTGGGATGTTGGTTGTCCGCTGTGTTGGTGCCGTCAGCCTGTTGGGCGTTGTTGGTCAGGATGCGTACAATGGTTGCCCTTTTGAGCCTGTAGTGGGCAATGATATTGTCAGGTGTTGGGTCTGTGAGGGTGGTGCGTTTCCTGGGGGTCCACTGTCTTTGTCTGCACTTCCTCTGTGGTGGTCCGGGGGGGGGGGGTTCCGGGTGGGTGTTGTGGCCCTCTTGGGTGTCCGGGCCGCATGACTAGTGGCTCCATGGCATCTTTTGCCCTTCCGATGTGACTGTGGGCTGGGCTCCCTTTTGTGGTGCAGGCTGTCGTCCGACTTTGCACCAGGTCTGAGCAGGTGTTAGTTTCCAGGTCTAACTTGCCTTATCGCCTGTTTTGTGTTCTAATCACCGATCTGGCTGGTCATTGAGAATGTTGAGGTGTGGTGTTGTCGCGGCTTTTGGCACGGGAACGCCTACTCTGCATCTCATTAGCGATAGTTGCGGGGGTCATCTGTGGTGATGTTTTTTGCGGCTGCTATCGTGGGTATACTGGTGCTGTTGGCTGTTAACATCAGCTTGTGATTGGGGCGATACGTTTATCACAACTTTGGCTGCGATAAAGTGTCGTTAACTCAGCGATAGATCCTTGTGAATATCCCCCTAGGAGAATTAAAGTGAAAAGTCTTAGGCTTTTTTCTGAAAAGGAGAAAGGGAGAAATGAGCTTCAACTCAGTATGGAGATTGCTCTATATCTTGGGAGATAAGGCTTCAAAAGATTTATAGCCAATAGATGATTTTCTTTAAATGCTCTAAATCTTGAGTGAGATTAACTCAGCAGTGATGAATCCTGTACTTTGGCATTAGGTATTCACTCCGGAGAACTTCTAGGCTGTATTTTAAGTCGGTTCTCCCTTGCTTGGGAGCTTGAATGTACTAGCCCCTCATTGGGTTTAAGATGGCCAGGTGGTTAAGAAAGCCCTTGGTTGTCCCAGAGGATGCCACAGTGTCTTTTCTATAGAGTCAGAGGAATAGGTGGCATTTGAGGAGTTCACACCTCATCTTTGTCTCTTTGTGCCTCACGTTCTGCAGTCTGCACTTGCAGGTTGATGGTCCAATATTTTCAGCTCCTCTCATTTCCTTGAATACTGTTCTGCATAAGTAGATGAAAACCTTGGTCCAGGGTCTTTGTGAGGATAGGCAGTGGCTAACAGGTTTGTTACCTGTAACTCTGGTGAGTGGTTGTCACCAGTGGCGACTCCTCCGCTAAGGTGGAGGAGCATCACCCCACTGCTCTTAGAGCAGTAATAAAGGGAGAAATAAAATGATAATGACAACGTTATTATCATTCTATTTTTGGCTACTGTGGGGCTGGTTTAGGGCGGAGCGGGCTGGTGGCTCAGGAGGAGGAGTGGTTTGGGCACACTTAAGTGCACATAACTGCTTGGCCGGTAGTCTTGGCCCAGCCAAACATTCATGCGAACTTTGCATATTCCCCATCAGGCTGCAATGCACAACATGGTGGGGAATATGCACAGGTTCCCTGTCCCCATCTGAGCGCCAATACACGCTGCTCAGACCGATCACAACGCTGTATTGCAGCATTGTGATTAGCTCAGGGGAGCCTGTGTTCTCGGGTGCTTCCTGCAGCTTCTTCCGGACTGGAGTCAGAAAGAGAAGCGAAGCGGAGACGGAAGAGAGGCAGCGGAAAAGGTAAGTGTGTTTTTATTTTAGATTTTTTCAATCCTTTCCGTCTGCCTTACCACCCCCTACCAGCCGCCACTGGTTGTCACTTACAATTACCCAGATTGCTGACCATACCCTGGTCATATAGTGGCTGTGGAAGCTATCCACAATTAAAGGCACTGAAGTAGGTGCAGTCTTTTTTGGTGCTGCAAGATCATCAGTGCAGAGGATCCTTTCAACTGTAGCATTTCAGGCACTTTGGTCTTCCATTTTTATAAGTCAATTTCAATCAAGGATAGAAAACAGGCGCAGGGATCCACCCTGCTGAACCTGCTGGCTAGTTCTGGTACCACTCTTGGCTAAGCTGTATATAGGTCCAAGACTGGCCAATGGAGGGCATCTGTTTCGCTGCCTGCAGGCCCAAGAGGTCTCCTTTCAGACTATGGATCCCTAGCTGATCTGTATCATGTACCCTTTACAATTCACTTCTTGGGCATGGTTGGTTTCGATCACACGGCAATGAGGTTCGGCCTGAGGAGAGCTTCTAAAAGCCAACCAGAAAAAGGTGTTGATCTGGCATCATATAAGAGATGGGTCAGGGAATGTTTTTATTAGTCTTCCTGGTCTGGAAGTCAGACTGCTGTTAATCTTGTATTGAGGGCAATAGGTTGAGACACATCTATGCCTCTAAAGTGCATAGAATTCCATGTTCAGGCAGGGTGTCTTTTTCACTTACACTGACCTATGGATCATACGTATTCCTGGTAGGTCCCATGTGTGATCAACTCATAGGATGTATGGTAGCCTTGCAATTTTTGGGACTCTTACTTTTCCAGGTTGTTCCCTATGGATTTGAGTTTTCTCTTTGTGGTATTTCTACATTCGTAGCTCAACCATTAGGGTTATTGCACTTCAGAGTGGTTATGCTGGACTTTACTGGCAGATTATTTTTACTTTCATTGTCTGCATACATCTTCTGCACACTAGGTCTTGAATATTCAGAATGACCAGTGCATGCATGCCCTTTCCATCATCCACTGTAGTAAGGATGAAAGCCTCAGAGAATGACAAAGGCGTAGGCCTGATTCAATGCTTGATGCATAGGATCTGGAGTTTCTCTTCCTCACTCTCTCTTGAAGAGTCACTCTTATGCCTCTTATGTATTACAAGTGCCAGAAGTTTGTGGGTGATCCCACACCTGAATAAGGTTAATGAATTCCATTTAGACAATGCAATTTGTCCACTTAGTAGGAGCATGTGATGCATTGCTGTTGCATGTCTTCTAGTGTGAATCATGAAAAAGATTTATGGAGGGGCATTAAGGTGTCCAGAATCTAATGTGATTGGGCAGAATGATTCAGGATCTTGCCATGTGGATTGGTATCCCTGATGTTCTATAGTGAGATCCTGGGAATGAATCCAGCTGCTGGCCCTGTGGAACCTGATGTACCAGGACTAGTTGTTTATGGCCTTCAATGGTTTCTGTCACTCCTGAACCTCTTCACGGATATTGGTGGGGGCTAATAATTCCAGCAATGGACTTCATTACTGGTTCTAACAATGCTCTTCTACTCTTCTTTCAATTCAGTTGTCTAGTGATAGGAACTTAGGGGTAACGGTAAACACTTGTCATAGCGGCATCTGGTACCTTTTAAGTTCTCGTCTTTGGATCCCCTTCATCTATCTGTGAGAATGTGCAGGTGATATCAGAGATATCCTTATGAGCCAGTGGTTTCCTCTCCTGTACTGACTTCCAATGGCCTCTGATTAGAGCTTATGCTGTGCATTTCTCCCTCTATGGAGTCTGGTTCTAAAGATTCATGGGTGCTAATAGTTGTGGCAATACAGAATTTAAGTCAAAAAGATGGCAGCAGTGGATCAGGGGTTTTTCTAGCCATTGATGGATGTACAAAACAACACATTTTTTCCATGCGACTCATTGAACTCGCTACCTTCCGCGCTATATCCCAGTTAGTCAGAATGAATCAAGCATAATTCAGCATCACGGTAGTGAATAATCACTACTTTGAATCATTTAAATTATCATGTTTATCCTAATTATTCAAAAATGTTTCTTTTCATGTACAGGTACAAACCAACAAATGAAAACAGCGCAGACGATGCAGTGCCCGTGACATAATGGTATATACAAAGTTGCATTAAAAAGACTGAAAGAAATCCCACCTGGTATCTTAGTGCAAAGTGAAACCTATCCTATAGTTTATAGTGATCCAATTTAGACCGAATCATATGACCAATTGGGATGGAATGTTGATGTCCCAACCTGTAAAGTGATTCTCCGGGTCTCATCAGGACATATTCACCTCTCTAAAGCACCAACATTGACA